>NC_060139.1:369578009-370828009 GCF_021461385.2 Schistocerca piceifrons | reverse complement strand
GCCTTTAGATTTGGTTGATTTCTCGTGTAACCGAAGTTTAACGCATTCGTTTTAGAGTTTAGGGTAAACTGCCAATTTTCGCACCATACTAATATTTTTTCTAAATTGTTCTGCAATTTGTTTTGGTTGTCTGATGCCTTCACTAGGGGATGAACGTCACCATCATCAGCAACCAACCTAAGACGGCTGCTCAGATTGTCTCGTAAATAGTTTATATAGATAAGGACACTCAGAGGGCCTATAACACGACCTTGTGGAACGCCAGGAATCACTTCTGTTTTACTCAATGACGTTTACCACGAACTGTGACAGGAAATCACGAATCCAGTCGCATAACTGAGACTATATTCCATAAGCACGCATTTTTTTCTGTTAAACTTCGTAGTCTTATTGAAGGTAGTTAGCAGTCTGACAGCTAATGAGTTGGAATTCTCCAGCCACCCATACACCAGTGGAAACCTGAAGCTATCTGCTACCTCTGCGTTGCTGTCTCCGCTGCGCACGGCATTGTGCCTGCCAGTTTGACGTCAAAGTGCTAAAAGTGTCGTATACGTTGAAGAGGGCCGTTGTTGATAAACTCACTGATTGTGTCGTATTTTCCAGGACAATCGCACTGAAACCAATACATTGCTGCTCTGTCCCAAATGGGTGAAAATAGCGATTTGGAACAGTAATTATGGCTATTGTCGATTCAGTGTAAAGTGAACGGACGAAATGAGAAGGATGATGCTCTTAAAGTTAATGTTTAGTGTTGTTTCATGATTGATAAAATTATAATCGTTTCTGAAAGTTAAGATAATATAGTGTGTCCAATTTTATAGCCGCCGAGATTTCGTTATCTTGCGGCCTGGAACCTTTTTCATCTGACATGTCAAACATCTCGTTCACCATATGTCAAAGTCCGAGGCCCATGTCTGTGCTACATGCAGAGTGAAATTAATTCCCCTTGCAAACACGTCCGCCGTAGACATTTCTTGCAAGAGTCACATTGTTTATGCCATTTATTTATTTATTTATTTTATTTTGTGAACCGAATGACAATCATTCATATCCAAATACCCAGACAAATAACGATTAATTTTAAATTGGCCCATGATGCATGGCATTGGTTGAGGTCTGCGTCTGTATTCGGAAATTTATAACATAATGCTTTCTCAGCTTCAGCCTCGTTTATTTTGCAATATTTACTTGCACGACTCTTTTCATTCCGCCGCGTGTTATTTATAACTCAGTTGTAAATTTCATATTTATGTGAAGTGAGGATACGAGTTATTGCTGGTTGAGCCAATGAGGTATGTTACCAATGTCGTAAGGATTGTTTGAATATGCAATACACTCGTACATAATGGTACTCCGTCGTCAGGCCACGAGTGGCCTACCGGGACCGTCAGACCGCCGTGTCATCCTCAGAGGAGGATGCGGATAGGAGGGGCGTGGGGTCAGCACACCGCTCTCCCGGTCGTTATGATGGTATTCTTGACCGAAGCCGCTACTATTCGGTCGAGTAGCTCCTCAATTGGCATCACGAGGCTGAGTGCACCCCGAAAAATGGCAACAGCGCATGGCGGCCTGGATGGTCACCCATCCAAGTGCCGACCACGCCCGACAGCGCTTAACTTCGGTGATCCCACGGGAACCGGTGTATCCACTGCGGCAAGGCCGTTGCCTCCGTACATAATGGTGCACACTAAAATAAATCTATCTCTCTGGACAGGGACAATAACATTCGGAACATAACGTAACTTGCACAGCCAACGAAAAATAGTTTCGTCACTTCACATGAATCTGTATGCAGAAGTAAGAGCTTGGCCTCTGATGGTAGCAGCATGCTGCCAAAAAACGCCGTGTCAGTAAATATTGGAAAATAAACGTGACATTTTATAAACATTTAAGCTGTTTATTGTGTAAACAATGGTGTTTTACAGGCTGTGGTAGTTTTGTACACAGTAAATCACTGTCGTTGATTAAGAACGCTGTATTTATTGAGAGTCATTCTTCTTGTGAAATCATCTCTTAGTAACTGATCTTGACACGTAGGATGGTGGTCACAATGCGTGCTGCGGTTTCTTTTATGATCTCGTCAGCATGATGCTCTTAGGGCACACGGATGAGAACTTGAGTTATACGGTGCATTTTCACAATACACTCGGCCACTTCCAGCAAAGACTTAGTCTTCATCACTACCACCAGCTACTCGTAACTACGCTTGAGCATCATGCACTAGAGATAAAGGACAATAGATTACGTGTCAACGATGTTCCATCAACAGTAGCTTGTCTGAAGCGTAGAATTATATACTGTGCCCTATGCAGGTAACTCATGTCGTGTTCTAGAAGCATCTGACGTTGATGGCTTCTCACTCGGGCTAATTTAAGTAGTGAATGCGCGATAGCAACCTACAAGAAACATATTTCTGTTGGATATGAATCTTTGTATTATTTTATGTCACATAATACTTTTTAAAGATTATTGTCATTATCTCGCTGGAATGGTTATCATATTATAACCCCCAGTCGAAGCTGCCGTTATAGAAACATGTAGGTTATTGATGTTAAGAACGTGTATACGGAAGTGTACTTACAGGTTATAGGTTTCTATGTACAGTGGCTTACGGAAGACCTTTGTTTTAAATGTCAGTGCGTTATGACATATTTAAGACTTAACGTTTAAAAATCATGTAGTTCTTACTATGTAAAATATATCCGGATAACTCAGTTAGAACCAGATAATTCGCCAAAACGTTTAACTGAAATTGGTGTACAAAGTGTGAGTATCAGCAGAATTGTATTGTTATTTATTATTTGATTGGTATCTACACTCACGAACGTTTCTAATAAGTCGCCTCAAACGGAGTAACTCGTTGCCGGATGATACGTGGCAGAACTTCCGAAGATTAGCTCCTGATTTTGACGCTAGTAGGTGAGACGCTTTACCTCACGAAATCTACACCTCAGGCTGAAAATAAATTTCAATGGTCATATTGTTGACGTTAAGTAAACAGTAATGAGTGATTAATTATTAGTGTGACACGATAGAGGATGGTCTCTAGGTGAAAGTGCAATTGCAGGCCGCGTGCCTGCCTTTTGCGCCTGCGAAGGGCACGAACGCAACCTGCACGGCTACAGTGCGAGACAAGATGCCGCACTGCACATCCGTAGAAAAACTTGGGAGGACGTGGCCGGCTCTGCTGGTGGGCGAGGGGGCAACAGGTGCGTCTGGCGGTGTGTGCAGACCGCTCGCAGAACTGGCTGACGCCCACGCAGCCGAGGCAACAGGTGGCTGGCTGCTCCACTGCTCCAGTCCGTCACGCCGCAACGGCGCGCTTGCTCCCGTTTTATGATCTAGCTTGGTTCAAACGCTTTGCTGTCGATACGCAAGTTTATCTATCTACAGAAGACGGCAACGAGTAGTAGAAACCAAAGTGAGGGAAATAAATTTGTATTGGAAGATAAACTGAAGAAAGACAAACCAACATTACAGAACGAATAGATTTAGGAAAAATCTTTTTTTGATAGTGTAGAAAAGAATTGGAATTCTAAAGGTAGTAGGTATAAAATAATGGAGCAAACGGTTATCTATAACTTGTACAGAAACTAGACTTCAATTATAAGAGTGTTGCGTTAGGCAGGATTCTAGCCTATCCTGCATGTTACGCAACCTGTATGTGGACCAAGCAGTAAAGGAAACTACGGACAAATCTGCGAAGGGAATTAAAGGTCAAAGAGAAGAAATAAAAACTTCAAGATACGCTGATGACATTGTAATTGGGGCAGAGACATCAAAAGTATAACAAGTGTAAAGAAATGAAGTCAAATTACATCAGATGCAGTTGAAGGAGTTATATAGAGAAATTGGTCACTAAAAGTTATAGTCGATATTTTGCTATGTGGCCAATAACAACCTGTGTGAGAGTGCTTGTTAGTATGAGAGAGCTTGGGCACACAGGGAATACAAGTGTGATATTATTTGGTTGAATAAAAAAAAGATGGTGTTTCAATATTCAGTCTTCATCTTAGCTTCCTGTTCGCGTTAATAATAATTATTTGAAAGGAACTGAAGCTTTTGTTCAGGTGGTGGAGAGAAGTGAAAGGACAAGTGCCATTAGAGTCTGGTGGCAGAAGAGCATGGTGAGATGACGAATTTAGCAGAGTCTACCTGAGTGGAGAGATGCCGTGCTGAAGAGTGCAGGGGAGTGACGTTAAGGAGATGGCGGCGTACAGTAGCTTGCAATTATCTGCTAGAGGTGGCACCTCGAAGGAAAATGGTTTTCACCTGTTCTGAAGCCTCTTACATTGCCGTCTTCGTAGATTCTCAAGACAGTCGTCTTGTGTGGCCGGTGGACTCATGGCGTAGTTATCTCCGCTTGTGAATGAGCCGCTAAACTTACGATGCAGAGGGTCTGTGACATCGATACGTATTTGTCCATCGACAGCAAAGATTTAAGAGCCGCAGCAGTACTCGTAGGAGCAGCATACACGAGGGGAAGACTGGACTGTTGTGAAGGTGTAGCATGGTGCGTCGGAGTCGTGCAAGCATCGCCGGGATGTGAAGTCTACGGCGGTAAGCGTGTTTACAACTTTCAATTTAGAACGCTCGTTTGCATTCGGTTTAAGGCAACGCTGGGCTCTGTGAATGGAGTTTGACGGGATCACGGGGAGTCTGCACTTTGACGGCCGGTGAAGGCGAGACGTGGGGGAGCTGTCAGAAGTGAGGCTCGCACGTCGACCAGAGGGCGCCAGGGCGTGGCCAGGTCGCATGCAAATGAGGGGGGGAAGGGCCTTTGTCTCAGCGTGCCGCCTGTTGAGCCGTCCTGTGCTGCTCGGGGATGTCCGGACCAGACACGCACGCCGTGTTAACCGGAGTACACGGCGCTCATTCAGTCAACGCCACGTGCGGCGCAAGTAAGGAGAGGCGGGGGAGGGGGGGACTCGGGTGTCTTCTCCCTGCCAAAAGCTGTGATGTGCCAACTGTGCGAAAAGTGGAAGCTCCGTTCCAAATTACGCTCACAGTAAGTAGTGCTGGTATCAAACAGAACAAAAGGCTCAAAGGTAGAGGAATACTTTGTAGATAAGCAAATATTTTTTGTACTTTCGTGGAGGAGCGAAATGTACATTATTCTTTTATGGCTGGTTTGCATTTCACCTCAGGCAACACAGGCTAACAATAAGAAGGAAGAAACTGTGTATGTTCACTGAACAGCGTAAACAATTCGCCTAGAATGCACACCCTATCTGATTTTGGCCTGGGCACTGGATATCACCAAAGTAATAGATACGACAGGGACATTCGAGCCCCTCTAAATCGTCCAATTCTACTGTCAGTCATGCGATAGTGAAGCGGAAACTCGAAGGAACCACCGCAGCGAAACCAAGATCAGGCAACTGAATGATACGGGCCGTCTCGCACTGCGGAGGGTGATTGTGAAAATACACTACTGGCCATTAAAATTGCTACACCACGAAGATGACGTGCTACAGTCCGAAATTTAACCGACATGAAGAAGATGCTGTGATTTGCAAATGATTAGCTTTTCAGAGCATTCACACAAGGTTGTCGCCGGTGGCGACACCTACAACGTGCTGGCATGAGGAAAATTTCCAACCGATTTTTCATACACAACAGCAGTTGACCAGCGTTGCCTGGTGAAACGTTGTTGTGATGCCTCGTGTAAGGAGAGAAATGCGTACCATCACGTTTCCGACTTTGATAAAGGTCGGGTTGTAGCCTATCGCGATTGCGGTTTATCGTATCGCGACATTGCTGCTCGCTTTGGTCGAGATCCAATGACTGTTAGCAGAATATGGAATCGGTGGTTTCAGGAGGGTAATACGGAACGCCGTGCTGGATCCTAACGGCGTCGTATCACTAGCAGTCGAGATGACAGGGATCTTATCCGCATGGCTGTAACGGATCGTGCAGGCATCTCTCGATCCCTGAGTCAACAGATGGGGACGTTTGCAAAACAACAACCATCTGCACGAACAGTTCGACGACGTTTGCAGCAGCATGGACTATCAGCTCGCAGACCGTGGCTGCGGTTACCCTTGACGCTGCATCACAGACAGGAGTGCCTGCGATGGTGTACTCAACGACGAACCTGGGTGCACGAGTGGCAAAACGTCATTTTTTAGGATGAATGCAAGTTCTGTTTACGGCATCACGATGGTCGCATCCGTGTTTGGCGACATCGCGGTGAACGTGTATTGGAAGCGTGTATTCGTCATCGCCTTACTGGCATATCACCCGGCGTGATGATATGGGGTGCCATTGGTTACATGTCTCGGTCACCTCTTGTTCTCATTGACGGTACTTTGAACAGTGGACGTTAAATTTCAGATGTGTTACGACCCGTGGCTCTACCCTTCATTCGAACCTTGCGAAACCCTACATTTCAGCAGGATAATGCACGACCGAACGTTGCAGGTCCTGTACGGGCCTTTCTGGATACAGAAAATGTTCGACTGCTGCCCTGGCCAGCACATTCTCCAGATCTCTCACCAATCGAAAACGTCTGGTCAATGGTGGCCGAGCAACTGGCTCTTCACAATACGCCAGGCACTACTCTTGATGAACTGTGGTATCGTGTTGATGCTGCATGGGCAGCTGTACCTGTACACGCCATGCAAGCTCTGTTTGACTCGATGGCCAGGCGTATCAAGGCCGTTATTACGGCCAGAGGTGGTTGTTCTGGGTACTGATTTCTCAGGATCTATGCACCCAAATTGCGTGAAAATGTAATCACATGTCAGTTCTAGCATAATATATTTGTCCAATGAATACCCGTTTATCATCTGGATTTCTTCTTGGTGAAGCAATTTTAATGGCCAGTAGTGTAGTATGAAATCAGCGGAACGAATCACTCGTGAGCTCCAAAGTGTTACCAGTAGCCCAGCTAGCACGAAGACTGTACGTAGAGTGTTAAAAAGAATGTGATACGGTGCTCGAGCGCATCCGCATAAGTCACACATTTCTGTGGTCAGTGCTAAGTGACCCTTGACGTGTTGCAAAGAGCAACGCCACTGGACAGTGGATGTCTGGAAACGAGAGAATCACGCTACACCCTGTGGCAATCCGATGCAAGGGTTTGGGTTTGACGAATGCCTGGAGAACGTTACCTGCCATCATGTTCATTGCCAACAGTGATGTACAGTGCAGGTAGTGGTAGGGTATGGGGACGTTTTTCGTGGTTACTAGTACGGTCCCAGTGTATGACAGAGAAGGTGGTGGTAGGGTATGAATGCGTTTTTCGTGGTTAGGGGTATGGTCCTCTAATTGCCCTTAAGAAAACCCTAAATGCGGTAGGATGTGGACATAATTTTACAATGTTATGTACTGTGTACAATAAAGGACCAATTGAGAGACGATGATTGTTTGTGTTAGCATGACAACGCAGCCGTTCATAAAACAGCATCTGTGAGGCAATGGTTTGTGTGCAGTAACATTCCTGAAACGGACTAGCCTTCCAAGTGTCCCGACCTGAATTCAGTGGAACACGTTTGGGATGATTCAGAACATCGGCTTCGCTCCAGACCTCAGCGCCGAGTATCGTTACCTTCCCTGGTTTCGGCTACTGACGAACAATGGACTTTCATTCCTCCACAGACATTCAGACAAGTCATTGAAAGTGTGCCCAACAGCGTTCTAGCCGTCATAAAGGCGAAGTGTGGACACAGGTCATATTGACGCCCATTAATAACTGTTCGGTTATTTTTGATCACTTTTCGATTGACAGGTTACGGATCTTAACCATAAAAGAAGCTGTGATTTTAACATACATCTACGACCGGATCACAGCTCGAATAGGACAAGGGCGGGGAAAGAAATCGCCAGTGTAATCTTCAGAGGAACGCCACCGCCATTCGCCTTAATCGATTTAATGACTCCACCAGAGCACTTTGTCGTAGGCGGCGCAGGTTGTGTGGGACGGGGTCCTGGGATGTAAAGCCTCTGCAACTGGGATGATGGTTTGCATCCTTTACGTGCAGTCCGAATTTTCTGTGCATCGAAGCAAATTTTTGCACTCACAGTTCTCTGGTGCGAGTTCATTCACTTTACATGTCGGGGACTCCCCAGCCCACCTGCTGGAACGAAGCTAAGGCTGACGACACGGGACACTGGTGTCACTCACTAACAGCAGAAGGACTCTCAGGAATAAATCGCCAGTATATCCACAAATTAGAACTGACTAGCAAAATGGAAAATACAGCCGAACGTCCTCAAGAGCCAACTAATTCTTTTCCCACAAAGGAACAGATGGACAAGGGGACAACAAATCACCCCCAAGGAAACCCCAACGTATGTAAGACTAACACTATACAGAACGCTGTCCTGAAATCAACACATCGTGGCGCTAATAGCAAAAATAATAAATATAGAGAGGTGCAGGGCACATGGTGCTAAAACTGCAACTTTGGTACGTATTTATGAAGCTTTCACCAGGTTACACTGGAATACGCGGACCCAGTGTCGATGACTCACAGCACACAAAACATAAAAGGTACACGTGAGTGAAAGAAGAACTTTAAGAATAGCAATGAAAGTGGCCAACTACACAAATGAAACCATGGTTTACGAACAATCACAAGTTGAACTGCTAGGCTAGGGACTAATAAAACTAACTTCACAAATCAGAACTAACAGATTAAAATGCAGTTCACTTTTCCAAAGAAGTAATTTCACATAGCAAATTTTCCAGCCCACATACACACTCCCAACCTACACAATAATAGCGGCAGTAAACACAGAAGATCCTCAGAATGAATACAGAAATCCTACAACATCTTTCTGCCAAGGGAGGAAAATGAAGGAGACATAACTGAACAGCACCACAAAACCACCACAGGAAGTAAAGCAAGCAACACATCCAACCCTTCTGAGGCTTTAGGGAGGTTTCTCCCAGCAGTAAGACAAATGCCAAGGTTTTAAAAATCCTTCGCACAAGGCAAAGCAAACCAGTGCAGGAAAATATAAAGGAAAATACTAAAGAAGTAAGAACTGAACTAGAGTACGTTAATGATAATAGATTGTAAGAAACATGCCCCAATGCTCAAATAAAAAGAGACACGACAGGATCAAGGATGATAAGCTAAGGCACCAAAGTAACATGAAGTCGTCAATGCGTCCGCGAAACGTAAAAGAAAGCTGACGATACGTGAATCAGTGATGATGCAAGATTTCCAGAGGTACTGTCGTGTGGAATCGTCTTTTAAATATTCCTGCAACGTCCAAAGACTTTCTCCACGACATACTGGCGTGGTATCCCCTTGTTGCCCCAAGGACTTGTACAGACACGAAATTGTCGTGATAAAATATTACCGAGGCTAACGTTAAAGCATCATGAGAGCTATATGAGATGAGAACTGAGCGGCGACAGATTTCGTAACGAGATGGTATACACTTTACGTCCGCTGTTGCCGTATTACGAGTAACTCACTCTAGCAAGACGTGTGTGGCCGCTCCGGCTGTGAGCTTTCGCCCCGTAATGCATTTTAAGTCCAGCCTTCGTGCCGCTGTGCCTAATGTTGGAAGTGTTTATCTTACCCGTAACTCATATCGTTATTCCCTATTCCCGAGACAGATGCTACATTAAGCTCTTGCCTGAAAATTTGTCGTTGTCTTCCATACATACACAACTTTTCCTCGTATGTTTTTTACTGGTTGCTCCCATGCAGTATATCACTGTCTCGTACCAAGCACCGACGTATGACATCCACCGAATCTAAATCTTCGAAACATTCTTGAGACATCATTAGTCACGCGTGAATTGCAAAGTAAAGCATTATCATGTCACATTTCACAGACTACTTTTCTAATCTCATGTCACTCTCTCGGGTGACACTATTTGCTGTAGTGGTGCTTCTAAGATATGAGTAACTGTCGCGCCAGTAATCAATTGATACCGGTACAACTCAGCAACGCACCACCTCTAGAAAAATCTTTATTACATCATATACTGAATTGCTGTTATGCTCCACATGAACGAGTTGAGAATTGGAGAGGTTAGGATAAGGGGTGGTCAGATGCGTAATTTTGTTAATTGCCGAAACAGGGACTTTGGGGCTTTGCCACTAGACTATCAGGTCTCTGGCAGGAATCCATATTGGCAGTCACACCGTTCATTAGCAAGCATCGGCGGCCATAAACTTCACAGAGAATTAATCGGTAGAGCTTCTTTGTCGTAATCGTATTTATGTTGCGTAAATGAGTAAAAAAATAAGAGGTGTCGCTACGGTTTGATGCTGTCTTCCATTTATGCCCATTTTCTACTAATTCTTTCGTTATTGTCTGCTAAATTCAATATCGTTAATATATCCTATACAATTGTATTCTTTTTCTGCTGCTGCAATTTTTCTCTCAGTTGGCCCTTCTAGCAATCATTAACGACTTAGCACATAAGTAACTAATGTGTCCCTTCTTTCTCAGTAGTATTATCTCTAATACTTCTTCTTTTTGCACTTTACTAGTCTACATAATTTTAACATTTTTACAGCACCACATTTCATACGCATCTAGTTCGTCCTGTTCTTTTTTCGCAATCCACTTTTTATTTCCACGCAACACCGTACTTCAGATTTAATGGTTCAAATGGCTCTGAGCACTATGCGACTTAACATCTATGGTCATCAGTCCCCTAGAACTTAGAACTACTTAAACCTAACTAACCTAAGGACATCACACAACACCCAGTCAGATTTAATGTTTCAGAGACAAATTCCGTAGTTAAATTCAGTATTTTATGCCAGTATAGCTGTTTTGTTGAAGAAAGCTTTCTTTTAGTGCATGAACTTACTTCTGATGTTTCTCGAGCTTCATTCGTCTTGTGCTACGCTGCTTCCCATAGTAGCGGGCAATTAAATCAAAGCAGCTGGATATTTTATTTAAATTGGCTGAGGCGACAAGGAAATAATTAATAGTAAGTACAAAGTACGTAAGTTGAGTCATTATTCGTAAAGAAATCTAAAACTTCAGTTTTACTTGGCGCTAGAGGCTTTGGCCCGAATGAATTAAAATAGAAAAGAACAATATTAAAGAAATAATTACAAAACTTGGTGGAAAATTGCGATATTCAATACAGATTGCGTATCCTAATGTGAGGCATTTTCTCAAGCGAAGTGCCAGCTCAAGAGGCTAAAACCGAGTAAAAATGATTTTAAAATACCGGTAGGTGTCTGTTCTATCACCATCAATGTCATTAATCTATAAAAATCTGAATTTGCATACAATCGATAGCTGAAGGGTTAACAGATCAGGAGAATACAGAAGAATAATTCCCGATGGAGCAATACCGTGCAATAGACAATTCTGACCAGCAGATTCACAGGGGTCTCAAGTGAGGGATTATTTGCTTTAATAAATACATTTTAACAGATGCAGAACTTAAAAGCATCATATTTCCCAAAACAGATGTTCTTACCTTATCCGTCATCGTAACGCGAATGTAGGACTAAACTGAAGTGATTAAAACATATTGGAATGGGACAGGTCGTAGCAAGGATCTGCCTAGCGTGGTCACCGTGAGTTTTGATATTCGAGTACTACAGTGTACATACACCGAAATGAAGTACCATGTCCACATGTTTTCATTGTTAAGTGTTTGTTCAAAATGGTTCATACGGCTCTGAGCACTATGAGACTTAACATCTGAGGTCATCAGTCCCCGTTGTGGCCGTGCGGTTCTAGGTGCTTCAGTCCGGAACCACGCTGCTGCGACGGTCGCAGGTTCGAATCCTGCCTCGAGCATGGATGTGTGTGATGTCCTTAGGTTAGTTAGGTTTAAGTAGTTCTAAGTTCTAGGGGACTGATGACCTCAGATGTTAAGTCCCATAGTGCTTAGAGCCAGTCATCAGTCCCCTAGAACTTAGAGCTACCTAAACCTAACTAAACTAAGGACATCACACACATCCATGCCCGAGACAGGATTCGAACCTGCGACCGTAGCAGTCGCGCGGTTCCGGACTGAAGCGCCTAGAACCGCTCGGCAACAGTCGCCGGCTATTAAGTGTTCATACTGCTCCATTCTGCTGTGTTTTTAATCAGGTCATTGACGTTTGGTGACGGATACGGTAAGAATGTATATTATAGAAAATGCACGTTCCAGTCACATTAATTTGACCAACGCCTGTGATCAACGCCAACATGCAATAACCACTCACAGACGGCATTTGGCAGCACTCAGTGGAGGGTACACAGAGCGTGTCGGGGGAACGCGGAAAGCAGTGTAGTCATTGGCTTTCGGGCCAATGCTGGAAGCATTTCCAAAACGATTGAGTTTGCAAACTGTTCGCGTGCCGCCATGGTTCAAGTATACTGTGCATGGTAAAACGGCACTATCCGAAACCGGCGACAAGGGAACTACGGTGCACCACGGGCCATAGATAACAGGGGTGGACGACAGCTACGGGCGAATAGACAGGCAACTGTTGGGCAGCCCAGATGAACCAAGGAGGCTACCAGCAGTATCTCCTCGACTGTTCAGCTAACGTTGCTGCAAATGGATCTCCGCAGCAGACGCCAGGTTGCATGAGCACCAATACTGGCTGCCGTTCATAGGCGACGGAGACTTGAATTTGCACACCAGTACCGCAACTAGATGTCTAATGAGAGGCGATATGTGGACTTTTCTGGTGATTGACGTTTTGTGCTCCATGAGACAGGTGGTCTTGGGTCCTCAAAAAGAAATCTAGCGCAGCTGACCACGACACTGAGATCGGCACGGCTGCACATCCCTGTCGGTATCTTTCAGAACGTCACTGACTCTCTTCCTGTTCGCCTCACAGCGGTCCGCGCTGCAGAATGGCGTTATTCAGTGGTCACATTAATATGTGCCTCTGCAACTAATGAATGTGTTAACATATACACTGATGAGACTCCTTAAAAACATGTTGGTGCATATTTGGAACGAAGTACAGCAGCAGTTGTGGTGTCACCGCCAGACACCACACTTGCTAGGTGGTAGCTTAAATCGGCCGCGGTCCATTTAGTACATGTCGGACCCGCGTGTCGCCACTGTGTGATCGCAGACCGACCGCCACCACAAGGCAGGTCTCGAGATACGGACGAGCACTCGCCCAGTTGTACGGACGACATTGCTAGCGACAATACGGACGAAGCCTTCCTCTCATTTGCCGAGAGACAGTTAGAATAGCCTTCTGCTAAGTCCATGGCTTAGACCTAGCAAGGCGCCATTAGCCTTACCTACTTTGAGAGTTATAGTATAAATGTCTCCAGAAGAACGCTGTATTCATCAACGAATAAAAGTTAAGTATAAAGCAGCTACGTACTTTTCTTGCTACCATTCAATAGTTATCCTGTTCCAGACTTGACGCCAGTCGGCGTGTGTGTACGCGTGCCTTTCTTTCGGCTCACCTCGCAATGTGGCGTAACTAGCTTGTTACGCCACAACAGCAGTTCTGCGTGACATGGGTTCGACAAATCTATGGTATGTTTCTGGAGAATCTTGGCATCAGATGTCTGTGCATAGCTCACTCAATTCCCGTAAATTACAGGCGCGTAGCTGTTGACGTATAGCGTTCCCAGTGTGTTCCATTGGGTTTGGATCAAGCGAACTCTGTGGCCAAGTCAGCACAGTGAGTTCAGTATCACGCGTATCAAATCACTATACTACGGTTGTCGCCCTGTACGACGGACAGTTAAAGAAGAGGCCATGACTGTTAGGGAAAACATCAAGCAATAAGGAATGCAAGTGGCCCGCAATAATGTTCCCGTAGTCCCCACTGTCACGATGGCTTCGATTACTATCGCAGAACCTGTGAGAGCCCAGGTCAATGTTCCCCGCCAGCCCCAGTGGCCGAACGGTTCTAGGCGCTTCAGTCTGGAACCGCGCGACCGCTACGGTCGCAGGTTCGAATCCTGCTTCGGAAATGGATGTGTGTGATGTCCTTAGGTTAGTTAGGTTTAAGTAGTTCTAAGTTCTAGGGGACTGATGACCTCAGATGTTAAGTCCCATAGTGCTCAGAGCCATTTGAACCATTTGAATCAATGTCCCTCCATGGCATAACACCGGCCTTCATACGTGGCGCGCGGCATGTTTCGAGCATAGCGGTTCGCTTGAATGACGGCATGTGAGGACACGTCCATCGACCCTGTGTAATAATAAACGTGATTTACTCGACCAAGTGGCACGTTTCCATTGATCTATGGTCCAGTCTCGATGATTCCGTGTTCACTGCAGTTGTAATTGACCACGTCGTTGGTTCAACATGGAGCGACGTAGGAGTCGTCTGCTGCGGACCCCCGCGTTCAACAACGTGCGCTGAACGGTGGGCTCTGAAACACTTGTGCTTGCACCACCGTCGTACTCTGCCGTCAGATCTGCCACAGATTGCCCGCCTATCCTGCTTCACAGAGTGGACACGCCTCGAACTCCACGTTCTGTGACGAGGCTTTGGCGTCCAACTTACTAAGTTCTAGGGGACTGATGACCTCAGACGTTAAGTCCCATAATGCTCAGAGCGATTTTAATCAATGTCCCCCCATGGCATAATACCAGCCTTCATCCGTGGCGCAGTGTATATTTCGAGCACAGGTTTTCACCATCCTGCAACCACTTCCGCAGATGCTTACGACATGAACGGGAACAGTCGGCCAGGTTCCCCGTTACCGACATACTCTTTCTCAGGCGGCAGTCATAAGAATCTAACCTTTGTCTGAATTGCTTATGCCACCCACATTTGCCGCCCCTGTCCTCGCCAGAGTGATTTTCCCCACTCGTTTCTGCTCCGCTTGTGGTCGCAATGCCACCCGGCGGAATTCAGTCTCGCTGTGGGCAGGGTTCATAATGTTTTATCTCATCAGTGTTTCATGTTTCAAACCAATGTGGAAGCACTTTATTTTAGTCCCATCCGTGTCCGCGCTTCCATCACTGCAGATAACGTGACTACGCACTGTGGATGCCAAGTGCAGCAGCTGCTCATTTTAATGTATTCCCTTAGCGTGTGTATTAGGGATGGGGGCGCCATAACATTGCCGAATAGCTGACTGCTACAGCTGTTTCTACTAGTGAAAACGGTTTGATTAAATCCTCTCTGTCGTGCACTGAGGTAAGAAAAGTCGTGGGATACTTCCTGATATGGTCTCGGACCTTATTCTTCCCAACGTAGTGCAGCAACTTGACGTAGCATGGACTCAAGAAGTTGTTGGAAGTCCCCTGCAGAAATACTGAGCCATGCTGCCTCTGTAGGCGTCCGGAATTTGCGAAAGAGCTACACGAATTGACGTTTCGATTACGCCCCAAAAATATTCGATGGGATTCATGTTGGGCGATGTGGGTGGCCAAATCACACTCCAATTGTCCAGAATGTTCCTCGCGAATAATTGTGGCTGGGTGACATGGCGCATTGTCATCCATAAGAATGCCATCATTATTTGGGAACATGAAGTCCATGAATGGCTGCAAATGGTGTCCAAGTAGCTGAACATAACCATCTTCAGTGAATGATCGATTCGGTTGGACCAGAGGACGAGGTCGATTTCATGTCAACACAGCCCACAACATCATGGAGCCACCAACAGCTTGCACAGTACCATGTTGAGAACTTGGGTCCATGGCTTCGTGGGGTCTGCGCCACACTCGAACTCTACCACGAGCCCTTTCCAACTGAAATCGAGACTCACCTGACCATTCGTCTGGGGTCCAACCGGTATCGTCACAAGCCCAGGAGAGGCGCTGCAGGCGATGTCGTGCTGTTAGCAAAAGCACTCGTATTGGTCATCTGCTGCTGTAGTCCATTAACGCCAAATTTCGCTGTATTATCCTAGGAGATACTTTCGTCTAGGTCCCACATTGATTTCTGCGGCTTTTCAGGCGGTGCTGTTTGTCTGTTAGCTCTGACAATTCTACACAAACGCTGCTGCTCTCCGTCGTTAAGTGAAGGCTGTCGGGTGCTGCACTGTCAGTGGTTACTACAGGTGATGCCTGAAATATGGTGTTCTCGGCACACTCTTGAAACTGTGGATCTCGCAAAATTGAATCTCTTAACGATTTCCGAAATGGAATGTCCCATATATCTATCTCCGTCTACCATTCCACGTTCAGAGTCTGTTAATTCCCGTCGTGCGGCCATAGTCACGCCGGTAACCTTTTCACATGAATCACCTGAGTACCGATAGTGCACTACCATTTTGTACCTTGTATAGGCGACACTCCCGCCATCTGTATATAGGCCTAACAATATCGCTATCCTGAGACTTTTGTCAGCCCAGTGTATGCGAGGTTTCTGCGCCACGGAGCAGGTCAGCAGACTTCCGCTGTGAGTGTCCCCGTCCATTGGCGACGCAGCCCCGTATCATCGAGTCTGCAATTGGATAATGGCTGGTTGACTCGAGCAGCACGGACCGAGTGCTCTCCCCACGGGACGTCAGCGATATCGCTGCTCTCTGTTAGTAGTTGCAGATCTCGTGCCATCATTTTCATTTCATTGTCTTGGTCACAGAGCTTTTTGAATAGAATTACCGGTTTGGGTTATGCGATAGCCATTTCAGACTCTACAAAAAATGTAAAAGTTACCACATTAAGAGACTAAAAACAAATGACAGAAGTATAACAGAAACAGGACATAGCTATCATTCTGCTGCACTGCAACAAGTAATAAAATGTAAAAATAATATGAGTCAAAACTGTCATGCACGCTTCAAGCAGTTTATATGTAGGATGCAAAGCGTTCCTAGAACTCGTTGATCCTTTCATAACGTACAAATAAATAAACAATGTAATTAAAAGGAAGTTCTTTTAAAACCGCAGTTCTTTAAAATATTCTCAGTTCCGTATAAGAAAGGTATATCTTTTTTTAAAAAAATATATTTAGCCACATGAAAAATGTATTCGTCTTCTGACAGTTAAAACTGGTCAGAATTTAACAAACTGTCCAAAAATTAAAAGTTGATTACATAAATCATTCTGAAACTGAATCCATTATGAGGGCTCTAACATCGGTCCTATAAAAGAAGAAGACGGAATCAACTTCGTGAACAACCGTATTGTCCTTCTCACATTCCGGTTTATATTTTGATTAGGACTGTAAGTAATAAAAATGAAAATGGAACAGCGACGGACGTAAAGTAACGGAAAAGGACGTTAGAAAAGTGTTTCAACAAAATAAGAATAACAGATAGCATAATTTATAGTGGGAACGTTGTAAAGTGCAGCGGTGGTCACTAGATTTTTTTGAAATTTTGTTAAATTCAGACCGGTTTGAACTGTCAAAAGATGAATGCATTACTCATATGGTTCAACCTTTTTTAAAAGATCTTGCTTTCTTATATGCAGCTGTAAATATTTTAAATAGCTTTTAAGTGAACTTGCTTTTAATTACTTCATATATTTCTTTGTACGCTATGCGTGCATCAACGGTCTCTAGAATCGCGTTGCATGGCAGGTTTGATTCGTGTTATTTTTCCATGTTAGAACATGTTGCAGAGCAGCAGAATGAGATGTACATTGTGTTTTCATTATAACTACTGTAATTTATTTTTAATTTCTTAATGTAGTGGCTAGTAATGCACTTTGTTCTTCTCCTGTTGTAGACTCTGAAGATGGCTATTGTGTCGCAGAAAGCGATAATTATTTTCAAAAAGATGTGAGAGCAAAAGAATTAAATAAAAATTACGTACATCGTGATAGCTCTCCAGATGATCATTTTATGCCAGATTCTGTTCAGATGTCATACCATCTAAAGACTACTCGTCACTGAGACGGAGTCTGTAAGCGATTTCAGAAACAAAGTAGTCATAGTGTTAATAGGAGGAACAGGACATTTATGTTTAGCCGCGAAAAGCCATGTCATGTTTGATGGCAAATGAAATTCTTCAGCTTGGCGGTGCAGAATACTTACGCTTTCCACTTTGACTCCACTGCTAGGGATGAGTGCAGAAGACAGCACTGTCTCTAAAGTCATCCTGTCGCTTCTCCAGCTTTCTATACATACCGGTTTCGCTGTGCATCGGATACATGGTAATAGCGATTACTAGGGACACTAAAGATAATTTCCAGAGATTTGACAAAGCACTGACATTTTTCAAGACACCAGTCTTGCTTTGATAACATGCTACCATACGAAAATTCTGCCTGTGGGAGGTAACAGAAAGAAGCTGTCTCTATGTGTATTTTGTAACGTATCTGCATAAACATGTGAAAAAGTTCACAATTGAGGATCTGTAGCCAATGAAATATTTCAATTGCACTGTATAATTTTCGCTGTTTATATCTTCTAATGTCTCATCTGTCAGTTGTCGAGAAAAACAGGCCACCAAGGGCAGAGCAGCAGCTGAAAGTTGAGTAGAGTCAGGAGAGGAATTATCTAATATTGTCTTTTAATAAGACGTTTGAGTGATATGATACAGGAAGACTAGAAGCCATAAACCGTTCTGGGTGTATGCCGACTGGAAATACTGTCTCTTTAATTTCTGACATCCAGCGTTGTACTGCTATGCTAACACTCTTGCAGCATTCGAGTACTTGTCCCTTATCAAATACATTGCTTATAGTCGCGCCAAATGTTCACCTTATCGTGAAGTATGGACTTTATGTCTTAAATCTGTGTCTTTTGTGTTGATGACTGTGATGTGTAATTTTACGATACAATTCTGTGTTTTGATGCTTATGAAGATTGGAAGGAGAGAGAGGACTGGCGCTGGCACATTTTCGTATCCTTATGGAACAGCACCAGTAAAATCGCCGAGCTTAACGTCAGGACAAGAGTCCATCAGCTTGTCCACACTCGACGAGACACTGGCGACAGATTTGGAATTTAAAGAAAAGGACAGTGGCGTACAGTCAAGGGGTAAGAAGCTCTACGTGGTGAGGTCTCCACTTCTTCTCATACAAAACGTGTTGCACCACCAGGAAGCGAACCGATGACCTCCGAGCTACGCGCAGTCGCAGGCACGTTGGCGTGTCTAAGCAGCCTCAGCAATGAAAGTAGTTCGCTATAGGCACAGTCACGTGCTTACACGGTTTGGTAGCTGATCTGCCCTCCCCCCTTTTAGCCCTAATTCGTGCACACACGGATGGATGGATCGATCTACCTTGTTAGATAGAACACTACAGAAACACTGGACTCTCGTGTAGCTGGGCCCTGGTTTCAATACCACATAGACAGTCTTGACTTACATTTCCAAAAATCACTTGATAAAGATGCCGACATAGTTCATTCAGCAAGGCAGCGATCGTTGCTCCCATCGTTCTCCACGACACACAAAACACAAATTAGTTCTCAACTGGAGTCTGTTATGTGAATAAGGATATTTATTTATTAATTTGTATTCTGAATTAAAGTATGTTGGCCGGCCGGAGTGGACATGCGGTTCTAGGCGCTACAGTCTGGAACCGCGAGACCGCTACGGTCGCAGGTTCGAATCCTGCCTCGGGCATGGTTGTGTGTGATGTCCTTAGGTTAGTTAGGTTTAAGTAATTCTAAGTTCTATGGGACTGATGACCTCAGTAGTTGAGTCCCATAGTGCTCAGACCCATTTGCACCATTTGAACCAAAGTATGTTGGAATTCTGAAATTACACAGTACTCCTCACATGACCTTAGTCAATCAATATTTATTATATGTTTTTGCAAGTAAAGTAGTTAATTGTGACGTCATTTGTAGTCAACGGTAGTTTCTTCACACGAGAAATGTGTGAAGTAATCAGTGTGGCAGCTACATACAGATTTTGACGAGATATCTGGAGCCGCGCATTTCGTCACTGGTTCATTTAGTAAGCATGAAGGAGTCACGAAGATGCTCACCCAATTCCAGGGACAGACGCTGTATCATGGAGCGGTTTACTGATAAAGTTGGTTCCTAGAAGAATCAGCCAATACATTGCTTCCTCTTACGTATATCTCGAGAAAAACCCTGGAACTCAAAAGTGGAGAGATTCTAGCCCACAGGAATGCTTATGAGCTATCAGTCTTCCGCGAACCATTCGCGACCGGAACACAAAATGAGGGAAGGTGACAGTGGTCCACAAAGTACCCCTCGCCACACACCTTAAAGCGACTTGCGTAGTACGGATGTAGATGTATCTATTTCTGGCAGAAAACTTCTTTATTTTGTAATATGTTTTTACCTCTTTGTGAAACTTCTTGGCAGATTGAAACTATGTGCCGGACCGAGACTCGAACTCGGGACCTTTGCCTTTCGCGGGCAAGTGCTCTACCAACTGAGCTACCCAAGCACGACTCACGCCCCGTCCTCACAGCTTTACTTCTGCCAGTATCTCGTCTCCTACCTTCCAAACTTTACACAAGCTCTCCTGCGAACCTTGCAGAACTAGCACTCCTGAAAGAAAGGATATTGCGGAGACATGGCTTAGCCACAGGCTGGGGGATGTTTCCACAATGAGATTTTCACTCTGCAGCGGAGTGTGCGCTGATATGAAACTTCCTGGCAGATTAAAACTGTGTGCCGGACCGAGACTCGAACTCGGGACCTTTGCCTTTCGCGGGCAAGTGCTTTAATCTGCCAGGAAGTTTCATATCAGCGCACACTCCGCTGCAGAGTGAAAATCTCATTCTGGTTTACCTTTTTGTGTTTGCAACGTTCAGTAGATCAGGACAGGTAATACGTAGATGAATTCGAATTCTTGCCTCTCGTGTGCTTTTCTTTCTGTTTTATCACAGATCTTACCTTAACGCGTCTTCTATGGTTTGTAATTAAAATTTAAAAAAAATTGATCTCGTGACGGATCATGGAGTTTTTAGCCTGCATCGTGTAGGTTTTCACCCATACAAAATACTGAAATTGCGGATTCCGGATTCGTAAAGTACGTAAATAAACTACCAACTTGTACAGAGGTACTTTGTGCGAGCGTGATCCGAAGCAGACGCAGGCGGCTTGCTTGTGCAGCGAAGCGAGACGCATCCCACATTTCGCACTGCTCTCCCGCACGTCACGTGACGTCAGAGCAGACCGCGGCACTCCATCCCACAGCGCAGCGCAGCTCAGCACAGTCCGCCACTCAGGGCTGAGAGCCGTTCTCAGCACACAGCACTCAGCGGCCGACATGATTCTGCGCTCCAGCCGCTTCCCTCTGCTGCAGTTCGTTACCGACGCGCCTCAGATTCACATGCCGGCTGATCCTTCACAGCTCGGTCTGATCAGTGATCTGTGGAGGTTCATCTCCGACTATCTGTTACTCTCTCGTATTCCTTGGAAGAAGCCAAGTGAGGTCAACAGTTGTCTTTGAGATCTGGATGCACCGCAGTAGCGCCGTCGTAACGCTCTGAACTCGTCCTTGAAACAGTCTTTTGCCATCATCTGCCCCCATCATGTCTCTCGAATTTATGCCACATCTGACAGTGTGAAATATATGTGCCCCTGGAGTATGATGTTACTTGGGCTCATTCAAAAATTGAGAGAAACTGTGAAACATACGTGGCCCTTACATCACAATGTTTTTTGAAATTTTTCTTAAGGCCCCTTCCGCCACGCCGCTTTCCAAGAAAGGAAGATTGAGGTTTAATGAGCCGTCGACATCGAGGTCAGTAGAGATGGCTCCCTTTCCAGTTTGCTTTCATTTTATGTAAAAATGCGGATAAGGTAGAGTAGGACACGCGCACTCAGGGTTCCGTCCAACCGTAACTTCCGTACACAGATAGTTCGTCCATCCCGGGAATCGAGATTTTCGACGATTTTTGCCTGTTATCGAATCGATACTGCCAATATATCAAAATATGACATAAATGGCTGTATATTCAGATTGCATTGACTTGGAAGGTTAAAGTCTGTACATCGCCAAGGGACCATAGACCTTAGTATGTGACATATATTTCAAATCGATACGTCCACTAGTTCCTGAGATAAAAGGGTGTGATATAATTGAGAATTAACAATTTGCGTATTTTTTCCCCTTACTTCTCCTGTGAAACCTTGCTTCTTGCCAAATTTCATGATTCTAGGTCAACGTGAAGTAACCATATAGGTTTTGATAAGTGAGTTTGCGAGTATCAAAATATCTGACATAAATGGCCGTATCTTTTGTCTGCGTTGACTTAGAAGCTTAAATGGCTTACATCGCAAAGGGGTCCGCCCCGGTAGCTGAGTGGTCAGCGTGACAGACTGTCAATCTTAAGGGCCCGGGTTCGATTCCCGTCTGGGTCGGAGATTTTCTCCGCTCAGGGACTGGGTGTTGTGTTGTCCTAATCACCATCATTTCATCCCCATCGACGCGCAGGTCGCCGAAGTGGCGTCAAATCGAAAGACCTGCACCAGGCGAACGGTCTACCCGACGGGAGGCCCTAGCCACACGACATTTCCATTTATCGCAAAGGGAACTTGGACGTCAGTATGTGACACAAAGTAAATTTTGATACATCCTCTCGTTCCTGAGAAAAAGGGGTTCATAGCACATGGACGAACAGAAGGCGGACTGACAACTTGGACGTCAGTATGTGACACAAAGTAAATTTTGATACATCCTCTCGTTCCTGAGAAAAAGGGGTTCATAGCACATGGACGAACAGAAGGCGGACTGACAGCAAATGTGGTCCTACAAGGGTTCCGTTTGTCCTAATTGAGGACGGAACACTAAAAATGAGCTGCGAGAAATATGGGCTAAGTTAGGGCAAGGAAAAGTGGTACCGGCGAGCTTTCAAAATCGAAAAATCCAGAAGAAAAAGAAAACCATTAATTTCATAAGATGTTACTTAACTTACGTAGATCGTTTACGTTGATTTCCTTAACTGAATACGTTATTATTTCACATATTACGTTAGTAAATTGATATATCGGGTAGCTGAATCCGAGCAAGGAAGGCACAGCTGTTTCTTTATTTTTACAACGCAACCTGGACCAACTCAGTCGTCTTTCATTTTGCAAGGAAGGCAGCTAGTGCGACGCCTTTGTCTTCAGTTAATTCACGGGATAAAATTTATTTGCTGGGGTACTGCTGACATGAAATAAGCGGAAGGAAACTGCCGTCTATCATTTTACAATTTACGCATGTGTAAATTAACTGTGCATCAAAGTGCTGGAGTAGCTGTGCAGAAAGTGACGATTTGCTGTGGAAAAAGCAGGAATCCCGACACAGATCATGTAAATGCGATTGGTTTACGTGAAGACTCGGCTGTAAGTACCACTTGGACTTGAGTTTCCAACGTATAGCTTTTGTTCGAATCGTAGGATGCTTCTCCTACCCTGTTGATGCTCACATTGCAGTCAGAAACATGAAATTTATGTTTGCGCATAGAAGGCACATTAGTGAGAAGAGAAATGCGCGGTGTGAAATTAAAACGTCTGTTTTGCCGAAGCGAAATCTTGTCACGTGCGAAATATTACGGCTGGCACTTATGCATATTCACTCCCCTGACAGGCTCCATGAGCGACGCATTCTACAGATGAAGTCGTTTATCTTGCTGTCACACACGTTTACTTGCACACCCGAATAATCAGACTGGCCGGTCTGTCAATGAACTTCATGCTTCAATAGCGATCTTATCTTGACAGCGAATTAGTCACCTGTCTAGAAAATCTATTACGGCACCCGTGCTGGGCAGCGGCAGATCCTTCCGAGAAATTTCTCGGCAGCTCTGCAGAGGTTCCTCAGTCTGTAGCCTCCAGGATAATTAATTACGCTGAAGATAGTCCCTGATTCTGTCCCTGTCACTGCCTTCCCTGGCAGCTAACTACAGCTAACTAAGCATCTCCCTTACAGCTACCATCTAATATTGTTTTATCAACGTCAAAAGAGCAATACGATACTCTCACCAGTTCAGTATGAAGGCACGAAGGAAACTTTCACGATTTGGCAGGAAGACTATATTTTTAGATTAAAGATGCGCATACTTCTCGACGTAGTCCTCGCATAGGTCAGTGCGAGTTACCAACGTTTTCCAATGAGTAGTTTCTGTCCCTGAAGAATAATTCATAATTCTGCAAAGCCTGCAGAACACTAGTATACATCCTGTACTTAAAAAAAAAAAAAAAACAGGTGGAATTGCGTTGACACAACATCTGCTAAACAATGTGGATATTGCTATAATTCATACTTCAAAATTCTTCAATTTTCCAACTGCTAAAAAACTTTAACTGGTGCGTTGTCCTGATGAAAAATTTCGTATTATTCGACAGTTATAGCTTCATCCTTTGCAAGGTAATTTATAAGAAGAATATCTACATCTATATATATACTCCGCTAGCCACCAAGCGCTGTGTGGCGGAGGGCACAATTCGCGCCAAAGTCATATTTGCCCCCCCCCTCTATTCCACTCGCGGATCACGCGAGGGAAAAACGACTGTCTGAACGTCTCAATACGAGCTCCATCTTCGAATGGTGATCATTGCGGGATTTGAAAGTTGGTTGTAATAACATGTGCTCTACATCTTCGGCGAAGATCGGATTTCGGAATTTAGTGAGCAGCCCCTTCCGTTTAGCGCGCCGTCTATCTGCAAGTGTGTCCCACTTCAAACTTTCTATGAGATTTGTAACGCTCTCGCGATGGCTAAATGTACCAGTCACGAATCTTGCCGCTCTTTTTTGTACCTTATCAGTCTCTTGAATCAGACCCAACTGGTAAGGGTCCAATACAGACGGACAATACTGTAAGACTGGACGAACTAACGTATTGTGTCCCAGATTACTTTGATCATTTCTTGCAGGCGCAAACGGCATCACCATTTTTGGTACTGTGCCTCAGGCTTCTACCACTGCATTGAATGCGGTTTCATTGCTTACATGTAATGCTGGACCTACATCTCACCCAAAGTAAGAAGTAGGCCAAAGATAATCAAATTTATTTAAAAAAAAACAGAAGAAGAAATGACTCAAACATAGTTGAAAAATTCATTTTTGCAGTTGCTTTTCGTCAGCGTTCTACAAATATATCACGTTTCTTGCTCACAGTTTTCTTGTAGCTAATTCTTCACATAAAATGTTCGATACTCATTCTTATGCTGACATGAGTTACGTCATAGCCCTTTAATTGAAATTATTTTGCAGAACTTTGTTACAGCTGACTTATATTTTTCTGCAATACCAATCTTACCAAAGCAATATTTTACTAACATCAACTCCATCCCTGTGTCTTCATTTAACTGGCTCCAGAGACAGGGATTTCAAAATAGCGGGCATCCTTTGTTCACACTTTACATTCTGAGGAGTTTGTACTTTTCTGCCTTCTTCCTACAATGAGTACTTCGTTCCTAAATTGTAATTTTTCGCAGTAGCTACTTAGCCCATTTTCACGGCGTATTGTCCTGGTCGAATTTGACCCCGAACTTTATGTTGTGTGCGATGTCGTACACAGTGGTAAGGAGAGGTGAGCTACAGAGTGGTGTGGCAGCTGTGGTCATAGCAAAGCTGGACAGGAGCAGAAATGATTAACGAACAAATTAACACAGTTTTAAAAAGAGTTATTTAACTTGTTAACTTGTATTTCTCCCAGTGAACGAAGACTCATTACAAATATTACAACAAGAAATAAAGTCCAGAAAACAATAGCAGCGAGGATGAGGCTCTCTGAACTAAGCACGGGCGATGGTGTCTGAGCCGCGACTGGGCAGCTTCTGCGCAGCGAAGGGGCTCCGAGTGTGAATGGACTGACAAGGGGAGGCCGCCAATTGTGAAATTCAGATTCGATTCATACTGCGCATGATAAAAGCTCATGGCCAGAGGTGTAATGTGGCAAAGCAGCAAGATGCACTTCTCAGCCGTTGTCGAGAAAATCGACAGTTAAGATAAACCGTTGCGGTGAAATGCTCTCAACGATTAATAGTTATCGACAGCGTCGTGGCGCAGCGGTAAGCGCTCGGGTTCGTAATCCGAAGGTCGCCGGATCGAGTCTCGCGCCATGCAATTTTTTTTTAGTATTTGTTTTTTGTTATTCAAATGTATCTACACACACACACACACACACACACACACACACACACACACATATATATATATATATATATATATATATATATATATATATATAATTCCCGACAATCAGTTGCAACAATTATGCATATAATAAGTTGTTGAAGGTCGTTTGTCGTGGAAAATCTGGCGACTTCGAACATCATTATGTTTTCCGCAAACAAAGTTGTATTTCACAAATGTTTTTAATTGTCTTCATAATGTTAACCACGTATAGTTAACGGAAGACGTAGAAACGATATTCCGAAACGAATACGTATAGCGTAAGTCAAACGTTCGAATTAGAATAGAGACCCCACGAACACAAATTTGCTGTGGCAGGTATGAAATATAAGCTCCGTTACTCGCTCGTTACACTTGAAGGACAGATGTTGAATGGGCCGAAAAGAGCCGCCGCATAAAAGCGTAGTTGCCTGCTAACTTCGAAAGAAGGTAGATGCGGTCCCTAGCGCAACTTATAACATCGTCGAAAATCAGTGCGGACGTGAGAGCTTTGGTACACCCTGTTAAACAAACGGAAAAATGGAGGCGGTACAATTGGAGAGCGATCCGCCTTCACCAAAATGCCTAAGCAATTCATTAATAGTTTTTATATATATATATATATATATATTTGAATTACAAAAACCTAATAATAAAAAAAAATGTTGCATGGCGTGAGATTCGATTCGGCGACCTTCCGATTACACACCCGAGGGCTTACCGCTGCGCCACGACGCTGTATAAAACTATTAACCGTAGAGGGCATTTCACCGCAACGGTTTAACTGTCGATTTTCTCGACAACGGCTGAGAAGTGCATCTTGCTGCTTTGCCACATTACACCTCTGGCCATGAGCTTTTATTATGCGCGGTATGAATCGAATCTGGATTTCACAATTGGCGGCCTCCGCTTGTGAGTCGCTGCCGCCGGCGCTTCTATAGTGCGGCGGAAAGGGCGCAGGTGGTACGGAGCCGCTAGAGACGTGGCGCAGTGGGCAAGCACCAGATCCTGTATGACTGCTAACGGATCTTGCAATTCCATTGGCAACTTAGAGGCTCCCATGGGGTGGTATCGATACGTGATACCACACTCAACACTTTACATTTTTCAGCACTGTCAGTTGCAAAATTGTAAGTTCAGACGCAGAGTTAATTTGGATAATGCTTAACAGAAATGAGATGAAATTGCAGAATGCCTAACGGCATTCAGTTTCTGATGGTTACGCTGAAGATCTTGAAATGTCACCTAACAACGAAACGCCTCATGACTAATACATATAAATTCCAGTGACTGATTACGAAGTGTTTTATTTGTTTGAACAGTTTTATATGCAGGTACGCACATACTTTGCAAAACTCTTGTTATGTGAAAAAGACGTGGTTTGCCTGGAAAGAAGCAAGCATTTTAATAAGTGCTTGGAGGTGCATGCAGATGCCATGTATACAACAACGAGATATGATGGTGGCCTTAAAAGGCCGATCCGCTCATATAGTTAAACATTTTATGCCATCGGACAGTTAATTAATACATTAAACGGAACACTTACTTAGCCTTGTTGCACAAACTTTGTTATTATTGTACGACCTGGGGTTGGGGTTATAAGCACGTTTTCTAGCACTTAACTGTTCCCAAAGATGGCAACCAGGCGAAGATAAACATGTAAGTTTCTTAATCTATTGAATCTTGACTTAAGCTATAAAAGTTGTCTCTGTTGACAATTTTGACACCCTTACTTTTGTATTCTACAACTTTCATTAGGACATCATTTACTATTACTATGAATAGCATACGCTGGAGCAGAGCTATCTTCTTCTTCTGCTTCTCCTTCTTCTTCTGCGCTTCCGGCTTAGGCACTTGTGCCTGCTCCGTCTTCACTTTTCACTGCCACCTCGTTGTCGGTCTTCCGATGCTCCTTCCTGATCTTGCTGGTACAGCATGGCCAGACATAGCGTTCGCTTTGCACTTATTACTTGTAGGTCATGTTTCCGTAATGTTTTATTTTGCTCAGTCTTTCCATTGATATTATTAATATCTATCTAGAGTAGAGCATGAGCACAGGCTTTTGTTTTATTATGTATGTATGAATGAAGGCACCCAGGTTTTCCTTCTACGTAAGCGTTATAAAGTTGCATATAAGGAGTGAATAACTGAACTGACTGCTCGTACAGTAGCAAATGTGGAATTACAACATCTGTTTTTTAATTGCGATTGAGTGAGCTGTACAAACTTTCGCATCATGTTTGTGAAATGAGCCTAAATGAGTGTTTCGTTTAATACAACTGACGGTTTAATAGATGTAGAATTCATAAAAAAATTCCGTCCAAACAGGCTATGAAGGCCGAAAGGAACTGACCGACCGCCATATCATTCTCAGACCACTGGCGTCACTGAATGCGGATATGGAGGGGCATGTGATCAGCACAGCGCTCTCCAGTTTTCGTGAGTGGAACCGTTGCTTCCCCATCAAGTAGCTCCTGAATTGGCCACGCAAGGGCTGAGTGCACGCTGGTTGCCAACAGCGATTGGCAGACCGGACGGTCACCCATCCACCTGCTAGCCAAGCACGACAGCGCTTAACTGCGGTGATCTGAAAGAAGCCGGTGTTACCACCGCAACAAGGCCGTTGGCGTCGAATTCATCAAGTAACATAATCAGGAGGGTAGGGTGTTCCATCGCTCTGTGAATCGTGTGAATTGTTCTGTGTGTTATCGTAGCTTGCGTATCGAATTTTATGAGATGTATATTGGGGAACAGGCCAGCATTTGCAAAACGAGAGTGGAAAACTGCATAAAAGCAACATCAGGCTAGCTTGTGTAGCAGACTAACGGTCGTTAATCAACCGCACATATTCGATCCAGGTGTCGCTCATCTCCCTAGCAAGCTAGCGCTCTGCGTGTTACGATATACGAGTAAGTCTCAAACGCCAGGACTGTGCTATAATGAATGGCAGACTACACAGAGAAATGAGCGCTGATGTATAACTTCCTGACAGACTAAAATGGTATCGTATGAATCCGTGGTAACTGATTCATCTTGATGGACAATGGATCCACCACCTTGACTGTGGATGCACAATTACGTCAGATCTCCTGTGGGAATCTCACAGTAGCGAGCGTGGAGGACGTGGAAGGGAGGACTGCTGAATGGTGGAGCTTTGTGGGAGTGTGGGTAGGCCGAGAGACGTGCCGAGGTAATCCACGCAGTTGCGATAAACACTGTGTTTAGACGGCGTAGTAGTTAACGAAGCCGCCTAGAAACAGGATATCTCGGATCCGAATCCCAGTCCGGTACACGTTTTTACTCATCGCCGCTATTTCCGCATGAAGTCCCTACGCAGTTGACATCAACAGTCCCTTCCCTTTTCTTTCCTTTCTCGCCCTTCCACCTTAAGTTTACATAACTAAGATGGTATGCCAGGTCGGAACACGAACATGGATCTGATCCTATTGGCTTCTGCCTCGGATTCTTCGGCCGACGATCATCTGATGATCTTACTGACGTTTCGCCAGCACGAGTGGCTGGCAATGGCAAAGCTTCGCCCTCCATTGCCGGTGGTGAACTGGAGCCGAGCTTTTTTTTTTTTTTTTTTTTTTTTTTTTTTTTTTTTTTTTTTATATATATATATACTATTCATTTCCGCTCCTAAAGGGAGGCGGATGGGCCGCTGGAGAGCTTGTTGCTCTATTGGGGCCAGAGATGAGGGTATTACATTTTGGTTTTCTTTATTTATTTTGTACTTATTGCTAAATTACATACTAATTACAATTTTCTTAAAATATTGTTTGATCATATATAAATGTTTTGTTATCTTAAGAACTAATTACAAATTTTCAAGCAAAGGAGGTAGAAATAGAATTAGAAATGGAGATAGGGGTGACAGTGGAGGCGGATTTATGTGCCATTTTGTTGCACTTGATCGTTTTGTTGCAATCGATTAGGTCGAGTTTATGGTGGCGGGCGGTCGGGGTTCAATGCCTGGAGGTGGGAGGGGGTGGGAGTGTCGTTGTTCTGTATGTGTAATTGTCTTGCGTGTTCGTGTTGGTGTATTGTGTCAGGAAAGATGTGGAGGGTGTTGTTTATGATTGTTCTTGGTGGGTAGGTGTATTTGTGTTTTGGTTTGTTTCTGTGTCTGGTTCTGTGTGTGTATATTGTGTGTAGGTCAGGACGGGAGGTGAGGATGGTTTTCCCGTAGCGGGCTCTCAGGATGGCTAGCCTTGTTTGAACGGGGGTGAATTGTGCTTCCTCAAAGACCTCTTGTCTGGGGGTGGAGGGTGGGAGGCGAAGGATGCTGCGTAGTATTCGTCTCTCGGTGCGGAAGATTCTTTCAGCTTGGGTTTTGGAGATGCAGGCGAGAGGCGCTGCTGCGTATTCAAATAGTGGGCGGACGAACGTTTTGTAGGTGTTTACAGCTGTCCTGTCACTGCAGCCTGTAAATTTTCCTTGAACACGTCGTATGAGTTGTTGTCGTTGACGTACTTTGCTGAGGGTCTCCTTAATATGGTTGCTCAGGTTGAGATACTTGTCGAGGTGGACGCCCAGGTATTTTGCATTGGGAGAGGGGAGGAGCTGGGTGCCCCACAGCGTGAGGGAGATGTGGTCGGGATTTTGGTTTGTCTTTTTGTGGATGTTGCGGTGTTTGAATAGGATGAGTTGGGTTTTGGTGGTGTTGGGTTTGATGCGCCATTGTCGCATCCAGTCTTCTAGTTTAATCAGGTAGGTCGCTGTCTGGTTGTTGATGGTGTTTGTCGAGGGACCAGAATTCCAGTATGCTGTGTCGTCTGCGTATAATTGGAGTTGTTCGTTAGTTCTTGTCGGGGTGGGGATATCAATGGTGTAAAGGGAGTAGAGCAGGGGGGAGATAATCCCACCCTGAGCTACTCCTGCTTCGGGGCGGAAAGGGGATGAGGTGGTTTGGTTGACGTAGATTTGGCAGCGTCTGTCGTTTAATAGGGTTTGGATTAGTCGTACTGTCTGCGGTGGGAAGCCTGTCTTAAGCAGCTTGTATAGAAGTCCGTCATGCCAGATTTTGTCGAATGCCCGTTCGATGTCCAGAAAGACAGCGAGCGTGCACTGTCCAAGGTTCTGATGTCTTGTTATGTCTGAAGTGAGTCTGAGAAGGGGATCAGTGGTGGAATGGAGTTTTCGGAAGCCAGACTGGAGGTGAGGAATGAGTTGGAGTTTGTCAGTAAAGTGCGTGAGTCTGTCTGTAATTATTCTTTCAAAGGTCTTGCGGAGGTCTCCTCTTGCTACCTGCGACGGTCGTTCGCTGCAGTACGGGAAGCCAGGAACGGTTTACCTTAAGGCTTTCCTCTTTCTTGTTGAAGCTGTGTGAGAGTACTTCTCTACAGCCAGAACTTCATTGTCGGCGAATTTTATTACGTGGTCGGTCTCACTCAGTGGGTGCTCTGCCACGCCCGATTTCTCCACCTGCCCCAGCCTGCAATGTCGCTTATGTTCTTTGATCCTGGTGTTGATTGATCTTCCAGTCATTCCGACATAAACATTTCCGCATGTGCATGGTATACGGTACATCCCCGACATTGCAAGTCCCTTTTCTCCTTTGCCGATCCAAGACAATCTTTGACCTTCCTTGTGTTTGAAAATTGTCTTTACGTCATGTTTGCGCAATATAGGCCGAATCTGTCCGTCACTCTGGGAATGTGTGGCAGAAAGGCCGTACCTGACATTTCTTTTTCTGATTCCTTACTTCGCCAAGTGTTTGGCTCTATTACACTTCTAATATAATTTATGGAGTACCCATTGCTCCTCAGAACACTTTCCAGGTGTTGTATTTCGCGTCTGAGGTGTTGCGGCTCACATAGTCGTCCTGCTCTCGTTACGAGCGTATTAATCATGCCTGTTTTCTGGCTCGGGTGGTGGTTTGATAGTTTGTGCAGGTATCGGTCCGTGTGTGTCGGTTTTCTATACACGCTGTGTCCCAGGTTTTCGCCATCCTTGTGACCAGCACGTCTAGAAATGATAGTTTTTTGTCTTTTTGTACTTCCATGGTAATAATATTGTAGAACAAAAGCAAACTGGTGCTTTTCATTTATTATTCCATGGTAAATTTTACGTTTGTATGGAGGCTGTTGAAGTGTCTTAGGGAAGTCAGCTAGCTGTTTTTCACCATGGCGCCACACAACTAAAGTATCATCGACGTATCTGTACCACACCTTAGGTTTGTAAGTCGCCAAGTCCAGTGCCTGTGCTTCGAATTGTTCCATGAAGAAGTTGGCCACCTCTGGACTAAGAGGACTACCCATGGCGACGCCTTCCAGCTGTTCGTAGAAATCGCCATTCCACGTGAAATAGCTCGGGGTGAGACATACATGGAAGAGCTTTGTGATGTCTTGCGGGAAAAAGGAATCGATGTGCTCCAGAGCGTCACTGAGTGGCACTTTCGTAAATAAAGAAACAACATCAAAGCTGACCAGGATGTCGTTTGGTGCAAGTTTCAGTTTCTTCAGCTTCTCAGTGAAATGTCCTGAGTCCTTTATGTATGTGTCGGTCATCCCCACGTGTGGCTGGAGCAGAGAGGCCAAGTGTTTTTGTCAGTTTATACGTCGGTGAGCCAGGAGCACTAACAATCGGTCTTAGTGGAACGTTGTTCTTATGGATCTTGGGTAATCCATACAGCCGAGGTGACAGGGCTCGGATCCTTACCTTTTACGCATAATGCCCTAAATGACTGTCTGTTGTCCGCGAGAGGTAAACGACCGATTCGAGCCCCGGATTGGTGCACTGTTTTAGTCTGAGAAGAAGTTTTGCATTTAAGATTGCTTCAAATGGCTCTGAGCACTATGGGACTTAACATCTGAGGTCTTCAGTCCCCTAGAACTACTTAAACCTAACTAACCTAAGAACATCACACACAACCATGCCCGAGGCAGGATTCGAACCTGCGACCGTAGCGGTCGCGCGGTTCCAGACTGAAGCACGTAGAACCGCTCGGCCACTCTGGCCGGCCGCATTTAAGATTCGGTTCGGTTCGACTGACGTACGGTGGACTCGCATGTCAACGAAAGTGGATCAGCAATTTAGTGTGGTGGCCTCGAGGACGCGGTTGAGGTGGGCGACAGTGGCCTCCCGATGGTGACCCGCTGCCCCCGCACTAGGGGGTGGGGCAGGGGGTGGCCGGCTGACGGAAGAGCGCGCCGCACGCGAGGGGCGTGGCCCTGAGTCGCAGCCGGCACGCCACGCTAGCCTGGCGCCGCCGCCGCCGCCGCCGCCGCCGCCGCCGCCTTTTCGCCTCGCCTCCTGCGCAGTCTGGCGTGCAGACAGCCCCGATCGGCAGCACTCGCTGGCCTTTTGTCTCGGTATCGCGCATCTAAAGTGCGAGGAAATGGGCTCGCGCCGCCTTCCGGGAACTGCCTGGCGCGCTCTCCGCGACTGACCTGTATAAAATGTGCCGGTCGTTTATAACAGAAGCCTGTGAGGGCAGCGCCTCGCTTTCAATTGGAAGTCCAGAAAAGAGCGGGACAGGGCTAGGAAACGGTGCGATGTTTGCTTGTCGTCTGGACGCTGCACGAAGCCGCCTGTCAGCCGTACTACCACTCCTTCACTGCATGAACGAATTACACTACTGGCCATTAAAATTGCTACACCACGAAGATGATGTTCTACAGACGCGAAATTTAACCGACAGGAAGAAGATGCTGCGATACGCAAATGATTAGCTTTCCAGAGCATTCACACAAGGTTGGCGCCGGTGGCGACACCTACAACGCGCTGACATGAGGGAAGATTCCAACCAATTTCTCATACAAAAACAGCAGTTGACCGGCGTTGCCTGGTGAAGCGTTGTTGTGATGCCTCGTGTAAGGAGGAGAAATGCGTACCATCACGTTTCCGACTTTGATAAAGGTCGGATTGTAGCCTATCGCGATTGCGATTTAATGTGTCGCGACATTGCTGCTCGCGTTGGTCGAGATCCAATGTCTGTTAGCAGAATATGGAATCCGTGGGTTCAGGAGGGTAATACGGAAAGCCGTGCTGGACCCCAACGGCCTCGAATCACTAGCACTCGAGATGACAGGCATCTTATCCGCATGGCTGTAACGGATCGTGCAACCACGTCTCGGTCCCTGAGTCAACAGATGGGGGCGTTTGCAAGACAATAATCATATGCACGAACAGTTCGACGACGTTTCCAGCAGCATGGACTATCAGCTCGGAGACCATGGCTGCGATTACCCATGACGCTGCATCACAGAGAGGAGCACCTGCGATGGTGTACTCAACGGCGAACCTGGGTGCACGAATGGTAAAACGTCATTTTTTCAGATGAATCCAGGTTATGTTTACAGCATCATGATGGTCGCATCCGTGTTTGGTGACATCGCGGTGAACGCACATTGAAAGCGTGTATTCGTCATCGCCATACTGGCGTATCACCCGGCGTGATGGTATGGGGTGCCATTGGTTACACGTCTCGGTCACCTCTCGTTTGCATTGACGGCACTTTGAACAGTGGACGTTACATTTCAGCAGGATAATGCACGACCGCATGTTGCAGGTCCTGGACGGGCCTTTCTGGATACAGAAAATGTTCGACTGCTGCCCTGGCCAGTACATTCTTCAGATCTCTCACCAACTGAAAACGTCTGGTCAGTGGTGACCGAGCAATTGGCTCGTCACAGTACGCCAAGTACGCCATTCACTCCTCTTGATGAACTGTGATATCGTGTTGAAGCTGCATGGGCACTGTACCTGTACACGCCATCCAATGTTTGACTCAATGCCCAGGCGTATCAAGGCCGTTGTTACGTACAGCGGTGGTTGTTCTGGGTACTGATTTCTCAGGATCTAGGCACCCAGATTGCGTGAAAATGTAATCACATGTCAGTTCTAGTATAATATATGTGTCCAATGAATACCCGTTTATCATCTGCATTTATTCTTGGTGCAGCAATTTTAATGGCCAGTAGTGTATTTGCTGCTGGAAGAGATGGCAGGGTGGAATCCCTATCAGATTCTGTGCAGAATTTGCTGTTGAGTTATGCTCTCTTTTAACTACAGTATACCGTTGATCATGCAGACAAAAAGCTGTACCCAATAGTCTGAATAAACAACACGTGTCGCGAGTGGTAGCCGCACAGTCTGCGGCGCTTTGCCACGTTCGCGCGGCTCCCCCCGTCGGAGGTTCGAGTCCTCCCTCGGGCATGGGTGTGTGTGTGTTGTCCTCAGCGTAAGTTAGATTAAGTAATGTGTGAGCCTAGGGACCTATGAGCTCAGCAGTTTGGTCCTATGAAATGAAATATAGTGTGGCTAGGGCCTCCCGTCGGGTAGACCGGTCGCCTGGTGCAAGTTTTTTGAGTTGGCTCCACTTCGGCGTCTTGCGTGCCGATTGTGATGAGATGATGATGATGATGATTAGGACAACACAACACCCAGTCCCTGAGCGGAGAAAATCTCCGACCCAACCGGGAATCGAAACCGGGCCCACTGGCATAACAGTCCTTCACGCTGACCACTCAGCTATCGGGGCGAACAGTTTGGTTATAGGTGTCAACGACAGGACAGCTTTGTGGATCACTTCTGTAACACCTTTCGAATTTCAGTGTTCAAAAATGGCTCTGAGCACTATGGGACTCAACTTCTGAGGTCATTAGTCCCCTAGAACTTAGAACTAGTTAAACCTAACTAACCTAAGGACATCACACACATCCATGCCCGAGGCAGGATTCGAACCTGCGACCGTAGCGGTCTCGCGGTTCCAGACTGCAGCGCCTAGAACCGCACGGCCACTTCGGTCGGCTCGTATTTCGGTGTGCTATGTTGTTTGGCAGGTAGTGTTAAGTTCCTATAGTTTGGTCCTACAGGAACTTACCACTACCCACCAAACAACATATCACACCGAAATACGAAAGGTATTACAGAAGTGATCCACAAAGCTGTCCTATCGCTGACATCCATCTGCGGCAGAATCTCAGAACATACTGCCTGCTTTCATCTAATACTTTCCCCTCTTTGGGGAAGTGTGAGGGGGAGTTTGTAGCCTTTCGGCTTTTATTCCCCTGTGTACTTGTGTGTGTGATTATTTCTGTACTTTTGTGGTGTCTGTGAACTGTGATGATTGTTCTGTGTGAGTCTGGTGCTTGCCTGAGGTTTGGCGAGATAATTGTAGTAATTTGGGTAGGAGCAGGATTTGGGAATGGATATTGGGGTTTTTCTCTTCGACTTAGTCGTCGAAGATCGTCATGGGGCGATTGTGTTTATCGCGGGACATGTCATACCGACCTAGGGAGTGGATGAGGTCGTTTCCCGACCTGGAAGTACCTTCATAGAAGTTCAAACGTAATGAGTCATCTCGAGTAGAATGACCTGCTCCATGACAACCAGCAGCGGTTCCAGAATCTGAGTTGTTGCAATGTGTGACTTCAAATATCTTGTGTTACATTGTATATTTCGTGCCATAGGACTGACGATGGATTCATCCCGAAACGCATAATGACAACGTAAATAAAGATTGTATTGGTGACTATAGGCTTCCGCAGAGAGGGGGGGGGGGGGGGGGGGGGGAGAAAGAAACAAGAGCGGGCACTTACCTTCCTTTTCAGTATGGTACACATATATTTTTCTCATTTATTGATTGGATTACCATCAATTCTCTGGAATATAATAGCTTTTTGTGTCACTAAGTTCTATGGCACGACACGTCTCGAAACTTAGCAACTCTTTCATATAAAAAATTCGGACATGTGCTAGTAAGGTTTGCACTCTGAAGTTTTGTACATATTTAATTATGTGTACACATAGTTCATCTATAAGTTTAGATGTGTGAGTCTGCGAGATTCAAAATTTGACACAAAAGGCCTTTTGTTTTGATTGCAGTGACTTGTGTGATATAATTACAAATGTACAATTATCGGAATTTTTTCTGTATTTTTACTGTGAAACCTTGCTTTTTGTCAAATTTCATGATTCTAGGTCAACAGGAAGAGCCTTCTAGCTTTTGATGAGTGAATTTGCGAGTATCAAAATATATGACATTAATGGTCGCATCTTTTCAGTGCATTGACTTAGAAGCTTTTATTTTCTTATACCGCCAAGGGAGCGTAGACGTAAGTATTTGACGTAAATTTCAACTTGATACTCCCACCCGTACCTGAGAGAAAGGGGTTTTAACAGACGGACAAACAACAAAGTGATCCTATAAGGATTCCGTTTTTACCAATTGAAATACAGAAGCCTAAAAATGGTAATTTTAATGTCCTGAACCCGCCCCCTCTCCCCCCCCCCCCCCCCCTACCCCCGAATACATTTCTGCATGTGCCCATCATGTTGGTGACCGAGGCAAGTGTATTGCCCTTCCATGCCGGAATGATAGGTCGTACAAAACGAAACTTGCGTGTCTCACACCTAACATCCTGAAAGCCTTAGATCAAGACAATTAGGTAGATGAAGTATTTCCTGACTTCCGAAAAGAATTTGACTCAGTATCACATCAACGATTATTAACATAGTGCAAGTATATGGGTTATCAAACATAATTTGTGACTAGATTGAGAATTTCCTGATGGGGAAGACGCAGCGTATTGCCTCGGACGGGAGGTAACCGACATATGTAGAAGTAGCTTCAGGCGTACCACAGGAAAGTGCATTTGAACGTTGTTGTTCATGTTGTATATTAATGACCTGAAGGGTAACATTAATAGAATATTTAGATTTTTCGCAGATGACATAATTATCTATGATGAAGTACTACCTGATAAAGAGCTGCATAAATGTTCAATCAGATCTTGATAAGATAGAAAAATCGTGCAGGTATTGTCAGTTCGCTTTGAATGTTCGGAAATGTAAAACTGTATACTTCGCAAAATGAAAAAGAAAGAAACATGGTATTTTATAACTATAATATGAATGAGTGTCGACTGAAAAAAAAAAACGAATACAAATACGTGATTGTAGCGATTTGTGGGAATCCCAAATGGAATAATCACATAGACTCAGTCGTTGGTAAAGCAGGTGTCAGACTTCGATTCATTCGTAGGATGCAGGGAAAATGCTGTCAGTCGACAGGGAAGATTGATTACGAAACGTTCGTGCGACTCTTCGTAGAATACTGCTCACGCACGTTAACATCAAATACGACTAATTGTGGACGTAGGAAGTAGACAAACAAGGACAGCATGTGCAGGGATACGTCTACTTGACCGAATGTCTCGTAAATGCTGAAAAACTGAAATGGAAGACACGTGAATGTAAACACCAACTATCTCGTGGAAACCTTACTAAAGTTTCAGCGATCAGCCTTACAGCCTCTTATGTATCCCGTAGCAAGGCAAGACAAGACTAATTATCGCTCGCACAAAGCTATTTAAGTAGTCAGTCGTTTCGTTAACCATATCCGAATGCAACAGGAGGAAAATCTGATACGTAATACGTGGGACGCTTTGCTACTTCGCTCGTAGCTCTTCTCCTATAATTTCTTAGAAAAATTTAATGCATACGCAGTTCGTCAGGTATAATTTTTAGTTTCGAAGATCGGAAACTGGACTGCCTCCAGAGGGAAAGAGTATTGTCCCAGTGACTTTATAACGCTATCGACAAATATGCGGAAGGAGTTATTTGTCCTCCGCGCAGCTGCGCTGGCCTGGTATCGTGGAGGGAGCACCTCGCTCTCTGAACTCAGCCTTTATCGCTGCTTTCAAATAACGAGACCTTGCTGCTCGTTTTTCAAGCTTCTGTTCTTGGCCTTCACAGTTTTTACCGGTCATTTTCGAAGATTGTCGCACACGTCATAGGATTATCGCTCGTCCGTCTGCCGCGCAGTTCTAATTTCAGCACGAATGCCGTAACAGCAATAAACAAGTTTCATTATGTAACGAACGAGCGTCCACCTCCTGTTACTCATTTATGGGAAATATGCGGCAGTATACAGAATGTTTTAGGAGTAAACGGACGTCACGGTATTTGTTTTGTTTACTAACCTTTGGTGTACATAGCGTAATACCAGCGTTTCATTACATAGGTGGTACAACTGATAATTTAAAAAAATTTTAAGAGGATACAGAGCACGTAATCTTCGATAACATATCGTACGTACGATATCATGCTAACTGCGGAAAACATAGTTCTTTTTGAATTATTGAGAAATGTACGAGTAAAGCATAGCTCGAATACACTAACTTCTTCTGAAACAAAATTGTTTCCTGATCTTGAGGGTGTGCAAAGAATTTTATAAGGTAAAGATTAAACAGTACTGCTTGACAGACTGTTCACGAGATTGTACAAAAGCTTTCTGTGGCAGCAAACAACTCATTTATACGTGCAAGTTACTTAGACTCTTGCACACTAAAAGATGTGATAGTACAGACTATTTTGAAGCGTAGATACCAGATAAACTTCTTATCTGTTCTCAGCGGTTTCAGGGCTATAACTGTTTTGAAATGATACAGATAACTGCAACTAGCAGATCGTTACATGTTGTGTTTTAGTGTCAGGTTTCCTTCACAACTCGGTTCAGAATTGTAAACGGCAGCTTCAGTGTACTTTGCAGTTAATGTTCGCAGGTGTTATGGTACTAATAGCATCTGGCGTCTACATCCTCTTTTTAAGGCATTGGCAAACATTCAAAAGTTGAGAATTCAACGTCTCTATTGTTTGCACTGTTCTCCTGTGAACTTCAGTTTCAGACAGAAATTACAGATAAAATGGAAGAATTAATGATGTGTTAATTTAGAGTTGCTTATACAGTTCTCATTCCTAACTGTTTGAGACAAGGCCTCCGTTGTGTGAAATTTTCGCCCCTAGACTTCGTTTTCGGATCAAACACAAATTACAGATAAAATACAAAAATAAAATACAAAAATTACTGATGTGTTAATTTTATGTCGTCTGCACTGTTCTCATTCCTAGTTGTGTCAAACAACCATGTTTCGGAAATCTTTAAAAACAGGGAACTGTTAAGCTCTCCATCTATATAAATTACTAACCTCCAGAACTACATAAATTAGTGAAGAACTTACGAGCAGAATGAAATTTTCACTCTGCAGCGGAGTGTGCACTGATTTTGAAACTTCCTGGCAGATTACAACTGTGTGCCGGACCGAGACTCGGACTCGGGACCTAGTCCCGCAAGTTTCGCAGGAGAACTTCTGTGAAGTTTGGAAGGTAGGAGACGAGGTACTAGCGGAAGTAAAATGGTGAGGACGGGTCGTGATTCGTGTTTGGGTAGCTCAATGGTAGAGCACTTGCCCGCGAAAGGCAAAGGTCCCAAGTTCGAGTCTAATCTGCCAGGAAGTTTCAAGTTACGAGCATTCCCTTTGGTACAGCCGTTGTATCAACTGTCAACATTTGTCCGTTTCCCTCTGAAATAATTTTGTAACAGCTAAACGCGCGAAACCTTTTCAAACGGACACCATGGGCTTTGATTAACGGTTAATGGATATCAGTGTTTTACTTTGTGGAACGACTTACAAGAGATTACTGTTGACGATGGAGACCAGCTTCCGTCCTTTATTGTTTGGTTTGAACTCTGCCGCTCTTACTAGAAGCGGTGCACGTCAGCATGCCTCTATACCCGCCACAGTCCACCTTATCAGGTCCCTGTTGCTTCCACTCTGAATATATCATGGAATCGTGTTGGTATATGAATCAGACAGTGGAAGCTTTAACTTATAATCTACAAACTTTCGTGAAAAGAACATTTTCTTTCGTTCGTCATATCTCATGTTAAGTTGTCTGAGCATATCAGAAACAGTTTCATGTTGACTAAATCAGCTGTGGCTGTTACAGCTCTGAATTTCTTCTATTTCCTCTTTTTCCTTCTATTTCCCCTTTACTTCTACTATTTTCTAAAAATCCTAACAGTGGAAAAATAGATTGCACGACACTTTTTGCACGGGGTGTAAGTAAATTAATATGCGCTGCACCGCCAATTTTTTTTTTTTTTTTTTTTTTTTACTAGCTATCGAATGCTCCTAAGAAATTAACGTGGTTAGTGTTGAAAATAATCATATTGTAGCCGAAAATGATTTAGTGACACCAGGCAAAATCTAAACTTGAATGACTGGATTAGCTCTGTTCCTCCCTAATATGAGGCCAGTACCTTTATCACTGCAGTACCTCTCTTGGTTTTACTGTTTTGAATGCTCAACATCCCAAAAGCAGCTCCGGAGGCCACGTTAAAATGCTCCTCCAATAACTGTATAGTGACGACTTTGAGCGTTGTTGTCTTTGAACTCTGTTAAAGTCGTCACCATTCGGACCACGAATTCTAACGTTGAGCATTGAACGTGCCGAGTTTCTGACATCATAGCGTGGAAAAAGCACTTTGGGGAGTCTTCCCGAACGTGCAGACCAGTATCTAGTATATCAGATATTTCCAGCGTGCATCTGAACGTAGGCCCATGGGATGGAAGAGCGCCACCTACGTAACATGACGCCATCTTTCTTCAGTACAGGGTCGTAAGCCGCCACATTGGCTTTCAGTTAAAAATCCATATGTATATATATATCCTTTCTAGGCACCTGTAAATAGAGGGTCTCTCGTAAACCCATCGTTAGTTGTACGACTTGTAATAAAGTTACGGAAACGTCATATTGGTGGTTAAAGATTTATTGTAGCTTGCTTGTTCAAAAAAGTATGTTGTTTCATGGCAACGGCACATTGACTGTCTGTCAGAAAAAAAAAAATGGGTCTGAGCACTATGGGACTTAACATCTGTGGTCATCAGTCCCCTAGAACTTACAACTACTTAAACCTAACTAACCTAAGGACATCACACACATCCATTCCCGAGGCAGGATTCGAACCTGCGACCGTAGCGGTCACGCGGTTCCAGACTGAAGCGCCTAGAACCGCACGGCCACACCGGCCGGCTCTGTCAGAAACGAATGGTTCTTGGTACGATTTGTTATAATTAAATTTCAGTTGATAATATATGTACGATTAATGGTTTCAGGCCGGCCGGAGTGGCCGAGTGGTTCTAGGCGCTACAGTCTGGGACCGCGCGACCGCTACGGTCGCAAGTTCGAATCCTGCCTCGGACATGGATGTGTGTGATGTCCTTATGTTTAAGTAGTTCTAAGTTCTAGGGGACTGATGACCTCAGATGTTAAGTTCCATAGTGCTCAGAGCCATTTTTTTGAATGGTTTCAGAAGGTGGTAAGATGCAAGTGTGGTGGTGTCTCATTGATGATCGGTGTTACTCAATGAGTACAGACGTAGAATTGTAAGGTAACAGCTGTTTTTTTGCTGATTCGCGTCTCACCAGACACAAATATTTTTGTACTAACCTTCGTGTTTTCTAATAGGTTCCGGTACTTTCCTAGTAACTTAGTAGAAGTATATTCTATAATATTCGTTGTTATGTGAATATAAGTGCGCTCTTTCTAAGAAGTAACTTTGTTCGATTGGCTTTGTCTAAAACACGGCTTGCACTACTTGCGCTAATATATTTTGGACTTTCTTGTTTCAAGTTTTGTACTTAATATGTTGTAAAGATTCTTGTATTGAACCAGAACAGTGATCAAGTAAGAATAACCTTAAGGTTTCGCTAAAAAGTGAGAACGTAAAAAGTAAGAATGAAGACATAATTTGTATCTTACGTGGAGAAATAGTATAAATTTGTATCACACAATGTTTTCCTTTATTGTCATTTTGTCTCTCTCGGACCATATGGGCGGAAGTGGGCTGTCACAGAGGGTGAGGAGCAGTGCGTTGTGTGTGTCGTGTGGCTAGGGCTTCCCGTCGGGTAGGCCGTTCGCCGGGTGCAAGTCTTTCGATTTGACGCCCATTCGGCGACTTGCGAGTCGATGGGGATGAAATAATGAGGATTAGGGCAACACAACACCCAGTCCCTGAGCGGAGAAAATCTCCGACCCAGCCGGGAATCGAATCCCAGCCCTTAGGATTCACATTCTGTCGCGCTGACCATTCAGCTACCGGGGGCGGACGTTGTGTGGGTAGGGCAGTGGTTGCAGAAGGAATGGGATGGGGATTGATGGAGAGGGAAAAGGAGAGACGAACCCTGATGTGGAGCGTGATAGGGAGGCGTTGGGGGGGGGGGGGGAGTTAAAGGTGGTAGGAGTGATAAAAGTCGGGTATGATCTCATTGTCTGGGAGAGAGTGTTTGTTGAAATATCGCACTACTTGTAATGGAACTTTATTAGCCCCTTATTGACTGGACATGGTACTTTCCTTTATACCTTCTACATCTACATCTACATGATTACTCTGCAATTCACATTTAAGTGCTTGGCAGAGGTTTCATCGAACCGCAATCATACTATATCTCTACCATTCCACTCCCGAGAAGCGCGCGGGAGAAACGAACACCTAAACCTTTCTGTTCGAGCTCTGATTTCTCTTATTTTATTTTGATGATCATTCCTACCTATGTAGGTTTGGCTCAACAGAATATTTTCGCATTCGGAAGAGAAAGTTGGTGACTGAAATTTCGAAAATATATCTCGCCGCGACGAAAAACGTCTTTGCTTTGATGACTTCCATCCCAACTCGCGTATCATATCTGCCACACTCTCTCCCCTATTACGTGATAATACAAAACGAGCTGCCCTTTTTTGCACCCTTTCGATGTCCTCTGTCAATCCCACCTGGTAAGGATCCCACACCGCGCAGCAATATTCTAACAGAGGACGAACGAGTGTAGTGTAAGCTGTCTCTTTAGTGGACTTGTTGCATCTTCTAAATGTCCTGCCAATGAAACGCAACCTTTGTCTCGCCTTCCCCACAATATTATCTATGTGGTCTTTCCAACTGATGTTGTTCGTAATTTTAACACCCAGGTACTTAGTTGAATTGACAGCCTTGAGAATTGTACTATTTATCGAGTAATCGAATTCCAACGCATTTCTTTTGGAACTCATGTGGATCACTTCACACTTTTCGTTATTTAGCGTCAACTGCCACCTGCCACACCATACAGCAATCTTTTCTAAATCGCTTTGCAACTGATACTGGTCTTCGGATGACCTTACCAGACGGTAAATTACAGCATCATCTGCGAACAACCTAAGAGAACTGCTCAGATTGTCACCTAGGTCATTTATATAGATCAGGAACAGCAGAGGTCCCAAGACGCTTCCCTGGGGAACACCTTTTACTCGATGATTTGCCGTCTATTACTACGAACTGCGACCTTCCTGACAGGAAATCACGAATCCAATCGCACAACTGAGACGATACCCCATAGGCCCGCAGCTTGATTAGAAGTCGCTTGTTAGGACCGGTGTCGAAAGCTTTCCGGAAATCTAGAAATACGGAATTAACTTGAGAGCCCCTTATTTTTCTTTATGACATATTTATGGATATTAAAGTTTTTATTTATGTATACTGCAGAGAGCACAGCATGGCTGGGATATAAATATGGGACATTCCACAAACTGTGATTTGCGAGCCAGACAGAGCCGACAACTGCCGCTGGAGCGCGCTACGATCGCGTATACCACGTTGGGGCGCATCGTTTCCGAGCGTTCAGCAGCACGTTGAACTCCGCACGCCCAACGTTGCCGTCCGGAAGCACTGTCTGTGTGCCGATGTCGTATGGCGTGAGTCACCGGTGAGGCCCGATGCATCGGCATTGGGCATCGGGTCACGGCGACCGCCGGCAGCTAAGTACGGCCTCAGTGGCGATGACTGGATAGGGAGGCGCGAGGGAGCAACGGCGGCGCGACGTGCGTGGCGGCGGCGGCGGCGGTGGCGGTGGCGCGTACAGTGCGTGACGCAGGCGCCGCGCTGCGCTGGGGTCGACGCTCGCCGCGTAGCATCGGCAGGCGCGGCGCGTCCGCGGGCGTCCGCTACCTGCTGGCACCTCGCTGCCGAGACCGCTACCAGCTCTGCCCCTGTCTGCCGAACTGTAGGCGACTCCTAGTCGGTATTCGGAAAGCCGCTATAAGCTGTGACATTTGACCCCTGCCCTGTTCCGTCCCGAGGTGTTGTGCCGGAAGAGCCATTGTTTGGACTCCTCCGTATGCACCCAAATCTGACCGAGCGACGTGGGTAACACACTGGACTCACTTCAGGAGGACGACAGGTCAAATTTGCCTCCGGCCGTCCACCTTTAGGTTTTTCGTCATTTCCCTAAATCACTTAACCTTCGCAATATAATAGGGGTGGGGGTACTTCATGCCCACCGTTTGAAAGTACTGTAATCTAGTCAGTTTCTTTACATTGTAAAACTTTGAAAACGTTATTTATTGTTTTTTATTAATTTATTATCTTCATTGCGCCATTTTCTCTATGCCGAGTGATCAGTGTTCGGAGTATACAATTCTTCACACTAAATAATAATCTCGTTGAATGCACTTCTACGAGTTCTTTCCTTCTTTTTAATCGTCTATAATCAGTACATGAGAAGGATGCCTGACTACGGTAGACACGTGTATCGGTGTAATTATGATTTCATATTTAAAGATACTAAAAGTACAGTGAACATACAGAAGTAAAGGTGTCAGAAAACGTCGCAACGAAGAGACAGTCCCATAACCAAGAATAGGTAATCTTCTGTTTACAGGTATATAACTTCAAATATGTCAGTGCCTGAAGATAGCGAAACGGCCGTAATATCATTTAAAAAAAGTTAATGCAAATTGTGACTTACTCCAGAACACTCATTTAAAATTTTTCATCCCCTAGTCACCATTATGAAATAGTACGCAATACCGTGATAAATGAAAGTTCTTTTTCTGTTTTGAGATTAGATCTACTCAGGATGGACACAGTTACACACACGCCTGGCAAATCTAGGTCGCTGCAGTGATAGTGAACGTTAATCTTGCACAAAACGTGGAATCATTCCGCTTTAATGCGTGGGCAGTCTGCCGAATGTGAGAGGCAACGCTGGTGGCAAGCACTATGGGACTTAACATCTGAGGTCATCAGTCCCCTAGAACTTAGAGCTACTTAAACCTAACTAACCGAAGGACATCACACACATCCATGCCCGAGGCAGGATTCGATCCTGCGACCGTAGCGGTCGTGCGGTTCCGCACTGAAGCGCCTAGAACCGCTAGACCACAGCGGCCGGCTTTTGCTTTTGTTGATTTTCATCTTATATCCTCCTTTCAAGACACTGACCATTCCGCTCAACTGCTCTTCCAGGACCTTTTCTGTCTCTGACAGAATTGCAGTGTCATCGGCGAACCTCAAAGTTTTTATTTCTTTCCCATGGTGCCGCGCGGGATTAGCCGAGCGGTCTGGGGCGCTGCAGTCATGGACTGTGCGGCTGATTCCGCCGGAGGTTAGAGTCCTCCCTCGGGCATGGGTGTGTGTGTGTTTGTTCTTAGGATAATTTAGGTTAAGTAGTGTGTAAGCTTAGGGACTGATTACCTTAGCTGTTAAGTCCCATAAGATTTCACACACATCTGAACATTTTTTCTTTCCCATGGATTTTAATTCCTACTCCGAATGTTTCTTTTGTTTCCTTTAGTGCTTGCTCAATATACAGATTGAATAACATCGGGGATAGGCTACAACCCTGTCTCACTCCCTTCCCAACCACTGCTTCCCTTTTATGCCCCTCGACTCTTATATCTGCCATCTGGTTTCTGTACAAATCGTAAATAGCCTTTCGCTCCCTGTATTTTATCCCTGCCACCTTCAGAATTTGAAAGAAGTATTCCAGTCAACATTGTAAAAAGCTTTCTCTAAGTCTACAAATGCTAGGAACGTAGGTTTGCCTTTCCTTAGTCTATTTTCTAAGATAAGTCGTAGGGTCAGTATTGCCTCACGTGTTCCAACAATTCTACGGAATCCAAACTGATCGTCCCCGCTGTCGGCTTCTACCAGTTTTTCCAAGGACAGTAATTTAAACTACAAACACGAAAAAATATCATTTTTTCCTTCCGAAACCCCGCATATGTCATGGAGGTCGGTGGATTACAATGATCGTCTTTGCGTCAAATCCCAATAAACACAGTAGCTTACGTAACAGATATCTAGCGTCCTGCGAGACAAATGATGCAATATTTGTTAAGGCAGTGGGCGAAATACATGAATACTAAGAGTCTCCTCTTTGCGTGAACTCCCTGTGTTTCTCATCGCTGCTCCATCTCTCACCTTATCCAACCGCAACACTAACTGGCGACAAAACTCGATATTTCTTCAGCTGTGACATAGGACGCGCTTAATAACGGTGGAAATAAGCTTCAGGTAGCCTTTGATCTTTTTAAAAGAAGTCACCGCCGTAGTACAGAAGCATGAGCCGTCCTGGCTGATTTAATGCCGCTGAGAGCTACTGAAGGCGAAGCCGTCCGTGCACAGACAGAAAGAATTCTTGATGAAGTATTCAGCTCTTCAACGATTGTGAGACCGCAAGATATTCGACCTTAAGAAGGAGAGTATCACTGGTAGGTAACGTAAACAGAAGGATGAAATGTTTTCCGTCTTCGACGTGCTCGTATAGTTTAAATGCGTGTGTTCGCTAGCAAGTAACTTCCGCGGGTATCTTCAACATGCGCGTGATGAGGTGTCTACGTTAGAATGAAAACTTACAAGTTTACTTCCACAATTCGCTCGGGCAAGTTGCGAGTAATTTCAGTAACTTGCTGCAAGTACTAGCAGAAATGTTTCCACTAGAGTCGCATCGTGAGGCAGGCAGGTGAACGTTCGCAGTGTCGTGCTTAAAATCCAGCAGCCGCCACCTTTATTGTATTATTATTATTGAAGAAAAATCGTGACGAAGAACAAAAAGTTCAGAAAAAAGAAAAATGTTTGGGTGAAGGGATGGATAAAGAGGTGTACCTTCAATGAAATGAATGAACTAAAATCGGAGCACTTGGTTCACCTCAAAAACTTTCTGAGAATGTCGTATGCAAGTTTCGAATCTCTCTTGCCTGTCGTAGGCCTACAGTCAAATATTCGAAAACGGGATATAAAAATGCGGCAGACTATATCACCGAGAGACCGCCTTTTAATTACTGTTGTATTTTTGCAAACAGTATTTCTTACTTTGATTACAATCTAGCTCAGTGCCCGCTGTTTCGCTCGCGTAGAGCGTATAGTCAGCACAGGTTTTCTTTTGTTTTCCTTTAACCGAATTTTTATGTTGTTCCCAAACTGCGACATCTTCTAAACTTTTACGCAAATTAAGGCCATAGAAGAATGAACTTTTCCGAACGGACTTCTGACCAAAAAGCGATTCTGATAGATGGAGTCGCAGGTTTTTGTTAATGGTACCTTTAGAGTTCTTGTGGTGATATTTCCATAGAAACTTCCATCCCCTAACACATATTTCTTTAGAAGTAAATTTCAGGTTTCATAGATATAGCTTTAAAATGGTTTAATGAAACAAAATATTTTCAAAAAACACTGAAACACGAATTTCTTTCACTTCAAACCGAGAGACCGAATTAAAATTTTCTGAGATTCAGCTATAGTTTCATGATTTTCCGATAGGCAGCGGCGCTATACGTAGCTTCCGAAATGGCGTCTGTAACTGAGGTGCGTTCCACGCAGAGAGCTGTTACTGAATTCCTTTTGGCGGAAAACCAAGGCATTGCAGATATTCAAAAGCGCTTGCGGAATTTCTACGTACGCCTGGCAGTGAAAAAACGCACGGTTAGTTGCTGCGCGTGGTGTCTATCACCGTCGCAACAAGGTCGCGCAAACCTGTCTCATCTTCCGTGTGCCGGCCGGATCCACACAGCTGTTACTCCTGCAATGTTGGAACGTGTGGACAATCTCATTGAAGGTGATCGACGGATTACAATCAAACACCCCGCTGTTCAACAGTACGTCTGTGTTGATGGTACTGACAAACTCTTCCAAGAGTTGGGCTACTCGAAGGTGTATGCCCGATGGGTTGCTCGCCGCCTAACAGAAGACCATAAAGAGCAATGAAAGACCATCTCTTTGGCACAATGAAGGATGCACTTCGCGGATATCAGTACGTGGAGGATGAGGAGGTTATTGATGCAGTATGACGTTGACTCTCACGTCGACCAGTAGACGGGTACCATGCGGTCAACAGGCCCTTTCAGTGTGCTGGCATAAGGGCGTCGCATTATGTTGAAAAATAGGGTTTTGTAGCCAAAAGAGTGGGGAATAATATGGTGCATTGGAATCCTGAACAGAATCAACCTGCTTTCAGAAAAAAATATGTTGCATTACTTAATGAAGGCCCCTCGTATGTTTAGGCTTTCGAACGGTACTTTGGTTTCGGCCTATCTGTCTTTGCGCCCTTCTCCTTTACGACGCTGACATTTTCGTGCCGGTATTGAAAGCACAAACACATCTACAATTTCGAGAAAAACTTCCAGCAACTGGCAGGTTTGGCAAGCAGATGCAGCCAGACGCAAGAAACTGTTTTCACTAACTTGTGGAAGCTAGTTCTGGAAGTTGTCGGAACTTGCGGAAGTCAACTTACTGAGGGTGTTTTTTTACGTCAGAACACTTTCATAAGTAGCTTCTGCAAGCGACTTGCGGAAGTTTACTTGCTAAACAGCGGCCACACGCCTTAATGCGCACACGCTAGGTTGTAAGACAGCTAGGTGAGCAAGGCCTAAATCGAATATGGGCGGTATTTTAACGACCACTGATCTGCTATATTGTCCGGCCTGACTGTGGTCTTCAGGTGGTTTTCCACTCTCGTTTAGGCAAATGCTGAGGTGGTCCCAAACCATCGCCACGGATAATACAGTATCAGTCAGTTGAAATACGATGACACAATGAACGAACTTTACAGACAAATAGCGGTCACGAGCCCCCTCGTTTACGTTAACTGGCGACTGTGGTGGCAGGAAGGATATCCGGCCGCATAGTTAAAGTAAAATTAATCTGCGAAATAATGAAAACAGTGAACTCGAACGATAGACTAAACGCTAGGAAAGACAGATATGTCTTTGCGCTAGTTGGCACGTGTTCCTCATGATGTGCGACTGCTGTTGTTTTGTGAACATACCTGTTTATTTTAGGCGAAAGTGACAAGTGCGTGTAGAGTTCAATGTTTGTGTTGGTTCAAATGGCTCTGAGCACTATGGGACTTAACTTCTGAGGTCATCAGTCCCCTCGAACTTAGAACTACTTAAATCTAAGTAACCTAAGGACATCACACACAGCCACGCCCGAGGCAGGATTCGAACCTGCGACCGTAGCGGTCGCGCGTTTCTAGACTGTGGCGCCTAGAACCACTCGGCCACCCCGGCTGGCTAACGTCCCCTTCCAACGGAGTGATCATTGTGCCGCGCTCTCACTCCACGAGCTGTTGCGGAGAGCTACATGGTTTAAGCCACGACGTCAGCACATAAGAAACCGTATGCAGCATCTCCTCTCGCCCTTTCTCGCGAAATCTCAATGACGGTTGACCAAATATCAGGATACAATCAGACTCCAACACGAGTCCTACCTCATTGTGGTGTGATTTAAATTAATTGATATATGAAATTTAGGTCTGAAGTTGCGACGTTGTAACAAATGGTGCCACCATAGCTGTGCACTGCGAAAGAAAATCTCGTAAAATATCCCAGACTCACTTTTAGTAGATGAGAGAAAATAGATAAACCTTATGATGGCGGTTTTAATGCTTCGGGTGTTCTACGCAATCACCCCGTACTTGAATACAACACGCAGAACGTTCATACAACCGTGTCAAACTGTCAGAAAAGTCTTGCCTTGAAATTCTGTTCAACTCCCGCGCCACACTGACTTTCAACGTCAGTTATGTCGTCAAACCGTTGATCCTTCACGTGAATTTCTACGCTTTGTCGTTTGTAGTAGGTTCGTATTGATAACACCAAGTCTCGTCACCCGTGATGATTTTTTTCCAGGAAAGAATTATCCGTGTTTTGCATTTGAGTCAGGCACAGCATGCGTCCAGAACATCACTCTTTGTGTTTGGGAGCCAATACGTGCTTTTTCTCTTCTTCAAAATTGGTTCAAATGGCTCTGAGCACTATGGGACTCGACATCTGAGGTCATCAGTCCCCTAGAACTTAGAACTACTTAAACCTAATTAACCTAAGGACATCACACACATCCATGCCCGAGGCAGGATTCGAACCTGCGACCGTAGCGGTCGCGCGGTTCCAGACAGAAGCGCCTAGAACCGCTTGGCCACACCGGCCGGCTTTCTCTTCTTCAAAACATTTTGGAGAATGTCTTGTGCACTTGATTGGGAGGTGTTGCTCCTTTGCGATTTGCGACACAACAACATTGACACACTCCAGCCGCGCCGGATTAGCCGAGCGGTCTGGGGGTTGCAGTCATGGACTGTGCGGCTGGTCCCGGCGGTGGTTCGAGTCCTCCCTCGGGCATGGGTGTGTGTATTTGTCCTTCGGATAATTTAGGTTAAGTAGTTTGTAAGCTTAGGGACTGATGACCTCAGCAGGTAAGTCCCATAAGATTTCACACACATTTTTTTGAACACACTCCAGTCGCACGTCCACTACTTGACATTGCCTTGTCACAACTGGTTGGTCAAATGAACATCTGTTATTAGTTCAATCCGGCACCGTAGTTACTGCGCTGACGTCGCTTATACACCAGGAATAAAATGAGTGTCGAAACTACTTCGATGGACGATGTCTCTGAGAATGTCCAAACCCGTTTTTCATTTTAGTGAGGGCCGGAGAAATGTTTTTCTTTCAAATAGATAAAATCGTAGTGCGCAGGAAAGGTTCGTACTTGACAACTGCAAACCACAGTGCTTTGGGGAACGATACAAAGATGGTGGGAGGGGGGAGGGGGGGGGCGCAATACCAGGCTCTCATTGGTGAACTGCTGGTGGGAGCAACCGCCTCGCTGTCAAATACCCACTAATTTAAGTCAGACTACAGTGTGTGTTAGCGGCCTTGGCAGCTAAAGCGTGTGCACACAGCGTACAGAATGCTCGCTGTTGTCACAGTGGTTATGGATGTGTTGCCGCATAACTTGGCGTGGAAGGTGCGCTCGGAAGTGAAATCCGGGCCGTGAATAGGTGTCGAGGCTGGTGCGTGTCTGCCCTGCCAAAAACAGGCGCGGCGGTGGCCGGAGGTCGATGACCTCGGTCGCGTCACGCTGGCCCACTGCCTGGAGCGCCCTGGCGGCGGTGATAGAGGGGAAGGGGTGGGGGAGCCGAAGAAACAGCTGCGTGGCGCGGCAACGCGGGGTGGGTGTGGCTCTACGCTGACGCAGTCGTCGCCGCGGCTTTAACGCTTTACATGCGAGTCGCGCATTTTTATACGATAAACTTTTCAATATTCAGACACATTTTGAATGAGATAACACGCCAACTGCCCAGTACACTTCCTTTAATGTTCAACATTTTGACGTCATACTGGTTTTCACAAATGGAGTGATGTACATTTCTCATCTAAATTATTAAGTTTTGGAAAGAGACGTATAGTGTTGTTTAGGGTGGCGACTTACCAGAAACGCGGGAATATTGTGAAGAAGCGGATCAACTGAATTTGCTGGAAAAAATGGCTGAAGATCCAGGGAATTCTGAGAGGTTTTAGGGGGAATTGAACTGTTGCTGAAAACAAAACAGGCTGAGATTCTGATTTGGAAATAATCGGCTGTGGAGTCGCATCAGGAAAGGTGATGTACGGAACTGAAGTATTGAAATGTTTGTTGTTCGATCACTGCTACCTCTGGGACATTCGTCGCCCTCGAAAATCTTCGATATTGTGCGTTCTCGGGCTCCAGGTCAATTTCACGTAGCGTGAGTTTTAAGGGGCGCGGCGTGTGACATAAGGTAAATTCGTCATTCAACACACAAGTAAAAGTAGACATGGATAGTAATCCGGTGACCGCCCGGATAACCGCGCGCGCTAGTACATCGCTCCCGGGATTCGGGGAGGTGCGCGGACCCTGGAACAAATCCACCCGGCCGAGTAACGACGAGGGATGGTCTGCTGGCCAGCCTCTTTGTGGTTTTTACGCGGTTTCCCAACCCCAACAATATTATTAATCCTTTTTTAAATATAAGAAATCACAAATAAGTATCATATTCTGTACATGTACGATTTCGTATTGTGAAAGGACGACCTATCTTAGTAATAAGGAGGCATGTCATTTGTAAATTGCAGCAAATAAATAAATAAATGAACAAACCACCAGGTAGGCAAATACCGGGCTGGTATCCAAGTGCCGCATCAGTGACACGATTCGCAAACATTTCGGAAAAACTCTCATTCTTTCACACGGGATAATCCCAGACGCAGACAGATTGGAGTGCATTGAATCCGCCGGGGTGGAGAGGGGGGGGCGAGGGGTGGCGACAGGAAGGACATCCGGCCACCTCTGTTAAATCCAGATTAACATATCGGCCCCGTGAAGATACGGGATAAAACGAGGAAAGAAAGAATATAAGGAGGAGTCTGGAAGTGAACGAGCATGTTTTGTAGATAAGCAATGAATATGCAGGCTATGGTTCTTTTCAACTGGTTTCAGTGCGAAGCCGGATTTGAGGCACTTCAACAATGACTACAGCGTAGAGAGGGTCAGGTTTGAAACTTGATGTGTTGTTGTCAAATTGTAGTGATACTACATTCCAGTGACAGCAGCTTGTTCCTGTGAGGGTTTCCCATGTACTTGAGGTGACACGGAGTGGCACGGAATGATGACAGGCAACGATAGTAACAGAGGAATCCCCCATATCTTACAAAATTTTTGTTGAAACCATAAATCCCGGATGAACTCGGAATATCCGCTAATCAATGAAGCGGCAATTCAGAATAATGTAATTCTCATTTATGAAATGTAGTACAGTAAAGATTACTCCTACATACAATAAAAATCGTTTCACGGAAATTTGGAATTTCAACCTTGAAAAAACCTGGAGATCACACTTATTGTTCATGGTGTATATTCTCGTAAAAAACTGACAGGAAAAGTTGATAATATTGACACCCAAGGTTTTCGGGACAGTACAGTCTCACTTTGATCGCCATGTCCACATCTCTTGACTGGGATTGAGCAGCCTTGGTCTTGCCGTTTAGATCACAGTAAAGTGTTAGTGAAGTGGCCAAGGTTCACATAAACTTCGTTAGAGGTACGAAAAAGGTTATATCTGTAGTTAATAACCGTTCACCCCGCAATATATATTCATTGAGTAGTCCTTTACCTATCAGGAACTACTAATGTGAATAACATTAAGTTGTATGTGAAAGTACACACGCAAAGTTTCATTCCGTGCACACTGTCATCTTGAATGTTTGACTATTAGTTATGCTACGAGACAATGAGGATATAATGGCATCACGTTGTAATAAGATTAAAATATCACTCGTTTCGGGCCAATTCCCTTCATCTTCCAGAGTTTAGCATGCAGAACTAGTGAAATATTGTTCTTCAATTTAAATTAAACTCAAATACAGCAAACTTATATACAGCTGTGCATTGCTTGGGAAGGGGTGTGATGTTTCAAGTCTCGCACTTCTTGACGTTTGTACGAGTTGTGCTGCTCCTTGCTTCCATAGTGCGATCTAGTCAACCTGTGTTGGTGGTCAGTAGCCTTCCGCTTTAGTGAATTTTATAAACTGAGTGACGGGAATGGTTTGTGATGGACGAATGCTACGTCTAGATGCGGCCTATGGAGGGAGTTCAGAGACGATATCTGAGCCCTCTGTTATACAGGCAGGTATATAGTGAACGTGGCGGCATGTCGCGAGTTAACCAACTTTGAGCGTGGGGTGGTATTCGGTACAAGACACGTGGGTCATGGGATATCGAAGATTATACAATAATTCGTCTTTCCAAGGTCAGCGGTGTCTAGGCCGGATCTTCGATGTCGCGGAGAGAACGTCTCCAGACGTGTGCGCCGCCGCACAGGACGGCGATAGATGTCCTCGGCGTCTTTCGCGGTCGCAAACTTCAATAAAATCTTCGCGGTTTACAAGCCGCATCACTTCGACTAAAATAGTCGAGGTTTGGACAGCTATCTCCGCCATCGTCATCGGTAACGGATGGCGGAGGCTGCTATCGAAAGCTCTTATGTTTTATTCGAAATGACACGTTTTGTAAACCGAGAAGATTTTATTGACGACCACAGGTGTTGGACGGGCGGATGTCGCTTCTGCAGAGCCATACCGGGCGCTAGACGCTCCGACAAGGGTCAGATAGCCGCCGCTTTGGAAGTGGAGCGTCAGAGACCCATTTCTACCAGGAGTGTACGGAAGCAAATGCACCGCATAGGCTTCAGCATCCGACGAACGATATTACATCCAGTCGTTTCCCATGACTCAGTCATCCACAAGGGGAAGGCCTCAGACACGACCAAGCGTTTCGACTCCTGTTTGGCAGGTCGTTTTTGTACAACCTTAAAATAAATAGTCTTAAGATATTTTCGCTCCATATTCCCTTATTTACGAAAAAGCCATCATTAACGTTCATAGCGCGCAGTCCACTTAGAATTGACGAGATCGATAGATAACTGAAAACTGACCATTTTTCGTCATCGGTTACGGGACCGACAACACACACAGGAATCGAAGGCAGAAATTTTTACCATTAGTTATTATGTAGCCATAAGGTAAGCTGTGTCCAACGAAAGCGCCACTGGCTTAGCGACAATGGCAGGGCTGGGGAACAGAGACCCTTATGTTCGGTCCGCAAATGCATTCTAATTCTTTTTTCATTTGTATTTTCCTTCGTATCGAATTTGGTAGGAATAAGTGGATTAGGCCGGCCGCGGTGGCCGTGCGGTTCTAGGCGTTGCAGTCCGGAACCGCGGGACTGCTACGGTCGCAGGTTCGAATCCTGCCTCGGGCATGGATGTGTGTGATGTCTTTAGGTTAGTTAGGTTTAAGTAGTTCTAAGTTCTAGGAGACTGATGACCTAAGATGTTAAGTCCCATAGTGCTCAGAGCCAATAAGTGGGTTAATAAGGGAAGCAAATTGATAATAAATAATAACAAAGTAGGTAAATAAATTTCGCGGGTAACTTGGATTATAAAGAATTAAAACGCTAAGTCTCGTTGTGTGAAGTTAGTTGTAATGTGCTTCTCCAATGCTGCGTGTTGAAGGTTTTGTTCTCAGACCGGACTTAGTCATTATTGTGAAGCGTGTTGCATAGATCGACACATCCACGTGTGATAATATGAAATTTTACGTAGATGATTATCTTGATGTTGGCTTCGTTGTGTTTTTTGGAGGCATGATAACATCCAGAGGCTTTCTTCTACTACGGAGAAAATTAACTGACCAGAAATTTGAGCAAATTAGGGAATCCTCGAAGTACTAAATGAAGTACCGCATCTGAATTTTTAAACATTTGTGTTGTGCAACATTTCACATATTACGATGGCATAGTTTGAACAAACCAAACGAATAATACATCTGCCTTATGCAGTCTCGTAAAACGACTCGCCTTTCATTTACCCCACTCCCCGCCAAGTCTCTACGCAATGAAAAGAAATGGGTGTATGGCATTGTTGGCCGGGAGGCACCATCCGGGGAAGTTCGGCCGCCTAGTGCAAGTCTTATTTCAGTGGACGCCACAGTGGGCGACTTTCACGCCGGTGATGAGGATGAAATGATGATGAGGACAACACAACACCCAGTCCACGAGTGGAGAAAACCTCCAACCCGGCCGGGAATCGAACCCGGGCCCGCTGCACGGGAGGCAAGCACGTTACCACCCAGCTAAGCGGGCGGACCTCTACACACTAAAGAGCAGAGATACTGTGCAAAACAAAGAGTTCACATCTTTGTCAAAGACAATCACTGCTACGTGTTGTTGTTGTGGTCTTCAGTCCTGAGACTGGTTTGATGCAGCTCTCCATGCTACTCTATCCTGTGCAAGCTTCTTCATCTCCCAGTACCTACTGCAACCTACATCTTTCTGAATCTGCTTGGTGTATTCATCTCTTGGTCTCCCTCTTCGATTTTTACCCTCCACGCTGCCCTCCAATACTAAATTGGTGATCCCTTGATGCCTCAGAACATGTCCTACCAACCGATCCCTTCTTCTGGTCAAGTTGTGCCACAAAATTCTCTTCTCCCCAATCCTATACAACACCTCCTCATTAGTTATGTGATCTACCCATCTAATCTTCAGCATTCTTCTGTAGCACCACATTTCGAAAGCTTCTATTCTCTTCTTGTCTAAACTATTTATCGTCCATGTTTCACTTCCATACATGGCTACACGCCATACAAATACTTTCAGAAACGACTTCCTCACACTTAAATCTATACTCGATGTTAACAAATTTCTCTTCTTCAGAAACGCTTTCCTTGCCATGGCCAGTCTACATTTTATATCCTCCCTACTTCGACCATCATCAGTTATTTTGCTCCCCAAATAGCAAAACTCCTTTACTACTTTAAGTGTCTCATTTCCTAATCTAATTCCCTCAGCATCACCTGACTTAATTCGACTACATTCCATTATCCTCGTTTTGCTTTTGTTGGTGTTCATCTTATATCCTCCTTTCAAGACACTGTCCATTCCGTTCAACAGCTCTTCCAAGTCCTTTGCTGTCTCCGACAGAATTACAATGTCATCGGCGAACCTCAAAGTTTTTATTACTTCTCCATGAATTTTAATACCTACTCCGAATTTTTCTTTTGTTTCCCTCACTGCTTCCTCAATATACAGATTGAATAACATCGGGGAGAGGCTACAACCCTGTCTCACTCCCTTCCCAACCACTGCTTCCCTTTCATGCCCCTCAACTCATAACTGCCATTTGGTTTCTATACAAATTGTAAATAGCCTTTCGCTCCCTGTATTTTACCCGTGCCACCTTCAGAATTTGAAAGAGAGTATTCTAGTCAACATTGTCAAAAGCTTTCTCCAAGTCTACAAATGCTAGAAACGTAGGTTTGCCTTTCCTTAATCTGGCTTCTAAGATAAGTCGTAGGGTCAGTACTGCCTCACGTGTTCCAATATTTCTACGGAATCCAAACTGATCTTCCCCTAGGTCGGCTTCTACTAGTTTTTCCATTCGTCTATAAAGAATTCGCGTTAGTATTTTGCAGCCGTGACTTATTAAACTGATAGTTCGGTAATTTTCACATCTGTCAACACCTGCTTTCTTTGGGATTGGAATTATTATATTCTTCTTGAAGTCTGAGGGTATTTCGCCTGTTTCATACATCTTGCTCACCAGATGGTAGAGTTTTGTCAGGACTGGCTCTCCCAAGGCCGTCAGTAGTTCTAATGGAATGTTGTCTACTCCGGGGGCCTTGTTTCGACTCAGGTCTTTCAGTGCTCTGTCAAACTCTTCACACAGTATCAGATCTCCCATTTCATCTTCATCTACATCCTCTTTCATTTCCATAATACTGTCCTCAAGTACATCGCCCTTGTATAGACCCTTCATATACTCCTTCCACCTTTCTGGTTTCTCCTCTTTGCTTAGAACTGGGTTTCCATCTGAGCTCTTAATATTCATACAAGTGGTTCTCTTTTCTCCAAAGGTCTTTTTAATTTTCCTGTAGGCAGTATCTATCTTACCCCTAGTGAGATAAGCCTCTACATCCTTACATTTATCCTCTAGCCATCCCTACTTAGCCATTTTGCACTTCCTGTCGATCTCATTTTTGAGACGTTTGCATTCCTTTTTGCCTGCTTCATTTACTGCATTTCTTTATTTCCTCCTTTCATCAATTAAATTCAATATTTCTTCTGTTACCCAAGGATTTCTACTAGCCCTCGTCTTTTTACCTACTTGATCCTCTGCTGCCTTCACTACTTCATCCCTCAAAGCTACCCATTCTTCTTCTACTGTATTTCTTTCCCCCATTCCTGCCATTTGTTCCCTTACGCTCTCCCTGAAACTCTGTACAACCTCTGGTTCTTTCAGTTTATCCAGGTCCCATCTCCTTAAATTCCCACCTTTTTGCAGTTTCTTCAGTTTTAATCTACAGTTCATAACCAATAGATTGTGGTCAGAGTCCACATCTGCCCCTGGAAATGTCTTACAATTTAAAACCTGGTTCCTAAACCTCTGTTTTACCATTGTATAATCTGTCTGAAACCTTTTAGTATCTCCAGGGTTCTTCCATGTATACAACCTTCTTTCATTTCTTATCCCCAATCCATATTCACCTACTACGTTTCCTTCTCTCCCTTTTCCTACTACCGAATTCCAGTCACCCATGACTATTAAATGTTCCCCTCCCTTCACTATCTGAATAATTTCTTTTATTTCGTTATACATTTGTTCAATTTCTTCGTCATCTGCAGAGCTAGTTGGCATATAAACTTGTACTACTGTAGTAGGTGTGGGCTTCGTGTCTATCTTGGCCACAATAATGCGTTCACTATGCTGTTTGTAGTAGCTTACCCGCATTCCTATTTTTTATTCATTATTAAACCTACTCCTGCATTACCCCTATTTGACTTTGTATTTATAACCCTAACCTGCTACATAGCTGAATTAATAGAACAGAATTTGCAAAATTTTATATTAAAAATTCAAAATTATTTTAAACACATGGAATATAAATATTTAACCGCGAAGTAATTTATTTTCATGTACACAGTTTTCATATGAATTTTTCTTTAGGCAAACAAACCTGTCGGTACCCGCTGGTATCGTAGGATTCCGATTTTATCGTTGGCTTGATTATATTACTGAGTGAATGTAGACGCTTATGTTTGATAACGTGCTTTTTAATTAAGTTAGTACCACAAAAGTGCCTGGTCTTCAGTGCGCTTTAAAATATGGGACCGGAGCGCTCCAGTTTTGATTCGAAGATACCTATTTGAGAAAAGTGTGTCCAGTTTTATTGGGAGCCTCAGTCAGTGCCTGACCTCGATAGTTGTATTTGAAGTTTCCTTTTTCATTCCTCTAGAAAACTTCTTTATGTTTCTTACCTCAGTCTCTGCTAATCGTGTAGTTTGAATGCCTTGTGCGTGAAAACACGAGAGATTAGAAGTGGTATCGGGCGTGCATCGGTCGTTGCCACACTGTAACACGAGCGTGCATCACGTGATGTAACTACTTAGCCAAGTAGCATGAGCCAACTGCAAGGACACTAGCTGCATGAGCACGTAAGTGGGCATGACGTATCCGCGTCATAATAGAACCGTCTTCTGGAGCAATGCACGAAGCAGTCGCATGTGGAACGCGCCAAAGGCCGCATGACGGCTGGATGACTCGTGGCCGCAATTGCCGTGCACGCGCAACTGTGTCATGTTTAGCTTTTGTTTTGCTGCGGCCATTTAGCAAATTACAACGAATTGAGTCACCGAGCGTGAGCAGCGCCGTTTCGCCGTTAAACAGGAATTTGTGTGTCCACTTCGCGTGTCTGCGATGATAAGTTTACTTGGCGTGCAACAACGCTGATAATGAGACGAAATGCGTTTACAGATGCACCAAGTGGTTCCAAGTTGACAGAACGAGTTCACGATAGCTGTTTCAATGAAACTGTCTATTACATGATATTTCCATGTATCCTGCACACATTTCATTTTCTTGACCTTAAAAATGCACTGCTGTGCATGACTTAAGGACGAAAGAAATTTTCTCATGATGTGTCACTGCCAAGTAACATTGCTCGATGGAACGCGCACCGCCAGCCGCTGTGGCCGAGCGGTTCTAGGCGCTTCAGTGCGGAACCGCGCTGCTGCTACGGTCGCAGGTTCGAATCCTGCATCGGGCATGGATGTGTGTGATGTCCTTAGGTTAGTTAGGTTTAAGTAGTTCTAAGTCTAGGGGTCTGATGACCTCAGATGTTGAGTCATATAGTGCTTAGAGCCATTTGAACTAGTTTTGAACTTCCACCATACATAGAAAGAAAGGCTACAGTGTAGTACAGATGGTAACCGTAAGAAATACAGAATGAGGCGAACAGAAATGACACTTTTTTTCGAAGACAGTAATTACACAGAAGTCAGCGCTCCCGTGGTGGCCACTAGATTGGTAGAACGTTCCATTGCTCCTCGAGCGTGGTTGAAAACTGCTGCCGATCGGTGTGGCCGAGCGGTTCTAGGCGCTTCAGTCCGGAACCGCGTTGCTGCTACGGTCGCAGGTTCGAATCCTGCCTCGGGCATGGATGTGTATGATGTCCTTAGGTTAGTTAGGTTTAAGTAGTTCTGAGTTCTAGGGGACTGATGACCTCAGATGTTAAGAGCCATAGTGCTCAGAGCCATTTTTTTGAAAACTGATGGATGTGTTACCATTCGCCTCCCCAACGCATTCCACACCCGATCGATGGGATTTAATACGGTGGGACGGGTATGCCAGTCCATTCACCGAATATCCTCTCGTTCCAGACGGTCCTCCATCTCAGCGGTACGATGCGGTCGCGCATTGTCAACCGTAAAAGTGAAGTCAGCGCCGAATGGACTCCTGGAAGTAACACATAGGTTCAAATGGTTCAAATGGCTCTGAGCACTATGGGACTTAACTGTTGAGGTCATCAGTCCCCTAGAACTTAGAACTACTTAAACCTAACTAATCTAAGGACATCACACACATCCATGCCCGAGGCAGGATTCGAACCTGCGACCGTAGCGGTCGCGCGGTTCCAGACTGTAGCGCCTAGAACCGCTCGGCCACTCCGGCCGGCAAGAAAGATGTAATTATATGGCAGTGATAAAAGTGGTAGTGCGACCTCCAGACCAGATGTTAGGAAACGCAGATCGGCAAATCGTAATTAATTACTTTTTTACAAAAAGTCGCGAAGTGAACTGTTGGATAATCTATAACTAACAAAACTCTATCGTTATAGATCCCACTGAAGATGCCTTAGAACAGGAGAAGGCGAAACGCGTATGGGATAAATAAAGTAACTAGCAGCAGGAAAAGGCAGTTTTATTTACAAAACAAGTATTTAGATGCTTGCTGCGGAGGATGGCCACACAAACAAACTTGATATACGACGAGTTGCTAAATTACCAATAGAAAAGGCATACTTTTTCTAAAATTCGCTGTGAGACATTTATGGACATTTAGCAATAAGCAAAGGAAAAGCAAGACAGTGGTGTCGTGCATTTACCGGCAGTAACTCAAATGTAGACAATGAGGAGAGAAGTGCCAATCGTAGGGTTCAGATAGGACAGCCCATCTGTACAAGCCTGTCTCATGACAGAAGCGTTGCTTGTTTCTTCTACTGATGACTGAGTTACTGCTGTAGATGTTTTGCTATTCAGTCACCATAATTTATGACATGGCGTGATTCATCTGTGCTGAGCGTAGCACCGTTGCAGAAATTGAACACTGCTGTTCTGGCAAGAATTTCCTGTGACGCCACTGTATCATATGTTGCACGTCTAAGTGCGTAGTATGAGTCACCTTGAAGAGTGCTTTTAATACACTCTGTTATCTGTGAATATGTTAATTAGTGGAAGGGATAGAATAATTCCGGTGTCAGCAGATAACTTGTTGCTTCTAGCAGTTATCAATACGGGCGCTTGTATACTGCTGTCATTTCATGCGCGTAACTTACTAATAATGTGTTAGAAGTAATACGTTTCTTAACAAAATATTGTTCTGTGGTTGTGACCTCTTATTCCTAGATAGTAACTGGTGAGGTCCTAAACTACGTTGTAGTTTCCAACAGCAGACACAGTTGCCTCTGTAATGTCTTAGGGAGTTAAACCATAATGCACTTTTGATTCTGGTACAGATTTCTGCCCTGCTGACATCTCATGTGCATAATTCGTAAAAAAAAAAGAAAAAAAAATCTTTAGCAAATACGTCTGGTAACAAAAATGATTCTGTGGTTGCGAAATATCCGAAGTACATTACGGCGAGGTTTTAAAACACTTTATAGTTTCCAATACCAGAAACATCTTCTCCTGTAATGTCTTTTAAACCATACCACACTTTTAATGACCGGCCGTTGTGACCGAGCAGTTCTAGGCGCTTCAGTCTGGAACCGCGCGACCGCTACGGTCGCAGATTCGAATCCTGCCTCGGGCATATAGGTGTGTGGATGTCCTTTGGCTAGCTAGGTTTAAGTGGTTCTAAGTTCTAGGGGACTGATGACCTCAGTTGTTAAGTCCCATAGTGCTCAGAGCCATTTAAACACTTTTAATGAGGATGCATTTGATGGCTTATGTTGTTTCCAATCCCATGTGGACAGTAAATCTCTCCAGTTTCGATCAAGATCAACGGGACGTTTCTTTGGTCCCCTCTCCGTCTCAGTCCCAGCTAACTGCGATGTTTGGCTGAAAAGAGCGTGGTTTTGCAACTGAAAAGAACGTGGTTTTACAACAGCCATCCAATTCGTCATCAGTAGGAATTGAAAGATGTGGGAAAAAATCCCACGAATCAATAGCCGCGTTGTGGAAACCACAGGGGTTGGACAAAAATATGGGAATACCTCGAATCAGTCTTGTGGTGTGTGATCATATGGATGCAATATTGTGGAGATTTGTGTACATAGTAATTTTAACTTTTGAGGTGCCAACACATAATTCATGACATATGTCGTGCATCTGGAGATTTAATGGAAAGATTTCGTGTGCATCTGGTACAAGATTTTATAATAACCTGTACGCAGATCTGATGACGGTAACATAGTTTTACCGAATCTGGTCATCCACAATACCGTGTTTTATTGCAATCTTGGCTAAGAAGTTTTTCTTCTTCTAAGAAAGCATAAAAAAACTCTTCGTCCGAACAGACATCTGAAGGTCCAACGGTACCGACCGACCGACCGACCGACCGGCCGACCGACCTCCGTGTCTTCAGCCGATAGACGTCACTAGATGCGGATATGGAGGGGCATGTGTTCAGCACACCGCTCTCTCGGCCGTAGTCAGTTTTCGTGACCGAAGCCGCTACTTTTCAGTGAAGTAGCTCCACAATTGGCCTGACAAGTGCTCAGTGCACCCCATTTGCAAATAGCACTCGTCAGATTCGGATGGTCACCCATCCAAGCGCTAGCCAAGCCTTGCAGCAAGGCCGTTGGCGCGAGAAATGAATGCTTGAACATAAATGCAGCTGTTAGCCAATCCTGCATGTTCTGCTGTTGTATTTAACTAGGAACGGCGCCTGTGCAATGTCCTAAGTACGTTGAAAGTGTCAGTCATGGACAGAACAGTATTTATGTAGTTGTGAATGTATTACATGTAAAGGTTTTTTTAAATTACCACTACCAGTCACAAACTTTGTCAACTGTTGTATTACTAATTTATTTAGCAACATGTTTCGAGGGTTAAACCTCATCTTCAGGCTAAATGGAATTACAAAAACAACTTTACAATAAGGTCGTACTGATGTTACATCGTCTTTCGTAAAGACTAAGTTTGTGATCGTGTTTCCAAGTTACTGCTGTGTTAGTGACAATTTGTGAACATTGACCAAGAGAGCCACGGAAATGTAAACACCGCAACACACCACAACGAGACTGCCACGCCAGAAGAACAAAGATGGCCACTGCATTTACGAAAAGACTATGTAACATCAGTATGACCTTATTGTAAAGTTGTTTTTTTAATGCCATTTAGCCTGAAGATGAGGTTTAACCCTCGAAACATCTCGCTAAATAAATAAGTAATGCAATAGTTGACAAAGTTTGTGACTGGTAGCGGTAATTTTAAAAAATCTTTACTTATTGCTCGAGACAGTCACGGTCGAAAAACAGTCAAAATGGCTTCAAATTCTAGAATGTATTATATCGGAGCTAAGTGAATTCGAACGTGTTCGAACTGTTTCCGTAACCAAGGTAGCCGAAGTGTTTGTTGATTCGAGAGCTACCATACCGAAGGTTTATACCACATACAAGGATAGCGGAGAAACATCATCCGATAAATCACAACGCGGACGAAAGAGTATGTTTAGTGACCGTAACGGACTGTCGTTGAAGAGGACTGTGACGAAAAAGAAGAGAACGATAGCTGCAAAAAGTCACTGCAGAACTCGGTCTCGGTCTCGCGAACAGCGTCAGCACCAAAACACCGGGAAGGGAGCTGCAGAAGAAGAGAATTGCAGTGCGAGCTGTTAATTCCAAAAACACTAATGCTCGTAATAGGAAAACGTGGCGCCGACCCATAAAACGTGGACTATGAAGCAATCATTTGGTCGAATGAGTCTTGTTCCACAATGTTTCCAACTTCTGGCCGAGTTTGCGTCCCAGGAGTGAAACGTGGTGGAATTTTGGTAATAACTTGGACAACCATATCGTGGTATTCCATGGGCCCCATAGGTACTTTGAAAGGTCGCAGTACTGTCGAGGATTACGTGAGCATTTTGGCTGAACCGATTCCTGGCCACCGCAGTTATCAGATCTCAGTATTACTCAGCCTCTGTGTTCTACTTTGGAGACAACGCTGCTTGATCGCTATACTCCTCCATCATCGTTACCTGCAATTGCCACTATTTTGCAGGAATTCCCTTGAAAACTATACAAGTATTTTGTTTATCCGTCCCGACATGCCGGCCGCGGTGGTCTCGCGGTTCTAGGCGCGCAGTCCGGAACCGTGCGACTGCTACGGTCACAGGTTCGAATCCTGCCTCGGGCATGGATGTGTGTGATGTCCTTAGGTTAGTTAGGTTTAAGTAGTTCTAAGTTCTAGGGGACTGATGACCACAGCAGTTGAGTCCCATAGTGCTCAGAGCCATTTGAACCATTTGAACCGTCCCGACATGACTGGAAGCTGTTTTGAATGCCAATGGTTCTCCTACACCGTATTAGGCATCGCAATCCTGTAAAACCAAGAATATATTAATTTCAAACTGAGATCTGATTTGTTAGTTTTATTTAGTTACCCAAGGAGGAGGTACGTGTACTTGTACTTGGCTTGTGTGTTCATTCTTTCTCTCTCTTTTTACTGGATGTATACAGCTTGCAGTATGAAAAGAATCTTCAGAAGTCGTTTCTGCTTTGCAAATTATTTTATACATTTAGGAAAGCAAATAACGTTCAATTTTGTTGAACTACAATGTAGGGAACTGTGTTTGAAGGGCAGGTTTAAACGTAGTTTTTCAGGAGAGATCAGAAGAGAGAGAGAGAGAGAGAGAGAGAGAGAGAGAGAGAGAGAGAGAGAGAGAGAAAGTGAAATACCAACAATGTGAAAGAAAGAAAGACAAGTAGATAACTTGTGAAAAAATACCAACCTCTGAACTGATGACATACGAGTACGGTATGTATTGTATTTATTGCTGCTTGTTATTACTAGTTCGATCAGAACATTCGTCATCAGATGGGTGCAGTACATTAATGAGACGAATTACTGATAACTTGTCCCGTGTTTTCAAAAGAAAGGTACTTGAATAAATTTGGTTGTACGGAACATGACGTGGCTAATGAAAACTTTGCTTAGAACCGGGATTTTTTGCTTTTCTGATTTACCCTTTAGGTCTCTCTGAGCGTTCTTCCAGACATGAATCAAGTATTCATTGTCATTACCAGAGGTGTTCCCAGCGGGTATGTGAGAGTCAGTGAAGACTGGTTTACCTAGTCGTTAGGGATATGCTTAGATCAGTCGTTCCCAACCTGGGGGTAATTACCCCCGGGGGTAAAACGAGATTTTATAAAGGGTAAAAAACCAAAAGGGTGTCGTTGTGTTTTAGTCATGCAATTAAATTACTTTTAAAACATCATAACTATTATCACAATTTTGTAAGACTTTAATACTGGTTAGATAAGTTATCAACAATTACGTTTTCTACTATCACTACCATTAACGCATGACATCATGCGGTGTAGATCACAGGCGCCTCAAATATACCGCCGATTCTACACGTTCTTTGTACTTTGAAATGTACATCTGTGAAAGTAAAAGCAAGAAGTACGTAACAAATGCAAAAAATATCTCATGAAATGTCTTCTGCAAGTTGTAGATAGTTCCTGCAATAGACCAGAAATTGCTTCATTACTTACTTTGAAATAGACATACGGTTTACCTGACAGCATAACACGATATTGCTGTACACAGAATTATTATTATTATCGTTGTTATTAGAGTGGTCAGACACAAAGCGTTAACAACCTGAAGCCCTGCAATCTAACACCTCAGAAGTAAGGAGTCCAACACTCAAGCTATTTACAAACAGTAACTATAATGCACACAATTTAGCTAGGTGGATTTTAAATGGGGATCGATGGTGTGGGTGAAGCAAATGCTTACGGAGAGGAGTAGTACAGGGAAAGCACGTTCTGTAACAAGTGTCTACCCTTACTGTGGATAGTGGCTCAGTTGTAGGTAGCACTCGCTGTTCACCGGGAATTGCTTCATCATTCATTATAGCGCGCGCACACACACACACACACACACACACACACACACACACACACACACACACCGCAATATCATTTATCTTTCATCATTTTAGAAACAAAGGTTTTCAAAGAATATTCTTTTTCTTTGTGTAGTTCAGTTAGGCATTAAATTTGATGATGGGGGTGCTAAGTAATATCTGATTGCACTCAGGGGTAGAGGTCTAAGAAAGGTTGGGAACCACTGACTTAGATGAACTGAAATGAAAGTGAATAGATGATGGGAATGAAACCGATGAAGATGCAGTGACATGAAATGGTACCAGCGAAAGCCAATCAGAGATGCTGGAACGGCAATGCTATGAATATGTCGTGATTGATGAAACTTTGTGCCGATTGGGACTCAACTGCTTGCGAAAAACCGGAAATCCGTGTTCGAGTTCAGGTAGGGCACACGATTTTCATTAATCATGACATTTATCACAGTATCGGTTCAGGATATGTGATCGTCTTTTGCGGATATAATTTCTTTTCAGTGCATCTTCATTGATTTCATTTAAGTAAACCATTCCTCTCATTTCAGCGAATCGAATTCGATTGACTGTATTTGCGAAATGTTTTCTGTGTCTGGCAATAAGAAGTAACGTAACAGCAGAATAGAAATCAAGAAAAGAACAGGGTGGCACTCTTGACAGTGACATTTAGGAAAGCCTGCTTAAAATTCTGCTCCGGCTGTACTGATTAGCCTGGTTTCTTTTGCGTAAAATGCATAGAGGATATCTGTAACAGATTCACAGATGTTTTCTTCCTCTACAATACAAAATAAGACAGTCGTCCCAACTCTAGTAGCGCCGTCCTCGCTGAGACGAATGCGTTAATCGTAGAAAGACCTTTCGTCATAAGTAGACCGACGCCAACAGGGAAGAAAAGGATCGAAGGAGGTATTGAGGCAGGGAAAACAGTTAGTGGAATGCACCATTCAACTTTAATTGACAACTAACTGTTATGATTACAGACTGAGAGCCAATATTTGATCTGGACAGAATGCCCACAAGGCTTTCGTGGGAAGCGACTTACATCGAAGACATGAGTCCTCTTTCAGTAGCTGTGTGTCCGTTGCGTGTTCAGCTATCGATTGCGCTCTGCGGACCACGATAAATGCACCAAACACTCAAAATGCCGCGAGGCCTGGCATTTGGTGTTCCCGTGGCCTTTGCTGGCAGCACGACGCCACAAGCCTCCCACAGAACCAGCTGGTGCGCTGCCCTCCGTGGTCTCGTCGGAACCTCGCTGCCTCATAAAGCAGAGGTCGAGAGTTAGTCCTGCCTCTGTGTGGCTGTAAATATGTCCTTACTCTGTTTCCTGTACATACAAAGTGGAAATAATTCACTGTGCACATTAACTGCGTGTTTGATGCGAGATGTAGTTGCTGCGTTGGTGGGTCCATAGACTGTTTATACTGTTCAAGCCCTGTAGATGCTGCGTTTGTGGGTCCAGAGACTGTTTATACTGTGCAAGCCTCTTCATCTCTTATTAAGTACTGTAACATGCATGCACTTGAACAGGCTTACGTAAGTCCCCCTCCACAGTTGTTTTCCCTCCTCCTGCGCCCCTCCCCCCCTCAAATACACTCCCTTTCTTGCTAAAAAACGTCAAGATAGCCGGTTTCGACAGACTTTGCTGTCAGGTCTTAAAAAATATTTTTGTTATGAAATGTGCTCATCTTACGTTGAATCTCGCACCAAGTTGTCACGGCGTGACGTTCAACGTAAAATGAACACGTTTGACGGCAAAAAGATTTTTAAGACCTGAAGGTGTCAGTAAAGTGTACCGAAACTGGTTGTCTTCAATAAAGAAATATCTTCTGCGATTTAGGCTGTTGAATGTCTTGTAGCCTCACACACACAGAGAGCAATACGGGTGAGCACATATTTCACATTAGTGACAAAGAACGACGTTTTTCGTAATTAATACAGGTTCAGTGAAATCAGGGAATACAACCAAAACTCCAGTCAGACTCGCCTGCACTTAAGTCAAAGGAATTGCGGTTCATATCACTACAATACAACGTTCGTAACTATGTGCAGCAATGTGTTAGAATTTATTTATAGCAGAACACAGCGATATTTATCAAGTAGAAGGACGGTTATCATTTTAACTATCTCTAGTTTAAAAAAAAAAAAACATCGATTACGTGTAAACCGAATTCCCACTGTCTGCACAAAAAGAGAGGGAATCGAGGTCAACTTTCGTGGTAAGCAAGATAATTAGACACGGAGCGTTAGTTTGGACTGACAAACATGAGGATTAAATTGTTCTACTCTCCTCCTAAAGTAATTTAGAGTAACCCCACAAAACAGACAGAGTTGTGAATCCCCTTTCCGCACAGGATATTCTAAAATTAATTTATTTCACCTGAATTTTGATGAGCATAGAGTGAGAACGCCTTGGAATGAAAATAGTTCATATTGCACATTGATTCTGATGTGTGACGGGGTCAAGAATTTCTTGATAGAAAGGGCAGGATATTTCGTACTTGACAGAGAGTAGTAAGCAAAGAAAGGAGTCTTCGAATAGTCTTCAGGTAAATGTGAATTGGCCACTACTCATCAAGAAGTATTTTCACTGCTTTTTAGTGTCAGACACGAGACTCAACAGTCTGACATCAGGTAGCTCGATAACAAACCATAGAGTTGAGTTTATTTATTTATTTATGAAGAGGTAAATTCGTTGCAACTGATTGTTTTGATGCTGTATTCGTTCCTGTAATATCTGAAAACACTCGCCCGCGTTGCTGATTTCGCTCATAAACCCTTTGGCAATGGTGACCGACGCGCAGACAGTCTGTTCTAATCCTGAAGGTAAAGGAAATTTTCGTCTTCTGAATTGACCTCACAAGAAGAGAAGATGCGATGGTGTACAACCATACGATGCTCTCAGTTAAATCCGAGTGTCCCATAGCGTGGCGGTGGGAGACACTGTTGATGATGGTCTATCCTCTGGATGCCCTGTTGGTGCTGTTCCTTGGGCGTAACCTACGTGCCACCAACAGAATTGGTGATTTCACTTCTGTTATTATCAGCAAAAATACAAAAAGAAACTACACCATCGAGCGAGGTGACGCAATGATTTGCACACTGGACTCGCATTGGGGGGACGCCGGTGCAAATCCCCGTCCCACCGTTGAGGTTTAGGTTTTCCGTAGGTTCTCTAAACTCTTTAAAGCAAATGCTGGGGTGATTCATTTGCAAAGGTCGTGGTCGATTTCCTTTTGCTCTGTCTCAAACGACGCAGTCGTGGACGGGACGTCAAACACTGATCTCCCTTTGAACTATACTAAATTTTATACATAAGGCACAACATGCACATTTCAAGAAGAACAGGCGTCAACGCGGGGGGGGGGGGGGGGGGGGGGGAGAGACAACAACTTTTCCAATTAGAAGACAATCTGCACTTTGGTGTCTCCCAAATAGGAGTGCAGTAGTACGTTATTATATTCTGGACGATTCTTCCACACTGTTGGGAGTAGAGTGGCGGTCTACCAAAACTACGGTTCGGCAGTTTGGTGCAGTGCATAAATGACATAGAAAATGGTAGGATTATCGGTAGTATTGGCAGAATTGGTAGGGAAAGAGACATAAATGAATGTGTAAGAGGGTAACTGGGAACCGACGATTTCTGTTTGATTTTTTGTTTGTTTCGTGTTTGTTTTGCATGTAATTAGAACAGCACATCATTCGGTGTTAGTTAATTATATTTTTTATATCCTTACAGAATATACATTGCGTTTTATAGGTAATTAAAATTAGTTGTTGCTTACCTGTAACCAAAGTAGTTACTTTTGATGCAAGTACAATTTGCATGCACCAACATAAAAATATATACAGCTATTCTTTTTATTTGTGCTAAAGAGACCGTTCTTCATCATGATCAAAGAAAACAGTTTCCTGACGTTATTTGTAACGGGAAAGTTGTTTGTGAATAACAGAAACATTTTTCGACGTAGTATTGAAGTGATGTGTGATACATTTTTGCTTTGCAGGTCTTTTATTTTACCTTTTTCTTGCGTCGTTTAGCACTATATGGTAAATCTCTATAGTTTTCTTTATTTTTTCTACAACGTCCCACTGTTTCAAGTCAAAAACCAAGAATTTTCGAATAAAACCTGAAGTAAACATTGACAATTTCAATTTTGCTATAAATATTGTTTAATTTTAAGCAAGAGACACGAGGGTAACTGTGCAGAACAAAAATGTTCCATAGGTGATCCGGCCTTTGTATACCCTCACTCATTTTCTAGATAGTTAAGCGTTTCTGGTTTCAAAGGGAATGTAGTAAGACACTGATCACAAACTTAAAGAAAGCGATCCTTACGAGGAACCGCCAGATAGGTATGCAACACATCCACCGTACAGATAACACGGGTAGAAGCTTCGCTGACCAGAGGTCTGGGAAAAGTACCGCAGTCTACGCTTACTTAATGATAGTCTACGGTAGCCTAGGATAGGTTTACACGCCTAGTTGTGGGCTATGCGCTGGTTCTTATTTACTCATATTATCTAACTACTTAAATGGTATGTTCCCATAGTTCTTCTGTGCTGGCCAGATACATAGTCTGCAGATGTAGAAGCGCAAGAAGATCATACGATGACTCATGATTTAAGGAAGTTGGTTTGAGGCTTCATTGGATTTTGCCGAGTGGGGATGGACAAGACCAAACTGTCATGTGCACTGCCAGTCCAGTAGCATAATGGCACTGGGGCAAGTAGAAGAAAAATGGTGCTACAACCGACCAGCTACCACCATAGGTTCGAAGAAAGAAAACGGATGAAATAGATGTGGTCCAAGTATCATCCTGCGCGGGCTGCGACCCGTCACCGTAGTCCCCGAAGGATCTCTGGAAGAGGAAGGTGGTGGTATTTTTGTTTTCCGAAGCGATACACAGTTAGTGGGGGAGTGAGCGGGCAGTCCCGATTTAAGCGTGACATCATGGCAAGGGCGGCGAGCAGTTTTAGACGTTCTGCCTGAACGGTCGGCAGTGACCGCGAGGGCGCTGTGCCAAATGCCTGAGTCGTGCGCTGAGGCGGCGCGACTCGGTCGGCGGCACGTGGACGCGCCAAAGGCTGCGACAGGCGCCGCGGCACCCACCGCTGCTACTCGCTGGCCTGGGACTCAGGTTAATGACGCTCCAGACAGCTTTGTTGCCCGTGCGTTCCTAGACAGTCTCCTCAAAGTTAGAGGGACCAGTACGAAGGAGGACAACCATACAATGATACTCGACACATCACAAAGCACAAAAAGTTGTATCTTATAACCATTATATCAGTGAGTCACAACTGGAATTAGTCAACTGACGCAAATACGTAGCCATAACACACAAACACTTAGGTGTAACGGTTTGTATGGATATGAACTGGAAGGGAAATCTACGAACATGTGAGATTATAGTGATCATATGACTTACTACAAAAATTCGAGGGGCGTTCAATAAGTAATGCAACACTCTTTTTCCTCGGCCAGTTTGGGCTGCAAAAATGCAGAATTTGTTATGGGACATCGTGGAATACTCCCACTTCAGCCCCTACAATTTCATGAAATTCCGATACATGGCGTAGCCTTCAAAATGGCGTCTGTAATGGAGGTGTATTCCAAGTAGAGAGCTGCCGTTAAGTTTCTTTTGGCGAAAAACTAGAACGTCGCAATATTCATAGTAACTTGCCGCATGTCTACGGAGACCTGGCAGTCAACAAAAGCACGGTGAGTCGTTGGGCGAGGCGTCTGTGATCATCGCAACATGGTCGCGCAAACCTGCCAGATCTTCAGCGTGCAGGCCGGCAACACACTGTTGTGACGTCTTCTGCGTGTATTTTGCCACAAAATGCAAACGAACTTCCCCTTCTCCATGACGACGCAAGGCCTCACACAAATCCGCGCATCGGAGAGCAGCTCATAAAACTTCATCGGACTGTTCTTCCTCATCCGCCCTACAGCCCGTCTCGCACCTTCCGACTTCCACCTGTTCGGCCCAGTGAAGGATGCACTGTGCAGGGAGCAGTACGTGGATGATGGGCGACGTCGACCAGTAGAGTGGTACCATGCGGGCGTACAAGCCCTCCAAGTAAGGTGGCCTAACGCCGTCGCATTGAACGGAGATTATGTTGAAAAATAGGGTTTTGTGGTCAGAACAGTAGGGAGCAATATGAACTATTGAAATTCTGAATAAAACCAACCTGCATTCAGAAAAAAAGTGTTGCATTACTTATTGAACGCCCATCGTAGCTTCAAGAAAGACGAATTTGTAGATTTAGAGAAAGCTTTTGACACTATTGCCTGGAATACACTCCTTGAATTATGAAGGTTACGGACATCAAGTGGATACAAGCTTTTGAAACATGGTGCTACAGAAGAATGTTGAAAATTAAGTGGGCAGACCGAATAACTAATCTGGAGCTACTGAATCGAACTGAGAAAATAGAAAACTGTGGCACAGCTTGACTAAAAGAAGAGATCATTAAGTAGTCCTGGGACATCAAGGAATCGCCAAATTTCGTAATGGAAGAAAATGCAGAGGGCGGGGCTTAAATTGTAGAGGGAGACCAAGGATTGACTACATCAAGCAGGTTCAGTTGGATTTAGATTCAATAGTTGTGCGGAGATGATGAGGCGTGTGCGGGATAGACTGGTGTCGAGAGGTGCATCATATTACTCGTCGGACTGAAGTCCACAATAACAACAGAAAACGAAACGATCACATGGCTCGGGATGTTGCCGCCGTCAGCGGGTGACTTTGGCCACGGCGACAGACCCCCTAATCGGCTGCGATGAAATGAGCGGATGCCATGTGTGCCCTGCTCGACTGCCACACTGACGGCTATTATAAGGTCGGACTTCATCCCAGTCACGTGGTACTCCGAACTATCCCATTCGCCAAGTAGGGTGACCAGATGTCCGGATAAATCCGGACACGTTCTCCGTATTGTTTCTTTGTCCGGCGTCCGGGTGGATTTTTACATTGTTCTCCTTTTTCGCAAAGTCGACTTTAATAAAACTATATATGCAATTATTCCCATTCTATTGCTCTTTTCTTAAATACCTTATCTATAGACGGCAGCAGGATCGTCGATTTTATCGATTTTTCACTACTGATCATGGATCAATGCATAAGCGGGTGCAAATATCTATTGTTTATAAATTTTTGTTCCGTATTTTCAGTTCCGAATTCATACTGTCTTGGCTTGGCGTTATAGGTTTCATGTCGTGTACTCAGTACTCTTGTGTGAGTGTGATTTGCTGTTTATTGTAACCGAGTGAGTTGTATAAAATATCTGGCATTGCGACAGTTCGTAATTACTTTTCTGTTTAGACTGTTAGAAAGGAACAGCATGTGAAAACGAAGTGGTTGCCTCCTTTCCCAGCCATTGAAAGCGTACTGGAAATGTCTCCTGCTCTGAAATCTTACTTTCTGTCTGAAACCAAGCCACAAACTTTTTGTATCAGTTTTTTGAGAATAGATTAAGTGAAGCCTACTTATGGCATATGCATTTCGTGATGACTACGTTCCGTTCAAATATTCTGCAAATAGAAAAGGAGGAAAATTCTGTGCTTGATATGACTGAAATTTTAGATTCTGTGCGTAAGGTGTTGAGAACCGATTAAATGAAAAATTCGCTTGCTGAAAGGTTAAACAGAAGCTGGAAATTGCAATAGGAGAAGGCTTTGCTAAAGGAGGTAAACTTTTTATGGAAGAAGCATATGTTACAGTATCAATCGTGCCATGAACATTTAAAACGATAGCTCTGTACGTTTGACAACTTTTCCTTTTTCAAATGGATGTCTCTTAAAAAAGATGTTGAGAAAAGCCTTTTGTATTTAGAAGATGAATGTAACGGTTTTGAAACTGAATATGAAAATGTTTTGACCAGTTCTGTAATTTTAGGCAACTTCTGAAACGGAATAGTAATGATACCGAATTTAGTGGGTTATTTTGCAGCTGAAAAGGGCCAAGTATTTTGTGAAACTAAGTCTGTTGATTGTCATTCAGAATTGTTAAAACTTGTCAGATACTCTTTCTGTATATCAGGGCACAAAACAAGTGCAGAACGAGTATTTTCGCTCATTACAACACAGTGGACTGATGACAGGAATAGGTTGAATCCTGAGTCTGGTTAAAGGTATTTTGATGGTCCAGTATAATTTAAAAGAATTTTCCTGTGTATCTTTTTACGATTATCTGCTAGGCAAGCCCACACTTCTACAGTAAATTTGATCTTCAGAGACGTACCAATAAAAGTTAAGGAATGATGTTGTATCTGTTAGTTAATTCATTTATTAAATTTGAACGCACATTTGCCTGTGTCGTCTTTTTTCTAACTTTGTCCTCCTTTCTGAAGCTGTTTGTCCTCTTTTTCGGACGTCTGCATCTGGTCACCCTAGACAGGCGCGATCTCTCTCCAACACAGAATCTTTGTTTATTGAGTTGCTTATTAATGTGTATGAAATTTGTAAATCTGTTCGATAATAGCGAGAAAGTAGCGCTGGTGGCTTACGGTCTTCGAAAAGTTGTTAATGAGCCACCAGAAAGATTAATGTGGCTAGCGCAGTGCAGAACGCCAGAGGAGCGTGTTACGTGTTCCGTGGACGCGCTAGCGGGAGGTCGGCCGTTCTGTGACCCAGTTGCTCGTCAAAGGCGGTGCGGTGGTGACAAATTACCAGGGAGACAGTGGCGCCGTCAGAGGCTCAGCCCTCAGACAAATTGCCCGCTCTTGTAACTGCCTGCACTGATACACTCCCTGACGAGGTTTGCTGGTCGATGGCGCGTTTGGCTCTCACTTGCGCTGTTTAGCTTTTGTATCTTGTAATGAGTTTGCACCGAGCGCCTGAAACACGCTACCTGCGATTACTTTTAGTATATTACACGTGAAAGTGCAATCATGTAGGTTTAATGGCTATTTCTGTGAGTTATTCGTTTGGGAACAACCTTACCTCGACTGTTACTAACAAATTCTCCTAGCACTCCGTCGTCAGGCCACAAGTGTCCCATCGGGAAAATTCGACCGCCGTGTCATCCTCAGTTGAGGATGCGGATAGGAGGGGCGTGTGGTCAGTACACCGCTCTCCCGGTCGTTATGATGGTTTTCTGTGAGCAGTAGCTCCTCAATTGGCATTACGAGGCTGAGTGCACCCCGAAAAATGGCAACAGCGCATGGCGGCCCGGACGGTCACCCATCCAAGTGCCGACCACGCCCGACAGCGCTTAACTTCGGTGATCTGACGGGAACCGGTGTATCCACTGCGGCAAGGCCGTTGCCAACAAATTCTCCTAGCTCCTAAATAAATCAGTTCCATAGCAACAAGCGGCTAAGCATGCTTAATATATACGCTCGTAAATTGTAAGCAGAATTATCTGTAAAATTTCGGTCTTCATCATCTTCTTTTGCGTTTCACGATGTACGCTTACAGCCTGTTAAATCTCCACTGAATCCACGTGTTCCTCGGCCGTTCAGATCTCACAGAATGGCAACATAGTGAAAGAACTGGAAGCGAGATGTAGCAAAGCTAATGCAGTGAGAGCTCAGCTACGATCTACTCTCTTCAGCAAGAAGGAAGTCAGTACCAAGACTAAGTTATCTGTGCACCGTTCAATCTTTCGACCAACTTTGTTGTATGGGAGCGAAAGCTGGGTGGATTCAGGGTACCTTATCAATAAGGTTGAGGTAACGGATATGAAAGTAGCTAGGATGATTGCAGGTATTAGTAGATGGGAACAGTGGCAGGAGGGTGTCCACAATGAGGAAATCAAAGAAAAACTGGGAATGAACTCTATAGAGGTAGCTGTCAGGGCGAACAGGCTTAGATGGTGGGGTCATGTTACACGCATGGGAGAAGCAAGGTTACCCAAGAGACTCATGGGTTCAGCAGTAGAGGGTAGGAGGAGTCGGGGTAGACCAAGAAGGTACCTGGATTCGGTTAGGAATGATTTTGAAGCAATAGGCTTAACATCAGAAGAGGCACCTATGTTAGCACTGAATAGGGGATCATGGAGGAATTTTATAAGGGGGACTATGCTCCAGACTGAACGCTGAAAGGCATAATCAGTCTTAAATGATGATGATGATGATGATGATGATGATGATGACCAATTATATTTTTCTTTTGTCTTTATTGTTTAAAAATTCAGTTTTTGCGGTAAAGTTTCGGGTGGATTTTGACCAGAACTTAAATATATTTACTTTAAATCAAAATTTTGTGGGCTTAGTCATTATTAATCGTTGGAATAATTTCATTAAATGTTATTAGTACACCTAATACGTAAAAACCGTTATACCAGATTTCAGGTTTCATAATGAATTACATTTATATAAATTTACCAATATGTCAGTAATATTATTCCGTTTCATATGCAAGTGAAAGCCTTGGCATTATGAAAGTGTGTTTGCTTCCGTGACAAACTTACACAGTGGTCCATGGAGTGAGGTCTTGGGAGGCTGTTGCTGGTGATTACTTCAACGGATGAGAACATTAAGCCTGGCGGCTCCTTTGATGCTTAAAGGAGAAGCCTATGTGCCGGCAGCAGGTTTCACACTTTCCCTTGGCTCGTCGTCACCACCACCACCACCATCATCATCATCATCATCATCATCATCAACAACAACATAATCAAACACGACCGTTCATTGTGCATCCACTCATTACATACAACTAGCACGGCCTGATCTAAGTCGTCAGCTACACGAGCAACAACATACGAACTTCGAGGTCCGTTTTGTAATAGCTTTTAAATTATGCCAGTCCTCCTTTATACTATATGATGTACTGCACCTTTTGCAACCAGTCTTACAGTTTCTTACTTCGGTTATAAGAGTCTACCAACACCTCGATACTACTGGTAATTTACGCAGCGAAAGAGTAGGCGATTATTGTCACTGCTCTCAGAATACCCTACAGTTCCTAGGTTATCAACTTCGCTGATGACAAATGCAGTTTTATAGTTAAATGACATAATTAATGGTCAGCTTGATCAGAGGAAGTTACGCATTCGCAGAACACATGAAACGAAATAATGAACCTTGTTTGTAAGTGTACGCATGCACGGAATAGTACTGCAACGTACCGGGTGACCGGGATCAAATATGTTAGTTTAAATTGATATTATTACTTTTATGAATGATCTACATCTACGCCTACATCCAAATGATTACTCTGCAATACATTGTTAAGTGCCTGGCAGAGGGTTCATCGAACCACCTTCAAGCTATTTCGCTACCGCCACTTTCCCGTACAGTACGCGGTAGACAGGAACACTTAAATCTTGCGAGCTCTGATTTCTCTTATTTCATCATGATCATTTCTCCCTATGTAGGCGGGCGCTAACAAAATATTTTCACGCTGTGCGTGAAAGTTTTGCCGCAGTGAAAAATGCCTTGGTTCTAGTGACTGACATTCGTGTATATTTCCCGTGGCACTCTCTCCCTTATTTAGCGATAATACAAAACGGCTGTCCTTCTTTGAACTTTTTCCATGTCCTCCTTCAATCCTATATGATGCGGATCCCATACCGTACAGCAATACTCCAGAAGAGGGCGGACAAGCGTAGTATAAGCAGCCTCTTTAGTTGACCGCGTATATTTTGTAACTGTTCTGCTAGTAAATCGTAGTCTTTGACTAGCTACCCCACAACATTATTTACGTGACCTTTCCAATTTAAGTTATTCGTAACAGTAATCACTAAATATTTAGTAGAATTTACAGGCGCTAAATTTGTGTGATTTATCGCGTAACTGAAATTCAGTGATTCCTTTCAGTACTGATGTCGATGACTTCACACTTTTCATTATTTAGAGTGAATTGCCACTTTTTACACAATGCAAAAATCATGTCTAAATCAGTTTTCAATTCGTTTTAAACATCTGATGATTTACAAGACGGTAAATGATAGCAACATTTGCAAACGACCTTAGACCGTTACACAGATTGTCTCCTAAATCGTTTATGTAGATCAGAAACAACAGAGGGCGTATAACACTTACGAATCCAGTCACACAACTGAAACGATACTCCATAGGCACGTACTTTAATTGTAAGTCGCCTGTGAGGAAAGGTATCGAAAGCTTTCTGAAAATCTGAATATATGGAATCAATTTGACGTCCTCTGTCGATGTTACTCGTTGCTTCGTGAGAATAAACAGCTAGTTGTGCTTCACAATAACGATATTGTTTTGAATCCGTGTTGGCTATTTGTCAATAAATCGTTACCTTCGAAGTAATTCATAATGTTCGAGCATAGTATATGTTCCAAAATGCTACTTGATGATCCACTGTTCCTAAATTGTGCTCGGCTAAGAGAGGAACGTTTGATTAAGAAGTTGCCTTCAGTAACTTCAATAGCAAATATGACGTTTATATGTGATGAGTACTTGATTTAAGTGGCCCACATATCATTCCAATAAGATTCTTTAGCAACATTTTTTATTTTGTATTGACTAATCGGAACAATTTTTTAGTCTTGTTTCAGGAACTTCATCATTACTGTACGGCCTCAATTAAGGGTTATAAGTTCATTATCTAGTACATAACTGATCGAAAAGATGAAAACAAAGCGCAGATAAACATGCCAACTTTTTAAATATATCGATTCTTGACTTAAACTGTAAAAGTTACATGTGTTGACAATTTTCGCAAATTACAAATGTCTGTAAAAAATTCTTTAGGACAGCGTTTACAATATTCATTAGTACAACATTTACAGTGACTAGGACTAAATATACATTGGAGTGGGGCTATTATTTTTATCAAAAATTCTATTGTCGATCTTAAGAAACCTCAATCAGCTAATTTTATAGGACACGCGTCTGTTATTTTTTGTCTGCGGGACTGGGCGCGAATAGGTTGCACGTGGCAGGAAGGGGCTCGCGTGCTTAGCTGCAGGTATTTCGGGACAACGCCCCCTCAGCTGATTGGAATTAACAACCCCCTGCGGACGCAACGGGTGCGATTTTCACGCCAGGGAACCGCAGGCACGCACGGGAATGGAGACTGCTGACCGTATTCCTGCAGCTGCTACAGCTTCCACCTGACAGGCCAATGACGACACAGAATACTATCATAACTGGAGACTACATAGGCTTTAGGATTCTGTTCCACCACCACTAACCATCCACCCAAACAATCTCATACAATTACTTAAAATAACCCACAATTTTATTTCGTTAATGTATAGGGTTGGTTGAGACGTAATCTGAGTGAGTTGTCCCCCTAACCAACTCCTCTTCCCTTCCCACTGTTGGAAAAATACACGTACAGTTCTGAAGTCTAGACGTATTGAATTATTTCCTACTTTTAACTCTTTCCATCGCCGGGAAATTGAGCCTCTTCCATGCACAAGACAGTCGCTATCCCGCCATTGTTATAAAGACTGAACCTGATATCTACCTACAAAATTTCGGAGATTGCTCAGTGATATTTTCTGAGTGTTTTGGCCCACTTTACTCCTCGCTCTCAAGCTTGCCAGTCAATCCTCCTCGGTTCTGTCTCGGATTTGTATTTCCAGGTTGTACGTTAACGGTGATACACAGCAGTAAGGATAGTTTTACTGATGAAGATTTTGTCGATGTACATCTGGTGTATGTGATCACTGAAGGCAATGGAAGAGCGGCGCAGCGACGGCAACCACATCTTTACATTGGCGCCAACTTTATGTTTTGTGTTGTACGTTTTGGCGATTGCATATTAAGCCTATATCATTTTTTAGAGATACTTTCACAGAAACCGTGGTAACTGAGTAAGAAATCGAATAAACCACAATTAGTAAATATCCCTGAAAAAGTCCGAAACTTCACTGGTTAACTTCGAGTTCACCTTGTACGTGCTGACAAGAGGGAAACCTTTGTTATCAAAGCGAACTTACCCTCAGTTTTCGGCGATAATGGATTAGCTACAAGACAACTGTTAAAATTTTATGCTGCGTGAAAGCTCCAACAAGTCTCGCATATGTGACAAATTACACAGGTGTCCAAAACGTAAGGATGAAAGTAACTTTTGCATGAAGAGTAACTACCAAGTAACATAACTCTATGAAACTTGGATCACACATAGAAGGAACTACTACAGTATTGTACACAAGGTAAATGAAAGAAATACGCAATGAGTTGCACAGAACTGATACTTTCATTGAAAGATAATAATTGCAATGAAGTCACCGCGATTTATGATGCTCCTGGCTTTACAAAATGCGGGGCATGGTTCTTAGTAGGGTGTGTGTTCACCTCGGCTGTGCTCCCATCTGGCACAAGGCTACCCTTGTCAACACTCACATAATAATTCTTAGGATATAGAGCTTTTGTTCTTGTTAAGAGTAATTTTATAAGAAGAGAGCCATTCTTGTGATGTAAAAAATCGACGCCATTGCGAGATTTTGATTCACATTGTAAAATATATGTGTATATGGAAGGAAATCAGTTAATAGAACAATAAAATATTGTTCATTTCAAGAAGGTACGTGTTATTCTACAACCAGCGTATACTTCTATTGTGATTTAATAATAAATACCAGCTTGAGAACAGTCCCGACGGGAGCGTTCAGTTCTAGTGAAATAGTTCGATGCTTTCTTCGGAAAAGAAGTCACTTCATGGATCATTCAAATCCACAATTGTACCTGGACATTTCTCAGAACTGAAAGCAATCTGATTGCTATGCTACAGAGCCCCGAAGAATATTTTTCCGTACTTTGATTACCACTTTCAGCTCAACACGGTATCTGCAGCAGCTGGAGCAGATTTCTACAGCAGCGGAAGCGTGTAATCGCTATCAGTTTCACACATCGCCCTGTGTACGTTGTATGTATTCATCCACAACTGTGAACATACAGTTACTCACACACATAGAAAGACAATACAAGGTGGTGTGGGAAACATTTCAGTATAACGGTCCTTTAGAGCTAAACAGTAATTAGCCTAGTAGCAGTATATATATATATATATATATATATATATATATATATATATATATATATATTTTAAGGAGCCTTTATACAGAGCATGCGCTGCCGTTCATGTTGATCACACAACCAATTAAGAACCGTGTCCCGCCTTTTGTAATGCCAGGGGACCATCATGAATAACGGTGACTGCAGTGTAATGATTTTCTTTGAATAGAAATGCCATTTCTGTTCGTCTCATTGCGTATAGTTTTTCAATTATTTTCTGTACTGTACTCTAGCAGCTATTTCTAGGTCAGATCCAAGATTTATCGAGCTCTACTTGACAGTGACACATCAAGTGATAGTAACTTACGTCCTTACGTTTTTCCCATCAGTGTATTTTATCAGAACTTCAAATGTCCGTGTTTATATTGACAGCTAAACAGTTCTAGATTTTGGTGAGCGCATATGCGACATTTAAGTGCTTGCTGTTATGAATTTTCTTACACGTACCGCACTATTTCGAGACACGAGCACCGATTTTCTCGCTTTTATACCGAAAATCAAATCCGTCCTCTTATCCAGCGCTGTGTCTATGCTTCGACTGCGAAGTCCATGCTGGTCATTATTAATTTCTATGGGCTGCAAAATATCTCTCCAATCAGATTCTCATCCGGTCCTCTTCATTTCTTGACAAATTTGACATTCAGTTGTCGTCAGTAAATCTTTAATTCCCTTTCTCTCCTAAAATTTTCTACGGAACACATTTCTTTAAAAAGCTACTGAATGTAAATAAATGGCCCAAAATTAGCCTCTAAGCGCTTACAGCCTGTGCCTTTCGCAGCATACCACATGAACATTCGAGAAAACTGTTTCTACCATTCAGTGCTGAGTGGTCTACTTAAAAATTTCTGAAATTTTCTGGCAGTACCTATACCCAAAAATTGGCATTCCAGCTTTCTTTGACTTTCTGACTACTGCAGTTTTGTTTCAAAGTTGTCGCAAGCCCATTTTTCTACATATGTTTAACGCTATTATATACACGGGCGATGTCAGTTGAACGCAGATGTTTTCACAAGCTAGTAACAGGTACTACAAACAGTACATTTTAGCAGAAATCAATGAAAATTTCAGTGGGCTCAATTAAATGCGAGTACGGGAAACAGATGGGAACAATAATAACGTTGAACATGAACAATATACTTACAGTACATTTAAATCGAGCAGTTCACCCACAGATTCATAAGCAGTAACAAGTAGACATGAACCCACAAAATACCATGCAACGAAAGCAACTTCTGTTTCATATGAAAAAAAAAAACAAATATGGAATCTTTTACCCCACCTAATTAACGGAGGAGAGGAAAAAAATTGAGTGTAATACGATCAACATATTTACATTGCATATCGAAGAATGCAATACACACAAGATCACAATCAGGAACATAATTTCCATTCGATAACAGTCACAAGGTCGAAATTGCTGTATTGGGGTTTACAAATAAATACAGTTTACCACCAGACCTATCCGTAAAGTATAAATGACAAATATTAGTAGGTACTACTCGCATTTCGGAAAACAAATATATAGATTACCGCCCTATATTTTCTCGAATTCGAAGTTCATCGCCGGGGCACTCGGAGCGCTTCCGTATTAAACATGGGTCTTGCACTTCTAAGATTTTGGTCTTTCGTAAGTGAGTAACGCGAAGCGCACACAGACCGCTGATGTGAGAGACAAGGGTGCCAGCCTGACCAGAATTAAATTCATGCTCAGATCAACGACCTTTAGTCCGCTGTTTCGACCAGCCTGGATGAAAATTTTCAGTGGTTTCCTGCATCTGCATAGGGAAATGTGGAGCCATTTCTTATTTCCAGCCTCAGAAAACATGACTCGTTAACAGTTACGATATAAAAATTTGCAAAGCAGAAATAGCACGACTCGTAGAAAGATGGCGCACTTGAGGTACGTGAGGTGTGGGTATGACATCAGGCACTGGAATGAGTGCCAGAAATCTACAATATGTACCAGGTGCTAACACTACAAAGAAAATAGGACAACACCATGAAGCAGATGCACGTCACAGCTGAACTGGATCGAACTAGCATATGCGTACATTGTCAGCTGCAATCCCTGGATTCATTGTTATTTCGACCTTGTTGGACTTTAACGGAAAAATGTGTAGTCTTTTATTTTTATGCTTACACTATCTGTAGAATGCACTCAGTCCCAAACCATGCATACCCGATTCCATTGTTTACTGATTTCTAATGGGCGATGTCTGTGTCTACAGGTCTGTCACGACCAAGCTTGGATGGAGATGACGGCTACCAGATGGATGATTATGCCAACGATGATGATCCGGACACCAATGTGTCAGACTATGAAGAGGAGAAGGAGTACACGGGTCCGCCACCTGAGTTCACCGTGCAATCTATGATGCTGGAGGCACACGAGGGTGACACTGTTACCTTCCCCTGCTCGTGGAAAGTCCCAGTGGACGATCTCAAGGAGCGTAAGTATTTACAGCTATTTAACATTTTGCAGCTATTGGCGTGCTACGTGGCAGCAGAATTCTGCCAGGACTATTGATTCGATGCGACACTGAATACGAGGGCCAAATGTTAAAAGCCACATAAATGAGTTCTTGCTTACTTTTTGATAATGATTCAGACAGGTAATAAAAGATTCTGATTAAAAACTAGGTAAGATAAGATGGTTTTAAGCTTTGTAGTAGTTCGTTACAACAGATAAAATGCATGTAGATTGCGTTAATTAATTTTAAATTAACGAGCTTAGTCTAAAAATGTGAATTATGAATAAAATGTTAGAAAATAAAAATATTAGTAAATCCAATGTAACACACATAAATGTGGGAAAATGTGACCATATTTGACTGCAGTACCTGGGTTCATCAAATTGAACAAACATCTAAGACATTCTGGTGTTTAACTTGAAGGAAGGAAACTTCTCAGCCGAGATCGCATTTGTAAAGCTTTTATTTACAGTGACTGGTTTCTGTAAACAGAATTACCCCCGTGTGATCTGATCAAATGACAGTGACTCTGTTTACCATACTGGTCATTGTAAATTAAGGTTTTACAAACGTGATCTTGGCTGAGACATTGTCTTCATTCAAGTTGAATGTTCAGATAGCCCCCTTGTCACTCAGAATGAGCAAGTTAATATTGTGGAGTGACATGAATTTAAACTAATTTATATTTTGGGTGGTAGCATGGTGGAGTCACACAAAAATATAGCATATGTTCTAGTAAGATTTGACTTGAGAATACAGAAGCATGATGCTAGGGCAATAACTGGCCAGTTCAACTAGTCTGAGAATGTTTCAGATTTGCTCAGCCAGAAATACTGTGATTGTACCAGAATAACTGATGGTGCTGTTACAACATATATCAAAGTTGAGCGAGAAACTTTGGTGAATTTTAAAATTCAGTCTTTTTCACATATATTCCATCTTCATCTAGTGACAAAAGTCATGGGACTGTGATATGCGCATATACAGATGGTGGTAGTATTGCTTACACAAGGTATATGAGGGCAGTGAATTGGCGGAGCTGTCATTTGTGCTCAGGCGATTCACGTGAAAACGTTTCTGATATGATTATGGACGTACAATGGGAATTAACACACTTTGAATGCAGAAACGTAGTTGGAGCTAGGGACATTGGGCATTCCATTTCAGAAATCATTAGGGAATCCAATATTCAGAGATCCACAGTGCCAGGAATACAAAATTTTTGGTAATACCTCTCACCATGGATCTTGAGCTTCGCTTAACAACAGCGGCATTTGCATAGAGTTGTCAGTGATAACAGACAAGTAACACTGCATGAAATAACCACAGAAATCAATGTGGCATCTACGACAATAGTATCCGTTAGGACAGTGGGGCGAAATTTGGTTTTGATGGTCTGTGACAGTCGATAACCAGCATGAGTGTCTTTGTTAATAGCAAACATCACCTTCAGTGCATCTCCTTGCTTCCTGACCATATCCTTTGGACCTCATATGACTGGAAAACCATGGACTGGTCAGATGAGCCCCAATTTCAGTTGGTTTAAGAGCTGGTGGTATGGTTCGAGTATGGTGCAGATCCATGAAACCATGGACCCAAGTTGTCAACAAGGCAGTGTGCAAGCTTTTGGTGGCTCCATACTGGTGTGGGCTGTGTTTACATGGAATAGACTGGGTCCCCTGGTGCAAATGGTTATATTCAGCTACTTGGAGACCAATTGCAGCCATTCATGGACTTCATGTTCCCAAACAGGAATGGAATTTTTATGGTTAACATTGTGCCTTAACATCAGGCCACAGTTCACGATTGGTTTTAAGAACATTCTGGACAATTTGAGTGAATGATTTTGGCCACCCAGGTCGCCCTACATGAATTGCATCGAAACATTTATGGGACATAATCGAAAGATCAGTTTGTGCACAAAATCCTGCACCGACAACAATTTTGGAATTACAGATGGCTGGAGAGGCAGCATGGCTCAATATTTCTGCTGGGGACTTCCAACAACTTGTTGAATCCATTCCATGTCAAGTTGCTGCATTGCGCCGAGCAAAAGAAGGTCTGACTCTTGTCAGCTCAGTGTATGGTGGAATCTGAGGTGCTTTTTGGTTCTTTTACCTGCAATTTCTTTTCCATGTAACTTGAATAAATTGAATAACTAATTTGGAAACCTGGAAAGCAACAGGAACTTAGCAGTGTCATGTGGGCTGTGGCAACCCTATGAAGCTAGTCTCCACACACACAGAAGTGTACTATTGCTTATTTTTGTACTTCAAACCAGGAGAGAATCTGTACCTTGAGCCTCGAATTTTGCAGCGGAATATTTGTCTGTTTCTTCACTACCTGAGTCTGGCTATGTGATGTAGTGCTAGAGTATGTTCTAAATAGCAGTCTTCTTGTTAAATTAACTTAATGAAGCTATGAAAATGTTTAACAAATTTCATTTGTTTCCAAGATAAAAAAATAAAAACAAATAAGTCTGTAGTGGGCGCCAACCTGTAGAAAATATTACTTGGTGTAGTTTCTCATGTACTTTGTTTTCTTATTTTAGGCCCAAACTTTCCTCTCATGTGGAAAAATGGAACCTCGTCACTGATTATGGGTGCCATCATAGCAACAACAGATAAACGGGTACAGTCAAATGGCTCTAATCTGATTTTGACAGATGTACGCCCTACAGATCGTGGTACCTATACGTGTGAAATACTGTCTAATGAAACACCAATGGATCTACACCATTCATTGGAGGTCTTTGGTAAGAAGAACCCTTATTTTGATACATTAAATTCAAATTCAAATAGAGTGCTCTGGGAGTTTTTACATCTAATCCATGTATAAATTATAATTGTTAGACTCCATGTATTGTTCATCTACATTAGTTGCCACTTTTTAAAATGTGGAAACTATTGTAATCATACCTATTTTTAGCATAATTCATTTTCAAGTATGTCGGGAGATGAGGTTTTGTCATAGCAAAGGTTATGAATGCTACTCTGTGACACATTAATGAATCCTTTCTTGTCTTGATGTTGTTTCTTGACATTCAAATTTCACTACTATTAAGTGGGACACATCAGTTGTGTTCACTCCAGATGATGTTGAAATTACTTAAAGGTATCTGTTATCTGTATGACACACATTTCATGTAGTTTTTAAATTACAGTGCCTGGACTTTTGCGTATAAGCTGAACTAAAAAGGATAATTGTGAACAACAGTAAAATAAATGAAACTTTAATATAGCCTTCACAAAACTTGCCAAACTCAGCAGGTTCTGGCAGGCTAGCGTACCATGGCCATGCTGCCGTGTGTGGGCCCTGATAAATTGGTATTCTGGCCAGGGTGAAGGAAAAATGGGAGCATTCGACTGAAAGAAACCAGGTGATGACTTCAGGCCATGGGGCACAGCTGCCAGCCTCTGGACCCACGCCTTGCAACACATAGTTCGGCTAAACAGATAATAAAATTTGCTTATAAACACCATTGGAAGTTGGACTGAGAATTATGAAAGGTAATGGAAGGGTTTAATGCAAAAGTAGGAGAAAAACTAAAGAATGCTACTTCAATTTAAAACTTCTGATACAACAGAAATATGTCATTCATTAGCAGAGTCTGCTGAGAGGCAAAATATGTTTGTTGAGCACTCTTTCTTCTGGAAGAAAACATTGGTAGTGAACTTGACAAAGACATGGAACAAAATGTGAAACTGACATATTTTACCAAATAATAAAGTAAACATACAGGAGGTGACAGCCTACGCCAGGTTGATATTTCAGGTAATTGTTTACCCACAAGATGCACAGTAGAAAATAAATAAAGTGGGACACAAAGTACTAGAATATATTTAAGAATAGACGGGTGTACCTGATCAAATTTGGCAAAAAGTTTATCATCTTAGATAATAAAGATTATACACACATAGATGAAAGGAACAGTTGTTTTACAAAGATATTTATGCAAATATTAAATGGTGCAGGTATGAAGAAAGCAAAAGAAAATGGGGTCACTATTAAAGAGAAAATGAGAGTTTTAAGAAATTGGTGATAGAAATGTGATAGAATGGTTGAATTCATCAAGGAGTGGAAAATCTGAGATGAAACAACAACAGTATGAAAAGGATAGATTGCTATTCACCACATAGTGTGGGCATTGAGTCACAGACAGATACAGTGAATCAAAACTATTTGTAAATGTCTTAAGAAAATGTGAGAAGACAAAATGAAACTTTGGCTAGAGAAACAGTTGAAAGCAGTAGAGCATGAGAAAAGCAAAATGGAAATGTACTTATTGGTAGACAGCACATTTCATCAGTTAAAATGAAGTGATATAGAATGGAGATAAAATTGTAATAGCATTCCAAGGTTCCTATAAAAAGTTGAGTAGTTCAAGAAAAGAATTAGGAACTGAGACAGTTAATAGTGAAAATAAATACATTCTGGAAGTAATGTTAAATGAAGTGTGTACAGCCATTTGATGTATGAAGAAAGGCAAAACACTTGATGGTTATCATGCCCCATTAGAAATGGGTAAAGCTGGAGGTAAAGTAATGAAAAAGGAACTTGCAGTATTGGTTTTACAGGAAGCCTGTTCCTCAAAATTGAAAAAAAAAAGCTGTAATTATTCTACTTCATTATAAAGGAGACAGATGTAAAAGAACTATAAACTATCAGTCCTCTTTTCGTCATTTACTTGATAGTAACTAAAATTATCACCAATCGAATAAAAAACTTTAGATTGTATCTTGGTTCATTTCCACATAATAGCTTATTGTTGTGGATTCACAGCAGCAGTTCATTTTGTAGAGGAAGGAAGGCCATCAAGCACCTACAATTTTTATGAAATTTATTAGCAGACTGGTTTCAAAGCTCCATAGGTCCATTACGAATACTCTGCAGGATTTTAAACAACCAAGGGACAAGTTGGCTATATAAGTGGATACAGCAATGCAGACCATTTACAATCTTTAATAAAGGTTAAGAAACAAAGTAATAAGTATGCATGACCACTTTGTCTGGGGTTCATGTATTTTGAGAAAGCTTTTGACTCAGTTTCAAAAAAAATGTGTAATAGCAGTCCCTCAAAAACAAGACTTTCATTCAAAGTAAACTACTATACTGAAGAATATGTATGATGATGCCATAGTATCCATTAGATTTTATCAAAGCAGTGAGAAATCTAGAATTGAAAAAGGTATTAGGCAAGGAAGTTACATATAATCAAAACCATTCTCAGTAGTCTTAGAGGAAGTTTTCAGATCTTTAAACTGTGAAAATGAAGAAAGCATCTGAATCAAGTTCACACAACTGCACATTGATCAAAAGTAAGAGCCGCTTGTTCTTGTAAAGAGGCAAGCTGACACAGTAACTGATATGCTTTGGTGGAATCACGAGACAAAGAAGGCTTTGCACAAATTAGAATCTGTCACACCAAAAGCCAAAAAATGCTGTCTGAGTCTTTCTTCGTGAGCATTCCAATCCTCGGCTGTAGCATCATATGGAGGGAATGCGGGTGAGTGGACCGGTTGAACGGTACTCTGTCTGGTAATGGAAGCCAACAAAGTGGTCACAGCTGAAGTAACCTGTTCAGTCAGGGCCAGTAGCATGACATCTGTAATGAATAAACCTGATGAAAGTACACTTAAAGATTGCACACACGGAACCCATCCCATCCTCATTGCTAGTCATGCAGTAACCAAGTAATACACGAGACCAGGCCAAGTAACTCAAATATCAAATAATTCAAACACCTCTGAACAATAATGGAAAACAGACTCTTGTGGATCCCCACATAACAAGACACAGTACACTGATATGAGTGGTACACTGGAAGGATATACTAGAGAATCAGTTAGCACTGCTGTGCGAGCATATATCTTTGAGTCGCCAGCAGATGGTGTGGTGGAGACCTTGCCACCTGCGTGCATCCAACAGGTGACCTCGAGCAGCTGGCCTCCGTTGATACAGTTGGGGGCCAATTCAAACACGTGTGCGTGGTGACACCACGCTCAGTGCACTCGCACTCACATGCACTACCGGTAGTTGCAGGATGTAGCACTGACAAAATCAAAACTGTTGAATACATATCAATAACATTACTATTCTGATAAATTGTGGGAGGGGTTGCTGATGAGATATTTTTTGCATTGTGTTTGAATATCTGGTAATTTACAGAGCCCTGCCTCTTGTCTACTGGTAACTGTGATAGACTTTTGAATCATAATAGAAAACTATTGTGTACCATAGATAGGGATGCATAGTGGTAGTGTATATGGAAATTATTTTTACTTCTAGTATTGTGGAGTCGATTCTAAATTTACCCTTTTTCTGAGCACAATTACCAGTAGGGAGTATATTTATTGGCATGTAAGTGCAATTATTTCTAGATTCCTGAAGAGGCTTCTGTGAGGTGTTCAGTTGCCAACTTCACACACTATTGATACACCATGCTTCTGTAGAATAAATACTTTGTGGACTTAAGTTGCATTTCCCCAGAAGATTATACCATTGGACAGTACTGAGTGAAAGTACATTTGCAATTTCTTCTGTAGGTCACTATAATGAGAGATATAGTGCTAACCAGCTAGAACTGAGCTTCTTGGACAACTTATTGCCATGCTGGTGCCACCCGTGTTTATTATCCATCTGGCCACCTAAACATTTCACATGACTCTCATCTAGTGTTTGCTCATTGATCTCTGCTTTTGTTTCATTTTAATTTGTTCAAAATTACAGAATATGAGCATGTGTTACTCTCCTGGTTGTGCTTGGTGTGGATGTATTTGGGCCTTTCATCGATGGAGTTGTGTCATAGGCAAACATTATAGACTTTGAAGGGTTCTACATGTCCCAGGTAAATCATTTACATACACAAGGAATAATAGTAAACAAAGCACTGAATGTGTGGGACATCATATTTAATGTCTCTCCATTCAGAATTTAGTCACATTCTTTCTGGATTGGTCATTGTTGTAGCTCTATTTTTAATTATATTTTTAAGATACAACTCCACCTCTGCAACAAGAATGTCTTTGACAACACACTATTTTAGTCCCCCCCCCCCCCTCCCCAGTGCAATTTTATGTTCACTAGTGACTTCATGTTGACCCAAGAAATAAGAAGGTATTTCAGTGTGGGACACAAAACTTTTGCAAATGGGACTAAACAGTTCACTGATTTTGGTAGCACCTAAAAGTTTTCTCTTAGTTTGTTCCTCTAGTTTCTTCAGTTGGTGTGTTTAAAAAGCTATCGTGATCCGTAAACTTATTTCCCATATTCATTCTCTTTCATTGTATGTTAACCTAGCAATATTCATGTGACTCGTTGAAGACTCATGAGTGTGAAGTCTCAAACCAAACACATATTCAGATATTACAAGAAAGATTGATCAACAAAATCCTCGTAAGTGCAATGTGTATGAAAAGAACACATTTATACTGCAGTAATTAAAACAGTAGTTATTGTATTCCAGAGGCTCCAAAAGTTGCCAAAATCCGCCCTAATAAGTCATCTATTGTTGTTGAGGCTGGAGAAGCCCTTACACTCAGCTGTGATGCAAATGGATACCCAAAACCTACAATTTCCTGGATTAAGAAGGTATGAAATATGAAAAATAATAAATTATATTTAATGTAAATCTTACATGCATTACTTTTGTGTGGCTATGTGTTAACATTGTAACAATGCAGAATTAAATTAATTCGCTTGAAAGAAACAATAAAGAATCTTCTCTGCTTCTCCAGAGGAAAGCCAAAGAAGAACCATTTAAGAGACCTACACTTCATTTTGAGAAAGTAGAGCCAAGCCATTCAGGAGAATATGAGTGCACAGCTGAGAATACCTACGGCAAATCCAATCCAGCACATATTAAGGTGGTCGTCCATTGTAAGTATTCACAAGACATTCGCATTCATAATTTATTTGTATTACTGCTAATATTCAGAGTGCAGGTGTACATTCTTAGAGGTCCTAATTAATTTGTGCTATTGGTGTTCACAGTCAGTGTGTAATATGAAGAGCTTATTTCAATAGTGGTACAAGTCCATTTTTGTTCATTTTGAGATACAGAGTCCTAAAGTTAAATGAGTGCTGAAAAATCTGCAGTTGAGATACTACAAATATTCAAGCATATGGCTTCTTGCTAGAGATGAACCTTTCTTTCTGTTTGTGTGGATCATTAATGTCAGAAGAATTATAAACAGAAAAGTGGAGGTAATGGACTTGTACCACTATTGAAATAAGCCCTTCATATATGCTACCTAGATACTGGTACTTTCTTGTCAAAGGACAAATTTTGAAAAGTTATTCTTGTTATCCTTATCATTAAGAGAATCCACTGCTGGGCATGTAATTGTGAACTGCAGAGTAATTGTGTAGATGTAGATGAAGTACAACTGATATTTACAAAGGTAGTAATTTTTATTTTCTTTCACAGATAAACCAAAGGTGACCGCTATAAAAGAACGTGTAATAAGTGGTGTGGAATATGAGTCTGAACTGGAGTGCAGAGTTGATTCTGAACCTAAAGCCAAAGTGAAATGGCAGAGAGATGGCCATCTGATTGAACCGTCGAATGATTTTGAAGTGACACACATGAATCACATATATAAACTTAAGATACGTAAGACCAAGACATCAGATTTTGGAATATACACATGTGAAGCAGAAAATGCTCTTGGCTCTGCAAAGAGCACCATCGACCTGACACGTAAGTTATTGCTTGAATACCTCTGATTATTAGTGTACAATACCACTGCAGCCATATTTTCCACACCTCTCATATATTTCAGGTAGAAAGAAAGTCGTATTTTTTCCACAGCTAATGGGCCCTTCACTTCTTAAACTAATATCAATATCACTACATGCTGGCCAGTAACAGGTTTTTTTTCTGTAATAAAACCAGACAAGAGAGAACAGGACTCATGATCTGACGGTTCCATACAAACAGAATTATTTGTACAGATACCAATAATTATTTCTTGTGGGTCAATGGTCTGGTGCAAGTCTTTCTATTACATACCACTTTGGTGACTTGTGTGTACCTACCCTATTCCTGTTATCCAACCAGTGAAAGGGGAACGACAGTTGAACATGGAAAGTGAATCACATTTTGTTTCTGGCGACTCCTCACACCTTTGAGAGGTGAAGAGTAGGTTAAAACAAAGATTGAAAAATTCATGATCCAACCAACATTCAGTTCCAATGCCTCTCGGTTTCCAGGTATGCACGTCACTGCTAAACCACCAGGCCTGAAATGTTTGTGGGTGGTACACTATAGGTTTTGATCAGTGAATGTGCGAGTATCCAACTGTGACATTTGGCCATATCTTTCGATCACATTGACTTAGGAGCTTTAAGTACTTACACCGGCAAGGGATCATAGGCCTTAGTGCAGTATTTGATATAAATTTCAACTTGGTACCTCTACCCATTCCTGAGAAAAAGGTGCCTTTACAGGTGATCATATCTTTTGACTGCGTTGCTTAGAAGCTTCAATTTTTTTTATGCTGCCAAGTGACTGTAGAGCTTAGTATTTGACATAAATTTCAACTTTATACCTTGACCCATTCCTGGGAAAGGGGTCATAAAAAGAAATATTTTTTATGTGATATAATTTCCAATTAAGAATTTTCAGATTTTTACCTTTACTTGTACTGTGAAATATAGCTTGTTGCCAAATTTTATAATTCTAGATTAACAGAGAGTACCATACAGGTTTTGATGAGTGAGATTTTGAATATCGAAACATGACGTAAATGGCTGTATGTTTTGATTGCACTGACTTTAAAGTTTTACACTGCCAAGAGGTGGTAGACCATAGTTCATGACATAAATTTCAACTTGATATCTTTACCCATTCCAGACGAAAAGGCGTATTATGATGGATAGACAGACAGACAGACAATGGCTGAGAACTTTTTTTCTTTTCTGGTATAATTACAAAGTAACGATTTTCAGATTTTTTCCTTTACTTGTGCTGTGAAACATGCTTTGTGTCAAATTTCTTGATTCTCAGTCAAAGGGAGGTGTCCTGTAGATTTTGATGAATGAGTTTGTGAGCATTGAAATATGTGATCTAAATGGCCATATCTTTTGACTGCATTGACTTAGAAGCTTACAGCTTTCACACCATCAGGGACTGTAAATCTGCATATGCGACATGAATTTCAAATTGCTATGCATACCTGTTATTGAGAAAACAGGGGTCTCAAACAGATGGACGGACAGGTAGGCTGACAGATGGACAACAAAGTGATCCTATAAGGTTTCTGTTTCTAAAAATTGAGCTATGGAACCCTGAAAATGACCAATTATTTCTATTCAAGAGTTCCTCTGTGTTATAAAAGGAGTTGTAAAGGAGAAACACTTCTGCTTTCTGTCAGACATTTAATTTCCACAATAAAAGTGTTTTATAGTTATATATTTTCCCTTTCTGTACCAAAGTTAGATTCATTAAAAGATATAAAGCAGATCATGTTTTCCTTTTAGTGTTGTACACATAAGCATCTCTGTTACTCTCAAACTCAGATGGATTGTTGATAACAAATTTTATAAATGATTACAGTATAATGAAAAGCATAGGTACTACTCACCATATAGCGGAGATGCTGAGTCACAGAAAGGCAAAACAAAAAGACTGTTGGAAACATAACTTTTGGCCAACAAGGCCTTTGTCAAAAATAGAAAACATACACACACATACACACTCACATAAACGCAACTCACACACACATGGCCACAGTCTCTGGCAGCAGAAGTCGGACAGAAGCATATAACAGTTTTTTGTTTTCGTTTCAGCTTCATCTACATATGCATACATGGTAAGGAAAGTTCTGGCAAGTAGTAAATAATTTAGAAGTAAAAGGGAATAAAGGAGGCCACTCAATGAATAGTAGTGGTGTTGATTTGTCACCTGACACATGCACACAAACACAAAAAAGATTCCAGATGAATCCTTTAACAAGATAGAGTACTTATAAATAGGTGCGCACACATGCACTTGCATGCACACACACACACACACACACACACACACACACACACACACACACACACACACACAACACACACATCTCACACACACACACACACCTGTGATTGCAGCTACTCACAGAGGTCCATTATGCATTGTAATTGTCATATGGCAGTGAAAGTTGGTAGATATGCTAATGTGTTAATGTGAAACCAATTTATGCTGGAAAAAAAATAGTTCCAGTTTTGCACACCAGGTGTACCTGGCACCATGAATGCAAGAACGATGTGTAGAAATGTTTCAACATGTAATGGATTAGGAACTGGACATCGGCAGAAAAGGACAAACAAGTGCGAAAAGTGTGAGGTTGATTTTATTATTAACTGTTTCTTACACAGTTTGTTCAATATGACCAATGGAGATGTCTAAGAGATGCTGCTCCATTTGTAAAATGACATGATCAACAGTTTCTTGCACCAGTTCCAGTGGAATCTGAGCAAAGTATTCCTGTATTCTGGCCTTCAGATCAGGTAGAGACCAAATGTGTCCTGGTAAATGCATTTATTTAGATATCCTCAGAATCAAAAGTCACATAGATTCAGATGAGGTGATTGTGTAGGCTATGCATCTGCAAAACCTCTGGTGCGACATGTTTGTGGAAGGTTGTGTTAAGCAAGTCTTTCACTGGGTGAGCAACATGGGGTGCTGCACATCTTGCATGAAAACAACGATTCCCACACAGTTGTACTCTTCCAAAGCAAACAATCTCATGCTGTAGAAGGAGTTCTTGATAACATGCAGACATTACAGTACACCTGATGGGTCCTCTGGGTGCATTTTCTTCAAAGAAGAATGGACCGAGAATAAAGGTGCTTATGAATCTGCACCATAAAGTCATATACGGCAAGTGCAATGGATATTTGTGCACAGTGCATGTTTTAACTGTACCCCAAATTTGTCAGTTCTGTGTATTCACTGACCCTATGGTGTAAAATGCGCCTCATTACTCCATAGAATATTGCCTGACCAAATGTTGTCAACTTCAGTCCATGCCAGAAACTGAAAAGAAAATTCAGAAAACTGCTGTGAATTATAAGATTTCATTTGCTGCACCATCTGGATCTTATATGGGTACCACTGTAATATAGGCAAGAAAACTTCCGTACTTTTAACTATGGGATGGTCAATTCTTATGACGCTACACAAGCACTCGCATTACCCAAGGCATGTGCTGTATGGTCAGTTACAGCAACAGCAACTTTGTCAATAATTTACACTGGGATAGAATGCTTTCTCTTCCAGGTGCCACACCAAGTTCACCCATGTTTTCAAATTTCATTATCATCATCTTTCAACCATTTTATGACATTGGCCCTCACCTCAGACCTTTCAGTCAGCAATGTCAGTGACACACTGTAATTGCTGCTGCTCACATAAAACAGATTCACTAACAGCACATGGTCTCTCTTCTTGATGGCCATATTGTTCACTCATGTTACGGCCTCTCAGATGATCTTGTGGCCACCTTGTGGCCACAGTTGGAACTGTTAGTTTTTCCAGCGTAAATTGTTTCTTTGTTGATGCATTAGCATATCTACCAAGTTTCACTACCATACAACAATTATAGCCTACTCTGGACCTCCATGAGTAGCTGCACTTTAATTACAACTTCCGAATACATTGTGCTGGCTGAACATATAATACCCATGGACATTGTATGTTCTCTACTCATTGTATATACTCTTGCTCCTTAAAGGATCTGTCTGAAGGCTGGCGACTCTTGTTGACAGCTCAACATTTCTTCTATTCGGTGAGAAGTTCCTTTACTCCTAAATTATCCACATGAACACTCTGAAGGCCACTGTGAAGTGCATGGCAGACACCTGTTGTACCAGTTATTAAGGCTTTTACTTGTTTTATTCACATTTGGAGTATGAGGAGAATGTTTGCTTAAATGCCTGTGTTTGAGCTGTAGTTACTATAATCTTATCTTCATGATATGGGAGCAATACCTAGGGGATTGTAGTATACGCCTAGATTCATCACTTAAAATTGGTTCTTGTAAATTATTGAGTATGTTTTCATGAGATAGTTTACATCTACCTTCAAGTGTTTACCAGTTCAGTTCCTTCACCGCCTCCGTGCTGCTCTCCTGTGGGTCAAACAAACTGGTGTTGCCCTCCTTTGCAAATGTTCAGTATCTGCTGTTAGTCCTATTTGGTAATTCCCACATGGCTGGGCAGTATTGTATGGAGAATCACATGAATTTTACATAAGCAATTGTCTTAGCCAAAGTCTGTCATTTGCTTTTTTACCTATGACTGAACTTACGTGATTGTTCCATTTCACATCAACACAAATTGTTACACCTAGGGTGCAAAATACTATATGTGAGCATACCAGATCTGCATGAACCGGGCCTACTGAGAGTCAGATTGCTCCTTGAAATCCGAATGCTTCGTGAAGATACACAACAGAATTAATTTTAACACAGTTTCATAGTAAATGGGCTCCAGCCTGGAATTCCGGGTACCAGCATTTCCATACTTTTATGCTGGTTAACCTCTTGAGAGGGCTCTACTAATTACAAATTAAATACATGGCCCATGTAAATCCCAATTACAAGTGCAATAATTAATAGAAAACATCACAACACTTAATTACACACACTTCAAGAACGTTTGACTGATACATGAAATTGATTGCAGGAGAAAGGACACTAAGGGCCTGGGTAGTCTTTCTGATGAGGATATGCACGACAATGATAAACTGCTTCCTAACGGATTTATTAAACATAATAGAGCTGCAAGAATACAGTGAGCGCACAATCAAAAGAAAGAACTGCATGCACATTAGCCTGTATGAATTTACTTGACTCTAGGAATGCTCCAACTTTCTTGTGAAACAATCTGCTGAAGCTGCTGTATGCTCTTATGATAATTGTGGGCAGGCATGATGACTACAGATGTGAAGGTGGAGGTCGCTAGAATTCAGACTGTTACCAGTATAAATTGCAAATATCGCCTTTGCCTCTCTCCATCACCATGTCAGAGACGATCCTACGATATCAGGAAGAGAATCAAGTTGACACTACCTAGCCTGTATCAGAAAGTGAAATCAGAAAGTGAAGTGAAGTGAACACCGTGCTTCCAATGGCAAGAATTTTTCTAGCTTTCACCAATAATGTTTTTGTTAGTTTGCAGTTTTACTCCCACTGTGTATTGTACAAAACATAACTTCCAATCTGGTGTCTGTCAGCTTGGTGTGTTCTGAGAATTCTGGGTCTGGGGACCTCCATCATGAACACACTTTTTTGGTCGTCCAATGACTGGTCATTTTGCATCGAAAAATACAGCAAAATGGCACTTTATTTTTCAGTGTGGCTTGGCCACTGGCCTCCGTCCTTTGTTGGCACATCCTCAAGACAAGTGCCCACCCCAGTGTGTGCCCCCACATCTGGGGGGGGGGGGGGTTACTGGTCATCTATTCATGTTATGCTCTCACTGCTTCACCAAGACTGCATTTCACAAGTGAATACAACCTCTGTGTATGCCCATATTGTTAATTTGAGGAGAAAAAGGTCTTCTGACCGTACAATCACATTCTATTACTCTCTTATTAAAGCAGAGAAAGATCTGATCAATCTGAAGAGGATTTCTTAAATTATTAATTGGATTTGCTTATAAAAAATGAGAATAGGGCAGGCCAGGCAATTCCTGATACTTCTAGAGATATTTGCATGAGTTGTCTGACTTCAGCTGTAACTCATTACTGTTGCAGTCGTTGAATACATACTGTTTGTTTTCATTTTGTGAAGTGCAAAATCTTCTTTTAAGCTTTTAATGCAAGTTGCAAGTAGTGGTCATGTGTGCATGGGGTGTGCTTGCTTCTGTGATGTGTATATGTTTTCTTTGCTGAAGGAAGCTTTGGTGGAAAGCTGTAATGTGTAACAGTCTTTTTAGTTGTGTCTGTCTGCAATTCAATGGGTCATCTTTACGGTGAGTAGCAGTCTATCCTTTTCCTCATATTGTTGATATTCCAACCTCAAGTCCTGTTGTTTGATTTTACCTGGAGAATTACTTCACAAAATCACTGAACTTCTTTAGTTTTCATAAAAAATTATTGAGTGAAACTACAGAATGGTAGACATTGCAGACATAGATTTGCAGAATGTTCATATAAGGACAAATTAATCTCTTGTTGGGTGCAGACAATATTTTTGTCAAAATTCTCACTAGACACACAGTTTTTTGAAGGGCAGAGAAGCACCTGGGTATAGAACTGACTAGAGTCTATAAGAATGGCACTTTACATTACTGAGCATATCAGTTACAGAATGTTCTGATCTACCGGGGTGTTAAGTCCCATAGTGCTTAGAGCCATTTGAACCATTTTCTGATCTACGCACAGAGTCAGGGTATCTGGTAGATTGCAGTTTACCATAGTGAAGACCCTTTCATATTAAAAGACCCTTCATATTGCAGAAGATAGAAAATGTCACAGATAATCATTTCATATCACTTTAGATGTAAATTCTTTCAAATCCTTGAGAGAGTGAGAATTTTGTCATAATTAGAAATAGATGGTTTGATTTCAAAAACATATGTTCACAACTGAAACTGTTGTTTCATTTGAATATTGTACTGGTCTCATGAAGCAAAATATATCGGCATTGGCTGTATTTTTTGGTCTTAAAGACTTGTGACTGTCTAGATCAGAATATACTTCTTGACAAAAACATGCTATTTGATAACGGAGGAGCCCTTGGGCACCTTAACTAAAATCCTACCTCCAAGGTCAGTCAGAGCCATAAGATCGTCTTGAGTGAATGTAACTTTTATTTTGTGAGGGGAGTGGGGGGGGGGGGGGGGCTTGAGGGAAACAGTCTACTTGGGAGACTATGTACACCATGGATTGTTCACTTGCTGTTTCTCATATAAAACTTACCTTTGTCCTACATAAAATGCAAGTTAACTATGTTTTCACATTGTTCTAGCAACAAATGTTTTGCAGATCTAAAGGCTAATGCTAGAAAATTTCTTTCAGAACACCTGATGTGGTTGAAACTAATTTCACTATCAGTGAACCTGAAGGGGAAAAACAGTATACTGCTACAAATTTCTAAGCAGACTTGTAATTAGCACGCTTACCTGGGAGTACCATATCCTCAACACCTCTAAGGATTATCTTCAGTTATGTTCACCATTATGACAATTACAGATATCAGAGTCACCAGTGTCACAATTTCTGTGTACTTTGAGCAATGAAAATCTGTAAGAGAATAAAATTTTAGGAAATTTCTACTTTAAAAAAAAAAAAAAAAAAAGACACGTGGAAACTCCAGGTTAGAATGCCAATAAATTAGGAAAAGGACAGGTTGCTATTTACCGTAAAGATGAACTGTTGACTTGCAGACAAGGTCTATGAAGAGGCTGTAATGCATTATTACCTTTTGGCCAAAGCCCTTTTCAGCAAACAAAACACACACATTCACATGATTCACATGAGCAAGCACACCCTCATGCACACATGACCATCTTCCGTGCAACTCTGACTGACCATAGCTCTAGTCAGAACTGCTGGTGGAAGCAGTCATGTGTGAGTGAGGTGTACATGCGTATGTGAATGTGTTTTCCTTGCTGAAGTAGACTTTGGCCAGAAGTTATTAATGTGTGACCCTCTTTTTGTTGTGCCTGTCTGCAGCTCTGCAGGTTGTCTTTATGGTGGAGTAGCAATCTGACCATTTCATAATATTGTTGTCTTAACAACAGTTGTTCAAATCATTTCCTGTGTCTCTCAAACAACCTCCTATGTAGACTTTTTAATTAAGTTCATGCCTGCCACAACTTCCCAACATAGTTATTGCATCATGAGCATCATGTTGACAATCCTGAGCAGTTTTGAAAGTTAAGAGTTGTACCATTATCACATCAAAACATGGAATGTTGACCTTTATGATGAGCTATGGAATTTAATTCTGTTAGGGAAAGATGTATAACATTGTATTAAAACATGAAACTCAAAGCCAAAAGAATGTTAATTGTTGAGGCAACAGCAATGGTTTACTTATCTGAAGAGAGAAAAGTGGTTTATTCATCCTTCTTTTCATGTGTTTATTTGCTATGTTTTTAATTATTTGGCAGCAGTTGGTAATCATTCTGCTGTATCTGTTTTTATGTTTTTACTTTACTTTTTTCAGTTTCATAATTTCATAGTATCTTCAATTGTTTTTGCCAGTACAATAGGACTACATGTTACAATTTATGTGCAATTTACATGTTGCTTCACTCCTAGCATCTCACATGATCAAAGAAATATGAGTATAAAATAAGGTATTCATAATGTCTTCAAGTTGTATAAAGATACGTGAACTGCTGGATGTTGTATAATAACACACAAGACTAAAATAGTTATTAGAATTTATGAAATATTATACAAGCAATATCCATCTTTCATAAATCAGTAAGAAAGTACAAATATACTGAAGCTTATGAAATGAAGTGTAGGAATGGGTCAGTTGTAAATAATGTGCCAAAGAAGCACTTTTACAAAACTTGCACTGTTTAAGCTGTTGTATACTATTTAACAGTCCATTAATGACATAGCAGTGTATATTCCAACAATTTTTTACTATTTTTATCAATTAAAAAAAATGTAAATCAATTAAAAAAAAATGTAAAAAAAATGTATACTTAAACATGCTACTGTGTTGAATTTTAAGGCAATGAAGAAAAATGAAACAAATTTAATGTTAGTTTGATATATTGCAGGGATGCCAAGCACACCTGCTCTAAAGAAAGTTAATCATGCAGATGATGGAAGTAGTGTTGAATTTGAATGGACTTTGGAAAGTTATGCGCCTATATCCCAGTATGAACTGCGATACAGGAACAAAATGGTAATGTGTCATATAAATTTATTTCAATTACTAGTGCATATCTTAGAATGTGTTTTTTGTAAAAATAGTATTTATAGGCTGCTGTTTTCCTGAAGCACTGCAAGTAGTAAGTTTTGGCCACATTAGTAGGGTACATGTTTAGCATACTGTACAAGAAGTAATGACACTCTTGAGCACATGATGTCACTAATTTGATGTTAGATGGATGGCAGGATATGCCTTGGGTGTGTTAGTTAAAATATCGATAGTCTCTGTATGGACAGCAGGATACATCATGCTTCCATAGATCCTGTATGTCAAAGAGGTACTATGCAACTTAAGTTCAGTATTTGACTGGAGCATTTATTCATGCCGCAGCCTGTGTTCACAGATTTCTTAGAAAAGCCAGTTAATTGTTCCTGTTGTGAAAATTTTCTTACAATTACTCATTCAGTTCATACACCTCCAAAATGGGATGTATGAAAATGTGAGAACATATGCTTTGAGTACAAGGAGTGTCTAATTTCAGTTCGATGAGCAGTTTTAGGAATCTTGACATGGACAGCCAGGTGTGTACAGTGCTTTTCCTGTTTGCATCCAATTGAAGATTTTTGGGAGGGATTAGAGAGGTCTGTTCACATGTAATGTCCTCCATTTACAAATATCTGGAAGCTACGAGCAATTTTTATCTACAGATAGTTCAATATTTCTCCATACAGCTTTATGTTACTTTGTTGAGTCAAAACCCCATAAAGATGCTGCACTTCACTAATCTAGCTAAGTTCCTATGTGACATAAAGTTCATATCTAATTTCTTAATGTAATAATTTCCATTGGTAAAGTTTTGCTTTAATGATGCAACCTAGGAGGTGCTTCTGAAACGAGCAGTTTAGAGTGTTCTTTGTCTCTAAATGATAAGCATGAGTAAAAATATAAATTGATATAGTTGACACACTGTGATGATGCTGATTCTATTAATATTATGAAAAATATATTCTGTAACTGATCTATAGCTCAGAGTCAGTACTCAATAAATAATTGTATAATATAAAAATGTTTTTTTGAAAATATAGTCATAATTCACTGACTCTTTGCTGTTGCAAGTTCTTTCAAGAGTAAGGCAGCCCAATCACAAAGGTTCTTTTTGCACAATTTATGTACATTTATATTTGGAACAAATTAAATGTTGGCAAGTTCCTCTGTACCTGACAGTATTATCATTTACCTTATACAATGAGAAAATACTGTCAATACTAAAATACCATAGAGTGATATGTAACACCAATACCCTTAAGCTTAGTCACACACAACACAGCCCTAGTTCCCACTCCTCTTAAACAACTCCTCTTAAACAACTCCTCTTAAACAACTCCTCTTAAACAACTCTCTCTCTCTCTCTCTCTCTCTCTCTCTCTCTCTCTCTCTCTCTACCTCCTCCTCCTCCTCCTCCTCCTCCTCCTCCTCCTCCCCCTCCCCCCCCAACCCCCCCCCCCCCCCCACACTACGTATTATTTGTGCGCAACTGGATAGGTTATCAGAGAATTTTGTGGAAGGTTTTTCTGCTCCTACTGAGGCTAATTACTCTGTAAAGGTCATGTTTTTTTATCAAGTGATAAAAATAGCACTGTTTTAAAACTAATTACAGATTTTATGTGGGAGTAAAGGCACTGTAAATTTCAATGGCTGTCTGAGCAGATTTCTATAAGAACTATACATTTTTATAGCTACTTTTTATTATACTAACATTTTGTGCGATAGAACATGAATGCATATAAACAAGCTAAATGGATCCATTTACTGATTTGCTGGTTGCTTGAACTGGTAATTCTACTTACCAAAAACATTATTGAAGTCATCCTTTTGGAAACTTTACAGTGAACTTTGTGCATTGTTACAAACATTTTGTACAGACTTTTTTTTTAACATGCTGTTGGAGGGACAGTCATTGCTTGAATACTGTGACAGTTCTCTTATATGTGCATATAACTTCTGTAAGGTGACAAAGTTTTCATAATTGTCTTATTTGAATCTATTTGCAATGTTCTTCAATTAGTATTGGCAACAGACTATATATGTGTACACCTCTTCTGTGTGATTATGCATATATTAAAATGGAGTATTATCATAAACTTATCTCCTGAAAGATTGATGTTTTTCCTATAATTTGGAATTTATATGTTACTTCGTCAAAGAGAAAAGAAGGACTGGCTGCGGAATGTAATTAAAGTGGCGGGTGGGGAAGGACGGTCACTCAAATCTTAGTCTGCAGGGTCAGGTGATTTCAGTAATTAGAATTTTGTTTCCTGAAGATAAAGAATGAAGATGTAATAGTTGTAAAACAATAAGAGAAGTAAAGGTAACATCTCACCATGTTGTTGAGCAGTGGACTGATGCATAAACAAGATTGATATACAAGCCTAGACAGGCTACAGTGGTAGTACAAGGTAGCTGTCCCACTGAATGTATCCAAGTATGTATGTTTGAATATTTTTATTTGTCAGTTGGCTCCACAGAACAGCTTGGTCTTAAAAGCTTAGGAATGATTTCAGTATTGTTTATGTGCCTATCAACCACTCAACATCCAAGTTGTATGATAAGTAGTTTCTTTCACTTGTTCCATTATTTGTAGTCCACTCAGATCATATCAGCATCTTATTAAGAAGTAGTATGTTGTATTATGGTTATATTTCATTTACTTCTTGAATTTATTCTAGAATGGGGATTGGAAGTCAGAGAGTCCTGCAGTTACTGATGCTGAAGGCAATATTTACACTGTGAAACATAAACTCAGCCCTCAGCCACCAGGAGAGTATGAGGTTGTGCTAGTGTCAACCAATGAATTTGGTTCATCACAATCTGCTCCACACACCTTCCAACTCAGTAAGTTTAACCTCATGTCAGACTGTGACTACTATATTAATTTGATAGTTGACTTTGGCTTTTAAAATTTTTGATTCATTTTGTGTCACAGTAACACTACAGCTTCTATTGTAACTATGTGGAGTGCATAGCTTCATTGATAAGGTGGTGGTAGAAAAGTACAGCTTTGGTACACAGCCTATTGCTTAATGTTAAAGCTTAATTTTTTAATGCTTCTTTGTATATCTGCTAAACAACTATTTATTTTACATTCACTTGTATCATGAAGTACCTTACTAACAATTTATTTCTTATCTAGGAATGTAAGATTTTATTGTATAGTTTCATGCAACATGCTATCTCTGTTGAGCTGCATCACTATTAATGGTACACCATTGTAGCATTCTGGAACTACTACACAAATAAATTAGTCAATACAAATGGAAACTAAGTCCATGAGAAATTATTGCTTCCATTAGTAATGTCCTCCAGAGACAAAGTCCATATCTGCAAGACAGTACTAAGACTGTGGTGGTTCCATGTAGTCTCTCAGTAGCCACCACACGTTCTGATAACTTCATAACTTTGATAGTGGACTGCGGAACACAACTGTTGATTGTAGAATATGACTGGGACTACCTTGTGAGCCCTTGGGCCGCAAGTTATAACACCGTGCACATGGCTACATTGGATATGCACGATTGGCTGTCACTGTGATAGATAATGACTCGTCACCCAGTTGCTCTCCTGGCCAGATGGTGTTATCGTCATCACTGGTTGGAGGCTGTGGAAGGTCCAGCAAAATGTTCCTCTGTTGAACAGCTGCCGAGACTTAGGCTACTCACTGTGTTGCCTGTGAAGCAGGCAAGCTGGAACACAGCGATGTTGGTAGAGATGAAGCCAACAGGGACAGCTGTAGCATGTTCCCCCCCCCCCTCTCCCCCCCCCCCCTCTCCCCCCCCCCCCCCCAAAAAAAAAAGAAACAAAGGTTGAGGCAAAGTCTCTTTTTCATTGGCCACTACTGTGGGTAGTGGATGACATCCATCTGTGTCCTCAACCCTGTGCTGACGCTGTGGCTCTGTACATCCAGGTGCCGCTGGTGACAACCAGGCATCAGCAACAGTATGGCACTGGCATGTTCAAACAGTCCCTTCTCCCAAGTGGAAAGATGTGTTATTGGTATCTGCAACTGAAAAGGGGATACAACGTTTGTAAAGCAGGACACCCCAAGGCTTGATTGGATTCTGGTGAAGTCAGGTTGGTGCATTTCTCCTTGCTGTCCCAACTGAGTCACTGACTGCCATTTCCCACGATGAAAGCCAGTAATGCCTGCAGTGTCCTGGTGGTAGAGTGCACTGGACAGGATGTTCAACATCCGGCACCTGTATAACCTTTCTGATGGTGATGCATCCTTATGGGTGGTGCTTCTGTCAGCAGGGAAACAAGGAGAGGGTCCTCTGGAGGACGATCAGCTGCTAACTTTTACATTTAATCTTTGAACTTTGGGATGAAGTGGCTGGTAGCCCAGTCAGTTGTGGTGTCCAGCAGAAGGAGAATTCTTGGGATATAATGGGGACACCATAATCCACTACCATGGCACGAGGAAGACCTCCAACATCAAAGATCCACTGTAACACCTGGGTCTTGTGGAACGTTCCTGTGTTGTAAATCCATACCATATAGGGGTGGTCTGAGTATGCATCGAACAGGGTGAGCCAATGTGTTTCCAGAAAAGGTCAAAAGGAACAGAAATGACTCTGGTGGCCCCAGTCTAGGCAGGAAAGAAGACCTGGATGTGTGCATGTGAATCATGAATCCTGAAATGCAGATGCTGATAGAGATCTAGTCTCAAGATATTCGCCACTGTGCACACTTTTGTCACAAAAAGTGGAGTTGTCTTTATTATTAACAACATCGTTTGATTTGTACTGTATGCTTACTATAACATTTCAAAGTTCCATGGAATGTGAGCAGTGTAGGAGATCCAATTAAAGTGTAAGTGTCACTACTGATAAGAGATGTAAGTAAACCAGTATCTACATTAAATTTAACCAATGTTAATGAACCTTGTCCTTATGGTGTTTTCATCGACATTATGTTAGAGTCAAAATGATGATGTGAGAGAACATTATATACATTATTTTCAAATCTGTCACTAGGAGAAGTATTTTCAAAGTCCTCAGTATCAGTGTCAGATGTATCTATCGAAGCATCACTGGCACAAGAGGAGCATTTGACTATGCAACATAATTTCTCGAAACAAAATCCAGCCTGTGACCCAGACATTCTTTTTCCCTGCACACTTAAAGCTTGTCCGCAAGAGTTCAATTCCCTTGTAGTCAAGTGCTTGTTCTGTTTGCTTGGACTGTTTGAAAGCTTGAATAACTGATGGATTATTAAAATGCTAAGTTCCCTACATAGCTCTGCATCTAGAGCATGGACAATTAACATATTCCTCACTGTAGTGTCCGCACAGAAAAGAGCACAATCTTTGCTTTTACACAGGAAATTAGTCATGAGTATGACTCCAAAAAGTAGCAACCCATTCCTTAAATGATTAGTCAGGCTTTTTATAAGTACAATAAAATTTATGGTGTGCTGCAGTAACAAGTAGTTTACTCTGTATAGTCACCTGACATCTGAATAACTCAACTCACACAGGTCTTTATCGGCGAAAAGCTGCTGAGCCAGACCATACACATAAGCACCAGCATTAGACAAGAGAAATGCTCGCTTCACTGCGTCATCTATGGTTTTGTGTACCATAAAATGTTGTTCAAGTCTGTCCACATAACTGGCCCATTATTCTTGTGCCAAATCAAATGGAAGGAATGCTGGTGGCATTTGCTGAACGTCTACATGGCGATGTTCCTGGTCCTCCATCCAGCATAGCAACTGTTCCTGAGAGGCACTAACTTTTCCAGGGTAGAATTCACTTTTTGCAAGGAAGTCTGCAGCAACTGGAGGAGGTTAAGCACTAGAATCATAAACTCAGTATTTTGCAGCATCTAGAACATGTCACACACAATTAGAATTCACAGCATGCATGACCCAAGTCACAGTGTCCAACAAATAACTAAATTCTGATGATGTCACTTAGAGCAGATTAGAGTTCAGAGAAAATTCTGTGTTGGCCACTATGTCCACAATACACTGACAGTTCTGAAGTCAACACTAGAAAGTAGAAAAACTTGAAAAAGTAAACTGTGTCATATATTTTCTACATACAGTAACTTATGGTTGAGGCCCAAAATTGTCCTCTGAAATAACCGTATCGATGACTGTCCATAAACTTACCAAATACCTGGAGAAATGCGGTTGATGTCTTTTAAGTCTCTTGCCCCAGTACTGACTGTAGCTGAGATGTCGAGTCACAATACTGACTGCACTTTTTTGTGATGTGCGCTTTACTTCTGTTGAGCTGCATCACTGTCAGCAAATGCACCAGTGTAGCATTTTGAAAGTACTATACAAATAAATTAGTCCACACAGAAACTTGCTCTGTGGCAAGTTGTCACATCCATTGGTAATGTCCTCCTAATACTAAATTCATATTGGAAAGGCAGCACAAAAGTTGAGTCAGCATAAGATGATCCCTGACAGCTGGCAACATCGTTTCCAGCTTTCACCTATGCAAATGGTTGCAGACGGAAACAATAGCTGTCTATAGAGCTTTGGAAAAATGAGGCATTGCCATAGAGACGTTTACAAAATCCCCTTACGTTGCAGTGGGCACAGTGGGCTCCTGCACTCAGCCCACTGCAGTTATCAGGGATAATATTACAGTGATTTGATTATAGCACTGCAGTAGTTCTACTAACAAGTCTGTTTATGAATGTGGCATATGCCAGTAGGGTGTCTTTCAATAGTCTACCATACTTGCTGGTAACTTCATAAGTGTGGTAGTCAACTGTAGGCAGCCCAGAAGACAGTGATGTGGGAAGAGATGTATCTGCCAAGGGTAGCTGGAGGATGTAACAAGTTTCAAAATTACTTATTTTTAATAAACAGTAAAGGAAGGGACATTCTTTCACATGTAGTTGAAACTACAGTCACAGTATGGCCATTGTGCTAGAGTAGACACACTCATCATCCTGAATGTTGATCTGAATCCAATAGGACTTTATTAGGCATTGTTCTGTTAAAGATAAAATGCTCTTTCCTTCCTCAAACCGATAAAATAATTTAAACAGCTCATTATTGTTTGAAAGGGAAGGGGGTGGAGACCTGCAGTTGAATGTGAAAAATGAATAATTATGCAGTTTTAAATTTTTCATGTGTTTGGTAGTATGTCAGATAACTCTTGATTATTCAGAAGATGTCTACTTTAATCCACTCCTTCGCTCAGTTAACATGCGTCATCGATTTCATCATTACGGAGAAACAAACATAAATTACAAGTTTAGTTAGCCTGATATAAATAAATTATCTGACAGACAGTAATGTTGGTAGATTGATTTAGTGATTTGATTTATTTACATTGAAGAAACAGATGTTGGTTTACTTCATGACCACTGTTGTTGCTGTTGTGTCTTCAGTCCGAAGGAAGGTTTGATACGGCTGTCCAAGCTACTCTATCCTGTGTGAGCCTCTTCATCTCCAAATCTCCAAATAACTAGTGCACACGATCCCCACCCGCAAAAGAAAAAAAAAATCTCTTGGTCTCCCTCTACGACTTCCCCCCCCCCCCCCCCCCCCCACACACACACACACACTCTTCTCTCCAATATTAAATTGGTGACTCCTTGATGTCTCAGAACATGCCCTATTAACCGATAGGAGGGGAGGGGAGGTGGGGGGGTGGCATGACTACTACACTATCATAAAATAATCACAATATTCCATCAAACACACAGTTAATAATTCTGCTAGCACTTAAATCACACAATACACATAAGTGTAGAAATATGCTAATATTATTACAGGTGTTGTTGACATCAGCTGTTGAAACAAATTTTCACAGTATTTAACAGCTGTATCTTCTAAAATGAAAGAATGCTAATACTAAAAAACTTAAAAAGGTACTAAATTTAAACTATTATTCTAAAAAATTCTAAACAGTGGTGTCTAAATAATTAATGTCTTCAATTATATTAGCATCTGTCTGTCGTTATCTACTTTAATTATAATTATATTTTTGGTGTTATTTGCATGATGACATTCAAGTACCTGGCCATCTCCATAAGAGTGTGCATTATGTTCAGGTATTAATGAGAGAGTCTTTGATTTCTCGATTGTGCACACAAAGTGCTCAGTTGTGTTACATATGTGTTTGGATCTAGGTGCCTCTTTTCTGGAGGTGCAGGGGAGGGACAAAAATATGGGAACACCACAAACACAACAAACTACAATACATAATGCGTTGTAGGAAAACTGTTGGCACACAAAGAGCCTCCAGTCACCTTGGAATAGATAAATACAGATCCAGTATGGTTTTCAAGGGAATCTTATGCCGTTATCATCCTTCTCACCAAAGTAGACTACAAAGAGTCAATAATATTGAGATCTGCTGACTGTAGTGGCCAGGGGAGATGTGACAAATCATCCTTGTACTCACAAAACCTGTCCACATGATGCGAGCAGCTTGAGGAGCTCTGTCATCTTGGAACCATTGGGGAAAAAAATATTGTACCGTGGGATCAAACGGATCAGCCAAAATGATCACATAATCCTCAGCAGTAATGCGAACTTGCAAAGTAACTATGGGGCCCATGGAATACCATCACATGGCTTACCAAATCATCAATGAACCCCTGCCACATTTCACTTCTTGGACTTAAACGCAGCAAGAAGTTGGAAACAGTGTGAAACACAACACATCTGATCAATGACGGTCTTCCATTGCCTTTTTGTCCAAGTTTAATGGTGTCAGTACCATCTTTTCCTGTTGTGGGCATTTGCATCACTGATGAGTGGTTTTGGAATTCCAGCTTTCCCTGCAATTCCCTGTTTATGGACCTCCCTTCATGTTGTTTTGATGCTGATAGTGTTCGGGAGTATGAAATTCAGTTCTGAAGTGGCTTTCGCAGCTACTGCCCTCTTACTTTTTGTAACAATACTCTTCATTGAATGGCCACCAGTCACTCAACACATACTCATTGTGACTTGACTGATGATGTTTTTCTGCTTTCCCTGTATGTGATGCCTCTTGAAACACCAAAAACTTTGGCTACGTTGGTTATGGAAGCGTGCAGTGTATAAACACCAGCAATATGCCCACATTTGAATTCACTTACAGGAAGAGGTCTCCAGAGGTGGGATCAGCATTATGAAACAATCTACACAGTTATGTAGGTTAAGATCCCACGTATCACATATTGCAGCCATTCACTCTGGTTGGCCCTCGTTTGTGAGTAATTGACAAAAATTTTTTTTTTGGAATTTAGTGTGACACTCAGTAGCATTCAAAGAGTAACTTCAAATAGTCTGATTATGGGGTGTAATGGATAGGACAGTAGCTTCACGTGCAGGAGGTTGTAGGTTTGAATCGAAACTACTTTGATCATCATTTTTGCTCTGTTAACTGATTTAAATGTAATTTTCTATTTCCATTCCTTTGTCACATCATTTTAATCATAACATCAACTTCTTAATTTGCTCTCATTTTTTCTTCCTATCATTCTATTTCCACTTGAAATCTATGTTCATGTGTTTTTAATAATTTTATGTATTAATTTCAGTTTACTTTCTTTTGTTTCATCACACTGGTTTTTCATCTACGTTATTGTGTTCATTACATCAGTTTCTCATTTTATTTGAATTTCTTTCCACTTAAAACCCACCTCTCATTTAAATCATTATCTGCATTATTTTGTCAATAGTGTAATAGATATTTAGGTTATGTTTTAAATGTTTGTATGATTACCATGGAATAAGAAATAGGATGTCTGGCAACGAAAAATACATTTTTCACACCACTGCACAGTCAATATAAACAGATTATTTTGCCTTTTGTTTTTTAACTGATGATTGGAATTATCATATAATTGAATATTATAATACATAAATATAATTAAATTCATAGTCACAAAAATCCTGATTGGAAAAAGAATGATATAAAAAATGAAACAGTGATTAAAATAACATGACAAAAGAATAGAAATAAAAATTCACGTTTCAACCAATTAACTGAATTAAAATAATGATCAAAGTTATTTCAATAAAGATATAAAAGTAAAAAAGTTACTTTACCTGACAAGATTCAGACCAACAACCTCTCGCGTATGAAGCTGTTATCCTATCCATTACACCACACAACCAGACTATGTAATTTGACTTTTTTAACATTGTTGAGCAGGGCACAAATTAAAAAAAAAAAAAAAAAAAAAAAATTGTCAGTTACCCGCAAACAAGAGCCCACCACGGTGAATGACTGCAGTATGTGGCACCTGGGATCTTAACCGACATCACTGAACATCTGGTTTCAAAAAGTTGATCCCACCACTGGGATGTCTCCTTGTTAGCTCCAATATAATGCACTCTTGTCTACACAGAACACGGTTCTGGCTCTTGCAATGTATGGAGAATGTGCTGCTCATGTTCAGTACAGCAGCATAGCCTACAGGCTTGGTTAATATCTACATTTATTTTCAAGCAAGCATTTCATGCAGTGCTTACATATCATTGTCAGAGACTCATACATGAATGTGTTTGCCCTCCCCTTCCCCCACACTCTCTCTCCCTTTCTCCCTCCCACACTCCCTCCCTCCCTCCCTCCCTCCCTCTCTCTCTCTCTCTCCCTCCCTCCCTCACTCTCTCCATCCCTCAGATCCCACCCCCTCCCTCTTTGCCAACAACTCAGTGCTCAGTGCATCTATTATTCAATGAGTTGTTCAGTCATGTTTACATGGTGCAGGTTCAACTGTTACTACCTGCAGACTACTCTATATACTTTTAATTGTTTTGAATTTCCATGTTCGTCAAAATTTAACAGTTTTAACCCCAGTTAATTCACATACAACATTTTTGCAAAACAATACAGTGTTGTCAAACCAATCTAGTTCTTAAATTTACATTATTCTGCAAATAATGAAAATAAATAAATAAGTAAAATGTATTTAGAAAATTCTTGCAGACAATGAGCAGCAGAGAGAGATGACATATGACAGTGTCTACTGTAATTGTATGTCAGTGTTTACTGATTTAGTAGCAGAAAACTGCCTATTGGGCAACAATCAATTAACATCCATAACTGGCTAATAAGTACACATACATGGATATATTGATTTCGATTACTCATGCAAAAGACTAAGTGGGAACAACAGCAACCACGAGAGAAATTATTAAGAACAGCAGAAACGATGTGGATCTCTTAAAGAATGACAGGAGTGTGAACACTGAAAGAGGGAGCAGAAGTTACACAGCACAACATTACAGCTATTATGCCTTTGAGTAAGAGTAACCTGCAGGGAGAGTAAATGTGTTAGTTTCTCACATAAAATGGTAAATGTTATTTTCCATATATCTGTGCATATTATCTGCTGTCAGTACTGTGTACTGTAAAATTCATTGAATCTTCTTTCATCAAAAGTAATATCCTGGAATTCAAATAATTGGTTTAATATCACTGTTTCAGTCATTCATTTATCATGGTCTGTGGGTTCCATCACAAAGGGGAACCTCCAGGAAATTAAAATGAGTCAAATTATACATTAAAAAACAGAAGACCCCATTAGAAATTGCACTTTCTTTTCTTTATAAGTGCCACAGTTTCCAGTTCATTTCTTGTGGTTTTTCTTAACCAGTCATGCCATAAGTTAAGCATAATCCAGAAAGGGATCACATTGCCTGAACAGGATGAGAGCAGGGTTTCAGAACCAAGCTCAGATTAATCACAAAATATGCGGCTTGCATCAGTATCCAGTACATGTATTTAAAAATGTGCTGAAACTGATTTTTGTGAGGATGGTCACTTGGATTCAGATCTGGAGAAGTTGATAGCTGATCCAAGTGATGGATGTCTTCAGTTGTTGGAAATTCATCCAACAGTGCAGCTTGATGTGGACATCTCATATTATTCATGAAAAGGAGAGACTAGACTGAGTGCACCTTTGGAAATTTGTCCATTTTACAGTACTTCATCTCTGTCACCGTGGACAGTGGGGGGAAACTGAAGGAGTACTTGCATGTCTTCTGCTTGGTGCAGGACAACTTTTGTATATGGGAATGAGTATGCGAGACCAAGAGGAATTCCTTGGTAACTATATTTCTTTGAGAGACAATGAAGATATGAAGCTTTTTACACCCATCCAACATTATGCTCTGATCACTACAAGAGTGCAAACACAAATGTGATATGATATGTCCAATACACTGCCTCTAATCATATTTGAATCAAGTACCTATTCCAAATAGGAAGTACGTTTTTCCTAAACTGATATCGCAATTTCAGTTTGTGAGGAAATCTGGACAGTCACTTAACAGTGAATTGTCTGCATTTCTCTTTCCATTTTCTTATTTTCCTGATCATGTTGAATTTTTATTAGAGATGCAAATTTTATAACAGTATCTCACAATAACCATTTGTGATTAATATGAAAGAGACTCTTGGATGTTGTTTACAAAGTTCCAAGGAGGCAACATGGACATTCCTGCAGTGGAATAAATTTTCTGGAATGAGAGCTGTTGATAACGGGCTGTTAGTGCAATACAGTCATGAATAAAGTTTCTGTTTCTATATTTTGTTCCCTATCACCAGACCACTGTGCCCTCACCATTGTAATTCTTGAAAATATTCCCCCATTGCCATTGTAAATGTTCCTGACAGCATGATTATTCACTCATAATAATTTCTCATGTAATTACTCATTGTTAAGTTGTTGCTGTTGGAAGGAAAGAAAGTAAATTTAATCCTCAGTGTACAATAGACTTCATCATAAGCAGCTCAAATAAAGAAAATGATAAGAATGATTGAACTTGATCTTCAAGAAATAGTTCTGTATCTTGATAGAAATGTTAATCATGTTGAGAAGTCTGCTGACCAGAACCTAAATGGAAAGATTGTGGTGCTTAATTCTGTCACTGACATAAACTTCTGAGAATACATTTGTCATTGAGTTAAAACAACTAATAGCACCTTTTATTGATTCTTTGGTGTACTACGAAACTAATGGCATCATATATTGATTCTTTAGTGTGAACATCTAAACTACTAAGCTGAGCAGACATTTTAGGTAAAACTTTAAATTCTGCTTTTTTTTTAATCCACTTTCAGTGAAATAAACTCTTTATGTAGCCCCAAGCTGCACTCAAGTTACCTGCTAAAACTGCATGAAAATTCGTGTTGGAGATCAGTGTGTTAAAACAGGCAGACATGACAGTTTTATTATTAGAATGGATTTTCAAAGGGAAAATTGAATTTTCTTTTCAAAATTGCGATTGGAATACTTTAAAAGCTCAGATATGTATCCTTTTACTGTGCTACAGCATCATAATTGCAAACTGAATTAGATGAGTAGGGATAAAACATCTTGGGATTGACTAGGTTTTCAAATCCTCATTTAGGTTCTTTTAAATCACCAAATCAGGTTAGCATGCTCACATATATTCTGTACCTTCTTACACCTAAGATGACAGAACATAGCATATTGACTCCACCTCAAAGCAAAAGAAAAATAAGGTAATTATTGTGGCCTTGCATTACTTTACCAAGTGAGAAATTGTCTTCAGTAACTTAGAAAGTAAGTAGAAAAATAAATTTTACAATTATTTGTATATTTATGTTACTAATATCTTTTGTTATATGCACTGATTTTATGAGTAAATGTGATCAGCAATGTGACATCTTACATTTTATTTAGTGAAAGTGTAGTAATTTGTTGTGAAAGTAGTTTTGCCTGACGTTAATTTTTCCCTGCACTGTAAATAATGTTCTCTTCCTAAGATAGTATTACTGTGAAGAGTAGCTGAGAAAACTAATTACCTCATTGTTTTAAGTATAATTCAATGCAGCTTTTGCAATGTAAAGAACATATGTGCCACATACTTACGTTTTATGGAGTGTGTGTACTGCAGAAATTTAATGAAAAGCACTAAGTCAGGCATCTGATGTGAGGCTTATTGAATAATCAGGGAATAAAACCTCTTTTGATTTTACAAAAATAAAATTTAGTAACTAATCTATGAAATTTCTGTAGATATGCACAGACCAGCAGATATAGATTACAAGAAAATGGCCGTTACAAAAGCTGCACTTTTTTTTCTGAAGAATTTGCACAAGCTTTTTCTGTTTGATTTCAGTCTTTTATGCTTTTATATTTTGTTTTTTAGCTCATGAACTTGGTGTAGCAGAACCTCGAGGAGGTATGTGAAACTACCATGATCAATTTGGGACCTTTTATTACTTCTAAGTTGACACCTCATCATGTATGAAGTTACTGTCTGAATGCTTGTTGAGTGCATTTTTTGCATTGTAATCATCATTAATCCAACCTCTTGCATACTTCCTTTTTGAAATATAGATATAATGAGTGTTTCTTCTATGAGTCATCAGGTGAGGTTTCTTTGTTGTTTCCACTGATTTTTGCAATTTTGTTCTTGCAATGCATAGTTGCAATCTTTGATGTGAGACTCAGTTTTGATGGAAAGCTTCAGTTTGTTTTCAGTTGCAAATAAAATTATTTTTAAATTGGAATTTTGTGTGGCCATTCAACAGAGCTGTCCCAACTTGGTCTAGTGTGATATTTGTTAATCAGTACATGTTAACAGGAACAGTAGAGATCAAAGAATAACCAGTACTCCAGCAGCAATTGAGGTACTGCTGGAATACTGCTTTTCTTTTTATTTTATTGTCTCCGTTAATACATATATCCCACTAGGCTAATTTTAGATCACTGTATTGAATGGGGGCTTCAAATTTCAATTTAAAAATCATTTTCTTTGCAATGGGAACAAATGAAGCTTTCCTTCAAAGCTGGGCATCGCATGAAAGATCTGGAAAGCAGTATTTGTTTGGGCTGACTCTAGCTAAACTTCGCAAATATGAAACTGCAAATACCTGCCGGAATACCAGAGAAAATGCGCCTGCTGACTCCTACGAGAGACGTAAGTGTGTGTGTGTGTGTGTGTGTGTGTGTGTGTGTGTGTGTGTGTTTGTGTGTGTGTGTGTTTAGTTACATGTCTTAGCATGATCATCCTCTAACTATTTGCCTTCCTCTCCGGTTTGTCTGTTGCTTTACAGTTTTTATTCTTCTTATTGATGTACTTGAGCAGATACTATTTGTTCTGTTTCCACCCAACTGCTTCTTACATTGGGAAGCAGAGTACTTATTCTCCTTAATATTAAGGTTGCTTCTGGGTATAATGCTGTCTTCATGTTGTATCACCACTTTGGACAATCTGTATTGTGACTTGTTTCTTGCATTATCTGTGTCCATATGGATATGTAGTTAACTATATGGTGTCTGCCCATCCTATGTTTCAACAGTATCCCTAAAGTTGTAAGACTTTGGAAAATTAAAGAAACTGTTTAATTGGCTTTCCTTGAACACATGGCAGTTTCATAAAAGTTGCCTCGTCCTTATGTAACAGAAAACTGTTTTTACATGTTATGAAATACAGACATTTATATAACAATCAGTACTCTTGTGTGTGATATATGACTTACAAAGACTCATGATGTGCTGATCCATATTCTTCATCCATGATGATAATAGTTTGTTACTAATGTAGTTCTTCAGATATTATTTACTACTCATTGCAATAATGTGGTTAGACAAGGAATCCTGACAAATGTTGGTGACCAGATGATGCAAAGCAATCAAAATTCTATGTTTAATGGCCCAAGTTGGTCAATAGAAGTAGAGTTTCAGTACACCAAGACAGTGTAAAGAATATGTGTGCAGATGCTATTAAACATCTTCCATATGCATCATAACTTTTGGTTATTACTTTTTTATGCTTCAGATCAATTATGGAAAAGAAAAGGTTCACAGTTATTTGGCCATCAATATATTTGGCAAATTTCTTCACTCCAGATCACTGAACTTACATGAAAATTGTATGTGTAGTTTAAAAATTCAGGAGATAATATAACTTCTACATAATAGTAGATTATGAACCGACCAAGTAGAGGAGGCACTGGGGGGGGGGGGACACATGATTATATCTGTTTATGTGAAAACAGCTCATTATATCACAGTTACTTTTGTGTATAGTTCCTCAGTTCATCTGACTTTTCAAGAACGGCAACACCATAAAAATGAAAAAGTAGCTGATTAATCATTGTATGGTGTTTGTGAATAACTAGCACATCTATAGGATCCACAAAACAACTTTAGTCTAAAACAATCACTTTTCTGTGAGAAACTAGTTGGGGCACATTCAGAACTGCCTATCGTTTAGCCTGTTTGAATTACATAGTCACATAATTTTGATAGCAAACGGCATGTAGCACAGATATTCATACATGACGTAATCTTTATGCATGATCCAAATAAATCATGAAGAAGTCAACCTATCTGATTGTTAGATAAATAAAACTCTGTGCCAGCAGTTTCATTTCCTGTTGTATGATAACTATGATAGCATGTGCAGCCTTAGTAGGCCATTGCATACATAATCAAACATCCATGGGCAGGTGACTGCATCTTTGGGAGCATTGTATTTTTATTGCTAAAATCTCAATACTGTTGCCATTTTAAAGCTTTTGTTGTTGTGGTTTTCAGTCCTGAGACTGGTTTGATGCAGCTCTCCATGCTACTCTATCATGTGCAAGCTTCTTCATCTCCCTGTACCTACTGCAACCTACATCCTTCTGAATGTGCTTAGTGTATTCATCTCTTGGTCTACCTCTACGATTTTTACCCTCCACGCTGCCCTCCAATACTAAATTGGTGATCCCTTGATGCCTCAGAACATGTCCTGCCAACCGATCCCTTCTTCTAGTCAAGTTGTGCCACAAACTCCTCTTCTCCCCAATTCTATTCAAAACCTCCTCATTAGTTATGTGGTCTACCCATCTAATCTTCAGCATTCTTCTGTAGCACCACATGTCAAAAACTTCTATTCTGTTCTTGTCCAAACTATTTATCGACCACGTTTCACTTCCATACATGGCTACACTCCATACAAATACTTTCAGAAATGACTTCCTGACACTTAAATCTATACTCGATGTTAACAAATTTTTCTTCTTCAGAAACGCTTTCCTTGCCATTGCCAGTCTACATTTTATATCCTCTCTACTTCAACCATCATCAGTTATTTTGCTCCCCAAATAGCAAAACTCCTTTACTACTTTAAGTGTCTCATTTCCCAATCTAATTCCCTCAGCATTACCCGGCTTAAGTCGACTACATTCCATTATCCTCATTTTTATTTTGTTGATGTTAATCTTACATCCTCCTTTCAAGACACTGTTCATTCCACTCAACTCTTCTTCCATGTCCTTTGCTGTCTCTGACAGAATTACAATGTCATCGGCAAAACTCAAAGTTTTTATTTCTTCTCCATGGATTTTAATACCTACTCCAAATTTTTCTTTTGTTTCCTTTACTGCTTGCTCAATATACAGATTGAATAACATGGGAGAGAGGCTACAACCCTGTCTCACTCACTTCCCAACCACTGCTTCCCTTTCATGCCCGTCGACTCTTATAACTGCCATCTGGTTTCTGTTCAAATTGTAAATAGCCTTTCGCTCCCTGTATTTTACCCCTGCCACCTTCAGAATTTGAAAGAGAGTATTCCAGTCAACATTTTCAAAAGCTTTCTCCAAGTCTACAAATGTTAGAAATGTAGCTTTGCCTTTCCTTAATCTGGCTTCTAAGATAAGTCGTAGGGTCAGTGTTGCCTCACGTGTTCCAGCATTTCTACGGAATCCAAACTGATCTTCCCCGAGGTCGGCTTCTACCAGTTTTTCCATTCGTCTGTAAAGAATTTGTGTTAGTATTTTGGAACCGTGGTTTATTAAACTGATGGTTTGGTAATTTTCACATCTGTCAACACCTGCTTTCTTTGGCATTGGAATTATTATATTCTTCTTGAAGTCTAAGGGTATTTAGCCTGTCTCATACATCTTGCTCACCAGATTGTAGAGTTTTGTCAGGACTGGCTCTCCCAAGGCTGTCAGTAGTTCTAATGGAATGTTGTCTACTCCCGGGGCCTTGTTTCAACACAAGTCTTTCAGTGCTCTGGCAAACTCTTCACGCAGTATCATATCTCCCACTTCATCTTCATCTACGTCCTCTTCCATTTCCACAATATTGTCCTCAAGTATACCGCCCTTGTATAGACAGTCTATATACTCCTTCCACCTTTCTGCTTTCCCTTCTTTGGTTAGAACTGGGTTTCCATCTGAGCTCTTGATATTCATACAAGTGGTTCTCTTCTCTCCAAAGGTCTCTTTAATTTTCCTGTAGGCAGTATCTATCTTACCCCTAGTGAGATAAGCCTCTACATCCTTACATTTGTCCTCTAGCCATGCCTGCTTAGCCATTTTGCACTTACTGTCGATCTCATTTTTGAGACGTTTGTATTCCTTTTTGTGTGCTTCATTTACTGCATTTTTGTATTTTCTCCTTTCATCAGTTAAATTCAATATTTCTTCTGTTACCCAAGGATTTCTACTAGCCCTTGTCTTTTTACCTACTTCATCCTCTGCTGCCTTCACTACTTCATCCCTCAAAGCTACCCATTGTTATTCTATTGTATTTCTTTACCCCATTCTTGTTAGTTGTTCCCTTATGCTCTCCCTGAAACTCTGTACAACCTCTGGTTCTTTCAGTTTATCCAGGTCCCATCTCCTTAAATTCCCACCTTTTTGCAGTTTCTTCAGTTTTAATCTACAGTTCATAACCAATAGAGTCCACATCTACCCCTGGAATGTCTTACAATTTAAAACCTGGTTCCAAAATCTCTGCCTTACCATCATATAATCTATCTGAAACCTGTCAGTATCTCCAGGATTCTTCCATGTATACAACCTTCTTTTATGATTCTTGAACCAGGTGTTAGCTATGATTAAGTTATGCTGTGTGCAGAATTCTACCAGGCGGCTTCCTCTTTCATTTCTTACCCTCAATCCATATTCACCTACTACGTTTCCTTCTCTCCCTTTTCCTGCTATTGAATTCCAGTTACCCATGACTATTAAATTTTCGTCTCCCTTCACTATCTGAATAATTTCTTTTATCTCATCATACGTTTCATCAATTTCTTAGTCATCTGCAGAGCTAGTTGGCATGTAAACTTGTACTACTGTAGTAGGCATGGGCTTCGTGTCTATCTTGGCCACAATAATGTGTTCACTATGTTTGTAGTAGCTTTCTCGCACTCTTATTTTTTTTTTTTTTTTTTAGTCATTATTATACCTTCTCCTGCATTACCCCTATTTGATTTTGTATTTATAACCCTGTATTCACCTGACCAGAAGTCTTGTTCCTCCTGCCACCGAACTTCACTAATTCCCACAATATCTAACTTTAACCTATCCATTACCCTTTTTAAATTTTCTAACCTACCTGCCCAATTAAGGGATCTGACATTCCATGCTTCGATCTATAGAACGTCAGTTTTCTTTCTCCTGATAACAACAACCTCTTGAGTAGTCCCCGCCCGGAGATCCGAATGGGGGACTATTTTATCTTGAGAATATTTTACCTAAGAGGACGCCATTATCATTTAACCATACATTAAAGCTGCATGCCCTCAGGAAAAATTATGGCCGTAGTTTCCCCTTGCTTTCAGTCATTTGCTGTACCAGCACAGCAAGGCCGTTTTGGTTAGTGTTGCAAGGCCAGATCAGTCAATCATCCAGACTGTTGCCCCTGCAACTACTGAAAAGGGTGCTTGCCCCTCTTCAGGAACCACACGTTTGTCTGGCCTCTCAACAGATACGCCTCCGTTGTGGCTGCACCTACAGTACGGCTATCTGTATCGCTGAGGCATGCAAGCCTCGCCACCAACGGCGAGGTCCATTGTTCTTGGGAGGGGGAGGGGGTGGGGTCAGCTTTTAGCAAATGACAATATGCAGTGTTGTTGGCTGGCTATATTTTTCTTCAGTAATGGAGTAGCATTTACTTTTGGCATAGATGGCAATTGAGACAGCAGCAAGAACTGCAGTTATTGTCTCCCCATTGTGCAATCCACATTCATTTTGTCATTATGTGAAGATTCTCATATTGCACTAATAACATATTCACTATAGCAAGGTAAAAAAATTGTGAAGTCCTTGTGCTGCCTTGTCTGGCTTGCGTTGAGCAAATTGTTTGCAACAGCGTAAATCTTTCATAAAAAAAAACAACGGAATTGTTCCCATTGAAATATATAGGGTACTGGAGATTAGCTTACAGCATTGCTTGCAAATGTGTGTAGCATCTTTCCAAGTCTTAAGCGTGATGTTACTACGCAGCATATCAATCTGGATAGATTTTAAAAGCCCAAAGAATTGTCATTCAACTCTTGCATTTACATCTAAAGAGTCAAGCTCTTGAGTTGATGAAAAATGAAAGTGACATATCAGTAGATTTTTTACTGCTTCTCTACTACTTACTATTGATAGCACATAGACTCACTTCAAAATCGTACAAGCTCACTGTAAGAAAAAATAAAAACTAAAAACAGGTGAAGTTGTACAGTCTCTAAGTGGGTCTTTGCACCACACACAATTTATCCGCAGGTGTATAACACAGTGGTTTACGTAAACTCCATATGAATTACTTAAAAAAAAGAAAAGATGTTTAAAATTTCATGATACTGTACTTCCCATTGTTATGTATTGCCTGTAGTAGTAGCCAAGAAGTACATGTCAATGTACAGAGTTGATATTTACTAAAAGTTGCAGAATAACATGAAAAGACTAACTGAATCAGAAATAACAGAAAGGAACTTTCTACAGGCAGTGTGCAAGTAAATACAGGGGACTTAAGGATAAATTGATCTCATAAAACTGTCACTCAAACCAAGCAATAACGGGAAGAAGATTGCTTTTTGACATGTGGAAATAAAGGAGATGTAAAGCCCAGTGGCTGTAATAAATACTGGCATGAGATTGTTTTCCTCTAAGCAGCATTATTTCTAATTACTTTTCAGTCTTTCCTGTCTTTGAAGGTCGTTTTTATTCTCTCTCTCTCTCTCTCTCTCTCTCTCTCTCTCTCTCTGTGTGTGTGTGTGTGTGTGTGTGTGTGTGTGTGTGTGTGTGTGTGTCTGAGAGAGAGAGAAAGTTCCGTGCGTTCAACTGTTAGTGTGAAATAGAATCCTAGTCGATACTTCACTTTCTGGAACTACAGGTGGGTAACAGAAATCTAAAAAATGCATGCAGTGTCCTGCATTTGGTTTTCATTTCATCTTTGATTTGGTCACTAGTTCAAAGTTCATCAGACGATCCATTGAAGACTAGACAGTAATTTGGAACACCTTTTTAATTATTATGTCAGGATAGTGTGAACTATAAAACTGGGTTAAGAAAAGATACAAGCTGAATGTTTCTTTATTGCTTTCATGGAAACCAAAGAATATGCATTTTGATCAGTTACTCTTGTAACCTCTGCGTATTTCAGTCTCATTCACTTATCACCTACAAACAGTGTTTGTGGCCATGTTATAAAATGTAATTCTTCTAGAGTTTTGCAAATTAACAGAAAAAAGTATTTTACTTGAAATGTTTGAAGAGAATAAATTGTTTCTAAAAATCTGTCATGCATATTGTTTCATCCCATTACCGAATATAGAATCCCATCTTTTTAAATAAACTGAAGCCTGGCCAGTTTCCTGTATTCACTTCAGTAACACTATGAAGCTTTTGCACTAATAAGATACAGATTTTTCCTGGTGTCCTGTTGCCGTGTGCTTTATAGAATATTGATTCTAAAGTGTATGTTTTGCATGTAAAATAGTCTGTATGTATTTAATAATCTAGAGACTACCTTGAGAACTACGAAAACTGATTTGGTAGCAATAGCATGCGGTGCTGTACCTTTAGCACTTTCAGTTATTATATTAATATATTTAGCTGATCATTTAATGCATGTTAACTGTAATGCCATTAATATGAATGTAGCAAGAAACTAACACTTAATAGAATAGCAAAATAGGTAATGGAAAAATTAATTTTGTTATGATGTGATTTTTAGTCATACAGACTCTTTAAAAGCATGTTGTATAATACATTCAAGTTACTTAGTGCGCTTTCCTTTATAATTCATTTGCTGTTGTGATGTTTCAAAGAAAGTTAAATTGAGTATGACCAGAAAACATTACAAGAGTCAATGCAGTAAAAGAGATTCAATGTAAAATGAGCTCAAAAATGTGAAGGCAGTTAACATTAATAGTTATGTTGTTGTTTGCAAAATCTTCATATGTCTTCTATTTCGTGTAACAGTTCATAGCTCATATATTTCGGGTGATATCAGTTAGCTGTTTAAATTACTATAGTAAGTCACAGACCATGTTTAAGTAATGAGTAATGATAAGGAAGAGCAATAGGGATGACCCTGGAGCAGTATTGACAAACACAATAGATATATTTTTCAAAAATTCCTTCACACGGAAAAAGTGGTACTGTATGAAAGTAATACTTTGTATCTCATCTGAATTATCCCATTTTTCCTTTCCCCTGAAGAAAACAGACTTTCATACATGTTTTGCAATTTGTGTATCTGTCAGCGCTACTCCAATTGTTTCTGTTTGGCAGCTAGTAAGTAGTCTGTTTCATCAGATTTTGATAGTATTAATTTCTGCTTTTCATTCTGATTTGAAATGTTTTACATTATGTCTAGGGTTTATACATATTTTTAACATGCGTAATTATACTAATTAAATTAGGCACTTCATTTTCCCAATGTTGATGGTGTCTCATATTGGCGAGTGGAACAATATTTATGCATCAGCATTCAATAGCTATCAGAAGCGTTGAAGATAAGAATGCACATATTCTGCAGTACCGCACACATGTTACTCCGTAGTACCTGATATGTGCTCAGTAACACTGAGATTAGTGGTCTTTGTTTCTATCAAGCATTTATCAAACAACTGTGATAAAATTTGAATGGAAAAATGGCTGGTGCCCTCGCTTTATGAACAAGCAGTGTGTACACAAACAGATGTGTCAATGTGACCTTCAGTATATTAAAATCACCTGTGAGGGATGATGATTGAATTTCATACCAGACCAATATCAATACCATCCTTCAGGCAAGAGGTATTCGTTTGCTTTTTGATGCCCTTGTACCACCTTGTGTACCAGGTGTGTCAATGTGACATTCAGTATATTAACATCACCTGTGAGGGATGACAGTTGAATTTCATACCGGACCAGGATCAGTACTGTCCTTCAAGCAAGGAATTCATTTGCTTTTTGATGCTCTCGTACCACCATTTACCATAACTCAGCAAGCCAATGGACATTTACCCAAACTCTTAGCACATGCTGTGGAGTTAGCAGTAATACTTCTGGTTTCTGTAACCCCTACCAAGGAGGTGGTTCTGAGTAGTACAAAAAGCGGGTACTGCTTTGTCACTTATTTGTTGACTCTTAGAATTGATTTGCATCCATTTGTGACCTCGGTCATCCATGCTTTGTTGACTATGAGGATTTATATTGTTAACTCTATTTTTGTTCAGATGGAGCCACTCCCAGTATATCCCCAATATGCTGGGCTGCAAAAATTCAGCTGCCTACGCAGTATCAAAGATGTAGTACTTTATGCATCAGTTGTGTAGATGGAAAATTGTCGTGGTGGGTTAGGAATGGGGTGTAAGTATATTAGAAAAGATTATGACAGGGCAGAACATTTTGATGCATGCAGGTCATGGGGCTATCAGGAGGAACATGAAGAGAAAAAACTGGACAAGTGCTGAGACCTCGTGGCTTGCATTTCTTTGCAGTAAAACTCTGATAAATTCATTCTAAGTGATGCTATTCACTGAGGCAATGGTGTCAGTTCAGCAGGACAGTTCTCCATCTAATTGAATTGTCTATGAATATAAAGCATTAAAATCTTGAAATAGTTCTAGAGTTTATATAGTATATAACTTAAAAAGCCTGCCTTTAGGAACTATGGTCTGGTTTCACACACACACACACACACACACACACACACACACACACACACACACCGAGAGAGAGAGAGAGAGAGAGAGAGAGAGAGAGAGAGAGAGAGAGAGAAATTGTCTGCTGACAGAACTGCGAGCAGTAGTCTTGGCTGGGTTGTTAGTTGAGGAAAAAAGTAATTGTTGTGGTGGTGGGGTAGGAAGGGAATGTAAGTGTGTTAGAAAAGATCATGCCAGAGCAGAACATTTGAGTAGGACTCATGCTCTGAGGGTTTCGTGCAAACTTATTATCTACATAGATAATAATAATTTGGAAGCCTTTCTATTGGACACCATTTCAGTGACTTGCATGTCCCTAACCTACCCCAGTTATCCAACTGGGGAAAGGGGACCTACAGTTGAATGTGGACTCCAAATCATGCAATGTTTCTGGCCACTCCTCACATTGTTGGGAGGTGAAGGCTGGTTTAAAATGAAGACTGAAAAATCAGTGGTCTGGCCGAGTTTCAATCCAGCAATCTCTCAGTTTTTAGGCAAGTGCTTTATCACTGGACCACCAGGCCCAATGTGGGTATACATAGTTCATGTGTAAGTTTTGATGAGTGAGTTTGTGAGTATTAAAACATGTGATAACAGGGTGGTCCATTGATTGTGACCGGGCCAAATATCTCATGAAATAAGCATCAAACGCTTATCAAGAATGAAACTTGTCTAGCTTGAAGGGCGAAGTCAGATGGCGCTATGGTTGGCCCACTAGATGGTGCTGCCATGGGTCAAACGGAAATCAACTGTGTTTTTTTAAATAGGAACCCCATTTTTTATTACATATTCGTGTAGTATGTAAAGAAATATGAATGTTTTAGTTGGACCACCTTTTTCGCTTCGTGATAGATGGCACTGTAATAGTCACAAACATATGGCTCACAATTTTAGACGAACAGTTGATAACAGATAGGTTTTTTTAAATTAAAATACAGAACATAGGTACATTTGAACATTTTATTTTGGTTGTTCCAATGTGATACATGTACCTTTGTGAACTTATCATTTCTGAGAACGCATACTGTTACAGCGTGATTACCAGTAAATACCACATTAATGCAATAAATGCTCAAAATGATGTCCGTCAACCTCAATGCATTTGGCAATACGTGTAACGACACTTCTCTCAACAGCGAGTAGTTCACCTTCCGTAATATTTGCACATGCATTGACAATGCGCTGACGCATGTTGTCAGGCATTGTCGATGGGTCATGGTAGTAAATATCTTTCAACTTTCCCCACAGAAAGAAATCCGGGGTCATCAGATCCGGCGAACGTGCGGACCATGGTATGGTGCTTCGACGACCAATCCACCTGTCATCAAATATGCTATTCAATACTGCTTCAACCGCCCGCGAGCTATGTGCCGGAAGTATCATGTTGGAAGTACATCGCCATTCTGTTATGCAGTGAAACATCTTGTAGTAACATCGGTAGAACATTACGTAGAAAATCAGCATACATTGCCCCATTTAGATTGCCATCGATAAAATGGGGGCCAATTATACTTCCTCCCATAATGCCGCACCATACATTAACCTGCCAAGGTCGCTGATGTTCCACTTGTCACAGCCATCGTGGATTTTCCGTTGCCCAATAGTGCATATTATGCTGGTTTACGTTACCGCTGTTGGTAAATGATGCTTTGTCGCTAAATAGAATGTGTGCAAAAAATCTGTCATCATCCCATATTTTCTCTTGTGCCCAGTGGCAGAACTGTACATGACATTCAAAGTCATCGCCATGCAATTCCTGCTGCATAGAAATATGGTACGGGTGCAATCGATGTTGATGTAGCATTCTCAACACAGACGTTTTTGAGATTCCCAATTCTCACACAATTTGTCTGCTACTGATGTGCGGATTAGCTGCGACAGCAGCTAAAACACCTACTTGGGCATCATCATTTGTTGCAGGTCGTGGCTGAACACTTCCTGTTTCCTTAAATAATATAACTATCTGGTGGACAGTCCGGACACTTGGATGATGTCGTCCAGGATACCGACCAGCATACTTAGCATACACCCTTTGGGCATTTTGATCACAATAGCCATACATCAATACGATATCAACCTTTTCCGCAATTGGTTAACGGTACATTTTAACACGTAACACGGGTAATGTATCATGAAGCAAATACCGTCCGCACTGGCGGAATGTTACGTGATACCACATACTTATACGTTTGTGACTATCACAGTGCCATCTTTCACAAAGCGAATAAAGTGGTCCAACTAAAACATTCATATTTCTTTATGTACTACATGAATATGTAATAAAAAATGGGGCTTCCTATTTAAAAAAATGCAGTTGATATCCATTTGACCTATGGCAGCGCCATCTAGCGGGCCAACCATAGTGCCATCTGCTTTCCCCCTTCAAGCTAGATGCATTTCGTTCTTTGTAGTTTTTTCGTTTGATGCTTATTTCGTGAGATATTTGGTCCAGTCACTATCAATGGATGACCCTGTATATGGTCATATCTTCTGATTGCATTGAATTTGAAGCTTAAATAATTTACATCCTAGGGATCGTAGACCTCAGTACTTGAGGTAAAGCTCAATTTGTTACTTCCTGAGAAAAGAGGTCCTCACAGATGGTCAAACAGACAGACAACAAAGTGATCCTATAATGGTTTTGTTTCCACTGACTGAGGTGTGGAACCATAAAAAGGGGAAGCTGGAGGAAGCCAAGTAGGAGAATGAGGCAGAGTGATTAGAATGGGTGGGCTGAGTGCATTAACACGTAGTAATGTATTTGGGGCAGGGGGGGGGGGGGGGGGGGAGGGTGTTTGCAGCAAAACTTGAGACACTGCCATTTGTGAAAAGTGCAACACCGAGAAGGAATTACCCGAATAGTGCCACATTTGGTGGAAGTGGCGACAGGTGTGCAAGCAATACGTGATATGTTTTGCAGCAAGATGAGGTACATGTAGGCCAGGCAGAGCCATCTCATGTTTGTCCAACAGGGTCAGTGTTGTGCCTAGTGTAGTTGGTGCAGAGCTGTCACACAAGGTGGAAACAATACAGTGAGTGCTGGTATGCCTTGTTGATGTCAAAGGGAGCCTAACAGGGCAGAATTGTCAGTCTCCGGGAAATGGGGTTGTCATAACATGACATTTTGGTTCACACAGGTCATGCTGCTATGACAGCAATGTGTGTGTGGAAGCAGTGAAGAGAGGAAGGTAGTCCACAGTGACAAGTGGGAACTGGACCATGGAACATGACCACAGCACGAGATGACCGTCATCTTGTCTGCATGGCCATTACGGACCGTACAGTGTCATCCACAATGTTGGCTCATCACTGGAGCACTGCAACAGGTGTGAACTAGTCTGCATCAACAGTTCATCGCTGTCTGCTGCAGGTTGGACTGGTTGCATGCATGGCATTACATCGGCTTCCATTGTCCAAAAACAACAAGCTCCTCCAACTGCAATTGGCACGTGAACACCGTCATTGGGGTGCTAAGTGGCAACATGTAATCTTTTCGGATGAGTCCCACTTCAATGTGTCCTACAGTGATGGCTGCATTGTGGTGCAGCATAGCGGACAAACACCAGGTGTGATGGTTTGGGCGCCATTGGTTACAACAACTGATCTCGCCTCGTACGTATTGTGGGCACTTTGAACAGCAACTGGTACCTAACTGAGGTTGTGGAGCCTGAGGTATTCACCCTGCTTCAGGCATCTCCAAATGCCACATTTCAACAGGACAATTCCTGGCCACATATTGTGGAGAATGTACAGGCCTTCTTCGAAGAGCGATGGGTACTAGTGTTTTCCTGGCCTGCATGTTCACCAGACATATCGCCCAGCGAAAATGTCGGGGATATGGTTGGTCGGCATCTGGTGCATCACGGTCCTCCAGTAACTGGTGTCATGGATTTGTGGGCTTGGATACAAACGTATAGCAGCTCTAATTGCAGCGCATGGTGGCCACACGGCATACTGAATAATTAAATTGAATTCATGTGTTTCCTTCTTGGTGTTGCAATTTCCATAAACGGTAGTGTATACAGGGTGTTACAAAAAGATACGGCCAAACTTGAAGGAAACATTCCTCACACACAAATAAAGAAAAGATGTTATGTGGACATGTGTCCGGAAACGCTTAATTTCCATATTAGAGTTCATTTTAGTTTCGTCAGTATGTACTGTACGTCCTCGATTCACCGCCAGTTGGCCCAATTGAAGGAAGGTAATGTTGACTTCGGTGCTTGTGTTGACATGCGACTCATTGCTCTACAGTACTAGCTTCGAGCACATCAGTACGTAGCATCAACAGGTTAGTGTTCATCACGAACGTGGTTTTGCAGTCAGTGCAATGTTTACGGATGCGGAGTTGGCAGATGCCCATTTGATGTATGGATTAGCACGGGGCAATAGCCGTGGCACGGTATGTTTGTGTCGAGACAGATTTCCAGAATGAAAGTGTCCTGACAGGAAGACGTTCGAAGCAATTGATCAGAGTCTTAGGGAGCACGGAACATTCTAGCCTATGACTCACGACTGGGAAAGACCTAGAATGACGAGGACACCTGCAATGGACGAGGCAATTCTTCGTGCAGTTGATGATAACCCTAATGTCAGCGTCAGAGAAGTTGCTGCTGTACAAGGTAACGTTGACCATGTCACTGTATGGAGAGTGCTACGGGAGAACCAGTTGTTTCCATACTATGTACAGCGTGTGCAGGCACTATCAGCAGCTGATTGGCCTCCACGGGTACACTCCTGCGAATGGTTCATCCAACAATGTGTCAATCCTCATTTCAGTGCAAATGTTCTCTTTACGGATGAGGCTTCATTCCAACATGATCAAATTGTAAATTTTCACAATCAAGATGTGTGGGCTGACGAGAATCCTCACGCAATTGTGCAATCACGTCGTCAACACAGATTTTCTGTGAACGTTTGGGCAGGCATTGTTGGTGATGTCTTGATTGGGCCCCATGTTCTTCCACCTATGCTCAATGGAGCACATTATCATGATTTCATATGGGATACTCTACCTGTGCTGCTAGAACGTGTGCCTTTAAAAGTACGACACAACATGTGGTTCATGCACGATGGAGCTCCTGCACATTTCAGTCAAAGTGTTTGTACGCTTCTCAACAACAGATTCGGTGACCGATGGATTGGTAGAGGCGGACCAATGCCATGGCCTCCACGCTCTCCTGACCTCAACATTCTTGACTTTCATTTATGGGGGCATTAGGAAGCTCTTGTCTACGCAACCCCGGTACCAAATGTTGAGACTCTTCATGCTCGTATTGTGGACGGCTGTGATACAATACGCCATTCTCCAGGGCTGCATCAGCGCATCAGGGATTCCATGCGACGGAGGGAGGATGCATGTATCCTCACTAATGGAGGACATTTTGAACATTTCCTGTAACAAAGTGTTTGAAGTCACTCTGGTACGTTCTGTTGCTGTGTGTTTCCATTCCATGATTAATGTGATTTGAAGAGAAGTAATAAAATGCGCTATAACATGGAAAGTAAGCGTTTCCGGACACATGTCCACATAACATATTTTCTTTCTTTGCGTGTGAGGAATGTTTCCTGAAAGTTTGGCCGTACCTTTTTGTAACATCCTGTGTAGACTGCCAACTTGCAAAGGATTAGGAGAAGTACAATTTATAATGGAAGTCCAAAAAATATAGCAAAGAGTTCAGGATACAAAGATAAGTGGCATTGGAAGAAGCAAACATTGTGTTTTAGAAAGTTAAGTAGTGAAACGAGTACTTTGTTTCATTTTTTAGTTCTTATAGTATTAGGACAGTTGTGTGGTTCTAAATGTGTGAAAGATTATTGAGTAGTATCCATGAGGAAGGAACTGAGCATGGTGAACAGTCAAATAAACATCAAGCCAGACGGTCCATAAGTGAAAATCATAAACATCAAGCCATTCAGATGCACTTGTACCATATGCAAAATATTTGAAGGAATCATGTGCAGATTTTTAATGTGTCATTGTGTTAGAAGTTAATCGTTGAATTCAGCTGTGCTAAAATTATTGGGGGCATATCAGAATCAAAGAAAATAGTTATGATCAAGTCAACCGTAATATGTAAGCAAGGAGAGAGATATTCATATACTGAAAGAGAAACAGAGGTAAAGAGAGATAAAATGAGAAAGTGAATTAGGGCTGTTACTATTTAGGATAAATTTTTTAACACTTAAGGTTGGTGAGTACACGGATAAAATCATTTTCAGTGCATGTAATGATTCTTTATGTAGAGACACAGGTAATTCAGTGTATTATGAAAACTTTGAAGTGACTTAGAAGATATGTTACCAGTATTAGACTGGACAAAAATGTGTTGTTTATGAATGTGTGAGGGACTTAGTGCTATGGTAAGCTACTGCGTAACAGGATGGGAATACTTGGATTTAATATGTAATTTTGGGCACAAGGAAGATTCATTTGGAGAACTATAGGAAAATGGCAAAGGGAGAGTCTTGTAAAAGAACTGTTTCGTGTGTCCAGAAGGAAGAAGAGAACTTGAATACATACAAGGAAAGACAAATACACAATGAGAACCATGCCAAAGTAAGTAGCACAACTGAGATGCGAATAAATCAAAATGGTAATGACAAGTGCAAGAAAAGGTGTGGGTTTAGGCTTACTTGTGTGCATATGGTTTGTGGATTGAAAGAGCACTCTCATGAGCTCTGCTGGAGAGGCAGCAACTCATATTAGTTTCTTGGGAATTGGAAGTATTGAGAAAATGAAATATAATTTACATCAAAAGAAAACTCAAAGCTATTGAAAACCTGTGTTCATTTGGCTAACATATTGAGGCTACTACTTTGTAACAAACACCCTAATTGAGAGAGTATAATTTGTGCGAAAACTGCACTTATTATTTTGCTGTCAGGCAGGCTGATACAGAAGTAATGTGTCTGCATGTGTGGCAGGCCAGCATGCAGCTCAGTTTGCAAATTCCTTTTCTTTTTCCACCAATCAGGGCACCTGCTCTTGCCTACACAGCTCCAGGTATGCTCTTGGTTTATTGTGAGAACTTTGAAACAAGGATGACTACAAATGTTGTCTACTAGAAAAGCAGGGCATTTTGCAAAATAGCACCTGTGTATAATGTGTAATGACTCAGTTGACCACTCCTATTATAAATCTTACCATAAAATATCATTTAATTCATACATAAGGTTGCTTGGTAGTAAAGTTGTTGGTATTCCACACTATAGACAATTATTTAATATCAGAAATTTATCTAGATTTTTTCCCCTCATAACTTGTTTGTAATGGTTACTTCTTTAAGAGAACAAATTTGTGAATATGTAAGTGCATCAACTGAAGAAATGTACATGACCTTCTACTGATGTGAAATGTTACTTCCTGTTTTTTTCACAGAACCTGAACCACAAAAGATACCAGAAAGTGGAAATAATGGAAGCGAAACTAGGCCAAGGTTAATGGCTCTGTTGACTGTCCTGAGTCTAAGCACTTTTTTCTTGTAGTTAGCTTTGAAGTAAGTATTACTGTTCTTCACACTATATGAAATAAATATATGAAAGAATTTTTATTGCTCTGAAATTTTTTTGTGTAAAAATGGGTGCCTTATTTTAATCAATGTTATTAAACTTATTTTTGGGCGAGTAGAATACCTTTTTTCTTTCTTTTTAAATCATAATTTTCAGGTCTGCTCATTAAATCTTTTCTCTTTTCTCCAAGTTGCTTCCAGTCATCCACTGTCCACTCATGTCACTCTTAAACACTGCCTCAGATGTCACTTAGCACCTAGAACAAAAATGTGTGTATTTTGAGGAGCTGCTTGGCCACTGTACTGCATTCTTTTTACTTCCTTTGTATTAGCTCAACTACTGGTAGCTCTTTAGGCTCAAGAGTGATTACTTCCTTTGATATCATAATTTTTTACAATCATCCTGTGCAGTGCTCAACAGTCCATGTCCTCAGTGCATGAAGGCTGCCTGGTCTTAGTTTTGTTGTGGTTGTTCCTTCACATTTCCACTTTAAAGTCACATCATCTACAGTTGACTTGGGCAGCTTTAGAAGGGTTGTTACTCAGAGCACATGCAGTGACTAGTCCACATTCGAAGTAACAGAGATCTCCTGATTGGCCCATTTCGCTGTTATCGATTTTCTACTGATGATACAGTATTCCGCACCACATTTTATAATAGCAGGTCTGCTACACATGTCGTCTTGTGGTCAGCTCTGCAGTACATAGGAGTGTCTGGTTGTTTTTGATTTGATAGTGTACACGATGATACATGTATAGGCACATTATGTTTCTGATGTGCTAGATTTGAACCAATAGGTGATATGCCCAATTTAGTATGCATATCTATTCTGTCACCTTTTTCATATCACAGTTTTTAACATTCCATACTCTACCTACACAGTGCGCTTTACCAGATGCTGGAGCAAGTCTTTATCATGTGTCTGTAGATATAAGAGAAGATACAGTATCATAAGTATAATCTGAAAACTTTTGTGACAATATTATATTATAATATTTCACAGTAAAATGTTGTGTCTACTATTGCTGTTGTATAATATGCCAGTTTATTAATAATAAATAGTTAGGAGACTTAGTATACAGTAAATTCTGTTCCCTGCACAACTATTTTTGTGTAACATGTTGACAGCATCTTTGTGCTTAGAAATTTTGAATCTGTGTATTCAAATTACTTGGTAATTTGCTTTTCTTTATATTTAAGCACACCTCTTGATGGGAAGCTTCCAGGGTGAGTTAGTGTGTGTTTTGGTTTTAGTTGACCATTATGGGAGTTAGTTTGAAATGTTTGGTTATGACAGCATAATTTTTATAATCATTTTCTTATTAATAGCATGGTAGAGTTGCAAAGTTGTATATTGTATCCACTAATTTTGACAAATACAAAGCCTTTAGTGTTAAAGTTCTTTCTTGACTGACAAGGCTATATTCTTAATTCCTCTCATAAAGATTGTAGTATAGTGATTTAGTATTTCCAAAGATCTTTAATTAACAATGAAAACATTGGAATATGAAATGTTATTATTATTATGTCATATACTGCACCTGATTTTATTTGAACTGAAGGCAAAATGAAGTAGAATGAATGAATTGAAGAGCAAAGGTCATCTTCAAGCTCACAGATATGTACACCTTCTGCAATGCTCAACAGTCCCTGCCCTCAATACACCAGGTCTACCTGGTCTGGGTTTAGTTATGGATATTCCTTCACATTTCCACTTTCCAATCACATTACCAGCAGTCAACTTGGGCAGTTTTAGAAGAAAACTAATGAAGAACCTTTTGTAAAAGCCTGAAGCTTCATTGGTGAAGATATAATTCCCAAGAAGTGCAAGGAAGCAGAAACACAAATTTATGAGTAAAACAGATGTTGCATTCACCATGCTGAAATAATTATGTTAAGTTTTGTTGCACATAAAGCCAGTTACATATACAGCTGGAATGTTCATGTGAGATATTAAAAACAGAAGCACAGTTACTCATAATTTTCTAGAAGAGCTAGATGTATGACCTATTCCACAGTGATCTTATAAAAAAATAACAATAAAATATAATACTAAGAATATATAAAAAATAAAATACTGAGAATATATAAGAATGTATGAAATCCCATCAGAATTATTGCAAGTACAAGTATTTATTTTGTCTTTTAAGCTGATAGTAGAAAATGCTGCAAAAGGGAAAAATCAAGGTTTGAGTTCAGTTTGATTCACATTTTTCATTGGTCTAGGTACAAATCATAAATCAGCTGTAGATGAGTGGTTGCCTTGCCTCATTTTTGTTTGTTGTTTCCATGTTGGAATTTTTCATAGTCATAATATTAGAACAGAACTAAATATAGGTGGGAAAAAATTACTACATTTTTGCATTCTGGAGATTACTGCCCCATGGAAACATCAGGAGCAGAGTTATCTTTTTCTTTATCATTTCACATTGCATGTCACTTCTTGAAATAGCATGTCCAATCAGAGAATGGCTGGTTTTCTCCAGTATGTAATACCATTTTAACATCACTGTCAGGTGATATTGTCCAGTACTGAAAGTGCATACTGTGTTAGAATGAGTGACCTCTCATGACACAAGTATGCATTTTGTCACAGGATTAAGAAACTAGCAGTGGTAACAACTGCAGCTTAGGGACAAAATAAATTCATGATGGGTATATCCGAGAAAGTTTCCTTTAGTGAACTCCACAAACTGCAGGGAACTGGAAGAATAAGTGAAGTCTTGCACAAAAATTGGAAAAAATCAAATCATACGTTTTTAACTTGCCCCAGAAAGCTTTACAAATGAGGAGAAGAGCAGTAATTAACAAGACAGATCATACAGCCATATTTCCTTGTTCACAACACATATGTGCTTTTCTTATTACAAAATAACCTAAAAAACTCCATCTCTTTCAGATTATAAGGTATTAACTATTCATATATCCATCACAAATAGTGATCAGAAAAGAATCAGTTAAAAAGAAAATTTAATTATTTAGGACAATCTTTGTGTTAAGTAACATGAAGCTAGTGTGGTGGGCACTCTAAATTGATCTTTATTCTTTCTGGGTATTCACTGTTATTGCAGGCCAACTGCCGTTAAATGTTTGACAGTTGCATGTGTTTTGTTGGTTTTGAAGCAGTGTTATTACTTTGTTTCCCTTTCATACTTTGAAACAATGTTACTTTCTTCTTTCCATCTTTCAGCTTTTAGTAGCATGGTTTTCTACCCTCTGTCCTGCAGTCACACATTTTTATTTCTTCGTGGTTAAACTTTCCCTATTTTCATGTCTTTGCAATTGACTTACTTTAAGGCATACATTACTCATTTCATCATTTTGTTCCTCCTTCCATCCCTGCCTCCTCCTGAACCACTTAGCTGTTTTCTCTGGGAACACTGTCAATTATTTATTGCACAAGAACTAAACATTGTACAGATGTCATTCATATTGCTTGCATTTTGAAGAAAAACTCTGAAAGTTTTTTTTTTTTTCGTACATTCGATGTGCAAGTCATGAGTGACCCAGCAGACATTAATATGGTAATAAAATTCTTGTTGTACCAGTCCCAGCATGGCATCCTCGACTGTGACAGTTGCTTCCCGTATTCTCTCCCGGATCTCTGCTACATCATGTGGTAGAGGCAGTATATACACCAGATCTTTAATGTGTCCCCACAGAAAAAAGTCACAGAGTGACATCTGGTGCTCTGGGAGGACATTTCATGAAACAACTGCCCCCTTCTGTAGCACGGTCAATCCATCGATGTGGCAGCTCCATGTTCAGGTACCCATGAAGTTCACAATGAAAATGGAGTGGACACCCATCTTGCTGAAAGATGAACGGAGAGTCCGATTGCATTTCTGGCATCAGCTGTTGCTGCAACACGTCCAAGTAGGAATATCCAGTGACAGTGCTCTTGGCGATGAAGACTGGTTCGTACATTTTTCGACGTGACGAGGCACAAAAAACATGTACCTTTGGGGAATCACACTCAAATTCAATGCATTTGTGTGGATGCTTTGTACCCCAGATTCGACAATTATTCCTGTTCACTTTCCCATTAGTGTGAAAAGTGGCTTCGTCGCTAAAACTTAAGCAACTAGCAATGCCATTCCCATTGTCATTCAGTTGTTGCAGCTGCAAACAAAACTCAAAACATATCTTTCTCATCGTCATTGAGCTTTTGCACTAGCTCCAATCTGAAGGGTTTCATAGACAGTTTCTGTCACAGAACTTTCTACACTGTCATTGGAGCCATTTTGAGTTCACAGGATGCGCGACACACCGATTTCTTTGGACTCCTTATGAACGTCTCTTGTATGTGCTCCACATTCACTTCACTGACACTGGGATGCCCACTTCTCTTTGCTGGGCACCAGCAGCCCGTCGTAACGAATTTGTTGTGCCAGTGGTAAATGACCTCCGTTGTTGGTGCTTCTTACCATACTTGGTTCTAAACATCCATTGAACAGCTGTAGCACACTTGTTTTTCTCGAACTCCAACACACAGAAAGCTCGCTCCGCACCTGAACTAGCCATGTTTGTGACTAGCGCTGACTATCGGCAAATTACCAAACTAAGCTGTGGCAGTATACGTGAAAAAAGCTTTCAGGATTTCTTTTCAAAATGACATGTATATGATATCTGTACAATGTTTGATTATTGTGAAATAAATAATTGAAAGTGTTCCCTGTACATATTATTCAAGTAGTTGATGTCATTTTGTGGGATCACAGGCCCACTCATATCACAGAACATCACACATTAAAGTTGTGGGGCAATATATATAGTGTCCCCCTTAAGACTTGTCACAAACATTTTCTCTGGTGTTTTGGCAGATATTTTCAGTTTATCTTTTGCAGTGTGTAGTTAGGGTGAGCCCAAACAAATACTGCTCATCATGGCTGTCAAGTGACATCCAGTGTCAATGGGAAACATTGGTTTATTTCCCATTACAAAGAAAACTATTTTTAAAGTGGAATTTTACAAGCCCATTTGATAGAGAGGTCCCAAATTAGTCTAGTATGATACATATTTGTTTTATTGAACTGTATTACCAGAGACAGTAAAACACAAATAATAAACAATACTCCAGCAGCGACTGAATGGTGGTGCCATATGACAGTAACAGTCAGCACAGGCCAGAGTGGTATGCGAGGTGCTGTGTAGCAATGGTCATTCTTTGTGTTTTGCTGTCCCTGTTAATATTTATCTCACTAGACTAATTTTGTAATTATAGCACTAGACTAATTTTGGACTGCTCTATCAAATGCGCTTCTAAAATTTCACGTCAGAAGTAATTTTGTTTGTAACTGGAAACAAACCAACCCTTTCCATTGACACTGGGCAGTATTTGTATCAGCTAATTCTAGCTATATATTGTGAAAACTAAATTACAAATATCTGCTGAAACATCAGGTCAGAAACAATTTGAAAAGCTTGTAAGAAATGTTGTAGGGTAGGTTTTGCTGAGAAATAATTGTTATGAAAAAACTCAATACATTTCACTGTTTCTGAGTTCATTAGCATTTAAAGTTAGCCAGACATGTGACTGTGCAGGCAAATTCAAGTGGCCTGCCAGAGACGGTGTCACCAAACATGTTTCCAAAAACCGAACAACAGAGCGATACAAAAATTGGACATGGGGCGGTAGTAAAGATTGAGCCCAAGCCAAACAGTCTTGTGCGCTATCATCTACGCTGCGATAACAACTAATACTAATTGTAACTGGTGGGCCACTTGAATTTGAGGAAGCAATGCCCTGATTGGGTAACTTAAACATTAATTACCCCAGAAACAGCTCAACATATTGAATTTTTTTCTTAAAAATTATTTCTCAGTACAACCTATCCTGCAGCAGACAGGCTTTTCAGACAGTCTGTAACCTCCTGTTATATGTAAGTGAAGCCAATCTATAATAATAAAAAAATATGCTCTTTAATTTTCTGAAAGCTGTGGTAATCCAATGATTCTTGTTTCAGGTAACACGGAAGCTTCTCTTGTTACCTCGACCTGACGTGTGATTGAGTGCGGTTGAGTAATAGCTGATGAGCTTCTTATCAATAACAACCAAGCAGTTCATCTTCGCTTTGAAGCAACCAGTGACAGCTTTACTGCTTTGCAGGACTGTGCCAGTCACTCAGGATTCTTTTGATCTGAAACTTAGGACTTTAGAACTAGCATATAAATTCCCTTTCGTGCTTGAAATGATCTTAAAATTTTCAGTCAGAAACATATATTTCCCAGTAAAGCTGCATGTGCATCATATGACACTTTTAAAATTGCATTTACAAGAAAGAATGCAGCTTTTATTTTATAAATATTGTTAGATTTGTCCTTGTTCACAATTGCTCTCTGAATAAGGAATGCAGGCTAGCCTTATATGATGAATGTGTTATTGGTCTTTTGAGTCCTGCAGTTTAACATTCTTAGAAACAGTTTCTGGGAAATCAGTGCCAGTATTCTTTCAGATTCAAATATTGGTCATCATTTTAGAAAGAAATTGCACTCTACAGATAGTATCTTGTTTTTAAAACATTGTTGATATAATGCATAAACCAAAGTATTTGATGCCTCTGGAGAAATGAATCGGCACACTCCTAGGGCACGTACATGTTTATAGAGTTATGCTTGTATAAATATATATTATAGTCAATCATAAAATGTGATTTGGCCTACTTTATGAAGCCAGTTATATTTTACTTACAAATTGCTTTGTACATATCTATAAATATGTGTAAAACACTCTATATTTTAAGTCTTTTATATAGGTCAGTCATTTTGTCAAGAGGTTTTTCACTGAAAATAGTGATCAAATTTTTCCCCAGTTATTCAACTGACCGAAGGGTAACTGAACTCAGTTCCTTTTTCTGTTTGTACAGCTGAGCTGCATGATTGTAATAATGAAAGAAAGCAATGTTTCATCTAGTGGTACAATAAGTGTTATTATTATTGTTCCTTGGTATCTTAAAGACAGCAAAATAATGAGAAACAAGGAAAATATTTTCTAAGGCTTTAATTTATTTTACTACTGCTGTCTTTATTTTTCTCCTGTTATTTATTAAATGCCTTCATAATGTGGTACCAGTGTGGCCTCTCTGGAAGAAAGTACTTGATGAATTTGTATTTCCCTCAGTGAATGATTTTTCACTTTTGCCTTTTTCATGAAGCTAACACAGTTTTGTGATAGGCTTATTATGTGTACCACTTATTTTCCATGATGAGTCCAGTAAAATATTGTTATTGCTTCCTTCACATGCAGCTCCTTATATCATCTAGTTAATGGACCATCCTAGTATTTATCTTAAAGATGAAGAATAAATGAAAGTTATATTTTGAGATGTATGTGCATTTAGTCAATGTGATTTGGTAATTTGACAGTATCCCCTATACCCTTTTTTTTATTTCACACATGTTACTTTGTGATAGATATTGCCATGTACTTTTCTCATAAAACTGACACCATGCAGAAATTTTTGTGGCAGAAAAGACTGCATAACAGTTAAGTGCACAAAAGGCAGCTTTGAAATTTAAATTATTTTATGTTACCTCATAAAAATGTCATTGAAATTACCTGCAGCTTAAATAAAAATGACAATCTATGCACTGTGCCTTCTCATAGTAAACTTTATTTTGTAAGAGTTATTTGAGTGGAGCATAAAACAGTAATTATCATTATTAAAGTTCCATATGTTGAAATTATTTTCATAAAATAGAATAATATATGGTCAGTACATCAAATGAAACACATAATGTACAGTGCTGAAAAAGGCTAAACACTGATACGTTTGCACAGAATGTTAGAATTGTAAATATTTTATTTGTCTATTCTGACAAGACAATTCGCAAAAGATTGTATTTTTAATGTTTGTAATGTTTGTATGTGTGTAATGTTGTAAATTGTCACTTATTTATGAGTTTTATGAGCTGCTTCCATATGTCACTGTTATATCTTAATGCAAAAGTTTTCTCATTAAGTTAATTTTTAATGTTGTACTCGTTTAAAATTCAAAAACGGAAATGTAATTAGCTTTCTTAATTTTTTGTCACCTTTCAGTTGAAAAATACATTTGTATCATAGTTAATTGATGCTAGTTGGTCTGTTCTGAGAAAGTTCTAGATGCTTTGATAGCCCTTCCTTTGTCATTTTTGAGTGAAGATGAATAATAGAAACTGGTTTTCTGTACTGTATTTTATAGACTATGTATCAATGGTCACTTTGAAAGCATCACATTAATTTTGTAATCAGTGAAGAATATTATAATCATAGGAGTGGACAGCTTATGTGCCTTGTGTACCTGTATTAGGTTCTCAGTAACTTCTATTTTTATACAACTTCCTTCACTTTTGTTTTTGCATTATATTTAGAAAGTGTTAAACCCAACTCTTCACAGATTTTTTCTAGTCAAATTAATAATATTGAGCACATTCTTTATGTCAAATCAAAAGCAAAGTTTTCATTTTTCTCTTATTCATTTAAATGACCTATACTCTAAGAGTTGTCATAAAGCAGAATTAATAGTCTTCATCAGTGACAAACCATTAATTTTGTCTATAAGTAGTACATACCATAGTAAATATATTTGCTGTGATACAAATGTATTCAGATATAGAATAATTCATAATTGCCAAGAGTGTGCACAGTAATAGCTATAGGATAAAACTCCTGTGTGAATGTGATTTTCTGAAAAATTTTATGAGATTGGACATAAATGTGTACAAGAGGAATAAATGTTATTGATTAAAGAAATAAAACTGTAATTAACATCACAGAAAACTCTCTGTCTGTGTATCTTTTATTTACTCTTTTCATAGAACGATGCATTCAGTCTCTCACAAATGCAAATCTGGTGGGTCACAAATGAAACAGGGAATTTGTGTCTGGAAATATTACCTCTCAAAAAGTCAATCATTATTTGTTTGGCTGTTTCCTTAGTATGTCTGTGTCAAATTATTTTTTAAGTAATTGTAATTATCAAACTTCATTTTATTTCAGGCATTTAAAAAAATTAGCATTTCTGTAAGGTTTTGAAGTTCCAGTTTTGTATTGCTCCATATCCGCATCCAGTGACACCTATAGGCTGAGGATGACACAGTGGTTGGTCAGTACTGTAAGGGTCTTCTGAGAGCTGTTCAGACGGAGTTTTAGCATTTTTTAGTTTTTAATTGAACAGCTATTTCTTTTATTGAAATATACTATTCAAGGAAATCTTGAATGATGGCTGAAGAGCAGTAGCACATCAACATCGTCTCAGTTAAGTATATTACAGTAACAAACCTCATGAATGGTACTCAAATTTGCCTTTCACTTCAGAAAGTGGATTTCTACATTCAGCGGTTTAGTTACCCATTAAATGAACTTTACTGTGAAACTAAAGAGCTGAGTATTTGCAAATATGTTTCTCTGATTGTGTGATATTTTTTAACTTATTATTTTTGCCTGTTGTTTTATTCACACACCGAAAACATGCGCTACTATATATTTTCTTGGATTGTTAGCTCAAGAAATACCATTTCATTATCAACTTATCATTAAAATTGTTTAAACATATTGTTAAAATGTCCCTGGGTATGGAAGTTTAATGGCAATTCATGAGTATCCATCTTTGTGTAAATAATGACTATGGTGCTACTCCCTAGAATGATTATTTTTTCTTTGGCTTTGTCCTCTGTCTATGTTTGTATTGTATGTGTTCCTTTGATTCATACATTGAATGCATTGCATAGACTTAATTAGGAAGGAAGATGATAATGGATGTAGAACTGGTCAAGTAATACGTTAAGAAAGTAAAGCAGTTGTTATAAACTGCATTGTAACAACGATGTCATCCAAGATCAGTCTCTCTGCCATCTTCAACATACTGACATTATGGAAACATTGAAAAACAAATCAGCCCAAGACCTAGTGAAAAAAATTGGTGATCTGTCTGTTAAGAGTTTCTGGGGGACTAAGAACATCATCAATAATTTGTGGGAGCTTCCCAAATCTCTTCGGCAAAAATGCAGATTTTTTTATCACATTGTATACATCAGTAAACATTGCAATATTGGTGAATTTAGGGATGTAAATAATGGTGTATTCAAGCAGCTAACATCCCTACTAAACGAATTTTATATCCAAATTTTAGTAATTCATAAATCAAGTACCCTGATCAAAATAAATTTGAAACCTACAAATCGTGGGAATTTCAGTCACATAAAAAATCCCACAGTGTGGCACTTCGTTTGCAGCAGCACACCATTTCACTTTTCTGTCTACCTTCCTCTTCATTTCTGCATTCGTAGTACACCCTACATCACTCAATCTGCTGCACGTCCTTGGTCTTCCCTGGCAATTAATTCCCTCAATATCACCTTCTGCTATCGATATAATTGTGACTTTAAGATGTGTCCTATGAGTTTCTATTTCCTTGTTTGGATGTACCTTCAAGGGGATATGGTTTCCTGTGTTCATCTCAGTGCCTCTTCATTGGTAAATTTATGTTTCCAGCTGATATTCATTCTTCTGTAGCACAAAATCTCCATGTTTTCTACCTGTCTTTTCTCTTGTTTTCCTATTGTTTAGGTTTCACACCTGCATAGAACCACTTTGGATCATCTTCTGATAGCATTTCAGTGTTACCAGTCAAATCAGGAAATGAAGCTAATCACTAATCTGTGGACATACACCAATTAATAACTACAGCCAAGAAAATTCTCATACGTAGTGAACTTCTGGGAATTATTTTGACAATCTATAACTAAAATTTGTCTGCTTACACTGAAAGGAAATATTGTGCACAAAATGGCAAAGAGAAGAAATTTGAGACTGCTGTTGGACTACAGCCTGCCTATAAGGAAACTAATTTACTTATTTGTTTCTTATTCCGTTGATCTGTCTGCAATAATTTCACAAGGATGTAGTGTGTGTAAATTCTTTTCTTTTCATTTTTTTCACATTTTATATGACAGTTTGTGTGATCTTTCTAAATAAATCAATACATAGCTGGTAATGTTACAAAAAGACAAAATTAATACTAGATCACATTTGCATTATACAAAAATTTGATACAGCAAGTTAAAAATAAAAAATGAGTGTGTACATAATTTTTCAATTTTACATTATATTACGATTGTCAAATTTTTCCAGTCATTGTGTAAATCGTGCTTTCTCCTTGTATTGTATTCATGATATCCACTATTCTGTTTATACAATCCAATATTTTTACAACACGTTTTTGGGCCAAGAAAATTTTCTTTGGTAGCGATTTGTTTCCCCAAAACATTATTAATTCCATATGTCATTAGAGAATGAAAGTATCCATAGTGAGATGATTTCACAGTATTTAAGTTCCCACTCTCACAGATAGTACGTGTCACAAAAATCTGTGACCTGAGTGTCTTGTGAAGGTTTATTATATGTTGACACTAGTTTATGGTGCCATCAATCATAACACCCAGGTATTTTTTGTTTCAATTTCCTTTATTGTCTGTGTGGCACACTTCAAAGTTAACTCTTCCCTGGCAGTTGCACCAAATTGAATACAGTTAGTTTTATTAAAGATTAATGAGAGTCTATTGACATGAAACATTCTACTAAAGCAATAATGTTAACAGATCCTTGAAGATTTTCACACTTATGACCATAAGGTTGGTGTCATCTGCAAAAGTGGTAAAACTGCACGTTGTGGTAAGCAGTGGCAAAGCTCTTCAGAGGCTTTTGAGGCTTACCCTACCCAAAAATTTGAAGAAAACTTTTAATTAGAGTTGAAAATGGTATAAGTCTGCTTTGTATGTTACTGCAGTTTCATTTGATCCATCCATGAGTGAGAATTTGGTGCATTGTTTATGCTATCCAGTTTTAACAGTTCACTGGAGGCTTCTAGAAATAGCCTCTTGTTTCCATGCAGCAGCCAGCAGGACAGCAGGCAGTCACATGTGTCATAGGAGCATGGCAGTGAGGCTTGTCTAAGCTGTGAAACTGTGTGTTTTCGCACACTGTTCAAACCTGATTTAACAGAACTTCTTCTAGTAGTATAATTCATGAGTGGATTTGATTAATTGGTATTACACATTGTGCAGAGGGAACATTTATGTCTTTATTTTGTGAATTAAGAGACATACCATTTTCAAGCTGGACTTAACAAAAATGTGTGCTTATAAAAATAAATGATCCACATCACACTTAGACATCCCAATAGTTGATGAGAAACAAAACAGAAAATTTCATTGTTCATGGTATAGGAAGTATCCTTGGCTTATAGGTTGCTCTGTAACAATTTCTGTTTTATTTGGTGGGTCTGGAATTGAAAAAGAATGGACATCAGCTTCTTTTTTGGAGTATGCTTGACAAAAGAACTTGACAGAGAAGCTGAGAAACACCAGAATTTAAGAAGTCGCCATCAGTTGTTGGGTCATGGAAGAATTGAACATTCAATTTCTGAAGGAGCCAAACTTCTAGCTATAAAACATACTCCAGTAGTGAAACAAAATACATTTGTAACCGAGAGACTTACTGATGATGTTTGTTTCTTGGGCAAGAAAGAGCTTTCATTCAGAGGACACTTTGAAGATAAAAGTTCTGACAACAGAGGGAATTGCCTTGAATTATTGGTGCTTTTGTCTAGACACAAACAATTCATTCTTGATTACTTGCAGAGCACTCTTGCGTTCAAAGAAACATCAAGCACGATTCAAAAAGAATTAACTGTGTCAGTTATCAGTGCAATTAATGATCACATTAAAGAAGATTTACAGTCATATGAGTGTTGGAGTGGAAGCAGATTGAATCATGGCTATTTCTTGTAAGCTGCAAATGAGCATTACTCACAGGTTTTCACAAGACAATCCCACAGAAAGATTTATTGGTTTTTACACTGTTTGTAGTGCAAAACTCGTCAGTGTTTATAAGAAATTGTAGTCAATGCACTTGATGTTTGGGAAGTTACTGACAAAATAGTTAGCCAAACATATGATGGAGTCTCAATAATGGCAGGTAAACATGAAGGGTTCCAAATTATTACCAAACAAAAATGTATGCGAGCTAAATTTTTGTGCTGTTGTGCTTTTTATTTGCAATCTTGTGGCATTCCAGTCACTTTTTTGCATGTCCTCAAAGAGAGCACAACTCTTAGAAAATAAAGAATTTAGATCACCTCACATGTGTATTGCATGCACGAATTTCAGTTCACAAGCTATTCAGATTTCAAAATATCACCACAGATGATGAAAATTGGGATGCAGATTCATTCAGTAGTGGTTCTGACTTGCCTAGCTAATAAAACTCAATTCCTTTTCTTGCCTTGCCCTTTAACACAAAATTGCATGTGAAATTAGTATGTTCAATGCTGAATTCAAGAAGATCGTCAGTTTGGTACATGATATGAGATAAAAAAAACTGTGACCTCGTGTACTGAAAGCTATAACAAGAAACTTAACAGTGAAATAACTGATCATGAGCATGACTTTCAGTTCCTTAAGATGTTATCTTACGAGACTTTAGATAACATGACAGTGCAAATGGAAATGCCTTTTGGATGTCTTCAGAATATTCGGTTTACAGAATTGCTTGAAAAGAGTCAGTTTGGAAATTGTAAATCAAATTTCCCAGCAGTGAATCTGGATGTCCTCCTTACAACTTACCCATTCTTGAACAGAAAATGACTGGAAAATAAGTTAGGAAATGTTTACATTGACAAACACAAATATTGAACACCTGGAGACGTTCTTAAATTCATAATGGACAACGATCTTTAAAATATTTATAATGAAGTAACAAAGCTTATCAAAATAATTCTTACATTCCCTGTCACTACAGCTTCTTAAAGAAGCATGAGCACCCGTAAAAGAATTAAAAACTGCCTTTCACTACTTCCTGTGTTTTGTGAGATTCATTTTCATCTTAGACCATTAGCTTGAATGTAAGCCAATCTGGCTGCCGGAATTCGTAGTGTACAAGTACAGTAAACGTGGGAAAACTTTGCTGATCATCGCACGTAGGTCCTATTCGGAAAACTTCGGGTCAGCCGTCTTCTGTTTAGGATTTCTCACAGCTTCATGATGTATTAATTGTTGACAGTAGTTGCTTTGTTTCCAACAAGGAAACTCCCCATCACCCCCCCCCCCCCCCCCCCCCTCCTCCCTCCCCATAATGGTGACGTGGTTTTCCGCTGTTCGTGTTATTCAAATTTGTGTCTGTGTCGTGGTGTAACATCCGTTTGCAACAGCGAGGTGTAAGGTAGGGACCTATAATAAAAATTGATTCTGCACAACTATTCTGTTAGCAGGCAAAAGGAAGTGGCTTTGCCGGCCGCTGTGGCCAAGCGGTTCTAGGCGCTTCAGTCCGGAACCACGCTGCTGTTATGGTCGCAGGTTCGAATCCTGCCTCGGGCATGTATGTGTGTGATGTCCTTAGCTCTGTTAGGTTTAAGTAGTTCTTAAGTCTAGGGGACTGATAACCTCAGATGTTAAGTCCCATAGTGCTTGGATCCATGTGAACCAATTTTGAATTTTAAGTGGCTTTTGAAAGGGAAACGCTAACGTTTGATGGCAAGGCAATATGTCAATTGAATCCTCCGCCGGAAAACATGACGCCTGGTGTGTCATACATGGCATTGGTGACAGTCATATGATAGGAATTTCTTATCGATGCACCTAATTTGTACGACTGTTAAGTGAGTTAGATACACCTCCTTTCCCGATGTAGGTGTCCATATCAATGTGAATGTGAGCACTCCCAAGGAAACAATGAAAACATAGTAGTTTATCACATAGAATGCAACAGTTTCACAATCACACAGTTTCACTGTGCGCTGTCAAAACATCTTTTTAACGTTTTTGAAATTGCGTTCCGTTTTGGAAGTCTTGACTCTTGTATTCCTTTTTTGTAACATAGTTCACATCCGTTCATCTGTTGTTTTCATTTCTGTGAGATGCCTATGTGGTGTTTCACCTGCTCTCACTATTCATCAGATTTACTTGTGACGGTAACATTTTCTTACCTCATGAGTCATATTCCATAACCAATGTATAGTATGACAACTGCCAAGACTACAGAAAGAGAACAAGCATTTCAGTGACGAGACGGACAGTTCATAATGTTATGAAAAAATAAATAAATAAGTAAATGGCATGATGGAGTTTTGAACACGGCTCGCCCGTTTGGTAGTCCAACGCCATGGGCACACCCACGACACTGTCGCTGTTTCAGGCTGCTCTTTATTGCACTTCTTCTTCTTGGACCATTCACGGTGTCCATTTTGGTTGTTTTTGACAGTTCATTACACATTTTTCCTGTTTTCATGTTCTGAGGAGAGTGCAATGGGGAGTTTCCCTTGCATCAGTGTTGGTGCTGGAGTCTTGCTCAGTTGGTCTGAGTTGTTCAGTCAGTATCAATCAAACAAGCAGGTTAATCGTCTGATACTTGAAAGTGAACTTTTGACTTGTAAAGCTATTTTTTCTTTACTTAATGAGTTTGTCAAAGACACACAAATACAGTGATGATTACATGAAACACAGTTTTGTTGCTGTACAAAACAGTGGTGTCGACCATCCGCAATATGTTATTTGTTATGAAGTATTGAGTAATGATGCCAAGAGACCATGTCTCGAACGGCATTTGTGTACTAAGCATACCGTTTTAAAAAGTAAGACAATGGAGTTTTTTGCTGCAAAATGTGCGAGTGTGAAACATATGAAGTTGGATAGTACTGGACTCATTTGTTCAGTCGTACAGCTACGTCCATAGACTGCAAACCACTGCACAATTACATTCCACTCTAGATTCACAAATAATTTCTATTCTTCAACAAATTAATGAACTGAGTATTTCCGTAATTACTGTCACACTGTTCTCAACTATCTATCCACATAACCATACATTGCTAATAAAGTCTTAACTAACTATGACCATGGCAGATTACATATCTGTCCTCCAAGGCTTCCCAACAAGCTCTGATTTACACACTAGACATTACTAACTAAGTCTTAACACTGACCACTGCAGACAACATGTTTGTTCTCCAACCAGCTTTGATCTTACAGCCGAACCACTTCACTCGCCATCCAAGTTAGGTGCGTTCTGAAGATCACTGAAGTCCTCCGTCTGCTTTTTCGATTCACGGTTGTTTATTATTCTGCTGGTTACTAATACTTGTGAAATAATGGAATGAATATACACTATTGATAGATGCTTTAAATATGACATGCAACTACCGAATGCAGCAGCCAATCGCAGAGAAGGACCACAATTTAGGTGGTCTTTCTCATGATGCTCATACCTAACAAGCCATCTGTCATCGGTACCTCACACCACATTACGTCCTCTGGCAACTCCTGCCTTCTCAACTGATCTAAGAAGAGCTTCTTGTACCTAAATATGATGGCTGCAAAGCCAGAAATATTACACTGTGACCATTTGTGCTGCCATTTTCTGTTTGCGTTCAATATCCCCCGTTGTATTGTGTATATTAAACTTGGAACCTAGAAACGGTGGAGAGGATTCATCCCACCATAGCCCCCAGTGGTTCACAACCCCACACAGGCCGCAGCAGTCCACCCACCTCACCGCTGCTCCACACCAAACCCAGAGTTATTGTGCGGTTCAGTCCCAGTAGACACCCCTTCTATTACACTTCTTGTCGATGTGTGTGACATGTGCCTTTTTCCAAGAAATGGGCATGGTTTTTTTGTACGAGGGATCTATGATAGATTATAGTGAGAAGAGGTATGCCCGCCGCAAATTCAGCATAGAATCTGAGACGGATTCCATCAGGCCCTGGAGCTTTGTTCAATTTTAACAATTTCAGCTGTTTCTCAACACCACTAACACTAATACTTATTTCATTACTCTTTCCAAGGGTACGAGGATTAAATTGGGGCAGTTTTCCTTTGTGGAGGACCATTTGAAAACTAAGTTAAGCATTTCAGCTTTTGTTTTGCTATCCCCAATTTCAGTTCCTGTCTCATTCGCTAGGAACTGGACACTAACACTGGTGCCACTAACAGCCTTTACATGCGACCAGAATTTCTTTGGATTTTGTGAAATGTCATTTGACAATATTTCGCTTTGATAGTCATTGAAGGCATTGCTCTCTTGACAGCCAAACATGTTTCATTCAGCATCTCTGTCTATAGCCCTGCGCTTTGTTTTACACCTATTATGCAGTAATCTCTGTTTCTTTAGAAGTTTCTGTAGAGTGACCGTATATCATGAAAATTCCCTCATATTATGAACTGTTCTATTGGGTACATGTCTGTCTAGTGAATGGTCAACTATTCTTTTTAACTTGAGGCCTCAATCTCCGCTAATTTCAATTTGCTGCCGCTCATGCCTCACCTGTCTTTCAACAACATCTTTGACTCTGTACTTCCACCTCGACTGACATCTCTGCCCAAACTCTGCCTTTACAAATGTCTGCTTGTGTCTGTGTATGTGTGGATGGATACGTGTGTGTGTGTGAGTGTATACCTGTCCTTTTTTCCCCCTAAGGTAAGTCTTTCCGCTCCCGGGATTGGAATGACTCCTTACCCTCTCCCTTAAAACCCACATCCTTTCGTCTTTCCCTCTTCTTCCCTCTTTCCTGATGAAGCAACCATTTGTTGTGAAAGCTTGAATTTTATGTGTATGTTTGTGTGTCTATCGACCTGTCAGCACTTTCGTTTGGTAAGTCACATCGTCTTTGTTTTTAGATATATTTTTCCCACGTGGAATGTTTCCCTCTATTATATTTACTGAACATTTATATCTTTCTGCTTGTTCTTTGTACCATTAGGATTTTAATAATCTCACCTGTGGGATGCATTTCTTTCGACCTTACACTGATACTCCTGGGTTTCCTACAGCTGTATTTATCTGGGATGGATGGAGAGTCACCTAATGTAAAAAGCCCTTGTGTGCACCCCACACACAGTCAGCTACCTGAGTAGCGGCCTCTGATGTGTAGTGCACATCTTGCCTATTTAGAGAGACCCTACAGTTGTCAATCCTATGGCGCAAGTCCAGGAAGTTGCAGCCTAGCTTGTCACGGAACCTTCAAAGTCTCTGGTTCACTCCTTCCACTCGACTCAGAACCAAGGGGCCACAATCAGTTCTAGGGACAATGCTGCAAATTGTGAGCTTCGTTGAAACTCCACGCGCAAGCCTGGTCTTCTCAACCTTCTCTGCCAGTCACTGGAATGACTCAAGAATGACTTCATAGCACAGACGACAGCATCATTTGTTTCAACGTGCGCCGCAGTCTGCAGTTGGTTGCACCCTGTTCCCTCAGTGGCTGCTGGAGTAGCTTGTTCAGCATGTTGAATGACACTCCCACACACCTTGAGTGCACCTGGTGTCATTTCCTGTCTCTTGCTGCCATTTCCCAAAGAGATAGCATCATTCGTCATACGTCTGAACTGCCAACTACTAATAGACCCCTATCCTTTAGTGTTTGCCATCTCCTGACATCGGACAAAATTGGTTTCCCCACCAACTTAGCAGCTTTATTCATCTGTAGATCTCTTTTTACAAGGATATAGGACATGTCAAAGACCAATTTAAAATAAGCTAATTCATATACACATATATTTACAGACTTCTAGTTAGAGACAATCATTACATTTACTCCTGGCATACAATACTTTTTTTACAAATAGCTTATTAAATAATGTAATGCCACACTGTTCACTCATATCTCACTATCAGTCACTGCACACACTATACACACATCATTTCATAACACTTCACTCACTACACACACACACACACACACACACACACACACACACTGGTGATCTCTGGGCCATTTTCTGTATCGCAACTTCCCATTTGCTATCCTGAAGAACTGAGTCAGTGTCCCTCCATAATGAGTGAGATGTTGAGCTCAGAAAGAGGAAGAGGTGTTAGTATTGTGCTAGGCATAGCTTGGGGGGGGGGGGGGGGGGGGAGGGGGGTAAGTATTTCTTGGAAAAAAAAAAGTGAAAGTGTTATGTGGAATGTTGGATGTTTTATAATCATTATTGTTATTATTTATTTGTATAACATTTTTTATCAAACCCCCTACTCTCTCTAAGTAATCCTTCAATGTATAAAATGTATTGCATAACAGGTACTTTTTAGCTGCCTTTTTAAATAGGCCTAAGTGTATTTTTGCAATTTCTTTAATCTCTTTTGGTAATTTATTGTACAGTTTTATTCCTTGGTAGAAAATGTTGTTTTGAGTTTTATGTTTATTTTTTTTTCTTGGTAAATGTAAGTTGAGCCTATCTCTTGTTGCATGGTCATGGACAGAGTTGTTTGTGCAGTAATGTTATTTTTGATGTGTACAAAGTGAAGTCCCACTGGATCAGTTTCAGTGAAAGACAGCACCTCAAACTTGTTGGTTAGGGGGATCAATACAACACCCTGAGTCCTCCCTGGTCCCCGTCCACCCTATACAGGACGCCTAGATTTACCATTGACAAGCATCTTGCAGTCAAGTGGATGGCTCTTGACAGATCCTGTACTTTCTGCAGAGGGATAGGCTCCACGGTACAGGATAGTATTTGAGGTACCTCTGGTAAGGTATCACAGGTACACGACTCTCAGGAGCTCTTCCAACACACTGATTCTATCGTTTGACAGCAGTCAGTGCGATTTCTAGCTGCTTATGAACCATCAACCAACACATCCTGTGTTTGAGAACAGCATTCAAAGTCAGGCTGTATTTTGGTTGGTGCAATGTATTACAAGGCAGTGACCAAAGAACTTTAAACCAAACCACAAAGAACTTTAAACCAAACCTGCTGATAATCCTTTACTCTGTAGAGCTAAAAAGCTGCTAATTCCCTATAAGAACCGAAGAAGATACACAAAACGAGATTTCTTTTCAAGCAACGCAAAAATCTGTAGTAAAAATTACCAGTTTCCTAAAACTTTTTGATGTTAATTTATAGTCGTTAGCCAACTCGAAAACCGATTTCGTTTACGACAAATGAAGATAATATATAGGGCTTCCCCTCGTAAGGGAACACTAGGTGTAACACAGAATGATAGTTAGAAAATCTGCTACAGTAACTACACCACAAACGCCGATTTTTTTACAAATTGCTCGTAGTTTATACAAAGGACAATGGTAGCTTCCGAAAATTATAAAAAAAAGCATGTTTATTTGAGTTGCTATAGAATGAAATTCAGGGGTGATGAATACTTTGGTTGAACTGCGAACCACAAATGCTGACTTGCTACGAATTAAATTACGTATCGAAAGCTAACTTGACGAAAATATCGTTTTGTAAGCGTCCGAAAATTCTGAAACTAACCTATTTCTCGCGTAATTGTACAATGAAATTACAGAAAGCTTGTTTTGAACGTGGATAGGTCTGACTCCTTAAAAATTTTAAAAGAGCACAATTTAGTTTAGGCCCATGGGAGCCTTTATATTTTATGAAGTAACAGCTTTTTCATGAGATGAGAAAACATTTTATTTTCCAAGCACTGATCAAAAACTAACAAGAATAAACAACTCGTAACCAAGCCGACTACGGCAAAGTTAAATATCTATCAGCTGGAGCTTTCACCCGCTGTTTTTGGCGCAGTGGATAAATGACGTCGCCGCATCAGCTCCCCTCCTTCGCATCAGCCCCCCCCCCCCCCCCTTCTGAAACGGGCCGGCCAGTGTGGCCGTGCGGTTCTAAGCGCTTCAGTTTGGAACCGCGTGACCGCTACGGTCGCAGGTTCGAATCCTGCCTCGGGCATGGATGTGTGTGATGTCCTTAGGTTAGTTAGGTTTAAGTAGTTCTAAGTTCTAGGGGACTGATGACCTCAGTAGTTAAGTCCCATAGTGCTCAGAGCCATTTGAACCATTTTTGAAACCGGGTGCACCAGGTATCTAGGGAAACTTGCACTTGATTTTTCTACCAGCTCTCCTGAAAACATCTGGTGCAGGCAATGGCTGCTCCTGTTCTGCACTTGCTGCTTCGTTGTCCCCTTCTGAAACCGAGGGCTCGGCGAGACTATCTGCTGTTTCTTTGGCCTCCACGTTTGAGGGTGATTTTGCAGGCCGAGGAGGGAGTGTACCCTCTTCGGTGTAAGCAGGTTTAAGCCGCTGAATTGAGACTGTCTCTTCTTTACCATCCTTATCGATTTTGAAGCTGTGGCTTCCTCTTGTGATTACCCTGTATGGTCCAGAGTAAGGCGAAACAAGCGGCGGGCGCACCGTATCATCCCTAAGCCACACGTGGGACGTTGCTTGCAGGTCTTTATGTATAAACACTCTCCGGTCTCCATGTCTGACAGGATTAGTGGGTTTGATGTTTCTCATTCTAACGCTGAGTTGTCTCGCGAATTGCGTGCATAGCTCAGGGGCGAACGGCTATGTAGATGCTGGAACGATAAATTCTCCAGGAACCCTCAACTGCTCACCATAAACCAATTCTGCGGAAGAGCATTGTAAGTCCTCCTTCACGGCCGTTCTCAATCCGAGTAGGACCAGCGGTAGTGCTTCAGGTCATGAAGTGGAACTACACATTAATGCAGCTTTGAGCGTGCGGTGTAGTCGTTCCACCATTCCATTACTAGATGGATGATAACTTGTGGTGCGTAGGTGGTTGCACCCGCACAGTAGTAAAAGTTCATTGAAAAGTTGGCTTTCAAACTGCCTTCCGCTATCTGTTGTTATGTTTTGCGGAACGCCAAACCTGGAGAACCATGAATGCAACAGTGCTTTTGCAACCGACTCCGCAGAAATGTCTTGTATTACAACTACTTCTGGCCACCTGGTAAAACGATCAATGATTGTGAGCAAATAGCGTTGTTCTGAAGAGCATGATAGCGGGCCCACAATGTCCACATGTATATGTGAAAATCTTGTTGCAGATGGCGTGGGGAAGTCAGCAATAGGTGCAAAGACATGTCTGCTGATTTTATTACGCTGGCATGTTAGGCATGCACGCGCCCATGCACGACAATCTTTTTGTATTCCAGGCCACACTACTTTGGAGGAAACTAACTTGGCTGTAGCTCGTACTCCTGGATGTGATAGGTTATGTAGTGCACTATAAATCTCGCGACGATATTGTTCTGGTATGTAAGGTCGCTTGTTTCCTTTTGCTACATCACACCAAATTCCGTCTGGAACATTTGGACAGACACACGTCTGAGCTGCAGCGCAGTTCTCTGTTCCTCTATTAGACGCCGCAAGAAAGGATCTTCTCGTTGTTTAGACGCTAACTCGGTCCAACGAATTGAATTTAAACTGGCACAATTCCTAGACAGGCAATCTGCGACCAGGTTGTCTTTTCCTGAAATGTGACGCACGTCAGTTGTGAACTGTGCAATGTACTCGACTTGCCTGCAGTGACGTGGTGAATTGAGCTCTGTGTCTCGTTGGAATATAGCTACTAACGGCTTGTGATCGGTAAAAATTGCAAAGTGCCTCCCTTCGACAGACGTGCGAAAATGCTTTATGGCTAAGTAAATAGCAAGCAACTCACGGTCAATAGCACTCCATTTTTGCTGCTGTCGAGTCAGGTTTTTAGAGAAAAATGCGAGCGGCTGCCATCTGTCATCAACTTCTTGCTGTAGCGCTGCACCCACTGCCGTTTGGATCGCATCAACCATGAGCGCTAAAGGAGCGCTCAATCTTGGATGTCCCAGTAGTGTTGCCCGAGAAAGACATTTCTTTAAGTCATGGAAAGCTGCTTCAGCATCTGGACTCCATGGAATTTTACGATTTCCTGTTGTATTTTTACCTGCAAGTAACGTTGTGAGTGGCTCTTGGGCGGCAGCTAATTTAGGTAAGTGACTTCTGTAATAGTTGAGCATGCCTAAAAATCTGCGAAGTCCTTTGTAAGTTGTGGGAAGGGGCATCTGTTGTACTGCTTCAACCCACTCAGGCAAAGGTGACAGGCCTGCTGCTGAAACCAAATATCCCAGGAACTTAACCTCGCGTTTTCCAAACGTGCACTTTGTTTCGTTAATAATTATGCCATACTCTGTCAGACGGCGGAAAAGCTGCCGCAGATGTTCGACATGCTGATATACAGAACCAGAGAATACTAAAATGTCGTCCATATAACAAAATACGAATGGTAATTCTCGAAGCACATCATGCATGAATCTTTGCCATGTTTGGGCAGCGTTTCTGAGGCCAAATGGCATAAAATTGTACTCAAACAAACCGAATGGTGTGATAACTGCTGTTTTTTTAATGTCAGATGGAGCCATGGGAATCTGGGAAAATGCTTTGGCGCAATCAATCACACTAAATATTTTGGTATTGCTAATCGTACTGTTAAAATCAGTCACATTGGGTACTGGGTAGCGGTCGGGAATTGTGCGGGCATTGAGCGCCCTGTAGTCTCCACATACTCTCCATGAATTGTCTTTTTTACGAACCATGTGAATTGGAGATGCCCATGGACTATCAGACCTACTTACAATACCTGTTTTTAGAAGTCTGTCGAACTCAGCTCGCGCCGCGAGCAGCTTCTCTGGAGGCAGACGCCGCGGGCGGAAGGCAACGGGTTGACCTTGTGTCGTGCTGATGTGGTGTTGAGTATTGTGTCTGCATTTCCTGGTTGCGTTGACGGGTTCGGTAAGTGCTGGAAAGTCTGGAAGTAGTTTACGAAAAAGTGATTCCTCCGACAGTGCTCTGATATTACCTACAGTATACGAATCGTTACGACTGTCGGGTGTCTTCTTGCGTGACGCACACGTGTGCGCCCCGCTTAGTTGCGGGTAGGAAATCGTATCACAAATATCCCGACGCGGATGACGCGGTAGAGGAGCCGGAAATCTTCGTGCGAAAAGACACGGGCACATCGCACTGCACTTGAACCGACGCGGAAGACGCAGTAGGCAATATCCCTTCTGTGGGAACTGTCACCAAACGACGGTTAACCAGGTCGGGCAGAAGTCGGTAGTTCCGTAAAAAGTCCGCTCCAATTATAGGACTCGGCACATCAGCAACCACAAAAGTCCATTTTGGATGGAAGTTGGAATTCAGATGTAATGCCAACTGTTTCTCACCACAGGTAGATATTCTGGAATTGTTTGCCGCAGCCAGCACATGTTGCGTTGTTGTCGTGAGTATATCACCTCTCTTTCTTGGATAAACACTGACTTCTGAACCTGTGTCAATCAGGAACTTCTCACCTGAAGAGAGGTCCCACACGAACAATCGGTGTGATTGGTTGACTGCAGATACCGTGGCGTTTTCACCTCTTTGAATTACGCTTTGACTCGCGCGCCTATGATGTTGTTCACGAACGTTAGCGCCCTTTAACGCCCGCCTTTTAAGTTTGGGTAGCTGCAGGGTTGAATACATTGACGGGCAGTGTTACCGAAGCGTCTGTGGTACCAGCACCATTGATCTGTCAAATCCTGTTGGATAGCATTTCTTCGTCTTTTCCAACTGCAACTTCGTAGCTGGTGGTGGTGTGAAGTTACTTGCACGTTGAGTTTTGTCACTTGTGCTGCCAGTTGCTGTATGGTGGGTTCGGTCGATGAGCACTGCTGTTGGGAAGTATTATTGCATGTTCCTGGCTCACTGACGTCAGATTCCATTATACTACACGTTCTTGGGCCTCTATCCTGGCTGTAGTTGAATTCGGAACACGCAGAAACTTCGGGTAAGGTGTTTGCGATGGTGTCTGCCTTTTTTGCTAAGACTTGCAATGGTAAGTCTGTTTCTGCTGCAGTGACGGCACGGATGTTGGCAGGAAGTTTACGAAGCCATATTAGACGTAAAGACTCTTCAGGTAGGAGTTCCGGGCCGGCTAATGTAGGTAAGGCTTTGAGTACTTGTGACGGAGTCTTGTCGCCCAAATCTTCGTATGCGAAAATTTTTTGTAGTCGCAAATCTGGTGACAACGTATAATGCTGTATGAAAGCTTCCTTTAGCACAAAGTAATTTTGTTGCGACAAGGTTTCTTCTACTTGCTCTATCACTTCTAAATTTAGATGTGAAACCACTATATTAAATTTGTCAATGTTGTTAGACACCCCACGCTGCCGAAATATGCATTCAGCCTGCGTAAACCAAAGCTGGGGGCGCATCGGCCAGAACGCGGAAAGCTTAACATTTCCGTGTCGCGCGTAGGTACTCCCATCTTTTGCGTTAACATCTGTCGTTCCGTTTTGTGGCGAATCAAAGGGCGTGGACCGCGATCCTTGGTCGAACAGACTGTAGTCTTCAATCTTGATTCCACTGCCCCATGCTTTTGTCTCTGAATTCATTATTCTCGTCGGTATATATATATTCTTTATGCTTCTGCTACGATTTTTCGGGGTCACCACTATGGGAGCCTTTATATTTTATGAAGTAACAGCTTTTTCATGAGATGAGAAAACATTTTATTTTCCAAGCACAGATCAAAAATTAAGAAGAATAAACAACTCGTAACCAAGCCGACTACGGAAAAGATAAATATCTATCAGCTGCAGCTTTCACCCGCTGTTTTTGGCGCAGTGGATAAACGACGTCGCCACAGGCCTAAGTCTACAACTGAAGATAACGATAGGCATACTAGTTAATCGCGGCGCTCGCGAATGATCGAAATTTCATACTACGTCACGATACAAACAGGTATTGACACAATCAGTGAAAAATTACGCAGAAGAAGCGAGGCAATAGTAAAATATGTGAATCTAGAACTTTAAATCGACACACGATCTTATACAAACGGTCTCACACAAGGGAAAATTTATAAGTTGGCTTTAATATAAATACACGTGTGTGTTGCACGGATTTTTCACTTAGCTGATTCTGTGCACACTTATACACGCCTGAAAAAGCGATCCTAGCTTCCTATGAGTTATGGCTAGTCATCGCGAAGGCTAAGAAAAGTCACATTGTCGGAGAAACATTTGTCAAACCCTATTTATTGAAAGCAGCCGATATTGTTCTTGGACCAGAAAGAAAACAGAAACTTTCACAAGCACTGCTTTCTGACAACACTGTGAAACGTCGGATTGATGGTATGGCCGAAGACATAACGTATCAGGTAGTGCAAGTTTAGAATTTTTCACATTACAGTTAGACAAGAATACAGATGTTGCAAATTGTTAGTTTCGTTCGATACATACACAACAAACAATTGAGAACGAGATGCTATTTTCTACAGAGCTAACAACTGCTTTAAACAGTTCATGTAATGGCAGTGATATCTGAATTCTTTTGCAAATATGAACTTGTTGGAGTTGTCTTCTGTTTCAGACTGCTCACAGCCTCACCGATCTATCAGCAGTCACCATGTTTATTCTACTTATTGCGATGTATTTCAAGAGACTTCATTGTTTTCACAATATTTGCTACATATAAGTGTCGCTTTTGAAACTGGCTATCTCTGTAATGAATAGAGCCCGAAATGCAAATGCGTATATTCACCATTTTAGGGAATAAATGCATACATCGAAGAATTTTTTATTTAATATCCTCGTATTTAGAAATTTGCTTGGGATACAAATAATTTTCCTGGCTTCAAAGGAGATGTTGCAATAGCTTGCATAGGCATAATAGGTACCGTACCCTCTTTTCTCGTGTGAATCCTAGAATTGTGTGTAAAATACAACACAATATGCCTAAACCATTTTCTTCCCATGTCTGTGTTACGGTATTAGTCGACAAAGCGAAAGACCAACAAAGGAAGGTGGCCGAGAGAAGTTCCTGTGGCACGTCAGACCAAGTCGGAACATTTCGAATCGATAAAGCTCCTTTTCCCCCACTGGCGCCACAGTCAAAATTTTACTCTTGTGGCACCATAGATGCGAGTAGTGTGTTGTTTGCTGTTGACAATTTAAATAATAACGAAATGAGAGGTTAAATGCTAGTGGTAATAATTGTATTTATATAAAATTATCTGACACTGTTTAAAATGCTCAATACGTTTTTGAAATGTCGTTTTCCTCATTGCTTAGTGCTACAACACCGTTAAGACGGTTTCATTTTCCTTGATATATGTGAGTAACGCGTAGGAAGATAAGCGTCTGTCTGTATAATGCGACATCTCGAATCTTTGTTTCTCCCGTGCCAAATTTATGTAACATTGTAGCTTTTGGAGCTCCCAACTGGTGACGAATAAACATTCCTCCTCTCACATCACCTCTCACCGCCCTTGAGATAAAACACTAACTTCAAATATTCGTACTGTAACAAATCCTCTACCGCTCATAATCCAGTGAACGCGTGTACACCAGTGTATTTGTGTAAAACTGTGAAGTGCTCTCATTGCAATTACCAGTATTGCAAGAGGAGACCTTTTCACAAAATGAACTGAGGAAACAGTGTTTAAGAACGAACATTATTTTTGTGGTTGTTGTACGCGCGATTTTAGTTAGCGTCTTACTTCAAAGACACGAGTGTTGCAGAGGGAGTGTTGTTTAACCGCTGTGTTCGTGAGAGGGGAAATGTTAACTTGACTGCACATCAGTGGTGCCAATTCACAGGTGCGTGCACATCCTACGAAACGGAACTGGTACCCGTTGGTAAACGTTTTGGAAAAAGGATGTGCCAAAGCGAAGTAAATATAAAACTGGAACTGAATTTTGATACTGCTTATTTTTAATGTTGTTCGCTTAATTATGCAATTTTGGTATTGTGCCTACTCATGAATGCATGCACTTTAATATATGATAGTGCATGGAAATTGCGGCTCCGATAATGAGTCTTCACGAATCCATGTTACTTCCGTGTGGTATTTACCCCACAATGGCAGAGCGATACATGGCGCACGCACTACATTTATGCTGGCAGTGCCGAGAGAAATTAATACATATGTATTTCCCCTTTCACGAATTCCTCCCCTCACCAAATCCTAACTACTTTCCCTTTTAACCCAGCCCTCCACCTCCAATACAATGAGCTAATCGGTCGCATTTTCAGGTGCTTGTTGTATGTAATACAGAATTATCATCGCGAAGAGGGGTGCAAAGTTTCCATTTTTGGCAATTTGGGGGAGTGGGGGGGTTGCGACAAAGAGCAGTTTGGTAACCTATGCTCTTGAACTTTATTTATGAAAGCATACAGAGCTTGTTCATTTGACAGAGCCCTTCAGAAACCAAGCTGTCTCTTGCTGAGAATATTAAAACTTATTTTAATGTGTAACTTTTGTTTTTTCACCTTTCTTGAAGAGAGGTTTCACAACAGCATATTTGAATCTGTCAGGCAGAGTTCCTCACTGTAAGGATGCTTTGCAAATGTGACTAAGTACATCACTTACAGAACCACGGCAGGGTTTCAACAAATTGTTAGAGATAATGTCTGCTCCAATGGAATTTTTATTCTTCACAGACATGATTGCTCCAACAATTTCAGATACTGTGACCGGACTAATATGTTTTCTGATACTTGTGGGAATAGTATTTTGCATAAGACTCAAGACTTCAAACAGAGCCCTTGTACCTTATTTGTTCTCACACTGATAAGACGTGTTAGCTGAAAATATCGGCTATGTTTTCAGAATTGCATTCAAGATTTCCTTCACATTTTATTCTGAAGTCCTCTAAAGTTCTTTTGTTCTTCTGTGCATCTGTGATAACAATGCCAAATGAACAAGCACTCTACGCTTTCATAAATAAAGTTCAAGATCATGGGTTCCCAAACTTCTGTTTATTGCGCCCCCCCCCCCCCCTACTGCCATTGCCAAATAGTCTTCGTCTTATTATTAGAGTTATCAGTTCCTTGTTCATAATACAATGGCATAGCCCATGTCAATTCAGGCAGTCTAGGAAAAAATCTTAACTTCATAGTTCGGATGTTATTGAATTTAGCATATGTTAAAATGAAGGATTAAGTTAGGAAAACGTATTTCTTTGTTTTCTCCAAAAACATTTCTGCTCCAAGATACAGCCCTCCAACGATGACACCGACCACACTATTTTGAATATGCGAATTTTGGAAAATTTTTTGAAATGCTGTATCTCTGGAACAGTTCTAGGTATTTTGTTGTTTTTTTTTATTTGAAAGATAATTGCTTTTTGATTACAAAGAAACCCTACATTTGGACTTATCTGTCAAAGTTATTTTCTATAGCGTTCTGAACTTTTTTTGTAATTTCTGGAAAAACATTTTTTTTAAAAAATACCAATCCATAAAATTTTGATTTTTTTTTTTGTTAATTAGTATCATATCGTTCTACAGTCCCTGAAAATGAGAGCTTCCACTTTTAGGTTTAACAGGTTTTATAAACAATTGAAATTTTTATCATACATAGAACCTGTTTTATTGCCACATTGTCAAATAACAGGCTCATAAAAATCAAAACCTAGCTGTATTTAACATAATTTTAGTTTTGAAAGATGAGTAAGAGACTTATTTTTTAAGCACTTTAAATGCTTCCAAAATGTATGTGAAAGGTCGAAAGACTTAAAGGTTTCAATTTCTACAACTTCTGTGCACTCTGTTTTGTACTGAAATTAGCCAGTCAATGAACTAAAAATGTGTTCAACTGCTTCAGTATCTTCCTTTGATATAGAGTGACGCCTTCCTGTTGAGCCAATAGGAACTTGAGCACTTACAATCTCCAAAACATAGTGAACAGGAAGTGAGAACTGATGGCGCTGTTGCTGTCCTTCAGCTGGAAACCTATATCCAGCAACTGGTCCATGTGGTAGCATAAAGTTCACTACAATTTTGCTTTTCTCATAACTAGTGTCTATAATCTCTGCAATCCACCAGTCACAGTCATACAAAAATGCCACAAAGATACCCCCTCTCAGGTTCTCAATACGAATATTAACCTGCTGTTTCTGAGGTGTTGGCCGAATGAACGAAATTTCTTCTTTCTTGTTCTTTAAAGTGTGTGCAATATGAGTTTGCCCATAACTTTGAGTCCAAAAATGTGTCTTCTGAATTCCTTTCACAGGAGTACTTTTTTTGGACCATTCTTCTTTTTTCTGTTCATGAAATTCTTTTATTTACTCTTTGGCTAAAAGAATGAGGGCTGTGGATGTGTAAGGTTCCACGACTCTCTTAAAATCCTCAGCATGCTGAATCGCAGCTATATTTGGTATTTAAAGATTATGTTTTGTAGTATGGTGCTGCAGCAGGCCTCCTACTCCATCACTCGGGCCCTTCCCGTGACTAATAGCACTGTATGCCCAGTCAGTTGGCACAAGCAACTTACTCAATTCAAACAGCTAGTAACGATTTCTAAAATGAGTACAAGCCCCTGTTTGCAGCTGAAGAATTTTGTGTGTTGCTAGCAGAGCATGTGCTGAGTCACGTCCTGTGTCATCACTTATAACTGCAACACTTGTGGTCTTGTTTTAAAAATATGTCACTGCTGTAAAAATTGAAACCTGGTCATTACTCCAATGATACCCTTGTACTTCTTGTGGGAGAATTACAGATCAGTTCTCAGCAAAATCACAGTGAAGCACGAAACATAGTTCTTCAGCCTGTGCAGACCCTTTCGCTTCTGCAATGTTTTGTTATTGCAATTTCTTCAGATGCTGGTGTGTTATTGCTTTCACTGACCATTTGCCAATTTCATCAATGAAACTGTCAAAGGTAACAGTTTTCTTAATTAGTTTACTTTCCTCCCATGCCACATTCGTAATTTCTGCAGAGTTATCTGCTACGTCTTGCAGAGCAAGTGTCTGTAATGATAGTCCTCCCTTTCCAGGGCAGTCACCACATTCTTGAAACAAACAAGTTTCTCACTTTACGTCACAGACTACTAATGACTTAACACGCCCAACCAAAGTGTCATGTGTCACATGCTCCAGTAAGTTCTTCAAAGTTACCAAACAAAGTTCAAAGTTTTTGACCTTCAACTGTTACAGTTATAGTGTCTTTTCTGTTGGCACTCTGGCGAGAACAGTCCCTTTTATCTTCCCAATAAAATGATTGCACTATTTGAACTTGAGCTGCTTCTACAGGATGACCATAATGGGGATCTGGTCTTCCAAAGACTCCTTTTACAGACCTCATATTTCTTGGTTTGTCTACCATGTACTTTGATACTGATGGAACGTGGTTCAGAATTGTTTTCTTTGAAAATGTCTCTGTAATAATAGTTAAAACTTGCACCTTTTTACTGTAGGATGCACAATATTCAACAGCTGAATTGATATTTGTGAAAAATTCCTGGCAAGAGGCGCAAGAGTGCTTTGGTTCATTTTCTTCTGAAGATAGAATTTCTAATTTGAAGAGTGTGGTCAGTTTTGTTGTAGAGCATTCATCCATAGCTTTAATATTATCTCTGCGCTTTCTTGAAGCATAGAGCTTATGGCTCGACTTCACTGACCATGGTTTCTTAACAGGACTAACACCTATCTCTGTAGTTGACTGATTCAGAGTATTTAATTCTTCCTCTACTAATAAAAAAATCTGCATCATCTGCACCATGGGAGGCTTCATCTTGTTCAGAAACTATCATTGTTGTTATTCTGTCAAAACATTTAGAACACAAAAAGTCGTCACTAGAAAAATCTTCACTTTGAAGTAGAGTATTCAAATGAGAACACTTGTTCCCAACTTGAACAAAGTCTGTTTTTTGATTTTCTTATATATCAATATTTTATGGATATGCTAATAATCAGCACACTTCACTGTCCTGTCGCCCCAGTCAGAAGACATTTCAAACAGTACTGTTCACAAAACACACTGCAACTGTGTCAATTGGTAAATTCCTCACAAAAACACAGAACTCACTAGATGGTCTCAGATTTCTTTGAAGCCTCTTCAGTAAACAACTGGACAACTACAATACAGATCCCCGCAATGAACGAACACAGCAAAGAAACTGACAAGAAACTACAACAAAGTGTAAGAAATATCTGCAACAGTGAAAGTGAAAAGAAATAACTGCAACAAAGACAATAGAAATAAACATTGTAACAAAGAAATTAGTATGAAAGCATTTCAGTGAAGATCAACATTACCCTTGAAAGTTAAAAAAATGATTTTTTAAAGTAAAACTTGTCCAACTTAAAAGTGGAAGCTCTCCTTTATAGAGAATACAGTACTACATGGTACTAAACAACAGAAAATAATCTAACTTTTCTGCATTGGCGTTTTTGAAAAAAACAATGTTTTTCTGTAAATTATAAAAAAATTCAGAAGGTGTCAGTAAAAGAACTTTGACAGATATGTCCAAATGGAGGATACCATTGTAATCATAAAGCAATTATCTTTCAAATAAATAAACCCTAACAAAATATCTAGAACTGTTACAGAGATACAGCATTTGAAATATTTTTCTGAAATTCGCATCTTCAAAATGGTGTCATATTTGGAGGCTTATATCTCGGGGCAGGAATTTTTTTTGGAAAAAAAACCCATGGTTCTTACTTACTCCTGAATTTTAAGATATGCTAAAGTCAATAACATCTGAGACTATGTAGATAGCCCCCCTGCCTGAAGTGATACGGGTTATGCCAATGCTTTTGATTTTTGTATCAGCTTCTTTAGGCTCTTACAGTATATTTTATAACAATCAATTTTTATTGTGTCTTTATGCACTCTAACTTCAATGTGAAGTTCCCTTTTTGTTTTGCTCAATTGTTTCATTCCCTTTATGATCCAGGGTTTGTTCAGGGATGCAGAAGTGTTGTTTCTAACAGACTTTTTTGGAAAAATCCCTTCAAAGAGGGCTGTTGAGTAAATAATAACTGAGTTTCAAAAGAGAGATGGGGCCCCTCCACGCCCGCACCAACGTGGTGACCAAACCAAAAGTTCTACTGTCACCTCCATAAACATGTTAGTTATCTAGTAAGTGGATCACAGGAAGCTAGGCTGTGATGTTGTCCATGCGTCTGGGTATGACTACACATTAACACGGTCCATCTGGTGATAGATAGTGGACGAAACGCGAGTGAGGGTAGCGATTTGAAGAGCAGAGGGAAAAAAGTGCCATGGCTCGTGCCGTGGGAAAAAAACCTCTGCGACAGTGGGATGGGTAGTAAGAGCAGTAGTGGCTTACTAGCTGCGATAGCTCATGCAAGGTTGGATTTGTTAGTATAGGTATCATGCATCATTACCACGATAAACGATGGCGATGTGTCCCAGTTGCTGCAGCGGCTACATTCCTGGAACAATCAAGATTGTTATAATGTAGTGGGAGATCGGCCATAGATCATCTCTCTGTGTGGGGGATGTGTGGAGCTTGTTTGCATGCAGTGTACGGTACGGCTTCCCTGTGTGGTGCCAGTTATTCGGCAGTGTATTTCAGCTGGATATCCAGTAATGGCGTCTGATTAACAGGGGCTCGCCTGTGCCGTTATGTTTGCGTATGCTTGGCCATAGATGTTATGTCCTGACAAGTATGTCTTTTGGTCTTTTATGTTTCCATCTATGGTTGTGGTCGTAGTTCCCCAGATTCAGAATAAACGGGCTCTGCGAATGTCTGGAGTTTCTGTATAGTCTTGTGGTGAGTTTGTGGATTACCTCCGTGAGAGTCTCAAATCGGTATTCCCGGTGAAGGTCCGCGATGCGTGTGTATCGTGGAGCATTGCTCATGATTTTGAGTACTTTGTTTTGTATGAGCTGCAGACGGCGCAGGCGTGTAGGCGCAGCGTATTCCCAGACAGGAGCTGCGTACGTCATCAGGGGTCGGATAACTGTCATGTACGTGGACCTCGACACCCTTCTGTTCAGTGTGCTACCTGTTGAGCATCGGATAGAGCTGTTTGAGCCTCGCGCTAGCTCGGTTGGTCATGTGTTGTATGTGGTCCCCCCAGAGTAATTTCCGGTCCAGCCAGACACCGAGGTATTTGACTTTCTCGTGGAAACGTATTGGACGTGCATGTAGAGTTATTGGTATGCAGTAGCGGTGTTTGCGCAGTTGCTTCGGTCTTCTGGTGAACAGAACGGCTTCGCACTTGTCGACGTTTACTCTAACACGCCATTTCTCCAACCAAGGCTCGGCCACTCTGAGTGCAGTCTGTAGGCGTGACGTAATGTTTGATGGTTTCCAATCTTGCGCAAGGATGGCTGTGTCATCCGCGTAGATTGCCATCATTGTGTTGTGTGTGGTTGGAAGATCGTTTATGTAGAGGTTAAACAGTAGGGGCCCTAGGATGCTTCCCTGGGGCACTCCCGCGTGTATACCGTGTCGTGTTGATTGTTTTCCCTGCACGTCAGTGTTGAAACTCCTGTCTGTGAGGTATGAGTGTATTAGACGCAGCAGCCCGTCGGGGAATCCCGCGTCGCTGAGTTTGCGGATGAGGCCGTTGTGCCACAGACGGTCGAAAGCCTTTTCGATGTCCAGGAACACTGCCCCTGTAGCTTTGTTTATGTTAAAGCCATGTGTTATATGTTCAACGACCCGTAGGAGTTGTTGTGCTGTGGAGTGGTGATTCCTGAAGCCGAATTGCTCCGGTCTCAGGATGTCATTTGTTATGCAGTGCCTAGTGATGCGTTTGAGAATCACCTTCTCAACAATCTTACTGAGCGAGCTCAGAAGGCTGATGGGTTGGTAATTTTGTGGGAGGCTGTGGTCTTTCCCCGGCTTCCTGAACATCAGGACCTTGGCCGTCTTCCAAAAGGCGGGGAAGTGTTGGTGTTTTAGTATGGCATTCGTTATGTATGTTAGGTACTCAGTTGCTTTATCCGTGAACTCCTGGAGGACACGGTTTTGAATGCCATTATGACCAGGGGCTTTCCTAGCAGCGGAATGCATTATAGCCCAGGAGACTTCGTCTGTGCTAGCATGTCGAATGTCGTCGCGCGATGGTTGGGCTAGAATGCGTGTAACCTCTTGGTCAGTAGCAAGTGTGAACACTGGATCTGATGGAACCAGGTTCGGCGTGAATGACGCTGCGAGTGTGCGGGCCATTAGTTCTGCTTTCTCTTCCGCTGACTATGCAGGTCCGTCAGGCCCTTGAAGCGTTGGGGTGTATATTTTCTCCCTGGTGAAGTGTCGGGCTAGTTGCCACACGCCAGGTCGTGCGGTGTCCAGCCCTTCAAGTTTTTGGTTCCACTGTTGTGTTCTATGTGTTTGTATTTTATCGTGTATGATGCCCTGTAGTCTGTTAATGTGCCGTTTGAAGTACGGACGCCTGGTGCGCTGCCATTGTCTCCTGAGGCGATTCCTCATTGAGATTAGGCCCAGGATTTCCTGGGGCAGGGCCGCAGTGCGTTGTTGTGAGGTGCGATCAGGTATGGTGCCTGCCATTGCTTCCTGGACGGCGTTAGTGAGGGTTTCTACTGCCTCGTCAATTTGTGCTGTTTCATTAATTTCGTGTATAGGTGGGATGTGGCTATCGAGCGTTTGCTTGAACAATGTCCAATTCGCACGTCCGTAGTCCAACATCTTGCGTTGTTCCATGTGCTGCAGTGTTTCCTCAATGTATAGTATTACAGGTTGGTGGTTTGAGGGCAGATCGTTTTCAACGGCAACGTTTGAGTGTCGCTGTAATGCCCTTTATGAGGGCCATGTCTATCACGTCTGGCCTCTGTCCCCTCTGATAGGGAATATGCGTCGGTTCAGTCGGCGCTAGTATAATGTAGTTCCTGCCTAGTGAATGTTCGTACAGTTTTTTGCCGTTGGGATTTCGTATGCGTGAATTCCATTCTGGGTGTTTTGCGTTCAGATCTCCAGTGACTATTACTCGCGGTAAAATGTTGAGTAATGTGCTGATATCGCGTGTTGAAATGCCTACAGGGCTATTGTATACCGATATCAGTGTGGTGTAGGCTCCGTTAAACTTGACTCTGACGGCCGCTGCCTCGATTTTTTCCAGTTCAGGGAGCTCTATGTTTGTGTGCTCAATGTCTTTGTGTATGACGATTGCAGTTCCACCTGCCACGGCGTCGCCCGGTCGGTCGGTACGATAGACACAGTAGCCAGGAAAGTTTAATTGTTTGTGCGGTTTAAGCTTAGTCTCGCTCAGTAGCGCGACAAGGATTCCCTTGCGCTCCGTGAACGCGGCAAATTCTGCCCTTTTGTTGTGGATCGAGTCTGCATTCCAGAACAGGATCTATGATAGTGTGTGCGGGTCTGCGTTATGGGTCGGGTGTGGCATATTATTCATGTAAGAGTGTGAAAGAGTGTTGTGATGGCAGTGTGTATGACAGCCCAGTATTGCCCGGGTTCGGCGCTCATGAGCTGGGTGATGAGTGTAGTGACGGCCGTCAGCACCTTGGTAAGGATTTGAACGGTCGTGTGTCGAGGGAATAGTGTTTCCAGTATTCCCCCAGGTGGTGTGTTGGTGTTGGGTGTGGCAGCCTGAGGTGCTGTTGTGGAGTTAGCGGCCGCTTGTGCGGGTATTGGTGTGTTGTTAGGAGCCCATTTGTGTTTTGTGACAGAGGTTGTGGCGCCTGTGTTACTTCTGTGGTGAGGGGGATGGTAGTGTGAGTTACAGTCTCGGTGTCTTGTTGACTGTTTTCCTGCGTGTTGCTGTTCTATTGTTGCTGCGTGGCCTGTTGTGGTGATTTCGTGTTCCCCGCCCCGTGTTTGCGTGTACGTCTATTCCTCCTCTGGGCTTGGGGTTCGGGGGGTTCTTGTGTGGATGTGTTTTCCTGTATATGGTGCGTTTCTTCGCAGCACGTGATTTCCGGGAGTGGGGTCGTGTTGTTTGGGCGTAGGTGTTGGTACCGATGCTTGTTGGGTTTCAGGTCTTGCCTGTGGCTGTTGTGTGGCTGTTGCAGCGGTTGTTTCGCGTGTGTGTGTAGGGCGCTGAGGTTTCGCGGCCTGTGCCGTTCCGGCAGGGCGTGCAACCGTGGCAAACGTTACGCCGTTCCTTACTGGGTTCGGCACTGGCCTTGGGCGTGGTATGTCGTACAGTACCCTGCTCTTGTCTTGTTTACGCTTCAGCGCCTGTTTGTATGAGCTGCACTGTCTGAAGTTTGCCGCATGGGGCCCACCGCAGTTGGCACAGCGTCGCTGGTTTGGCTGTGTTTGTGTGCAAGTGTTGGATTGCCAGCGCATCCGCGGCAGCGAGTTGCCAGGCCGCAGCGGAGGGCCGAGTGGCCGAACCGCTGGCAGTTATTGCATTGTTGGGGGACGTTGGGTGGTTCGTAAAGTTCTACACGTACGTCCATTCGCAGAAAGCTCTTTATCTGCAGGATGGTGCGGGAATCAGCCGTGTCGTCTAACTCAACCATGTAGTGTGGTAACGGTGCGTGTGTACGGAACCCTGTCATCCGGGAGGCACTTTTACAGTCGAATCCCAGATAACAAAGGGCCGCCTGTACTGTCTCGTTGGGGGTACTGGGATCCACTCCCTTGATCACGTACTGCTGGGTTGTCTCGTCCAGCGTTCTGTACGTGTAATGTTCGATCTTCCGATCTTTGAGGAAGGTCAGAAGATCTTTATATTCGTTGTCTGTGGCAACGTACAGTGAGGCCCTATACCCCGAGTACTTTGCATGTAATGTGAAATAATAAAGCTTCAGAGGAAAATGTTGTGCCTCATTAAAGGCAGAAAAGAGAAATGGCTGAAATCAGAACCAAAGACTATGCACCATAGTCTCAGATGTCTTGATCAAAGAAAAAGGTCGCTAAAGAATGGCAATGTGCACTAATTCATCCACTGCTCAAGAAAGGAAATAAAACAGTTGTACATAAATACAGACTATCTCCATGTTGCCAGTTATTTGTAAAATTCTATCGAAAATCATACTTGAGGGACAAAAAGATTTAGGAAACAAAGATCTTATGCAGAATGGATGCAAGATTCCTTCAGTTGTGTGTTCCCTTGTCTTGCCCTCTGAGAGATAACAGCATAAAGTTTTGCTCACTGCCAGAATCCATGCGCTCTTGATGTGTAAGATCATTTACATGGCATATTGTTTCGAATGGTAACTAGGGAAATGCTTATCAGTGGAAAATTAATTTTCACTGATACACTAATAAAATCCATATAAATAAGAAGCAGCTGCTTTCATTTGAGCCACAGATGATTATTAAGCTTGTCACTGATCCAAAACAAATGATTAATGACCTGCAACTATCTAACTGCGTTCAGCAAGATTCTGCAATCCGATCTGTGGACCAGAAGATGTACACTGCGAACAATTAGTACACTGCCTTTGTCTGGTTCCAAGTGACTTCTGCCAATAGCCTTCTCAGAGGCAAAGTAGCACCACAGTTCAAAGTGAATTGTACAAAAGTCACACAAAAATACCATATTCTAAGTTTTTGCAGAAATAAACATAATTCTTTGGCTTATATCAGACCTCACCAAGTCCTGCTTGTTCATTCTACAACTACATCTACTGTATACTCCACAAACCCACTGAGCAAGGTGGCGCAGTGGTTAGCACATTGGACTCACATTTGGGAGTACAATGGTTCTAACCTGCGTCCACCCATCTTCAGTTATGTTTTCCGTGATTTCCCTAAATCACTTCAGGCAAATGCTGTGCTGATGGTCTGCTCCCCCAAATCAACCAACCGACCAATCCACAAACCACCTTGTGGTATGTGATGGGGGGTACTTTCTATACCATAGCCATGTTCCCTCTTTCGTGTCCCAGTCTCAGATAATTCATGTGAAGAATGAACACTGGTAAGCCTCTATGTGGGCTCAAATCTCTCTAACTTTATTTTCATGGTCCTTTTGTGAGATATACATAGGAGGAAGCAATCTATTTGTTGACTTTTCTAGGAATGTTTGCTCTCAGAACTTTAACAATAAATCACGTCATGATGCCAAATGCTTCTCTTGCAGAATCTGTCACTGCAGTTGGTTTGATCATCTTGGTGATGCTTGTATACTTAACAAATGAATCAGTAATGAAACATGCTGCTGTTCTTTGGGTCTTCTCTATTTCCTATATCAGTTCTATCTGGTACGGATTCTGTACTGACGAGCCAAATTCAAGTATTGGTCAAATGAGTGTTTGGTAAGCTACTTCTTTTGTTGACAGTCTACATTTCCTAAGGATTCCTCCAATAAATCTCACTCTAGCATCTGCCTTACTCACAATTAATTGTATGTTGTCATTCTATTTCAAATTCTTCTAGATAGGTTAAGGAAGTTGCTGCTTCCAGTGATTGTTCTGCAGTTGTGAGATCACACAATAAAGAGTCTTACTGTCTATGTATTCTCTGCATGTTACATTTGTTTATGTTGAGGCTCAGTTTCTGTTCTCTGCACCAAGTGTCAATCCTCTGCAGGCCTTCCTGCATTACGCTACAATTTTCTAGCATCATGACTTCTCTGTATGCAACATGAAAAGCCTCATGGAATTTCCAGCGTTACCTATTAGGTCATTTATATACAGGGTGTTCAGAAATTCCCATTAAAAATTCTAGGACATGTAGTTAGTACATAATATTTTGAACAGGAAGTCACCTCCATAAATGTCATCCAATGGTGTTACAGAGTGTGGAAGTTATAGGTGCCAGCATCTGTAAATGTGTGTGTATACAGGGTGATTCCATGGTGATAAACTTCCAGGAATAATGGAGATGGATAAATGTACCAATTTGACATATAGGACATTGGTCAAGAAACAAATCAGTTGAAAGTTGTAAGCAAAAACCTTTCCGAGACCTCTGACAGTTTAATATATCTACTGATATTGTTGTTGCTATGAATGTAGGATATGCAACTTTCAGAGGTGGTAGTATGAATCAAAACAAGAAAAAAATGTCTGGTAATGTGGGCTCTAAAATACATACAATATGAGCTATGAGCACTTGTTCAGCAGAAGAGACTAGCGAAAATGATTATATGCTCACAGCATTTTAGAGCTGATGTTTATTAGCTTTTTGTTGTTGTTGTTGTCCTTACTGCCACCTCTGAAAGTTGCATATCCTACATTCATAGTAAGAACATTACCTGATACATGTATTGCACTGTCAGATGTGTCAGAATGATTTTTGTTTGTAACTTTTGACTCATTAGTTTTTGAACCAGAGATCCTTACCTCATATTGATACATTTATCCATCTCCATCATCCTTGAAAGTCTGTGACATCATCACAGAATAACCTTGTGTTTACATACATTTACAGCTGCTGGCACCTACAACTTTGTTATTCTGTAGTGTTATTGGATGATGTCATTAGCAGAATGCTGGTATTTTCATTGATGATCTCCTGCATCCATTAGTAACACTCAGACTTTTCACAATTAAATTCCAAACTGGTGCTGGAGAACACTTGTTACCATGGGAAAGCCACTAGCCCTTAAGTCAGCCTAGTAGACACTGAGCACAAACTGTTTTAGATGGATTATAGAAAGACTGACCCACCAACTCCAGGCTCAACAAAGCCAACTCTGTTGTCAGTAACAGTCAAGAACACATTCACATGCTATAACTTAGAGTGTCATGTTGCACAAATCATAATACCAACCATACTACAAATTCATAAAGACAGACAGACAGTGATAACATCTGAGACTTTATGAAAAGAATATAATTCAATAGACAGGGAGACTTAAAAAATGACTTTTTAGGCAAAACATTGGACCCTTTTGATATTAGCACAAGAGTGCAACAAAGAGATGGGCTTTCTTCCCTGTTGTTGTCTCATATTGGAAAAGGTGGTCAGGACATGGGCAGAGAAAGTAAACAGAATAATCATTGGAAGACTGCGTGAAACTAAAATTCAAATCTGCTAACTGTTATTTGCTGATATTCTAGTTATATTTACTAACAATAACCCACTCTCTTAAAGAGCTCCATGTAACTTCAACCAAAACTGGAATTAAAATCTTACATGTAAAAACACCTTACTTATAAGAATCACACTTACACAAACTATGAATCTTTTTCGTATCATTGTTACTTTTACTATTACATGTTGCAACAAAAGAAAAACTGATATGTATTTCAGAAACTATAATTGTACAAAATTCAGTTCACTGACTTGACATACAACTTTTGGAAGCTTAGGTGATAACAGTCTGATAGATGCTTTATTTTTGAAAGGTCTTTTATACAGTAGTGCAGTGGTACTTATTGCAGCAAGTGATGATGGTACAAAAGAGATACAGCTTAGGACATGAGGCTGAAATGAAGTTTTAGTGGACAATTTATCACATTGATAATATTTTAATGCAGTTCTTAATGCCAGGCTTTGGACCAACTTTGTTTGTATCAAAAGGGAAATTATGTTGAGAAAGCAAGAAAAAATATGAGAGAGCATTAGTGGCCATGTCATCCTCGGTTCTGAGTCCTCTGCCATTTCTTTTTGACATTCCTCAACTTCCTCTCTTGAAAGCTAGGTCATTTTTCTGAACGTAGTTACATGTGTGTAGTCAATAATTTGTTTTAAAGACTCAACATACTTGACAGTATTAATATGATACTGGAAAGTCCTATGGAACACAAACAATAGAAACCAGTTAGCTTACAGTAGAGTTATTGATCAGTTAAATCATGAGTATTGCAATTGTTTCTAGTGCTTTAGAATAATATGTTTTATATATAGAATTTAAGGAGTAAAGGGAACAACTCATTGAACAGTGGAAACACTGAGTCGTTGATAGGCAAAGAAACAAGAGGAAAATTTTCTAGTTTTCTTCTTCTGAGACCACAAATCAAATTATACATAAACAGGCAAAAACAGCATTACAGGCTGCTTCCGTAAAGTGCAATAACAAGCAAATACTTAGGCGATCCACTCACATGCTAACTATAGGAAGCTCTTCATGATAACTTTCTTTTGATGTGTGCTAAGTCTGGATATCATGTATATTAATAGAAAAACAAATACATTGAGAATAGCGAAAAAGTACAATGTGTTTCAAAATGAACATACCAGTTTTAAGGTATTGTAGCATTTATTATGTTCGACTCACAATTGTAAATAATATACCAAATGAAAGAGCAACTCAAACAGTTTTGTTTGTCTACCTGTGTGCAATGGGAAGAGTAGGGAATGACAAAGAGTGACTGAAAAACATGTTGAACGAGTGCAAGTCTTTCACACTTAACTCCAACAAGTATGCTGACAGAAAGCTTATGGAACTTTCTTTTTCAGTGAATCAACTGTAACTGATGTTTCTTATCTTTATGTTCTACAGCTATGGCCCATGCCTCAATGGCAAGAAGCTGAACAACACTTCTTTATTTGGGAGCAAGATGGTGCACTGGCATAACTCAGTATGCAACTGGTTAAATGATGTATCCGACTGGTGGATTGGGTGCAAGGGGCTGACTGACACAGCATTTTATGCATGACTTCCATGTTCACACACAATCTGATGCGATCCTGTGTGTGTGCCTCCAATACCAGCTGATCTAACCGACTTTAGAAACAGTGTTATTGCAACAGTTACTCCTGACACATTGATCCAGGTTTTGGAACAACTTGCCCATCAACTCGATGTGTGATAGGTGTTCATACTGAATAATTGTAAGAAAAACTGTTTGTGTTTCTCTTTCATTTGGTGTATTATTTATAATCGTAAGGTGAATGTAGTATGTGCTACAAAGCCTTAAGACCCATATACTCATTTTGAAACACCCTGTATATAAAACATGGGAACCATTGCACTCAGTTGCTATTTTTACACACCACTTCAGATTCTAGACCCAGACATGAAAAGTTAAATCTGTCTTTGTCATGCAACCATATGTTTTTTGGGTTTATCTTTTTGTAACAATGACAAGCTCCTGGAAGACAGTTACAGCAAATACTGAGTTTAAGTTTTTGATGGAAGGAATTTTGAATGCAACATAGATTAGACAAATTGATGACACACACACACACACACACACACACACACACACACACACACACACACACAAGTTTTTTAATAGTCTCATCCATGAGGGGTATTTTTTTGAATCTTTCACTAGTATGAACTTTTATGGCTGTAATTATCATCTGGACTGAATGGGGTCACTTAAACTAAAATCCGTTGTGTGCACTCTCTAAGCAAGCATCCAGGGCAGCAGCCTCTGATGTGCAATCCATCCCTGAGCCATTTAGGAGGACTGTTCTCAACTCTAGGAAGTCACAACCTAGCTTTCACAGATCCTTAAGAGTTCCTGGTTCAAGCCTTCCACATGACTCAGAGCCAGTGGGTGACAATCAGTGCTGGGAAAAATGCTACAGATTGGGTGCTTAACTGAAATTACATGAGCAATGCTGATCTTCTCAATTTTTCTGCCAGTCTCTGGAATGGTCTAAATATACCTCTAAGCACACCTGATAAGCATTGTTCGTTGCAAGGTGCACCACAATTTGCAGCTAGTTGAGCCCTGTTCCCACAGTGGCTGCTGGTAGAACATCTTCAGTATGTTAGTGAGTGGGCAAACAGTTCTTATCCCGTGCTGTCATTTCCATAAGTGGCAGGATTATTTACTATTTGTTCAAACTGTCAGTTATTAATGCACTTGTATCCTTCTCTACCTGCTTCCTCCTGAAAGAGGATACAGCAGAATATTTTTACCGAAATTAAAAATTGCAAGAAAAAGGAATTAAATTTGAATAGAACTAAGATACATATGTGAGCAAAGTCAAGTGTATTTTTGCAAACTAGACAGCATAATTCAATAGCAGTTATTACTGTACCTGGAAGTTCACATTCAGAAGAATCTTCCCCACCACTCAACTAATTAGGAATGTAAATCTGTAACTGTAAAATACAGCAAGCAGCAATAGATAGCTTCTGTTTTAATTATTGTAATCTTATAAGAGAGAGGCTGTTGGATGCCATTTGAGCCAGTCTTTGGAAGAGTATCATGTGAGCAAGATTGTGGCTCAAAATTATTGCACAATGTATGCAGATGTATTAGCACAAATCACAAGTTGCTGAAAGTTTCATATAAATTCTGTGCCCAAGAGTTTATTCAGTGACTATTTAAGTTCAAGAAATGTGATTATCTCCAATAATGCATTGTGCAAACTATGACAATAGTATTGAATTGTGAACTGTGTTATTTCTAAATGGTATTTTTTTCATTTTTATGTGACTATATACTTGGAAGGACTATATAATTAGGGAACTTTTGGGTCTCTTCAGTGTTAAATTACTGTACCCTAAAAATTATCATATCAATCGAATGTAGTATGTGGCTTAAATCCCCAGGAATAGGACAAGGATTGGAACTCCTTGTGAAGGGCGAAGCGCTGGTTACATCATTCATCATTTCTCACAATTTGAATTTATTTATTTATTTTTTAAAGGAGATAATCACAACTGGAAAGGGGATCATTTGCCCCAAAGGATTTGGACAACTGTAAAACAGTTAATAACATTACAAATTCAAATACTGTGCTTCGCATTAATATTTTTTTTATGGAGCATCAAAATTTAAAATTCTTAGTTGAGGCAATGCTGAATGACAGAACAACTACGGAATTGACATATAAGGTGCTGGACAAATATTCAATACTGAATAACTTGTGAATTTAACAAAACCAGAGAAATAAAAAAAACTACAGTTGTATTTAAAGGAGTACCAAGTTTAGCAGTGGACCGCAAAACAATTTCAGGACAACAATCTTTAATAAAGGTCCCTTCTAAGAGAATGAATTAATTAGGAAAAATGGAATTGAATAACTCATTTGAGTCAAGGGCAGTAAGTCCTTAATGTCACAGGATTGCACCAGCATTAATGATCAAGGGGCTAGACAGAATCTAATCACATGAGGCACTGAGGAACAAGTGGCTAAAGGTTACAGAGGGAAAGCCAAACTCAATTTATGGAGCTGGCAAAGTGGCATGAAAGGTGCCCGCAGAGGTAAATGATGGTGTCAGATCTTGCTCTGCCTGACAAACAGCACGCTAGAGATGCACTGTGCTGAGCAGATGTGTGTTGCAATACACAGACACTCTAGTACTGGGTCCCTCCAGGCCCCACAACCAAGGCAAGAAGTGCTGCCAGATAGGAAACAGTGCAGCGAAAGAATCACTTAAGAAAGACAGGACCAAATCAAACAGTAATATAAGCACAATAGCTCTTCACCATAGGAAGCACAAGATAAATAGACACATAAGCCCCTTCTATTGGGTGCAATTAAATGACAAATTTTTAAAACAGACTGTATCAACTTACTGCTCACTATGTTAGAATCTGAGTACCCATTAAATTATGTATTAAACAAATTCATTCAGTAAAAGCCCTAAAAGAGACAAACCAAATCTAATACAATTAATTAAATTGAAAATAGTTACGACTATTTTCCCTGAGGGATAGTGAGAAAGGTCAAATAGTGCCCCCAAATGTTTGGGGTGTCGAGGCATGAATGAAAGGTACGAAACGGATGAAGTCACATAAGAAAAGCCAAACAAGAACTTACCTCAGAACCAGACAGGGCAATGGTGAGCAGCTAACCAATTTTTCCATCTCTTCTTCTCTCCCACTCCCAGGAGAGACAGGTCTTGCACTTGATTCAGAAATCACTACAAAACTCGCGATGGTGCACAGTCACAACACGTCATGGGATGCGTGAATTGTGAAGTCATGCCAGTAGGCTGCAGAGCAGCTATCAATATGAGACAGCATGGCTCAGTACCTTACCCTTCATCTGTGCATAAATTATAGTGAATGAGACTTGACTTGGTCATAAATAGTTTTGGACTGTAAACCTGGTGTGGACAATAGCATTTGAAGTAGTCTGCTTTTGACAGTTACCTTCAGTCAGATTCGATGGAGGTGCAGCTACTGGAGGCACATGTAAATAGGGTAATATTACATCGTGCCTGAGAATAGCATTCACTGTGGGGCTACACAGTAAAATGCTTATTTTTTTTTGAACAGTGAACTAATAAGTTTAAACTAACCACTCAGTTTCTGATTCTGTTACACTAGTAATAGCTTACTATTAATGCAGTTTGTAGGAGTTTCTTTTCTTTCTTGATTTACACTGCGACTTGTTTCACGTCCCTGAATGTTCTCCTTTCTTGATGGGATCTCATTTTGTGTTTTGGGATCTCATTTTGTGCTTTGCAAAAATTGCCTAATTAGCATTATTTGATTAAAAGTGTTGAGTCCCTGAAAAATTTTAATGCCTTAAGAACATAAACTTTAGGGTAATGTTACATCATGTTTGAGAATAGCGTTCAGTGTGGGGCTACATTGTAAAATGATTTTTTGAGCATTTTACATTTGAAACAAATAAGTTTAAACTAACCTTTCAGTTTCTGAATCTGTTACACTAGTAATAGCTTACTATTAATACAGTTTGTAGGAGTTTCTTTTCTTTCTTGATTTACACTGTGACTTGTTTCACATCCCTGGAGGTTCTCCTTTCTTGATGGGATCTACAGGACACTATGGATGGATGAATAAAAAAATTATGGGCGAAAGTCGGCAATGGCAATTGTAAAATAAAGATCAATGGTGATTGTATGATTTATTATAGACAATAAAGTCTGTTCTGTCCTTTTCTTATCTCTATTCCTTATTTCCTTCCCTTTTTTTATTACAAAAATGTATTCACTTTTTGTTTTGGTAGCCGTCCCGCTCTTGGTTGCACGCAAGGCGGGTGACCTTGAACGGGACTTAGCCGCTAGACGAGGCTGCCGGGCAACACGGGCCGTAGTATTACTAGGCCCGTGTTGCGCTATAACCCACTTCCCGTCGGGCTGATATGGCGCGCTGGCGCTGTGCAAAAATTGCCAAATTAGCATTATTTAACTAAAGGTGTTGAGCTTCTGAAAAATTTTGATGCCTTATGAACACAAACTGTAGAGTTTTTCTGAAAGTCTTACACAGCATGTTTTATTGAAACACTGCAAATTTGGTATTAGAGGAAAAGTCATTTAAAATGTGTAGATGTAAAGTGGTTCCAATGTGTGAGGAAAGCAAGAACACCAAGACAGTATATAACAAACTGAGACTTCTGCATAATAAGAAGACCATAATAACAGAGTGTTTACTGGGGGTAACTAAAAAAACAATGTGTTCACTGGAGGTTGTACACCCAGATGTCAAGCGCCCTACTACTCACATTTCTGACAAACAGTGGTATGATGTCATTTTGGTAGATGATTCCATTCACTTCACATTTGCATTTAAAGAGTCTGAAGTACTGTGGTATCCTAAACAAATCAAAACAATGCCACACACTCATTTAATGTGAGGACTGAGATTATATAAGTGAATATTTTTACTGAAATTAAAAATTGCAAGAAAAAGGAATTAAATTTGAATAGAACTAAGATACATTACGTGAGCAAAGTCAAGTGGCTGGCTGAATGGCTAGGACTATTATGAACAAAGTCTGTTGTAAGTTGTTGAACTGAGGGATGTTTGGCAACAAGGTACCTTCAGAGAGCTCAACATGACTTATAGATAAAGGTTTATAGCCACAACACTAGGGTCGCTTTGTGCTACCATTTTGTCTTCATTGCACTTTTTCAAAGTGATATAGCTTCAACAGCTTCTCATTCTCAGTCAGTCATTTAAATGCAGTACATTTGCCTCACTGATTTTTCTTCAGTCTACTGAATTCTGAATTGTACTTATGGAATATACGTGGAACATATGCTGATATTTTAAAAGAGATCCTGACTTGCATTATTTGGGTTTACAGTCATTATACATTGATGCAATATTCAGGTTTGAATCAAGGTACCCTCTTGAAGAGTTATGTTTATAATAATATGACCCAAGACATGCCACTTTATAATGTGTGTCCTTATTCTCAGCTTCCCTGTTGGAATACATCTTTGTCAGCAATAATGCGGTGTATAATGAACTAAATTCTTAAATAACATATCATACACAAGAAAATTTTTAAGCATGTTTAATCGATAATAGTAGTACGTTCATGTTCGCATTGGGCACTGAGTGCTCTATTTCTGTTACATGTGATTGACCTAAGCAAATTCTGGAAGAACACCCGCCAGTTTGCCAATGATACAAGTGTGCTATATTTGAATAGCATGCCTACACCAGTTTCTTTGGTGCTTCAGTGTATAAGTTACCTTTTTTTTCTTACACGATGTAATAATTTGCCGGCCGAAGTGGCCGAGCGGTTCTAGGCGCTTCAGTCTGGAACCACGCGACCGCTACGGTCGCAGGTTCGAATCCTGCCTCGGGCATGGGTGTGTGTGATGTCCCTAGGTTAGTTAGGTTTAAGTAGTTCTGAGTTGGAGGGGACTGATGACCTCAGATGTTGAGTCCCATAGTGCTCAGAGCCATTTGAACCTTTTTTTTTATATGTAATCTCTACACGCTGACGCTCTTGATTTAGTAGTCTCGTTCCATTAATGATGAAAATAGCATACTGCTTGCATAACCATAGAGATATCTTTAATATGTGTGTTGCTAGTTGATGTGTTGAAAGCCAGCCCAGCGTCATTTAAGGACGCTTATGAGTAAGAGGACTGCACCGGATAGAGTAGCGTGGAGAGCTGCATCAGACCAGTCTTTGGACTGAAGACCACAAAAACAACAACTAGTAATGTGAGAAATTTATGTCATCAGTTATCGGCACTTTAAGAAACTCCTCAGAGATATCGGGTCTCCACCTTGGCGTTTCTAGGTGATAACATTATGTCGTACTATCATCTCGATATCTTGACATCATCGATGTTAATTAACCTAAGTCATTGTTCCTGTGAGCCAATAAGATGTCATCAATGAGAGTAGGATCCAAACGATTGCGGCGTTCAGTAGCAACTAAACCTGCAGCACTGAAGTTTCCCTCACAAGAGCCACTTAAGCCTGGAATACACAGTACGCTTTAAGCTAAACGTGCCAGAGAAGGTAATGTCTTTTCGTGTTCTTTCCACCGTCCAAGAATATATCTCCTACTCTGCATCCTTTTCGGTAGCAGCGATTGAGAGGCACAACGACATTTCAACGTGTTTGTCCACTTGGTCTGGACTTATGATATGGAACTTCAATGGATGCCGCAGTTTCGATAGGCATGATGTACATCCGTATGAACCATTAGTAGCTAGGACGAAAGGAGGTCGCAATCTGTAGCAAACTGACGGATAACTATGTTCCAAGGTCAATAGTTTGTCTATGTCTGTTCATGCACGAAAGGCTTTGAGAACATTATCTGTGTCTTCAGTGTTCAGCATCAAATGATCACGGTATGGGCGGCATGAGAGTTAGTGAGAGATGTACAGTTTAATGTTATCATTCCTTCCGTCCACGTAACTTTCGCATCTTAGTTTAAGTATTGCCACGGAATCATTGTCTGATTCATTAGGGATCGAATGGTCGTCCAGAAGTTCACATCATCAGAGAATACTAAATGAAGAGTTGGATAGTTGTCAGGTTCTAGAGAATTTTTAATTCTTTGAATGGCATCGGGAACACGATAATCTCGGTTAGGATATGATACTCTATATTCCGAAATCTGCTTAGCTCTTGATGTGGGAGCAACTCCTTCACCTCGATCAGAGTGTCACTTACTGAAACCAGCATGCCCAAATGGTTCAAATGGCTCTGAGCACTATGAGACTTAACTTCGCAGGTCATCAGTCCACTAGAACTTAGAACTACTTAAACCTAACCAACCTAAGGACATCAAACACATCCATGCACGAGGCAAGATTTGAACCTGCGACCGTAGCGGTCGCGCGGTTCCAGACTGTAGCGTCTATAAGCGCTGGATCACACCGGCCGGCTAGTGATGTCATTCAGACCTGCAACTATATTGTAATCCTTCTCTGTTACGAAAGGTACTGACTTCATTAAGTCCTCAGTAATTTGAAAGGAATCGAAACGACGCACAAGTTCCGATAAAATGTTATCTTTTTCTACTCATATTCGAAATATTTCCTGATGATTTACGTTCTGTAATACATTACTGAAAAACATGCTTTAATACTAGCAGTTATCCGCAGCTGCGCTCGCATATTAGTAGTTTTTCTATGATGAGTGATGGTGAGTAAGTAAGATAGTGAAACTTCCTGGCGGATTAAAACTGTGTGTCGGACCGAGACTCGAATTCGGGACATTTGCCTGGCAGAAGTAAAACTGTGAGAAAGGAGCGTGAGTCGTGCTTGGGTAACTCAGATGGTAGAGCACTTGCCCGCGAAAGGCAAAGGTCCCGAGTTCGAGTCTCGGTCAGGCACACGGTTTTAACCTGCCAGGAAGTTTCATATCAGCGCACACTCCGCTGCAGAGTGGAATTCTCATGCAATTACGTCAGCTGTCCTCATGTGTCTGCCTGTTGGGGTAAGCATAGCTCGTGATTTGCGACCCGCTCGCTCTCCCCATCCGAAACTGACCCAATGCACGATGGGTTCGTATGTGCAGTGTCACTGCCGAGCAGGGCGTTCAGAAGGTCATGGACAAGAGCGCGTATGTATGCATCATGCTACTGAAGTAGCTATACGTTATGCAACATACACTGAAGCGTCAAAGGAACTGGTACAAGCATGTGTATTCAAATACAGAGATATGTAAACAGCCAGAATGCGACGCTGCGGTCGACAACGCCTATATAAGATAACAAGTGTCTGGCGCCATTGTTAGATTGGTCACTGCTACTACAGTGGCAGGTTATCAAGATTTAAGTGAGTTTGAACGTGGTGTTATAGTCGGCGCACGAGTGATGGGACACGACATCTCCGAGGTAGCGATAAAGTGGGGATTTTCCCGTACGACCATTTCATGTGTGTACCGTGAATATCAGGAATCCGATAAAACATCAAATCTCCGACATCGCTGCTGCCGGAAAGAGATCCTGCAAGAACGGGACCATCGACGACTGAAGAGCATCTTTCAAGTTGACAGAAGTGCAACCTTTCCTCAAATTGCTGCAGATTTCAATGCTGGGCCATCAACAAGTGTCAGCGTGCGAACCGTTCACCGAAACATCGTCGATATGGACTTTCGGAGCCGAAGGCCCACTGGTGTGCCCTTGCTGACTGCACGACACAAAGCTTTACTCCTCGCCTGGGCTCTTCAACACCGACATTGGACTGTTGATGACTGGAATTTATGGAGAGCCCTACAGGATTCATGGTGTCTTTTCCCACCAGCACTACTTCAGACATTAGTCGAGTCGATGCTACGTCATATTACGGCACTTCCGCATGCTCGCGGGGACCTTACACGACATTAGGCAGGTGTACCAGTTTCTTTGGCTCCTCAGTGTATAATGTGAAAGTATGGATTAAACACATTGAAGATCGTATAAGAATTGTATTCATTACAGAACTTTGAATCCTATCACATAGCACATATCAACCAACAAAAGCATTTTTGCAAACACGATAAAGGTCAAAAATCAAAGAGTAAATAGCTTTTTCAGAATTTAAATATTTTCCCTAATTCACGTAATATTCTACAAACCAATAAGTATCTGATACTACACACTTTCTAAAGCAGCCTATATTCTTCTTCAGGGTTCAAGCTACCTCCATACCAGATTTAATCGAAATCGGTTCATTGGATTAGTCGTGAAAACGTAACAGACATTTACTTTCGCATTTATGATATTATAATGGTTCAAATGGCTCTGAGCACTATGGGACTTAACTTCTGAGGTCATCAGTACCCTAGAACTTAGAACTACTTAAACCTAACTAACCTAAGGACATCACACATATCCATGTCCGAGGCAGGATTAGCACGTGCGACCGTAGCGGTCGCACGGTTCCAGACTGTAGCGCCTAGAACCGCTCGACCACCTCGGCCGGCCATTTATGATATTAGTATGGATAATACTTTCAATTACGATATCTTTCTTTCCTTGATCCGATTTTGATGAAATAAAGCCTTCACGGTACCCCGAGCTCTGTTCAAATTACCTGTGAAAACACCGTGAAAGTTCTTCTAGTAGTTTTGGATATCAGCGTGTTCAAACAAGCAACCAGTCGCTATTAGATAAAGATTTGAATCACTATATCTTTTTTCCCATGGTCTGATTTTGATGAAATAAAGCTTACACGGTGCCCCAAGCTATACTCAAGTTACCTGCGAAAACTGCATGAAAATTCGTCTACTAGTTTCGAAGAAGCGTGTTCAGATAGACAGACACGACAGTCGACGAACAGGCTGACTCATGTTTCTAGATTTACGGAAAGCTTCTCACACCCCACGGGTCTGTCCAGCTGTGCGACTGGATGCGTGATTTCGTCTGAAATGCGACAGTTCGTAATTGTTGGCGGAAGGCCATCTAGTAAAACGGAGGTGATATCTTGATTACATGATAAATCTAGCAAAGCTAAAGGCTGGCAGTTCAGCTAAACAGCTGATTACAATTACGAACAACTTAAAGTGGAACGATCACACAGAAAACGTTGTGGGAAAGGTGAATCAGACACCACGTTTTATTGGCAGAACCCTCAGAAGATACGACAGATCTACTAAAGAGACTGCCTTCACTACGTTTGTCCATCATCTGCCAGATTATTGCAGATATGGGACCCATATGAAATAGGATTTATGGAGGACGTCGAAAAAGTTCAAAGAAGGGCAGCTCATTTTGTATTATCACGAAACAGGTGAGAGATTGTCACGGATATGATACGCGAGTTGGGGTGGCACTCATTGAAACAAATATACGAGATTGTACTCAGTAGATCGTTCTTCATCATGATCAAAGGAAACAGTTTCCTGTTATTACTGATAATGTGAATGTTGTTTATGAATAACGGAAACTGTTTTATGTAAGTTCGACGAATTATTGAAGCGACGTCTGACATATTTTTGTTTTGAATTTTTTTTATTTTACCCTTTCGGTGAGGAAATTGCATTTTCTAGCGCTATATGATTAATTTGTATTGTCTTCTTAATTTTTACTACAACATACTCTGTTTTATATATCAAAAATTTTCGAATAAAACCAGAAGCAAACATTAACAATTTCAGTTCTGCTGTAAATACTGTTTATTCTTAAGTAACAGACAGGAGGATAACTACGTAGACCAAAAATATTAGGTAGGTTACGCGAACCTTTATATATCCCCACTCAGATTCTAGACAGTTTTTAGGGGAACCTAGTAAGACACTGATGGCATATATAAAGAAAGCAACCGTTGTGACGTAATGCTCGATAGATATGCATTTCACCTAATGAGCAAAGTTATTAGGAAAAGTACCGTAGTCTACGCTCGGTTATGGTAGGGTACGACAGCCTACGGTAGTTTTACAACTCTGCTCGCAATGACATATGAAGCTGCACTTCAGCGGGCGAAACAACAGAGAAACTGGACAGTAGCTCGCTAGTGGCGTGTGATGTGATTCGACAAGTTGCGATTTTGTCTCTTTTCTAGTGATGCAACGCGTCGAGTGCACCAACGCCCCAATGGGGCGTTTAAACTACCGTTTGTGGAGAATGTAGTTCAGAGCAGAGGTACTCCTTCTCTAATGTTTTGGGAGTGTTTTTCGTACTATGACTTGGGCCTTGTCATTCGGGGTAACGTGAATGCTAAACAGGACACACTTGCAAATAGACGACGCGCTGATCAGAAGGGGCTGCTCACTAAACTCCGAAATCCGATCTTCGCCGAGGATGTATATATTATTACTACCAACTTTCAAATTACGCAATGATCACCATTCAAAGATAGGGGAAATTAGAGCTCGTACTGAGGCGTTCCGACAGTCGTTTTTCCCCCGCGCTATCCGCGTGTGGAACAGACGGGGGGAAGTATGACTTTGGCGCGTATTGTGCCCATCGCCACACACCACTTGGTGGCTAGCGGAGCATATATGTAGATGTAGATGTAGACCAAATCTTACCCTTTCAAATGTTCAAACGTGTGTGAATTCCTAAGGGACCAAACTGCTGAGGTCATCGGTCCCTAGACTTACAAACTACTTAAACTATCTTATGATAAGAACAACACACACACCCATACCCGAGGGAGGACTCGAACCTCCGGCGGGAGGGGCCACGCAGTCCGTGACATGGCGCCTCAAACCGCGCGGCCACTCCGCGCTGTTGCCCTTTCTTCGATACCTTTATGATGATTATCCCTGTTCACAGGGCTGTGTACGTACGTTTCTCGTGTTATGAATGCACAGGCACCATATCTCACCGCAGCTTGCTCGCTGAATCACCTGAGCTTAAGCCCATGGAAAATGCCTGAGAATATTTAGGACAGTGGATAACACGTATCAGCCTCTTCTCCTCCAGACTAGAGGCTGCCTTTAAGGTTTGAGAATGGTTTGATACATCTGACAAAAAAAGAAAGAAAAAATGTTTCATAAACAACTCACCTTAGTTCTCGACATAGTCTCCTTTGAGGGATAGACATTTGGTCCAACGATCCTCCAGCTGTATCATCCCATCGGAAGAATAGGTTCCATCAGACTGTGCAAAATACTCATTGACTGCATCTTATCACTTCCTCATTTGATCAAAATTTCTCCCCAGCAAGCCAAACTTTAAGTTAGGAAACAGGAAGAAGACACTTGGGACTAAGTCTGCTGGACAGGGTGGATGAGGAACCAATTCACAACCCAATTCACGCAGTTTCATCATTGTTACCGCTGATTTGCGGGATGGCGATTTATCCTGGAGAAAGAGCTCTTTTTTGTGAGTCCACCTTGGTCTTCTTTCAGCCGACGTGTTTCACACGATCGAACAATGAAGCGAAATAGGGTCCAATTATGGTTCCGCCTTTTTCCACGTAATTTATGACGGTTATTCCTTGGGAATCCCAAAAAACGGGGCCATCACTTACTAGCTGACTAAAAGGTCCTTGCCTTCTTTGGAGCACTTTCACCTACCTTTGTCCATTGTTCTGACTGCCGGTTTGACTCTGGTGTGTAATGATAGATCCAGGTTTCATCAACAGTCACAAATCGGCTCAAAACGTCTTACGGATTGCGATTAAACGTGGCCAGACACTGTGTTGGAATGTTGTTCCGGACGCGCTTATGGTCGACTGCGAGCAATCGCTGTACCGACCTTGTAGATAGCTTCTTCAGGGCCACTTCTCCGTGCAGGATATTAGGATATTACGCAGCTGCTCAGTTGAGATGGCTACAGCCTCAGCAATCTTATTCGGCGGTTTTACATTACAATATGACGGATATTGTTAATGGTTTCCTTTCTAGTGACCTCAACTGGACGGTCGGAGAGCGCTTCGTCTTTGGTAATCCAAAAGGAAATGGTCTTCAATGATTGTGGAGAGTTTTATGGCTGCCCGGTCGTGGCAACCATAATTTGGATATGGAGTAGGACGTCACCAGGTTGTGATTAAAATCTGGTGGCAGGAAAACGATTAGTGACAAATAAGCGCCAGCTAGTATAAAACAGTTACTTAGTTTTATTGACAGCGAAGAGTGTACCGTAGATACAGTTCCAGTTAGTGTCCAAAGAATATTCCTGATTCGTGGCCTAAGTCGTTATACAATACTGAATCACACAGCGAGCTAGCTAACCAGACAACGAACGACTGCAACGAGCTGTCTGCAAGACTCCCTGACTCGGGGCCAGCGCTCCTGTTATATCGTGTAGCCAGAGGGCGCTGTAGGCCCCGGCTCAGCAATGGCGCGACGTCTTCGGTCGGCGGCAACGCCATGCGCCGTCGGCGGTCGCGACGGGAAACGGTGACAAGCGATGCGACGGCAGGGCGCGCGCGCTATTCGATTGGGTCCGCGGATACAACAGAGAGTTCATATGAACTTCATCCATTTCTGTTTTGATTTGTGCGGCAGTCCAGCCCTTCAAATGAAAATGTTTAATAACAGCTCGAAACTCGGTTTTCTCCATTTTCAATTGCAGTCGACACATTGACCAATTCAAACAGCTACCAACAATGAACTATACACTGTTAAAATTCTTTATACGATCCTTGGAATAATCAAGCTTACCAGCCATGAAGGCGCAACAGCGATGTTAATTCTTCCATGGAAGTTTACCAGACTTATCATATCACCCTTGTATTAGCGTGATGTACTTTGGAGATGCCCAGAGCGCTTTTGTTAGAAGAATATAGAAGAATCGGTTCGCCGATTTAGTTTCTCTTTATCACGAGCACGGAGCATTCCTTATAGATATACAGTTTCAGGTTGTAAAAAGACAACGAAAGACAGATTTCTTATATAAGAAACGTGCATTTATTTGTACATAGTAGTATGATGAGATGAGACAAGATACAAATAAATATGCGCTGCATGATGATTATTTCAGGCGAAGCAACGTTTGAACTAGGCGGTATGTCGTCGTCGTAATCGGACGGTTGTTAACCCAGGATGGCCTTTCCGTAGGCGGGGGCGGCGTATGCGACGGGGGCGGCCACCTTAGCGATGGCGGGCGCGGCGTAGGCGACGGGGGCGGCGACCTTGGCGACGACGGGGGCGGGGTGGGCGCCGGCCTCCTTGTGCACGACGGCGTTGAAGCCGTTGACGGGGTCGGCGGTGTAGTCGACGGTGCGGATGGAACCGTCGGGCTCCACCAGGCTGTAGCTGCCCTGGACGACGTCACCGTTGCGGGTCTCGTGCTGGGTCTTGGAGTCGCCGGTCAGAGCGTCCTGCACGTCGTAGGCGTAGCTGTACTGGGGGTTGGGGTCGTACTCGGCGGCCACGGCGGCGGGGGCGGCGACTGCGACGGGGGCGGCTCTCACGGCGGGGGCGACGGCCACAGGGGCGGCGCGCAGGGCAGGGGCGTAAGCCCTAGCGATGGGGGCGGCGTAGGCGGGGGCGGCGTAGGCGGGGGCGGCGTACGCGGCGTAGGCGGGGGCGGCGTAAGCGGGGGCGGCATAGGCACGGGCGGCCAGGGGAGCGCCGGGGGCGACGACGGCGGGGGCGCCCAGGTAGCCGGCGCGCGCCACGGCCACTATGGCGGCGAAGATGAAAAGCTGCATCACAAGAACAAACGAAAACAATCAGTAAGCTTCATGGAATTTTGTAGCTCCTCCACGCTTTTCGCTTATACATATCAGTAGGTCTCCACCTTCTTACAGAACATAGAGAAGTAAAAACACATCGGTCCGACTCCATAACTAAATGGCCAGTATCTCCGTCTGAGTCACGAACGATCTAGTTTCGATTCTTTGTTCTCCCGACAAGGTTTCCTTGATGAGAAGACGTAGTGAAGACAGCTGAGGAGTTACTGCTATATATTGTGTTCTCATGATCCCTATACGAGATACTCGATAGTGACAGCATAATGGTAGCCATTTTTTTTTAAATTAATGTTCTCTAAATCTGCCCAACAGGGATTCACGACAACGATTCCCATTTCCGTTCCCCTAGAATTTCCGTTACATGCCAACTGCCAACTGCAGTGGTAACGCCGGTTCCCATCAGATCACTTAAGTGAAGTGCTGTCGAGCTTGGCTAGCAGCTGGATGGGTCATCGTCCTGTCTGCCGAGCGCTGCTGGCAAGCGGGTGCAGCGGCTCCTGTCAAGAAAGCTGACAACGCCCTTGAGAGCGGTGTGCTGACCACATGCCACTCTATTTTCGCATTCAATGACGGCGATGGCCTGAGAATGACACGGTTGGTGCCGTTAGGCCTTCAAGTCCTGTTCGGACGGAGTTTCTACACCTACATACATACTCTGCAGGCCACTGTACACTTCATGTCAAAGTATACTTCGTATCAACGTTAACGATTTTCGTTCCTTTTACATTCACGTACTGAGCGAGAGAAAAATGACTATTTGCCTCTGTACGTGCTGTACTCTCTCATATTGTGTTCTCATATTCCCTACACGAGATACTCGACGGTGGCAGCATAATGGTAGCACATTTTTTTAAAAAATTAATGTTCTCTAAATCTGCCCAACAGGGATACACGACAACGATTCCCATTTCCGTTCCCCTAGTATTTCCGTTACACTTCCGCGTAGGCAGTGCAGATCTGTTACTTGAGGGAACATTAACGGTTCCATTTCGAAATCTGATGTGAAATGTCGAGAATGTAATTTATCAGTCACATGTTCAGTGTGTCTGGCGGAGAATGACAGAGAGTTCGAGTATAAGCGTGTTTTCGCTGGGCTCGTTCGTGGAGTCACACGACGGCGATGACTAGAAGACCGATGCCCTCATCTTTACTCGTGAGTATCGCTATCGCTCCACGTTAAGTGAGTGTGTTGTTTCTCAAATGTAAATGTTTAGTCTCTTACAGGCCTACCGTGTAATCAATTATTGAGTATGGTTCGCTGGTCTCGACCTCTTAACTGGATTAGCGGAAGAGATAGAGAAGATACGATCGGAAGTCGAGTTGTGCGATTCATCACGAATATGTTTCGTTAGCGCGGAAGTGTCAGTAAAATCTAGTGGGAAACGATGCAAGAAAGGAATGAGCTTGACAAATTCTGAGAGCTCTTGTTCCTTTCCTCCTATGTACATTTCGTTTAATTCAAAGAAAAAAATACATTTGGCTTTTACAGAGGCAAGGCATACGCGAATATGCGGAGGGGTGGTTGAGTGGGTTGGGGGTGGGGTTGGAGAACGTTTGTGGGCTAGTGGAGGATGAGAGAGAGGGTGATACTGCTGCAGTATGTGCCCTCCGCCACACAGTGTGAGCTGGCGTACCGAATATAGACGCAATGGCGACGACACAGATAATTGCGTGTAGAATGCGAGTACAGTTTTCTCGGCGCCAGTGACAGACGGGATAGCGATAAGATGCTAGCACATAGCCTGCACCTTTCAGGCAACACTAAGGGCGTATCGAGCATACTTTTCTGTTCTTTAAGCTCCAACAAAGATTCCGGAGAATAATATGTTATATACCTAACATCACAATACAACTGTTCCTAAAGGGTACCTAAGCAGACAACATGCAGGACTCACCTCTACTATAGCCGACGGGCCACAGAGGAGAGGTATACTCGTATACCGAGACCTAAGATTACCCGTTTGTGAGTGAATGCTGTCTAGGCGTATCACGAACTTCTGCTTTTCTTCTGTGACTCTAGTAACATGTTCGGAATAAACTGATAGGGTAGTGCTGAAACATGGTTGGATTAACAGATCGAAGTATTTCGTTTTGTGAGTAGGACGATCATCACTCACTATCATAGACTCTTGCTACCGATATAGTTATTCATGTGCCTTATGTATCTACAGCGATGCTATAAACGTCAGAGACCGTACAACTGATGGATGAGTTACACAGGAACCGTCGTTAGTTATATGGGCATTAGCTTGCCGACAACAACCAGACTGCTTCGAGTGCAGAAATTTGGAGTAACTTTTGCTGTACTGTGGTCTGATTAATACCGTTTGCTGCAGCTTGTAGATGAGAAGGAGTTCTGATGAATACTTATGTTGAACCGCAACGTGTAATGATTGAAATCTTCAGCAACTACGAGAAGCACGAACAATCCTGATTAAGTGACCACTTAAGCGCTGGGAACATAACAAGATGGTAGTGATCTGATTACGTTTTAGGCAATTCAGATCCAAATTCGTTTTTATTTCTTTCCAAAGGTTTTGAATCAGTGGCTTTAGGTAGATTTTATCCTCTCTTTCGAGCAGTAGCTCTCCAGCTCATGAAGGACTTCGTGTAATTAATGATTACGCGAAAGGTGTTTTGCACATGCTCTGTTAGGCTACAGCTAGGGTCACATTTTTCCAAAAAGGCTCCGAGCCTTATCTGCGTTTTTCCAAGCCGTGCTCTGTTGTATCGCTGCATTTGACCCTATATCACGTATTAGAGATGTTGTCCCGTTTTCGTTGTTTCTCTTTGCAATAGACAACTGATCCCATCAGACTTTGAATTTCGTTGAGGTCCTACTACACTTTTTGCACTAAGCGAGATCGCAAAGTGGTTAAGGCACTAGAATCGTTTCCGGAAGGAGTAGGGTCCAAGTCCATGTCCAGATGTTCTGGTTTACAATTTTCGTGATTTCCCTAAGTACTTAAGGTGAATGCTTGGGTGGTTCTTTGAAATGCTCTATCTCTAATGACTTTGATAGCGACGGGACACTAGTCTAATTTTTCTTCGTTCCGTTTAGACTTCATTATTTGGCTGCCATCACCATATAACGGTGCTGAAGACTTCGAACGACGAACTTCTTCACTTTCTACCAGTATTAGACATAGCCGTATCAAATACGTTGTTCCTGTCACTGCAATAGTTAAGTCCTTCGCGTAGTTCATGTGTTACTTGCATGAAGCCAACAATCAGTTTTCTTCATTGATTGGGCCGAACGCTACGCCAGTGCCCGAATAGCACGAAACACTATAATTTCAATAATGCAATCACAACAATAATCAAGGAAGATGAACGATCATCGATTTTCACACTTACGTGTTATGTAAGTTATAGCTCGATATCTTCCCTCGCTTGAGACTGTCATGAAAGAAACGTTACGGTGCATAGGATGGTACGATACAGAACTCAGTTCGTATCTCAACTTTATGAAAATCTTTTCACAATAGAAAATTATCTAACTCTCTGCGCGCATATTTGTTGTTAACGTGTATAATGTAAGATTAAATTTCACTAAATCGTACCCCACGAATAAAAAACAGATGTGTGACTCTTTTGAGTCGATTATTAGTGCTAAAAACATTGCACATTAGTCTATTATCTGTTTCATAAAACACTCGGTAAGTGCATGTCACTAACTTAAGCAACTAGCATCTGTAAGTGACGGTTCCAATACAAAAGATTTCGGTTATTTTTTTACAACAAAGAAACTGATGGTTAAATCGATTAATATGTGATATATGAATATTTTTATCTGATAAATGTTACTTCGCATACTATAACTAGCACGCTACACGTACACCACGATTTTCTTCACTCGTTCCGTCGGTGTTTTACATATAATTTCAGGTTTTTAAGGTCCTTATCTAATAACTGTTTCTCTGAATCTCATAACTAGCTCGTCACATGCATACAATGATCTTCATTTCTCCTCTATGGCTGTTTTACATGAAATTTCAGATTTTAGATTTTAATAAGAAAATAAACGAAACAAATCGAGAAAATATGAAAAACATGAAGTTAGGAAGAGCATAAAACGTGGTATGGCTGCTAGAACTAGAGATCACTGTAAGGGGCGATCAAAAAGTTTCCCTTCGAAGGCGACACCAGCCCCTTGCCTACATGTCCGTGCTTATATACCCGCATCGGAGTCGCGATGCGTTGCACGTATGCTGTAACGACGCGCTCTAATGGAAACTTTTTGATTGCCCCTTACATATCTGAAGCTATGGCACTGACACTGGCATTTAAAGTTGCTTATCTAATGGTAAGAAAGATGAAGTTTCTGATCTTTTGTCTAAAAAAAAAAATGTGTAGGTGATATCTGTAGCCTCCGTAAAAGTCATATGGCAGCAGGTATGTAGATTTTACCCGTTACGGGATTACCATGCTGATTCGGTACATAGTTCAGCCAAGGCGTGCTGTTTATGTGGTTTCTCATGCCCGCATAGACGAATATTGGGCTGGTTTCCAATTTCCACCACAGAAACACAACACTTGATCAGTGGAAATGCGGAAAACACACACAATAGACTTCACACGATTCACCGACTCACCGAGTAACACGGCTTCCTTCAGTCTACGAAGGAGGGTGTTCACAAAACACTCGTGCGACCCGTCATAGAATAATACCCAACTGTGTGGAACCCCTACCAAACAGAATTAGCTGAGGATATCGAACACATAAAAAGAAGGTCAGAACGAATGGTGACAGGTGTGTTTGACCGACAATAGAGCGACACTTAGAAGCTGAGAAACCTGAACTGACAGACACTTGAAAACAGAAGCCAACTACCCTGCGACGGCCTCCTTACAAAGTTTCAACAACCAGCAGTAAGTCAGGAAACTAGGAATATACTACCACCTGCTACATATCGCTCCAGTAGCGATAGCGAAGACAAGATTTGGCTAACTATCGTGCGCACGGAGGAGTTTAAGCAGCCATTTTTCCCGGGCTTCATACGCGAATGGAACAGCGAGTAATCTTAACATACGGTACAACGGAACGTACCTTCTGGAATGCTCTTCTCAGCTGTTCGTAGAGTACGATGTAAATTAGACTATGGGGCATTGTGGCGACGAGAAGGACTCCTGTCAAGGAAGCAAGTGCCAGAGGCTGTATGAGAGAGTAAGGTCAGGTGCAGGCTCTGCACAGGGGGAGGAAAGGAGAATAATACGTGTGTCTTAGGCTGCTGGCCACCTACTCAGTGTTTACAGAGTTAAAAAAAATTATGGACCTACTTTCGTTATTGCAATCATCAGTACGAAGGCTGGTTTGACAGAGCTCTTTATGTTAGTGTATCCTGCGCCATTCCAGTGGCGTAACTAAGATAAACGGCACCTAGGCCAAATTTACAGTTTTCACCCTCCCTTCCCCCACCCCTTGGGACACATCTCTATTTTTCTTTGTTTAATCCTCATAGTCGTAGCTCCATCTAATAGATGAAAACAAAAAACAAGCAGGGAAACGTAGGTCTTATTGAACTGATGTTCAACGCAGTACAATCCGAAGCCTCTCATGATTCCCTTTCATAAATATATGCACCTTCCCACTTTAGTGCCCTCCAACTCATTCTCTTGTGATTCTTCTCCTTCCCCCACCTACTTCGCTATCTCTCTACGTCTTTTCTTACCCTTTCCACGTCTGTTTAGCCCGTCACAGAACTACACCTCTACGGACACGGCGCGCAAGGCTTGCATCCGGCTGTCATATATTAGTTACGCCATAGTGCAAGTCTCTGCATATCTCCAGATGTGTTTAACCTGCACCCATCTGAACCTGCTTACTGTATGCAATCGCTGGCCTCCCTCTGCAGTTTCTACTCCTGCTTGACAATTTCCTCCATTACCTAATTAAGTATTCCTCGATGCCTGAGGACACGTCATATCAAAACTTATATCTTCTTTTCGTGAAGTTCTTAGACCTTTTTTCTCCTCGTTTCGTTTCAATACGTCTTAAATATTAACTCGACTTGCTGATCTAATTTCAGCATTCCTTGAAACTATACAAGGAAAAAATATAATAATACACTACCAAAAGCCGTAATTTTGATATTGTTTTATCAGGCAATCAGTTTCGACTTTCCAGTCACGTCATCTCCAGGTCTGTCGCATGAATGACACCAAGTACCACTCGTGCATGTATAAAACAAGGCAACAATATTCGTATGTGGTTCCGTAGATATCCGAAGTTCATGAGCATGCTTGTTGATGATACATGTGACCTCATCTCGAGTTGCTGTGACATGTCTGAAGAGTACACATGTCATGAAGTTCGGATATGTACGGCACCCGATACGAATATTGGTGCCTTTTCTTATACATGCACGAGCGGTACTTGGTGTCATTCATGCGACAGGCCTGAAGATGACGTGATTGGAACGTCGGAACTGGTTCCCCAATAAAACAATATTAGGATAAGAGCCGTTAGTTACATTTCATCGACCAGCCGCTATCCCACGCCCCTGAGCCCAAGATGGAATACATTTACTATACTGAGGAAAGTCTGGAGCATTGTTCTAGAAATGTATGGAACTAGTGAAGGGCGGAGCGTCATACATAGACAGAACACTACTTTTTTTGAACTACTGAGCAGTCTTGAGTATTTACGCATGAGGTATCGATACACCCAAACCTTACGAAAAAGCCGGCCGCTGTGGCAGAGAGGTTCTAGGCGCTTCAGTCCGGAACCGCGCTGCTTCTGACTGATTTGAAGCAGCTCTCACCGCTACTCTACCGTGTGCAAGTCCTTTCAGATCTGCACAGTTGTTGTACCCTGCATCCATCTGAGCCTGCTTACCATATTTAAGTCTTGGACCCTCAATACAAGTTTTACTACCCCCACTCTGCTCCATTGTCAAATTAACAGCTGGTTGATGCCTGAGAATGTGTTCCTTTGTTTTTTTGGCGAAGTTATGCCCCAAAGTTCTTGTCTCCGCATTTCAGATTCAATACATGTTCAATAGATACTCGACCTACCCAGCTAATCTCCAGCATTGTTCGCAACTGAGCACGGAAAAGTCTCAAATGTTGTGCTAGAAATATAGAAAACTAGTAAGGTAAAGAGTGGGGCGGGTTGGGATCGTAAGTCATTTCAGTAAGAGAAGGCGCCCCCGTTACGCGTCAGGGTACCGGTCGGACCCGTCGTAAAAGAATGCCCGGCGCTGCCGCTCTCTCACCTTGAAGGCCATGTCTGTCGTTGAGCAGCTGACTGGCCGAGGAGCGGTCCGGCGGGGCTTTATACCGGTCCGCCGGGTGGTCGCCGGGGTGCCGGCGTGGCCCGGCGTGGCGCAACCGTTGTGTCACCGCCCAGCCGCGGCCCGCACGTAAATCAGGACAGCAGCACCGGCTCCGGCAGGCCGCAGCGCCGAATTAATTACACCTAATATGCAGGCCATGTCATATGGCGGGGCCGCTGCTCCACTTTTGCGACAAGTTGGGTTTCGGTTTCTGTAGGGCGGCGTGGCGCGGCCAGCCGGTTCTGCATTGAGCAACAGCGGCCGGCCCTGCCCAGAGTGGGCCGGCGACGCCCAGCACCCAGCGCAACGCCCCGCACCTCACCAGACGCACGCCGGCCGCCGCCGCTGCCGCTGCCGCTGCCGCCGCGACTCCACGCGGCGTACGAGCGAACCGTTTTCTACCTGTACTCTCTAATTGTTGCATCCCATTTGCCACGGAGGGGCAACGGAGTGGGCTGTCACCAGGGATGGTAAAAACAGACTGGTTAACACAAATATTGGTATTTTAAACTACTGGCCATTGAAATTGCTACACCAAGAAGAACTGCAGATGATAAACGGGTATTCATTGGACAAATACAAGTATATTATACTAGAACTGACATGTCATTACATTTTCACGCTATTTGGGTGCATAGATCCTGAGAAATCAGTACCCAGAACAACCACCTCTGGCCGTAACGGCCTTGATACGCCTGGGCATTCAGTCAAACAGAGCGGATGGCGTGTACAGGTACAGCTGCCCATGCAGCTTCAACACGATACCACAGTTCATCACGAGTAGTGACTGGCCGATTGTGACGAGCCAGTTGCTCGGCCACCATTGACCAGACGTTTTCAATTGGTGAGAGATCTGGAGAATGTGCTGGCCAGGGCAGCAGTCGAACGTTTCCTGAATCCAGAAAGGCCCGTACAGGACCTGCAACATGTGGTCGTGCATTATCCTGCGAAATGTAGGGTTTCGCAGGGATCGAATGAAGGGTAGAGCCACGAGTACTAACACATCTGAACTGTAACGTCCACTGTTCAAAGTGGAACAAGAGGTGACCGAAACGTGTAGCCAATGCCACCCTGTACCTTCACGCCGGGTGATACGCCAGTATGGCAATCACGAATACACGCTTCCAATGTGCGTTCACCGCGTTGTCGCCAAACACTGATGCGACCATCATGATGCTGTAAACAGAACCTGGATTCATCCGAAAAATGACGTTTTGCCATTCGTGCACCCAGGTTCGTCGTTTACATCATCGCAGGCGCTCCTGTCTGTGATGCAGCGTCAAGGGTAACCGCAGCCGTGGTCTCCGAGCTGATAGTCCCTGCTGCCGCGAACGCTGTCGAACTGTTCGTGCAGATGGTTGTTGTCTTGCAAAAGTCCCCATCTGTTGACTCAGGGATCGAGACGTGGCTGCACGATCTGTTACAGCCATGAGGATAAGATGCCTGTCATCTCAACTGCTAGTGATGCGAGGCCGTTGGGATCCAGCACGGCGTTCCGTATTACCCTCCTGAACCCACCGATTCCATTTCTGCCAACAGTCATTGGATCTCGACCAACGCGAGCAGCAATGTCGCGATACGATAAACCGGAATCGCGGTAGGATACAATCCGACCTTTATCAAAGTCGGAAACGTGATGGTACGCATTTCTCCTCCTTACACGAGGCATGATAACAACGTTTCACCAGGCAACGCCGGTCAACTGCTGTTTGTGTATGATAAATCGGTTCGAAACTTTCCTCATGTCAGCACGTTGTAGGTGTTGTCACCGATGCCAACCTCGTGTGAATGCTCTGAAAAGCTAATCATTTGCATATAACAGCATCTTCTTCCTGTTGGTTAAATTTCGCGTCTGTAGCACGTCATCTTCGTGGTGTAGCAATTTTAATGACCAGTAGTGTATTTCTGAATAACCAGTACTAATCGGTATCTGTTTGATCTCGGTTAGAAGAGATGCTTTCTACACTGAAGAGACAAACAAACTGATACACCTGCCTAATATCATATAGGACCCTCCCGAGCACCCAGAAGTGCCCAAACACGACGTGGCATGGACTCGACTAATATCTGAAGTAGGGTTAGAGGGAATTGATACCATGAATCCTGCAGGGCTGTCCATTAATCCATGAGAGTACGAGAGGTACAGATCTCTTCCCAACAGCACGTTGCAAGGCATCGTAGATAAGCTCAATAATGTTCATGTCTGGGGAGGCTGCTGGCCAGCGGAAGTGTACGAACTCAGAAGAGTGTTCCTGGAGCCACTCCGTACATGTGGGATGTCGCATTGTCCTTCTGGAATTGCACGAGTCTGTCGGAGAGCCGGCCGCTGTGGCCGAGCGGTTCTAGGCGCTTCAGTCCGCAAACGCGCTGCTGCTACGGAATCAGGTTGGAATCCTGCCTCGGACATGGGTGTGTGTGATGTCCTTAGGTTAGTTAGGTTGAAGTAGTTCTAAGTCTATGTTCTAAGGCGCTGCAGTCATGGACTGTGCGGCTGGCCCCGGCGGAGGTTCGAGTCCTCCTTCGGGCATGGGTGTGTGTGTGTGTGTTTGTCCTTAGGATACTTTAGGTTAAGTAGTGTGTAAGCTTAGGGACTGATGACCTTAGCAATTAAGTCCCATAAGATTTCACACACATTTGAACATTTTTTTGTAAATCCAGGGGCCTGATGACCTCAGACGTTAAGTTCCATAGCGCTCAGAGCCATTTGAACCATCTGTCGGAGTGCGCAATGGACATGAATGGATGGAGGTGATATACAGGATGCTTACGGGTGTGTCACCCGTCAGAGTTGAATCTAGGAGTATCAGGGGTCCCATATCACTCCAACTGCACACGCCCCACACCATTACAGAACCTCCACCAGCTTGAACAGTCCCCTGCTGATATGCAGGATCTATGGATTCATGAGATTGTCTCCATACCCGTACACGTCCATCCGCTCGATACAATTTGAAACGAGGCTCGTTCGATCAAGCAACATCTTTCCAGTCATCAACAGTCCAATGTCGATGTTGACAGGCCCAGGCGAGTCGTAAATCTGTGTGTAGCACAGTCGTCAAGGGTACACGAGTGGGCCTTTGGCTCCGAAAGCGCATATCGATGATGTTTCGTTGAATGGTTCGCACGCTGACACTCGTTGTCGGTCCGGCATTGAAATCTGCAGTAATTTGGGGAAGGGTTGCACTTCTGTCATGCTGAACGATTTTATTCAGTCGTCGTTGGTCCCGTTCTTGCAGGCTCTTTTTCCGGCCCCTGCAATGTCGGAGACATGATGCTTTACCGTTTTCCTGATTTTCTTGGTACAGTCGTGAAATGGTCGTACGGGAAAATCCTCACTTCGTCGCTGTCTGGGAGATGCTGTGTCCCATCGCCCGTTGCGCCGACTATAACACCACGTTCAAATTCAATTAAATCTTGATAACCTTCCATTGTAGCAGCAGTAACCGATTTAACAACTGCGCCAGACACTTGTTGTCTTATATAGTCGTTGCCGACGGCAGCGCCGTGTTCTGCCTGTTTACATATCTCTGTTTTTGATTACTGATGCCTATACGAGATTCTTTGGCGCTTCAGTGTATTTTTCACTAATAACCGAGTAAAAAACAGATATCAATTAACATAGCAGCAGTCCTAAAATATTTCGTTCTTAAATAAACCTTTTTTCTAAAAAGGAGTAATTCTTATTCGTAAATTTTACACTAATTTGGAATATTGTGTTATTATAGAAAATGGGAAAGCGATCAGTGCTATCTTAATAACAATGCCAACAAAAATGAGCAGCAAACACATGGCATAAGAATTGGTACAGAACTGCTGAGACAGTAATGCCATTGTAGCCGTGTGTCGTGGCTTAAGGCACTCGCATTGTGCAGTGTGCAAGACTTCCCCCACCTGGTCTACAAGGTAGGGTTTCTCGCTTTCGTCGCCGGATATCCGTTGTATTGGAGAAGGGCACCAACCCTAGTCTCGAAATATTTTTACGACGTGACATAACAGTACAATGTTTCATTTGCTTTAAAAGATCAAAGATTCTTCTGCCATTTCTATGAAATAATAAAAGAGGAAGGAAATTCCGTAACAAAATTAAGAAAATATTCCCTGCTATTGTGCAGTGATCCAACGTTTCGTCCCCATCTGCGTGAATGTCCAATTCACAGACTGGCTCGCTACTGACTACAGCAAAATTCCGCTTCCGCGAGATTCCGTGCAGTGGCGTGACGTCATATATTTTGAAAACGCGCGCGCAACTGGCCTTTGTCGACTGCCCTCGTCCACTGTTACTATCATCCCATGGAGGCAGACTGGTGCACATCTTCTTCGGCACCGGAATCCAGATGTCATTCAATTTCACGCCCTCCTCCTTCCTATTAAAATTTCTGTGGTGTTTCACAATCTCTGTTGCCTCACTGTATAGCCTGTTGTGGTATCCGTTTGTAGCTGCCAGTATTTGAGTCCGATCAAAATGAATGTGGTGGTCTCCTGGCTGTAAAACATGTTCCGCAACAGCTGGTCTGTCGAGCTCCCCTCTTCTGCAATTTCCGTTGTGCTCTTAGAGCCGTGTTTTGACAGTTCTTTTTGTAGTACCCACGTACACGTCTCCACAACTACACGGAGTACTATAAATTCCAGCTTTTTCCAGCGGTTGGCGAGCATCGATTTTAGGTGATCTTGTATCTTCTGTGTGGGTGTGTAAATTACCGCGATGTTCCGCTTTCTCAAGATTTTTCCTATGCGGTCGGTCACGTCCTTAATGAATGGCAGGAAAACTTTTGATTTCACCGGCGCTTGTGCATCACTACGATTTCTACACGGTGGTCTTAACGCTATTTTCACATCAGCGAACAAATAAGCATTCCTGAGCAATGCAGCGGTGAGATGTTTTAACTCTGCGTCACGCAGCTCTGGTTCACAGGTTTTCCTTGCGCTATCCGCCAACGTTTTTATGATACCACGAAAGACTATACAGAGAGGCAACAGAGATTGTGAAACACTCCTGTAATTTTAATAGGAAGGAGAAGGGTGTGAAACTGAATGAAATATGGATTCCGTTGCTGAAGAAGATGTGTACCAGTCGTCCACCATAGGATGATAGTAACAGCGGACGACGGCAGTCGACAACGGCCAGTTGCGCTCGCGTATTCAAAACATGTGACGTCACGCCACTGCACGGAAGCTCGCGCAAGCGGAATTTAGTTGTAGTCAGTAGTGAGCCAGGGTTTGAATCGGACATTCAACAAAACTACGATCCCCCTTGAGAATGTCCTCCGCAGACGAGGAAGAAACGTCGGGTTTTCGAGTGAAATCCTGTCGACCGCGGTATAACTGTCCGGAATATTTTATTAGTTGTAACAATTCCGGCCGTGAAAGATGACATTTTACAGTTTCGTAACAGTAATAAATTAAAAACTTAACAACAATTCATTCATAGTATGCAATAAAAATAGATCATCTGCTTCTATTCCCTGAAAACGGACAAATAAACACGAAAAACACTCTTGAACTTAAGTTTTCACCCTTTAGCACTGAGTATTCATAATGCTCAAATAGTAGAATGATCCCCGATTACGACATGATTTTTGAGCACACTTTCGAAATATTACAATCAGTAGGAGAATACTGGTGATCTTTCGTAGTATTCAAACACTTATTACTTTTCCAGAAACACAGCGAACGGTGGGCGGACTAAATTTTCTTTTATTTGCCTATATAATTTAATATTTTGATTCTGTGTATCTTGAAACTGATAGAGTCAAATTTTTTCAGTCTGTGTTCGATTTCTACATTTTTTACAGGGAATAACAGAAATAAAAAACCGAAAATCGGTTATTTCGGAAACTGGTTATTTTGAGCAGTTGTTACAGCCAGGTTAAACTGCCTTCGGAAAGAAAACAATATAGCCGAAAACTGGTTGCTTCAGTGATAACCATCATCCCTAGCTGTCACTATGCTGCCGGCCGGAGTGGCCATGCGGTTCTAGGCGCTACAGTATGGAACAGCGAGACCGCTACGGTCGCAGGTTCGAATCCTGCCTCGGGCATGGATGTGTGTGATGTCCTTAGATTAGTTAGGTTTAAGCAGTTCTAAGTTCTAGGGGACTGATGACCTCAGAAGTTGAGTCCCATAGTGCTCAAAGCCATTTGAACCATTTTTTTTGTCACTATGCTATTTACCAATGCTAGAGCTGTAAAACTACCGTAGGCATCCGTAGACTACCATTCCTAGTGACGTTGATCAGTTAATGTCCTACTTGTGTTAAATGTACGTTGGTGTATTGCATACCTATTGGGCGTTACCTCATAACGATCGCTTACTTTCCATATGCAATCAGTACCTTACTAGATTCTCCTGAAAATCGGAAGCGGTGAACTATCTAGAAACTGAGTGACAATATACAAAGGTCTCGGTTACCTATGGAACATTTTTGTTCTGCATAGTTATCTTCCTGTTTGTTGCTTAAGAATGAACAGTATTTATAGCAAAACTGAAACAGTCAATGTTTAATTCACGTTTTATTTGAAAAATGTTTATGTGTAAGATGAAACAGAGCAGTGTTGTTGTAAAAATGAAGGAAACAATACAGATTTATTATACAGCGCTAGAAAACGCAATTTTCTCAATAAAAATGTAAAATAAAAAAACACAAAACAAAGATATATCAAACACGACTTTGATACTTCGTCGAACTTACATAAAACAAGTTTCTGTATTCATAAATACTTTCGTATCTATGAAGTACTGAGTAGGAAATAACAACATTAATTTTATACATTTTTTATGTTTGTGCATATAAACTGCACTTGTATCAAAAGTATTTTCTTTGGTTACATAAAAGCGCAGAAGTTACACGATCGACTAACTTTCATTACTTGCAAAATGCAATTTATGTTCTGTCAGGATATCAAATACACAGTGGACTAACACCGACTGATGTGCAGTTCTAATTATGTGTGATACAAGCAACCACACAAACAAAAAACAAAGAGATGTTCGTTGGCTCCCATTTTCTTATTTCTTTAGTTTTTTTTCCCTGCCAATGTTACCAATACTACCGGTAACCCCACCACTTACTACGTCATTTAACGTACTGTAGTGACAGAAGTTCTTAAGCCAAAATGGATACATATTATCGAAATGGATGCACATATGTATGTATGTATGTTCCACGTCTCCTCCTAAACCAGTAGACCGACTTCAACCAAGCTTAATGCACATATCACTTACAGTCGTAAATCGTCGCTGTGGTAGTAATAGGCAGCTACCTATCAAAGGAGCCCGCCCGGTTGGCCGTGCGGTCTAACGCACGGCTTTCCGGCCGGGAAGGAGCGCCTGGTCCCCGGCACGAATCCGCCCGGCGGATTTGTGTCGAGGTCCGGTGAACCGGCCAGTCTGTGGATGGTTTTTAGGCGGTTTTCCACCTGCCTCGGCGAATGCGGGCTGGTTCCCCTTATTCCGCCTCAGTTACACTATGTCGGCGATTGCTGCGCAAACAAGTTCTCCACGTACGCGTACACCACCATTACTCTACCACGCAAACATAGGGGTTACACTCGTCTGGTGTGAGACGTTCCCTGGGGGTCCACGGGGGGCCGAACCGCACAATAATCCTGGGTTCGGTGTGGGGCGGCGGAGGGATGAAGTGGACTGCGGTAGTCGTCGTGGGGCTGTGGACCACTGCGGCTGCGGCGGAGACGGAGCTTCTCCGTCGTTTCTAGGTCCCCGGTTAACATAACATACAATACAATACAATACAATACCTATCAAAGGGGTGCGGGTCAGAGTGAAAACGCAGAGTAGACCGTGACGCGCGAATACCCATTCAGTATTTGAGAATGAGAGTGCTTAATGACTCGCAGCTAATTTTACACATGATTTCAAACTTTTGCTGACAGCCCCCACAAAATAATGAAAGGAAAAAAGTTTATCCCTTATTATTTTTTCGCTGTTCATGCAGTAAAACTGCCACACGAAGTATTTATTACTTCTTTACTGCTATCTGTATTAGCGACACATTTTGCAGACAGTATTCACATACACCACTGAATGTACAAAAAACTTATATCACTGTAAGACACATAGATCAGGATATATGATCTCATAAAGACTGAGATGCGTGTAAAACTGCCACGTCATGCACGAAAATTTCAATTTATTACTTCTTTCTTCTCTGTTCCAAACACATTTCGCAGCCATTAGACACATACACCACTGGATGTACCTGCAAAATTGTGTCATTGTACAGCACATTATTCAGGAGATACGACATCATAAACATTGAGCTGTGTGAAAATGAAAGTGCTGGGCGAAGTTCGCTAGAGACACAGGTGGAATATTTGTACAAATACGTGTGAAATATGTGAAATATATTTGACATGTGGGCATGTGCGCGAACCCTTGCAATGATTTGAACCAAATTTAAACACATATTAGTTGCAATGTGGAAAGAAATATTGTAGTGGTGAGAACCACCAGCCTCCTATGGGTGTGAGTGTGATAACGTGGAGTGAGAAGGGGAGAGGAGGGGATGGAAGTCGGCCAGGGGGAAAGGAGGAGATGGGCACGGATACAGGGAGTAGGGGGTGACACACAGAGGGTAGGGGGAAATGAACAGAGAGAGGGGAGAGGAGGAGATGGCCAGAGCAAAGAAAGAGGAGAAGATGGACAGAGATTGGGGAAGAAAGAGATAGGTAGAGAGAGGGGGAAGGAGGAGAGGAGCTAAGGGGGGGGGGGGGGGTGGAAATGGACAGAGAAATGGAAAAGGAGGAGATGGACAGGGTAAGTGGGGAGGAAGAGAAGGACAGTGAGAGGAGGGAGGAGGAGATGGACAAAGAGAGGGAGGAGGTGAAGATGGAACTAGAGGGAGAAGGAGGAGATGGATAGAGGGGAAAGGAGGAGGTGGATAGATGAGGAAGGAGCAGGCTGACAGAGGGAAGAGGAGCAGACTGACAGAGAGGGGGGAGGAGGAGATGGACAGAGAGGGGGGCAGGAGGAGATGGACAGAGAGTGTGGAGGGTGGCAGAGGTGGACAGAGTTAGGGTGGCGGATGTGGACGGAGCGAGGGGGTGGAGGAGATGATGGAGACGGGGTGAAGGAGGAGATGCACAGAGAGCGAGGAGGAGAAGATGGACTAATACAAGATTTGAATAAATACATACCTCGGCAACACCAGCTACTCAGCTAGTAACAAATAAAGAACAACTTGCTGAAAGCAAAAATATGATTGTTTATAACTATTTCTTATATTTACTCCAGAACCAACAACAAAAGAACTCTGAACTCGTTGCCGGCCGGAGTGGCCGAGCGGTTCTAGGCGCTACAGTCTGGAACCGCGCGACCGTTGCGGTCGCAGGTTCGAATCCTGCCTCGGGCTCAGAGTCATGTGAAACATCTGCACTCGTTGCACTTGCTTAAAGGACTACACAAAGGCTTCAAGAAGTCGACATGCTTTGTATTTCATTGTTTCAGATGTGTAATGATGAACCAAAACATTATAAGCACCTCCTTACTAGCGTGTTGGTCCATCTTTGAAGTGCAATGCAGCAACGATTCTACATGGTATGAATTCGACAAATCGTTGATATGTTTCCGCAGCTGTGTACGCACACGTCACGCAATTCTCGTAAATTACGGGCCGGTGGTATTTGGAGCGGAACCGGATCCCAGTAGCGTCCCGTACGTGTTCCAAGTTCAGATCCGGCTAATTTGATGCTCCAGTTTTCAATGTCAGTCCACTGTAGTGCTCCTCAAGCCACTGTACCACCGTTCTGGCCTTCTGATATGGCCAATTATCCTGTTGGAAGATGCAACCGCCGTCGAGGAAGACATCTATCTGTATCTACATCTATACTCCGCAAGTCATTTACGGGATGTGGCGGAGGATATTTTGTGCACCACTGTCACTTCCCATTTCCCTGATTCAGTCGCGAACGGTTCGCGGGAAGAACAATAGTTGGTTAACCTCCATGTGAGCTCGAATTTCTCTAATTTTACGTTCATGGTCTTTTCGCAAGATATACAGACATGTAGGAGGAAGCAACATATTTGTTGACTTTTCTAGGCACGTACGCGGTCGGAACTTTTAACAGTAAACCAGACCGTGATGCAGAAAGCCTGTGTTGCACCGTCTGCCCCTGAAGTTGACTGAGCATCTCTGTGACGCTTTCGCGTTTGCTAAACGAGCCTGTAGCGAAACGCGCTTCTCTTCTTTTGATCTTCTTTATTTCCCCTATCAATCCTATCCGGTACGGATCCCATACGAACGAACAATGTTCAGGTATTGGTCGAACGGAGATTAACCTGAAGGAATGCACGTGGTCTGCAGTAAAGTGCGCCTATTCCATAACTGTCATGGTGCCATAGATTGTACCGCAGGTTCACGGACGCTCAGGTGAATATCCACCATAGAGTAATATTGACCCCATTGGTCTGGTTCCGTGGTACGGTGCATGTTTCTAGCAGCGATTCACCTGGATGACAACATATTCTAAAATGGCTACCAACCTGATGTAACAAGAAACATGATTCATGCGAGCAGGCGACAAGTTTCCATTGATTCACCGTCGAGTCTCGATGATTCCGTGGTCACTGCAATCTTACTTGATGAATCAGTTGGGTCAAAATAATAGCATACGGTGTCGTCTGCTGCCGAGTCCCATGTTCGACAATGTCTGCTGAGTGGTTTGCTGAGAAACACTTATGCCTGCACCAACTTTGTACTCTGTTGTCATATCTAGCACAGATAGCCGCCTTCCTGGTTTATAGAACGGGCAAGCCACCGACATCTACGCTCTGTGAAGAAACGTGGACACCCAACACCTTGTTGCCTGTTCGTGGTTTCACCATTCTTCAACCATTTTCAGTAGATGTTCACGACATTAGCACACCAAGAGCTGACCCTTTCCGCCATTTCTGCAATGCTCGCTCCCAAGTGCTGCATCATAGCGCTCCGCCCTTTGTCAACGTGGTCTACGTCGGTGTATTTCCCCACTTGCAGCCCTATCGTCGTCGTAAAAATTCCTTCGTTCCTCTCTGCTTATACAGAGGGGTCCAAAAAAATGTATCCACTGTTTAAAAGTCCATAACTTGCCAACTAATTGACGGAGTTGTTTCATTTTTGGTGAAAGTGTAGCTTAAAGTCCAACTTAAAGATATCACTGTAGGTGTTCGAATTGGTCACCATTAACATCCACACGCAAACGATGCCGCCGAACTGCAGCACGAACTACTGACTGCAACGTGTTCATTTGGATATTTGCACATGAATGTACGATGGATTCTCAAAGTTCATCCAATGTGCGTGGCTTTTGTCGATAAACGATGTCCTTTAGTGTTCCCCACAGGCAGAAGTCCAAAGGAGTTAGGTATGGGGAACGTGGTGGATACTCCACAGCACCTCTACGGCCTATCCATCTTCCTGGTAGATTTTCGTCGAGATGCGCCCTAACACGATTTTGGTAGTGGGCTGGGGCACCATCTTGTTGAAAGTAAACTCTTCCGTCTCCATACAAGTCTCGGATGGCAGGTAAAATGGATGTCTGAAGCTTCTGAAGGTACCGGTAACTGTGCCGGTGGAAGATGGATAGGCCGTAGAGGTGCTGTGGAGTATCCACCACGTTCCCCAGATCTAACTCCTCTGGACTTTTACCTGTGGGGAACACTAAAGGACGTCGTTTATCGACAAAAGCCACGCACACTGGATGAACTTCGAGAATCCATCGTTCATTCATGTGCAAATATCCAAATGAACACGTTGCAGTCAGTAGTTCGTGCTGCAGTTCGGCGGCATAGTTTGTGTGTGAATGTTAATGATGACCATTTCGAACACCTACAGTGATATCTTTAAGTTGGATTTTAAGCTACAATTTTACCAAAAATGAGACAACTCCGTCAATTAGTTGGCAAGTTATGGACTTTTAAAGAGTTGATACATTTTTTTGGACCCCTCTGTATGTATTCCTTACCTCGTCAAGATCCCGCAACGCCACCAGTCGACATTCATTCTCGCAGTGGATAGTGATTGTAACGTTTTTGCTCAACAGTGTACATGTTGTTGTTGTTCTTATGGTCTTCGGTCCAAAGACTGATATGACGCAGCTCTCCATGCTAATCTATCCGGTGCAAGCCTCTTCATCTCCGAGTAACTACTGCGACCAGCATCCTTCTGAATCTGCTTAGTGTACTCATCTCTTGGTCTCCCTTTACTGTTTTTACCGTCTACGCTTCGCTCCAGTACTAAATTGACAATCCCTTGTTACTTCAATATGTGTTCTACCAACCGATCCTTTCTTCCAGTCAAGTTCTGCCACAAATTCCTCTTCTTCCCAATTCCGTTCAGTACCTTCTCATTAGTTACGTGATCTACCCACGTAATCTTCGGCATTCGTCTGTAACACCACATTTCAAAAGCTTATATTCTCTTCTTGTCTAAACTGTTTATCGTTCATGTTTCACATCCATACATGGCTGTATTCCATACAAATACTGTTTTGAAAAGGTTTCCTGACACTTTAATCTATACTAGACTATTTCTCTTCTTCACAAACGCTTTCCTTGGCATTGCCAGTCTACATTTTATATCTTCTGTACTTCGACCATCATCAGTTATTTTGTTCCCCAAATAGCAAAACTCCTTTACTACTTTAAGTGTCTCATTTCCTAATCTAATTCCCGAGGCATCACCCGACTTAATTCGACTACATTCCATTATCCTCGTTTGCTTTTGTTGATGTTCATCTTATATCCTCCTTTCAAGACACTGTCCATTCCGCTCAACTGCTCTTCCAAGTCGTTTGCTGCCTCTGACAGACTTACAATGCCATCGGCGAACCTCAAGGTATTCATTTCTTCTCCATGGATTTTAATATCTACTACGAATTTTTCTTTTGTTTCCTTTACTGCTTGCTCAATATACAAATTGAGTAACATCGGGGAGAGACTACAACCCTGTCTCACTCCTTTCCCAACCACTGCTTCCCTTTCATCCCCTTCGACTCTTATAACTGCCATCTGGTTTCTGTACAAATTTTAAATAGCCTTTCGCTCCCTGTATTTGACCCCTGCCACCTTCAGAATTTGAAAGAGAGTACTTCAGTCAACATTGCCAAAAGCTTTCTCTAAGTCTACAAATGCTAGAAACGTAGGATTGCCTTTTCTTTACCTATCTTCTAAGGTAGGGTCCGTGTGGCCTCGCGCGTTGCTACATTTCTCCGGAATCCAAACTGATCTTCCCCGAGGTCCTTATGCGAAATGTCCTGCCCTGATACAATGGACCAGTGTTGGAAAATGGTTGTTGGAAATAAATTTTCAAATCCCCTGGCAGAAAGCAACTCTTTACCAAGTGCTAATAATGTAGGTGGGCAGGAAATGGCCAATGAAACTGCTTGAATTTGTTCCTGAAGGTGATTTGCTGAAAGAGCTAAATTTTAAATAATTTCGTGGGGCAGTTTGGAGCTCGCCATGTGGAGGTGTATAGGAGGCAAGTCGAGCGTGCTGTGGGAAGGAGGTTTTAACTAAAGTGATTGCCATTCCAGAGGTCGGGAATTAGTAATGTTTCGTAATCTGCAAGGCTACTTTTACGGTACGGAAAACTTTCAAAGAATTCGAATGTTCGTTCCCGTGTGTAGGCGTGAAATTCGGCTCAGTTACTTTCCGATGTTCAAGGCGAGTGTTGCGATTTAGTGAGCGAGCACATGCTTGGCAGGCAGAGACTACATATCAGACCGCGGAGTCAGTAGCTGGCTGGAGACGATGTTCGATGAAAGTTGCGGACTTGCGAGGTTTGATTAAAGGGAATAATTTTCTTCTGTCACCGTGAAAACTTGAATTGTGGTGTTTTTGCCTTTTCACCTGCTGACCTTGAAACATTTCCTGTTGTGTTGTTGTTGATACTGACGGTCGAAGTCGTTACGGGCCAGGTGGAGGCGGCGTTTGGACTTCGTCATTTTGTAGTCTAATGGCCAGATATAAAAATCTTTCTGAAGGTAGTTAGAGGGCTACAGGACCTTACGTACTGTCTCTGAAATAGTGACAAGTTTAGCCCTGTCTCGTGGACCACAGCGAGGCTGGCCATCTTGTTCAAACTTATTTAATAAAGTAGCGATACAGAGGATTAATCCGGGATTTCCAATAAAAGTTTCCGTATAAATAATAGGAGCAATACGTTACGTGCAATCCTGCCGCGGCCGCCATTGTGATTTCGCGCTTCGCTACGGAAATTCAAGGGAGGGACGTAAGGCACTTTTGAGCGTACTGCATGCGCACTTTCTATGCGCAAGCACCTTCTGAAGATACTGTCTCTCTCCATCTCTCTCCTTCCCTCCACTTTCCAAATATCTTCTACGGCGCTGGTAATTATGTCCAAACTACGTCTCGCTGTCCACCTCAAAAATGTTCAAATGTGTGTGAAATCTTATGGGACTTAACTGCTAAGGTCATCAGTCCCTAAGCTTACACACTACTTAACCTAAATTATCCTAAGGACAAACACACGCACCCATGCCCGAGGGAGGACTCGAACCTCCGTCGGGGCCAGCCGCACAGTCCATGACTGAGCGCCTGAGACCGCTTGGCTAATCCCGCGCGGCTGTCCACCTCATAATGTAAGCCTTCCTAGCTCTTTATTCTGCCTTTTCTAAATGATACTCCTCGTAGAAATTTTAAGTTTCAGGACAGTGTCGGAGTACAGGTAGATTGAACACATGGCGGTTAAAACTGACGCACACCGTTTTCTCTACATAGAAGTAAAGACCATTACTGCTGGCCATTCCAGTTCCTCAATAGCGAGCTCTAAACGGCACAACGTGTTTGGAAGTACTGAAGTGAAACAGAAAAGAATGAAAACACCAGTCAATAATAAGCAAGTATAAAGATTACAAAGGTTAAACTACAAGCTGTCCCAAAACTTTCGTATCGGAATTATTTCTTAGGAGAGAGAATTCGAAACAGAGAGCTCTGAAATGAGTAGTGATCGAAAATGAATATTTAACATTCCTTTAAAAAACAGAGGTAAACAACATACACTTTGCATGTTGTGAAAGCGACGATCGCCAATCTCAGTACACGCATTACAACATAATCCATTGACAGAACTGACCTCTGGGCTAGTTATCATTTGGGCACATACCTTGCACACGGTTTTCACGATAAGGGTGTAAATATTCCTGCACTGTACTTCAAGAGAAGATCCTAGTCAGCTTGCAGCACTTTTGCCAACTTTCAAGAAGAGCAGAAGGCTGCCGACAGCACTGACTCGCTGCGTTTCCAAGGGACTCCCAAAACCGAATTTTTCAAACCGATTTCCCTATACCAGTGGTTCCCAACAGGTGGTCCGCGGACCCCCAGGGGTCCGCGAGCTATGCCAGAGGGGTCCACAAGATGCTATTAGAATAAAAAATATGTTAAATATATATCATATGATAAGAGATTTTTTGTTTTGGCCGCTTCCTGCATGAGCAGAGCTTTAGCGAACGCTAACTTCTGCGTCTAGCGTCTTGCTAGAGCCATTTGACACTAGAAAATATAACTCTGATTACCTGGAAATCGGTTTTACGTTCACTGGACCTGAGCAACAGCCTAAACCTCAATGTTTAATTTGCTATGAAAGCCTTTCTAATGAATGTCTACTCAATGCAATCTCAAGTGTAGTACACTTAAAAGACCAATACACTCAGTTTTAATTTTTTCCTGTCGTTTTCAGTTAATACTCAGTTTTTATTTTTTAAGGAGTTTGTTATACTAAACAACCAAAATTGAAGACAAAGATTTTGAGCAATTATCAAAAATTTAACAATAACAATGATGGCTAAATTGAAAAAGTTTTAAGCTCAATATTTTTTCAATAATGAATATGTCAATGTTTTTTCTAAGTAACAAGAATAGAAAACGTATAAAAAGACTCTTAATTTGTTTTTTTAGGTACTTTATACCGTGATATGACAAGGTACCAATCAAGCTCGATGAGGCGGTCCTTGAGAAAATTTTGTTGGGAACCCATGTCCTATACCGCTTCTGATGAGTCGTGTAAACACTCAAGCATCGATTACATGGAAATGCGGTTATAGTTACCCGATTTCCTCTTCTACAATCGATTTTCGCTCCCAAGGAGAGGCACAACTGTTTTTGAAAACGTGCTATGGTTGTTTTTGAACCTTTTTTGCCTCGTCTCAACGGAGAGACTCTTTGTCCAGTGAAGGATAAGTAGAAGAAACACACTGACAAAAAAAGAATCGCAACTAAAAAAAAAAATTGTGGAAAGTAATTAAATTTCGGGAATACATTTGTCTAGGTAACATATTTAAGTGACTAGCATTGTCAGCTCACTGGTTAATGTTAAGTGCGAGATAAGCCATTGAAAACGTGAAATGCTGGTACATTAATAACACTTGTAGCCGCCAGACTGCTGAATGCAATAATGCAAATGTGCATGCATAGTGTTGTACAGGTGCCGAATGTCAGTTTGTGTGTTAGAGTTACATGCCTGTTGCACTTGGCACGTCAATACAGGGACGGTTATTGCTGTTTGTGGATGGCGCTGGAGTTGTCATCCGGTTATGTTCCATATGTGCTCGATTGGAGACAGATGTGGTGCTCTAGCAGGCCCAAGGCAACATCCCGATACTGTAAAGCACGTTGTATTATAATAGCAGCTATGAGCGAGCGTTATCCTGTTGAAAAACACCCCCCTGGAATGAATTCCAGCGCGAGAGGTCGAATCAGGAGACTGACGCACAATTTTTCAGTCAGGGTGTGTGGGATAACCACGAGAGCACTCCTGCTGTCATACGAAATCGCACCCCAGACCACAATTCCAGGTGTAGGTCCAGTTTGTCGACTACACAGACAAATTGGTAGCAGGCCCTCAAATGGCCTCCCTCTAACCAACATACGGTCATCACTGGCACCGAGACAGATCCAGCTGCCATCGGAAAACACAATAGACCTCCACCCTGCCTTCCAGTGAACTCTCGCTCGACACCAATGAAGTCGCAAATGGCGGTGGTTTGCGGTCGGGCTCGGAGCTGTCCTTGAAGTAACCGCTTTGTAGCTGTTTGTAGTGCCACTGTCGTACCAGCTGCTGTTGGGGTTGCTGCTGCAGACGCATTACGATGCGCTAGAGCCATATGTCGAACACGATGATCTACCCTCTCGGTAGTGCCACATAACCGTCTGGAGGCCGGTCTTCTTGCGACTATACATTCTCGTGACCGCCTCTGCCAGCAGTCATGTACAGTGGCTACATTCCTGCCAAGTCTTTCTGTAATATCGCAGAAGGAACATTCTGCTTCTCGTAGCCTTATTACACGACCTCATTCAAACTCAGTGAGATGCTGATAATGGCATCTTTGTCGCCTTAAAAGCATTCTTCAATAACATTAACTGACCACCTCCAATCTCAAATGTAACTAATGCTCACGACCGTTACAGCGTGTATTTATAAAGCAAATCTATACGCATCCACATAATAGGCAACTAGTGCCACAGTATCATCAACTCACCACGTCCAATCTCAAAAAATGGTCCAAATGGCTCTGAGCACTATGGGACTTAACATCTGTGGTCATCAGTCCCCTAGAACTTAGAATTACTTAAACCTAACTAACCTAAGGACATCACACACATCCATGCCCGAGGCAGGATTCGAACCTGCGACCGTAGCGGTCACGCGGTTCCAGACAAGCGCCTAGAACCGCACGGCCACGTCCAATCTCAAATCTTACTAATCCTCACGACCGTTACAGCGTGTATTTACAAAGCAAACATGACATGCATCCTCATAAAGGCGCTACTAGGGCCACTGTTGTGTGACTAGTGCGAAATTTGAACAATCATTTCCCAGATGAAAAAACATGTTTAATAACCTTCGTTTATATCGCACAACTCGTTCTTGGTGTGTGATTTTTTTTTCCGTCAGAGTATTAAATTGAGCTTGACGTTCCTGGCCTCCTAATTTAACTGAGGAGAAACAGACATTGTGCTGACGAAATCGGAAACCGGAGCTCCTGATTTACAGGGGTCATTTTTGTAAACCAACTGGCGATCCGAAAACCGATATTCAGCCGGTCTAACAAAACCATTCATGCCTTAACATGTAACAACGACAGCAGTAAATGGTTTCCGAAATTCAACTTTCGGCTTCCGAAAGTTGTCTCTCGTACAAACGTGCTGTTGTTGTCTTCAGTCCGAAGACAGCTCTCCATGCTACTCTATCCTGTGCAAGCCTCTGCCTCTCCGAATAACTACTGGACGCCCCCCCCCCCCCTCCCCCCAGGGAACGTCTCACACCAGACGAGTGTAACCCCTATGTTTGCGTGGTAGAATAATGTTGGTGTACACGTACGTGGAGAACTTGTTTGCGCAGCAATAGCCGACATAGTGTAGCTGAGGCGGAATAAGGGGAACCAGCCCGCATTCGCCGTGGCAGATGGAAAACCGCCTAAAAACCATCCACAGACTGGCCGGCTCACCGGACCTCGACACAAGTCAGCCGGGCGGATTCGTGCCGGGGACCAGGCGCTCCTTCCCAGTCCGGAAAGGCGTGCGTTATACCGCACGGCCAAGCGGGCGAGCAGTTTGAACGTACTTAGTGTGCTAACCTCTTAGTCTTCCTCTACAAATTTTATCTCCGCTTCACTTTCTTCCATTTCTAAACTGATGATCATGTAAACATGGCAACTGAAAACCATAGTCGCCTAAAACTGCGTCAACACCTGAGTCGTTGCCGTAGAAACGTAAACAAAAGCGTGTTACGTGATCGGTTGTGGTAGACGCGTGAAGCACCCGCGCAGAGCTCGGTTTAACTGTCACGAATCTTCTCTGGCCGAAACGAACACAGTGAACTTCACATTATACCGGAGTGTGGATTTTAGGGTAACATCTTCTTATCAAATTCTGCTGTGGAGACAACTTACGCCGAGGACATTCTTCAACTTTCTGTGGCGTGAACGACCGAAGATTGGGTAAGTTTACATCCATGGCAACAAATCTGCAATTAACATGAGACATACCGCGAAAATGTTCTTTGTGCACTCTTTCGACTTTCCAGACACTACTGCTTGCAAAGTTCCTGTATCGACAATCAGTCATAAACGTACTAGTTTATTTTATGAATTCAGTCAATATTTATTTTGTGGTTTGGTCCAGTCGCATCTCAGGCTTCAGACTACAAATTGTGAGCGAAGGGGTTCGACACCCAAAAGACTGTTGAATTTTTTCCTTCTACTTTCGATCCGTCTACGAGCAACAACTCTATACTGTTTTGGTTAAGGAAGCCTCTTTTGCTGGACAACACTGTGCTCAGTATAATTATCATCTTCGTTAGCTACTAACAATTTCTTTCCTATGTAATGCGGTTCAGATTAAGTGATAGTTATTTTCATATATTCTTGTCACTTGAAAATAACTGTTCGTTGGAAATCGGTAATGATATAAACAAAAACAAAAATGAAGGCCAGGTCCGAACACGACTCCCACACTGAGTATTCAGTACAAGCTTAGTTATGTATACAGACAGTTCATCCGTTCCGAGAATCGAGTCTCGACCATTTTTGTCTGTTATTGACATTGATACAAGATATCGGTCCCAGGGATTCCAAGATTTTCGAAAATTTTTTCATCCCAACAATGTAAATAAGACGTAAAGCCATGCAGGAGGCAGGCGATCATTATTACAATAATCAGTAGTTGTCCTTTCTGGCTGACCAGGTCGCAATGGTAAAAACATCGGACAAAGCATGACTTTATGGATCATATGACGCGTTTCGGAATTTATCCGTCATCAGATATCTATGAGTGATTACTGCAGGTAGATATAACATTTCCGCATCACATGAGCAATAGAGTCATCCCTTGCCTGAAGTTTGACCTTTACCACTGCGACCCAGTCAGCCTGAATGGAGAACTACTGACTGTTTTAATTTGAAGTTTGACGTTGGATAACAAACGACGAAAGCAATATCCTTTCGCGTGATATATTTACAAATTTAACACTTTCCTATTTATTCCTTTACTTGTTCTGTGGAATCTTACTTCTTGCCAAATTTCGTGATTCTAGGTGGTGGTGGTTGTTAGTGTTTAACGTCCCGTCTACAACGAGGTCACTAGAGACGGAGCGCAAGCCCGGGTTAGGGAAGGATTGGGAAGGAAATCGGCCGTGCCCTTTCAAAGGAACCATCCCGGCATTTGCCTGAAACGATTTAGGGAAATCACGGAAAACCTAAATCAGGATGGCTGGAGACGGGATTGAACCGTCGTCCTCCCGAATGTCGTGATTCTAGGTCAACGGGAAGTATCGAATAGGTTTTCATGAGTGAGTTTGGGAACATCAAAATATGTTGACACAGATGGCCGTACCTTTCTGTTGCACTGACTTAGTAGCTAATGTTTATTATACCACCAAGGGACCATAGACGTTAGTGTGTGCCATAAATTTCAACTTGATACGTCTAACGTTCCTGAGAAAAAGATTCTTAAAAGACAGACGAACAGACGGACAGTCTGAAAACAAATGAAAAAAAGTTCTTTCTTGTGATGTAATTACAAATTTACAGTTTTCAGATTTTTTCCTTTCGTGGTATTGCGCAAATTCCTTTTTGCCAAATTTCATGATTCTAGGCTAAAGGGAAGTACCCTCTAGGTTTCCATGATTGAGTTTGAGAGTATTAAAATACGTGACACAAATGGGCGTATCTTTTGAGTGCACTGACTTTAAAGCTTCGAATATTTTACACTGCCAAAGGACCACAGAACTCGGTACGTGACATAAATTTCGACTCGATACGACTACCTCTTCCTGAGAGACATGGTTTTTAGCAGTCGTACGGATAGGCACAGAGACAGACAGAAAACAAAGTGATCCTATTAGGGTTCCGTTTTTACCGACTGAGGTACGGAACGCCAAAAATACAACTGTTTACCAGCCAAGGAAGTCCCACCCAGTTGGGCTTTGTCGAAGCAGATAATTTTGGTTGACAGACACTAATCACCCATCCTAACCAAATGGTTTTCCAGTTTTTCATGTAATAACAATTTTTTTAATTTGTAAATGTGATATTGTTTACTGTAACCGTTGACTCCTTTCAACAGATTCAGTTGCGGAGCTTGAATTCGACTTGTGTGGCTAGATTTTAAGATACATGTTTGATTTAAAGAAGCATTTAACAGGACAGACAATAACGAATGTCAGTTGGAATTGCATACTCTTTATTCTGGCAGTCGTATCTCTAAATGCTGCACATATCCATTAGAAACAGCTTAAGATATTTTTGCTGTCTGAGTCCTGGTGATGTGAGGATTAGTTAGATATTGGGAACATATATCATTGTGAGTTCGAAGGAAAAGGAAACGGAAAAGAGGTCTAGAATTAAGCGTTTCGCTTACATCGAATTCTCTGCGGGTATGGCATCTTCTTATTTATACAAGGAAAAAGACAGCGGAAGGAATAGGACGTAGTCTGCCTGAAGGAACCTTTCTGGCACTCTTATGAATTGACTCAGAATAACAAGGGAAGTGTGAAGAAAGTTCGCCAGATGAGAATTTAACTCTGATACTTGCAATCCCGAAGCCAGTGTGTAACCACTACGCTACATCATGTGAGTGAAGTTCACTGTTGCAAAATCGGTTCCAGAAATGTTGATATTAATAATATAAATTTTTATGCAGTCTGTGTGAAGAAATAAATAATTCCAAAACATTACTACCATAACATATAATTTCCAAGAGGTAGTATACTTCTTTTAATTTATATGACCTAAGCCGGGTGCAGTTAAAATACAGCCACGTGTACATAGGACACAAAAGAATTCGCAACCTCTAAGGTCTCACCCTTCTAAACAGCAAAGATGAACGTGTTACAAATGGTTATCAACCTCCTCACACATACTAGAAAGTGTTGTTAAGATGTTGAAAGTATAATATATGCGCAGATATTTCATGGTATGATTAATAAGTGATTTTTAAAACTTTTGTTGTACAATTTTAAGATTGTTTTGCCTTGAGAGAGCGCGTAACAGATACTTCTGTAGCATGGGAGAACCAATGAACATCCAATGAACGGCGACAAGGATTTCTGCCAGGCACAGTATGAATTAAATATCAAACAGAGTATAAAGCCAGATGAAGACAAGAGAAGTGTAAAGACAAAAACCAAACAAACAAACACGTTTATGATGTTGAGAAACTATTCGCTCTAAACAACAACCATCTCTGTGACGCATATTATATGACAATGAAAACGTTTTTTTTAGCAATTTTTATTTATATAGTTCCTGAAGAGCTGATAAAAATTTGGAGGCTTATGTTATTCGAGTCCGACGAACCAGTACTGCACTGATCATTAAACGTTATTATAGCAATTTTGTTCTCTTTTGATTGTATTTATGAGACCTGAAGTGGATACAAGATACAACATTTGTTGGATCTGTCAGTTAGGTGGTTTTTTTAAAAGTATTACGTACAGATTCCGAATTCAAAGAATTTTATTTTGCTGGAAGGAATTATAATTTGTTTTTATATTTAACAGAATCTGTAAATTTCTAATGAATTTTTTCATGAAGTGTAGTATGATCGTATATGTCACAGGCCTAACTACTAGAATTCATGGTATTTAATCATGTATATATATCTCATAAAATTATTCATCCCATTCTGCTCTGTGATACGAACTGCTTTGTTTGAATTAAAATCACAAAAGAAAATCAGTGTCAGGTAAACTGTTACGACATAACCCTTCATCTGTTCACTTTTATTGCAACACCAATAAATAACCGTAATTAGTTAGGAGGTAGCATATACAGAAAGATTTCTGTCTGTAAATGGTAAGTATAGAAACCAGTAGAAGCTATTGGAAAAACATCTTGCACAGCGCTATTCTTGGAGATCTTTTATGTGAATATTTCTCTTGCAACGCTCTGCCGTAATTAAATTTCTCGCTGCAGGCCTTGGTAACATTACTAGTTTCCAGGGCTGAAGCACTGTCGTCTGCAACATTTCTATACAATACGTCACTCCTATTCCCACGTTAGTCGTTGTATTGTAGCAGACCGTGAAACACGCAGCTCCATTGTCGAGCTGCATCCAGGGGGGAAATGAGGGCAGTGATTCGCTTTTTGTTTGCAGAAAGTATTAAAGCTGCGGAAATAATTCACAGAATGCAAGCACAGTATGATGACAGCTGCTTATCGCGAAAAAGATCTGTGAATGGATAGAGCACTTCAAACAGGGAAGAACTTCTCTATGTTACGAGGAAAGATCGGGCAGGCCATCGATGTCAATTGGTATTTGGAAGCTGTTGAGGGTATGATGATGGGAAACAGGCGAATCACAGTGGACGAAATCGTCAATACTCTACGTATCAGTCATGATTCAGCATCTTCCATCTTATACGACAGGATAAACTTTCGGGAAGCGTGTGCAAGGTCGGTACCGAAAGAATTGTCAGCGCAGTATAAGAAGCAAAGGATGGACACCTCTCCAATCATCTAGCCCATTATCATCGCGAAGGAGTTGGATTTTTAAGGCAAATCGTTACTACAGATGAAATGTAGGTGCATCATCACCAACCGGAAAGTTAGACTGCAGGCATGATTTGGAATCACACACCATCACCAGAAGTTTAGAAAGTTAAACATCAACCATAAGCTGGTTGGATTATGCTAACACTACTTCGGGACATGGAAGGTGTGGTAGCCGTTCATTTCACCCCAAGCCAAGAGGCGAAACTGAGAATAGTGAGAACTATTGTGATCTGTTGCGAACTAAACTGAAACTTGCAGTCAGATCCAAACGTCGCGGAATATTGCGAAAAGGTGTCATCCTACAGTAACATAACGGACAGAGGAAGCAATAAAGAAGTTTGGGATTCGATATGCTGGGACTCCCGCCATACCGTCCATACCCTAAGCGATTTCCGTATGTTTGGACCTTTGAAGGAAGCGCTCAGAAGAAGATTTGCAACCGATGCAGAAGCCATTGATGCGGTGCAAAATCGGTTACAGGTGCAACCAGAAACTTTTTTTTACATGAATCAAAAAACTTGTGAAACGTTGGACCAAGTGCATTGAAGTGCAGGGAGGTTATCTAGAAAAATAATGTGTGTTTCAGCTTTCTATCATTAGAATAAATATTCCTTTTCTCAAAAGTCCCTTCACTTTTTGACTTCCCCTCGTATTTAAGTTCAAATACAGTTCAGTGCAATGTGTAAGCTCAAAATAAGTAATTTTAGGGAATACAACGTGACATAAGAATGTCACTGGTTGGAAACTGAAATTTCTGCAGATCGATTTTATTGATTAAGGGAAGGTACACACAATTTTTCGTAGCCTCCAGTGAAAGGAAATTGAAAAATTTTGCACAGCTTAATCTTAACAAGAAGATAATTCTTTCTACGTCCTGAGAGTTTCATCCCTGTCGGATTTCTTCCATGTGCGATAAGCGGTTAAACCGGTATGAGTGAGCGACATTTTAGATTGTTGCCAGCCTAAAACAGTGAACCGCGTAATGGATATACTGATTCTACACCAGGGGTATTTATTGGGCGGAATATTAGATAGCAACATGAAGTGCGTCATTAGAAAATAACAAAAATTCATGTCCCCGATTTAGGGGCTACAACTGGTGTGTATTTGTTCAAAACTAATAACGCGCTTCTCTCTTGTCGATCGACGCAAGTGCAGCCTACGATACAATAAAACACCGAAAACTTACTTAAAATCTGTGATATTTATGATGTTACTAGGGACCATCAGCTAGTAAAAATTATAGAATTCTTGCTGCACACTCGCCATTTCTGTGTCACTCTAGAAGGAAAAAAAAAATCGCTGGAGGAAACAGAAAAACGGCATTGCTCAGGGAAATGTTCTAGCTCCCATCCTGTTCAGTATATATACGAACGATCAGCCGATACCCAAAAATAAGAGACATTTTGTCTATGTAGACGATTTGAGTTTCACAGTGCAAGGAAGAACCTTTGAGGAAACAGAGGCAAAGTGGAGAACACCCTAGGTGCTATGTCAATATATTACGATGACAACTATCTCAAACCAAATCTTACTAAAACTAAAGAGTGTACTTTTCACCTGCGCACGCGTCCGCTCCCGGTAGCTGAGTGGTAGCCGGCACGGTAGCTCAGCGTGTTCGGTCAGAGGGCTGTCCGCCCTCTGTGATAAAAAACTAAGTAAAAGAATCAACGATCAATTTGAACGGATATCTTCTGACGTCCTCCCATACCAAACGCAGTGAACAATACCGAACAAAATGAAGAAAAAAAAAAAGAAGAAAAAGTGGTCAGCGCGGCAGAATGTCAATCCTAAGGGCCCGGGTTCGATTCCCGGCAAATAGAAAGCAATGCGTTCACTGGAGTGCGTTACCCTTGAGCACACAGACCAGCCGCCCGCATCTCGTGGTCGTGCGGTAGCGTTCTCGCTTCCCACGCCCGGGTTCCCGGGTTCGATTCCCGGCGGGGTCAAGGATTTTCTCTGCCTCGTGATGGCTGGGTGTTGTGTGATGTTCTTAGGTTAGTTAGGTTTAAGTAGTTCTAAGTTCTAGGGGACTGATGACCATAGATGTTAAGTCCCATAGTGCTCAGAGCCATTTTTGAGACCAGCCGACATACCTCCGACTGACGCTCGACGGGACCTTCACATACAGAGGTCACTGCGAAAAAAATCGAAATAAGGTAGCTGCAGAGAACAATATCCTTAGATAGCTAACTGGCAGCATGTGGGGCGCCAAACCTACTGCGCTTAAAACCACCGCTTCAGCAATTTGCTTTTCCGCAGCTGAGTACGCATGCCCTGTCTGGTCTACATCGGAGCATACAAATAAGATCGACGTAAGCGTTAACGAAACCCGTAGGCTAGTCACAGGATGCATGAAGTCCACTCCACTGGAAAAGTTCTACTAAGCTGCAGGTTCAGCAGTCCCAGGTCTCATAGGGTAGCTCATGAACTTTATGAGGAGTTCAAAAAGACGTTTAATGAGCATCGTCCACTATGCAGTGGTGTTTTTGGATTAACAACACTAAGATCAAGATAGCGGCTCCTCAGCCACACGTTGAAAGAAACGTCTGTCGGCTACCCTATTTCAGAACGTCCACCAAGTGGTGTTGAATTAAACTACTGGTCATGGAAAATTCTGAGCCGTATTGGAACTGGTGTAGCCCCTGTCAAAACGAATCTGATAAAATGAAGCCTACTAGAATGACTTTGGATAAATGCAAAACATGGAACATCTTCTAACATGCCGAAATTGTCCTGCACGCTGTTGCGTAAACGATTCTGGCTAAGCGAGCCTGAAGCCTTTGACTTAGCCCTGTATTGGACCGAAAAATTGACAGTTTCGGACATGAAAAAGTGAAGTTTAAAATTAAGAGGAATAGTAATACTGACTTCTAAAACCAGAAATTTATTGATTTTTTTTTACTGCTAAAAGACTGCCATGTAGCAAAGATTTAAATTCAGTGCTGACTGGTATGCAGGAAGTTATCAATGAACCATCGTAATAGCTACTTTTGCCCGGAAAATAGTTCTATTCCTTCTTCGTTAGAAACTCAATATCCGGGGTGAATCGAATAGAATATACTATATTAAATTTGCCCTCAGAGGTAAGAAGGAACGATTAAGCTCTATTGATGACTGATAGTAATTACTATTTCTGTTCTGATCGGAAGAAATGCGGAAGCGGCAGTGCAACATCTGTACTCCGCAAGCTACCATATGGTGTGTGGAGGAGGGTACATATTACTGCTATTATCTTCTTCCGCGCATCGATTCCATTCATATATGGATAGTTTGCGGGAAGAACAACTATTGATACATTTCTGTTTAAGCCAGACTTTATCTGACTTAACTGGCTCTGAGCACTATGCGACTTAACTTCGGAGATCATCAGTTGCCTAGAACTTAGAACTAATTAATCCTAGCCGGCCGGTGTGGCCTTGCGGTTCTAGGCGCTTCAGTCTGGAGCCGCGTGACCGCTACGGTCGCAGGTTCGAATCCTGCCTCGGGCATGGATGTGCGAGGTGCCGGGGCAAGCAGTGTATTTAACACTAAATTCTAGAATCTACATATGTAAATGATGCTCTAAGCCCCCCCCCCCCCTATTCTAACTCCGACTTTTGCTGTTGCACATGGATTAAAAAATATACGCGAACTGACTGTAATCAACCCTGCAAGTGGAGTAGAAAAGAGTTTGGCACCTGCAATAATTTAATTTGATAAATAAGTTAAATAAAGGAAGGTTTCATTAACGTAGTGAGAAATGATGGGTTGCTCTACCGATTAACAGAATGAAAGTTCTGTCCAAAATAACAATATGATTTATTAAGACTAAACGCAAAATAATAAACAAAAACACATGAAACATTTATAATACATCAAATTGGCTCAAATTGGATACTCGAACAAACGTTGTGAGGTTTATGACGAAGTGGTATGTGGAGCCAATTCCTTGCCACTCAAATCTTAAGAGAGACACACAGCTAACCCAACATTAATTGCTGCTACTCAAGACAGAACAAAGTTAGAAAAAGACGAACAGGCGCGCTCTGCTGAGCTCTGATTATCACCTAGGAAAATCCCTATCTGCCGGTGCTGCGGACATACATTACCAAACTGTCTTCTTAACTGACAGAACACGATCTGGCGTACCGGAGGCGATGGCTGGTTGCTTCGACGTCCTCGACCGAAAGGCGAGAGCCGACTACTCCTGAGCACCCGTACAGGCCGAACACAGAACATTCCCGCCCCCACGACAGTGGTCGTGGTTAAACGTTCCAATCAGCAACTCGAAAACCGGCGGAAAATTCCACTCCATTGCCGGAGCACTACCATTCCACCAATGGAGATTCTTCGCGCCAATTTCTGCGCTGATTTTGCTACGTCACGGAGCTATGCCCTGAGTAAGCCAATCATAGTTACTATTTTGCAGAAAGCGCGGGAATTTTCCCACCACAACTGCCTGGGTACACAAGTCATTCCCACGCCTCGCTGGTAGCCCGCCAGAATGTGTTTTCGCTAAGTTTATGCGAAGTAACGGAACCTCTACCCCAGCCGCTAATTCAGGCCCCTGCTGGCGTGTCTCTTGACAATGTCGGCGTCTGGAAAGCATTCACTCGACTCCCTCACACTCGTCGGCATAACCCTCTCGAGATCCGCAGCGCCCGCCTGTCACCGGACCACCTGGGTGACGAGAGACGCTGCGTGGGAAGTCCGCGTGTGAAGGAATAGCAACTTTTCACCGCATGCAATTAGAGACGAAAATCATAAGATAGAAATATGAGAGGGGGCCTTTGCCACCTCTCAGATGTGTGTGATGTCCTTAGGTTAGTTAGGTTTAAGTAGTTCTAAGTTCTTGGGGACTGATGACCACAGATATTAAGTCCCATAGTGCTCAGAGCCATTTAATTAAACCTAACTAACCTAAGGACATCACACACATCCATGCCCGAGGCAGGATTCGAACCTGCGATCGTAGCGGTCGCTCGGTTCCAGACTGTAGCGCCTAGAACCGCACGGCCACTCCGGCCGGCTATCTGACTTAACTTCACAGTCATTATACGAGAAGCACGCGGAAGTGCGCAATGTCAGTGAGATGAAGTCGGTCATTTGAAGCTCTTTTTGGGGACCCCCCCTCTTCTCTAGTGGTTTTCAAAGCTTTCCTTCTGTTTTTTAGTTTGCCCACTTTTTGAGTTTCGCTCCTATTGCTTCTGATTTCCATTTTTTTTTTTTTTTTTTTTACCTATCCCTAAGCCACCGACCGGGCGCTAATGACCGTAGCAGTTTTGCGCCTAAAACCATAACAAAAGAAAAAAGGTTCCTTGACGAGAGATCATCCTGGACGAAAAGTCTACATAAGAAAGAAATCGCCCAGCATTGCGTTGAAAGAATTGCTCCAAATCTGGCTTGAATATATTTAAAGTAATGAAGTCAGAAAACCTGAATCTGGCTTCAGCACTTCCTGGCTGCCGTCTCGGTTAGCAAAAATTTATACATATTAAATGTAGAGAGAGACAATACCTTGGTACGATTCCTCTCCATCGTGGCGACAATGGAAACCATTACCTCACTGCGCTGTGGACTCTAGACTGGTCGGAGCACTTCTTGGATCATCATGTGGTACTGTACCTCACATTGCAAGGAAGTGAAGCTGCTGGTCTTGTCCTATAACCCTAGGCATAAGTTACCTATCTTAGAATGCCAGTGGAAAGTTTTGGTGTCAGTTATTGTTGACTATGATGTGTCAGTTTACTCCCATCGATCTTACAACTAATGACAAAGAATTTCTTCTATGTAGTTCATCATAACTGAAGGGAAATTTTCAGAATTAATTTTGTAATGTACTGTTTTCCCTAAATGGTAGATTTGGTAAGATCTGTTTGAAAAATGGGAAGATAAATGACTTTACACATATAAAGACGATCATAAAATTCGTATTATTGGGGATAACTACACAGAATAATTTGTCTCGTAGTGGTCATCGCTTACATTTTATTTGCTGTGTTCCTCCACAGAACGCCTTAAGCGTTCAGAGTGTGTTGTGGCACCATCTGGTGCAGATGGAAGACGGAGCGATGATTCGTATCTTATTTCCTAAATGAATTGATCATGAGATGGTTGCCGAGTATGGTGACAATGCCTTAAATTATGACACTGTAGTTAAGTGATATAACCTTTCCCAGTCATAGAGTAACCATGAATTACTAGCTAAATGCTTGAAGACCATAGAATTCCTGTCGAGTCAATCGTGGAGAAAGTTCGCATTAGTCCCAGGTTAGTAGTACACAACATTTACAGTCTTTTAAATATCCGAAAATCTCCTCCCGACGGTTACCACATTCACTCAAACTTGAACAAAAATAAAGCCAAAAGGAAGATGACAGTCCAAGTTTTGAACTTTTGCATGTGATCGGTTTGTTCATTATCTTTGGAGCTTTAGATTACCATGGTTGAATATTTGTTTATCGTGTTGATCCCACCACCAAGTAGCAGAACGAGCAGTGGAGGCACTCAGATTGCAAAAAACAGACACAAATGTCACCAAGTTGATGTTTAGGACTTTTCAGGATTGCGATAGTGTGCTGTTAACGGATTATCCTGCAAGGTTCAGATAATAAATGACGTAACAGGCAAAATAGCCGCGAGAAGCAGTCCAAGGCAGTTCTATTGCTACTCATGCATCAACATGCTTCATACCAGACTGATGTGGAACTGATTTGTATTACAAATATTTTTCCCGATGATTATCTGTACCGGCAGCGATTGATTTCTTACCCTTCTCTCTCATGAGGAGCCAACTGTCTGGCAGACATTCCTTAGGATGACAACCAGCTAATGCAGAATTTCAGTAGCCAAAGTGAGGAATTCTCCAATGATGGTCTTGCTGGCTATCCATCGGTGGGAGAAATCTATCAATTTTTGTGGTGAATTTGTGGAGGTCGTCTAACTCCAGGACCAGTGGTATAGCAGGGGTAACTGGCGCCAGAGAAAAGTTCCATTTTGTGTTTTCCTCCAACACCATTCCCATGCCAACATAGCCCGCCCCTCTTTGTTGTTTAACCGTCAGCCCACCTTCCTCTAATCCGCCCTTATTACTTTCCTACGTTTGAGTGCACCAATAAAGTAAAATAGCCCCTACGGAAACAGCCCCAGAGCAAGGGCCTCGGCTTCAACATCCTAATTATACCACTGTATGGGAATGAGACTCTCATTACTAAGTACTTTCCTTCGTTATTCATTTGTAAGGTCTGTTTGGCTGTAGCTGCTTTAAGGAATTATTCGAACGGGACAGAAATCGGTTGATGTGATGCGCATGTACAGACAAGCGAAGATAGTATTTTAAAATTTTCCCGGCGAATTTACTGTTCAAACAAATTTCGGGCTTGCAGCATGTCGTCGTTCAATACTTCGCACGATATTTCAACTGGGCACCTGCCAGTCGTATGACTGGTGACTGGCAGGTGCCCAGTGGAAATACCGTGCGAGGTATTGAACGACGACCGGCTGCAAGCCCGAAATTTGTTTGAACAAGCGAAGACTGTAATTTCAGAAAAATTGGATGATATACTCAAGAGAAAGAGCTTCACAAATTGAACAAGTCAATAACGCATTGGTCCACTTCTGGCCATTATGCAAGAAATTACTCGGCTTGACATTGACTGAGTTGTTGAACGTCCTCCTGAGGGATATTGTGCCAAATTCTGTCTAATTGGCGCGTCAGATCGTCAAAATACCGAACTGGTTGGAGCGCCCTGCCCATAATGCTCCAAACGTTCCCAATTGAGGAGAGATCCGACGACCTTGCTGCCATGGTAGGGTTTGGCGAGTACGAAGACAAGCAGTTGGAACTCTCGCCCTTGTGCGGGCGTGCATTATTTTGCCAAAATGTAAGCCCAGGGTGGTTTGCGATGAAGGGTAACAAGACGGGGCGTAGAGTATCGTCGACGTACCGCTATGCCGTAAGCGTGCCGCGGGTGACAACCAAAGTCGTCCTGCTATGAAAAGAAGTGCCACCCTAGACCGTCAATCCTGTTCGTCGGGCCATATGGCGGACGACAATCAGGTTGGTGTCGCACTGGTGTCCGGGACGTCTCCAGACAAGACTTCGGCCTGGAATCTGACTGACTACACCAGAATTTGTCTTCAGTGATGAGTATCGCTTCGAACTGAGCCCTGACGACCAGTGCAGGCGCGACTTGAGACGCCCCGGACAGTGTTGGGATACCAACCCAAAAGTCGTTCGCCATTGGACCCGACAACCAGGAGTAATGGTCTGTGTGCCATTTCCTTTCGTAGGAGGATCCCTTCGGTTCTCATCCGTGGCACATTTGCAGCACGGGGATACGTCGACGATATTCTAGCCCCGTTTTGTTGTCATCCATACCAAGCCAGCCTTGGCTTGCATTTCAGGAAGACAATGTCCACCAACACACGGCGAGAGTTTCTACTGCTTGCACCCCTGCTTGCCAAACCATATCTTGGCCGGCGAGATCGCCGCATGTCTCCCCAATCGAGAAAATTTGGAGCATTATGGGCACCTACATTTACACGGTTACTCTGCAGTTGACAATTAAGTGCCTGACAGAGGATTTATCGAACCACCTTTAAGCTAGAATGAGATTTTTACTCTGCAGCGGAGTGTGCGCTGATATGAAACTTCTTGGCAGATTAAAACTGTGTGCCGGACCGAGACTCGAACTCGGGACCTTTGCCTTTCGCGGGTAAGTGCTCTACCAACTGAGCTACCCAAGCACGACTCATGCCCTGTCCTCACAGATTTACTTCTGCCAGTACCTTGTCTCCTACATTCCAAACTTAACAGAAAATCTCCTGCGCACTCTCGGCTGCAGAGTGAAAATCTCATTCTGGAAACATACCCCAGGCTGTGGCTAAGCCATGCCTCCGCAATATCCTTTCTTTCAGGAGTGCTAGTTCTGCTAGTTTCGCAAGAGAGCTTCTGTTAAGTTTGGAAGGTAGGAGATGAGGTACTGGCAGAAGTAAAGCTGTGAAGACAGGCCGTGAGTCGTGCTTGGGTAGCTCAGTTGGTATAGCACTTGCCCGCGAAAGGCAAAGGTCCCGAGTTCGAGTCTCGGTCCGGCACACAGTTTTAATCTTCCAGGAAGTTTCACTTACTTCTCTACCGTTCCATTCTCGAACAGCGTGCAGGAGAAACGAACAATTAAATCTCTCTGTGCGAGCTCTGATTGCTCTTGTTTCCTCAAGATGACCATTTCTCTCTATGAAGGCGGGCGCCAACAAAATATTTTCACATTATGAGGTGAAAGTTGGTGACTCAAACTTTATGAGAAGGTCCTGCCACTCCGTTTCGTATATCAGATCCGTGGCACTCTCTTCCCTCCTAATAAACCAGCTCAGCATTTCGACGATCTAACGCGCCAGTTGGACAGAATTTGGCACGATATCCCTCAGGAGGATATCTAAAAACTCTACCAATTAATGCAAAATCGAATAACTGCTTACGTAAAGGGCAGAGGTGGACCAACGCGTTACTGACTTGCTAAATTTGTGAAACTCTTCCTCATGAATAAATCATTCAGTTTTTCTGAAATTGTGATAATTTGTTTGTCTGTATATATTCATCACATTTACCGATTTCCGTCCAGTTCGGATAATTTTTTCGTGGAGTGTTTTTTTTTCAATTCCGCCTTTGCAACGATAAGAAAATGCCTGTTTTTGTCATGAAACGAGTTCGTTTTTTTGAAATAAAACGTAATTAGTCGTCCTAAATGAGGGATATCGATAGATTCAGTAAAGAAAGAAACTGAATTTGTAATTATCTCTCATTACAGACCACTGATGATATTTTATTTCAACAGAATGAGATGCGTTTGGTGACAAAAACACGCATTTTCTTGTAGTTGGAAAGACGGAATTAAAATACCTTCAATACTTAATTTCGTTACGATAATGTGAAATTTATAACCGCATCTCTTAAACCCAGGTTGCTGCATGTTTGCGGAAATCTGTCCTTCAGCTCCTGGTGCCATAATCTTTTCCTTCGATGTTATAACTTTCTCTTGCACAATATATAATGCAAGGTTAGGAGCTAAGATAAGAGTGGCCTCACGTTTGCTCAAAACGTCTCTACCGCTAGCAGAAAGCGAACCATTCCCAAAATAATTTCAGAGTGTTATTTGAGGTTCACAGAAGAGAATTTCACTCCATTAGAAAACAAAAGGCAAGCCCTTACCTGCTTTTCTAGTTTTGCTGGTGGAGTGAAGAGCTGCGGCAAGAGTTTCGTCGACCGACCGGCCACGTGTTACACTCAGTACTCGGCGTCTGTTCGGGAGAGCTCACCAAGTGGGCACATAAATCGGGCCCAGAAATGAAAGCAGTGCTTTTTCGCGAGCCGAGTCAGGCTGAGAAATGCAGTCTGGCTGGGCAGGCTAGAGCCCCGTCCTATTAAGGCCTGCAGTAAGTGGTCACCAACTGTACTTGTGGAGTGTGTGGCACACGACTAAAACGTTGTGTCAGCCAGTAACTTACAATCGTGGGTCGCGAAAAAAATAATTACGAAGGCAGCTGATATGGAATTGTTTGCTGTGGTCTTGGAGGACATCGTGGTTTCATGTTGTCGTTATTTCATTCTACGCTAAAGCTATGTCGTGTGTACCAAATCTTTTGGTTAAAAATTTTATACAGCTCCAGTACGAGTATTTTAAGACAAGGCACTAATGATCAGAGGTGAATATTCATATTTTGTTGGTTCAAACAACTTAATTTTATAGCAAAAACGTAAGCTCGTAGCAACTGTTCAAAGTGAGGACGGCTAAATTCAGTCGATGTATTGAATCAGCGCATAGCAGTTTACCCGACTTTCACAAATATGCCCTTCGTCTGCTTTACGAGGGCCCTTCAATGAGTATTGCAACACATTCTTTTTTTTTTTTTTTTTGAAAGCGAGTTTGCTTTATTCAGGATTCCAATACATCATATTATTCCTCACTCTTTTAGCTACAAAACCGTATTTTTAAACATAATCTCCATTCAGTGCGGGTGGGCCCTTATGCCCTGAGGGTACCACTCTATTCGTCGACGTCGGACCAGTGTCTCGTTGCATCAATGATCTCCTCATAATACACGTGCTGCTTCCTTCATTGGGCCAAACAGATGGAAGTCGGAATTTACACATTCCTGGCTGTAGGAAGAATGGAGAAGAACAGCCCAATGAAGTTTTGTGAGATTCTCTCGGGTGCGCTGACTTGTGTGAGGCCTTGCCTTGTCATGGGGCAGAAGTTCGTTGACATTTTTCTGGTGACGAACACTCTGAAGTCGTTTCTTCAATTTCACAGCTGTGTGCGGCTGGCCGACACGCGGGAGATCGGACAGTTTTTTTTTTTCACCTTGTTGCTCTGATGGCAGACACCTAACCCAACCATTCAACGTGCTTCTGTTCACTTCCAGGTCTCCGTAGACATTTTGCAAGCGCCTATGAATATCTGCGATGCTCTGGTTTCCCGCCTCAATAACAGCTTTGTGCTTGCAACGCAAACTCGTTACAGTTCCTATCGGAACTTCATGGAACGCGCTGAAGCGGCAATGTTCCGCGATGGCCCACAACAAACTCCGCATTGTTTCAACCGCAACTGGCCGAGATATATGGCGCGTATTTCAATGCGAGATGCTTTTAATAATTTCCACAACGAAAGTCTGCCTCGAAATCTGACAGAAAACCCAAAGAGATACTGGTCATACATAAAGCACACAAGTGGCAAGACACAATCAATACCTTCACTGCGCGATAACAACGGTGAAGTCACTGATGACAATGACACTAAAGCAGGGTTATTAAACAAGGTTTTCCGAAACTCCTTCACCAAAGAAGCCGAAGTAAATATTCCTGAATTCCAATCAAGAACAACTGCCAAGATGAGAAACATAGAAGCAGATTTCCTCGGTGCAAAAAATCAGCTTAAATCACTTAATAAATGCAAGGCCTCCCGTCCAGATTGTATACCAGTCAGGTTCCTCTCAGAGTATGCTGATAAAATAGCTCCATATTTAGCAATTATATTCAACCACTCGCTCACAGAAAGATCCGTACCTAAAGACAGGAAAATTGCTCAAGTCACACCAATACCCAAAAAGGGAAGTAGGAGTAATACGCTGAATTACAGGCCTATATCACTAACGTCGATCTGCAGTAGGGCTTTAAAACATATACTGTATTCGAACATTATGAAGTCTCTCGAAGAAAACGATTTACTGACATATACTCAGCACCGATTCAGAAAATATCGTTCTTGTGAAACACAACTAGCTCTTTATACTCATGAAGTAATAAGTGCTATCGACAGAGGATGTCAAATTGATTCCATATTTTTAGATTTCCAGAAGGCTTTCGACACCGTTCCTCACAAGCGTCTTCTAATAAAATTGCGTGCCTACGGAGTATCGCCTCAGTTGTGCGACTGGATTCGTGATTTTCTGTCAGAAAGGTCACAGTTCGTAGTAATAGACGGAAAGTCATCGAGTAAAACAGAAGTAATATCCGGCGTTCCCCAAGGAAGTGTTATAGGCCCTCTATTGTTCCTGATCTATATTAACGACGTAGGAGACAATATGAGTACCCGTCTTAGATTGTTTGCAGATGATGCTGTCATTTACCGTCTTGTAAAGTCATCAGATGATCAAAACGACTTGCAAAATGATTGTGTGCGTGTGAAATCTTATGGGACTTAACTGCTAAGGTCACCAGTCCCTAAGCTTACACACTACTTAACTTAAATTATCCTAAGGGCAAACACACACACCCATGCCCGAGGGAGGACTCGAACCTCCGCCAGGACCAGCCGCACAGTCCATGACTTCAGCGCCTCAGACCGCTCGGCTAATCCCTCGCGGAGCAAATCGATTTAGATAAGATATCTGTATGATGCGAAAAGTGGCAATTGACCCTGAATAAAGAAAAGTGCGAATTTATTCACATGAGTACTAAAAGAAATCAGCTAAATTTCGATTACGCGATAAGTCACACAAATCTGAGGGCTGTAAATTCAACTAAATAACTAGGGATTACAATCACAAATAACTTAAATTGTAACGATCACATAGATAATATTGTGGGTAGAGGAAACCAAAGACTGCGATTCATTGGCATAACACTTAGAAGGTGCAACAGGTCTACCAAAGAGACTGCTTACACTACGCTTATCCGCCCTATTCTGGAGTACTGCTGTGCAGTGTGGTATCCACATCAGGTGGGACTGACGGATGACATCGAAAAAGTAAAAAGAAAGGCAGCTTGGTTTGTTTTATCGCGAAATAGGGGAGATAGTGTCACAGACATGATACGTGAATTGGAGTGGCAATCATTAAAACAAAGGCGTTTTTAGTTGCGACGGGATCTTCTCACAAAATTTCAATCACCAGTTTTCTCCTCCGATTGCGAAAACATTCTGTTGGAACCCACCTACATAGGGAGAAATGATTATCACGATAAAATAGGAGAAATCAGGCCTCGCACGGAAAAATTTAAGTGCTCGTTTTTCCCGCGTGCCGTTCGAGGGTGGAACGGTAGAGAGACAGCATGAAGGTGGTTCATTGAACCCTCTGCCAGGCACTTTATTGTGAATAGCAGAGTAATCACGTAGATGTAGATATAGATGTAGAAAAAAAAGTGTTGCATTATTTATTGAACACCCCACGCGCTATGAGACAGGTAGCTAGGACTCCACCAACCACTTCCTCTTTAGTTTCTACTGCGGTGTCCTACACCAGCGACTTTATACATCACCATTAGGAAAAGAGCCAATAGTGGACTCATCACAAATGATCACGTATTGTTTTTCAAGGTAGCAACGCCAACGTTGTTGCAGAAATGTCAAACACATACTTCAAGATCGCGTTCCGTCCGAAATACGTACTTTGAACAATGATTCATTATACTAAAATATACAGTGTAGTATCTTCTATCGTCTGTAAAACTTTGACCGCACAGGCTTCGAACATCCTGTACACAGTTAAAAAAGTTGGAAAAGCCTCAATATTGTTTCGTCGACATAAAATTTGATGACGACGGTAGTTCATAATATAGCTAGAGTTGGTGTCCTCCCTAGGTTTGACAGGATTACGCAGGTGATACAAAAGAAGAAGGAAGGAGGGGTGGAGCAAGAATGAGGTGGCAGACAGGCAATAGTGCAGCAGTGATACGGACCTGATTCAATGAAGTCCTCAAATACTTTTATTTGTGAGCTGTGGCACGGGAAGTGTAGAAGGGAGGGAATATCAATGAGATGTAGCAGTAGTAAATAGTGTTGACTTATTCTGATATTACGGTTGATGACCTGCTTAGGTACATGAGTGGCGAACGATACACCGAAGGTCAGGCACCGTAAAAGCTTTCGAAGTGTATTGAAGAAACGGGAAATTTTATGAGTAATTCGACGCACGAGAGTAAATTATAATGAAACAGATTAAATTTGTGGATGGGCGTAAGAATCGAGTCTAAAGATCCAGAACAGCCTAGTGCTGCACTATAGTGAGTGAAACAAACGATGCATTAACTATGGAGAAACGCGTACGTCTTTCTGTAACCAACAAAACTGCGCAATTACGTTCCAACAGAAGTAATGCAGAAGTAAACGAATAGAAAAGCTCAACACATTATTATTAGGTCACCTTTAAAGGCAGCAACCAATTTCATTACAATTTTACTCTACCTAGAATCGGAAAAACCTGCTGTCTTTCGCGAACAAGAACGTCATAAAGGAATAAATTGCTTTTTCGCTGTTTCTTCCCATATTTTTGTAGTCGTTTTACTCAGATGTCGAATGATGGAGGCTATGAAAGTTTAGGTAAGAATTCATTATTCGATTAGGGAAGTGGATAATAATTAATATTTTTGTTTCGTCCGTCCCATTTGAACCGACATAAAATTCAGCCCGGTTTCGGGCTGACGCACTGATTTTCAAACCACACACCTTGCTATTAGCCGTAATTATTCATACAATATGGTGCCAAAAAGCACAGCAAAGTATACATTGGACAACAAGTACCCTGACTGATCCCATCCTATGAGCCCGTTGCTGCTGACTGACACAACCAAACTCAACTCCCGTGGCAGCATGACTCGAATAAGCCAATAATTACTCGATGTTCCTTTGCCTTTCTCGTAACTCTGATCCGCGCCCGGCCGTCCGCATTTACGATACTCTTGCTAGATAGATTACGGCGTATGTTATATTTATGAGCATATTTAATAATTTTCTCGTCTTTCTTGTCCTATTCGTGCTTTTGCTCCGTCTCTATGACTCTTAGTCCGCGGGACTTTAAACCCTAATCTTCCTGATCTGTTTCCGCAAAACTTGCTGACTAAATCTCTTGGCGTTCGAATTACACACTATCTGATCAAAAGTATCCGGACATCTTAGTGGAAATTAATATGGGGTCGTGTCCTGTCCTGAGGACACTTTTTAATGATGTGTCTGTATCTTTGTGGAGGAATGGCAACCCATTCTCTCTCAAGAGCCGAAATCAGAGATGGTTTTGATGTTGGCCAGTGAGTTTCAGGAATGAAACTTCCTGGTCTATTAAAACTGTGTGCCGACCGAGACTCGAACTCGCGACCTTTGCCTTTCGCGGGCAAGTGCTCTACCATCTGAGCTACCCAAGCACGACTCACGCCCCGTCCTCACAGCTTTACTTCTGCCAGTACCTTGTCTCCTACCTTCCAAACTTCACAGAAGTTCTCCTGCCAGCCTTGCAGAACTAGCACTCCTGCAAGAAAGGATATTGTACAGACATATTAGCGCACACTCCGGTACAGAGTGAAAATCTCATTCTGGAAACATCCCCCAGGCTGTGGCTAAGCCATGTCTCCGCAATGTCCTTTCTTTCAGGAGTCCTGGTTCTGCAAGGCTGGCAGGAGAGCTTCTGTAAAATTTGGAAGGTAGGAGACGAGGTACTGGCAGAAGTAAAGCTGTGAGGACGGGGCGTGAGTCGTGCTTGCGTAGCTAAGATGGTAGATAGTTCCTCAACTATACGCTGTGCACAGTGCCGTAGAATGTGTTCTTCCGCAGGTACCGTTTTCGTAACCCAAACTCTTCCATCGGATTGCAACAGCGTACAGCGTGATTTGTCACTCCAAATCACTCGTTTCCAGTCACCCAAAGTCGCCCTTTACATCAACTCAGGCAATCCGATGGAAAGGTTTGAGGTTCGCGAATACCTGGAGAACCTTACCTACCATGTGTAGCGCGAGGAAGTGCTGCTACGATATGGGGATGTTTTTCGAAATTAGGGTGTGGTTCCCGTAATGCGCTTAAGAAAACGTTATGTGCGTAAGAACGTATCTTACAGCATTGTGCAGAGCGTGTCGTTGAGGAACAGTTCGGAGAAGATGAATGATTTTGTCAGCCTGACAGTGCATTCTGTCATAAAAAAGCGTCTCTGAGGCAATGGTGAGTGGACATTAACATTTCTGCAATGGGCTGGCCTGCCCAGATTCCAACTTGCACCCAATGAAACACCTTTGATGATTTAGAAGTTCGTGCTGATACCACCTAGGAAGTCACGACTGATCCCTTCCGCTAATTTGATGCGATTTTTTACAACGACCGTTCGCAGTACTCGACGTGTCGTCCGTCAGTACATGAGGTCTGCGTGGTCTTGCTTTAGCTGTGCTTGTTACTTCGGGTTTCCACTTCACAGTCACATCACCAACAATCTGATTCGGCAACCTGAGAATCGATGAAATTTCCCTGGTGGATTTGTTACTCAGGTGACAACCAGTGACTAGTCAGCTTTCAAAGGCACTGAGCACTTCTGAGCGATACGTTCTGCTGATACAGCACAATACTAGCCGTCTCCTTTTATACTGGCTGGTCCGCCTTTTGTGACATCTAGTAGTCAATTTCACATTACACAGACGTGTCCAGATGCTTCTGAACAGATAGTGTAGGAAAGGCTCTTAACTGTAAACGGACAGCGAGTCATATGTTCCACTATCAACTGAACCTAAAATCACTTTTGTCTCATTAATGCTCTATAAAGATTGCTTTCCTTCACACGTAATCGTCGACTATCAATAAAATGGTTCAAATGGCTCTAAGCACTATGGGACTTAACATCTGAGGTCATCAGTCCCCTAGACTTAGAACTACTTAAACCTAATTAACCTAAGTTCATCACACACATCCATACCCGACGCAGGATTCGAACCTGCGACCGTAGCAGCAGCGCGGTTCCGGACTGAAGCGCCTAGAACCGCTCGGTCACAACGGCCGGCGCCATCGACTATCCGTAGAATTATATTACTATACTCCCACAGCATGACTAGGAAGACAAATGGCTGTGGCGATGATTAGAGACTGAATGGGAAAAGTCTTCATGGGTCATTTATACAGTCTTGAACAGCAAAGATAGCTATAATACGACAAACTTGTTAAGGCTTTCGTGGCCACTGGTTGACAAACTGCCTATTGGCTTCTGTCTCGGGTTCTTCAGCTGACGTTGATTTTACTGATGTTTCGCCAGCACGAGTGGCTGGCATTGTCGAAGCTTCACCCTCCATTGCCGGTGGTGAACTGGAGCCGAGCTCGCGGCCGCAGACTATATGTACCTGGCGCGCCAACGTCCGAGAGCTTCTCCGCGGTCATTTCCGGTGCGGTTTTCCTCTCAATATAATTTGTGGAGTACCCATTGATCGTAACGCGAGCAGGACGAATATGTGAGCCGCAGCACCTCAGACGCGAAATGCAACACCTGGAAAGTGTTCTGAGGAGCAATTATATTAGAAGCGTAACGGAGCCAAACACTCGGCAAAGTAAGGAATCAGAAAAAGAAATGTCGGGTACGGCCTTTCTGCCATACATTTCCACAGTGACGGACAGAATCGGCTGTATATTGCGCAAACATGGCGTAAAGACAATTTTCAAACCGACAAGGAAGATCAAAGAGTGTCTTAGATCGGCAAAGCAGAAAAGGGACTTGCAATGTCGGGAATATACCGTATACCATGCACATGCGGAAAAGTTTATGTCGGAATGACTAGACGATCAATCAACACCCGGATCAAAGAACATAAGCGACATTGCAGGTTGGGGCATGTGGAGAAATCGGCCGTGGTAGATCACGCACTGAGTGAGACCGACCACGTAATAAAATTCGCCAACACTGAAGTTCTGGCTGTAGAGAAGCACTATCTCACACGCTTGTACAGAGAAGCTGTAGAAATACAAAAACACGCGAACAGCTTCAACAAGAAAGAGGAAAGCCTTAAGGTAAACCGTTCCTGGCTTCCCGTACTGCAGCGAACGACCGTCGCAGGTAGCAAGAGGAGAACCGCACCGGAAATGACCGCGGAGAAGCCCTCGGACGTTAGCGCGCCAGGTACATATAGTCTGCGGCCGCGAGCTCGGCTCCAGTTCACCACCGGCAATGGAGGCGGTTATTCAATCTAAATCATTAACAGCCTGAAATACAGACTTTGACATGGACTGAATAAATAACGTACTCGATAGTTGGTATACACACTCACTGATGGTTGGTGCCTAATATGGCTAAAATAAATGTCAACGAAGAGACCCCACAAGATTATGTTTATAAGAAATAACAAACAAGCAACTTCTACATCTACATCTACATACATACTCCGCAATCCACCATACGGTGCGTGGCGGAGGGTACCTCGCACCACAACTAGCATCTTCTCTCTCTGTTCCACTCCCAAACAGAACGAGGGAAAAATGACTGCCTATATGCCTCTGTACGAGCCCTAATCTCTCTTGTCTTATCTTTGTGGTCTTTCCGCGAAATGTAAGTTGGCGGCAGTAAAATCGTACTGCAGTCAGCCTCAAATGCTGGTTCTCCGCAATGTTACGCCGAAATATTTAATCGACGTGACTGTGTCAAGAACGCCTCCTTTCCTCTAGAGACTCCCACCCGAGTTCCTGAAGCATTTCCGTAACAATCGCGTGATGATCAAACCTACCAGTAACAAATCTAGCAGCCCGCCTCTGAATTACTTCTATGTCCTCCCTCAATCTGACCTGATAGGGATCCCAAACGCTCGAGCAGTACTCAAGAATAGGTCGTATTAGTGTTTTATAAGCGGTATCCTTTACAGATGAACCACACCTTCCCAAAATTCTACCAGTGAACCGAAGACGACTATCCGCCTTCCCCACAACTGCCATTACATGCTTGTCCCACTTCATATCGCTCCGCAATGTTACGCCCAAATATTTAATCGACGTGACTGGGTCAAGCGCTACTCTGCTAATGGAGTATTCAAACATTACAGGATTCTTTTTCCTATTCATCTGCATTAATTTACATTTATCTATATTTAGAGTTAGCTGCCATTATTTACACCAATCGCAAATCCTGTCCAAGTCCTCTTGTACCTTCCTACAGTCACTCAACGACGACACCTTCCCGTACACCACAGCATCATCAGCAAACAGCCGCACGTTGCTATCCACCCTATCCAAAAGCTCATTTATGTAGATTGACAGTATTTCCTCTTCGGAGCATGTGTTGTATTTACAAGAAACTCAATAGGGGAATGTAGAGCTCACAAACAGGATAAAAGGGATTTAAGTAATTGTAATGTACGGTAGTTGAAAGTGAAGTGCGAACACTAAAAACTTAAGTCTAGTAAACAATGGCATCTAAAATACGAGGGCTGTTCGGAAAGTAAAGTCCGATCGGTCGCGAAATGGAAACTGCAGTGAAAATCAAAAACGATTTATTTGCAACAGTTAGCTACACCTTCCAGCTACTTCTCTACATAGTCGCCGCTCCGACTTAAGACATTTGTCGTAGCGTTGTACCAACTTTGCAACATCCTCGTCGTAGAAGGCAGCTGCCTGTACTTTCCGTCACTTCTCTGCGCTGGTCTGCAGTTCGTTGTCCGTGCCAAAATGTTATCTTCGTAGCCAGGGGTCATGTGGGCGGAGATATACATCAGAGGGAGACAAGTTCGGGCTCGAAGCTGTTGCATGGGCGTCCTCAGTGCCCCTGCAATGTGCGGCCGAGAATTATCACGAAGAAGGATCTGTACGACATTTACGTATGTGGGGTTGTCCGAAATCAGGCGAAACCTCGCAGCAGGCACCCACGCTTGGCTGTAGACACTGTTGTTCTAGGCTACTTTACATGTTCGCTGTGTGCTCAGAACTGAAAAGAGCGATGTGACGCAGTCGACAGGCTGTCCAACACATCTGTGCAAAGTTGCATCGGATTTTCACTGTCGTTTCCATTTCACGACCCATCTGACCTTACTTTCCGAATAGCCCTCGTACGTTGCCAGGTGTAGACCAGAAGGGGCATATGATCAAACTAAGAACTAAAGCCGGCCGGAGTGGCTGAGCGGTTCTAGGCGCTACAGCGTGGAACCGTGCGACCGCTACGGTTGCAGGTTCGAATCCTGCCTCGGGAGTGGATGTGTGTGATGTCCTTAGGTTAGTTATGTTTAATTAGTTCTAAGTTCTAGGGGACTGATGACATCAGAAATTAAGTCCCATAGTGCTCAGAGCCATTTGAACCATTTTTAAGAACTAATACATGCAGTGGGGAAAAGAAGAAGATCGAGTACTCACCACTGTTCCCCTCATGTAATGGACAGCTTTGCACATCTTGTATTCATCTCCCAGATGTGCGGTTAACTACATACCATTCACAATCCCATGTGGTGCTGCAATAACACGATGGAATCATGTCCGAGGGGAACAGCCTCGTTTATATCTTAATATGTTAATCCGATCACCACCTAGGTGACTGTCGAGATTTCACGACTCGGAATGTTGCTTGCAACCGTATTGTGGAATCGAATTAATCTCTTTGTTTATCTGACTTCTGTTTTGATAGAATATTGGATGCAATTCGTTAAAACTAACCATTGCTATAGTTGTGTATTTGTTTATGAAAAGAAATGAGCATCCTTGAAACGCGTGAGGTTGCTTTATACTCATGCTCTGTAGAACTAGAATCAGCAGTGTCTGATAATCTGAAATAACGATCGAATTACCCCAGTAAGGGAAGTTGTTGCTATGGTCTGCAGTCCAAAGATTGGTCTGGTTTAACAGTCCACGATACTCTATCCCTTGGCTCTTTATCTCGCCTAACTACTGTAACGTACATCCATTTTAAGCTTCTTACTGTGGTCAAACCTTAGTCTCCCTCTACAGTTTCACCTCTGAACACTTCCCTCCGTTAGCAAACTGGCAATCCCTCAGGTTGTGTCTTGTCAACCGACCCCTTTTCTTTTAGTCAATTTATGTATGAATTTATTTGCTCCAACGCGATTCAATACTTACTCATTAGTTATGCGATCTACCCAGGTCAGCATTGCCCTATAGCACTACATTTTAGAAGCTTCTATTCCCGTCTTGTCTGTAGCGTTTATCGCCCATGTTTCATTCCACACAAGGTGACGCTCCGAACAAATGCCTTCAAAATAGACTTTCTAATATTTGAATTTATATTACTTATTAACAAATATCTGTTTTTCAGAAACTATTTCTGATTATTGTCAGTGTGCATTTTATACCTTTTCTATTTCGGCAGTCATCACTAATTTTGCTGCCCAAATAACAAAACTTACTTTCAGTGTCTCATTTCCTAAAATAATTCCCTCACGGCGGGCTGATTTAATTGGATTACATTCGATTACCTTTATTTTACTTTTGTCGATATTACTTTAGTGGAATGTAGTGGAATGAAATTGCACCAGATAACTCATTCCTATTGCTATCGTTTACTATACTTCAATAATTTTCCCCGTTTGAACTCTACTTTTAACTACCGCTGATTGTTATTATTTAATTACTTTAGCAAATTCCCTTGTAAATACATCACATGTTCGAATGATGAATGAGAGAATAATATTAACTTGCACGTATACTTCTGTTTATAAACAGAAGCCTGTGAATTGTATACCAGTGTCAAAGTGTTCATAGAGTTTATGAAAGAACGCAGTCATTAAAGCGTACTGTAACGTTTTAGTGCTGGAAGCGTGAAAACAATTCATTAGGTTAAGGTTTTAGAAAGGTCACAATTCTCATACATAGGCGACTGACGATGGTGTATATATTTAGCTAAGTAACTGCGGACAATTAGATATGCTTCTGTTTCTGACTAATGTGATACCCATCATCTACCCATTTCTTCCACCATACTTAGCACTGAACCTGCCTTATCTTCTGAATGGACGCCTCCGAAAATGTATTTTGAATACTAGAGTCAAGATAGTTCAAACTGTGTATTAAATTTGAACCTTGTACCTCTGCTTATGACTGTGTGAATGGAAGCAATAACATACAGTCATCATTTTTCTAACTAATATGTTAACTGTGTCTCGACTTTCCATTACTCAGCGATGTAAAGGGACGAGTACGAGAGCATTGCACGCCAGTAACTGTTGGTGGTGGGCGGGTTCGTAGCGGCGAGAATGAGTGAGGTGGATGACTAGGCGTCTGGGAACCACAGAGAGGTCTGACTGGTACTCGTGGTCGGGTCAGGGGCCAAGGACGTGCGGCCACGCAGCCGACTCTTTCTGTGTCTGATGCATATGCAACCAGCCCGTCACCCCAGCACCGTGCCTGTGGGCGTAGCCGGCGCTGCCCTTTGGTTCTCCGAAATCACATCCCTCCCCCTGCCCCCCCCCACCCCCCACAGACAGAAACGCAACCTCAATCTCTCATTGCATGCAGAGTAACATTCTTCAGTCAGGAAACATGAAACACACCAGCAGAAGAAAAGGAATAAAGTACGTCTAAGAGAAGAAGAATTAGCGTTGTTGTCGCGGCTGTTCCCATGTAACAAACTAATAACGCTAGGTGACAACGTCATAACTATCTTGAGTTGCTCCGTAATCGCACCACATTCTGATGTGCTTGTACATGAAGTTTTAGAACAGACAGATAAAAAACAATAGTCGCAGGTAAAAGGAGATAAATTCTTCGTCTTCCTCTGCACTTTCTATATTAGGCCAGTTGTGGCCTGTTATGGTTCCATCTTTTTCTAGGTCTGACAGAATCTTTTTTCTCTTTTAGTTTAAAGATGTTTATCTGACGTAGTAATCTCTCTGGATTCATTCTTTGCTAATGTTCATTTCATTTCTTTTTGTTTCCATCCATTTTTTATTTCAAATTCCAAATTTTCAATTCTTTTTCAGTATTGTCATTTCGCATTTTATATATTCTTTTACATCCCTTCACCACTCTATAAAAATGTCATTTCTATTCCTTGTATTTTTTTTGTCTTTTATTCACTAGCCACGATGCGCTGCCATATAATGGGGTTGGCAATGCTACTGTATTATAAAATCTCAATCGTGTTTCTTTCAGTATTTCATGCTTTAAAGTTATATTAATTATGTCACATATACATCCATACCTGTTCGACTTAATCTGCATATCTTCTTCATGTTCTTCATTTGACCTAATCAGCAAATCTTCTTCATATTCGTATGCTATTTTACATCTAAGATAGTTAAAAGATTTAACATGTTCGATTGTTTTTTCATCAACTTCTGTTTGAGTTCTCACTGAATATTTTCCACAAAATGTCATTTACCAAAAGTATTTTCATATTGTATTGTGTACATATTTTCTTTAGTTTATGAAGTCCATTTTGTACATCGCCGTCTTCTGAACAAATCGATGTAAGGTCATCAGCGTATAGGAGTTATTCTCGCTTTACGGAGTCATTTAGTTATACTCTGACGTTTATCCTAGAATTCCATCTGCGAACTGCATAGTCAGTGTAAATACTGAACAGCTTAGAGGTTAAAGTAAAGACTTGTCTCGCCACTTTATTTATTTCTACTAACTCTCTATATTTGCCTTCTGTGTCCGAGATTACTGACGTTCCTTTATACCGACTTTTAACAGCTGTTATAAGCTGTAAAGGGAAACCTCTGTGCTGCGTAATCCTCCGTAACTCTTCTCTAACTACTCTGTCCAAGGCCTTCTCAAAATCTGTATAGCAGTATGTGTCTCTCAGTTAAAACTCTTTCTGCTATTCAATAAGCTGCCGTAAAGTAAAAACTTCCTAAATACGACCTTTTCTTCCACTAGAAATTATTCAGCTATTATTTTCAGTCTTGTATTTAAAATTATCGTATAACGTTTATAAACTGTGGCAAGTAAGCTTATCTCTGTGTAGTTTTCACATACATTTTTTCTCCTTTCTTATACATCGATACTACTTTTGCTTCCTTCCAATTTCGTGGCACATCTTTCCAGCATTTGTTAAATAGGAGTAACAATTTAAAGCGTAGTTATAATCCTCTATATTTAATTGACTCTATATTAACTCCATATAAACATGTCACTTTCGATTTTTTGTGGTTTTCAAAGCTGCCGTGAGTTCTTTTATTGTGATGTCATCTAGAGCCTTCTATTTCTTTCATGTTAGCATCATATCACAAGTTTTTATAATACTAAATCCACTCTTCTTTCGTAATATTATTCAAACGAACTGCACACTTTTCTGTTTCATTTAATGTTTTCAAAGGTTAACATGCTGTCTGGTGATAACCACGAACGTCACGTTCTGTATTACTAATGTACCTGATCCAGGCTTGCTGGTAGGCTCTATCCACTGTTGTTTTTGTGTAGTTCCTTTTCTGTTTATGTCTTTGTTTATTTTCCGGGGTAGGCTTCGTAAGATATTTTTTTATATCGTGTTTGTTTCTTTTGTATTGCTTCCGCAATTTCTGTTGAACTAAATTTTAATCCACGCCTTCGGCGATGGTTCTTTTTCCGCTCCAGTGCCTCGTTTGCAACTTTTTATTGTTTTTTCAATATTTTTCCGTTCTTCGGCATAGGTGTTCCGGGTAGGTAATTGTTCTAATTCTTTTCTGAATCTGTTCTGGTATAGGCCCTCAATAAATTTACTTTATAGACCTCTTCTTGCTTCTAAGTAGTGAAAGGTTTCTTTTGCTTCCATTTAGCAAAAGTGCCAATTTGACTTATTCGAGATAGTGATCAGTCACATTATCAAAAGTTCTGAATATTCCTGTATCTTTTTCTTGACTCCGTATACTACCATTCCCCATTACATAACTCACAACTGATCTGTCTCCTCCACCGGTCCAAGTATAATTGTGAATAAACGTTTGTCTAAAGAAGTTATTAATTATTTTTAAATCATCAAAAGTGGAGAAATATCTAATTAATTGCCGTTTATGATTACAAGTTGTTTCTCAGTGCATTCCAACAACATCAGGTATTAAACTGTTTCCCGCCCTTGCATTTAGGCCACCAAACGGAACAACTTGATGTTTCTGATTATAGTCATCCATAATTTTTTGAAGGGTGTCATAAAAGTTAACTTATTCCTCAATGTAACCTTCCTCCGGAGCATAAACTGCTGTCACAGTTAGGTTTTCTCTTTCTGTTTTTATCGTTGCTGTAATAATTCTTGATCCATTTTCCACATTTTCTGTTTATGTGTATTGCAACGCCTTTACTTGCTCTTTCTGTTGTACTCCAATATACAACATTATAAATTTTCTAACATATTTAGTTAGTACATCGTGGCTCCTTCTTAGTTTCTGAGACAGTTGCAAAATCTATCTGTTATTGTAAGAATATCTTTGCGGTTCCTGTTTCCTTGTAAACAATTCCTCTTACTTTCCGTGTAGCTAATCTTTCTTCTCCAATATCCATTTTCTCCTGTCCTGTTCTCTAGCTGGAGTCGTCGTCCTGTTTTGTTTAATTAAATGAGTACTGGAACAGCATTTCCTCGTTACACGATCTTACAGTTATACCGCTGACACTCGGTCGTCAGAGCCTCGTTAGCTTAACAGGATACACCACGGGCAGGTGAGGTTGACATCTAAGTCAGACAGGCTTTATATTCACACCATCACCACGTTAGTACCTCAGAGATAAAGTTCTAAGAGACTAGATAGTTTGTATTCACCATAATAAAATGCTCAGGCGCTAACTTCCCCAGTACTTCCAGCATTGAGGAAGCAACAAGATTACTGTCTTGAATTTCTCAGTACTAGAACTTTACATACGTAACTCTGCCTATGAGGACGGTTTGCGATTCATGTAATACTAGCGACCCGCATCGGCTTCGCACGGGTAACACAAAACATCTGCGGACGGTCGACTTGCCTGCCGTAGTGGTAATACACAAGCCTTCCTCGTGAATCCGTTTGTTTATTAGTGAAAACCGTATCAAAATTCCCTGCAGTAGTTGCCGAGATTAGCCTTCAGATAGATACAAAAAAAAAAACTCGGCGGGGGAGTTTAATTTAATAATTTGTTTAGGCGATAGTACACACGTTTCTATATCAGGAAGAATCAGAAAATAGTAACAGCTTGAAAATACTTAAAACAATCGAAAATAAACCTGAGTTTATTGTCACCACAGTAATACTGAACAAAAATGCTAAACCATTAACACTATAGTCATTTGCACACAGCAAATAATTAGTTAAGCGTCAGACGATAGTTGATGCTGTGAGGAGACAACTCGGATAGCCAGATGCACTAAATGGCGTCCAGACATCATTGGCCCGTCGAATTAATGCTCCTCATTCACATCCGTGCTGCAGAGTGGTGTTGGTATCTCGTTAAACGGAGATTATGGTTCGTATCCTGATTCAGTCATAGGTACGATTTTTCAGATGTAACATTACTGCATTCCATTTTTTCACTTGTCACAGATATAACGATCAAATGTTCACAGGTACTGCAAGGTGAGTATATAACGACTACGTATTCAAAAAACACGACAATATGATTGAACAGTTACGTGGCCGAAAAATAAGTCGACGACTGAGTGGAATGGAGACAGGTCGTGGTCAGACACACGTGGCTGGATGATTAGGAAGCTTAACGAGCCGAATATTAGCCACTGTCTCAGAAGAAAGCGCTCTGGTAGCTTTGGTGAGGTGTAGATGGCGTCGAACTGCTACCAGGGGGTCATGTGGCCCTTCATCGCTAACGTAAGTCATGGCAGTGAAGTAGTGTGTGTGTGTGTGTGTGTGTGTGTGTGTGTGTGTGTGTGTGTGTGTGCGTGCCGGTCGGTTGTGTGCAGTCAGTGCATGGGGCGACCTGGTGATGTAATGGAATGGGAAAAATATGCTATCGAATTTCAATGTGCCATGACCATGCCGGGAAGAAGGATTTCATGATGTGTCATTGCGGACTGTACATCGTGTCTACACGGAATGGTGTACCATTTTCAGATGTGTAGCACCGTTTAAAAACAGTGGTCGAAAAAGGTCCTAATCGACAGGGACCGAACACGAGTGTACGTCTTGTCAGTGACAGCGTCTCAACCCGCCATAAATTGTTACTGCCAGTGTGTGCAAGGCTACCTCAGTCAGTTTTCGAACGAACTTGCTAACACGACAGCATGCAATGGACATTTTGAGTTGGGTACATTGCAAGAGGCCATTTATAACAGTGGTATATAAAACTGCACGTCTTCAATGGACCAGACAATGCAGAAGCTGGACAGCAGAAGGCTGGAGAGGTGTAGTGTGGTTCGACTAGTCGAGATTTTGCCTATTTTCAAACGAAGCGAGGTTTCGGGGAGACGGATGCGTTTAACCCGCAGTGTGCGGAGTGTTGAGTTCAGGCCGGAGGTCGTTCTTTGATGTTTGAGGAGTTTTTCATGTTATGTCTAGGGCCCGTTCATTGAGGTACTGTAAACGTGAACCCTGATGTATATTGCAGTACTCGCGGTGACCAAGTATAGCCCTTTATTGTACACCGTCACGATGAATATGCTGTGGACACTTCCCTTTACCTAGATGATAACGGCTGTGTTCACACACGCACGCTTATGTTTCTAGTTTGATGAGAACTTGGCGCTCTATTGAACCTCGGCTGTCTCGCTAAATCACCCGATCTCAATACCACAGAAAATGTCTACCACTAAACTGCGCAACACAATTGAAGGATCACTTTTTGAAACCCCGCTTCATGGTCCTCTTTTAGTACAGCACTAAACGATACACACAATGCAGTAATTCGTAATCGGCTGTCGCTGTAAACATAAATGAACGAGGTGTTTCCTTCATCCTATCTGTTGCCAACCTTTACACCAGTTTCATTATTAAGGGATTCATTGGATCCTGATGCGTTGGCAGTTACGAGTCGTGTCCCAGCATACGTTTTGGAGCAGTATCCTAGGTAGTGCCTGCTGTTCTTGCCGGTGATCATAAGTAATAAGAGCTGTGAATGATAAGAGCAGTAGTAGTTCTGAGGAAGTGAACGACGTATTGTAACAACTGTTCCATCAAGACCATACATTCCAACAAGACAATGCTGTACGAAACGAGGCGAGAAATATTCGTCTTTTTCACATTACAGTACATCGTCCTTGGTTTGTTTTTTGTCACACGCGTCCCTAATTGGTTATGTATGCCTCAATAAACCCGGTAATAGATCAGTCAGAACTCTGGGGAACTCACAACCAACTATCAGCGGATTTCGATCGAATGTGGCTGAGAAGTGTTTAACTATCGCAAAGTGGGGGACAGAGATGTGTCAACATAATGACTGGCATGCTGCTCTTGTGAAAATCGGTAGGTCCCTTAGTTGTTTTATGTGGACAGTGAACTATTCTGTTTGAAAGGTCAGTAGATTCTGTTCTATTGACAGTTATGAGTGCTGTCCCAGCAAACGTGTCAGAACAATGTCCTGGATGAATAACGAATATCGTGCTAGGTAGTGCCTGTTGTTCTTTCCGGCGACCGTAAGTAATAAGAATTGTGAATGATAAGAGCAGCAGTAGTTCCAAGGAAGTTAAAGGCGTATGTAGCAACTTTGCATCAAGATCGTGTACTGCAACAAGACAAAGCTGTACGAAACGAGGCGCGAAATATTCCCTTCTTCGTATTTCAACTCATCGTGCTTGGTTTGTTTTTTGTCACACGCGCCCTTAATTGGTTACATATGGCTTCAGATCACTCAGCAACCGATCAGTCAGAACCCCGGGAAACTCAATACCAACGATCAGTGGACTTAGATCGAATTAGGGTGGAAAGTACACTACTGGTCATTAAAATTGCTACACCAAGAAGAAATGCAGATAATAAACGGGTATTCATTGGACAAATATATTATACTAGAACTGACAGTTGATTACATTTTCACGCAATTTGGGCGCATAGATCCTGAGAAATCAGTACCCAGAACAACCACCTCTGGCCTTGATACGCCTGGGCATTGAGTCAAACAGAGCTTGGATGGCGTGTACAGGTACAGCTGCCCATGCAGCTTCAACACGATACCACAGTTCATCAAGAGTAGCGATTGGCCTATTGTGACGAGCCAGTTGCTCGGCCACCATTGACCAGACGTTTTCAATTGGCGAGAGATCTGGAGAATGTGCTGGCCAGGGCAGCAGTCGAACATTTTCTGTATTCTGAAACGCCCGTACAGGACCTGCAACATGCGGTCGTGCATTATCCTGCTGAAATGTATGGTTTCACAGGGATCGAATGAAGAGTAGACCCAGGGGTCGTAACACATCAAAAATGTAACATCCACGGTTCAAAGTGCCGTCAATGCGAACAATCAATGCGAACAAGAGGTGACCGAGACGTGTAAGCAATGGCAACCCCATACCATCACGCCGGGTGATACGCCAGTATGGCGATGACGAATACGCGCTTCAAATGTGCGTTCACCGCGATGTCGACAAACACGGATTCGACCATCATGATGCTGTAAACAGAACCTGGATTCATCCGAAAAAATGACGTTGACTACACCATCGCAGGCGCTCCTGTCTGTGATGCAGCGTCAAGGATAACCGCAGCCGTGGTCTCCGAGCTGATAGCCCATGCTGCTGCAAACGTCGTCGAACTGTTCGTGCAGATGGTTGTTGTCTTCCAAACGTCCCCATCTGTTGACTCAGGGATCGAGACGTGGCTGCAAGATTCGTTAGAGCCATACGGATAAGATGCCTGTCATCTCGACTGCTAGTGATACGAGGCCGTTGGGATCCAGCACGGCGTTCCGTATTACCCTCCTGAACCCACCGATTCCATATTCCGCTAACAGTAATTGGATCTCGACCAACTCGAACAGCAATGTCGCGATACGATAAACCGCAATCGCGATAGGCTACAATCCGACCTTTATCAAAGTCGGAAACGTGATGGTAACCATTTCTCCTCCTTACGCGAGGCATCACAACAACGTTTCACCAGGCAACGCCGGTCAAGTGCTGTTTGTGTATGAGAAATCGATTGGAAACGTTGCTCATGTCAGCACGTTGTGGGTGTCGCCACCGACGCCAACCTTGTGTGAATGCTCTGAAAAGCTAATCATTTGCATATCACAGCATCTTCTTCCTGTCGGTTAAATTTCGCTTCTGTCACACGTCATCTTCATGGTGTAGCAATTTTAATGGCCAGTAGTGTATTTAACTGCCACGAGGTGGGGAACAGAGAAGTATAATCTAGTAACTGCCATTCTGCTCTTGTGAAAATCCTTAGGTCTCTAAATCACTTTGGGTGCAACAAGGGACTATTCTGTCTGAAAAACCAGTCGACTCTCTCTCCTGTAAAGTGTTGCTCCATCTGAAATGATATACAGTGCTTCTCTTACAATCGTCGTTCTAGGATCAATATTGTTTATTGGTTCTTTTCTTTATATATTCTATTTGTAATTGTCCTATCTTTTTCAGTCAATATTCTGATATCTTCTGATATTTTAGCTATTGGCAAGACTTGTCCTGTGACGCATGTATCGTAGATCCCTTTCCGCTGCACGTAAAAATACCATGTATGAGACTATAACTGCCGTTCCTTCTGACGTAATGGGCCTTATATAGCCTACTTCTGGATTCATTCCTATCGTACCATTGGCTGGTACAAACACACACAACTACTCTCAAGCGACGCCTTTCTTGGCGTGAGAGTCCAATGTCGGTGGTACTACCCAAGTTCGAATATCTGCACCTCACCACTTGCGATTAGGAAAAGTGCTCTTGTGAGACGTTGGGGTATGGGGCCTGCAGCCAAAAGATGTCCTGAGTAATGTGCCAGTTCGAACGTTATTATTGTCCAGCACCGAGACGGTGGGTGCTCTGCTACACTGTGACTTGCCCATCCGCTGTGACAACACGATTTCAAACTCCGTTATCCACACACTGTAAACCACAGATGCTGACAATGAATAGGACGATTTCACGCGTAACATCGTACGACAGTCTTAGTCACGCTCGCAGTAATTTTCTTCTTCGTGTTCTTCTGGAATGCATGGATTAGATAGCTGCCAGTTCCGGGTTCTCCATCAACCCACATTGCACGTGGCCTCTGTGCGTTGTTCCTGCCAAATAGACATTTGGTTAAACAGTCTTTATCCATTCTTTCTAAATACATTTTCCATTTATGTTCATAATGTTGCGTTTTATTATTTAAAGCTTGTACAGTCAAATCTTATATTGCGTCTTTGTTTTTCTGTCTGTTAAGTAATGATCAACAAAATTCAATCGGAGACGCTACAAAATAGGCAATGCTCATCTCAAATTTCATGGAGCCCACGTTCCAATACAAGTCAGGCAACGTATTATTTTCGCCAGCTTGTACCTCGCGTAATGATAACGAAGGAAGACTTGCCGACAATTTCCTTCATGCGCTATTCAGCGAATGGAGGAGCATGTGATGATACACTTTGTCCCCTTCGTTAAACACTGGACAATAGCTTGTAGAGTTCATGTGCAGGTATTGAGGGCAGTCTTTCGATTCTCGCAGGAACTTCTTTTCGGTTGCCTGTACATTTGGCTTTTTACTGTTAAAATCAAACAATGGATCTTTCTGTTGGAATGTCAACAATTTAAAGGTAAGGATAGATTGCTACTCACCGTAATGATGACACGTTGAGTTTCACACAGGCACAATGAAAAAACTGTTACGTATTAAGCTTTCAGACAAAGCCTTCTTCAGAAAATTAAACTTACACACTCATGCATTCACACAGGCAAGCACATCTCGCGTAGATATGCCCGCCATGCTGCTGTGTATTACCCCGGATGGACACCGTCGGCGAGTATCGCGAAGGCCTATGAAGACATCCCGTTCTTTCAATGTTTGCCGGCCGCGGTGGTCTTGCGGTTCTAGGCGCTGCAGTCCGGAACCGTGGGACTGCTACGGTCGCAGGTTCGAATCCTGCCTCGGGCATGGATGTGTGTGATGTCCTTAGGTTAATTAGGTTTAAGTAGTTCTAAGTTCTAGGGGACTGATGACCTGAGATGTTAAGTCCCATAGTGCTCAGAGCCATTTGAACCATTTTTTCTTTCAATGTTTGTTCGTCCTGGCGGCAGGATGTGAGTAGCCATCAAGACTTCAGATCACGGCTGGTAATGATTGCGGGCACTCTGACGGCACAACAGTGTGTAACGGACATCTCGTGTCCTCCTGTGTTACTTCTCATGCGACAGAATCGCTGTGCTATTTTTCAACAGAACAATGCTCGTCCATAAATGACACATATCTTTATGAACAGTCTGTGTAATGGTGAGGTACTCATAGGCCGACAAGACCCTCAGATCCTTCCCCCGATAGAATATGTGGGAATCATCTCGGATTTCAACTTCTTTGTGGACCAGTTTGCCGCAGGAAAGGACGCAACAGCTTTATGACATCCATCCCAACCAAATCAGTGCATGTCTTGAGGCAATGGGGGAGGGTTAAAACGTCTTACTAATAAGTGGGCTTATAGTGCCAACTGTAATCACTGAAATAACGGGACATACCCCCCCCCCCCAACCCCACAACCAGTAAAGTTTAATTTCATTTCCTCCTCTATTTCTGGATGCCTCGCTTTTTTTGTCAGACGGTGCGTCTTAAAGCACTAGATTCAGTTGGAGTCGTTCCATTTTGACGCCATCTTCATTCCGATGAGTTTCACAGTGGTGTAATGCACTGACACTTCTTGCCTACCTTGTTCTTTAACGAGTGGCTCTCAGATAGTAGTTACAATGGCTAAAATACTAGTGCGCTAATGATCCTGTGACACGATGCACTGCTACATTTGTAGAGGAGATAAATGAAATTTTCCTGCACGATTGATGTACAGGGTGTAACAGGTATAAGTGTAGATATTTTTATATGCGGCACCTTAATGTGTACACACGTCAATGTGATGGTTGTTTTTTCTCTTTGTCGAACAGTCTTCCCACAAACACTACACAAACTTTGCGACCTGATGTTTTCTGCTTGGCCGTACCTGAGCCGCGAAGTGGCAATATAGACTGCCCGTTTTGAATCCATGCGTCCATACTTCAATACAATGAAGCGGCAGAGAAATTGGTATAGGCATGCATGTCCAGAAACAGAGATATGTAAACAGGCACAATATGGGGCTGCGGTCGGTAACGCCTAGATGAGACAACAAGTGACTGATGCAGTTGTTGGATCTGTTATTGCTGCTATAATTGCAGTTTATCAAGTTATAAGTGAGTTTGAACGTGGTTTTATAGTCGGCACACCAGCGATCTCCAAGGCAGTGATGAAGTGGGGATTTTACCGTACGACCATTTCCCATTTCACGAGTTTTCCGTGAATATTAGGAATCCGGTAAAACATCAAATCTTCGGCACCATGGTGTCCGACATCCTGCAAGAACGGGACCAACGACGACCGTAGAGCATCATTCAGCGTCATAGAAGCTTCTGCATATTGCTGCGGACTTCAATGCTGTGTCATCACCAAGGGTCAGCGTGCGAACCATTCAACGAAACATAATCGATATGGGCTTTCGGAGCCGAAGGCCCACTAGTGTATCCTTGATGACTGCACGACACAAAACTTTACGCCACGCCTGGGCCTGTCAACACGTACATTGGGCTGTTGATGACTGGAATAATGTTACCTTATCGTACGACTCTCGTTTCAAATTTTATCGAGCGGATGGACGAGTACGGGTATGGAGATAATGTCTGAATCCATGTACTTCCAGCTGGTGGAGGTTCTTTAATGGTATGGGGCGTGTACAGTTAGTGATATGGGACCCGTGATACGTCTAGGTACGGCTCTGACAGGTGACACGTACATAAGAATCCTGTCTGATCACCTACATCCATTCATGTTGTAAGTAGGCTGTTTAGGTTTTTATGTTGGTAACGCCACTTAGCGCTCGGTATGAAAATCACTGACTGTGGTGCGTGCAGTCTGTGGCTGGTTGGCATTGTTGGAATATTCGCCGGTGTAGTGGCAGTTGGATGTGAACAGCGCGTAGCGTTTGGCAGTTGGAGATGAGTCGCCAGCAGTGGTGGATGTAGAGAGAGAGATGCCAGAGTTTTGAGAGGTTACTATAAGCGAACGATCTGGACGTGTGTCCGCCAGTGAAAGGAAATTTGTAAAGATGGATGTCATGAATTCATATATATATATATATATATATATATATATATATATATATATATATATATATATATATATATATATGAGATCGCTTTTGAACATTCTTAAAGTAAATACATTGTTTGTTCTCTATCAAAATCTTTCATTTGCTAACTATGCCTATTAGTAGTTAGTACCTTCAGCAGTTAGAATCTTTTTTTTTAGCTGGCAGTATTGGCGCTCGCTGTATTGCAGTTGTTCGAGTAACGAAGATTTTTGTGAGGTGATTCATGAAAGGTATAAGTTATTGTTAGACAGGGCCATTCTTTTGTAGCAGTTATTGAAAGTCAGATTGCGTTGCGCTAAAATATTGTGGATCAGTTTAGTGGTGATCAGAATAAGTGAAGACAAAACTGTCTGAGTACGTTGAGTTTTACTCAGCTGTTTATGTATCAAATAAGGTAAGAGTTTTTCCAGAACTGTCATTCATAATTTTACAAAGGGGACGTTTCAATGTCCATTGTTCATTCCGACTCACTTGGGCAATTCTAGCAGGATAATGCGACACTCCACACGCTCAGAATTGCTATAGAGTGGCTCCAGGAAGACTCTTCTGTTTAAACGCTTCCGCTGGCCACCAAACTCCCCAGACATGAACATTATTGACCGTATCTGGGATGCCTTGCAACGTGCTGTTCAGAAGAGATCTCCACCCCCTTGTAGTACTCTTACAGATTTATAGATAGCCCTGCAAGATTCATGCTGTCAGTTCCCTCCAGCACTACCTTAGACATTAGTCGAATCCATGCCACTTCGTGTTGCGGCGCTTCTGAGTGCTCGGGGGCACTACACGATATTACGCATATGTATCAGTTTCTTTGGCTCTTTAGTGTATCTGACCTGCTGCCGGGTAGAAAATGAAAATTAATGGCTTCCTTGTGCGACATGTACTTGCAGGTACTACCCAGGTTAAAAACATAGAACTTGTAATAGGCCTAGCTATAATTACTAGTCCGAAAATGATGTAAATACTGCTGTAATGTTTTTCAGTACACCGTCCTTAGTCAGCAGTAGAAGTACCCGCGTATTTAATGCATGATTAATTTAATATTCTTAGTCACTATTCCTATCTTGCCTATTTGTACGAGTATGCTGTAGAATTAAGCCACAAGTCCTTGAATTAACTTGACTCCTGCAGGAATGGGTTCTGATCCGATCGTTAAAGACCGCTGACAACAGTAGCACATTGAGAACAATAGGTTCCTTAGGGCCGTAGACCTGAACAAGAGTTACGTGCGCCGCGGGAGCGGCTGCGAGCGCGGGTTTCGTAGACGAGAACAAGAGCAGGAAGCCGTGGCGTGCGTTTATCTAGCCACTCCCAAACCAGCGGCCGCTGCCGGTGTTTCACAACAAGGGTCGGCCGGACCGGCCCTGCCGCCTGCCTGTGCTATTTCCACGCTCCACCCACTGTACTCAGCTACCCACGGCTCAAGCCATTGCTCCACACGCTCTGGGTGAATGACTTGACAAGTGTCGTGGCCTTTGGCACATAAAGTTTATGTATTTTGCCGAATACATTCTCCCTCTATAAAAAAGACCAAGTCAAACTTGGGCAACTACCGTTTTTTGAAAAAGCCTCTGTGTTGACAGTTTCAGCCTCACACAGCAATAAAGGTTGATCAGTACCTCACACCTTAAAACCACAAGAATTAAATTTGCTTATATCTTACGAGAGTGTTTATAGACAGTAGGCCGATTGGTAACTGGAAGGATGACTAAACGCGAAAACACAGAAAAAAATACACTGTGGGGGATTATACCACAAGCATGTACGCAGGTCGCTACAATAATTGGCCTGGAGAACCGACTCCAAAGTTGCCATTAGCAGATGGTGTTGCTCACAAAAACAAGTCTATTTCGTTCTGAAAGGTGTGTGCTAAGGTCTGATCATGGTAGCTCCAGAATATAGTCGGTAGTTGCCAACTGCAAGGTGGAACGAGTATAATATCTTTGAGGAGGAGGTTCTTTGATGGTTAAGAGAGCCGGGCGTGTGCAGTAAAAAACCGAGGAGTGCTAGGTGCCCGGAGGAAGCAGACGTGTGGCGACAGCTGTAAGGTAGGTCGCGCTCGCTGCCATCCTGGCAGGGTCGCCAAGTGAAAGTATCATTGATAAGGTTCTTCTAAATTAATTATTCAGCAAACCTGCAACTGACTGCGTCTGTGAACTTGTTTCTTGCACTCCTCCATTTTGCCAGAAATGCAACATATATTTGACTCAGCAATAAAATTTAAGAGAATAATGCTGTTTGTGCAATGGCATTAAGATGGTAATGGAAAATTAACTTTTGGCCCTGATGTTTACTTGGTACTTTCATTGGTGGGTAACTTTACTCTACTACTCATTTTCATATTCAATTTAAGCAAAGGATTTGGATTATGATTCAGGCTGTTAGATTTAAACACATTGTTGATCTCAATATATATATTGTTAAAATTTTAAGTCGTTTCTAACATATTTGTAGCACGAAACATTCTTACAAAAAATTTTACCAAACGCTTACTGTGTCAAACCTTGGACATACAAATCCTAACTCTGAATATTATCTAACAAAACCAATTTGAAATCATTATATATCTTCTCTCAGTTACATGCTAAGGTTTCGTCTGGGGCAGCGAGTGCGACCCACTTTACAGCTGTCGCCACACGTCTGCTTCCTCTGGGCACCTAGCTGTGACTCCTCCTGCACGCGGCCAGCTCTCTTAACCATCAAAGAACCTCCTCCTCAAAGATATTATACTCGTTCCACCTTGCGGTTGGCAACTACCGACTATATTCTGGAGCTACCCTGATCAGACCTTAGCACATACCTTTCAGTTCTTCCTTGTACCACTTAGTGTTTTCACGAAAAATTACGAGATACGTCTTGTGTCTGAAAATGTGGTCTTTTAAAGGAGAAAAACAGACACAGAACTCACATGTCATTTACCTTTAAATATATGGTAATTTTTTGGATTATGCCTTCGAAATACGAGTGTGGTAAAATGAGTAGTCCTTAGTATATTTTTTGCTTTACAAAGCGCTTGTGAAATATTTCCCATTGATCCCTGAGAAAGTCTCATTCCTGAAATGATAAATAACTCCATCACTGAATGTACTACGAACCATGGATGAAAGACAACGAACAGATTCCATACTGTTAGATTTCCAGAAAGCATGTGACACAATGCAACACTGCAGACTGTTCATAAAGGTCCGAATAGGTTCTCAGATATGTGAGTGGCTCGACGGTTTTTTAAGTAACAGAACCCCGGGATACGTTGCCCTGGAGGCCGAGTATTCATCGGAGTCAAAGGTATCGTCAGGAGTGCCTCAGAAAAGCGCGACAGAACGGCTCTTGTTCTCCGTATACATAAAGGGTCTGGCGGACTGGGTGAGCAGCCATATGCGACTGTCAGCTGATGATGCTGCAGAGTACGGGGAGGTGCGGTCTATAATGGAGGCTTACTCTAAATGTGGAAAAATGTAAACTAATGCAGATGAGTGGAAAAAACAATCCTAAAATGTAGGAATGCAGTATTAGTAGTGGGCTGCGTGCCACAGTCACGGGGGTTAAATATCTGTGGGTATGTTTGCAAAGCGATATGCGGTTGAACTAGCACGTAAGATCGGTTCTAGTGGAGGCGAATGATTGACTTTCGTTTATTGGGTGAGTTGTGAGAAAGAGTAGCTCAGCTGTAAAGGAGACAGCAGACGGAACACTTCTGCAACCCAGAATACTGCTCGAGTGTTTAGTATCCCCACCACATCGGATTAGAGGAAGACATCGAAGCGATTCGGAGGCGAGCTGGTAGATTTGTTACTGGTAGGTTCGAGAAATATGCAGGTATTACGGATATACTACGTGAACTCAAATAGGAATCCAGGGAGTGAAGAAGACGCTACTTTGGCGGAACGCTACTGAGAAAGTTTAGAGAACGGACATTTGTGACAGGATGAAGAACGATCTTAACTGCCACCAACACACTTATTGGCTAAGGACCGCGAAGATAACAGAAATCAGGAATCGTACGGAAGTATATACACAGTCGTCCATTTGCGAGTGGAACAGGAGAGGGAATGAGTGGCAAATTTACAAGGTACCCTCCACAATGCTCTGTATGGTGGCTTGCCGATTATGTGTGTCTATATGAATATATGTATAGATGATTATTTTCTGAAAATTTCTTAAGAACACTGGTGGTAAAAACAGCTTTAATGTTCCCTCAATAGCGAACAGCTGGAAAATAGTGTCCAACATGGCAGAAATGACTAACTCAGCGGCTAAGTGTAATAGTGTTGGAACGTAAGAGTATAAGAGGTCCTGTGAAATACAACTTTCTGCATTTGCTTTTCTTATTTATCCATAGCTGAAATTTTCTTTCTTTAGTGAATACAACGTGATGAAAATCTGCATATCTGTTCTGTTCCTTGTTTGCTTCATTGAAGTGCAGTGGCACTCCATTTTGCAAATGATTTCAAGTACTCAAGATTAAATTCGGTGTCAGACCTTCATCACTCTACTAGCCATGGTACACAGGTTCCAGGATTTCGGTCACATCTACGTTGAAACCACTATACGATGCGTTAGCGCATTGCACATGGGGCACATTTCGATCTGTAGCTTTTCCCAACTTTTCCCAATGTCTACGTTCTCCGAATATTTAAAGTGCTTTTCGTTATGTAACTAAAACTTCAAGGTCAGTTCAGAATTACATAATAGACAAACCTCCGACGACTAATCTGGTGTGTATTGTGTATTACGCTGTGCTAAGGGGGGGGGGGTGGCACTACCTAACTTTTATCTGAGCTGGGGACCAATTTAGATGTCCGGGACTGAAGTTTCCTTCACTTTTTATCATTATTACACCTCACCTCGGAAATTATACTAACAGTAAAAAAGAAACCGAGAGAACTAATTCAGCTGGAGAGAAAGCTTAATAAGAACAGAAATATTGCTAATTCATCCGTCGAACGAGTTCCAAGAGCGACCTGAATATCTTCAGAGCATTCGTGTGACGTTACAACGCGGCGACTATTGGTCGGACACGAACAAACAAGTGAACTGCTCTTGCGGTCCTATCAGCAAGTGTTGGGAACTACTCACTTTTAGAGGCAATTATAGTTTCCATAACATATGGCTATCCTCACATAGCCCGAACCAAAATATTTGTCAGAAATCGTTCTGGTATTCTCCTGGAGTGATTTAGGAGGACATACATAAATCATGATGACACAACCAAAGGCGCCTTGCCACGATTCGCGTGGCTCCCCCTGTCTGAGGTTGAGTCCTCCCTCGGGCATGGGTGTGTGTTGTCCTTAGCGTAAGTTAGTTTAAGTTAGATTGAGTAGTTTGTAAGCCTAGGGACCGATGACCTCAGCAGTTTGGTCCCATAGGAACTTACCACAAATTTCTACACAACTAAAACGGATCAGATGTTCTCGTAGCGCGCTCTAGTGCTGAATATGTTGTCTTGCTTTTTATAAATGAAAAACAGTCTTCCAGTGTGTGACTGAATCAGCAAGTACGGATTTCAGGCTGTCAATACACTAAGTTTGTGCTAGGGAGTATGTATAGAATTTTGTTCGTCCCGTAGATAACTTAGAATTCTTGAAGTAGAGGCAACAACTTAAATAATTAATCTAGATTGGGAAAGGTACTGAGCAATGGAAGAGAGTGCTACAGAAGTGTACAACCCTGTGGTCTTTGCGTTAGAATATAACAGCTGAAACACAGTGCATCACTGGAATATGGCCAGTACCGGTACTTGACGAATAGAGGGTGGGAAGCGAGACGGATCTCAAGGAGTGAAGCGCACTTAGTTTGTTTCATGCACCATATGACACTAACGACGATGGAATATCATAAGAGATGAATGACTTAACCTGAAGTGAAGCCACCTAGAATGCTAAAGACACCTGTTGCATTAAAAGAACAACCAGGCAGACCAGACGACTTTTGCTGTGGAGCTCTGGAACTTAGAACTGTATCAGGTGACTGGGTGCCACCGCAATAACAGCTCATACGTGGATCTGTTGTTTCTGATTTCACAGCAATGTGTCAACGTGACAGATTGTTGAGAATTCAGGCGTGATCAGGCTGACGATGTATTTCGGTTGGAGCTCTGTAAAACACACACACGCACACACACCCACACCCACACCCATAAACACATTCTCTCTTTGTCTTTCTCTCTCTCTCTCTCTCCCTCTCTCTCTCACTTACTCTCTGTCTCTTTCTGTTTAATTTTTATTCACTTAGACCTATGAGTGAACGAAACGTTGCCACAGAATAAGTCGTGACGTAGGATTACTTATTACCATAAAATAAAGTACCCAAGTAGTCGAATGTTTAATCTCAAAATTCCAGAATCATAATAATAATAACATAGAACTATCCTCTACTATCTTAGGCTGGAATATTACAGGAAAACAACAGTGAATACACAGCAGGATGACAGTATTATTTAAACAAGAATGTATTCTCTTCACATGAATTTGTTCCATACCTTAGCTTAAGTTTTCTTGGTTTATAGGTACCATAACTAAATGCAGTCATCGTAAAGAACAGATACGTTGTTCACTATTCCATTTATGTTGTGAACAATATTTTTGTAACAGTATTAAGAGACCCTACAGTATGCCAGCAGGGAGTAGAAAAAAAATCTGGAAGGAAAATTCTTAATGTGGCTGTAAAAAATATGGGGGTTTGTCACTAATGGCCGTCAGCTGTTTTAGACGACGACTGAAAAGGCATGTTGCAGAGTACTTCACACAGAATAGGCAAGAAAGTACGCTTCATGAAACTCACCCGGATATCTGTGCATGTTAAAGCGCCGCTTCTGGCTCGGGGAGGTGCGCCAGCTCCATACCGAATCCGCCCGGCGAATTAACGACGAGAGACGGTGTGCCGGCCAGCGAGATGTGGTTTTTAGGCTGTTTCCCACATATCACTAAGTGAACACCGAGCCGCCTCAGTTATACGATTCGAAAACATTTACAAAACTTTCGCTTAGTTTCGAGCTAATAACAATGCACGCAAACAGCTGGGTACACACATTCCATCTGTAAGTAGGCTGTTTAGGTTTTTATATTGGTAACGCCACGTAGCGCTCTGTATGAAAATCACTGGCTGTGCTGTGTGCAGTCTGTGGCTGGTTGGCATTGTTGTAATACTCGCCATTGTAGCGTTGGGCAGTTGGCTGTTAACAGCGCGTAGCGTCGCGCAGTTGGAGGTGAGCCATCAGCAGTGGTGGATGTGGGGAGAGAAATGGCGGAGTTTTGAGAGCGGATGATCTGGATGTGTGTCCATCAGAAACAGTACATTTGTAAGAATGGATGTCATGAACTGATATATACAGGGTATTACAAAAAGGTACTGCCAAACTTTCAGGAAACATTCCTCACACACAAAGAAAGAAAATATGTTATGTGGACATGTATCCGGAAACGCTTACTTTCCATGTTAGAGCTCATTTTATTACTTCTCTTCAAATCACATTAATCATGGATGCTGATGCAGCCCTGGAGAACGGCGTATTGTATCACAGCCGTCCACAATACGAGCACGAAGAGTCTCTACATTTGGTACCGGGGATGCGTAGACAAGAGCTTTCAGATGCCCACATAAATGAAAGTCAAGAGGGTTGAGGTCAGGAGAGCGTGGAGGCCATGGAATTGGTCCGCCTTTACCAATCCGTCGGTCACCGAAGCTGTTGTTGAGAAGCGTTCAAACACTTCGACTGAAATGTGCAGGAGCTCCATCGTGCATGAACCACATGTTGTGTCGTACTTGTAAAGGCACATGTTCTAGCAGCACAGGTAGAGTATCCCGTATGAAACCATGATAACGTGCTCCATTGAGCGTAGGTGGAAGGACATGGGGCCCAATCAAGACATCACCAACAATGCCTGCCCAAACATTTACAGAAAATCTGTGTTGATGACGTGATTGCACAATTGCGTGCGGATTCTCGTCAGCCCACATATGTTGATTGTGAAAATTTACAATTTGATCATCAGAATCGAGGAAGTACAGTACATACTGACGAAACTAAAATGAGCTCTAACATGGAAATTAAGTGTTTCCGAACACGTGTCCACATAACATCTTTTCTTTATTTGTGTGTGAGAAATGTTTCCTGAAAGTTTGGCTGTACCTTTTTGTAACACCCTGTATATTATGACTTTTGAACACTATTAAAGTAAATGCATTGTTTGTTCTCTATCAAAATCTTTCATTTGCTAACTATGCCTGTCAGTAGTTAGTGCCTTCAGTAGTTAGAATCTTTTATTTAGCTGGCAGTATTGGCGTTCGCTGTGTTGCAGTAGTTCGAGTAACGAAGATTTTTGTGAGGTAAGTGATTCATGAAAGGTATAGCTTATTGTTAGTCAGGGCCATTCTTTTGTAGAGATTATTGAAAGTCAGATTGCGTTGCGCTAAAAATATTGTGTGTCAGTTTAGTGTTGATCAGAATAAGTAAAGAGAGAAATGCCTGAGTATGTTCAGTTCTGCTCAGCTGTTTGAAAATCAAATAACGTAAGAGGTTTAGCAGCACAGTCATTCATAAATTTTTCTAAGGGGACGTTTCACATCTCAGGGGGTAACGGTGGGACTACAGGGAGGGCATTCGGCCATCCCTTAAACTAACCGAGCGGAACCTGTTAATAACCGTGCCGACCTCGCGCCGATGTGGGGCAAAGGCACAAGAAAGTATGATGTTCGCTTCATTGAATTGATGCTAATGTTCGTTTGAACAAGTTCATATTGCCAACCACAAATCTCATGAAAGATTAGATACCTCAGCTTTTCAGGCTAACGTGTTTGTTCTGCTAGAACCAAGCTGCTCCGAAATATTATTATAGCCTACAGGGTGATCCACATAAAAGTTTCAGCGCAATATCTCAGGAACAACAACAGATATTGAAAAACAACCTTCACCGGTATCAATAAAGCACGAACGAGTAAACCCTTTCCTCATTTTTCATTGTGTGTGACTCGACGTCTGTACTGTTTCGAATTCACTTAATAATAACAATAAGTACAGCGTTTGTTGCATCGTAGTACGTCGATCACATCGCGATTATAAGCAACATGGGGTTCACACTTGCATCTTCGTATGTTTCTACGTTTCGTTTATTTCAAGAGTGAACTTCGCTTTGCAGTTTCTCGGAATGTAGCTGACGTATTGCGATGGAACCAAAGCCATTCTTTTTAAGATTTTTCATGTTACTGATTGCGTAAGAAATAATATGGAGCACCCATTTAAAAAATAAGTTTGTGATGAAAATACTGTTCCCTTACGTTTTAGACTGTCTCATAGTATTTAATTTCATGAGCCCTGCTTTAGATTCATACCCGTGAAAGTCGGTTTTCAATATTTATAGTTGTTCCATAGATATTTATGCTGAAGCATTTAAATGGGCCACCCTGCATATGACATGAAGGAATGAAGGTACGCAAGGTATACACGTTTCTATGTATCTGTGGTGCTGATTGTGGACGATATCATTATTGTATTGCATTCACCTTCTGCAAGGTGTTATGAAAACTGAATGCGTGCCTTCCACGTTAGTTGTACACCTGCCCAAAGTCCTGGAAGTCTGATGTCTCCTGCTTTACTGATCGTATCACTATCATAGGAAAGTTGAATGACAACAGAAGGATCTATGATAACTGCGAATAAGAAACCGAATATAGTGCGTTTTATTGCAAAGTAGTGACAGCCTATTAGCTGTGAACCAAGAATTGTTTCTCTCCAGAACATGATTTGTTGTGTTATTAATTCTTGACCTGAGTCTTTAACAATGATGCTGGCATCATTTGCACAGAAAACAACTTTTGAAATATTTGTTGCAGTTGAAGGCAAGTCGTTGCTGTGCAGCAGCAAAAGAAGCGACACTGGTGTGGGCGCGTGGAATACTCGCTCTCTTACAGACCTCTGGAGAGTCTTGTGTAGCTGTAACGCTGGCTCTGAGCTCCTGGAGAACTGAAAGGAATACAATGTTTACCTCCTCTGAGTGTCGAAGCCCATTCCAGCTTACTCTTCTTTACTTACATGTATTGTAGCGGCGGTCGCATCTCCTAGTACTGCAATTCAGCAAGAGAAGATTGTAAAGAGAGGTTAGGCATCATAAATATTAGTGTTCTATCCAAATAGTCACTTATTTGGTACCTCTATCCTTTGTTAAAAATAATTAGTGTCCTTTTGTGTGTTGCACGTAATGTAAAAAAGGAAGGATGAAAGATCAGGGTTTAACGTCCCGCCGATATCGAGATCATTAGAGATGGAGCACAAGTTCGGAGTGTCCCCGGGATGGGGTGCTATATCGGCCGCGCCCATTCAAGGAACCGTCCCGGCATGTGCCTGGATCGTTTTAAGGAAATCACGAAAGACCTACGTGTGAATGGTTGGACGCGAATTTGAACCGTCGTCCTTCCGAATAGCCGGCCAGGGTGGCCGAGTGGTTCTAGGCGCTATAGTCTGGAACCGCGCGACCACTACGGCCGCAGGTTCGAATCCTGCCTCGGGCATGGATGTGTGTGATGTCCTTAGGTTAGTTAGGTTTAAGTAGTTCTAAGTTCTAGGGGACTGATGACCTCAGAAGTTGAGTCCCATAGTGCTCAGAGCCATTTGAACCTTCCGAATACGAGTCCAGTGTGCTAGGCACTGTGTAACCACGTCTTGTGTATCTAATTGTAGACCATCACAGTGGGCTATGGGCAGTCTATTACTGGTACAAAAGCTATTGAAAAGAGTTCTTAGACCACCGTGGTTCTAAAGCTGCAGTGAATTCTTATGACTTTCGTCAACATATGCTTGCTGACACGTGGATTTAGATGAAAGTTCCATTAGGAAAAACGTAAGAAGTATCAGCTATGGCCAGAGCGCACACACTTACACGTTTTGTGCAGCCTATATCCTGGCCATTCAGCTGTCGAGCTACAATTCAAAGAATAATTTGCGTGGAAGACGAGCGGAAAGTAGTTTCTCGCCTTTTAGCCGAGAGGTCGTCAACGGCGACAGACTCCGGTTATTTTCAGCTCTCGCACTGTTTACAGGCGGGGCTAGTTCGGCGACAGCGGAGCTGTACCTCATGGCAGAGGGACTTCTTCCATTAGTCATCATCTTCGTTGTCTTCACGAGGAGGGTGTAAATGTTGTGATATTCGCTCAGAAGACGGGTTTGACGCATCTCTCCATGCTACTGTATCCTGTACAAGTCTCTTCATCTCGTAATAAGTACTACAACTTACATCCTTCTGAATCTGCTTACTGTATTCATCTCTTGGTCTCCCTCTACGATGCCCCCCCGCCCCCCAGCTTCTCTCCAATACTAAATTGGTGATTCCCTGATGTCTCAGAATATGTTCTATCGACCGATCCCTTCTTCTAGTCAAGTTGTGCCACAAATTTCTTGCCTCCCCAATTCTATTCAGTACCTCCCCATTAGTTGCGTGATCTACCCATCTAATCTTCAGCCTTCTTCTGTAGCACTACATTTCAAAAGCCTCTATCCTCTTTTTTTCTAAAATGTTCATCGTTCATGTTTCACTTTCATAAGTGGCTACATCCCATACAAATACCTTCAGAAAAGACTCCCCAACACGTTAACAGTCCACAGCTCGTGGTCGTGCGGTAGCGTTCTCGCTTCCCACTCCCGGGTTCCCGGCGGGGTCAGGGATTTTCTCTGCCTCGTGATGACTGGGTGTTGTGTGATGTCCTTAGGTTAGTTAGGTTCAAGTAGTTCTAAGTTCTAGGGGACTGATGACCATAGATGTTAAGTCCCGTAGTGCCCAGAGCCATTTGAACCATTTGAACACGTTAACAAATTTCTTTTCTTCAGTCTACGTTTTATATTATTTACTTCCACCAGCATCTATTGTTTTTCTGTCCAGAGAGCAAAATTCATCTACTACTTTGTTTCTTTCCCTGATTCGACTACATTTCGTTTTTCTTGGTTTGCGTTTGTTGATGTTCATCTTATACCCATCAAGACAGTATCCATTCCGTTTAACCGTTTTTCCAAGTCCTTTGCTGTCTCTGACAGAATTACAATGTCATCTGTAAACCTCAAAGTTTTTATTGCTTCTCCCTGAAATTTAATTATTATTCCATTTTTTTTGTTTGGGTGCCTTTACTGCTTGCCCAATCCACAGATTCAACAATATCGAGGATAAGACACAACCCCGTCACATTTCCTTCGCAAACACTGCTCCCCTTTCATGCCTCTCGACTCTTACAACTGCCGTCTGGTTTATCTACAAGTTGTAAACAGACTTGTGGTCTCTGTATTTTACCCCTGCTGCCTTCATAATTTTAAAGATAGTACTCTAGTAAACATTCATGAGGATACAAATTACAATTTATGTCAAATTTTATATTTCAATAATTCACTTCAGAGTAAAGTGTACACATTATTTGGTTAAAAACATAGATCTTAGAAAAGGGGGGATTGGGGATCATGCTACACGTGCACAGGGCACATCGTTGCAGTACCCCAGTGAAATGTTAGCTCATATAAGCTGTAATAGGGTACAGAGCAAAATGCTACTTCATAGTGCTCAGCCGGCCGAGGTGGCCGAGCGGTTCTAGGCGCTACAGTCTGGAACCGTGAGACCGCTACGGCCGCAGGTTCGAATCCTGCCTCGGGCATCGATGTGTGTGATGTGCTTAGGTTAGTTAGGTTTAAGTAGTTCTATGTTCTAGGGGACTGATGACCTCAGCAGTTAAGTCCCACAGTGCTCAGAGCCATTTGAACCATAGTGCTCAAACCGTGAACAACTGGATGCTTCATCTCTAAATCCACGGTATGCTAATTACATTGTTGGTCATTAATACTGCGACTCCATAAAGTCGGTATGCAACCCACGGCAAACTGGCATTAAGTGTTCAACATGCTTGGATGTGCAAATGATTAGCATGTCAGTGAATTCGCACAATGTAGGCAACCGTAAGGCCATCTCCATTATGTATACAAGGAAATATTACGTAGCGACTGTCTCATTTAAAAATCGCATTTGAAAGCTGGTTGTTTGTGAGAAGATTGTGTTGTACCTCGTGTAAGAACGAGGAATGTCTACCAGCAAAATTCGACAGGAGCAAGATCGTGGAGCTTATACGGGGGCTGATCAACAGAGATCGAGACTGATTTTTTCCTGTCGTTTCAGTGATAGTTTTCTATCTGCACCATGAATATCTGAAAACAGCGGCCATTTTTTATGTCTAATGACCACAGGCGGCAGCATTCTGACTCGGTAGGTTGGTAGTAATGCTCTATTTTGTAGACGCTCTTTGCTTCTTGTATACCAAAAAAAGGAGGTGACGTGAGAGTAGCACTGCGCAATAAAATTCTGTGTTCGTTTAAACGATACAGCCACTGAAACTTACGAAAAACTGCAGCATACGTACAGTCAAGATCCACTACCTCGTGGAACAATGTTTAGGTGAATCAAGGACTTGACTGTGTTAAGCGGGATGGGCCTGGCATTTCGGCTGCTGCTGTGACAGGAGTCAACATCAACACAGCTGCTGTGATTTTCCGTGGGTATCGGCAGATAAATTACGTGACCTCAGTGAAGTGTTGAGAATTTAACATGGCAGTTTGTTTACGATTATGCATGATCATCTTCATATGAGCCTTGTTTCTGCTCGTTGGGCGCCACGTCTGTGGACTCCCGAGCAGTAGGATTAGCGAATGGAGAGAAGCCGTGAGGTGCTGCGTCTCTTTGCTGATGGAGAGGTCGCGTTTATGGAATGGGTTATCGCCGGTGATGACTCATGGCTGGATCGTTATGATCTTGAAGGAAAACGAGCCAGCCTAGCGTGGAAATCGGCAGTTTCTCAAACATCAAAATAAGCAAAAGCCATCTTCAGTTTTTTGACTGTCATGGATTGATTTCCCAGCATGCAATTTCCCCTCACGCTACTGTTACAGCAGTGTATGTCAGTATTGGCTGAACTGAGGAAATACAATGGAAGGAAATGATCAGAACTTTCTCGGACTGGGTGGCGGCTTCATCATGACAATGCGCGGCCTCACATGACGCATCAAGTCCTGCAGTTTCTAGCCCCATTCAACATTACCTGTGTCCCACATCCGCTGTTGCCCACTATAGTCCCGATCTTGCAGCACGATTTTCTTTTTATTCCCGTCACTAAAGGCCAAGCTTAGTGACAGAGCCGCTATAAAAAGTGCATTTCATTAGGAAGGGGGTACTTTGAAATAGGTCATGTAAACCCTGGACTAATAAACAAATGTGGAAAAAAAAATTAGTCTGAGTCTTTGTCGATCAGCCCTCATAGTTTATCACACCACGGTATTGCTGCTAGCATTGCTCAGGATTGCACGACAATCCTACGAATATGCTATCGATGGGCTCAGGAGGGTCATACTCAACGCCATCCATGACCTCAGTGACTTTATGCAACTAGCGTCTCAGAGGACAGACATATTGTTCGTCTAGCTGCGTAGGATCTTATGGCTAAGTGATGTTCCTAGAGACAGGTAATGGGTTTCTCAGCAGCATGACAAATATCCGCATGGACAGTGTGACGACGTCTGGAACACCGCTAACAGATCAGCTTCGCAGGGCTTCCCAGGACGCGAAAGTAGTCGTATGCCCGTCGACAACACTGGACACAGTATTCGTTTGAGTCATGGTCCTGCGAATAGCATCGCAGTAGACATGTTCGTGTGTATAGGTTCTGAGGGAAACGAACCTTGCCAGATTGTGTTCATCGCCGTCATACGGGCTCAACACGTAGAGTGATGAGGTGTCATTGAGTTGGACACCAGGCCTTAATACTAAATGTTTTTTTTTCCAAAATAGTTTCACAGAGAAAGGTCCCACTGTAGTTCCTTCTTTAAATCGTCACACGAACGATAAAATGACAGATATAAAAATAACTGACCAAGGGGGAGAAAGCAACTGAAATCGCTCAACACAGGAAGGGCCACGATCGTTGAACAGATGCACAAAACTACAGGCCCATATGTCTAACGTCGGACCTTTGTAAGGTTTTGGAATATGTTCTGTGCTCGTGTATTATGACGTATCTGGAGGCGAAAATCTCCTAAGTAGGAAGCAACATAGGTTTCGGAAACAACGATCGTTTGAAACGCAGCTTGCTCAGTTCGTCCACGAGACACAGAGAGCAGCAGATGCAGGCGCCCGTGTAGATATCATGTTCCTTGACTTCAGGAAGGCATTCAATATAGTCCCGCACGGCAGCCTAATGAACAAAATACAAGCGTATGGAACATCGGACCAACTGTGTGACTGGGTTGAAGAGTTTCTAGCAAACAGCACACAGCATGTCATTCTGAGCGGAGAGAAGTCTTCAGACGTAGAAGTGACTTCGGGCTTGCCCCAGAGGAGTGTTACATGACCATTACTTTTCACAATATATACAGGGTGAGTCAGGAGGAAAGGTACATGTTTTGAGACTCGATATTATCAGTGATTTTGAACAAAAAACTTCATATGGACATATGCCCTATTGCGAATGGTTTCCGAGATAGAACACGTTTAATATCACTTTCGTACATTTTTCTTTAATAACTCGAAAAACGCAAACTCCAGCGAAAACGTGTCTCAGTACAAAATTGAACTAAATTAAATTTTCTGCAAAAAAGGTTCTATTTATTTTTTGTCTAGGACTAACAGTTTGCGCCGAGAGATCGAGGGAATATTGAAAACCTCGCGTGACGCGCGTGATCTGTAGCTTAGGTACTTTTTGTAGGCCAGTTCGAGGCAGTTTTCCGACTTGATAGATCACAAGCGTCCTGTACCAAAATGTTCGTCTCAACTCCCTCTATATTACTGTGGTACGTAGTAAACAATGACAATGAATAATACAGAAAATAAATAGAAATGTACATTACAAGTGTTCTATCTCAGAAGCCATTTGGAATAGGGCGTATGTCCACATCAAATTTTTTGTTCAGAATCAGTAATGCTATCACCCGCCAAAACACGTACATTTCCTCCTGACTCGTCTTGAGTCGATACGCTAGAAAATTGTAGCAAAATGTAGGAAAACCTGCAGAGGATCAACACTTGGTGCAGGGAGTGGCAGTTGACACTCAATACAGACCAATGTAACGTATTGCGAATACATTGCAGAACGATCAGTGGAAGCAGTTACTTCCATAAAATGTCTAGGAGTATGCATACGGAGCGATCTGAAGTGGAACGACTGCATGAAATTAACAGCGAATAAGGCAAGTGCCATTCATACAGTCACTGAAAGACTACTCAGGAAATGTAGTCTGTCAACAAAGGAAATAGCTTACAAAAAAACCATTAGACCAATACTTGAATACTCGTCGGTGTGCGATCCGTACCAGATAGGGCTGAAAGGAAATAGAGAATATCTAAGAAGAGCAGCACGTTTCGTTACAGGTTCGTTTAGCAAGGGCGAAAGCGTCACGGAGATGCTCAGTCAACTACACACATCAAAAAAAGTTTTGCATCACCCTGGTTCCCAGAAATCCTGAAGATAGACGTTCACTGTGGATATTGTGTCACAGACACAGTCCCTTTGACTGTTCAGAGATGTCACTAAACCCGCCTAGAGATGTTAATAATCATGCATGAACAGCGCCTATTATACGGACGAGGTCCGACAGCCGATCAGTTCCAGTCATTCCGCCAGGAAGGAAGTACACGGCTCCTGTTGTCTGTAGTTCAACCGTGCCTAGACGGTCAATACACCGGCTCGATTGCGTCCGCATTGTCACTTTGTGCCAGGAGGGGTTCTCAACAAGGGAAGTGCCCAGGAGTCTCGGAGTGAACCAAAGAGATGTTGTTCGGATATGGATGAGATACGGAGAGACAGGAACTCTCGATAACATGCCTCGCTCAGGCCGCCCAAGGGCTACTACTACACTGGATGACCGCTACCTACGGATTATTGCTCGGAGGAACTCTGACAGCAATGCCACGATGTTGGATAATGCTTTTCGTGCAGGCACAGGACGTCGAGTTACGACTCAACTGGGCGCAATAGGCTGCATGATACGCAGCTTCACTCGCAACGCCCATGGTGATGTGCATCTTTGCAACCACGACACCATGCAACGCGGTACAGATGGGCCCAACAACATGCCGAATGGACAGCTCAGGATTGGCATCACGTTCTCTTCATCGATGAGTGTCGCATATGCCTTCAGCCACACAATCGTCGGAGACGTGTTCGAAGGCAACCCGGTCAGGCTGAACGCCTTATACACACTGTCCAGCGAGTGCAGCAAGGTGGAGGTTCCCTGATGTTTTGGGGTGGCATTATGTGGGGCCGACGTACGCCGCTGGTGTTGATGGAAGGCGCCATAACAGCTGTACGATACGTGAATGCCATCCTCCGATCGATAGTGCAACCATATCAGCAGCATACTGGCAAGGCATTCGTCTTCATGGACGACAGTTCGCGCCTCCATCGTGCACATCTTGTGAATGACTTCCTTCAGGATAACGACATCGCTCGACTAGAGTGGCTAGCGTGTTTTCCAGACATGAAGCCTGTCGAACATGTCTGGGATAGATTGAAAAGGAATGTTTATGGACGACGTGACTCACCAACCACTCTGAGGGATCTAAGCCGAATCACCGTTGAGGAGTGGGACAATTTGCACCAACAGTGCCTTGATGATGCTGTGGATGATACGCCACGACGAATACAGGCATGGATCAAAGCAAGAGGAGGTGCTTCTGGGTATTAGAGGTACCGGTGTGTACTGCAGTCTGGACCACCACCTTTGAAGGTCTCACTGTATGGTGGTACAACATGCAATGTGTGGTTTCATGAGCGGAAATTGTGTTTATGTTAATTTCTATTCCAATTTTCTGTGTAGGTTCTGGAATTCTCGGAACAGAGTTGATTCAAAACTGTTTTTGATGTGTGTACAATGGTAGACGCTGCAAGAGAGGCGTTCTACGTCACATTATGGTCTACTTTTAAGGTTTGAGAACGTACATTCTTAGAAGGGTCAACCAGTATATTGCTTCCTCCTACTTATGTATTGCGAAAAGACCGTGAATATGAAATTAAACAGATTCGAGCCCACACGGAGGCTTACCAGTAGTCACTCTTCCCACGCACCATACGCGATTGCAACAGGAAAACGGGCCGGCCGTGGTGGCCGAGCGGTTCTAGACGCTTCAGTCCGGAACCGCGCGACTGCTACTGTCGCAGGTTCGAATCCTGCCTCGGGCATGGATGTGTGTGATGTCCTTAGGTTAGTTAGGTTTAAGTAATTCTAAGTTCTAGGGGACTGATGACCTCAGATGTTAAGTCCCATAGTGCTCAGAGCCATTTGGACCATCTCAATAGGAAAACGTGGAAGTGATATTACGGAGTACCCTCCGCCACGCACCATGACATTGGTACACAGAGTACCCCCGGCGACACACCATAAAGTGGGTTGCGGAGTACAGAAGCAGATATAGATTTTTGACGTGCAAGATGTGCCTTTGCCTTGAATTCGAAGTGTCGGTGATGTTATATTTCAATATGATAACGCGGGGTCGCATTTTGTCCGTGCTGTCCTGATCAACCGCGATATAAGAGGAGCTTAATTGTTGCCATAGCCAGCAAATTCTCCAGATCTCTCAGTTACTGAAAACATTAGTCATGGGTTATCGAGAGACCAGCAGTCAGCGACTACGATCGGTGTTCTCTGGCATAGAGTCAAAGCATGGTGGAATGACGTAGGCGTATCTGTCATCCAAGCTCAGTTCGACCAGGTGCCCATCCAGATCAGAGTCATTTTTACCGTATGAGGTGGCAGTTCTGAGTTTCGCACCATGTATAACCCCTGTCTAACAATACCACCACCCGCAAAGTAGGTTAGAAATCAGATTAATAATGTTGCTCACGCAGCATATGTTCGCTTTATCGGGCAACAACAAAATTATTGACTATGGATGGTATCGTCAGAATGGAAATAATGAAGCCACTGTAAAAAAGTCATTAATTTTGGCACCTATCTTGAATGGATTCCCACGTAGATTTCGTCGAAGTTGTTATGGCTCATCTTGTTGATTCTAGGGTGTTTCCACTTTGACTGCTAGAAGGTTCAGATCTGTATTTTAGCAATATTTGAAGACCTAACAGATGTGTTTTTCAGGAAATTCTTAACCCTTTCAGACCCCCACCCAAACTTGAAATGAAAATTTTGAAATAAATGCATTTTTGTAACTAAAAAAAATATAGAATCGTGGACCAATTGCTTAGAAAATTTTATTTTTAAATTTTGATACAAATTTTGAACCCACAGCTTCTCATCACATGGTGTGTTTGCTGGTTTGTACATTTTATTTGGTGACTCTTCATCGGATTCACTTTCATGTTCCTGTCCTGAAGAAGAAGAAATTAGCGCTTCTCCAATCACTGGTCGGAATCTAAGAAGATCTAAAGTGTTTTTCTTTTGTACTTTATTGGCTTTGCATTCAACTTTGTATTGCAACCAGGAACTGACGCAAGCCAAATCAAGTAAATGAATCAAAACTTTTAAAGTCCACTTTTTTGTCTTCAAGAAAGTCCTGTAGGTCTCCATCATTTGATCGCAGAGGTCCACTCCACCCATACACAGGTTGTACTTCACTACGACTGCAGGACATGGCACTAAGATGTACTTCTTTTCTGGTTTACTCCATCTCTCAACATTGCTTACAGGTCCACATCCTGTACAAGTAGAAGCAAGGGTCACAGCTTTTGAATCTTTCCACTGGACAATTACTATTTTATCATCGTCCCAGCAGAATTCTTCCATATCTCCTCTCTTCAATCTTTTCTCTTCTGTCAGGTGAACTGGTTTCACTCTGTTTTTCATTATGGTTCCTGTTCCTTCCAGCCCTAGGTCAAGTAATTGTTGCAATAATGGCAAAGCTGTAAAATATCTGTCAAAATATAGTCTTGCACCTTGAGGTAATGTTTGAGCAAAGCAAAGTATTACAGATGGCCCAAGACCAAGGCCAACATCTGGTAGAGGAGTTGATTTACCTTGATAAAATTCAAAATCAAGTACTAAACCTTTCGTTGTTGCCAAAACAAAGTTTTAAATCCCAAAGGGCGCGGTTTGTTTGGAACATACTGAGCCAATGTGCAGCATCCAGAAAATGGTACCATTTTCTCATCAATGGAATAATCATTTTCAGAGGGGCGTGGAAGTCTCAAACAAGCACTGCGTACAACATTAATTGCAGGTTGTACTTTCCAAAATCTATTAGTTTCTGATTCACGTGGAATATTGTTAGTGTCCACAACATACAGTGCTTTTCTGAGAGTGAAGAACCTGTCTCTAGGCACACTATCTGCAATAGTTGGCATACGCAACGACTTCTGCCAGTACATACATGTACGAGGATATCTAATGCATCCCATAAGTACATGCATGCCATACAGCTTTTTATCTCTTGAGGATTTGTATGAAGCAACTTCCCTTTCTTCGAAAAGTAGAAACTGTTAGTGCAGTCGCCGGCCGGGGTTGCAGAGCGGTTCTAGGCGCTACAGTCTGGAACCGCGCGACCACTGCTGTCGTAGGTTCGAATCCTGCCTCGGGCATGGATGTGTGTGGTGTCCTTAGGTTAGTTAGATTTAAGAAGTTCTAAGTTCTAGGGGACTGATGACCTCAGAAGTTAAGTCCCATAATGGTCAGAGCCATTTGAACCATTTAGTGCAGTCAGATGCTAACTGGAAAAAATCTTCTGGGTAGAACTCGCTGAAATAGCTCATTGGAGTTTTAATTTCCTGTCCTACCTCACTCTCTGAGTGTGCAAAAATTTTGGAGGTGAGTGGTCTTTTTCTCCAAGTGGACAAATGACGATGTGTTTCCACTGTTTTTTTTTAAATTTTTTTTTTTAGAATTCTTTCTACTATGTTGACTGGGAAAATTGTCCTGAACTTCTGGAGCAACTGGTAGTATTGTTGCTGAAGCATTGTTAAAATTTTCCTCCTCGTCAGAAGATTCAGAGCTTTCTCCAAGTCTAGGTTTGATTGTTGGAAGAGTCCAAGTTGTATCTAACAATTCGTCATCACTACTGAAGACTTCCACTTCAGAGTCATCTAATATGGCTAGAATTTCCTCGTCAGTAAGTCCTAAAACGAAACAAACAAACGGACTGTGAAAATAATGCGCAAATACAATAGTAAAATGACATCTATTCCGTAATCTGTTCCGATTGGTAACCACAAACATCGACCGAAAACGACCATATGCCGATAAAATAGTCCCAAGACGCACAATTGTGCGTGTGGATGTTACAGTCATTGTAGCTATGAAGATATTCAAATAATTGTGGCGGACATTTTTATTTACTTCTGTACACCTTTCGGAATCTCAAACACATTTTTCCAAATGTCAAAACGCAATAAATAAAGCACAATAAACATTTACCTCGACAGACATGCTTCCGACCCGCCATCTTGAAAATTACCAAAGATTAAGACACAATATCTCGCGTCTGTAACGAGATAGCGAAATAAATCGAGTTGTGTACGAAACAGCGATTCCTGCACACTTGTGTGACTTGGGCCTCAACTGCATAGCGGAATAATATGATGCTGCAGCGCAAATAAACCGCACCCACACAATTGTGCGTATCGGGTCTGAAAGGGTTAATGATCAATCAATCCCAGATCAGAACAATGGTATGGTAGGAATAATTTTTGACTTGGTGTTCACGATCAACATTTTTATTAAACTTTTGTAAATTCACATATACTTCTTCTTAATTGTCACAAGAAAACAGTTTTGTATCAATCACACACAAGACTTGACTGTTATTTTACAAAGCGAAATAACAACTTAACTTCTGCGCATTCGCGCCAAAACGGTTACAAGTAAGTGAAAGATTATGACAGTCTCACAGAAATGAATACACACAAGAACCATATCACTGTAATATATCGATACATCGGAGTACCTATACATTAATAAAACCAAATGTGAATATTGTCACAAAAATATGTCTGTCACTTCGCAGAAAAGTAGTACGATATTACTGGTATCGAGAACTGGGGTTGGAGTGCCGTAATGGTCACGTAAATAAAGAAGTATTACACCTGATCACCAACGAACCGAATCACGTTTTAGTCCTACTATAATGAACAGGCACAATAACTAAATTTTCGTTGTTTGCTATCCTTGCTGGTGTCGCAGTATTGATGGTCAGCAGTGTACCTGGGAGCTCTAGTTAGCAGACAGTCTGACTGCTCTAGGCGTCGAGAGCTCCGCTGTGGGGAGGATGGCGGTGCAGCAGACGCCGTGCCGTGTGTGGTGCGTGGCGGGCAGCGGGCAGTGGTCGGCGTGTGCAGGGCGTGGCAGGGCGCGGTGCGGCGCTTTCGCCCGCGGCGGTGTCCGCGCGCTGCAGCTGGCGGCCGGGCTGCGCAACGCCGCTGCCCCACATCCACGTCCACTCCGGCGCGCACCCACTCCCCTTTCGGAGAACCGTAAACAAGACACGCAACGCTCCAAACACGCCGCCTTCCGCCTTCACTCTGCTTTGCGAACTTCCATTGTTTTCTCATTCTTCTCGACATCTGCCGAAGTATCTCTGTTCCTCTTGTACGACCACTGCTCAGTATCAACGACAATGTCCATTACTTCTACTCTTACCAGAAAATCTGTTTCGTGGTTAGTCTTCCGCTATAGGCTAACTGAAGTGAGTAGACGTGTTTAAATGGGAGGGACGTTCAATATCTATTGCAACACTTTTTCTTCCGAAAGTACACAACTGGCCATTAAAATTGCTTCACCAAGAAGAAATGCAGATGATAAACGGGTATTCATGGGACAAATATATTACATTAGAACTGACACGTGATTACATTTTCACGCAATTTGGGTGCATAGATCCTGAGAAAAAAGTACTCAGAACAACCACCTCTGGCCGTAATAACGGCCTTGATACGCCTGGGTATTGAGTCAAACAGAGCTTCGATGGCGTGTACATGTACAGCAGCCCATGCAGCTTCAACACGATACCACAGTTCATCAAGAGTAGTGACTGGCGTATTGTGACGAGCCAATTGCTCGGCCACCATTGACCAGACGTTTTCAGTCGGTGAGAGATCTGGAGAATATGCTGACCAGGGCAGCAGTGGAACATTTTCTGTATCAAGAAAAGTCCGTACAGGACCTGCACCACGCGGTCGTGCATTATCCTGCTGAAGTGTAGGGTTTCGCAGGGATCTAATGAAGGGTAGAGCCACGGGTCGTAACACATCTGAAATGTAACGTCCACTGTTCAAAGTGGCGTCGGTGCGAACAAGAGGTTACCGAGACGTGTAACCAATGACACCCCATACCATCACGCCGGATGATACGCCAGTATGGCGATGACGAATACACGCTTCCAATGTGCGTTTACCGCGATGTCGCCAAACACGGATGCGACCATCAGGATGTTGTAAACAGAACCTGGATTCATCCGAAAAAATGACGTTTCGCCGTTCATGCACCTAGGTCCGTCATTGAGTACACTATCGCACGCACTCCTGTCTGTGATGCAGCGTCAAGGGTAACCGCAGCCATGGTCTCCGAGCTGATACTCCATGCTGCTGCAAACGTCATCGAACTGTTCGTGCAGATGGTTGTTGTCTTGCAAACGTCCGCATCTGTTGATTCAGGGATCGAGACGTGGCTGCACGATGCGGATAAGACGCCTGTCATCTCGACTGCTAGTGATACGAGGCCGTTGGGATCCAGCACGGCGTTCCGTATTACCCTCCTGAACCCACCTATTCCATATTCTGCTAACAGTCATTGGATCGCGACCAACGCGAGCATCAATGTCGCGATACGATAAACCACAATCGCGATAGGCTACAATCCGATCTTTATCAAAGGCGGAAACGTGATGGTACGCATTTCTCCTCCTAACACGAGGCATCACAACAACGTTTCATATTGCAACGCCGGTCAACTGCTGTTTGTGTATGAGAAATCGGTTGGAGACTTTCCTCATGTGAGCAGGTTGTAGGTATCGCCACCGGCGCCAACATTATGTGAATGCTCTGAAAAGCTAATCATTTGCATATCACAGCATATTCTTCCTGTCGGTTAAATTTCGCGCCTGTAGCACGTCATCTTCGTGGTGTAGCAACTTTAATGGACAATAGTGTAGGTTAGTTTTGTTCAGGATTCCAAAGCTCCGTATTATTCCTCACTCTTTTGATTACATAACCCTGTTTTTCAACATAAACTCTATTCAATGCTGTGAACTTACGCCACCTTATTGGGAAGGCCTGTACGCCTCCACTGTACCACTCAACTGGTCGACGTTGCAGCCAAAGTCTTGTTGCATCAATAACCTCCCCAATGATCCACGTAGTGCTTCCCGTGAAGTGTATCCATCATTAGACCATAAAGATGGAAGACGGAAGCTGAGAGATCCTGGCTGTGGGGTGGATGAGGAAGAACAGTCCAACGAAGTTTTGTGATCTCCTATTGGGTGCGCGGACTTCTGTGAGGCCTTACGTTCTCATGCATAAGAAGTTCGTTTGCATGTCTTTGGCGACGAACACGCTGCAGTCGCTTCTTCAGTTTCCTGAGAGTAGGTCAGTGCACTTCAGAGCTGATCGTTGCACCGCGAGGGAGGACATCAAACAGAATAACCCCTTCAGAGTCCCTGAAGACCGTCACCAAGATTTTACCGCGTGAGGGTGCGGCTTTGAACTTCTATGGGGGAGAGATAAATGTAAATGTCGTGTGACTAGGGCCCCCCGTTCGATTTGACGCTACTTCGACGACTTGCGCGTCGATGGGGATGAAATGATGATGATTAGGACAACACAACACCAAGTCCCTGAGTGGAGAAAATCTCCGACCCAGCCGGGAATCGAACCCGGTCCTTTAGGATTGACATTCCGTCGCGCTGACCACTCAGCTACCGGGGGCGGACGGTGGCGGGGGAGAGGGGGGCGAGATGATTTGGCGCCACTCCATGGTTCGCCGTTTTGTTCCCGGTTCAAAGTGTTGAACCCATACTTCATCGCCTGTGACGATATTCGACAAAAAATGTCACCATGAGCCTCTTAACGCGCAGGTAATCCCGTGCAGATAGTCCTTCGTTGGTCTTATGGTTTCTGTTAGGTGGCGAAGAGGAACGCAGCAGACATGTACACCTTTGAGAACCCCAACTGGTGGACGAGTATGTCAGCACTACCAACAGAGACGTCCAGTTGAACAACGAGATGTTTAATTGCGATCCGTCGATCACATCGAAAGAGAGTGTCCGCACGTTCCATCATTGCAGGAGTCACAGCTGTGTGCGGCCGACTAGCGCGCGAGAGATCGGACACGCTTGCGTGACCTTGTTGCGATGATGACGAAGCCTCGCCCAGCTACTCACCGTGCTTTTATTCATTGCCAGGTCTGCGTAGACATTCTGCAAGCGCCATGAAATATCTGCTATACTCTGGTTTTCTGCGAAAAGAAACTCAGCATCAACTCTGCATGAAGCGCAGGTCCGTTACAGACGCCGTTTTGAAAGCTACTTGTAGCGTCGCCGTATTTCTGAACTTCAGGAAACTACAGGAGCTGAAGCAGGAATATTCCACAGTGTTTGATAATAAATTCCACACTTTTTCAGCCGAAATTGGCTGCGTAGACATTCTGCAAGCGCCATGAAATATCTGCTATACTCTGGTTTTCTGCGAAAAGAAACTCAGCATCAACTCTGCATGAAGCGCAGGTCCGTTACAGACGCCGTTTTGAAAGCTACTTGTAGCGTCGCCGTATTTCTGAACTTCAGGAAACTACAGGAGCTGAAGCAGGAATATTCCACAGTGTTTGACAATAAATTCCACACTTTTTCAGCCGAAATTGGCCGAGAAAAAAGTGTATTGCATTATTTATCGGACGCCTCTCCTAATAGAGCAGCTCGGGGAATACAATGGTAAGTGCCACTGTCCTGTGTTGTAAGTTACAGGGCAATTTGTGCTACTTATGAGCAGCAGATTATTGTACAAGAGGAAAAATTGTGATTTCACTCAGAAAATATCAGGGCGATGCTTCATGGTAAACGCCTGTGGCGGCCTGGCACGGGAACATCTCCACTAGAGTAATGTGTTTATTTTTGTATATTTAATGTGTTATATTCTCTTCATCGTTCTTTTTATGCCTTTATGGAATAATTTAGGTGTTAAAAGCCATAAAAGCCATCCAGAACAAACTGGGTGTTAGAATAAAAACATTCAGATTTGTGGATCAATTGCAAATTCCAATACTCCGTATGTCCAAACTTGATTGATTTAATCCTATAATAATTTGTGAGTTCATTAAGTAGTTGATTATGATCCGGGCAATAAAGAGTGCAGTATACAACAAGTACTTGAAAATCACAAATTTATTGTGGCTTGATTCAACTATTCTCATATCTGCAAAAAATTAAAGGAAATTTTGATTTAGAAAAGTGCCGCATGCCACCACACCCAACGACTTCCTTAATACTGAGACTGAGCTATACTGTAAAAGTGACTCTAATGCTTAGACTGGGAATCATCACGAGATGATTTCAGTTTTGTTTCCTGTATCTTGAAACACATTTCATGAGCGCTGCCGATCAACTGACTGGCTCAAATATTATGCCCTTAGCGCACACCTTGAACAACAACGATAATTAATAAAACGATATCAGTGGAGAAACATTACATTTTATTGCTGGACACAGTTTACTCAGCAGTTGCTGTATGACAGTAGGTAACTGACGGCTCGATACGCAGCCTAGCGAAAAATAAAGAAATAAATAAGCAAAGCACGGGAAAAATAGTAAATGCGAGGTTGCAACATATAGGGTCCTAAGGCACCTAAATGCTCTTCATTCCAGATTGATAATGTATTTTTCCGCTTCATTCTATTAATTTCTGTATTACTTGCTGTAGATAATTAATTAATAATTAATTGGCGAAAAAGCTGTCTCCGCCGTCGCAGAAAGACGTACCACTTATTGATTCTGAAATCGACCTAGCGCGAGTGTGTTCCAGAAGCTACACTTGTGCTGCGCGAACGACTGCACTTCTAATTGTACCATTTATTGAGTTTTCGTATATCCACTCGTTGATGGAGCGTAGGAAGAATTGTATGTACACTATCTAAATGGTTCAAATGGCTCTGAGCACTATGGGACTTAACATCTTAGGTCATCAGTCCCCTAGATCTTAGAACTACTTGAACCTAACTAACCTAAGGACATCACACACATCCATGCCCGAGGCAGGATTCGAACCTGCGACCGTAGAGGTCGCGCTGTTCCAGACTGAAGCGCCTACAACCGACGGCCACATCCCCCGGCATACACTATCTACTCGAATGAATTAGTTAATAAACCTTATCTTCATTGGTAAACAATTTTTGGGTGAAGGTGCACAATACACTACTGGCCATTAAAACTGCTACACCAAGAAGAAATGCAGATGACAAACGGGTATTCATTGGACAAATATATTATACTAGAACTGACATGTGATTACATTTTCGCACAATTTGGGTGCATAGAGCCTGAAAAATCAGTAGCCAGAACAATCACCACTGGCCGTAATAACGGCCTTGATACGCCTGGGCACTGAGTCAAAAAGAGCTTGGATGGCGTGTACAGGTACAGCTGACCATGCAACTTCAACATGATACCACAGTTCATCAAGAGTAGTAAATGGTGTATTGTGACGAGCCATTGACCAGATGTTTTCAATTGGTGAGAGATCTGGAGAATATGCTGGCCAGGTCAGCAGTCGAACATTTTCTGTATACAGAAAAGCCCGTACAGGACCTACAACATGCGGTCGAGCATTATCCTGCTGAAATGTAGGGTTTCGCAGGGATCGAATGAAGGGTAGAGCCACGGATCGTAACACGTCTGAAAGGTAACGTCCACTGTTCAAAGTCCCGTCAATGCGAACAAGAGGTGACCGAGAGGTGTAACCAATTGCACCCCATACCATCACGCCGGGTGATACGCCAGTATGGCGATGACGAATACACGCTTCCAATGTGCGTTCACCGCGATGTCGCCAAACACGGATGCGACCATCATGATGCTGTAAACAGAACCTGGATTCATCCGAAAAGTGACGTTTTGTCATTCGTGCACCCAGGTTCCTCGTTGAGTACGCCATCGCAGGCGCTCCTATCTGTGATGCAGCGTCAAGGGTAACCGCAGCCATGGTCTCCGAGCTGATAGTCCATGATGCTGCAAACGTCGTCGAACTGTTCGTGCAGATGGTTATTGTCTTGCAAACGTCCCCATCTCTTGACTCAGGGATCGAGACGTGGCTGCACGATCCGTTACTGCTAGTGATACGAGGCCGTTGGGATCGAGCACGGCGTTCCGTATTGCCCTCCTGAACCCACCGATTCCATATTCTGCTAACAGTCATTGGATCTCAACCAACGCGAGCAGCAATGTCGCGATACGATAAACCGCAACCGCGACAGGCTACAATCCGACCTTTATCAAAGTCGGAAACGTGATGGTACGCATTTCTCCTCCTTACACGATGCATCACAACAACGTTTCACCAGACAACGCCGGTCAACTGCTGTTTGTGTATGAGAAATCGGTTGGAAACTTTCCTTATGTCAGCACGTTGTAGGTGTCGCCACCGGCGCTAGCCTTGTGTGAATGCTCTGAAAAGCTAATCATTTGCATATCACAGCATCTTCTTCCCGTCGGTTAAATTTCGCGTCTGTAGCACGCCATCTTCGTGGTGTAGCCGTTTTAATTGCCAGTAGTGGACATCTACATGATAAATACGGAAGTATGTTTTATACACATAAACCAAAACATTATGACCATTTCCCACCGCGACGTTGGATGCCGCCTGGCGGCGTTACGGGCACGTGATGTGGTAACAAAAGTGTGTAAGCGGAGGAGATGCTCATGGGGAATCATCCTAGCGAAGATATGAGCTGCAAATAGGCAAATCCATTGAGATAAGCGACTCTGAAAAAGTACAGATGATTATTACTCAGAGCATGTGAATGAGGATCTCGAAGAAGGCGGAGCTGGTCGAATTCCATGTGCCACTCTCGTGAGTATCTACGGACAGTGAAATTGCTACTAGGTGCTAAATGGTTGGTCGTCGACGACCCTCCACAGAGCGTGGGTTTCGGAAGCTTATCTGTTGTGCTGAGCAGGATAGACGATGATCTGTGGCATCTCTGCCGAAAGTGCGCAGTGCTGTTGCAGGTACAAGTGTTTCGGAGCACACCGTTCATCGTACATTGTTGAACATGGAGCTCCGCAGCAGACCTCTCCTACGTTTTCACATGTTGACCCAACGACACCGACAATTACGACTGCAGTGGCACGGGACCATCGGGATTCGGCGTGAGTCATTCGAAACGTGTCGGTTCTTTGGGCGAGTCGCATTCTTGCTACACCAGATAGATTGTCGTCTCCACAAACGTCGCCATCGAGGTGAACGGCGGCTCGAAACGTGCAGCACGCCACGGACGCAGGCTGGCGGGAGCAGTATTATGCTTGCAAGGGACCTGTGATAGTAATCGAAGATGCGCTGACAGCTACGAACCGCCTGCATCCTTTCATGCTTGATGTCTTCCCCGAAGGCGATGTCATCTTTCAGCAGTATAATTGTGCGTCTATCGGAGCCAGACCGTGCTGCCGTAGTTTGAGGAGCATTATAGTGTACTCACTCTTATATCTCGGTGCCCGATGTCATATGATGTAAATCATATGGAACTCATATGGGTCGCTATCGGGCGCCTTCACTGCGTACGCAAATCAGCGATCCGTCATTTACGCGAATTATATGACCTGCGCGTAGACCTTTGATGCCACATACTTCCCCAAACCTAGTAACAAACTTTCGGATCCCTGATAGGCAAATCAATGATGTATTTCGTCCCAAAGAAGGACGAACAAACTATTAAGCAGGTGGTCATAATGTTTTGACTCATTAATGTATAATTCTGAACTAGTTTTCCAGTTTTAAAAGTAGGTCATTGTGAAACACTGCCAGTCTTTCTGTGCTAATGGCGTGTAAAAGCAACTGAAACCACTTAATGCTACTGGACTCGACAGACTTTCCGTCACATTCTACACCATATTTGTAGCTGAATTAGCTTACTTCATTATCGCGATTAACGACTGTTATAAATCACAGGGTAACTGAAGCCAGGGGGTAGCTGGACCATCTACGTCTACATTTACATTTGTAATCCGCAAGCCATTTTATGGTGTGTAGCGGCGGGTACTTTGTGTACCACTCTCACTTCTATTTTTCCTGCTTCAAAAAATGGTTCAAATGGCTCTGAGCACTATGGGACTTAACTTCTGAGGTCATCAGTCCCCTAGAACTTAGAACTACTTAAACCTAACTAACCTAAGGACATCACACACACCCATGCCCGAGGCAGGATTCGAACCTGCGACCGTAGCGGTCGCGCTGTTCCAGACTGTAGCGCCTAGAACCGCTCGGCCACCCCGGCCGGCTATTTTTTCCTGCTCCTGTCGCGAATAGTTCGCCGGAGGAAAGATTGCCGGTAAGCCTCCGTGTGGGCTGGAAGCTCTCTAATTTTATCCTCGTGGTCTTTTCGCGAGGTATACATAGGAGGAAGCAATGTATTTGGTGACTCTTTTAGGGATGTGTGCTCTGGAACTTTAACAATAATCCACACCTTGATGCTGAACGTCTCTCTAGCATCATATGTCATTGCAGTTGATTGATCATTTCTGTGACGCTTTCGTGCTTACTAAATGAACCTTTACGGTGTCTTCCATAAGGGAGGGGTGGGTGTTTATTCTTATAGTGTTTCCAGACTGAATTAAATGTTTCATCTTTGCAAAAAAAAAAAAAAAAAAAAAAAAAAAAAAAAAAAAAAAAAAAAAAACACTGATCTAATTCGCAAGTATTTGACAGACATACTTAGTCTATAAAGTTTTCAACTGCTTTCCTCCATAACAACCTGTTGCAGTGGGAGATTTGATGACTCATTCCCACAAAAATCACTAAATGTTTACTTTTTTGAGTGTTTTTACATACCTACTAGCAGTATAGGTTTCACATGATTGCTTGTTTCTGACTCTTCAGTTAATGTTTTACTTCTAGTATGGGTGGCCCAGTTGCCCCCACACATTTATTTAGTGGGGCAGTTGAGCCATGTGTTTGAAGTCACCGGGCCATGCGGCGTCAGTTACTCAATAAGGGTTCAAATACGCCACTTTAATTAAAAAATAGTTTTTGTAGGCCTACTGCAATGATTAAATATGGATTAAAACAAATTTAAACGTAATCTTTGTAATAAAATTAACACAACTTCTAATCAAGCTTAAACCATCGTGCGGGCATACACGAGAAAAACACAAAAAGGAGCTGAATTTACTTACAGTGCTGAGGACCTAGATAATGTGAAGACTGCCCGTTCTTCGGTAATTTCCCACATCTCTCGCACCACATTAAAACATTATGTTAACGGTACAATGGGGAAGCTGCACACTGAGCGAGATGTAGTGACGGTAGTGGTGTCATCTCATCTATCTCCAAAAGACGAACAAGAACTGGTAAATTTAATCCAAGCAATGGCCAAAATCGGATTTGGGTCGTCATCAGAAAATGTCCTCTATATCATGGACTGTTACATCAAACTAGGTAAACTATAATCACAATTCAAAAATGATGTACGGGACATAGTTGTCTTTTAATTCAAGAGAAGGCATTCAGTTTTTATAAAGAAACCTCAAAGCTCAAACTATTAACATTTTCTTTGTAATCGGATCAACTTATGGAATACTTGTGATTTTTTAAAAGGTCACTACTATTGTAACAGAACTAAATATACAACTGTGAAAGCTGATTTCCTCATGACCTTTTTAAAGGTAGAGTTGTTGAGATGTTGGCATCAAAAGCAAAGGTAAGAACGGTTCTTCTGTGTGGGAAATCACTGGTCTCATTGTGTTCGACTGTTGGTGATAAAATGATGACAGTACTTTGCGTGTTCAAAGGGAATTATGTATTACAGAACTAGATCGTGTTCTAGTATCAGAGGCACTGGTTTTTTGTCCACCCTGGAGATAATGATAGAATCTTTCCGTAATCCTTCTAAATGGATTATGATTGGTGCCTATCAGTCTGGGTCAAGGGCAACTGAGGTTTCTCGTGATGACAGATGTTTTGTTTTCTTGCGCTTATTTGAAATAAAGTTTGAAAAGCCCTGGCAGAAAGTAGCACCTTCCGAGAAGGACAATTTGTTGGAGGAAGAAGTGCCCAATGGCAGTCCCTACATTCTGCTCTATGCGTTGATTGGCTGAAAGTCTTGGATGTTAAAATATTTCCCGGAGCGGTTTTGGAATATAACTTGGGAGTCGGCTGCTAACTCATCCAAAATATGTTCTATTGCGTTCAGTTCCAGACTCTGGGCAGGCCACTCCATTTCATGAACGTTGCTGTCCACAAACCATTGCCTCGCTGGTGTTGCTTCATGACGGTGAATTTGCATAGTGTTACGAACAATTATCGTCTCCTAATTCTTTCTCTATTGTACGCAGTACAACATGTTATGAAATATGTTCATATCTTTCACATTTAGCGTTTTCTTAAAAGTAGTTAGGGGACTACACCCTAACCACAAAAAACACCCCCATACCGTAACACCATCTACTGTGCGCTTCACTTTTGGAACTACACATGATGGCAGGTAATTTTCTGTAGACATTTGTCAAACGCATATCCTTCCACCAGGTTGCTAGAAGACATAGCATGCTTCATTGCTCTGTATCACTCGTCGCCAGTTATCCATTATCCAGTGGTGTGTCCCTGTACATCTCCTGAAGCGTCTCTTAGTACTGATTAGAGAAATGCGTGACTTCTTAGGAGCAGCTCGACCTGCGCAGTAATCATGCTAGCTGGACTGGGGGTAGCACTTTAGAATTCACCAGTGATTTATTCCGCAGATTTCATGTGATATTTTTTATAACCAGACTCCGCAATGCTTGACGGTGCCTGTCAGTCAGTTCACGAGGTCTGCTTGGCTTGCTTTAGCTGTGGTTTGTTCCTTTCCACTTCACAATCACACCACTAGCAGTCGACTTGGGACGCTTCAGAAGTATTGAAATGTCGCTGAGGGACTTGTTAGTTAGATGACACCTAATGACTAGTCCACATTCCAAGTAAGTGAGCTCTCCTGACTGATTCATCCTGCCTCTGTTGTTTCTTAACTGACAAAATAATACAAGGGTAATCCCAAAAGTAAAAGCATTCCGTCATCAGGCCACAAGTGGCCCATCGGGACCATCCGACCGCCGTGTCATCCTCAATTGAGGATGCGGATAGGAGGGGCGTGCGGTCAGCACACCGCTCTCCCGGTCGTTATGATGGTTTTCTTTGACCGGAGCCGCTACTATTCGGTCGAGTAGCTCCGCAATTGGCATCATGAGGCTGAGTGCACCCCGAAAAATGGGAACAGCGCGTGGCGGCTGGATGGTCACCCATCCAAGTGCCGGCCACGCCCGACAGCGCTTAACTTCGGTGATCGGTATATCCACTGCGGCAAGGCCGTTGCCCCAAATCCCAAATGTAAGGTCTCCTATTTTTTTATAAGTTCATAGACGTGTCAGGACTATAGGGTAGGTGGGTGATTATGTTCCACTGAAACTGCTTTAGGAGAGCAACGGTTTGCCGAGCGATGTGTGGGCGAACGTTGTCATGGAGAATGTGTATGCCCTTGCTCAACATTCCTCTTATCCGGTTCTGAATTGCCCGTTTGAGTTTTTTTCAGAGTCTCACAGTACCTGTCAGTAATTGTGGTCCCAGTGGGCATTAATTCGACCAACAGTACTTCTTTCCGATCCCAAAAAGCGGTTGTCATGACTTTACTGGCAGACTGTGTTTGTTTGAATTTCCGCGGCTTTGGCGAAGAAGGACGCCGCCACTGGCGTGATTGTTGCTTGGTCTCAGGTGTAAAGTGGTATGCCCAGGTTTTGTCACCTGTGACAATTGAGTCCAGAAAGTTGTCCTGTTTGGCTGCAAGCCGGTGAAGAAATGCGCAGGAAGCATCAACTCTTTGCCTCATGTGGTCCTCAGTCAGCTTGCGCACACCTTCCGGTAGTTCAATGTTTCCGTTAAATTATGTGGGCGGTGCTTCGGGAAACCTCAGGAACCAACGTGCAGAGATCACCCAGGGTGATCCGCCTATCTTCGCGCATGCTTTGCTCAACCTTCAACAGTCTCCTCAGAAATTGACGGTCTTCCGCTCCTTTGTTCGTCGTGAATTTCGGTCCGACCAGCTGCAAACTCTCTACACCTCTTATGAAAATTTTTGACACCCAAGCACGACTCACCATACACTTCCGTCAATTGGCGATGGATTTCTATCAGCGCAGCGCCCTTTGCGTTCAAAAACCGAATAACTGCGCGCAATTCGCACTTGGCGGTAACATTCAACGGGAGCTCCATTCTCAACGGCTGCCAAGCCAAGACTGAGCGCCTTAGCGCGGCGTGCGCATGTTTACACACAGCGCGTGAAGAATAACGGTGTGACCAACTGCCACACAGAGTTCTGTACTTAAAAAAAAAATAGGAGACCTTACTTTTGGTATTACCCTCGTACTCCCCATCTCCTTTTATACTGACGGTTCGATTCTCGTTTTATTACGCGACATTGTCTGGATGTTTTTGATCACAAAGTGTACATTGCAGGGAACGACAAACAATAGAGCTCTATTTCTAATGCATGGGTAGCGCTGCATCTACATCTACATGAGTATTCTGTAATTCACAATTAAATGCCTCCCTGATAGTTCATAAACCACCTCCAAGCTATTTCCCTACCATTCCACTCTCTAAGAGCTCGCGGGAAAACGAACACTTAAATCTTTCTGTGCGAGCACTAATCTCTCTTATTTTATTATGATAATAGTATCTTCCTACGCAGGTGGGCGCCAACAAAACATTTTCACACTCTGGGGAGAAAGTTGACGATTGAAATCTCGTCAGAAGCTCCTGCGGCAGAGAAAAACACCTTTGCTTTAATGACTGCCACTCCAATTCGTATATGATGTCGCTAGCACTCTCTCCCCTATCTTGCCATAATACAAAACGAACAACTCATCTTTGAAATTTTTCTATGCCCTTCGTCAATCCTGTCTGATGCAGATCCCACACTGCACAGCAATACTCCAGAAGAGGGTGGACAAGATTGATGTAAGCAGTCTATTACTTGTTACATTTTCTAAGTGTTCTGACACTAAATCACAGTCTTTGATTTGCGTTCTCCACAACATTATCTATGTGACCGTTTCAGTTTGAGTTATTCTTAATTGTGATCCTTAAGTATTTAGTTGAGTTTTCAGCCTTTATATTTGCGTAAGTTATCGTGTTACCGAAATTTAGCGGATTCCTTTTAGTACTCATGTGAGTGACTTCACACTTTTCATTATTTAGAGGCAATTGCCACTTTTAGCACCATACAGATATTTTGTCTAAATCGTTTTGATCATCTGATAACCTTACAAGACGGTAAATGACAGCATCATCTACAAGCAGTCTAAGAGGGCTGCTCAAATTGTCTCCTAAATCGTTTATGCAGATCGGGGGCAGCCTATGAGACTTCCTTGGGGAACGCCAAATGTTGCTTCTTTTTCGCTCGATGAGTTTCCATCAGTTACTACGAACTGTGACCTTTCTGACAGAAAATCACGAATCCAGTCACATGACTGAATCCATACTCCATAGGTGAGCAGTTTGATCAGAAATCTATTGTGAGGAACGGTGTCAAAAGACTTCTGGGAATCTAAAAATATGGCATCAACAACACTACAAATGTGTTGTTATTTGCAACTATAGTTCACATTCGGTCGTTACACGTATTCCTTTTCACTTGATAACGTTGACTCCAAACTGACGATACAATCAGTTTCGATGCGCTAGTCAGTACACGGTAGTGTAGCAACTGTTTAGAATCTGTCTTTTATTTTGTGTGAGGGTACTACCCCGCAGCCTTTAAGGATTAAAAGAAACGTCACAGCTCAAATCGCCAAGATCTGCTAATAAGTACTTCTTCATTACCATCGGTTTCAGTCTGTAGATCATTACGAAGTATTTTAAAGAAATTTGTAACAGCTAGTTAGCAGTTTGTGGTCTAATGGTTATCTGTGCAACTTTTATTAACAGAGGAAAAAGACACCAGATAGCTTAACGACCCACTTACTCAAACAGATAGTTCAGCCAGTCTGCATCCCCCCATTTAATTAATATTCACCTCAAATATTTTTAATAGCTAAATTATTCTAAAATTCCAGAAAAGACAAGGAGAAGGAATGGGTATACATAAAACTAATCGAAGGCAAGGCTACTAACTCTGAACATTGAACAGAAATACCGAAATTTTGATTGTCCGTCAATCTGGAAAAACATCAACTACGACCTATCATATGAAGTGATATCTACCTGGTACTTCGCGGTTAACAGGAAAATATCAACCAACTCAGAACTATACAGCTTACGTTTAACCGATTCACCGATATGTTCTGTTGTGACGTAACAAGACTGTTACGCCACACGGTAGTAGCCAATAGAAAGGCACGCTAGACTAATGCTGTGGCCGATAGTGCACGAACGGCAATAAGCAGACGGGCGTGAAGTCTGGAACATGAGAACTTATGAATGAATAAGAAGAAAAGTATGTAGATGCTTTTTACTTATCTTTTCTTTATTCCTTGGAATACATCGCTCTTGAATACTAGTAAGCTATAGGCACTGATACCATTGGCTCCTTGCTAGTTCGTAGCCATTAACTTCTGATGGCTATTCTGTCTCTCGGCTAATGAGAGAGAAAGGCTTCGTACAACTGGGCGGTAGCTTGGTTCTCGTACAACTCTCGTATCACGAGACCTGCCTTGGTGGTGGCGCTAGGTCTGCGATCACAGTGGCGACACGCGGGTCCGACATGTACTACATGGACCGCGGCCGATTTAAACTACCACCTAGCAAGTGTGGTGTCTGGCGGTGACACCACATTCCTCCCCCGCAAATCGGCGAACGGTCGTGTAATAAGGCTTCCGCCCGCCGTGGGGAGGACCACATGTTGACGTATGCGATGAGGTGGGGAGCCTAACAACAGGCGAGGCTGTGCCACCCGCACCCGGCCATCCGGTCCGAGGGGAGCTAGGAAACGCCTGCAAAACTAGTCCAGGGTGCACGTCAACATGCGGTGTATGCGCCCGTAAAGAAACATGAGGGGCCGAAGGGTCGAGTTCCATGGCGTCGGGGTAGCCGACGCGCGATGACGTCACGTGGTCCGGAGCGGCGGGAGTTCCATGGCGGCGGACAGCTGGTCACGGGAAGCGATCGGCGGCGCGTGACCCTGGGAGGCGCCTGGCGGCGGCAACGAAGCGTCGAATGCGGTCGGCGGCGGCGGCGGCTGCTGCTGCTGCTGCTGCTGCGGCGGCGGCTGCGCGTCGCCATGGGGCAAAATGGAAGGCATCGTCGGTAACACCTGGGGATGAGGCGAGCCAGTAGATGGGTCCCCAGGGCGCTGACCGGACGGCACCGTCGCTGAAAGCAGACGGGGAGCGGCAGAACCCGAGCGACGACAGAGGCGCAGCTGATTGAGATGCCGACGCACCTCACCAGAGGCCCCCAAAACCAAATACATCGCGCGGCCGAGGCAGCGAAGAATGCGCCCTGCGAGCCAACGCCGTGAACCTCGATAGTGGCGATAAAATACAACGTCGCCTGGAGCAAAAGCAGGAGTCTGCCGCTGCACAGGAACCTGATGCGGCGGATGCAGCAAAGACATCAAGGTGCGATGAGGACGACCGTGGAGCAACTCAGCCGGCGAGCGACCATCTCGGGGCTGAGAGCGATACGAAGACAAAAAGAGCAACAATGCGTCCTCCCGAGAATGCGACTCTTTCAATTTCAACATCTGTGACTTGAAAGTCCGGACCAATCGTTCAGCGGCACCGTTGGACTGAGGCGAAAACGGCGCGGATGTCAGATGTTGAATTCCATTGGCCTGGCAGAATGACTGAAATTCTGCGGACATGAATTGTGGGCCATTGTCGGAAACAATAGTCTGCGGAAGACCTTCAATGCAAAAGATAGCAGACAACGCTTGGATGGTGGCGGAGGACGTCGTGGAAGACATCCGGACAACAAAAGGAAAGTTACTGAAGGCGTCGACCAGAACCAACCATCGAGCATTCCAGAACGGACCAGCAAAATCAATGTGCAAGCGTTGCCAAGGGGAAGTGGCTTTTGGCCACGCAAAGACTTTCCGCGGCGGTGCGGATTGTTGTTCGGCACACGCCGGGCACGAAGAACACATATTCGTAATCGCAGCATCGATTCCGAACCAAGTACAGTGCTGACGAGCAAGTTGTTTCGTTCGCACTATACCCCAATGTCCTTGATGAAGAAGCCGTAAAACAGAGGACTGTAACGAACGTGGGACCACGACTCTGGACTGATCATTATCAGAACGCAACAACAAAACACCACGTCGAACAAAAAGTCTCTCCTTGTGAGCAAAAAATCGGCGAACCAACGGATCCTCGATCCGAGACTTTGACAAAGGCCATTGCGTAGCAACAAAACGTAAAACAGTAGCAAGGACAGGGTCAGCAGCTGTGGCTGTAGCGACACGACGAAAATCAATCGGAAACGATTCGACCACTTCATCGGTTTCCGAATCAATGAACATGCAAGCAAGTTCGGAAGAATCGAATGCTTTATCCTCAGCAACAGGCAAACGGGACAACGCATCGGCGTTTCCGTGCTTAGCAGTGGACCGATACAAGATATCGTAGCGGTACTGCGAGAGGAAAATAGACCAGCGAATGAATTTCTGCGCTGTACGTGGAGGTACAGGCTTGTTCGGATGAAAAAGCGATGTCAAAGGTTTGTGGTCTGTGATGATGGTAAAGTGACGACCATACAAGAAATCATGGAACTTAGTAACACCAAACACGAGAGCCAAAGCTTCTTTCTCTATCTGTGAATAATTTCTTTGCGCAGACGAGAGCAATTTGGACGCAAAGGCAATAGGGCGATCATGGGAGCCAACTTTGTGCGCAAGCACAGCACCGATCCCGAAATCCGATGCATCTACCATCAACAAAAGGGGTTTCTGGGGATCGAATGGCGTAAGGCAAGTATGAGAAAGCAACGCCGATTTCAACTGGCGAAAGGCGCGTTCGCATTCCGTCGTCCAGACGAACGGAACACCTTTACGGCGTAAGCGATGAAGCGGAGCTGAAATGGAAGAGGCATTGCGCACATATTTATGGTAATAATTAATTTTACCCAACACACTCTGTAGCTGTTTCAGATTTTTAGGGGACGGCAAGTCTTGTATGGCACGGAGGTGCTCTGGACTCGGATGTATGCCTTGGGCATTAATGACATGTCCCAGGTATGGTAAGTCACGAGCAAAAAACACACATTTGTCCTTCCTCAAGCGAAGACCATTTTGCCGCAAGACCTGAAATAATGTTCGTAAATTCGCAAGATGATCTTCTTCTGTCTGTCCGGAGATCACTATATCGTCCAGATAGTTTGCTGCAGTAGGGACCGACGCACAAATAGTTTGTAAATATTGCTGAAACAAGGCAGGGGCGGATGCACACCCGAATGGCAGTCTTTTGAAGCGGTACAATCCAAGATGCGTGTTAACCACCAATACGCGCTGGGATTCGGCGTCCACCGGTATTTGCAAGTACGCATCGGCTAGGTCCAACTTTGAAAAATATTTTCCCGGGCACAGTTGAGCAAAAAGATCTTCCGGGCGGGGCAAAGGAAAAGTAGCAGTCACTAGCTGTGGATTCACTGTGGCCTTGAAGTCCACGCAAAGTCTCAATTTTCCGGAAGGTTTTGGCAAAATTACTAAGGGTGAGGCCCAGAGAGAAGCTTGCACACGTTCAATTACACCCTGTGATTCGAGATCGTGTAACGTTCTTGCGACCTCATCACGCAATGCGTGGGGAACATTGCGCGCCCTGAAAAATTTCGGTTGCGCGTTTACCTTCAGTTCTAAATGTGCTTCATAGTTTTTAGCGCAACCTAAGCCCGGTGCAAAAATGTCTGCAAATTCGTCACACAGCCGAGAAACACTGTCTGTAGGCACAGTCTGGTTCACTGAGAGCACCTGATTTACAATAGACATGTTAAACAACTTAAACAAATCTAGACCAAACAAGTTCACTGCAGAAGAAGAACGAAGAACGTAAAATGACACAAGTTTTGTTTGTCCCTTGAATGTTGCAAGAAGGCTGCACTGTCCTAACACAGGAAGGTTCTGTCCGGAATATGTAGTTAGCTTAACATTTGCGGAACGCAACGGAGGTTTGCCCAGTTGTTTGTACGTGTCGTGATTGAGCAATGAAACTGCAGCTCCGGTATCGAGCTGGAATGGTATCACTTGGCCGTCAAAGGCTAAGTCCACAAAAAGTTTATTGTCCTGCTGACGACAAGAGCGACTGTTTTGTGCAATTGGAACAGACACTGGTACAGAATCACTTGCTAATTGACGTGATTTCCGGCGACGTCGACGCACAGTTTTTGTGGGACGATCACAGTCATTGTTAGAGAAATTGTCACTGGACGAAGTGGAATTAACAACATGAATGTCCATAGGCGAAGGTCCACGAGCCTGAGTGTCCTTGGTTCGATTCCGGCGCGAAGCAAAGGTCCTGGAATGATTGTGATTGTCTGATCTGAGCTTTTTCTGGCAAACACTTTGAACATGTCCTTTCTTATTGCAGAAAAAGCAAATAGCTTGGCGTGACGGGCAATGTTCACGCGAATGTCTAGTAGCACACCGCGGGCATGATTTCACTACATTTGTGGGCTGGCGCGGCACACGTGGCTGAGCACGCGGCGGCAGCTGTGCGCCCGGGCGCGAGGCCCGGTTACCGGGCCGCGCTGCGCGTCCAGCGGGCCGGTTAACGTTACACACGGCTGGCGAAGTTTCAAAAGATTCCTGAGCACAGTCCAGTGTGTCCTGTCTATCCAATATGTCTAGTACTTGTTGAAGGGAGGGATTAACTAGTTTCAAAATTTGCTCCCGTATGCGAACATCAGAAACGTTCTGTGCCATTGCATCACGCACCATTGTATCTGAATAAGAAAGACCACAGTCACATTCAAAGGCACAGTCCCTAGTAAGTCCTTGCAATGTTGCTACCCACTCCCTATTAGTTTGACCGGCCGTACGTTTTGTACGAAAAAACGTATACCGTTTTGCAACCACATTAACTGTTTCTTTGAAATAGGCATCTAATGCAGACATAATTTCCTCGTAGGACAGAGTTGCTACGTCTCGTCGGGGAAACAATTTCACTATCACACGGTATGTGGACACACCGACACAAGAAAGCAAAAACGGCTGCCGCTCATTACCTTGAATTCTGTAGGCAGCCATGTGAAAGGCGAACTGACGAGACCACTCTTGCCAGGTCTCATCGGCTGCCACGTATGGTCGAAAGGGAGGTGCAACAGCGTTCAGTGGCAGCGGTAGCGAAGAAGTGGCGGCGGCCGCATCGGTGTGCAGCGCACGTTGACCCTGGACGAGCTGTCCAAGGGCATCCAGTAACGCCTGCGTCTGCTGATTCTGCAAGCGATAAAATTCGGACAGTACATCTGGAGAATGTGGCGAAGCCATGACACAATTAAATGTAAGCAATCAGAAAGAAGTTTTTACTCGTCGCCAATCTGTTGTGACGTAACAAGACTGTTACGCCACACGGTAGTAGCCAATAGAAAGGCACGCTAGACTAATGCTGTGGCCGATAGTGCACGAACGGCAATAAGCAGACGGGCGTGAAGTCTGGAACATGAGAACTTATGAATGAATAAGAAGAAAAGTATGTAGATGCTTTTTACTTATCTTTTCTTTATTCCTTGGAATACATCGCTCTTGAATACTAGTAAGCTATAGGCACTGATACCATTGGCTCCTTGCTAGTTCGTAGCCATTAACTTCTGATGGCTATTCTGTCTCTCGGCTAATGAGAGAGAAAGGCTTCGTACAACTGGGCGGTAGCTTGGTTCTCGTACAACTCTCGTATCACGAGACCTGCCTTGGTGGTGGCGCTAGGTCTGCGATCACAGTGGCGACACGCGGGTCCGACATGTACTACATGGACCGCGGCCGATTTAAACTACCACCTAGCAAGTGTGGTGTCTGGCGGTGACACCACATGTTCCATGTGTAGTTTAACAGATAATGAAGATCACAGATTTGTTTGCAAAAGCGTGGACGATGTATGGCACTGCGACAGGCAAAAAAATCGCCTAACCCAACTGCAAAAAAGGAATTCGACAAAGTGGGTTAAAGGACGTACGACTTATTTTATTTTGAAACAGAGAGAAAAAAAAACACTGCTGGATTACCTCTCCACATAGCAACATTTTTTGGCTAAAACCCAAAAGTATAAAACAAAATACGCAAATTTACTAAAAGCTGCCAAGTAAAATGTTAGTAGTAGTATGGCAAATGCTGAGACGAAGCACACAAAGTGCAAGGGAGCAATTACTGTTCTACGGTTTATTTCTTTATTTGTTTCTTAATATCTAAATCTACTGTGTGTCATTTCGTTTTACTTTACATGATTTTTGTCCTTTTCAGACAAGAAAACGATATTTTTTCATTATCTTTCTTCTAATCTTTTATCCGACATAAATGTAATTCCTTCCTCTACTGGAACAGAACATTTTAATTTATTTTCAATGAAGAAAAATGCCAGAACTATCACTTGAAGAAGAAGAAGGATTTTACCTTTAATCAGAATATGGCACTTTTAAATAGTCTCACGAGAAAGTGTATAATTTGTTTATTAAAATATCTTATAAAAACGTGGACATTAAAAAGGTGCTGCAATAATAAGCAATAAAAGAACTTACCAGGAAAAAGGTACAGCGGATAAGCTCGCTGATCAGATATCGTTGGAGAGGGTAATGACGGGCATGAAGCGGTTGTAACGAGGTCCGCCTTTAAAAACGATAAAAGTGGTTAGCGTCGCTGCCTCTAGATTACGGGATCCCGGGTTCGATTCCTGATGTCGAAGCGAACTGTTGCGTAGCAGGCTGTTGGTCCACTTTCCGTAACGGTTGCTGTTCGTGCTTGCACTGCATCTGGGAGTCGCGATCTCCTTGTGATGCAACGCTCAATTGCTGGTCAGTTGCTGTTGCTGCTCTTGCAGCCGCTGCCCCATCAGCTCCAAGCTTCAAAGAGACGTGAGACATACACTACTGGCCATTAAAATTGCTACACCACGATGACGACGTGCTACAGACGCGAAATTTAACCAACAGGAAGAAGATGCTGTGATATGCAAATGATTAGCTTTTCAGAGCATTCACACAAGGTTGGCGCCGGTGGCGACACATACAACGTGCTGACATAAGGAAAGTTTCCAACCTATTCCTCATACACAAACAGCAGTTGACCGGCGTTGCCTAGTGAAACGTTGTTGTGATGCCTCGTGTAAGGAGGAGAAATGCATGCCATCACGTTTCCGACTTTGATAAAGGTCGGATTGTAGCCTATCGCGATTGTGGTTAACCATATCGCGACATTGCTGCTCGCGTTACTCGAGATCCAATGACTGTTAGCAGAATATGGAATCGGTGGGTTCAGGAGGGTAATACAGAACGCCGTGCTGGATCCCAACGGCCTCGTATCACTAACAGTCGAGATAACAGGCATATTATGCGCAGCCACGTCTCGATCCCTGAGTCAACAGATGGGAACGTTTGCAAGACAACAACCATCTGCACGAACAGTTCGACGACGTTTGCATCAGCATGGACTATAAGCTCGGAGACCATGGCTGCGGTTACCCTTGACGCTGCGTCACAGACAGGAGCGCCTGCGATGTACTCAAAGTCATTTTTTCGGATGAATCCAGGTTCTGTTTATAGCATCATGATGATCGCATCCGTGTTTGGCGACATCGCGGTGAACGCACATTGGAAGCGTGTATTCGTCATCGTCATATTGGCGTATCACCCGGCGTGATGGTATCGAGTGCCATTGGTTACACGTCTCGGTCACGTCTTGTTCGCATTGACGGAACTTTGAACAGTGGACGTTACATTTCAGATGTGTTACGATCCGTGGCTCTACCATTCATTCGATCCCTGCGAAACCCTTCATTTCAGCAGGACAATGCATGAACGCATGTTGCAGGTCCTGTGCGGGCCTTTCTGGATACGTAAAATGTTCGACTGCTGCCCTGGCGATCACATTCTCCAGATCTCTCACCAATTTTAAACGTCTGGTCAATGGTGGCCGAGCAACTGGCTCGTCACAATACGCCAGTCACTACTCTTGATGAACTGTGGTATCGTGTTGAAGCTGCATGGGCAGCTGTACCTGTACACGCCATCTAAGCTCTGTTTGACTGAATGTCCAGGCGTATCAAATCCGTTATTACGGCCAGAGGTGTTTGTTCTGGCTACCGATTTCTCAGAATCTATGCACCCAAATCGCGTGAAAATGTAATCACATGTCAGTTCTAGTATAATATATTTGTTCAATGAATACCCGCTTATCATCTACATTTCTTCTTGGTGTAGCAAAATTAATGGCCTGTAGTGTACTTTCTCTCGTGTTTCGGCAGTTTGCAGTTTTACTTTTTCATTGTGTGAGCTCAGACAATTACTGGTCGTCACATATTCCATGCGACACCGAGTGTCATTAGAAAGCTATGTTTCTTTCCCATTACAAACGAAATTATTTTTAAAGCGGAGGCAGGATTCGAACCTGCGACCGTAGTGGTTCCAGACTGTAGCGCCTAGAACCGCTTGGCCGCTCCGGCCGGCTAAAACTAATGTATCACACGACTAATTTGGGACTGCCCTTTCGAATGGGCACGCAAAAGCACGCCTTAAACATCTATTTCTACATCTACATGGATACTCTACAAATCACATTTAAGTGCCTGGCAGAGGGTTCATCGAACCATCTTCACAATTCTCTATTATTCCAGTCTCGTTTAGCGCGAGGAAAGATTGAACACCTATATCTTTCCGTACGAGCTCTGATTTCCCTTATTTTTTCGTGGTGACCGTTCCTCCCTGTGTAGGTCGGTGTCAACAAAATATTTTCGCATTCGGAGGAGAAAGTTGGTGATTGGAATTTCGTGAGAAGATTCCGTCGCAACGAAAAACGCCTTTCTTTTAATGATGTAAAGCCCAAATCCTGTATCATTTCTCTGACACTCTCTGCCATATTTATCGATAATACGAAACGTGCTGCTCTTCTTTGAACTTTTTCGATGTACTCCGTCAGTCCTAACTGGTAAGGATCCCACACCGCGCAGCAGTATTCTAAAAGAAGACGGACACACGTAGTGTAGGCTGTCTCTTTAGTAGATCTGTTACATTTTCTAAGTCTCCTGCCAATAAAATGTAGTCTTTGGTTACCCTTCCCCACAACATTTTCTATGTGTTCCTTCCAATTTAAGTTGTTCGTAATTGTAATACCTAGCTATTTAATTTAATTTACAGCTTTTAGATTAGACTGATTTATCGTGTAACCGAATTTTAAAGAGTTTCTTTTAGCACTCATTTGATGAGTTATTTCGTATCTTTTCGTTATTTACGGTCAACTGCCACTTTTCGCACCATTCAGATATCTTTTCTAAATCGTTTTGCAGTTTGTTTTGATCTTCTGATGACTTTATTAGTCTATAAACGACAGCGTCATCTGCAAACAACCGAAAACGGCTGCTCAGATTGTCTCCCAAATCGTTTATATAGATAAGGAACAGCAAAGCGGAACGCCAGAAATTACTCTGTTTTACTCGATGACTTTCCGTCAATTACTACGAACTGTGGCCTCTCTGACAGGAAATCACAAATCTAGACACGTAACTGAGACGATATTCCATAAGCACCCAATTTCACTATGACCCGCGTGTGTGGTACCATGTCAAAAGCCTTCCGGAAATCCAGAAATGATACTGAAAATGTGTGTCCCTGAATAATGCACATCTTTTTGTACAAGATAAGTGACTTTAAATCCTTGTGAAGATTATTCTTATTTCTAGTACTGATTCCATGAATGTAGCTGTTGGTTTGAAAAAAGTGATATATTTTTAATGAGAAATGTCATTAAGGAATAAATATATTGGGAAGCAGTAGTTAGTATCCCTAGTTCCCTAAACAGGCTTCTGCAGGATGTTCTTGAGTTCACATCACATATAACTCTTACTGCATGTCTTTGTGCCCGGAAACTTTAGCTTGGCTTGACGAATTTACCCAAAAAATAATCCCATGTGACATTATGGAATGAAAGTAAGCATAGTATGCCAGCTTTTTCATTTTTATATCCCCTATGTCTGACATAATACGCATTGCAAATAGAGATTTGTTAAGACGCTTCAACAGTTCTGTGGTGTGTTGCTCCCAGTTGAATTTATTATCAAGCCGTAAACCCAAGAATTTAACACTGTCCACTTCTTCTATCTGCTTGTCATCGCATGTTAGGCATAGACTTGTGGGACACCCCTTACAAGTTCTTAGCTGCATGTAGTGGGTTTTTTCAAAGTTTAGTGACAAAGAATTGGCTAGGAATCAGTGATTAATGTCCACAAGTATTTTATTAGCTAATCTGTCTAAGATTACACTTGATTTGCTATTTATTGCAATGTTTGTATCACCAGCAAACAAAACAAACTTGGCATCTGGTAATGTTACTGATGAAAGGTCATTGATATACACAAGAAAAAGTAAGGACCCCAAAATGGAACCTTGTGGGACCCCACATGTAATTAGTTCCCAGGTGGATGACGCCTGATAGCTTGATACATGTCTCTTTCCTAATAACACCCATTGTTTCCTGCCAGAGATATAAAATTTGAACCATTTTGCAACATTTCCTGTTACACTATAATATTCTATTTTATTTAAAAGGATATTGTGATTGACACAGTCAAATGCTTTTGACAGATCACAAAATATACCAGTTGCCTGCAATTTTTTGTCTAATGAATTAAGCACATTTTCACTGTAAGTGTAGATAGCCTTCTCAATATCAGAACCATTTAGAAATCCAAACTGTGACTTTTACAGTATGTTATTTGAGATAAGATGGTTGTAAAGCCGATTGTACATTACTTATTCTAAAATTTTTGAGAATGCTGGCAACAGTGAAATTGGATGGAAATTTGATGCTATTTCTTTATCTCCTTTCTTAAACAGTGGCTTAACTTCAGCATATTTCAACCATTCAGAAAATATTCCACTGATAAACAACTGGTTACACAGATAACTTAATATGTTACTTAGCTCAGAATCACATTCTTTAATTAACTTTGTTGATATTTCATCATATCCACTAGATGTTTTTGATTTTAAAGATTTTATGATGGACATTATTTCTGCTGGGGTAGTGAGGGTCAAATTCATATTATGGAAGTTGCTTGAAATGTCTAGTCTGAGGTATTCCATAGCGCATCTACCAGACGTGACAACTCCATCTTTTCAGTAACAGTTATAAAATATTTATTAAAAAGTTCTGCAACACAATACACATCTGTCACCAATGTATCATTTACTCTTAATGCTATTTGTTCCTCTTCATGTCTGGTCTACTGGTCTCCTCCTTCACTATATCCCATAGTGTCTTTATTTTGTTATCGGATATGACTATCTTTTCCTTGTAATATATTTGCTTTGATGTCCATAACACAGTCTTTAATATTTTGCAGAATTTCTTGTAATGTGCTGTAGCATCAACATCAGAACTGTTTCGGATTGACAGATACAGTTTTCTTTTTGTTTTACAAAATACCCCTATTCCTTGAGTAATCCATGGCTTCTTTGTAGACTTTGCTCTATCCTTGGTTATTTTTTGGGGAAAACAGTGTTCAAATAAGGTAAGTATCATCATCATCATCATCATCATCATCATTTAAGACTGATTATGCCTTTCAGCGTTCAGTCTGGAGCATAGTTCCCCTTATAAAATTCCTCCATGATCCCCTATTCAGTGCTAACATTGGTGCCTCTTCCGATGTTAAGCCTATTACTTCAAAATCATTCTTAACCGAACCCAGGTACCTTCTTCTTGGTCTACCCCGACTCCTCCTACCCTCTACTGCTGAACCCATGAGTCTCTTGGGTAACCTTGCTTCTCCCATGCATGTAACATGACCCCACCATCTATGCCTGTTTGCCCTGACTGCTGCATCTATAGAGTTCATTCCCAGTTTTTCTTTGATTTCTTCATTGTGCACACCCTCCTGCCATTGTTCCCATCTACTAATACCTGCAATCATCCTAGCTACTTTCATATCCGTAACCTCAACCTTATTGATAAAGTAACCTGAATCCACCCAGCTTTCGCTCCCATACAACAAAGTTGGTCGAAAGACTGAATGATGCACAGATAACTTAGTCTTGGTAGTGACTTCCTTCTTGTAGAAGAGAGTAGATCGTAGCTGAGCGCTCACTGTATTAGCTTTGCAACATCTCGCTTCCAGTTCTTTCATTATGTTGCCATCCTGTGAGAATATGCATCCTAAGTACTTGAAACTGTCCACCTGTTCCAACTTTGTTCCTCCTATTTGGCACTCAATCCATTTATATCTCTTTCCCACTGACATTACTTTTGTTTTGGAGATGCTAATCTTCATACTATAGTCCTTACATTTCTGATCTAGCTCTGAGATATTACTTTGCAAACTTTCAATAGAATCTGCCATCACAACTAAGTCATCCGCATATGCGAGACTCCTTATTTTGTGTTCACGTATCTTAATCTCACCTAGCCAGTCTATTGTTTCCAACATATGATCCATAAATAATATGAACAACAGTGGAGACCGGTTGCAGCCTTATCTTACCCCTGAAACTACTCTGAACCATGAACTCAATTTACCGTCAACTCTAACTGCTGCCTGACTGTCTATGTAAAGACCTTTAATTGCTTGCAAAAATTTGCCTGCTATTTCATAATCACGTAGAACAAACAATAACTTCCTCCTAGGAACCCGGTCATATGCCTTTTCTAGATCTATAAGACATAGATACAGTTCCCTGTTCCACTCGTAACATTTCTCCATTACTTGCCGTAAGCTAAAGATCTGGTCCTGACAACCTCTAAGAGGCCTAAACCCACACTGATTTTCATCCAATTGGTCCTCAACTAACACTCGCACTTTCCTTTCAACAATACTGAGAAGATTTTACCCACAACGCTGATCAAAGAGATACCTCTGTAGTTGTTACAACCTTTTCTGTTTCCATGTTTAAAGATTGGTGTGATTACTGCTTTCGTCCAGTCTGATGGAACCTGTCCCGACTCCCAGGCCATTTCAATTATCCTGTGTAGCCATTTAAGACCTGACATTCCACTGTATTTGATGGGTTCCGACTTAATTTCATCCACCCCAGGCGCTTTATTGCACTGCAATCTATTGACCATTTTCTCCACTTCCTCAAATGTGATCCTATTTCCATCATCATTCCTGTCCCATTGTACATCGAAATCTGAAACATTACCGATCGTATTTTCACCTACATTGAGCAACTCTTCAAAATATTCCCTCCATCTGCCCAAGGCATCAACAGAATTCACCAGCAGTTTTCCTGACCTGTCCAAAATACTTGTCATTTCCTTCTTACCTCCCTTTCGAAGACTGCTAATTACACTCCAGAATGGTTTTCCAGCAGCTTGACCCAAGGTCTCCAACCTGTTTCCAAAGTCTTCGCAAGATTTCTTCTTGGATGCTGTAATTATCTGTTTGGCTTTGTTCTTTCTTCAACAGCACTTTCTCTGTCTACCTGAGTTCTAGTATGTAGCCATTTTTGATACGCCTTCTTTTTCCTTTTACAGGCTGCCTTGACTGTGTCATTCCACCAAGCTGTTTGCTTCATCCTACCTTTACACACTACTATTCCTAGACATTCTTTGGCCACTTCTACTACTGTGTCCCTGTACCTCGTCCATTCCTTTTCCAGTGACTGCAATTGACTACATTCAACTAACTGGTACCTTTCTGAGATCACTGTTATGTACTTGTGTCTGATTTCCTTATCCTGAAGTTTCTCCACCTACACATGGACCTGACCTCCTGCACTTTCGGCCTCACAATCCCAATTTCACTGCAGATTAAATAATGATCAGTGTCATCAAAGAATCCCCTGAATACACGTGCGTCCCTCACAGCCTTCCTGAATTCCTGATCTGTTATTATACAGTAAATGACAGATCTGGTTCCCCTGCCCTCCCAAGTATACTGGTGAATGTTCTTATGTTTAAAAATGAGTTTGTGATTACTAAGCCCATACTGGCACAGAAATCCAAGAGTTGTTTCCCGTTCCTGTTGGCCTCCATATTCTCTCCAAATTTACCCATAACCTTTTCATACCTTTCTGTTCGATTTCCAATCCTGGCATTAAAATCACCCATGAGCAGAACACTGTCCTTGTCCTTTACTCTATAACTACATCACTGAGTGCGTCATAAAAACTATCCATCTTATCTTGATCTGTCCCTTCACAATGCGAATATACTGACACAATCCTAATTTTCTTGCTAGACACTGTCAAATCTATCCACATCAGTCGTTCGTTTACATACCTTATTGCAACTACGCTGGGTTCCATTTCTTTCCTGATGAAAAGCCCTACACCCCATTGTGCTATTCCTGCTTTGACTCCTGACAGGAAGACCTTGTATTCTCCCACTTCCTCTTCTTTCTCACCCCCTACCCGAATGTCACTAACAGCTAAAACGTCGAACCCCATCTTACTTGCAGCCTGTGCCAGCCCTACCTTCTTCCCAGAGTAGCCCCCATTGATATTAATAGCTCCCCATCTCGTTACCATTCGTTTGCCGAGTCGTATCTTAGGAGTCCCTGGCTTGTCAATTAGAGGTGTGACTCCGTCACCTCCAAAGGTCCGAGGCATTTTGCTCTGATTGTTGCCAGCATCATATTTATAGTACCAGGGAAGCAGGTTGTTAGCTTTACTCGCCCCGGGTCCCATTGAGTTTTACCCCTAGCGGTTGAGGGACTAACCGGTGGATTTGGTAGTCTTTGCCGTCTGAGCACAAAGGTGGCCACGACTCGGAATATGTCCGAGATGCCCAGCCTTATCCCAAAGTAACTGGTATCCCGACTGTCAGGACCACTTACTTGGCCACTCATACGTTGCCCGTGGTTCATGAACTAGGACATGATACCAGGAACCCACACCATGAACCACACTTTATTAGCAAAAGTGTTATATTTTTCACTCATGCCATGAACACTGTAAACATCAGTCCAGTGACTGTCTCTGAGGAGTGTTAAAAATAATCAATTTTTGGCTTATTGATTACCCTCTTGAGCTCAGGTTTAACAGATTTTATGTCCTGTTCAGTATTAACATTTAACAGAAGGAACTGCATGTCATGGTCTGAGAGGCCTTTGACTATTGGTTTTGTAATACAATTTTGTTCATTGGACTTCTCTATAAAGATATTATTTCCGGCTGTTTGTGAGAAATTGGCTATCCTAGTGGGGAACTTTACAGTGGGAATTAAGTTGAATGATAGTGTTACTAACTCAAATAAGTTCTTATTGGGAGAGTCCTTAAGGAAATCTACATTGAAATCACCAGCAACCACTATTTCTTTGTTTTTGGTTGTTAAATGGGCCAGTACAGCTTCAAGGTGGTTTACGAACAGATTAAAGTTACCTGCAGGTGCTCGACATACACTTAATATTATGAAGAATTTTTTGTGAAATTCTACTTCTGTTGCACATGCTTTCATATGCTGTTCGAGGCAACATTTATGAATGTCTATTTTCCTAAATTTATGACAGTTCCTGATGAACGTGGCAACTCCTCCTTTCTCCATTTCTGATCTACAAAAGTGAGATGCCGAGCTAAACCCTGTAACACTTAAAAGTTCTACACCAGTAGTCATATGATGTTCAGAGAGGCAGATTACGTCAGCTGGATTTGAAGACTCTAATTCATATATGCAGATAGTTAATTCATTAATTTTATTTCTCAGTCCTCGAATATTTTGATGCTATAAAGATAGCTGACATTTCACATTGACTGAGTTAAAATTGGGTAGAGTTGAAATTTCTGCAAATTGTTGAAAATTCTTAACTGACAACTGTTTATGCTGATGTAATAAGCTAGAATTATGTCTTTTGTTTTCTTTCTCAAATTGAGGGTTTGTCTCAATCCTAACCTCTCTTAAAACTTGGTTTCTTTTTGTCCTCCCTACCCTAAAAAAATGGTCTTTTCTGAACCCTATTACCACAGGTATTTTACCACTCATGACAGTGCCTCCCCCCTTTAACTTTCCTGTTATTTTCTCAGCCAATTTACCCTTCCCCTTCCTGTTGAGGTGAAGGCCATGCCCAGTATGATCCCACCTATTGAGAAAATCAACAGGCACCACACCAACGTGTGACGCTGCACTCGACATAAGCAGCCGTTCCAGCTCCAAATTAACTCTCTTGACAGAAGAGTTCAAATGAGGTCGGTCATGGCGCCCAAGAACAGATACAAACTCAACACTAGTATGCTTCGATGCTGATGCAATATTTGCCAGGTTACACTCTATATTGCACCCAGGATCTCTGTCGATACTGTTACCTGCCCCACCAACTATAACCACGGTGCCTTCCTTAGTGAAATCTTTGCAAAGTGATCCTAAATCCTCTGTCACCTGCTCCAGACCAGCATTAGGTTTAAAAAATTGGTGACCTGATATTGTGATCCTAGTTCATCCTGCAAAAGTTGGTCAACACCTCTTCCATGGGAACTACCTAACAACACTACTTTCTTTCTCTTTACTGATTTCCCTACATTCATAATTTTCTTTGAGGTAATTCATAATGTTCGAATACAATATATGTTCCAAAATCCTGCTGCATATCGACGTTAACGATATGGGCCTGTAATTTAGTGGATTACTCATACTACCTTTCTTGAATATTGGTGTGACCTGTGCAACTTTCCAGTCTTTGGGTACGGATCTTTTGTCGAGCGAACGGTTGTATATGATTCTTAAGTAAAAATCATTTTATTTGCAATGGGAAACAAACAGACGCTTTCCGACGACACTGGGCTTCGCATGAACAGACGTGATGATCAGTGTTTGTTTAGGCTGAATCCTGTTACACATTGCAAAAAAGAAATTGCAAATACCTGCTGAAACGCCAGAGTAAATGCTCCTGACGACTCTTACGTGTACACTGATGAGCCAAGACATCATGACCACTGTTCACTGCGAGGGTGAATGCCTCCTGGTGGTGTGGCTGGCACTTGACGCAGTAACGAACGAATGTAAGCGGAAGAGAGACGAATGAGCGGTCATTATAGCGAAGAAACGGGCCGCAAATGCCGAAATCCATTGATGTAAGTGGTTTTGACAAGGCCACATTGTTGTGGCGCTGTGGCTGGTAACGAGAATCTCTTAAATGGTGAATCTGGTCGCCTGTTGGCGTACTACTGTCGTGAGCACGTATGGAAAGTGGCTGAAGGATGGTGAAATAATGAGTAGGCCGTACGGCATATGACGGCCACGTCTCGTCACAAACATAGACGTCGAAGGATCATCCACTGTATGATCCAGGACAGGCAGTCATCTGTGGCAGATCTGACGATTGGATACAAGCTAATGCAGGCACAAGGTTTTCAGAGTATACCGTTCGAAGGTCACTGTTCTGTTGGTGCTCCACATCACGCGACTCCTGCGTGTTCCTGTGTTGACCCAACGACATCATCAGTTACGATTGCAGTGGGCACAGCACCACTGAGTTTTCACCTTGGATCTATAGAAACGTGTGGCCTGTCGAATGAATCGCATTTCTTGCTACACCAAGTCGATGAATGGATTCTTACACGCCGTCGGCCAGGCGAAATGGCTGCACGAAACATGCACCGCGCCCCAGGTGCAAGCCGGTGAGGGAAGAGTTATTCTATGGGGTATACTGAGTTGGACTTCCATAGGATCTGTAGTGTCCGTCCCCGGTAGCTGAATGGTCAGCGCGACAGAATGTCAATCCTGAGGGCCCGGGTTAGATTCCCGGCTGGGTCGGAGATTTTCTCCGCTCAGGGACAGGGTGTTGTCCTAATCTCCATCATTTCATCCCCATCGACTCGCAAGTCGCCGAAGTGCCGGCAAATCGAAAGACTTGCACCTGGCGAACGGTCTACCCGGTGGGAGGCCCTAGTCACACGGCATTATAGGATCTGTGGTGGTAATCGAAGGCATCGTGACAGCAGTGAATTACGTGAACATTATGCGGATCACCTGCATGGCTTCATGCTTGAAGTCTCCCCCTACGGCTATGACATTTTCCAGCAGGATAACTGTCCACCTTGCAGTGAACTCACATTGATGTCTCGACCAGCAAATGTGCCTGATTTGTACACACTGGAACATATTCCGGGCGCAGATACTATCGTCCCGTAATTTGCAAGAACTGTTTGATGTGTTTCTAGACATCTGGTGCCGTATACTTCTAGAATACTGTCAGTGACTTGTAGAATCCGTGCTAAGCAGAATCTCTGTTGTACTGTGTATGAAAAGTGGAACAACACTCGCGCTATTAAATAGGTGGTCATAATGTTTTGAATCTTGCCTCGGGCATGGGTGTGTGTGATTTCTTTAGGTTAGTTAGGTTCAAGTAGTTCTAAGTTCTAGGGGACTGATGACCTCAGATGTTAAGTCCCATAGTGCTTGGAGCCATTTGCTTTTGCTCATAATGTTTTGGTCCATCGATATATGTCAGAGTAATAATGTAATTATGATTTCCTCCGTTTGGTACCGCGTTTCTGCGGAAATACTTTCACAACAGTGAATAAGCCTATCACACGCAGCCACTGAAACGTATAACGCAAAGTACAAAGTAATTCAACAACTCTTACACGAATGCGAAAGTGCGATGATGTGGTTGACGTCGGTGCGGGAACAGCTCAGCACAGCGTCAGAGGTATACCGGTCAACGCTTCATCAGTAAAACTGTCCGTGGTACTGCGGTGTGTCACTGTTAACGCAGAACTGACGCAGTCGGAAAACGAAACTCTAGACAGAACCGTGCAGTACTGAATGCGGACTTGAGGGCAGTGACTTCAACAGCAGGTACCGTGAGTGAGTGGGAACAAGACACACACTAAATACCGTCGACTCTTGCACTGTTGTGCACAAGTTTCGCTGCTATACAGATACAAAGCTAACTGGGGCAGGAAACCGAACGAAAGACAACAACTCTGTTACGAACCTCCGTAGACTGTTGGACACTTATACCAAAATATTCGGAAGAAATCCCTGAATTACCTCTACATGGCTGCCGGTGGGGTTCTGGTTCATGCTCTGTAGGTGATTCCAGAGTGAACAATCTGGTCATAGGTGTAGAAAGGAACAGATAACAATGCAGTTTCCTGTCTTTTTACACTATCTACAATCATCCATGCCTAAGAAAAAAATACGAAATATAATGTAACATTTCGTAATAATAATGAACGGGTTAAGGCCCTTACCAACTATTTGTGTTACAGTTCCGGTTTGCGTCATCTCGGATTTTTCAGCCAACGGTTATTTAAATGATCTGATGTCGTTTCACCAGCAGAAGTTCTGGCGTTTTTAGACATTTGTCAGCTTTGTGCCCATCGCTGCTAAAGGGCCGTAATCGTATTCAGATCTGCAATTACTAATGATATTTGTTACATTTATCTTGCATAGAGAGGAAAATGATAGTGATTCTACCCTTTCTCCGAAAGAAATAATTTCTGATTTTCTATTGTTTCGCTTAGTTCACCGGCGTAGAAATAGGACGTTCCACGTACTTTTATTTGTTTTGCTCGAGGAATTGAGAGTCCCATTCATTTAACATGGAAATTCTGCGGGATAATGTATGGAAGTCACTACACTATCGACTATGTTTGGCTGTTCAAATACCCTCACAAATAGAGGCCGTTCGACGCGGCACTAACAATTCTCCCAACAGACACCCAAGTACATGGGAATGAAATTCTTCAAATGGTTCAAATGGCTCTGAGCACTATGGGACTTAACATCTGAAGTCATCAGTCCCCTAGAACTTAGAACTACTTAAACCTAACTAACCTAAGGACATCACACACATCCATGCCCGAGGTAGGATTCGAACCTGCGACCGTAGCAGTCTCGCGGTTCCGGATTGAAGCGCCTAGAACCGCACGGCCACCACGGCCGGCAATGAAATTCTACAATAAACTCGAGGTTAGAGATGTACTGAGCATGGAGATAGGCTCACTGAAGCGCCTAGAACCGCACGGCCACCACGGCCGGCAATGAAATTCTACAATAAACTCGAGGTTAGAGATGTACTGAGCATGGAGATAGGCTCACTGAAGCTTAAACTATATGATCTCCCGGTGGAAAAATGCTACTGCACAATTGAGGAATATATGTGCGATGATATGATCATTTCAACAGTCTATCGGTTTAATATCATAGCGTTGTGTATAATATTGTATGTATAAAATTCAAACCGGAAAATTTAGACACTAAGTACTGGTAGATCATGAGAAAAAAAGCAAATTAATAGTAATATTATGTTCGACTTAAATCTGAGCTGGTAAAATTAGTGTTAGAAAATTCTCTAACTATGTGTATCACAAGCCAAAGACTGACGTGCCTCCTGTACAATATGATTTGCAGAAATGTATGTTATGACACGAATAAAATACAAATACAAATACTATCGTTGCGTCAGCTCTCACTCAGGCAGCAAACATCACGCCACTAAGCTCAGAGAAAAAAAGAAGTTCAAATGTGTGTGAAATATTATGTGACTTAACTGCTAAGGTCATCAGTTCCTAAGCTTACACACTACTTAACCTAAATTATCCTAAGGACAAACACACACACCCATGCCCGAGGGAGGACTCAAACCTCCGCCGGGACCAGCCGCACAGTTCATGACTGCAGCGCCTTAGACCATGGTTCTCATTTTGCGCTGACTTTGATGCCGGTGACGGTATTGCTAGGAAAGGGATGTACTATAGCTCATATAGACAAGTTGCTACTTCAACGCTAGTTAAGTTTATGAAACACTGCACGCTGCTGTATATCCACTTAACAGAGGAGAAACGAAAATGTTCATAAACAGGAAGTTAGCCGTTCTAATCGACGATCCGTTGCTAATCAAAACATCTCTCTGATTTGCACCCTTTGCACAAATGACTCCCTTTGTTAACACAGTTGCCCTTCGTTAACACCGTGTTAGAAATTTAACTTACTGCACCGACGTAACTGGTACAAATTTCGTTCTCTGTTTACAAGTCTCGTTCTCCGGCCAATCAGCCTCACGCCGTGGTATCATCCCCACTGAAGGCCTGAAAAGGCACATGGGGTGGTCGATTCAGACTTTACCCAGAGATCTTTGTGTTAACAGCAGTAATTTACCCCATACTAGTAGGACTGAAACAATCTAAAAAAAAAATTCTGGTCGACACAATCATAAGTCTGAAGACTGTAGCAGAATGCATGAAGACGTACAGAGCTTCTAATAATGTTGTGGAGACTTGCGATTGGTCCTGAACGTTAATTTATATAACGTTTTGCGCATAACGAAGAGATCAATTGCTGTCCGATTGCGCTGTTGGTGAATCATTGGAAACAATAACAGAGGTAAAATATCTAGGGTAACCGTCGCAGTGAACTAAGGTGGCAAGACCACATAAAACTAATTATAAGAAAAGCAGGCTCAGATTGATTGATAGTTCTTAATGAAAAGTAAATCGTCTACGAAAAAAGTGAAAACTTGTTCGAGCGGTTCTTGAATATTGCATATTAGTATGGGACACTTACCAGGTTGGGTAACACAAGAGAGAGAGAGAGTTCAACAAAAACAAGCGCGTTCCGACTTTCATCACTGAGTCGTGTAACATGCACGAGAGCTTTGCGGAAATGGTCAATACGATCAGATAGTGCAAGAGGGGCTTTGTCCATTGTAGTGCTGTCGACTGGAGTGTTCAAGTTTTCTTGACGGTTAAGTGGTCTGTAGCTCTTCCTGCACTAACATGGGGAGGTCCCAAAGCCCTGAAATTTTGGATTTTTTTTTCAGGTTGTCCCCAGTACAACAGGCTCCTGGAATCTCAACGGGAACAAGTAAATCTGGCCCGAGGAAATGATTAAGTAGTACAATCATTGTAAGTGTGATGTTAGTTAAGTAAAATGTCGACATAAATTTACACAATGTGGTTTTTTATGGCCATCTTAGCTGATCGTAAGAAACCAGAGAAGGGGTTTCAAGATATGCACCAGCACTGCATATGTCTCTCAAAAACTGTGTGTGAATAATAAAGAGGAATCCGCGATTCTTGACTGTGTTGCGTAAGTTATACGAGTGTCATGATAAGCTTACAGTGTTTCTACAGAAAACTATCTAAGTTTCATTAAGATACGATTCTCCAATTCCTTCTCTTCCTTTTCCTACTACCAAATTTTAATCAGCCAACACAATTAAATTTTCCTCTCCTTCAATTATCTGAATAATTTTCGTCATTTCATCATACGTTTTTTTGATGTCTTCATCGCCCACGGAGCTAGATGCCATATAAATTGTACTTCTGTTGTGGATGTTGGCTTCGTGTCTGTCTTGGTTACGATAATCCATTTACTGTGCTTATAAGTAACTTACCCACGAGCCGCGCGACCGCTACAGTCGCAGGTTCGAATCCTGCCTCGGGCATGGATGTGTGTGATGTCCTTAGGTTAGTTAGGTTTAAGTAGTTCTAAGTTCTAGGGGACTGATGACCTCAGAAGTTAAGTCCCATAGTGCTCAGAGCCATTTGAACCATTTGAACTTACCCTCATTCCTCTTTTCCTATTCGTTGTTAGGCCTACTCCTGCATTACCTCTATCTGATTTTGTGTTGATAACCCCTTACTGACCTGAAACAAAGTCCTTTTCTTCCTGCGACCCCACGTAACTAATTCTCACCATACCTAACGTCAACCTATCGATTTCCCTTTTTAAATTTTCTAATCTACCGACCCTCTTAAGTGATCTAACATTCCACACTCAGACCTCTAGAATATCAGTATTGTTTTTCCTGATGGTGACAACCTCCTGCACAGTCCCCACCTGGAGGAACGAATGGGAGACTATTTTTCCTACTGAATATTTTACCCAAGAGGATGCCACTATCATTAAGCCATACAACAGAGCTGTTGAAACGTCCCCTTTGAACAATTTATACATGACTGTGCTTAAACTGACATACAATATTTTTAGCGCAACGCAATCTGACTTTCAAAAATCCCTACAAAAGAATGGCCCTGACTAACATTAAACTATACCTTTCAGAAATCACTTACCTCACAAAAATCTTCATTACTCGAACTACTGCAATACAGCGAGCGCCACTACTGCCAGCTAAATAAAAGATTCAAACTACGGAAGGCACTAACTACTGATAGGGATAGTTAGCAAATGAAAGATATTAATAGAGAACAAACAATGTATTTACCTTAATAGTCATAATATATGTAGCAGTTCATGACAAATTACAAAACTCCGCCATCTCTCTCCCTACATCCACCACTGCTGGCGGCTCACCTCCAACTGCGCAACGCTACGCGCTGTTCACATCCAGCTGCCGCTGCGCAACACTACAATGCAGACAACAATGCAAACTAGCCACAGACTGCACACAGCACAGCCAGTGATTTTTCATATAGAGCGCTACGTGGCGCTACCAATAAGAAAACATAAACAGCCTACTTACACTGTATGCCGTCGGTAAAAAAGCAGTCGCGGCTGTTTACGGCCGTTCGCAATACCATCACAGCATGGTCATGTTACAAGGTCCGATCAGTCATGCAGACTGCAACTACTGAAATTCTTCTGCTTCTCTTCAGGAACCATGAGTTAGTCTGGTCTCTCCATAGATATCCTCCCACTGTAGTTGCAGCTATTGTATGGATATCTGTATCGATAAGGCACGCAAGCCACCCCATCTAGGCAAGGTTCATGGGTTTTAACGCTTTAGGTGTTCTAAATGGTACCTCCCTCCTCCCACTTGAGTACAACGCACAGAATGGCGAAACTGTCAGGAAAGTCTGTCTTTGGGAAGTTATTGTACTCACACATCACAATGGTTTGAATGTCGGTTATGTCTTCACTGCGTCGACCCTTCGTGTGAATTTCTACACTTTGTCGTTTTGCGGCAGGTTCATATTGACAACACCAAGTCTCTTCGTCGCGACGAATTTTACATTCCAATCAAGTCGTGGGAAGCTTCCAACGCATCGTTGATTTTGTTTCGAAGTCAAGGTGTGAAGGCCGCACGCTTCTATCTTTTCCAGAATAGTCTGAGAAACCTCTGGAACACTTGATTTAGAGATGTTCAGTTCCTTGCTTCACTGCGATTTGTGACAAAACAACGTTGACACACGATGGCCTCACGTCCACTCCTGAACATTGCCCGTTCACATGTGACTGGTTGAAAGTACAGCTGTCGTTTACAGTCGTTAGTTCAGGCTGCCACTGTAGTTACTGCGCGGACGTCGCTTATAATCCAGGAATAAAATCAGTCTCTCAACTTTTTGGACGGACTGTGTGCGAGTCCTCCTCTAACAAAGAGGTTAAAGGGCCGCTTGCACATGAAGAAAATATATGCATAATTACTCAAGAGTAATTTATTTAATCTCTCGTGATGTTAAGCATGTTTATGGCAGACTGTCACGTCACTCGCAGGAAACAAGCCACTTGAGATCGTGAACAACGGTTAAGAGAATGCTTGTCCTAATTCTCTTCACTTTATAATGGACAAAAGAGATTTGATGCAACACTGACCTATTTCCAACCGAAGATACATACTTTTACGTAAGGAACGACGTGTTATATGAATGAAGTATTCGAAGATTTACAAGCTGTTCTGCCGGTGCGTAAAATGTGTGGCTGTCGTGCGAAGAACTGGTTTACGAGGCTGTATTTTTTGTGGTTATGGCACAAGTCAAGAAAACCAGTAATTTGGGAGTCGTAAATGAGCGAATGTTGCGTGTAGACTGTGAGTGGAACGTCAGTGCCCGTTTCAATAATTGATGACCATTGTTGTGGGCCGACTTGCAGTTAATGGCACACTCTTTTGTTCTGGCATCTTTGTTGGGGAGACGTAGAGCAGTCTTTGGAACTCGCCACTGCGTCCACCTGTTGGCGGCACGTATGACTAACGCGTGGGCTTTCGCCGAATTTCACAAGCACTCGTCTTGCGTCAGCTGCTCAGTCACTTTTGGAGCGGGAGCGTTTTGAATGAGTTATACATCGTATACGGGAGCGATAAAGAAAGACAGGTTTGCTTCGACGTCGACATTTTGCCGATCGTGACGTAGTGGCCTCATCACTACGTATCGAGATCGGACCACACATTCTGAGAACAGGACGTGTCTTAATGTCAACCAGCTGGAACCTCTCAAGCATTTCGGTGGCGCAATAGTCGGTCGATCAAGCAACGCGTCTGTACTTGTTCAATGATGTCCTTTTCGCTCGTTATACTTTTGAGAAGCTCACGATTTACGTCCTAGTATGATCATTCTATCATATACTATATTGTTCCGAGCATAAGCTGCACCCGAGTGCAAGCCGCATCCTTAATTTTGAGACAAAACCGGAGACAAATTCGGTGGAGAAAATATATATCAGACTAACAAAAAGTTTTTACAGTACGTTTACTCCTAATCACAATTTTTAAAATGTTGTGTGTAGATATATTGTAGAGAAATACCACCCTTCTAATTAAAGTTTTCACTGATGTAACTGTTAACTTCGCTTCCGGTATTTGTTTCGTTACTGTCCGTATTTTCCTCACTCTTCTCCCAAAGTACGTTATCCTCACTATTCATAGAGAGCACTTGGGAAGCAGCGTTGGTGATACTGTGCTCCAGGAAGAGAGAATCTACTCACAGATTAGACTGACGAATGGCTCTTTGATATTTCCAGATGAAATGAATACGTGATTCTTCTCTAAAACCCTCTGGGGACGCTATTTCAGGAGGCGGTATATAAATGGCTTGTTTACAACGACATCAAGTATTTGCCGTATTGAAATCATACGGCCTAGGTCCGTCTTGAACGCAGCTATTTTACTCTTTACATCAGATATTAGGAGACCTTTAAAAGCATCCAACACTAGCATAACTTGCTTCCCGGACGTCTGCGATTACAAACAGTAGGTTGCCAGTCCACCATTAATTCCGTTTCATCCACCCCCTTAACTCCCTAAGGAATTTTTTCTTGGCCGTTGTTTTACAGTTCACACTTTCCTCCCTCTTCAATAAATCTTTTTTTCGTTAACAATTATTCTTAATGAGATAATTCCCATATTTTATAGTCCATTGTCGTATTGCTCATCATATCCCAAAAGTTAGGCGTTGGGTCTGCGTTTTCGAGCAGTAGTAGAATCTAAGTGTGTCCCTCGTAGTTTGGATTACAAGTTTCTATAATGTACATATCTACCGGTATTTCTAGAGTCATTTAGATAAGCTGAACACTTATTTTCTCGACCCTGAATTCTGGGAAAAAGTGCCGGTCATATTCGGGTCAATACGGTAGAATGTGGTTTCGACAAATGCCATCCATGTACATCCCTTTAGTTAGGCACAACGAACGATTTATCGAAATTTACTCTCTGATTGCATTCTACATACCCACTGAATCATCTCAGGCAGATACAACTATTGCCAAAAAATTGATATTGAATTCTTCACTAAAGACATGCTTTTTCTTTACGCAAGTTGACATTATTAATAACCTAAGTAAATGCTTTTCACTGGAGCGAGTTTTACAGGCCAGATTGGAGCTCATTTACATTCCAAAGTTACGCCGCATTTCTATTAAAATAATTTCTTATTGTTGTATCGCATCGAAAAAAGTTAAAATGTTAAAATCATTTAGAAGTTCCATCTAAACAATGTTAGTTTGTAATTTACACAAGTACTTTGGTTTCTTCGCTGACGACATTTCTTTTGCATCATTTTTAACCACGAATTTTCTTATTTTTATATATATATATATATATATTTGGCCCTTAAAGCTGTACTTTTTCCTTTTTCGTTTCTTAGGCTACGGTCTACCCATTACTACAAGTTTATTTAATTATGAAGTCACATAAAAATTCTGTTTCGAGATTTTTCACCACCATCTATCTACCGGAAGCTTTTGTACACACGTCTTTACAATACAAACACTACGTTTATTAGAAACGAAAGGCAACGTCAACGTGTTATAGGCAAAAATGTGGCGAAAATCATTCAACCAAATGTAAATTTCATGATCTGTACTTCGAATCACAGAGATCGTAACCTACTTTGATTCAGCATAGAGAGTTGCAACAGGAAAGATCAAGATATAGGATGAAATTCAGTACCATCGTATGCTTTTGTTCTTTTCAAGAACCACCAGATTATTAATAGATTAAGTCACACAATTTTAATGGCTGATTATCCTCTTTTGTCTCTTTCTTTGTCTACATAAGCCATAAAGAAATACTGCTGTACCGAATTTTTGGCAACCGATATTCAAGAGCAATTGAGCTCTCTTCAGCGCTTGATTAAACTTCTACCTGAGTGTGGCCGTTTTGCTGAAGTGTGACATGCCCGCCGCAGAGTTGGATGCCGCCTGGTGGCGTTGAGGGCACATGACGCTGTAACAAAAGTACACTACTGGCCATTAAAATGGCTACACCAAAGATGACGTGCTACAGACGCGAAATTTAACCGACAGGAAGGAGATGCTGTGATATGCAAATGATTAGCTTTTCAGAGCATTCATACAAGGTTGGCGCCGGTGGCGACACCTACAACGTGCTGACATGAGAAAGTTTACAACCGATTTCTCATACACAAACAGCAGTTGACGGGCGTTGCCTGGTGGAACGTTGTTGTGATGCCTCATGTAAGGAGGAGAAATGCGTACCATCACGTTCCCGACTTTGATAAAGGTCGGATTGTAGCCTATCACGATTGCGGTTTATCGTATAGCGACATTGCGGCTCGCGTTGGTCGAGATCCAATGACTGTTAGCAGAATATGGAATCGGTGGGTTCAGGAGGGTAATATGGAACGCCGTGCTTGATCCCAACGGCCTCGTATCACTAGCAGTCGAGATGACAGGCGTCTTATCCGCATGGCTGTAACGGATCGTGCAGCCACGTCTCGATCCCTGAGTCAACAGATGGGGACGTTTGAAGGACAACAACCATCTGCACGAACAGTTCGAAGACATTTGCAGCAGCATGGACTATCAGCTCGGAGACCATGGCTGCGGTTACCCTTGACGCTGCATCGCAGACGGGAGTGCCTGCGATGGCGTACTCAACGACGAACCTGGCTGCACGAATGGCAGGTTCTATTTACAGCATCACGATGGTCGCATCCGTGTTTGGCGACATCGCGGTGAACGCAGATTGGAAGCGTGTATTCGTCATCGCCATACTGGCGTATCACCCGGCGTTTTGAACAGTGGACGTTACATTTCAGATGTGTTACGACCCGTGGCTCTACCCTTCATTCGGTCCATGCGAAACCCTACATTTCAGGAGGATAATGCACGACCGCATGTTGCAGGTCCTGTACGGGCCTTTCTGGATACAGAAAATGTTCGACTGCGGCCCTGGCCGGCACATTCTCCAGATCTCTCACCAATTGAAAACGTGTGGTTAATGGTGGCCGAGCAACTGGCTCGTCACAATATGCCAGTCACTACTCTTGATGAACTGTGGTATCGTGTTGAAGCTGCCTGGGCAGCTGTACCTTTACACACCATCCAAGCTCTGTTTGACTCAATGCCCAGGCGTATGAAGGCCGTTATTACGGCCAGAGGTGGTTGTTCTGGGTACTGATTTCTCAGGATCTGTGCACCTAAATAGCGTGAAAATGTAATCAGATGTAAGTTCTAGTATAATATATTTGTCCAATTTATCATCTACATTTCTTCTTGGTGTAGCAATTTTAATGGCCAGTAGTGTATGTAAACGGAGCAGACGCGGACGGAGGATCACCCTAGCGACGATACGGACTTAAAATAAGGAAGTCAGTTGAGATAAGCGACTTTGACAAAGGGCAGATTATTATTACGCAGAGCCTGTAAACGATTATCTCGGAGCGAATCTCAGAGCAAAGCTGGTCGAATGTTCACGTGCTACTACTGTGAGCATCTACGGAAAGACGTATAAGGGCTGTGAAGCGACCACTAGGCTCTAAATAGTTGGACGTCCACGAATTTTCGTAGAACGTGGCGTTCGGAGGCTTGTCTGCTCTGTAGAATAGGAAATATAATGATCTGTAGGATCTATGTCGAAAAAGCACAATGCTGGTGCACGCACAAGTGTTTGGGAGCACACCGTTCATCGTATATTGTTCAACACGGAGCTAAGCAGCAGACCACCCACACGTGTTCATATGCTGACCGAACAACATCGTCAGTTACGATGGCTCTTCTGGTGGATCGCATTTTTGCTACACTGGATCGATGGTCGTGTCCACGAACGTCGTCATCGAGCTGAACGGCGGCTCGAAAAGGGCAGCGCGCCCCGGACGCAGGCTTGTGGGAGTTGTATTACGCTATGGGAGACATTCTCCTGCGCTTGCGTGGGACCTGTGGCAGTAACCGAAATCACACTGACAGCAGCGAATGAATGATGGTAACACTGCTGTACGGTGTTGCAATTGAAATTCACTACTCGTATTAGCTGAATACAATCTGCTGTTGTGCTTCGTCACAGACTCAAGTTAACTTACATATTTGAGTAAGATTACTATTGTCTTCAATTTCGTTTGCAATTCTCTCGGTAGTATGTAAGAAAATTACTCAGATAATGATTCAAATTTTATTTAAGTACCGACTGCTACGTTTACAATGTTTCGGTAAAATGAGTGATCACAAAAATATTAGCTGTGAGAGAGAGCACCATTGCTGTTAACGTAATTAACAGCCGCCAGAGTACTGTTAGATATTGCCTTCGAGAAAATGCAATCATGATTCATTTACCCAGTATCTTTAATGTAATATTCAGTGGGACGTCTCTTTTGTACGACACAGCTATTAAGATAGTGGCTGGCAATTGATCTCTGAATCATAGATATGGTTTACCTCATGATGACTTCAGCGTGGTTATCTCTCTAATTCTCTGGTGCAGATGTTCTGCTGTCATCAAATATCACTGAGCTGGAATAAGATGGCGATGGCTACCTTGTGCATTAGCAAAATTAATCACCAGACTGAAGTAAAATTTTATTGTGGCTCAGGCGCGCTGTTCCGCAAACAGGACACCCCGTAAACAAAAATAAAAACTGTTTCAGAAGATACGGGACCGAGCTTAAGGCAAATGCCGGGATGTTTCCCTTGAAAGGGCACAGCCGCTTTCCTTCTCCATCTTTCGCTAATCCGAGCTTGTGCTCCGTCTCCCTCGTTGTCGACGGGACATTAAACGCTAATCTTCTCCTCCTCCTTCTCAAAAGTTACGGGGCGCAATATGTAGAGTCAATAAGATGAACACGGATTTTCACTTTCAACAATGGAGATTGTGGATTTGAACAGCAAGTCGTCGGTTTATCACTGTCACGAAAAATAAGCTGTTGGAAGTTTGGCCTTCACACACTATTAAACACAGTTTACAATTCGATGCCTGAAGTGATACCAGTCCCTTATGACTCGAAACACTAAAGACCTCAGAGTCTCTTCCGACCTCAAATATCACGTAAGTTTGTTTCGTCGGCTGTTTGGAATACATCACAATTATAATAACATTCTCGTTACTGGATTGCTATGGCTCTGTGAAATCTTCTCTCCGGCCTCTTCTGCGATGATATTGTAAATCTTCTTACTTGTAAACTCTTCTTTCTTCTCTTGTTGTCTTGTACAATTGCGCTTCCTGTTCTGTGTCGATTTATGGATAACTTAATCCTTTAGGAATATGAGCTAATAGTAGTAACAATAGTGCTGAAATCGTTTTCTAGAATGTTCCGAGTTCCATTCGCCTTTCCTGGCAAAAAGTTGCGTTCCTCGTTTCAAAATTACTGCTTCTGGATTCTTCCAAACTTTTCCATCTTTCCACATCGACAAAATTATTCTTTTCTCCATAATATAACGAAAATTTTTACCGTTTCACACAGCACTCGCGATCGAACCCGTCTTAGCGGTTCCGAGTAGCGTCTCATCCAATCTCCACGTTCTCTTCTTCCAAACTTCGATTTCCGACTAGCACTGTTCAGAAACACTTCTCTTTACAAAATACAACTTCCTTTTCTACCAGTAATTCGACTTATCACCACTGCCCGTCTTAACACTGCTGGGTCCCTCCTTGAACTAACACACTCATCAATTGTCTCTCTTGCGTTCATAAAACTTTTACACATATATCATTTTCTACTGGGCTGAAGCTTTCTGAAGTACAAAGTGAATACGTGGAAATTACATTGAGAATAATATCATAACTCAAAATAAGAGTATTGATTTATTTAACAGTTTCTCATTACGTATTCTTATACTTAAGGTCACTAGATGACTAAGGAAAATTTAAAAGATGGAAAATAAAGAAAATACTTCAGCACAAAAAAAATTAATGTAGAGTAATGAAATTTCTCGGATACTTTTGTCTAGGTAATATATTTAAGTGTTTAACATTGCAAGATCCTAGGTAAGCACGAAATAATCCATTGTAAATATGAAATGCTGGTACATTAATAACCGGTGTAACCGTCAGAATGTTGAATGCAAGCACGCAAACGTGAATGCATTGTGTTATACAGGTGCCGGGTGTCAGTTTGTGGGATGGAGTTCCTTGCCTACTGCACTTGGACGGCCAAAATACAGGAGCAGTTAATGCTGGTTATGGAAGATGCTGGAGTTGTCGTCCGATGGTGTCCAATACGTACTCAATTGCAGACACGTCTGGTGATCGAGCGTGCCAAGGCAACCTGTCGACACTCTGTAGAGCATGTTGGGTCACAACGGCGGATGTGAGCGAACGTTATCCCGTTGGAAAACAGCGACTGAATGCTGTCCATAAATTGCAGTACAACAGTGTTATAGGTCCTCTATTGTTCCTGATCTGTATTAACGACATAGGAGATAATCTGAGTAGCCCTCTTAGATTATTTGGAGATGATGCTGTCATTTACCGTCTTGTAAAGTCATCAGATGACCAAAATGAATTGTAAAATGATGTAGGTTAAGATACCTGTGTGGTGCGGAAAGTGGCAATTGACCCTGAATGAAGAAAAGTGTGAAGTTATTCACACGAGTACTAGAAGAAATCCGCTAAATTTCGATTACGCAATAAGTCACACAAATCTGAAGGCAGTATTTTCAACTAAATACTTAGGGATTACAATTACAAATAACCTAAATTGGAATGATCACATAGATAATGTTGTGGGTAGAGCAAACCAAAGACTGCGATTCATTGGCAGAACACTTATAAGGTGCAAAGATCTACTAAAGAGACTGCTAACTCTACAGTTTATAACACTCATGTCTGCTACTGCTATACCATAACCTCGAAACTGGAGGCAGTTTGCAAACAGAATTATTATGTTAAAGTAATTATGATATAACGCAACAGAGCAGTGTTACCCTCTGAGAGGAATTTTGCTAGGTTGACCGTGCTGTACCTAACGGGACTGGCTTATCGAAAATGAAAGTCTGAATTACATAAATATTTGAACAGTACGAACAAAATTTTGCCTATCTGTACTGTTCAACTGATAAAGAAAACGGTCGCCAGCCTAACTAGGCAAGAGAACGATTAACATTCTCGTATAAGAAAATAGTTATTAGTAATTTTAACGAATAAACACAACCTATACTTTGTCACATACGAGTGCAATGAACTCTGACACATACATATGTTTACGGTAAGATTGAAACTAACAGAGCAGCAGAAACTATTTGCAAAATTATAAGAGATACCGAAACACCCTATTACTGTCAGGCTTTAAATTAATTATGGTTTTTTATAATTAGTGGTCTTTCCGTTACTAATTACCCAGCATTAATACAATAGACAAACTGTGGATCCTGTTATATTATTAATATGCACTTCCTATACACAAGAGAAACATACACTTAGCAAACATGAGTATATAACGTTTCACAACTGCAGTTTTCCATTTTTACTATAGTGAAACACAAAATTAACTCATACGTAAGATACTGACTCACCTTCTGCGATTTACAACAGGCAGTAATGTGATCATTCATTAAGCAAAACTTTATAAGCCTCAATCTTAAGAACTTTTAATTTTGAAGTAGGCAACAACACATTAATAAGCAGTTTTACTAGGAAAATTATTTTCAGCAAGCATCATTAACTTTAACCCACTCTCTTGTCACATTAACTTTAACTTTCTTTTTACTATGTTCAAGAGGCATCAATTAGCAAAACTCTAGGCTTTAATTTCTTTCAGTAAGGACACTCGGAAATCACTTTACTTCAAACGGAGAGGAACCTGAGAGGTGTTATGATAAGGAGGAAAATCAAGGTAGGTACATAAATTCAGATATAAATTACCTTATATTTGAGCACATTAGCACACCCATTAAGCTGATCCTTCACTGTACATCATTATAGTATTACGTTACAGTGATTGCGCAACGTGGTGGCAACTGCATGTTGGTAGGTGGATTCGCAGACAGAATTGCTGGACTCTGTCATTTCTTGGTGGCGACGACAGATACAAATTCCAGAATAGTTCCAGCTACACTCCTGGAAATTGAAATAAGAACACCGTGAATTCATTGTCCCAGGAAGGGGAAACTTTATTCACACATTCCTGGGGTCAGATACATCACATGATCACACTGACAGAACCACAGGCACATAGACACAGGCAACAGAGCATGCACAATGTCGGCACTAGTACAGTGTATATCCACCTTTCGCAGCAATGCAGGCTGCTATTCTCCCATGGAGACGATCGTAGAGATGCTGGATGTAGTCCTGTGGAACGGCTTGCCATGCCATTTCCACCTGGCGCCTCAGTTGGACCAGCGTTCGTGCTGGACGTGCAGACCGCGTGAGACGACGCTTCATCCAGTCCCAAACATGCTCAATGGGGGACAGATCCGGAGATCTTGCTGGCCAGGGTAGTTGACTTACACCTTCTAGAGCACGTTGGGTGGCACGGGATACATGCGGACGTGCATTGTCCTGTTGGAACAGCAAGTTCCCTTGCCGGTCTAGGAATGGTAGAACGATGGGTTCGATGACGGTTTGGGTGTACCGTGCACTATTCAGTGTCCCCTCGACGATCACCAGTGGTGTACGGCCAGTGTAGGAGATCGCTCCCCACACCATGATGCCGGGTGTTGGCCCTGTGTGCCTCGGTCGTATGCAGTCCTGATTGTGGCGCTCACCTGCACGGCGCCAAACACGCATACGACCATCATTGGCACCAAGGCAGAAGCGACTCTCATCGCTGAAGACGACACGTCTCCATTCGTCCCTCCATTCACGCCTGTCGCGACACCACTGGAGGCGGGCTGCACGATGTTGGGGCGTGAGCGGAAGACGGCCTAACGGTGTGCGGGACCGTAGCCCAGCTTCATGGAGACGGTTGCGAATGGTCCTCGCCGATACCCCAGGAGCAACAGTGTCCCTAATTTGCTGGGAAGTGGCGGTGCGGTCCCCTACGGCACTGCGTAGGATCCTACGGTCTTGGCGTGCATCCGTGCGTCGCTGCGGTCCGGTCCCAGGTCGACGGGCACGTGCACCTTCCGCCGACCACTGGCGACAACATCGATGTACTGTGGAGACCTCACGCCCCACGTGTTGAGCAATTCGGCGGTACGTCCACCCGGCCTCCCGTATGCCCACTATACGCCCTCGCTCAAAGTCCGTCAACTGCACATACGGTTCACGTCCACGCTGTCGCGGCATGCTACCAGTGTTAAAGACTGCGACGGAGCTCCGTATGCCACGGCAAACTGGCTGACACTGACGGCGGCGGTGCACAAATGCTGCGCAGCTAGCGCCATTCGACGGCCAACACCGCGGTTCCCGGTGTGTCCGCTGTGCCGTGCGTGTGATCATTGCTTGTACAGCCCTCTCGCAGTGTCCGGAGCAAGTATGGTGGGTCTGACACACCGGTGTCAATGTGTTCTTTTTTCCATTTCCAGGAGTGTATTTATCCATCCATCCGAGGCATTGGAAAGCGGCAGGAAAAGCCTCTCTCGGAACCAGCACAATATGCAACATTTACATGACAGTGCACAGTTTGGTAGCTCGTCCTCGACTCGTAGCTCGTCCCCGACTGACTATCAGTTCCACCTTTTCTACACAGGCCAGCCACAATTTGCGCGCGCTACACAGTTCCGTTCCCGAGGGGAACCACAACAACTTTTACATACTGAATAACTAAGAATCCTAAGTGAGGATCAGCAGTTTACATAACAGCAACCAAATACATTAAATAAAACAGAACATTTGCACATATTGACATTTCTACCAAAAATTATTGACACAAAATTACAATCATATACAGTAAGTTTTGTTCCCTCCAAATGGGACAAAGCATTTAAACGACAATATACTACACCGCATAGAATCACACCATGACTCAAAGTTTTTACAAAGAAAGGTGTATACAGTTTTGTGTTATCTATTCAAACAAACACACTTACAGAAGCACAGCAATGTAACATTAAATGAAACAAAAGCAAAATAAATCAATACAGCATTAGAGCTATGGTGTTACAAGTTGTCCGCCCTATTCTGGAGTATTGCTGTGCGGTGTGGGATCCGCATCAGGTGGGACTGACGGATGACATCGAAAAAGTATAAAGAAGCGCAGCTCGTTTTGTATTATCGCGAAATAGGGGAGATAGTGTCACAGACATGATGCCGGAATTGGAGTGGCAATCATTAAAACAAAGGCGTTTTTCGTTGCGACGGGATCTTATCATGAAATTTCAATCACCAGTTTTCTCCTCCAATTGCGAAAACACTCTGTTGGCACCCACCTACGCAGGGAGAAATGATCATCGCGATAAAATAAGAGAAATCAGGGCTCGCACAGAAAAATTTAAGTTCTCGTTTTTCTCGCGAGCCGTTCGAGAGTGGAACGGTAGAGAGACAGCTTGAAGGTGGTTCATTGAACCCTCTGCCAGGCACTTTATTGTGAATAGCAGAGAAAGTAGACCTAAACAGGTCGAGTCACCAGACTGACATACAAATTTGCATTCGGGGTGTGTGGGATAACCACGAGAGTGCTCCTAATGTCATACGAAATCGCACCCCACGCCGTAACTCCAGGTGTATGTCAGTGTGTCTAGCACGCAGACTGGTTTGTTGCAGGCCCTCAACTGGCCTTCTCCTAACCAACACACTGTCATCACTGGCACCGATGTAGAACCTGATCTCTTCAGAAAATACAACAGACCTCCACCCTGCCCTCCAATGAGCTCTCTTTTGACCCCACTGAATTCGAAACTGGCGGTGCTTTGAGGCCTGTGTAATACACGCTATAGGGCGGCTGCCTCGGAGCTGTCTTTGAAGTAACCTGGTGCCAAGCGTCAGAGCCACACGCCGAACACTATACTTTTCCCTCTCGGTAGTGCCACGTGACCGTCCGGAGCTCGGTCTTCGTGTGACCGTACACTCTCGTGACCACTGCTGCCAGCGATCATATACAATGGCTACACTCTTGCCAAGTCTTTCCGCAATATTACAGAAGGAACATACAGTTTCTTGTAGCCTTTTTACACGTCCTCGTTCAAACTCACTGGTGTGCTGAAAATGGCGTCGTTGTCGCCTGTAAGGTATTCTTCACTAGTATCAATTCACCACGTCCAATCACAAAAGTAACTAACACTCACGACTGTTACAGCGTGTATTTAAAGCAAACCTGATTTGCATATTCATAATGGCGCCACATTGGACTCGCATTCGGGAGGACGACGGTTCAAACCCGCGTCCGGTCATCTTGATATAGGTTTTCCGTGATTTCCCTAAATCGCTTCATACAAATCCTTCCTTTGAAAGCGCACGGCCGACTCCCTTTCCCATCCTTCCGTAGTCCAGTGGGACCGATGACTTCGCTGTTTGGTTCCCTCCTCAGAATCATCCAACCAACCACAGTGGCGCTACTAGTGTCATTCCAATGTGACAGGTGCGATATCTCAATAGTCATCATCTTTCAGTTGTAGAAACAGGTCTACCAACTAAGTTAATGTCGCACAGCTCCTACTTGGTGTTGCGACTGTTTTCCATCAGTTTATATACAGAGTGGAAAGTATTTATACCGACAAACTCTGGGAGGTTGTAGGGGACATCAAAACAAATATTTTTCCCTAATGTCATTTTTTCCTATGAGGAGTGTTTAAACCGGTAGAGGAAGATTTCTCTGGAGGCAAATTAATTAAACCAACAAACACTTTTCCATTGTTTTATGACAAAGAGACAACACAACCCAATTTCAGTTACAGTAGATTTTCAAAAATGCCTCCATTGACACGTAAACAAAGGTTACACCGTCGGATCATGTTCTGTCTGACACGAGCAAAAACCCCAGGAGTATCCTGAATTGTTCCTGCTGCTGCTACTATCCGGTCAACCACATGCTCTTCTGATGCAACAGGAGTTGCGTAAACAAGGCTGCGCATCTCTCCCCACACAAAAAAGTCCAGAGGGGACTGGGGATCGAGCAGGCCATAGTACGGGACCACCTCTGCCAATCCACGTTTCTGGGAACTGTAGGTCCAGGAATCGACGCACACGACGACTGAAATGCGCCGGCGCCCCGTCATATTGGAATCACATGCGTTGTCTTGTAGGGAGCGGGACGTCTTCCAGCAATTCTGGCAATGCTCTGGCGAGAAAATTGTAATAGTGCCTGCCATTTAATGGCCTAGGTAGCAGATACGGCCCAATTAAACAGTCCCCAACAACACCGACCCATACATTAACGAAGAATCGCACTTGATGAGCGCTAGTAACTGTGGCATGTGGGTTATCCTCACTCCAGACATGCGAATTGTGCATGTTGAAGACTCCATCACGCCCGAAAGTTGCTTCATCGGTAAACAACACAGAGGATGGAATTGTAGGATGCATTTCACACTGTTCCAATGCCACTGCGAAAACTGTGCTCTGGGTGGATAACCAACTGCTTCCAGGTTGTGGACACGCTCTAAGTGAAATGGACGTAACAATTGCTCTCGAAGGACTGTTCTTACATTCGTCTGATTCGTCCCCATGTTACGTGCAATTGCACGAGTGCTGATTGAAGGATCCCGCTTCACATGCTGCAAGACAGCTTCCTCAAATTGCAACGTCCTTACCGTGCGACGGCGTCCCTGTCCAGGTAATCTGCTAAATGACCCGGTCTCACGCAGACGTTGGTACACAGCAGCAAAGGTCGTATGATGCGGGATACGGCGATTAGGATATTGATGTTAATAAACCCGCTGTGCAGATCGTCCGTTGTGGTACGCTACGTAGTTCGCACGAACCATATCAGTGTACTCACTCCAGGTGTATCGCTACGTTAGTAAACAGAGACAATGCACTACTACACTGGTGGACAGCAGTTGCCTACAACTGAAGAGCGTAATACGCCCTCTAACAACCGAAGATCGTAATGCGGCCTCTAACAACTCAAGTGCGTAATACGGCGTCCACTGGTTTAAATAATCCTCATAGGAAAAGAAAATGACATTAGGGAAAAATATTTGTTTTGATGTCCCCTACAACCTCCCAGAGTTTGTCGGTTTAAATACTTTTCACGCTGTATAGTTTTATAATTCTTCCTATAGGATACTAAATTAGCGGGAAGACTGTCACATAAACATCAAAGGGGAACAAAACATGCCCGTATCAACGGGAGACGCGTGTGACGCTTTGTCAATGACAATCGGTTCAAAACCCGACAGGAATTGGTGCTGCCGGTGAATGGAAGTTCACTTCAACGAGTATCCGAACAACTATAGCGAAGGGATCTGCATTTAATGGAAATTTGGAGTCCGGTACCTTGCAGAAGGTCACTGCTCAGATCGAGTCACGATTTTACCTCTTATGAAGCCCGATGAGGCGCTTATCCCTCAGTGTGTGCAAGTTATATTTCTGGCTGGATTTGGTTCTGCGAAGTTTTTAATACCATGAATAGGGCCTACTCATTCATGTTGACATGAACACGAACCAGAATATTAATTTCAACATTTTCGATGACTAAGTGTTGTTCTGTCTTCTGCTTCTTTACTGTTGGTACACTCTGGAGACCTCTGTTTTCCAAGATGACAACAACTGCATCGACAGGGCTGCCTGTATAAGTTTCTAACCAGAATGGAAACTGCTTCTTTCGTAACACAAAATGGGTGAATATGTTCTGGGCAGAATTAGGGATGTAAGAGAACGAAAGTAGCTTTTCGACTTATCTGTCAGCTTCAAAAACATTTAAATGAAACCATCTTGACATGTTTATGAGATTTTACTTGTTAGTATTTGTAGCCATGCCGTGTAATGTATTGCATCGTGCCAAGTAGAGTAACATGCAACATGATGTCATTGCTCAGGAAATAAATCCACCTCCAGAAATTCCGTCCACCCCTCCCCCCCCCCCCCCCCCCCGCCCCCCAGAATATCTTTTTTGGCTTTACATGTATCCCACTCACCCATATCATATTATATATTGTTCACTACGGCTGGCAAATCTTCTGAGTTATGGACATAGGATCAGTGACTTTAACCTACAAATTGCAAGATGCAAGTGTGCCAGCACCTTGCAGCTAAGAGAGGTCACTGTGCTGGGGAAGTAGTGCTGTAAAAAAATGCAATTTTGGATTTAAATATCTTTTAAACTACCAGATAAGCCGAAAAGCTAGTTCCCTTCTTTTGCATCCCTGAGTCTTCCCAAGACATATTCACCGTTTTGTGCTATGATAGAAGCATTTTTCATTCTGGAACCAAAATTTCACTCTCCCATAATTTCGACTTTAGACTGCCATAGCCTGACAACAGATGTAGATTTTTCTTGTCTCGGGCGACGATTTGGTACATATTTTTTTCTATTTTCTGTAGAAACATGTTGTTTATATCGTGGCAACGGATAAAGCCTTCACGAAACAACAGGACGACCATTGATTACATGTATTTGTCTACCTTCTTATAAAATCTGAACCGATTCGCACAAGTCTGAAAGTGGCACGCGTAAAAAGATCACAAAACGTGTTTTTGGACTTAAAATCGTGAATGGAGCTAGATTTTAGATAGAAACTTTTGAATTTTGTCGTAAGAATGCACCTTTTATTTATCTGAATCACTTTCAACCGTTTCCACGCAATCAGGACACTTAAAAATGACTTCAGCTCCTACATTTCTCTCCACTTTAAACCATCGTATCTCGTCAACGGACTAAGATTACCTGGTGAAAAAAATTCGGTTTGCCATTATCCGTTTATGTACCTCAGTACAATGCTTGAACCGATTCGTACAAGTTAAAAATATACAAATGCCGCCCTTCAAAAACCTCTCAGAAAAACGCGTATTTTGCGCGTGTTTCCATGTAAAATTCGAACTGTGCGCATACAAATAGCGCCGTTAGCTAAGCATTGATTTGAGTTCAATTAAAATTTTTTGCAAAAGGAATTAATCGGTTCGCACAATTTGTCTGGGCGCCGTTTCGTCGTTCAAACCTTGCTTAGTTATCCGTAACATAGCTACAGAAGACAGGTTTTCTAATGGCTACACAAACGGCCGCTGGTCCGGGCCAAACCAAAATCTTTTCACCCCACGTTCCTAGCTCATATAGGAATCGGGCACAAAGAGCACCCCAAATCGCGAGTGTGTGCGCGGCCTTCTCAAACAGAGTTTTGTTACAGCGCTTCAGGACTGTAACGATTTGACGAACACTTGAGCACCTAGCACTGAACCGCTGGATCACCTGACCTGAGTTCTATAGAAAATGGCCGGGATTATTTGGAGCTGCGGCTGAAACTTAGCAATTAACACTCCCGCATTTCGGTAGCCGTATGCGATCTAATCATCAGTGGGGGACTTAAGCGCGATATGGCACAGCTGAGGGAACTTTTGGACTCTCTGCGTCACCGAATTGAAAACATTATCAAGTGTACAACGGGTGTTACATGATACGAGCGTCACTCCAAAAGAAATGCACACTATTTTCTTAAAAATCCATCTCTTATTGTGCATGTTTGAAAATTTTACAGTGTGTAGATACATCCTTTAGGAACAATATTTTCATTTCTCCACATAATTTCCATCCCTTTCAACTGCCTTACGCGATCTTGGAACCAGTGCCTGTATACCCGCATGGTAAAATTCTGGACCAACCTGCTGGAGCCACTGTTTGGTAGCATGCACAAGGGAGTCATCATCTTCAAACCTTGTTCCACGAAGAGAGTCTTTCAGTTTCCCAATGAGATGATAGTCACATGGAGCCAGGTCAGGACTGTTTCAGTGTTGTCCATCCGAGATTTGTGATCGCTTCCATGGTGTTTTGACTGACATGTGGCCGTGCATTGTCGTGCAACAGCAAAACATCCTGCTTTTGCCGATGTGGTCGAACACGACTCAGTCGAGCTTGAAGTTTCTTCAGTGTCGTCACATATGCATCAGAATTTATGGTGGTTCCACTTGGCATGACGTCCACAAGCAAGAGTCCTTCGGAATCGAAAAACACCGTAGCCATAACTTTTCCAGCAGAAGGTGTGGTTTTGAATTTTTTTTCTTGGGTGAATTTGCATGATGCCACCCCATAGATTGCCTCTTCGTCTCTGGTGAAAAGTGATGGAGCCATGTTTCATCACCTGTCACAATTCTTCCAAGAAATTCATCTCCACCATTCTCGTACTGTTCCAAAAGTTTTTCACTGCATACCGTTTTTCTTCTTTCTTTGTGAGCTGGGAACCCACCTGGCACAAACCTTTTTTAACGCCAACACTTTCAGTATTCTGCAAACACTTCCTTCCCCTATCCCAACGTAGCGTGACAATTCGTTCACTGTGATGCGTCTGTCAGCAGTCACCAATTCGTTAACTCTCTGCGCATTGTCTGGAGTGTGTGCAGTACGAGGCCTGCCGCTGCGAGGACAACCCTCAATACTGCGTGCCCGCTTTCATCACGCACCTGCTTGCGCATCGACTAACTGTACTGCGATCGACAGCAGCATCTCCATATACCTTTTTCAACATCTTGAGAATGTTTCCCACTGTCTCGTTTTCACAGCACAGGAATTCTATGACAGCACGTTGCTTCTGACGAACGTCAAGTGTAGCAGCCATCTTGAAGACGTGCTGTGACGGCGCCACTCACGGGAACAGGTTGGACTAAGTTTGAAAACAAGCGGGAAGGATGTATCTACACAATGTAAAACTTTCACACGTGCAGAATGAAAACTGTATTTTTACAAAAATAGTGTGCATTTCTTTTGGAGTGACCCTCGTATAACGCGATGTCCCCCTCTGGTTTAGTTCGTTCATTGTACTAGGGTGGTTTGAAAAGTTCTCGGAATCACCATGAGAGGTCACGTGCTAGGGCAACGAGTTGTTGACGTGATATTCATTGGAGTGTTGCCTGTAAACACGTGCCACGTCACTGCTCTTGGAAGAAAGCTGTGGCGGTGACGTGGCTCTGATGTTGTTCCCGCGTAGTGATTTGCGAAGATGGAAAAAATCGAGACTCGAGCAGTGATTAAGTACTTCGTAAAGAAAGGTACAAAAGCAAAGAGCATCCATACCGATTTCCAAACTACACTGGAGGACTTTGCTCCTTCATATGCAACTGTTGCCAAGTGGACAAATGAATTGAAATTTGGTCGGGAGAGCTTAGAGGACGGTCCATGCAGTGCTCGGCCAAGATGTGTCACTACTACAGAAATCATTGCAAAAGTACACAAAATGGTCAAGGAGGATCGCCGATTGAAGGTGCGTGAAATAGCTCACGATTGTTAGATGTCATTTGAAAGGGTATATCACATTATAACTGAAGAATTAGAAATGAAAAAATTATCTGCAAGATGGGTGCCGCGACTCTTGACGCGCGCCAGCACACATGTGCTGTCGCCATGGCAAAATTACACGAACTAAGGTATGAATTGTTGCCACACTCGCCTTATTCTGACAGACTTCCATCTCTTCCTACTATTGAAAACTTTTCTTGGTGGATGAACACTCACTTCAAACGAAGAATTGCTGGCCGGTGTGGCCGTGCGGTCTAGGCGCTTCAGTCTGGAACTGCGTGACCGCTCCGGTCGCAGGTTCGAATTGTGCCTCGGGCATGGATGTGTGTGATATCCTTAGGTTAGTTAGATTTAAGTAGTTTTATGTTCTAGGGGATTGATGACCACAGATGTTAAGTCCCATAGTGCTCAGAGCCATTTGAACCAATCTGAATCAAACGACGAATTGATAGCAGTAGTTGACAGCTATTTTGCAGGTCTGGAGGAAACTCATTTTCGAGATGGGATCAAGGCATTAATCTACAAGGAGAGTACATTGAAAAATATAAAAAAAGTTTCAGTGATGTAAATAATGTTCTTCTATTACGTTCCGAGAACTTTTCAAATTACCCTCGTATGCTGCTCTCGGGAATGATGCCATCGGCTAGTAGAAACAGTAACCGCCAGCTTCCAGCGGCAAGTATTGCGGCTTGCGTGTGTATGAGCGGACGGCCCGGTGGTCAGTGGCCGGTGGCCGGCCTGCTTCCTCTGGTCGGCCGTCACGTGCGGAGTTGGTGTGAGGCCGCAGGTGTGGTGCGTAGCACTTATATCTAGGGACAGCTAATCTTGGGGCCGCTCGGGTGAGTCGATCGGTTGCGCTCTGCTGGCCTCGGGTCTACAGCTCGCAGCGCTTCCAGGTGGCAGACAGTGAAAGCGTACATTCTCAAAGGACAAAAATGGTTCAAATGGCTCTGAGCACTGTGGGACTTAACTTCTGTGGTCATCAGTCCCCTAGAACTTAGAACTACTTAAACCTAACTAACCTAAGGACATCACACACATCCATGGCCGAGGCAGGATTCGAACTTGCGACCGTAGCAGTCGCGCTGTTCCGGACTGAGCGCCTTCTCAAAGGACAAGCATCTACATCTACATCTATATACATACCCCGCAATTCACCATACGGTGTGTGGCGGAAGGCACCTCGTACCACAACTAGCATCTTCTCTCCCTGTTCCACTCCCAAAAAGAACGAGGGAAAAATGACTGCTAATATGCCTCTGTACGAGCCCCAATCTCTCTTATCTTATCTTTGTGGTCTTTCCACGAAATGTAAGTTGGGGGCAATAAAATTGTACTTCAGTCAGCCTCAAATGCTGGTTCTCTAAATTTCCTCAGTAGCGATTCACGAAAAGAACGCCTCCTTTCCGCCAGAGACTCCCACCCGAGTTCCTGAAGCATTTCCGTAACACTCGCGCGATTATGAAACCTACCAGTAATAAATCTAGCAGCCCGCCTCTGAATTGCTTCTATGTCCTCCCTCATTCCAACCCGATAGGGATCCCAAACGCTCGAGCAGTACTCAAGAATAGGTCGTATTAGTGTTTTATAAGCGGTCTCCTTTACAGATGAACCACATCTTCCCAAAATTCTACCAATGAACCGATGACGACTATCCGCCTTCCCCACAACTGCCATTACATGCTTGTCCCACCTCATATCGCTCTGCCACGTTACGCCCAAATATTTAATCGACGTGACTGTGTCAAGCGCTACACTACTAATGGAGTATTCAAACATTACGGGATTCTTTTTCCTATTCATCTGCATTAATTTACATTTATCTATATTTAGGGTTAGCTGCCATTCATTACACCAATCACAAATCCTGTCCAAATCATCTTGTATCCTCCTACAGTCACTCAACGACGACACTTTCCCGTACACCACAGCATCATCAGCAAACAGCCGCAGATTGCTATCCACCCTATCCAAAAGATCATTTATGTAGATAGAAAACAGCAGCGGACCTACCACACAACTCTTGGGCACTCCAGATGATACCCTCATCTCCGATGAACACTCACCATCGAGGACAACGTACTGGGTTCTATTACTTAAGAAGTCTTCAAGCCACTCACATATTTGGGAACCAATCCCATATGCTCGTACCTGCTAGTTCGGAGTCTGCAGTGGGCACCGAGTCAAACGCTCTCCGGAAGTCAAGGAATATGGCATCCGTCTGATACCCTTCATCCATGGTTCGCAAGATTTCATGTGGAAAAAGGGCGAGTTGCGTTTCGCAGGAGCGATACTTTCTAAAGCCGTTCTGATGCATGGACAGCAACTTCTCTGTCTCAAGGAAATTCATTATATTCGAACTGAGAATATGTTCGAGAATCCTGCAACAAACCGATGTTAAGGATATTGGTCTGTAATTTTGAGGATCCATCCTTCTATCCATCTTATATACAGGCGTCACCTGCTCTTCTTTCCAGTCGCCCGGGACTTTGCGTTGGGCAAGAGATTCGCGATACATGCATGCTAAGTAAGGAGCCAATGCAGTAGAGTTCTCTCTGTAAAACCGAATTTGAATCTCATCAGGACCTGGCGATTTATTTATTTTCAACCCATTCAGCTGCTTCACAACCCCAGGGATGTCTATCACTATGTCCTCCATACGGGAATCTGTACGAGACTCAAACGGCGGTATGTTTGTACGATCCTCCTGCGTGAAAGATTTCTCAAATGCTAAGTTTAAAATTTCAGCTGTCTGATTCATTCTGCGCGAAATTCACAATTGTATTTCAACTGCCTAGATCGCTTATGTAGCTTTTAGGGCCTAAAGTTTACGGTAATGAAGGACTTCACAAAAAAATTCTTCGAAAACATAGACCACTATTAAAAACATAAGAAAGTTCTCCACAAACTACGACTAATTTTTCACGAGAATAGTATTCCAGCTCTTGTTATCTTAATTGACTAATAGTATACGTTTTCTGGCTATAGAGGATTACTAGTCTGGTCTGAATCCCATGTTTATCGCCGATGGATGGCTGTGCAAACGTCATGGTCACTGGTTGCCTTTATTAACTTGGTTCAAAAAATGGTTCAAATGGCTCTGAGCACTATGGGACTTAACATCTATGGTCATCAGTCCCCTAGAACTTAGAACTACTTAAACCTAACTAACCTAAGGACAGCACACAACACCCAGCCATCACGAGGCAGAGAAAATCCCTGACCCCGCCGCTTTATTAACTTGGAGCCGAATTTTATCTTCGTGTGTCGGAACTGTTGTATCGATAGCTACGATGCCACGGCCGAATTTTATCTTCGTGTGTCGGAACTGTGGTATCGATAGCTACGATGCCACGGCCGAATTTTATCTTCGTGTGTCGGAACTGTGGTATCGATAGCTACGATGCCACGGCGTAGGTGCAAGTTCATAGGTTGGCACTACGACACTCACAACGACGACAGCGCCCTCTAGCAGGCGCTGTTCAGCTCTACGAGGGCCGCTGCAGATTCTACCCATTTTGATTAAGAGCAGACGGCCGGGACGCTTCGCTTCATATAGAGTCTTTGCACTACTTACGACGCGTCTAAGGCTTCGCATCTGTACAAAATTATGTATGCCTCTGTATATATTCATGCACCAGTAAACAACTTTTACTTAAGTGCAGTACCGACATGTTTTACCTTACCTGCTCCTACTCATTTTCTACATTCGGCCTACCCTTCAGTTTACAGGAGCAGACCCACGCTCCGCCTTCCAGGCAGGATACAAAAGCAACTTTATGTAGTTCCCTCGAGAAGCTCATATCCAACTAAAGCAATTTACAAATAGCTTTGTATTTTTATGTAACATTTGTATCACCGGATTGAATCTGCCAATAACGCAGAGACTGTTGTAATTATATCTCACAATCCTGGAGGTGTAAAAGCATTTATTAATGTATTGGTATTGTACTAGAGTAGAGAATCAAAAACAGATGACAGGCTTTGTGATATAATTTACTTAGCTTAATAAGCTCAGTATTAGGGCAAGGTCTATACTGTGCCAGCGTTTATGTAGTTTCTGTCTTCGCATGAAATATTTTGAAATTTGTGCAAGATATTTTATAGTTTATAGTCTCGATAGTAGATTTAGGAAATGATATTGTTAAAAATGTTTCGGATGAATAAATTTCCAGGAAAGTGCTAACAGCGTTGCATAAATTCGGGATTATTGATTACTAAGGCTACTTTAGCACCGTAAAAATGTGTGAGTTTAGAATAACTCTGCTTGTACTGTCTGATTGCCGCTAGTGTTTTTGATGATAAAAGCAAATGAAAATTTTTACTGCTATGACAATGAGTTAAAAAAGTGAAGTAACTTGTCCAACCATACTTTTTGATTGTGAAAACCATAACAAAGTAGGTGACAGTATGTTTCTTTAATACGATTTGTAAACAAATATATGTCTCAGAAATGAGATCTTTAAATTTCACATACATAAAATAAGAAATTCTACGTCAGATTGTTCAAGTAAATAAATTTATTATTTCACCACTTCCGATTTCGATGAAATTTGGTATATATTCCACATATGAGTATCTTAATAGATGGTATGAGAGAAACATTGTCGTAACATCGTTCTTTCCATAATTTCCTTCCGGCCGGGGTGGCCGAGCGGTTCTAGGCGCTACAGTGTAGAACCACGAGACTGCTACGGTCGCAGGTTCGAATCCTGCCTGGGGCATGGGTGTGTGTGCTGTCCTTAGGTTAGTTAGGTTTAAGTAGTTCTAAGTTCTAGGGGACTGATGCCTCAGAAGTTAAGTCCTATAGTGCTCAGAGCCATTTGAATCATAATTTCCTGGGATAGCAAGGTCTGAGCCAATCAATATTAAAAGTCAGGGATTATGCCGTTGAAACGTAATCTGTAGGAAGAATTTGCAGCTTAAATAGAAAGCTATATGCCTTAGCCCCTCAACTGACTTTCACTCATCTGAAGTAATGAAACAAAGCAACGGGCATTTGTAAGTATTGTTTATCTTTAGGGAAGTTTTGATTACCACGCTTTTATCATGGACAATTTGGCAATGTAAGCTTCTCTTACTGCGGTGCACAGATTCCAACTATATATTTTCATTTTTCTAAAGAGAGCTGTATTAACATAAACAAACGCATAGTAACCAAAACACGCGAACAGTACACAGAAGACTACTGTAAGCTTCCGCTGACTATCAGCAGAAAGCGCTTTGGGGTGTAGATCCGAGGTCAGCTGAGAACACCCAATCGGCTCCAACAAATGCTGTCCCTAGACCCAAGTGTGCGCAGCCTTGCCGCACGGCGTTCCAGCGGAAACTACAGTCGTAAACACAGGCGGCGGCCGCTGCCCTGCTCGCTGCACTCATTGGTTCCCAACTTTTGCTTAAGCCCGGGGCACCCAAATGAAACTCGCTGACGACGCGAGTTGGTAACTCGTCGCTTGCGAATCACTTCCTGTGTAGTTACGTGGAGCTCAGCAGACTGCGCGACTGCAGACTGACTCACCGGTAAATCGTGTGCAACGCGGTACCAACCAGTTGCCAGAGACTCGGCGTCCGCATTGTCAATCAATCTGCGGTGCTCCACGTCCTCGAACATAACTCTTTACTGGTTTAGTTTGAAAATGAACGAGCAAGTTATAAACGTTAGTTTTGTAGAAGCAGTGGAAGAAACATCTAATTTTCTGCATTTACAAGCTCCCGGGCTCCTGCCGCAGGCATTTGACAGAGAAGCGAAGAAAAAAGTTCCTATGACAGGTTTCGGCATCTGCATCATACTCCACAAGCCACCTCATGGTGTGCAGCGGAGAGTACTTCTAGCACCACATCCCGCTACCTTGTTCCACCCCGAATGGCGAGTGGAAAGGTAATCCTCTGTATTAACTTTAATTTCTCGAATTTTGTCGTCGTAGTCATTAAGCAAGATGAACACTGACGGAAAAAAAGTCACCCGACCTGGAAAGACGACGTTGATTTTGATACGATGACACCATAAGCCACCAGTGGATAGTAAATGTTCTGATAATCGATTCAACGTCTTCCGCCAACAGATAGCGTAGTGGCATAGCTACCAGACAGTCATTTGCGTATAACCTTTAATAGGGAACGTATACAGCCATAAGGCTCAGTATGGTGCAAACGTGAAAAGTAAGCAAGCAGCAATACCTCAGAGACGCACTCGTGCTTCATACAGCCGTCTGAGAGGGTCAAATCGTGGTCCTCGGAGTGGCAGTATGGTTCTTTCGGAGAATTGCCTCACAAGTTCGACGTGTTTTTAGTTGTGCAGCGATGCTCATATCAGGGGTCACGTGAACATTCTCATACCCATACCTACATATACATATATACTCCGCTAGCCACCAAGCCGTGTGTGGCGGAGGGCACAATTCGCGCCAAGGTCATATTCCCCCCCCCCCCCCCCCAACCCCTCCCCCTCTCTGTTCCACTCGCGGATCGGCAGATCGTGCAAGGGAAAAACGACTGTCTGAATGCCTCAGTACGAGTTCTAATTTCCCTTATGTGTGAATGGTGATCATTGCGCGATTTCGAAGTTGGTGGTAATAATATACGCTGTACATCCTCGCCGAAGATCGAATTTCGGAATTTAGTGAGCAGCCCCTTCCGTTTAGCGCGTCGTCTGTCTGCAAGTGTGTCCCACTTCAAACTTTCTATGAGATTTGTAACGCTCTCGCGATGGCTAAATGTACCAGTCACGAATCTTTCCGCTCTTCTTTCGGCCTTCTCAATCTCTTGAACGAAACCCAACTGGTAAGGGATCCATACAGACGAACAATACTCTAAGACTTGACGAACTAACGTATTGTAAGCAATTTCCTATAATGAATGACTGCATCGCTTCAGGATGTACCAATAAACCGCAATCTAGAGTTTGCCTTGCCGTTACTTGTGTGAGCTAATCATTCCATTTCAGATCATTTTGAATAGTCACACCCAGATACTTGACGGATGTTGCAACTTCCAAAGACTGGGCATTTATTTTGTACTCGTACATTAATGGGGATTTTCACCTTGTTATACACATTAGGTTACACTTACTAATATTGAGAGATAACTGCCAGTCATTACACCACGCGTTTCTTTTCTGCAAATCCTCGTTGATTTGTGCACAACTTTCGTGTGATACTACTTTCCTGTAGACTAGAACATTATCGGAAAACAGTCTAATGCCGCTGTGAATACCATCAACCAGACCGTTTATTTGAATCGTAAAAAGCAGCGGACCTATTACGCTGCCCTGGGGCACACCTGAAGTTACGGTTGTTTCTGTTGAAGTCACCCCATTCAGGACGACATACTGCTCTCTGTCTGTTAGAAAACTTTCTATCCAACCGCATATGTCATCGAATAGACCGTAAGCGCGCACTTTTTGGAGCAAGCGTCAGTGCGGAACTGAGACGAACGCCTTTCGAAAGACGAGAAACATGGCATCAACCTGGGAGCCGGTATCTAGAGCCTGTTGTATATTATGCACAAAGAGGGCCAGCGTTGTCCCGCATGACCACTGTTTCCTAAAACCGTGTTGGTTTCTTTAGATGAGCTTCTCAGAGTCCAGAAAGGTCATTACCTCTGAACACAAAATATGTTCCATGATTCTACAACAAATCGAGGTCAGTGAAATTGGCCGGTAATTATGTGCATCCGATTTTCTACCCTTTTTATAGATTGCTATGACCTGGGCTTTCTCCCAGTCCCGTGGAACTTTCCGCTGTTCCACTGATCTCTGACAGATGATGGATGAGAATGGTGCCATATTTGTGGCACAGTCAACATATAATCTTACGGGGATACCGTCTGGGCCAGATGCCTTCCTGGCGTCTAAGGATCGCGACTGTTTTACAATCCCAGATACACTAAACGCTATGTCAGCCATCATTGTGTTTGTTCGATAACTGAAAGGGGGAATGGTGCTGCAGTCCTCTTCCGTAAACGAGTTTTTGAAAGCTAGGTTTAGAATTTCGGCTTTCTGTTTATCATCATCCGTTACATTTGAAACGTCCCCTTAGAAAAATTATGAATGACTGTGCTGGTAAACTTCTACGTTATTTGATACAAAAACAGCTGAGTAAAACTGAACGTACTCAGACAGTTCTCTTTTTACTTATTCTGATCATCACTAAACTGACACACAATATTTTTAGCACAACGTAATCTGACTTTCAATAATCCCTACAAAAGAATGGTCCTGACTAACAATAACCTATACCTTCCATGAATCACTTTTCTCACAACAGTCTTTGATACTCGAACTACTGCAATACAGCGAGCGCCAATACTGCCAGCTAAATAAAAGATTCTAACTACCCAAGGCACTAACTACTGATAGGCATTTAGTTAGCAAATGAAAGATTTTGATAGAGAACAAACAATATATTTACCTTACTAATGTTCAAAAGTCATCATAGTGTATATATACAGGGGTGAAAAGTATTTAAATCGACAAACTCTGGGAGGTTGTAGGGGACATCAAAACAAATATTTTCCCCAATGTCATTTTTTCCTATGAGGAGTGTTTAAACCGGTAGAGGAAGATTTCTCTGGAGGCAAATTAATTAAACCAACAAACACTTTTCCATTTTTTTATGACAAAGAGACAACACAACACAACCCAATTTCAGTTACAGTAGATTGTCAAAAATGCCTCCATTGACACGTAAACAAAGGTTACACCGCCGGATCATGTTCTGTCTGACACGGCCAAAAACCCCAGGAGTATCCTGAATTGTTCCTGCTGCTGCTACTATCCGGGCAACCAGATGCTCTTCTGATGCAACAGGAGTTGCGTAAACAAGGCTGCGCATCTCTCCCCACACAAAAAAGTCCAGAGGGGACTGGGGATCGAGCAGGCCATAGTACAGGACCACCTCTGCCAATCCACACGTTTCTGGGAACCGTAGGTCCAGGAATCGACGCACACGACGACTGAAATGTGCCGGCGCCCCGTCATGTTGGAATCACATGCGTTGTCTTGTAGGGAGCGGGACGTCTCCCAGCAATTCTGGCAATGCTCTGGCGAGAAAATTGTAATAGTGCCTGCCATTTAATGGCCTAGGTAGCAGATGCGGCCCAATTGAACAGTCCCCAACAACACCGACCCACACATTAACGAAGAATCGTACTTGATGAGCGCTAGTACCTGTGACATGTGGGTTATCCTCACTCCAGACATGCGAATTGTGCATGTTCAAGACTCCATCACGCCCGAACGTTGCTTCATCGGTAAACAACACAGAGGATGGAAATGTAGGATGCATTTCACACTGTTCCAGGTACCACTGCGAAAACTGTGCTCTGGGTGAATAACCAACTGGTTCCAGGTTGTGGACGCGCTGTAAGTGAAATGGACGTAACAATTGCTCTCGAAGGACTGTTCTTACATTCGTCTGATTCTTCCCCATGTTACGTGCAATTGCACTAGTGCTGATTGAAGGATCCCGCTCTACATACTGCAAGACAGCTTCCTCAAATTGCAACGTTCTTACCATGCGACGGCGCCCCTGTCCAGGTAATCTGCTAAATGACCCGGTCTCACGCAGACGTTGGTACACAGCAGCAAAGGTCGTATGATGCGGGATACGGCGTTTAGGATATTGATGTTGATAAACCCGCTGTGCAGCTCGTCCGTTGTGGTACGCTACGTAGTTCGCACGAACCATATCAGTGTACTCACTCCAGGTGTATCGCTCCATTAGTAAACAGAGTCTTCTGCTTCTTTACTGTTGGTACACTCTGGAGAAATCTGTTTTCCAAGATGACAGCAACTGCATCGACAGGGCTGCCTGTATAAGTTTCTAACCAGAATGGAAACTGCTTCTTTCGTAACACAAAATGGGTGAATATGTTCTGGGCAGAATTAGGGATGTAAGAGAACGAAAGTAGCTTTTCGACTTATCTGTCAGCTTCAAAAGCATTTAAATGAAACCATCTTGACATGTTCATGAGATTTTACTTGTTAGTATTTTTAGCCATGCCGTGTAATGTATTGCATCGTGCCAAGTAGAGTAACATGCAACATGATGTCATTGCCCCGGAAATAAATCCACCTCCAGAAATTCCGTCCACCCCCCCGCCCCCCAGAATATCTTTTTTGGCTTTACATGTATCCCACTCACCCATATCATATTATATAATGTTCACTACGGCTGGCAAATCTTCTGAGTTATGGACATAGGATCAGTGACTTTAACCTACAAATTGCAAGATGCAAGTGTGCCAGCACCTTGCAGCTAAGAGAGGTCACTGTGCTGGGGAAGCAGTGCTGTAAAAAAACGCAAATTTGGATTTAAATATCTTTTAAACTACCAGATAAGCCGAAAAGCTAGTTCCCTTGTTTTGCATCCCTGAGACTTCCCAAGACATATTCACCGTTTTTGTGCTATGATAGAAACATTTTTCATTCTGGAACCAAAATTTCACTTTACCATAATTTCGAAATTAGACTGCCATAGCTTGACAACAGATGTAGATTTTTCTTGTCTCGGGCGACGATTGATTTGGTACAGATTTTTTTCTATTTCCTGTAGAAACATGTAGCTTATATCGTGGCAACGGATAAAGCCTTCACGAAACAACAGGACGACCATTGTTACATGTATTTGTCTACCTTCTTATAAAATCTGAACCGATTCACACAAGTCTGAAAGTGGCACGCGCAAAAAGATCACAAAACGTGTTTTTGGTCTTAAAATCCTAAATGAAGCTAGATTTTCGATAGAAACTTTTGAATTTTGTCGTAAGAATGCACCTTTTATTTATCTGAATCACTTTCAACCGTTTCCACGCAATCAGGTCACTTAAAAATGACTTCAGCTCCTACATTTCTCTCCACTTTAAACCATCGTATCTCGTCAACGGACTAAGATTACTGGGTGAAAAAAATTCGGTTTGACATTATCCATTTATGTACCTCAGTGCAATGCTTGAACCGATTCGTACAAGTTAAAAATATACAAATGCCGCCCTTCAAAAACCTCTCAGAAAAACGCGTATTTTGCGCGTGTTTCCATGTAAAATTCGAACTGTGCGCATACAAATAGCGCCGTTAGCTAAGCATTGATTTGAGTTCAATTAACATTTTTTGCAAAAGGAATTAATCGGTTCGCACAATTTGTCTGGGCGCCGTTTCGTCGTTCAAACCTTGCTTAGTTATCTGTAACATAGCTACAGAAGACAGGTTTTCTAATGGATACACAAACGGCCGCTGGTCCGGGCCAAACCAAAATCTTTTCACCCCACGGTCCTAGCTCATTTGGAAACGGGCACAAAGAGCACCCCAAACCGCAAGTGTGTGCGCGGCCTTCTCAAACAGAGTTTTGTTACAGCGCTTCAGGACTGTAACGATTTGACGAACACTTGAGCACCTAGCACTGGACCGCTGGATCACCTGACCTGAGTTCTATAGAAAATGGCCGGGATTATTTGGAGCTGCGGCTGAAACTTAGCAATTAACACTCCCGCATTTCGGTAGCCGTATGCGATCTAATCATCAGTGGGGGACTTAAGCGCGATATGGCACAGCTGAGGGAACTTTTGGACTCTCTGCGTCACCGAATTGAAAACATTATCAAGTGTACAACGGGTGTTACATGATACGAGCGTCACTCCAAAAGAAATGCACACTATTTTCTTAAAAATCCATCTTTTATTGTACATGTTTGAAAATTTTACAGTGTGTAGATACATCCTTTAGGAAAAATATTTTCATTTCTCCACATAATTTCCATCCCTCTCAACTGCCTTACGCGATCTTGGAACCAGTGCCTGTATACCCGCATGGTAAAATTCTGGACCAACCTGCTGGAGCCACTGTTTGGTAGCATGCAGAAGGGAGTCATCATCTTCAAACCTTGTTCCACGAAGAGAGTCTTTCAGTTTCCCAAAGAGATGATAGTCACATGGAGCCAGGTCAGGACTCTTTCAGTGTTGTCCATCCGAGTTTTGTGATCGCTTCCATGGTGTTTTGACTGACAAGTGGCCATGCATTGTCGTGCAACAGCAAAACATCCTGCTTTTGCCGATGTGGTCGAACACGACTCAGTCGAGCTTGAAGTTTCTTCAGTGTCGTCACATATGCATCAGAATTTATGGTGGTTCCACTTGGCGTGACGTCCACAAGCAAGAGTCCTTCGGAATCGAAAAACACCGTAGCCATAACTTTTCCAGCAGAAGGTGTGGTTTTGAATTTTTTTTCTTGGGTGAATTTGCATGATGCCACCCCATAGATTGCCTCTTCGTCTCTGGTGAAAAGTGATGGAGCCATGTTTCATCACCTGTCACAATTCTTCCAAGAAATTCATCTCCACCATTCTTGTACTGTTCCAAAAGTTCACTGCATACCGTTTTTCTTCTTTCTTTGTGAGCTGGGAACCCACCTGGCACAAACCTTTTTTAACGCCAACACTTTCAGTATTCTGCAAACACTTCCTTCCCCTATCCCAACGTAGCGTGACAATTCGTTCACTGTGATGCGTCTGTCAGCAGTCACCAATTCGTTAACTCTCTGCGCATTGTCTGGAGTGTGTGCAGTACGAGGCCTGCCGCTGCGAGGACAACCCTCAATACTGCGTGCCCGCTTTCATCACGCACCTGCTTGCGCATCGACTAACTGTACTGCGATCGACAGCAGCATCTCCATATACCTTTTTCAACATCTTGAGGATGTTTCCCACTGTCTCGTTTTCACAGCACAGGAATTCTATGACAGCACGTTGCTTCTGACGAACGTCAAGTGTAGCAGCCATCTTGAAGACATGCTGTGACGGCGCCGTCACGGGAACAGGTTGGACTAAGTTTGAAAACAAGCGGGAAGGATGTATCTACACAATGTAAAACTTTCACATGTGCAGAATGAAAACTGTATTTTTACAAAAATAGTGTGCATTTCTTTTGGAGTGACCCTCGTATAACGCGATGTCCCCCTCTGGTTTAATTCGTTCATTGTACTAGGATGGTTTGAAAAGTTCTCGGAATCACCATGAGAGGTCACGCGCTAGGGCAACGAGTTGTTGACGTGATATTCATTGGAGTGTTGCCTGTAAACACGTGCCACGTCACTGCTCTTGGAAGAAAGCTGTGGCGGTGACGTGGCTCTGATGTTGTTCCCGCGTAGTGATTTGCAAAGATGGAAAAAATCGAGACTCGAGCAGTGATTAAGTACTTCGTAAAGAAAGGTACAAAAGCAAAGAGCATCCATACCGATTTCCAAACTACACTGGAGGACTTTGCTCCTTCATATGCAACTGTTGCCAAGTGGACAAATGAATTGAAATTTGGTCGGGAGAGCTTAGAGGACGATCCATGCAGTGCTCGGCCAAGATGTGTCACTACTACAGAAATCATTGCAAAAGTACACAAAATGGTCAAGGAGGATCGCCGATTGAAGGTGCGTGAAATAGCTCACGATTGTTAGATGTCATTTGAAAGGGTATATCACATTATAACTGAAGAATTAGAAATGAAAAAATTATCTGCAAGATGGGTGCCGCGACTCTTGACGCGCGCCAGCACACATGTGCCGTCGCCATGGCAAAATTACACGAACTAAGGTATGAATTGTTGCCACACCCGCCTTATTCCGACGGACTTCCATCTCTTCCTACTATTGAAAACTTTTCTTGGTGGATGAACACTCACTTCAAACGAAGAATTGCTGGCCGGTGTGGCCGTGCGGTCTAGGCGCTTCAGTCTGGAACTGCGTGACCGCTCCGGTCGCAGATTCGAATCGTGCCTCGGGCATGGATGTGTGTGATGTCCTTAGGTTAGTTAGGTTTAAGTAGTTCTATGTTCTAGGGGACTGATGACCACAGATGTTAAGTCCCATAGTGCTCAGAGCCATTTGAACCAATTTGAATCAAACTACGAATTGATAGCAGTAGTTGACAACTATTTTGCAGGCCTGGAGGAAACTCATTTTCGAGATGGGATCAAGGCATTAATCTACAAGGAGAGTACATTGAAAAATATAAAAAAAGTTTCAGTGATGTAAATAATGTTCTTCTATTACGTTCCGAGGACTTTTCAAACTACCCTCGTATGCTGCTCTCGGGAATGATGCCATCGGCTAGTAGAAACAGTAACCGCCAGCTTCCAGCGGCAAGTATTGCGGCTTGCGTGTGTATGAGCGGACGGCCCGGTGGTCAGTGGCCGGTGGCCGGCCTGCTTCCTCTGGTCGGCCGTCACGTGCGGAGTTGGTGTGAGGCCGCAGGTGTGGTGCGTAGCACTTATATCTAGGGACAGCTAATCTTGGGGCCGCTCGGGTGAGTCGATCGGTTGCGCTCTGCTGGCCTCGGGTCTACAGCTCGCAGCGCTTCCAGGTGGCAGACAGTGAAAGCGTACATTCTCAAAGGACAAAAATGGTTCAAATGGCTCTGAGCACTATGGGACTTAACTTCTGTGGTCATCAGTCCCCTAGAACTTAGAACTACTTAAACCTAACTAACCTAAGGACATCACACACATCCATGCCCGAGGCAGGATTCGAACTTGCGACCGTAGCAGTCGCGCTGTTCCGGACTGAGCGCCTTCTCAAAGGACAAGCATCTACATCTACATCTATATACATACCCCGCAATTCACCATACGGTGCGTGGCGGAGGGCACCTCGTACCACAACTAGCATCTTCTCTCCCTGTTCCACTCCCAAAAAGAACGAGGGAAAAATGACTGCTTATATGCCTCTGTACGAGCCCCAATCTCTCTTACCTTATCTTTGTGGTCTTTCCACGAAATGTAAGTTGGCAGCAGTAAAATTGTACTGCAGTCAGCCTCAAATGCTGGTTCTCTAAATTTACTCAGTAGCGATTCACGAAAAGAACGCCTCCTTTCCGCCAGAGACTCCCACCCGAGTTCCTGAAGCATTTCCGTAACACTTGCGCGATTATGAAACCTACCAGTAACAAATCTAGCAGCCCGCCTCTGAATTGCTTCTATGTCCTCCCTCATTCCGACCTGATAGGGATCCCAAACGCTCGAGCAGTACTCAAGAATAGGTCGTATTAGTGTTTTATAAGCGGTCTCCTTCACAGATGAACCACATCTTCCCAAAATTCTACCAATGAACCGAAGACGACTATCCGCCTTCCCCACAACTGCCATTACATGCTTGTCCCACTTCATATCGCTCTGCAATGTTACGCCCAAATATTTAATCGACGTGACTGTGTCAAGCGCTACACTACTAATGGAGTATTCAAACATTACGGGATTCTTTTTCCTATTCATCTGCATTAATTTACATTTATCTATATTTAGGGTTAGCAGCCATTCATTACACCAATCACAAATCCTGTCCAAATCATCTTGTATCCTCCTACAGTCACTCAACGACGACACTTTCCCGTACACCACAGCATCATCTGCAAACAGCCGCACATTGCTATCCACCCTATCCAAAAGATCATTTATGTAGATAGAAAACAACAGCGGACCTACCACACATCCCTGGGGGACTCCAGATGATACCCTGCAGTGGGGCACCGAGTCAATTCCGGAAGTCAAGGAATATGGTATCCGTCTGATACCCTTCATTCATGGTTCGCAAGATTTCGTGTGGAAAAAGGGCGAGTTGCGTTTCGCAGGAGCGATACTTTCTAAAGCCGTGCTGATGCATGGACAGCAACTTCTCTGTCTCAAGGAAATTCATTATATTCGAACTGAGAATATGTTCGAGAATCCTGCAACAAACCGATGTTAAGGATATTGGTCTGTAATTTTGAGGCTCCGTCCTTCTACCCTTCTTATATACAGGCGTCACCTGCTCTTTTTTCCAGTCGCCCGGGACTTTACGTTGGGCAAGAGATTCGCGATAAATGCATGCTAAGTAAGGAGCCAATGCAGTAGAGTACTCTGTGTAAAATCGAATTTGAATCCCATCAGGACCTGGCGATTTATTTATTTTCAACCCATTCAGCTGCTTCATAACCCCAGGGATGTCTATCACTATGTCCTCCATACGGGAATCTGTACGAGACTCAAACGGCGGTATGTTTGTGCGATCCTCCTGCGTGAAAGATTTCTCAAATGCTAAGTTTAAAATTTCAGCTGTCTGATTCATTCTGCGCGAAATTCACAACTGTATTTCAACTGCCTAGATCGCTTATGTAGCTTTTAGGGCCTAAAGTTTACGGTAATGAAGGACTTCACAAAAAAAATTCTTCGAAAATATAGACCACTATTAAAAACATAAGAAAGTTCTCCACAAACTACGACTAATTTTTCACGAGAATAGTATTCCAGTTCTTGTTATCTTAATTAACTAATAGTATACGTTTTCTGGCTATAGAGGATTACTAATCTGGTCTGAATCCCATGTTTATCGCCGATGGATGGCTGTGCAAACGTCATGGTCACTGGTTGCCTTTATTAACTTGGAGCCGAATTTTATCTTCGTGTGTCGGAACTGTGGTATCGATAGCTACGATGCCACGGCGTAGGTGCAAGTTCATAGGTTGGCACTACGACAATGACAACGGCGACAGCGCCCTCTAGCAGGCGCTGTTCAGCTCTACGAGCGCCGCCGCAGATTCTACCCGTTTCGAACAAGAGCAGACGTCCGGGACGCTTCGCTTCATATAGAGTCTTTGCACTACTTACGACGGGTCTAAGGCTTCGCATCTGTACAAAGTTATGTATGCCTCTGTATATATTCATGCACCAGTAAACCACTTTTACTTACATGCGGTACCGACATGTTTTACCTTACCTGCTCCTACTCATTTTCTACATTCGGCCTACCCTTCAGTTTAAAGGAGCACACCCACGCGCCGCCTTCCAGGCAGGATACAAAAGCAACTTTATGTAGTTCCCTCGTGAAGCTCATATCCAACTAAAGCAATTTACAAATAGCTTTGTATTTTTATGTAACATTTGTATCACCGGATTGAATCTGCCAATAACGCAGAGACTGTTGTAATTATATCTCACAATGCTGGAGGTGTAAAAGCATTTATTAATGTATTGATATTGTATTAGAGTAGAGAATCAACAACAGATGACAGGCTTTGTGATATAAGCTACTTTGCTTAATAAGCTCAGTATTAGGGCAAGGTCTATACTGTGCCAGTGTTTATGTAGTTTTTGTCTTCGCATGAAATATTTTGAAATTTGTGCAAGATGGTTTATAGTTTATAGTCTCGATAGTAGATTTAGGAAATTATATTGTTAAAAAAGTTTCGGATGAATAAATTTCCAGGAAAGTGCTAACAGCGTTGCATAAATTCGGGATTATTGATTACTAAGGCTACTTTAGCACCGTACAACTGTGTGAGTTTAGAATAACTCTGCCTGTACCGTCTGATTGCCACTAGTGTTTTTGCTGATAATAGCAAATGAAATTTTTTACTGCTATGACAATGAGTTAAAAAAGTTAAGTAACTTGTCCAACTATACTTTTTGATTGTGAAAACCATAACAAAGTAGGTGACAGTATGTTTCTTTAATACGATTTGTAAACAAATATACGTCTCAGAAATGAGATCTTTAATTTTCACATACATAAAATAAGAAATTCTACGTCAGATTGTTCAAATAAATAAATTTATTATTTCATCACTTCCGATTTCGATGAAATTTGGTATATATTCCACATATGAGTATCCTAATAGATGGTATGAGAGAAACATTGTCGTAACATCGTTCTTTCCATAATTTCCTGCCGGCCGGAGTGGCCGAGCGGTTCTAGGCGCTACAGTCTAGAACCACGAGACCGCTACGGTCGCAGGTTCGAATCCTGCCTGGGGCATGGGTGTGTGTGCTGTCCTTAGGTTAGTTAGGTTTAAGTAGTTCTAAGTTCTAGGGGACTGATGCCCTCACAAGGGAACCTTCCCATCGCACCCCCCTCAGATTTAGTTATAAGTTGGCACAGTGGATAGGCCTTGAAAAACTGAACACAGATCGATCGAGAAAACAGGAAGAAGTTGTGTGGAACTAAGAAAAAATAAGCAAAATATACAAACTGAGTAGTCCATGCGCAGCATAGGCAATATCACGGAGTATGTGATCTCAGGAGCGCTGTGGTCACGTGGTTAGCGTGACCAGCTGCGGACCGAGAAGTCCTTGGTTCAAGTCCTCCCTCAAGTGAAGAGTTTAACTTTTTATTTTCAGTTTATGTGACAAACTTATGTTTTCATCACTTTTTTGGGAGTGATTATCACATCCACAAGAAAACCTAAATCGGGCAAGGTAGAAGAATCTTTTTACCCATTCGCCAAGTGTACTAGTTAGGTGGGCCGACAACATATTCCTGTCATGTGACGCACATGCTGTCACCAGTGTCGTATAGAATATATCAGACGTGTTTTCCTGTGGAGGAATCGGTTGACCTATGACCTTGCCATCAAATGTTTTCGGTTCCCATTGGAGAGGGACGTCCTTTCGTCAACTAATCGCACGGTTTTGCGGTGCGGTCGCAAAACACAGACTCTTAACTTATTAGAGTGAACAGATACGTCAATGAACGAACGGACAGATCATAACTTTGCGAAAATAAAGAAAGTAAAAATTTTCAGTCGAGGGAAGATTTCAACCAAAGACCTCTCGTTCCGCAACTGCTCACGCTAACCACGGGACCACGGCGCTCCTGAACTCTCATTGTCCTTAATGTTGCCTATGTTGCCCATGGACTACTCAGTTTGTATATTTTGCTTATTTTTTTATAGTTCCACACAACTTCTTCCTGTTTTCTCGATTGATCCGTGTTCAGTTTTTCAAGGCCTATCAACTGTGCCAACTTATAACTAAATCTGAGGGGGGTGCGATGGGGATGTTCCCTTGTCAGAAGTTAAGTCCTATAGTGCTCAGAGCCATTTGAACCATAATTTCCTGGGATAGCAAGGTCTGAGCCAATCAATATTAAAAGTCAGGGATTATGCCGTTGAAACGTAATCTGTAGGAAGAATTTGCAGCTTAAATAGAAAGCTATATGCCTTAGCTCCTCAACTGACTTTCACTCATCTGAAGTAACGAAAAAAAGCAACGGGCATTTGTAAGTATTGTTTATCTTTAGGGAAGTTTTGATTACCACGCTTGTATCATGGACAATTTGGCGATGTAAGCTTCTCTTACCGCCACATGTTGCGGTGCACAGATTGCAACTATATATTTTCATTTTTCTAAAGAGAGCTGTATTAACATAAACAAACGCATAGTAACCAAAACACGCGAACAGTACACAGAAGACTACTGTAAGCTTCCGCTGACTATCAGCAAAAAGCGCTTTGGGATGTAGATCCGAGGCCAGCTGAGAACACTCAATCGGCTCCAACAAATGCTGTCCCTAGACCCAAGTGTGCGCGGCCTTGCCGCACGGCGTTCCAGCGGAAACTACAGTCGTAAACACAGGCGGCGGCCGCTGCCCTGCTCGCTGCACTCATTGGTTCCCAACTTTTGCTTAAGCCCGGGGCACCCAAATGAAACTCGCTGACGACGCGAGTTGGTAACTCGTCGCTTGCGAATCACTTCCTGTGTAGTTACGTGGAGCTCAGCCGACTGCGCGACTGCAGACTGACTCACCGGTAAATCGTGTGCAACGCGGTACCAACCAGTTGCCAGAGACTCGGCGTCCGCATTGTCAATCAATCTGCGGTGCTCCACGTCCTCGAACAAAACTCTGTACTGGTTTAGTTTGAAAATGAACGAGCAAGTTATAAACGTTAGTTTTGTAGAGGCAGTGGAAAAAAACATCTAATTTTCTGCATTTACAAGCTCCCGGGCTCCTGCCGCAGGCATTTGACAGAGAAGCGAAGAAAAAAGTTCCTATGACAGGTTTCGGCATCTGCATCATACTCCGCAAGCCACCTCGTGGTGTGCAGCGGAGAGTACTTCTAGCACCACATCCCGCTACCTTGTTCCACCCCGAATGGCGAGTGGAAAGGTAATCCTCTGTATTAACTTTAATTTCTCGACTTTTGTTGTCGTAGTCATTAAGCAAGATGAACACTGACGGAAAAATAGTCACCCGACCTGGAAAGACGACGTTGGTTTTGATACGATGACGGCATAAGCCACCAGTGGATAGTAAATGTTCTGATAATCGATTCAACGTCTTCCGCCAACAGATAGCGTAGTGGCATAGCTACCAGACAGTCATTTGCGTATAACCTTTAATAGGGAACGTTTACAGCCATAAGGCTCAGTATGGTGCAAACGTGTAAAGTAAGCAAGCAGCAATACCTCAGAGACGCACTCGTGCTTCATACAGCCGTCTGAGAGGGTCATATCGTGGCCCTCGGAGTGGCAGTATGGTTCTTTCGGAGAATTGCCTCACAAGTTCGACGTGCTTTTAGTTGTGCAGCGATGCTCACATCAGGGGTCACGTGAACATTCTCATACCCATATCTACATATACATATTTACTCCGCTAGCCACCAAGCCGTGTGTGGCGGAGGGCACAATTCGCGCCAAGGTCATATTCCCCCCCCGCCCCCCTCTCTGTTCCACTCGCGGATCGTACGAGGGAAAAACGACTGTCTGAATGCCTCAGTACGAGTTCTAATTTCCCTTATGTTTGAATGGTGATCATTGCGCGGTTTCGAAGTTGGTGGTAATAATATGCGCTGTATATCCTCGCCGAAGATCGAATTTCGGAATTTAGTGAGCAGCCCCTTCCGTTTAGCGAGTCGTCTCTCTGCAAGTGTGTCCCACTTCAAACTTTCTATGAGATTTGTAACGCTCTCGCGATGGCTAAATGTACCAGTCACGAATCTTTCCGCTCTTCTTTCGGCCTTCTCAATCTCTTGAACGAAACCCAACTGGTAAGGGTCCCATACAGACGAACAATACTGTAAGACCTGACGAACTAACGTATTGTAAGCAATTTCCTTTAATGAATGACTGCATCGCTTCAGGATGTACCAATAACACGCAATCTAGAATTTGCCTTGCCCGTTACTTGTGTGTGCTAATCATTCCATTTCAGATCATTTCGAATAGTCACACCCAGATACTTGACGGATGTTGCAACTTCCAAAGACTGGGCATTTATTTTGTACTCGTACATTAATGGGGATTTTCGCCTTGTTATACACATTAGGTTACACTTACTAATATTGAGAGATAACTGCCAGTCATTACACCACGCGTTTCTTTTCTGCAAATCCTCGTTGATTTGTTCACAACTTTCGTGCGATACTACTTTCCTGTAGACTAGAACATTATCGGAAAACAGTCTAATGCCGCTGTGAATACCATCAACCAGACCGTTTATGTGAATCGTAAAAAGCAGCGGACCTATTACGCTGCCCTGGGGCACACCTGAAGTTACGGTTGTTTCTGTTGAAGTCACCCCATTCAGGACGACATACTGCTCTCTGTTTGTTAGAAAACTTTCTATCCAACCGCATATGTCATCGAATAGACCGTAAGCGCGCACTTTTTGGAGCAAGCGTCAGTGCGGAACTGAGACGAACGCCTTTCGAAAGACGAGAAACATGGCACCAGCTTGGGAGCCAGTATCTAGAGCCTGTTGTATATCATGCACAAAGAGGGCCAGCGTTGACTCACATGACCACTGTTTCCTAAAACCGTGTTGGTTTCTTTAGATGAGCTTCTCAGAGTCTAGAAAGGTCATTACCTCTGAACACAAAATATGTTCCATGATTCTACAACAAATCGAGGTCAGTGAAATTGGCCGGTAATTATGTGCATCCGATTTTCTACCCTTTTTATAGATTGCTATGACCTGGGTTTTCTTCGAGTCCCGTGGAACTTTCCGCTGTTCCACTGGTCTCTGACAGATGATGGATAAGAATGGTGCTATATTTGTGGCATAGTCAACATATAATCTTACGGGGATACCTTCTGGGCCAGATGCCTTCCTGGCGTCTAAGGATCGCGACTGTTTTACAATCCCAGATACACTAACGCTATGTCGATAACTGAAAGGGGAAATGGTGCTGCAGTCCTCTGACGCAAACGAGTTTTTGAAAGCTAGTGTAAGTAGGCTGTTTAGGTTCTTATATTGGTAACGCCACGTAGCGCTCTGTATGAAAATCACTGGCTGTGCTGTGTGCAGTCTGTGGCTAGTTTGCATTGTTGTCTGTCATTGTAGTGTTGGGCAGCTGGATGTTCACAGCGTATAGCGTTCGGCAGTTGGAGGTGAGCCGCCAGCAGTGGTGGATGTGGGGAGAGAAATGGCGGAGTTTTGAAATTTGTAAGACTGGATGTCATGAACTGCTATATATATTATGACTTTTGAACACTATTGAGGGAAATACATTGTTTGTTCTCTATCAAAATCTTTCATTTGCTAACTATGCCTATTAGTAGTTAGTGCCTTCAGTAGTTTGAATCTTTTATTGAGCTGGCAGTAGTGGCGCTTGCTGTATTGCAGTAGTTCGAGTAACAAAGATTTTTGGTGAGGTAAGTGATTTGTGAAAGGTATAGGTTGATGTTAGTCAGGGCCATTCTTTTGTAGGGATTTTTGAAAGCCAGATTGCATTGCGCTAAAAAAATATTGTGTGTCAGTTTAAGCACAGTCATGTAAAATTCTTCAAAGGGGACGTTTCATATGGTGACCCTGCCAGGATACCTCACTGGAATCTTCTGATTTTTTCTTGTAGTTTGTGTAATTAGTGTAGCTTTTGTTTATTGCTAGCATGTAATTATGGAGAGAATTTCCTTTTTAGTTGTAATTTTTCGCTGTTGTACAGTAAAACAGTTGTGGCATGCATGTAGATTTGCAGCAAGTATTTCGCAGCTGTGCTTGCAATTAACGAGATATTATTTTCAGTGCTACGTTAATGTGTTCTCTTATTTTTGCTCTTCAAATTGTGCTTTTCTGTGTTATCGTGTGAAATATTGTGACAATAATGGCGTGTGAAAAACGTAATACTAGGCTCCAAAGTAAACTGAGAAATGACAGTGAAGACGAAAGCAGTGTGTTAGCGCCACGAGTAATGAATTAACTAATGTTCAAAGTAGTAATTTGGTAATTGTGCACTGGGAAATGGAGCGGGCTGCAAACAATGGTGTAGACAGTGAAACAATTATTGAACAGGGAAGCATTATCGATCGATTGGTCGGCAACAGCTTGCCTCAGGAATCCGAAATGACAGGACACAATCTTGCAAATACTGTAGATTCAGGTTTTGCGTCCTCACTGTTTTCTCAAATAAGTCAAGACACATTTTCTGCTTTTCAAACTGCGAATATTGCTGGTTCAAATGCATTGCCGAATAGCACTGAGGAACATGTTTCAGACACCAGTGCATTGTTATTACAATTAATGCAACAAATGGGACAAAAGCTTCAAAAGTTAGACATAATGGAACAAAATCTTCAAAAGTTAGACATAATGGAACAAAATCTTCAAAAGTTAGACACAATGGAACAAAATCTTCAAAAGTTAGACACAATGGAACAAAATCAGAGACAAACACAGCAACAGTTAGACACAATGGAACAAAATTAGAGACAAACACAGCAAAAGCTTCAAAAGTTAGACACCACAGTTGAACAAACATGTGAGTTACATAACATTGAATCGAAATGTCAAAAAGTCTGTAATGACGTAAAAACACAAATTTGTAAGCATTTTCAACCTATTTTTTCGCGGCATGAAAATGCATTACAGAATCACGAAGCAGCCATAAAAGAACTGCAAACTATTGTTCATGAAAATCATGAGACCTTGCAAGCTAAAATTGACTCAGTTGCATCTACCGATTCAGTTACGCAACTTGCAAAAACGCAAGAAAACCTAAAGGACACAGTAGATACTCTGAAAATTGGTTCAGAAAGACACATGGAGGAAATTAGTTCATTATCAGAGAAAGTAGTTGAACTTTCGGATCAGCTAAATAGTTTATCTACGAAGGTAGATGATAATCTGAATGACACAAAACCGGTAGTCTTTAATGACGCAGAAGAGTGCGAACAAATTAGGAAATTCAAACAAAATCAGAATCAAATTAATACACAACACCAAAGAGATATCCGGGAAGTACAAGATCAGCTGACACAGGTAATACAAGAATTACGTATTTCAGAGGACATTCGCGCTCCAATACGGGAAGAGGGACATAGAAATACGGAACAGCCACAAAAAAATAACACAGGGCACTTCGGAAATTATGAAAGACATTGGCAAGGTACACAGAATTTTGAGATGGAACCGCCGAAACGACGTAACAATGACCGACATGCGACTCGCCGGCATAATGATTTTGACTATAAGCTGTTCATTACTACACGTAAATTCAAAACATTTAAGAATTCTGGCAACAACATTCATCCACAAGCGTGGCTTCATCAATTCTCTCATTGTTTTCCTCCCAACTGGTCATTAGAACACAGATTAGAATTTATGTGTGGCTACTTAGAGAATGAACCAGCTGTAAGAATGCGATCGGTCATTCACGATTGCCACAGTGAAGGAGAGTTTTACCATGCCTTCCTCTCAGCATATTGATCTCAAGCCACACAAGACCGAGTAAAACAGGGCATCATAATGATGAAACATTTCGAACAATCTGAATTCTCCAGTCTTGTGAAATATTTTGAAGACATGTTGCACAAGAATCAGTACCTGTCAAACCCATACAGCCCTCAGAACTCTCCGCATTTGCTTAATCAAATTGCCTGAACATTTACGACACATTATTTTGGCAGGACGTTGCAAAGACGACATTGAAGCTTTTCAGGGACTCTTACAAGAATTAGAAATTGACACTGACAATCACGGAACGTGAAAACAGGAACACAACAATTACAGGTCACATCCGTCGCAATTCCGCGATGAAAGAAATAATAACTGGACGCGACAAGGCTATTCTCACAACACAAATCGTGACCAAAACAGACACCACCCATATGACAATCGTTGGCAGAGTAGTAATAATTACAGGGAAAGATCACCTCTCCGTGGTAATGACTATCACAGAGACAATCAGAGAAACAGACAATATGGGAACCAAAATAAATATTATCAGGGGAGACAGAATAACTTTAGATGCAATGGTCCAGCGCGCAGTTACGATTCAGTGAGAAATTCTCCACCACGTGACCGACAAGAAAGAAACTATGGAATCTACCAACATGACCACAGACGATATAATCGTAACGACAGACCTGAATTGCATGAGAACTCGCGGGATTCAAACAGAGCAGGGCCCTCTCGACAAGGTGAATTTGTAGAAGTTAGGTCTCCAAGTCCCAATAACGATGCGCGCCAACAAAGAGACAGACAATGATTCTCACTGCAGGCAGCCACGTGCGCTGGTTGGCTCAGCGAAAAATAACATAGACGCTAACCTTGAGAAAAATTTTAGCATTCCTTACCGACGTATACAACATGATAATTACTTTGAAGTTTAAACTCTGTCCGCTAGGAAGAGTAAAGGATTGCACCACATTTCACATGTAAAACCATTTATTGAGAGATAATCTGCCTTTTAACTTAGTCTTTGCCATAAAATTTTTCACTTCACGCTACTAGTACGCGTTGTCACACTTAGAAACTGTTATCATGCAACAATGTTTTGAAGTTAACTATCCAGTCTAGAACCTAGGGAATATATTTAGACAGTAATTACCACTGCATTGTGATAGTGAACAGAGGACACAGTGTTACTGTGTGTGTACATTCTTGCTTGTTAGTTGCACGATTACGTAACGACTATCAGGCTTACATACATAGAACATATACTGACACTGCTAATGAGATTTTAATGCAACATTTTGGTTTACTTGAAAATACATTCTGGATTTAAAGTACTTTGTGTTAGATACCAGATGACACAGTGGTTAGTTTATGTGACAGCTACACGATTATATCACGACGTTACTAAAGAGTGACAATTTACAATGTTGCCTTTGCAGTGTTTCTGTTTTATATCTGTACAGTTTTTCTGTATTATTCTGGAAAGTACAACTTGTTTTAGTAGTAACTTTTGTGGTATAGCTACAAGGAGACAGCCTGTGCCGTAGCACAACAATACGTTACACCACAGTACTTTCTTCATCACAACAATAAGCGTATTAACTAAGATATCTATACGAAAAGCATTTCACTTTTGTTTATCATGAGGTAAGTACATTGACTTCTGCAGAACTTAGCTTTCGGAGGACGATAACTACAAGACTTCCACAGAGATTATCTTACAACATGACGCACAGTTTAGCGCTACAGTACACGTATTTGAGTGATTAATTTTGTACTTAAAATATTTATTTTTAAAGATATTTGAAGTACAATGATACAAAGGTTTTCCGTGATACATTTCATTCCATTGCTGTAATCTGTAACACCTGAGGGTATAATTACATTAATCCTCAGGGAGTACACACTTACTTTGTGTATCATGTGTTTGGCAAGCACAAGGAGCCCTAGCTAGTATGGTATTTGCTTACACAACTTTACACATCGGTACCATATTTCTCTAACACATAATTACACAGCTATCTGATCATTTAACTGAGAGAGACAAACTTTTTTACTATGGCAGTGACAGATGTTTACGTAATTACATCGTTGGATAACTTCACACTTACGAAATTGTATTTTGTCTGTACTTTGTGAACTGTTCATATTTTTTCAAACCCATTGTGATATTATGAGAGCTTTGAATGATGTATTTGGTATGGGATCATGATTTTTAAAGTATGTTTGAGGTAGATGACACTACTGAAATGAGCAGAGAATTTTTTTTAGGTTTTGAAATTATTGGAGGAAGGTACAACGATTTTGAGATTTGACTGAGGTGTTATGATGCTATTTTTATGACAGCGATGTGTATTATGCTGTTGAGGTACGTTTATGATCAATAAGCTGATGCTATATGAGTTATTTGATTATGCTACGTATCTGTTATGATGAAATATTGAAGAAGTGTCGACGAATAAGGTAAGGAATAATGAATAGTGGTTAGGGACTCTGGTTTGTGAAAAAGGCTGTTGGAAACCAAGAATCGCACTTTAAGAGTTATGAAATGTATGTAAATGCGTGAATGTATTACAATGCCGATGAAAAGTTTTTGGACACTGTTATATCAATAGGATTTTGTTTCTACAGATTTGTAATGCAAATTCTTGACCTGTGAAATATTTTTATATGAGACTGTCACTGTAGCGGAAACTGCTGTCGTAAATATTTCGGTAAGAAAGTTAAGTGACCACCTTCATGTAATGCGTCATGGGCACCCAGCTGCGCGACAGACGCCTGGAAAAATGCCATTAGTGTGTGCCTTTCAGAGGCACAGGTGGAGAAAAGAAAAAAAGGAGGCCATTATCCTCGCTATTGACATTCCTTTGTAGAAAGCATCGTAAATATGACACCCTCAAACTTGAAAACATGATTACACTGTAGAGTTCTTATTTTTTATATTTACTGAAATGAAATGATGAGAAACATTCATGTCTATTGTCTTGCTAGTTGAAAGATTGTTTACTGCATTATGAAATGCCATATGGCTAGTGAATGACGTTTCATGCCTTGCTTTGCCTATTTTGTTTAATATCTAGTTCCTAGCTGCACTGCAGCATTGGTTAAAATAAAATTTTATAGATGTACTAATATAAATATTTTATGCCTACAGATCCAGTAAAAAATAACTTTATGATGGATGTACTCCAAAAAAAAAAAGAGGGAGCCCAAAAAGACATTTCCACTTCACAGGAATGGCATACATAATTTTTGTCAGTGACTTGGTAACTTGTCTGCTAGAGCAAGTTACAGTGATGCAGCACTCTAATGTTAAGATGTGACGTAGGTATTAAACATGGCCATTTTTACTGTAATATTTTTTCTGCTTGAGCTTTCTCATGTTTAGATATAAATTATTGCATTTGCTGCGGCTGTTTGCCAGGCATAGTGCCACTAAATTTCACTTTGTGTTACTCTGTTAAGCTAGTTTTACTACTGATTTATTTTTCTTGTTGCTGCACATTGGCTCATATTAGTTGTAATGTTGCATTGCTTGGTAATTTAGATTTACTGTAGCTTGGTTTGCCAATTTACATTTTTTTTGTCATTGCTGTTTGTGTTAATTGTTTTGTATTGCTGCATTGCCTCATCCATTGGTTTATGCATCTGAGCTCAGTAGATTTAAGTTATCTTAAGAGGGGGTAGCCTATAAGAGAATGAGTTGCGATGAATTTGAAGAAATGCACTGAGAGGTTATTCGAGAAAAGTACAGAAAGCAGGTATAGATAGGACTTTTTGGAAATAATGAAGAATGAAGGCAGATCTCCGAGAAGTAAAGAGAGTTTTGCTTGCAAAATACTGCAGTAAAACAAACCCTGTCCTTTCCTTGTGTTATCCCACTATGTGTTTGTGTACCCTTGTGTATTTATGTTCTTCCTGTCTTTATATGTTTATCTGATAAGACTTATGTTGTAGAATTTTTCTAATACTCAGCTACATGAACTATGATGAGGAATACTGTTATCCTCAAATATAATTTGCATTAATAATATGTTATTTACTTTATAAAGATGTTAGACATTATTAATTCTGTTCTGTTTTAATGCTCATGTGTGAAGTTGATGTTTCAATAATTATTCTGATCTTTTATGTATTTACTTATGTCATAATTCCTGTAACACTGATGTATATGTTTATTTCTATTCTTCTGTAAAGCTCCTATTACTACAAACGTTATCTGTATTATTACGTTTTTAATGATGTATTTTGTACCTTTGTAATTGTATTCTTACGTTAAAAAATTGTAATTGACACCAGTTCATCATATTATTAACTTGTAAGTTCCATTTCACTGCATACGTTTCTGTTGGACATAGTATATGGACAATATGTCAGAAGTAGGGACTGTTAGTGTTTGCACGTGTCTTAATAATTCAGCAAGGGACTGGATAACAGCATTGCTGGTTCTAAGGACAATTCCAAAAACTTTGTGAGTGCACAAGCGGTGGTTTATGGACTTGCTATATTGTCCGCAAGACTCTTTGATGGTGATTGTGCACCTGCACAATCGCAGCAGATGGCTGCTGGCCATCTCTACAAGGACTACAGTGGGTCTGCATCTTTGATGATCCACCAATACCATTATTTCTACAAGGATTGCCGTGGGTCTGCACCTCTGGTAGCCCACCAATACCATACTCTCCACCAGGACTACAGTGGGTCTGCTCTGTGATGACCACCTACCAATACTCTTTAAAATTTCGACTGACTCTGCTGTGGGTTTGCTCTGTTGTGGACCAATACCTGTCTGCATGTCAAGAGTCAGCACTGTCTTTCCGTTGGAAGGACAACACTACTTCTTCAAGACTGCATGGAAATCCACTACTTCCGTGTGCATTTTTTTTTACTGCTAAGACTTTGAGAAAAAAAAAAACACAGCAATTTTACTGTGATGGATGATCAGGACTGTCTTTATGGATTGTGAGAAAATGTTAGCTTTTGACCAACATTGTATCAATAAGTATGTGCATTTGATTTCTTTTTTATTGTAATTGTGAAAAAAATTTTAACAAATATGTATTGGCCAGTGCCCAAAAAAATTTGTAAAATTTTTTGTGGGGAGCGTGGAGGCTATGTAAGTAGGTTGTTTAGGTTCTTATATTGGTAACGCCACGTAGCGCTCTGTATGAAAATCACTGGCTGTGCTGTGTGCAGTCTGTGGCTAGTTTGCATTGTTGCCTGCCATTGTAGTGTTGGGCAGCTGGATGTTCACAGCGCATAGCGTTCGGCAGTTGGAGGTGAGCCGCCAGCAGTGGTGGATGTGGGACGAGAAATGGGGAAGTTTTGAAATTTGTAAGACTGGATGTCATGAACTGCTGTATATACACTCCTGGAAATGGAAAAAAGAACACATTGACACCGGTGTGTCAGACCCACCATACTTGCTCCGGACACTGCGAGAGGGCTGTACAAGCAATGATCACACGCACGGCACAGCGGACACACCAGGAACCGCGGTGTTGGCCGTCGAATGGCGCTAGCTGCGCAGCATTTGTGCACCGCCGCCGTCAGTGTCAGCCAGTTTGCCGTGGCATACGGAGCTCCATCGCAGTCTTTAACACTGGTAGCATGCCGCGACAGCGTGGACGTGAACCGTATGTGCAGTTGACGGACTTTGAGCGAGGGCGTATAGTGGGCATGCGGGAGGCCGGGTGGACGTACCGCTGAATTGCTCAACACGTGGGGCGTGAGGTCTCCACAGTACATCGATGTTGTCGCCAGTGGTCGGCGGAAGGTGCACGTGCCCGTCGACCTGGGACCGGACCGCAGCGACGCACGGATGCACGCCAAGACCGTAGGATCCTACGCAGTGCCGTAGGGGACCGCACCGCCACTTCCCAGCAAATTAGGGACACTATTGCTCCTGGGGTATCGGCGAGGACCATTCGCAACTGTCTCCATGAAGCTGGGCTACGGTCCTGCATGCTGTTAGCCCGTCTTCCGCTCACGCCCCAACATCGTGCAGCCCGCCTCCAGTGATGTCGCGACAGGCGTGAATGGAGGGACGAATGGAGACGTGTCGTCTTCAGCGATGAGAGTCGCTTCTGCCTTGGTGCCAATGATGGTCGTATGCGTGTTTGGCGCCGTGCAGGTGAGCGCCACAATCAGGACTGCATACGACCGAGGCACACAGGGCCAACACCCGGCATCATGGTGTGGGGAGCGATCTCCTACACTGGCCGTACACCACTGGTGATCGTCGAGGGGACACTGAATAGTGCACGGTACATCCAAACCGTCATCGAACCCATCGTTCTACCATTCCTAGACCGGCAAGGGAACTTGCTGTTCCAACAGGACAATGCACGTCCGCATGTATCCCGTGCCACCCAACGTGCTCTAGAAGGTGTAAGTCAACTACCCTGGCCAGCAAGATCTCCGGATCCGTCCCCTATTGAGCATGTTTGGGACTGGATGAAGCGTCGTCTCACGCGGTCTGCACGTCCAGCACGAACGCTGGTCCAACTGAGGCGCCAGGTGGAAATGGCATAGCAAGCCGTTCCATAGGACTACATCCAGCATCTCTACGATCGTCTCCATGGGAGAATAGCAGCCTGCATTGCTGCGAAAGGTGGATATACACTGTACTAGTGCCGACATTGTGCATGCTCTGTTGCCTGTGTCTATGTGCCTGTGGTTCTGTCAGTGTGATCATGTGATGTATCTGACCCCAGGAATGTGTCAATAAAGTTTCCCCTTCCTGGGACAATGAATTCACGGTGTTCTTATTTCAATTTCCGGGAGTGTATTATGACTTTTGAACACTATTGAGGTAAATACATTGTTTGTTCTCTATCAAAATCTTTCATTTGGTAACTATGCCTATTAGCAGTTAGTGCCTTCAGTAGTTTGAATCTCTTATTTAGCTGGCAGTAGTGGCGCTCGCTGTATTGCAGTAGTTCGAGTAACGAAGATTTTTGGTGAGGTAAGTGATTTGTGAAAGGTATAGGTTAATGTTAGTCAGGGCCATTCTTTTGTAGGGATTTTTGAAAGTCAGATTGCGTTGCCCTGAAAAAATATTGTGTGTCAGTTTAAGCACAGTCATGTAAAATTCTTCAAAGGGGACGTTTCATATGTCAGTTTAAGCACAGTCATGTAAAATTCTTCAAAGGGGACGTTTCACTAGGTTTAGAATTTCGGCTTTCTGTTTATCATCATCCGTTACATTTGAAACGTCCCATTAGAAAAATTATGAATGACTGTGCTGGTAAACTTCTACGTTATTTGATACAAAGAAAGCTGAGTAAAACTGAACGTACTCAGACAGTTCTCTTTTTACTTATTCTGATCATCACTAAACTGACACACAATAATTTTAGCACAACGTAATCCGACTTTCAATAATCCCTACAAAAGAATGGTCCTGACTAACAATAACCTATACCTTTCATGAATCACTTATCTCACAACAGTCTTTGATACTCGAACTACTGCAATACAGCGAGCGCCAATACTGCCAACTAAATAAAAGATTCTAACTACTCAAGGCACTAACTACTGATAAGCATAGTTAGCAAACGAAAGATTTTGATAGAGAACAAACCATGTATTTACCTTACTAATGTTCAAAGTCATCATACTGTATATATACAGGGTGAAAAGTATTTAAATCGACGAACTCTGGGAGGTTGTAGGGGACATCAAAACAAATATTTTTCCCCAATGTCATTTTTCCCTATGGGGAGTATTTAAACCGGCAGGGGAAGATTTCTCTGGCGGCAAATTAATTAAACCAACAAACACTTTTCCATTTTTTTATGACCAAGAGACAACAACTAGGTAGCAGATACGGCCCAATTAAACAGTCTCCAACAACACCGACCCACACATTTACGAAGAACCGCACTTGATGAGCAGACGTTGGTACACATCATCAAAGGTCGTATGATGCGGGATACGGCGATTGGGATATTGTTGTTGATAAACCCGCTGTAAAGCTCGTCCGTTGTGGTGCGCAGTGTACTCACTCCAGGTGTATCGCTCCATTAGTAGACAGAGACAATGCACTACTACACTGGTGGACAGCAGTTGCCTGCAACTGAAGAGCGTAATACGCCCTCTAACTGCTGAAGATCGTAATACTGCCTCTATCAACTGAAGAGGCCTCCAACAGTTTAAATAATCCTCATAGGAAAAAATGACATTAGGGGAAAATATTGGTTTTGATGTCCCCTACAACCTCCCAGGGTTTGTCGGTTTAAATACTTTTCACCCTGTAATATATCACTGCTGGCGGCTCACCTCCAACTGTGCAACGCTACGCGCTGTTCACATCCAACTGCTCAACCCTACACAAGCGAATATTCCAACAATGCCAACCAACCACAGACTGCACACAACACAATCAGTGATTTTCATACAGAGCGCTACGTGGCGTTACCAACATAAAAACCTAAACAGCCTACTTACACATTACCCGTACTGTCAGCAAGAGAAGGTATTGAATTATTTGTAGCGTTCATAGACTTTACGTACGAGGCTCTGGTCTTCCACGCACCACAGAGCCCACCACGATCGTCGTACTGTAAGGGCAGCAGTGGTATACCGTACAGCTACCATAGCACAGATAAGATGGGTTGTGAGCCCAAACGTGACAGCTCGAACTGTTGCGAGCCAGTATTCTAGCCCGTATTCCACTCACGTCGATGTGCACGGCTCAACTGGTGCTGACAGAGGATTACCTGGAAGATGGAACGGCGCACAGTGGTCTGTAGCAGTGAAAGCAGATTCTGCCTACACACAGGTGATGGTCGTTAGTTTGTAAGACGTAGACCTAATGGTCGCTGTCTCATTGCGTGCATTCGTCCAAGACACGCTGGCCCTACCACAGGCCTTATATTGTGGGATGCAAGACGCTACAACTCTCGTTCACCTTTGCTGTTTCTGGAGCGGATGCTAACAAGTGCTCAGTACGACCAGAACGGTGTCAGACCCGTTCTTTTGCCGTTCTTGCAACGGAATATTGCTCACCCATACTCTGCCCATGAGGCTCAACCTACTCTGCAAGATGTGCATCAACTTCCCTGGCCAGCACGATCCCCAGACTGTGTGTCCAATCGAGATCGTGTGGGATATCACGGTACAAGAAAGGACTCGCGCTACCTGTCAACAACAACTCTTACAGAACTACGTGAAGAGATAGATCTGGCGTGACACAACGTATCATAGAACAGTATTCACCACCTGTACGATCGACTGGATGTTAGAGGCAGCATCTGCATTGCCGCCCGTGGTTTCAGGATGAGTCGATACCTGCCATAGTGCGGGAGTATTGTACAAACATACCGTCATTTTCACAAGCTGCGGCATTGTCGCGAATAAAACAGTGACCCGTATATACAATAAGTTTCCTTTAACTTACGTCTATGGTCACGAACTTTTTGTTAACAGATTACCGGTTTCGGTCTATAATGACTATCATAAGATCTGTTTTATAAAAACATTGACTTTGTTTTTATAAAACAGATCTGATGATGGTCATTATAGACCGAAACCGGTAATCTGTTAACAAAAAGTTTGTGACCATAGACGTAAATCCAAGGAAACTTAAAAAAGCGTCATTTGACCGTCGGACAGACTTCCGTATGAAGGACATAGAAATAGACATCCCTGGCGTCGAGAAGAAACTGAAACAGTTGAAAACAAATAAGTCGCGAGGTCCGGATTGAACCCCAGTCCGGTTTTACAAAGAGTACTCTACCGCTTTCGCCCTCAACTTATATTTATCACGAATCTCTCACCCAGCGCCAAGTCCCAAATGACTTGAAAAAATGTAGGTAACTCTTGTGTTTAAGAAGGGTAAAAGAACGGACCCACAAAATTAAAGACTAATATCCTTAAACGACAGCTTGCTGCAGAACTCTTCAACATATTCTCAGTTCCAATGTTATAAATTTCCTTACGACAGTAAAGCTCCTGTCCGCAAATCAACATGGATTTAGAAAGCATCGTTCGTGCAAAACTGAGCTTACCCTTCATTCGCACAATATCCTGCGAATCATGGGTGAAGGGCAACAGATTTCATATTCCTAGAATTCCGGAAAGAGTTTGACACAGTGCTCCACCGCAGCCTGCTAACGAAGGTCCAAGCATACGGAATAGATTTCCAGATATGTGTCCGGACAGAAGACTTCTTCAGTAATATAATCCAGTGAATGAGATGGCCCTGTAATCGGAATGCGTTGTACCTCTAAGTAGTGCGCCGCAACTCAGAGGAATTAGTTTCACCGCAGAGTTAGAGTACCGAAGGAAGAGGTTAAAATCATGTATTCCACTGGACAATGTGTTTTTTTGGTGCTGGAATACCACATGTTAGAAGACTGTCTTACGGCAACAGGGCGCAGTTTTCAAACACAATTTAATATTCCAAAAGCATTCCGATGCGAAAACCATTCGCAAGCTCTTCGCCAAATTCCAATGGATAGGCAGTGTGGCTGATAATCTAGTGGGGAATGTTGGCCCCAGGGAAACTGTAGCTACTCCTGAAAATATTGCCACGATTTCTGGAATTACTCAGCAAAATCTAAGGAAGTCCACTAGAAGAATTGCAGCAGAGACTATTTTGATGCGTTCTAGCTCGCAGAAAATACTGGGACAGAGCCTACGCTTGTTTTCATACAAAATTGGTTCAAATGGCTCTGAGCACTATGGGACTTAACAGCTGTGGTCATCAGTCCCCTAGAACTTAGAACTACTTAAACCTAACTAACCTAAGGACGTCACACACATCCATGCCCGAGGCAGGATTCGAACCTGCGACCGTAGCAGTCGCGCGGTTCCGGACTGCGCGCGTAGAACCGCGAGACCACCGCGGCCGGCCATACAAAATTCAAGGCCACCAGGCCATACCTGTACGATCTGTACGACAGAGGACTGACTTTGCGAAACAGATTCTCACAATGGTTGATAACGAAGGATGTGACGCTGACAGCATTTGCTTCACAGATGATGCGCACCTCCATCAGAATGGAGTACTGACTGAACAACACTGCCGGTTGTGGAGTTCCGAAAATTCCGATTTGCGCGAAGCGAAACCACTGTGTTCTCCCAAAGTTACTGTTTCATGACTATAAATATCCAATTTTCAGCTAACTTTCGGAGAATAAAAGCTAAGACTCTAAAGTGGCAAGACATTCTAGAAACTACAATCAGTATTGAACTAAGGTCACTTCTCGGTTGTTTCCTTGAAAGTTCGGCTATTCCACGTGGAGGTACTTACAGCATGGCCACACGCAGTGAACATTCCACCCAAGTAGAGGCTCCCAGTCACCGGCCCACCGTACCGGATATACGAAAACTGCTTCAGTGAAATTTTCACCCAAACAAAACTGGGAATTTGAGACTAGTTTTCCCGGAAACTACTTGCCCACTACGTCACGGTGCATCCGTACCGGTAGAGTCCACGTGCACCGGAAACTCCAATGTGCCTGCAGTGAGGTGCTGTGTTTCCATGTACGAGCCGCGCTGACGCCGCCATACGAAATGTCTCGCAACGTAAACATGCTGCGGCCGGAAGGAGAGCAATGGTCGACGTAACGTACTATGACATGCCCTCTTACACACGCTTATTGCGCTAGTTCCAATTGGTTTAGCATTTAAACCCAGATTTTCCTGTTTTTATGATTTCTGTCCTAATACGAGAAATCGTTAGAGCCGTGCTGCGGCTCGCGTTGGTGCTGTTTGTAGGTTTCCGGCCTCTGCCGGAGGCCAGGCCGTATCGTTTAGTTGACATGGTTGCGGTTGTTTGTCTTCTTCCTGTGTCGACTGGCGCCACTTGGTTTCGCAAGCGTCGCCTGTCTGCTAGTGGCAGCAGCGGCGGTTATCTATATGTAGTAACTGTGGCCCTATCTTTCTTTCGGGTCGAGTTAGTGTGAAGTTCAGTTGGGGACTCAGGTGGAACCAGGACCGCGCAGTGACAGGACACGCCGGGACTGCTGGCGGCGCACATGGACTGCCAGATCGAAGGCCTGTGGTCACGAGGGTGCACGACCTCATCGTAAACCGGATCCTGCAGCCTTAGGTTGAGTACATTTGGACTCAAGTAGAGAAACCTCCACCATTGTGAGATCTTGCAATTCTCCAGTGACTTATGTTCGTGTTGCTGCTCATAGTGTTGCCGAGGCAAAGAGCAGCGAGTGTAGTGCTTGGGGAAGGCGGATCTGATTAGCCTTGCTGGAGTTCTAATTACTATTTATTTCGTTCAGTTTGTTACGGTTTGTTAAGTCCAGCCAGCGGTATTTTTCCTTCCTCGTGGCCGCTAACGCCGCAGTTGGCTGCCCTGGGGGTTAGTGTATGTAACGGCAGTGTAAGTTTCCTCGCCTTGCCACTGCTGTCCAGTGAGGCGTGTAGTTTTGACAGCCTTCTTGATCGTAAGTTGGTTGGCTCTTCTACTCTGGTGGTAGTGGTTCCTTTCTCGTCCTGGACGCTCTAAGCACAGTATTCTGCGGAGTCCAGACCACCGGTTCCGGCTTTGGCGTATTTTTACTTCTTTGTATTTGGTTTATTGGACATCAGGTAGCCTCAACAAGATTATCATTAGTCATTCGTTATACTGCCACTGGTCTGAGTTACCATCTTGTGAAGTGAATGCAACTCTTGGCTGACCATCTCATCACTCGCGAAAGTGTTTTTTGCCGGACCTACTCAGAGGTCGATCCCTGGAGCACCGTCTGTGACTGGCCCTTGTGTTTCATTATTGTATGTTTCTAAATTTTTTTATATAATTGCCATTCTTGGCGTTACAGCAGCTTTGAATGGTTATGCTATCAAGTTTACCATCATTGTCTCACCTGTTTGGTGATCACTTGCTTGTCCTTTTAAATTAGACTTTGCTATTGTGTTTGCTGTTTTACAATATGTTTGTTAAATTTTTTTATAATTGCCATTCTTGTTGTTAAAGGCCTTCAGCCGTGATTGTGGTTACTTGCCTTAAAATTCTAATTGGTATCACATTGGCTTGTTTTAAAAACATTATTTGCTGTGTCTGTATTTTATGCTCATTTCGTAAATTGTAACGAAACTGAAAGCACTGTTAATTACACAGTTGTTTATTCCTTCATTGCCGGCCAGTGTGGCCGTGCGGTTCTAAGCGCTTCGGTCTGGAACCGCGTGACCGCTACGGTCGCAGGTTCGAATCCTGCCTCGGGCATGGATGTGTGTGATGTCCTTAGGTTAGTTAGGTTTAAGTAGTTCTAAGTTCTAGGGGACTGATGACCACAGATGTTAAGTCCCATAGTGCTCAGAGCCATTTGAACCATTTTTATTCCTTCATTAATAACATGTGATATCTTTATTTATTGCTGAGTCTGGAATTACCGTTTTAAAATAAATGTGTGTAATTGCAAAAGAGAACCAATAGTAACTGATTACGGCTCCGCCCACAATCGTAAGGTTTCAGTTATCCATTGTCATCCTAAAAATTTTGTTTGTTTGTTATTACATACGTTGTTTTGTAATGAAAACTCTGCCCTTTTAAAGTGTTACTTAACTTCAGAGTACTCCGTGCGAACAGGCACAGAAAGTCCAAGGGTACCGACCGACCGCCGTGTCATCCTCAGCCGATAGGCGTCACTGGATGCGCATATGGAGAGGTATGTGGTCAGAACACAGCTCTCTCCGCCGTTGTCAATTTTCGTGACCGGACCCGCTGCTCCTCAGTCAAGTAGCTCCTCAGTTGGCCTCACAAGGGCTGAGTGCAGCCTGCTTGCCAGCAGCGCTCGGGAGACAGCTACCCAAGTGCTAGCCCAGCCCGACAGTGCTCAATTTCCGTGACTGATGGGGACCGGTGTTACCACTGCGGCAAGGCTGTTGGCAACCCCACGTTACTAAACCCTCCTAAAATTTACAATTCCCATTTCCCGTCAATCTGGTAATGTTAGTACAGGGTGTAAAACAGGTCGTTTTGTACTTACTTTTTATGTGACATAACAATGGAGACCTTATAAACGTAATTAACTAGTACATGAACTAAAATTAAAATTATGTCTTCTTTACATAATGTAACATTCCCCCCCTCGGTCCTTAAGTGTTCTATGTTTAACTTACAATTTTATAATTCTCACATATCCTCCAATTGGCAGTAATGGCTATGACATAGTGAATTTTAATTATAAAGAAAACTGTTTTCATATTTTAAGTAGCATATACAGTACGTGCATGTAGTACCAGGAGCGCTGGGAGAAAATGTGTACCGTTTATCTCACCTATATACATCCATACTCCAGGCCTTTTCAGTTGCTTCTCACTTTCTGCTTTGTTTTGAAATGAGACGGCGGCAAGGATGGAATGGCTCAGATGAATGGCTAATTAATAATAGGAATAGGCTTCTTTGCGCAGAAAATATACGACGGAAACGCTATCTTAAACTTGAAGAACCTCATGATTTACCCATAAGAGCTGCTGATAAAACTTCTTTACTGAACAGCCAGTTTCCATACACAGACCATGATCAGGTTCTCAAATAGAAGCTACAACAACAAGTTAGGCGATAAAATCAATGGCGTCAAACAATAAAATCCATGAATTCGTCACTGTTGTCAAATAGTTGAAAATTACATCGTCAATTTGACAGCAGTAACGAACTCATGGATTATATTATTTGACGCCATTGATTTTATCACCTTGTATGCTGCTATTAAAGCTTTTATGTAGACCGAAAATGGTTGTTTAACAAAGAAATTATATCAGCAGCTCTTAAGAGTAAATCATTACGTTCTTCAAATGTTTACAAGCTTTGGCGCACTATCTTCTTAAATATATTAGATACGTAAAGCCACAGACTAAACATAAAGATTAACGTCGCAACAATGAGAGCTGTGGTATATTAGATATTACATTTGGCAGTGTTTCAGCATCTCTAGTCGTCTTTATCAGAACAGCACGCAAGGGACAGGGGGATTAGTGGACCTTTACTCGACTTTTCCTGAGCGCAAGTTCCATTGGGCGTAGTTTACAGGACACAGATCGTACCTGCTACCAAAAACAAATGCGACATGCTTAGTGGGTCCACAGATACAACCGGCAAGTCACAGGAAGTCAGATAAGGTAAGAGAAAAAGGGAAAGACTCTCCACTGAGAAACAAATAACAGAAAGACTGACTTTTCGGAACGGAAGGGAGCAAGATTGAAGGAATAAGCACTCCTAGCATTTTCACGCTCGCACAGCAATTGAAGACATGCGCGGAAAAACGGGCTAACCCCAAATGTAAAAGCTTAAACATAGGTGTTGCCATCTGTTGCTGGGTACGGGAACTATCAAAATTGGCATTGGTCTGACCCCTAAGTGATGTTTAGAGTGAGACCAGTGTCAATTTTGATAGTTCTCGTACCCAGCAACAGACGACAAGACCTATCTCTAATCTTTTCGTTTGAGGGTTAGCCTGTTTTTCGCGCATGTCTTCAGTTGTGCGTGTATACGATCGTAGTACTATGGGAAGTACTGACTGTGATGAGTGCGCTCTTAGATTTTATATCGTGTATATTCTGAAGTTTTCGTAGCTGTAAGAGTTCGTTGCCATTATGGTTATTCAGTCAATTTCATGACTCATGAATGTTTCAAATTTTTGGTCGAATTCTTTAAAATGATGTTTTTTCTAAAATGTCTTTCTGGCATAAACAAAACAATTGAATTATTAACCTCAGGGGAGCAACTAAAGAAAATGGTTCAAATGGCTCTGAGCACTATGGGACTTAACTGCTGAGGTCATCAGTCTCCTAGAACTCAGAACTACTTAAACCTATCCAACCTAAGGACATCACACACATCCATGCCCCAGGCAGGTTTCGACCCTGCGACCGTAGCGGTCTCGCGGTTCCAGACTGTAGCGCCTAGAACCGCTCGTCCACTCCGGCCGGCGCAGCTAAAGAGCCTAGAATTTTGTGATAGGTAGCATTAGACTTAGAGAAAGCTTTCGACAATGTTGACTGGAATACTCTCTTTGAAATTCTGAAGGTGGCAGGGGTAAAACACAGGGAGCGAAAGGCTATTTACAATTTGTACAGAAACCAGATGGCAGTTATAAGAGTCGACGGGCACGAAAGGAAGCAGTGGTTGGGCTGGGAGTGAGACAGGGTTGTAGCCTACCCCCGATGTTATTCAATCTCTATATTGAGCAAGCAGTAAAGGAAACAAAAGATAAATTCGGAGTAGGTATTAAAATCCATGGAGAAGAAATAAATACTTTGAGGTTTGTCGATGTCATTGTAATTCTGTCAGAGGCAGCAAAGGACTTGGAAGAGCAGTTGAACGGAATGCATAGTGTCTTGAAAGGAGGATATAAGATGAACATCAACAAAAGCAAAACGAGGATAATGGAATGTAGTCTAATTAAGTCGGGTGATGCTGAGGGAATTAGATTAGGAAATGACACACTAAAAGTAGTAAATGAGTTTTGCTATTTGGGGAGCAAAATAACTGATGATGGTCGAAGTAGAGATGATATAAAATGTAGACTGGCCATGGCAAGGAAAGCGTTTCTGAAGAAGAGAAATTTGTTAACATTGAGTGTAGATTTAAGTGTCAGGAAGTCGTTTCTGAAAGTATTTGTATGGAGTGTAGCCATGTATGGAAGTGAAACATGGATGATAAATAGTTAGGACAAGAAGAGAATAGAAGCTTTTGAAATGTGGTGCTACAGAAGAATGCTGAAGATTAGATGGATAGATCACATAAGTAATGAGGAGGTATTGAATAGGATTGGGGAGAAGAGAAATTTGTGGCACAACTTGACTAGAAGAAGGGACCGGTTGGTAGGACATGTTCTGAGGCATCAAGGGATCACCTATTTAGTATTGAAGGGCAGCGTGGACGGTAAAAATCGTAGAGGGAGACCAAGAGATGAATACACTAAGCAGATTCAGAAGGATGTAGGTTGCAGTAGGTACTGGGAGATGAAGAAGCTTGCACAGGATAGAGTAGCATGGAGAGCTGCATCAAATCAGTCTCAGGACTGAAGACCACAACAACAACATTTTATTTTAACTCGGTCGATGATTGACAAGCCGAACTACGTCAGGTTGAGCTGTAGGCCCAGGCATCGCCAACGGTAGGTGCTGGTTCACAGCTGCGAGTAAGGCGCCAGCCGGCATCTGCCGGTAGCGAACGCCCACGCGCGCCGTGTGTGACGTTACGGGATACTCGCTTAGTACAGTCCGGTTACGACGCTGTGTCGACACATCGAGTTCAGTGGACTCGGCCGTGTTGTCGGGCCAGTTCTCGAGCGCTTATAGTCTGATCTGGTGGCCGCACTGCCCGACATAACTGCCACATTAAAGTAATGTGCCCACCTTTTCTAAACGTGCGTTGCTGCAAAGCCACTGCCTCGCATGCAAACGACCTATCGTAGAGAACCAAGTTCCTACAACGCGGCCAAGAAAAAAAATTATGTGTTGTCACCTTGCGCAAAAAGGACTGACATTTTGTGACACAATAAATTATATTATAATGGGATTGGCAGTGTGACGACTTTTTCTGAGTTGCTTTCGAGTCAGAGTCAGAACAAGGTCTTCAAATTACTTCCGGTTTTAGGACATTGTTATTTATTGACCTTCCCTTAGTGCTTCATTCTTCGTATCTGACAGGTAGCATACCACTCTCTTCCGACAACATTGCAGATTACCATCAAATTTCTTCAACTGCATCTGCATATTTAGTTCTTGTTGCTCACAAATAGGGAAATTTGGTGTGATTTCTGATCATATAGACACTATGTGATCAAAAGTATGCAGACACACAACTGAAAATGACTTACAATTCGTGGCGCTCTCCATCGGTGATGCTAGAATTCAGTATGGTGTTGGCCCACTCTTAGCCTTGATGACAGCTTCCACTCTCACAGGCATGCGTTCAATCAGGTGCTGGAAGGTTTATTGGGGAATGGCAGTCCATTTTTCACGGAGTGCTGCGCTGGGGGACAGGTATCGATGTCTGCTGGTGAAGCCTGGCACGAAGCCGGCGTTCCAAAACATCCCAAAGGTGTTCTATAAGATTCAAGTCAGGACTCTGTGCAGGCCAGCCCATTGCAGAGATGTTATTGTCGTGTAACCACTCCGCCACAGGCCGTGCATTATGAACAGGTGCTCGATTGTGTTGAAAGATGTAATCACCATCCCTGAATTGCTCTTCGACAGTGAGAAGTAACAAGGTGCTTAAAACATCAAATGGCTCTAAGCACTATGGGACTTAACATCTGAGGTCATCAGTCCCCTAGACTTAGAACTACTTAAACCTAACTATCCTAAGTACATCACACATATTCATGCCCGAGGCAGGATTCGAACCTGCGAGCGTAACAGCAGCGCGGTTCCATACTGAAGCGCCTAGAACCGCTCGGCCACAGCGGCCGGCCTTAAAATATCAATGTAGGCCTGTGCTGTGATACACGGTCTCACCATAACACCACCGCCTGTCGGCACTACACTCGTTGGCAGATGACATTCGCCGGGCATTCGCCATACCCACACCTTGCCGTCGGATCGCCACGTTGTGTACCGCGATTCGTCACTCTACACTACGTTTTTCCACTATTCAGTCGTCCAATGTTAACGCTCCTTACACCAAGCGAGGCGTCGTTTGGCGTTTACCGGCGCGGTATGAGCAGCCACTCGACCATGAAATCCAAGTTTTCTCACCTCCCGCCTAACTGTCATAGTACTTGCAGTGGAGCCTGATGCAGTTTGGAATTTCTGTGTGATGGTCTCGACAGATGTCTGCCTATTATACATTACGACCCTCTTCAACTCTCGGCGATCTCAGTCAGTCATCAGACGAGGTCGGCCTGTACATTTTTGTGCTGTACGTGTTCCGTTACGTTTCCACTTCACTATCACATCGGAAACAGTGTACCTAGGGATGTTTAGGAGTGTGGAAGTCTCGCGTACAGACGTATGACACAGGTGACACCGAATCGCCTGACCACGTTCGAAATACGTGAGTTCCGCGGAGCGCCCCGGTCTGCTCCCTCACGGTGTCTAATGACTACTGTGGTCTCTGACATGAAGGACCCGGCAGTAGGTGGGAGCGCAATGCACTCAAAACGTAAGGTTTTGGGGGTGTCCTGTTACTAATGGCTCTGAGCACTATGGGACTTAACTTCTGAGGAAGTGTACGGTTACTTTTGATCACATGGTGTAAGTGAACTTCCTCACGGTGTGCATCACACTCTACTCGATTGTGAGGAAGAATCTGTTTTTGACCATGCGTTATCTTATTATGTTGTTATTTCTGTTTCTCTTTGCAGAACATCTTTCATGTCTTCGTTCATTACTTTTAGAATTTCGTTTACTTTGCGTCCCGTAGCATATTTAAGTTCTGTAGCTGCTTAAGCGATTCTTACAAAGTGTAAAATTCTTTTTTCTATTTTCAAATTTCACTGTTTTTTTACTTCCGAAATCAAAACGAGGATCACAGTTTGCTGGTAAAATTTACGAGTTTAAAACACATGGGATGGTTTCTAATGTAGTACTCTTGACATTAGTTAAACATTATTCCGAACCCAAGAACAGAATTCACAGTACGTCTACAGCCTTAACTTTATTTCTTATTCTCTAGGGAGACCACAACCACCCGCAAATACTTCTTGTGTTCGCTGTCGAGCAAGCGTGTTCATTATTCCCAGCTGAGATTGTCTTTGCTTTGCCTTGGAGAACGGAGAGAGATGTTGGTACAGTATCCTCTCCGGAATACCTTGAATAAAGAACGCCGCACGGAGTACAGAACAGTACCATTCTTTTGTCTGATCTTTGTTTTTGTTTTGGATCCATTTTTAGGTATGAAGTCTGTTGCAAATGAGTGGACTAACGTAATTAGCACATCTGTAATTGTGTTGTAGGCTATATATAATCTGGGAAACTCAAAACTATGCATATAATTATTTTTTATAAATTTCTGTCGATTTAACTGTTGTATGTGAAACGTAATGATTACAGTTAAGCAACTTCATTAATCATTTATGAGTTTTACATACACGGTCTAGGTTTTGGGTTGTGTGGCTTTCTAGCATTACTGGCAATTATGTTATTGCGCAGAATAGTGCAAACAAAAACAAAGCTAAGAATTAGGACTACAAGTTGTCTACCTATACCATATACACAAAATAGTCCATTCAAAGTCGCAGAGTACTAAAAGAAATAAATTACTGGCAAATACATTTATAATAGGGTACAGCTTAGCAAAGATGTATTGGGAAATGAGTCTAGTTTTTCTGTAGCTGTTTTGACAGTATCAAGGACTGGAGAGTAGCTATACTTCGATTATTCTTTCAGCAGGTGTTCATTACGGTCACTTTAGTGTTGGCTGATAACCATTGTTTAAATCTATTGTTTATGTGATACGCAGTTCTTATTCAAAATCATTGGTGGTCATTGGAACTGTCAGCAGATGGTGGATCATAAAATGAAAGCAGGAGTCTGATGAGAAACAATAACGTTAGAAAATGAGCTTTTGTTGTGTGTACAGAAATAATTAATAATTAATGAAATAGTAGGAGAAAGTGTGTTTTTTGCTTTAATACGACTGTCTCGTTGACTTGGGTATTAAATTTTGATGTAACATATTTCGAGGGGACGCCAAAAAATTAAGTTACACATTCTTATGATAGGGCAAGTAGGTTTTATTCAGCGATGCGCTACACTTCAAAGTGATGCTCATTAGTGATACTATTTTTCAGCACAGTAACCACGTCTCTGTAAACAACGGTCGGAACGTTCCACTAATACTTCAGTTCCTTGACGATAGAAATTCGCTCCTTCTTCATGGAGCCGTTCGAGAAGCGCTATGTGAACATCCTCACGACTGGGAAATCTATTTTCTCCCAGGTGTTCTTTCAACTTATTAACAAGTTTGTCTGAACACTGTAGTATGTGACGGATGCCGATGATCTTCCTTCCCGACCAGCATGACCCACGTCTGTTCGGCTTTGGTCCAATTGTTGGTACCATTTCACTACGGCTGGACGCTACATTGCGTTTGGTCCATATACTTCACGGTGAATCTGTGTGCAATTTATACGTTTTGCCCACAAGAACCGTACTGCCCCGCGTATTTCGCCTTCGAAGCACTATGCGCCATTTTCCTCCCACTCAGTGGTGCATCACAAGCGAGTACCGCAGTAGAACTGTATCGCAGGAAATCCACAACACTGTACTCTCTCCTGCCAAAGAGCCACTCTTGTTGCAGAATGGTCTTAACGTGGGACGAAATATGTAACTCACTTTATGAAGTCGCTAGGTAACCGTTATACTCTGCCATAACTTCATCTAGTAGACTTCTAATTCAAATGTGATTGTTTCCTACAACACAATGTGTGAGCTGAAGAAAAGATTAACAAACAACACTGCAAAATACAGCGAGCTTGAAGTGAATGAAGAATTGGCTCCATCAAATTAATGTAGCTCTGTGATAGTAATGTTGCTTCATGCCATAGTCTGGAGCATTGAACTGCCTGGGGCCAATGCACCAATACGACGTTATTGGGAAAGAGGTACCGTCTTTGTCGTGACCACACTCTATGAAGTAAGAAGACATATTCAGAGTGCAAGAGCGCCTATTCATGAAGCTGGTACACTAGAAGAACCTGGTCAGCTCTGCTGAAGGGTAAAGTTGGGTAGTACGAGAGCTGACTAAATAAGAAAAGCAGAACAAATGAAGGATCGTCATCCAATGGCAGCTGCTACCGCCTGTTGTCTCTTCCCGGGTGGGGGAGCTTCTCTGCACACGACCATAGCTGGAGCTGCTGACTTTGGGGTACAGACTAATACAGTCAGATGAAGTATCCAGTCATCTACTGATGTCTTCGTCTCCAGTAGTGGCAGGCAGCTGCCTTTACTGGGGTCCTACGCACAAAACGTGGTGCCTTACCAACCCTGGATCTTCCTCTGGGTTATTACTTCCTACTGGCGGCCACCTATCTTGTGGGACGCCTGCTCAAGTGCAGGCTGGGGGTGGCCCATTCTGTTATTCACTGTGGGCCGGTTCCTGAATGCTGTAATCGACACCGGTCATTGCTAAGGCGGGGGCAGGCCTGCGATATCGATCATGATGGGAGCTACATTTTGAGTACCGTCCTTCCCTGTGCTGTTTTCCGCTATGGACCAACAACCTGGACAGTGCTGCCGGAAATCGGCTGTGGGTCACGATCTACCCTCTACAACCTTTCGGCTGACATCAGCGGTTGACGCTGCTTACGCACGCCGCTGCCCAGGCACAACTGCTGAGGATGGCTCGCTAAGCTCTGCGGCTCTTTACGTCATCCCGGAGTCGATGTCCTCTCCTTTCCCGGCCACTACAGCTCCGTCCCTAACATGATTCAACTAGAGATGTCTTACTAACGGTCTGCCGCTCGTTCCCAGTCTCCACAACCTCTTTCAACTCACGTCTCGGCGAAGGAGGTGGCATTACTTCCTGATATTCGCATAGCTATTTCCTCCGCCACAATCGAGGTCACACCTCCAGCCTCTACAGTAATTAACTAAGTTAGAAACGATGAAAGCAAGCATTTACTTCCATACTTGAGACCATATGGTGTGGCTATAAAAAAAACGGGACTATTGCTGTACAAAAATTTATTTCAGAAGTGAACATAGTTATTGTCACCCTCAATATTTCCCCACTCTCTATGCCTAAGACACTCCACACGAATTTTCCACTGGTGGAAACAGCGCTGAAAGTCTTCCTGTGTGAGTTGCTTGATTACATATATAACTTTTTCTTTCAGTGTTTCAATGGACTGAAATCTTTTCCTTGTAATGCATATTTTTTCTTGGGGAGGGGATAAAAGTCGTATGGTGCTAAGTCAGACGAATAAGGTGGATTATCTAACACTGAGATGCCGTACTTCGTTAGAAATCTCATAACAGACAATGCAGTATGAGCCCGTGAGTTGTCTTAATGGAAGACCCGTCACTTGTTCTTCCACTTTTCGCGTCTTTTTTTTTCTTATTTTCGCAAGGATTTGGGAAAGAACGTCAAGGCAGTAATGTTGATTAATAGTTTGACCTTCAGGAACCCAGTGAAGGGACACAATTCCATAAACATTGAAAAAACAATCATCATCGCTTTGAATCTTGGATCACTTATTCGAACTTTTTTTGTTGTGAAGTTGGTCCATTCCAGGCCATGGATTGCCGCGTAGTTTCTGAGCTATAAATGAAATACCAAGATTCATCACATGTTATCACCCTTTCAAAAAATTAGGATCATTTTAATGGCATTCAAAGTGTCAGTACAAACAGTTTCACGAGCTTCTTTTTTCGACCGTGAGAATTTTCGGGACCAGTTTTGCACATGCTTTTCTATATGTTAAGCTAGTCATGTAAAATTTGCCTTACGTAGTCATTTTCATTTCTTACAATTTCAGCAATCGATCGAATACTCAACCGACGGTCACATAAAATCGGGTTACCAACTTGTTCCATATTTTCTTCCGTTTTTTATCCTGAAGGGCGCCCCGGGCATAAAACCTGGACTGTGGGGCAATGGGAGAAAATCGTTTGGGACGGACGAGTCTTATTTCAAATTGTTTCCAACTTATGGCCGAGTTTACGTCCAAAGAGTGAAATATGGCGGGGGTTGATTTGGGCAACCATATCTTGATATTCCATGACCCCCATGGTTGCTCTGCAAGGTAGTATTACTGGCAAGAATTATTTGACCATTGTGGTTGATGGGGTCCATCCCTTGATACACTGTTCTCCAATGGCGAGGCTGTGTTCCAAGATGTCAGCGTCCCCGTTCACACAGTTCACATCGTCCAGGACTCGTTTTGTGAGCACAGTGATGGATTGTCGCATCTCCCCTGTCCACCAGTCACCACATCTCAGTATTATTGAGCCTTTGTGGTCTACTTTGGAGAGAAGGGTGTGTGATCTCTGTCGACATCAATCATCGTTACCTGAACTTGCCTCCATTTTTTCAGGAAAGATGATGAAAAAATTGCCTTGAAAACCACACAGTGGCCACGTCCATTTTGAGACGACTGGAAGCCGTTTTGAATGCCAGTGTGTTACTAAATCGTTTTAGCCACTGAAATATGTTGTGTTATGGAGCCCCTTAGGGACGTGGTGCCAACGAGGGGAAGAGAGCCAGTGTGTACTCCGTGTCCATACCGGGTGGAGTCATTCCAGACGTGGAAAGAGTCCTCCCGGATCCCATGAAGAGCACAGGGTGCAGCCAACTACAGGTGGTGGCTCATGTCTGAACCAATTATGTGTATCGCTTTGAATCGGAAGAGATTCTCTCTGGTTTCGAGCGGCTATCTGAAGTGGTAAACGCTGCCAGTCTTGCTTGCGAGATGATAGAAGGGCTCACCACTTGCAGCTAAGTCGACTGGACCGATTGCGGGCCTCTGGTACACAGCCGGGTGGAGAGTTTGAATCAGAGGCTCAGACGGTTCTGCGACCGTGTAGCCTGTAGACTCCTCCACTTGAGCCATAGGATGGCGAGGTTTCGGGTTTGGCTGTTTTTTAGGCTAGAGAGCCTCGGGGAAACACAGAAAAGGCTTCAGTTTCAAAGAGTCCAGATCAAACACAGGAAGAACGTAGATCTAGAACCACCTGTATAACAGTTGTAAACTGTCGTAGCTGTGTTGGAAACTACCAGAGCCGAAAGTTGTCTAAAGCCGTATATAAGTTCAGCCGAAGTTTTTGAAAAGGACCTAATGGTATTCAGAAAGAGTAGGATAATACAGTTGACAGTGGCGTGTTTGTTGCTGTCGAAAACAGTTTATATCTTGTAGCGAAATTGAAATAGATAATTCCTGTGAGTTGATATGCGTAGTGGTCATTCTTGGCAACCCGAATAAAATAATATTTGGATCCTTTTACCGACTTTCCAACTCAGGTGGTACAATTGTTGAAAGCAACCTACAAACACGTACCCGACTCATACAATTATAGTTCGTAGTGAGTTCAATTTACCCTCCATTTGTTGGCGAAATTACGTGTTCACATTCGGAGGCACGCATAAAACCTCATCCGAAATAGTGCTAAGCGCAATTATTTCGAACAGTTAGTTCATGAGCTCACTGGAATAGTAAACAGTTGTAAAACGCATTTGATCTCTTAGCAACAAATAATCCTGAGATAATGACGAGCATCAAAACGGACACAAGGATTAATGAACACAGAATTGTTGTAGTAAGACAGAATACTGTAACTCACAAATCCACCAAAAATAAACGAAAAGTGTTTCCATTCAAAAAATAATGTAAAAAATAAAATAAAATAAAAATAAAAATTCACCTGACACGTTCTTGAGAGACAATTTCCAGTCCTTCCAAATTAACAATGTAAGTGTAGACCAGATGTTGCTTGAATTCAAAGAAATGGTATCCACAGCAGTTGAGAGATTTATACCAAATAAATTAACAAACGACGGAGCTGATTCCCCATGGTACACAAAATAGGTCACAACATAGTTGCAGAAACAAAAAAAAGCATGTCACTTTTAAGTAATGCAAAACTTCCAAGACTGCCGATCTTTTACAGAAACTCGAAATATAGCGCGGATTTCAATGCGAGATGCTTATAACAGGTTCCACAGCGAAACTTTGTCTAGAAACCTGGCTCAAAATCCAAAGAGATTCTGATCGTATATAAAGTATGCTAGCGGCAAGACATAATCAATGTCTTCTCTGAGCGATAGCAATGGAAATACTACCGATGACAGTGCTGCTAAGAGTTACTAAGAACAGCCTTCCGAAATTCCTTCACTAAAGAAAACGAAGTATATTTTCCAGGATTAGAATCAACAACAGCTGCCAACATGAGTAACTTAGATGTAGATATCCACGGAGTAGTAAAGTAACTTAAATCATTTACTAAAAGCAAGTCTTCCGGTCCAGACTGTATATCAGTCAGGTTCCTTTCAAAGTATGCTGACACAGTAGCTCCATACTTAAAAATCATACAAAATCGTTCGTTCAACGAAAGATCCGTACCCAAAGACTGGAAAGTTGCATAGGTCACGCCAATATTCAAGAAAGACAAGGGGAGTAAACCACTAAATTACAGGCCCGTATGATTAACGTTGGTATGCAGCAGGATTTTGGAATGTATACCGTGTTCGAACGTTACGAAGTACCTCGAAGAGAACGGTCTATTGACACACAGTCAACATGGATTTAGAAAACATCATTTTTGTGAAACACAACTAGCTCTTTACTCTGAGTGCTATCGACAAAGGATTTCAAATTGATTCCGTATTTCTAGATTTCCAGAAGATTTTTGACATCGCACTTCACCAGCGGCTTGTAATCAAATTGCATGCTTATGGAATATCGTCTCAGTTATGTGACTGAATTCGTGATTTCCTGTCAGAGAGGTCACAGTTAGTAGTAGTTGACGAAAAGTCATCGAGTAAAACAGAATTGAGTTCTGACGTTCCCCAAAGTAGTGTTACAGGCCTTCTGTTGTTCCTTGTCTATATAAACGATGTAGAAGACACTCTGAGCAGCTGTCATAGGTAGTTCGCAGATGATGCTGCCATTTATCGTCTAGTAAAGTCATCAGAAGATCAAAACCAATTGCAAAACGATTTAGATAAGATATCTGTATGGTGCAAATTTGCATTGACTCTAAATAATGAAAAATGTGAGGTCATTCACATGAGTGCTAAATGAAATCCGTTAAACTTCGGTTACACGATAAATCAATCAAATATAAAGGCCGTAAATTCAACTAAATACCTAGGAATTACAATTACGAACAACATAAATTTGGAAGAACACAGAAAATTTTGTGGGAAAGGTGAACCAAAGACTGCGTTATATTGGCAAAAAACTTAGAGGATGCGATAGGTCTTCTAAAGAGACTGCCTACACTAAGCTTGTCTGTCCTCTTTTGGAGTACTGCTGCATCGTGTGGGATCCTTAGCACATAAAATTGACGGAGTACATCGATAATGTTCGAAGAAGGACAGCACGTTTTGTCTTATCGAGAAATAGGGGAGAGAATGTCACGGAATTGAAACATGACACATGATTTTTGATTGAAATTTTGTGAGAAGATCCTGCCGCAACGATAAAAGCATTTGGGGGATATCATCAAAACAAAGGCGCTTCTCATTGCTGCGAGATTTCTCAGGAAATTTCAACCAGAAACATTCTCCTTCTAATGAGAAAACATTTTGTTGACACCACCTACATGGAAAGAGACAATCATCATAATAAAATAAGGGAAATCAGAGCTCGCACTTAAAAATATAGGTGTTCGTTTTTTCCGCGTGCTGTTCGAGACTGGAATAACAGGAAATTACCGTGGAGGTGAAACCTCTGCCAGGCACTTACGTATGAATTGCAGAGTAACCTTGTAGATGTAGATGTGACTTGGTGTTTCCGTGGTTTTGTTCATCACTTGCATGTGCTCCGTTACCTGAGATGTGGAGACGAATATGTCATTTTGCACCACCTGCAACTGATTTGTATTAACAGATTGACGATCTGTCGAGATGTAGTTAGTTCTGTATGTTCCAATCGCAGCGCGAAAACTTCTGTCGCTATCGAAGCATCTTATTTCGATTGTGTTTTGTTATCACAGACCAGTAGCAGTTTACTGTGTCTCCAAAGGAACTGAATCACTGTACTTTGCCGTAGCAGGCTCAAATATCAATAACCCATTTTGTGTCACCTAAAACAACAGAAAACAAAGCATGATAGATACAAATTATCGTTTCCGTAGTTTTTACCATTAACGTGTTAAACCCCGATGTATGTGACGTTTTTGATAGACATATCTGTCTATTACGACGATCCAATTCTCATCAATATACATGTGAGAAGGCTTTGAAGACCGTATAAGATGCTGATATTTAATTCATCCACAGCACGCTTAATGACGGTAGTATCCTGATATTGCCGCGGGGGTAGCAGCGCTGTTGATGGCGCCTTGTCACGGATTGCGCGGCCCCACCCCGTCGGAGGTTCCAGTCAGCCCTCGGGCATGGGTGTGTGTGCTGTCCTTAGTGTAACTTAGTTAGATTAAGTTAGATTAAGACACAGTACCCAGTCCACGAGCGGAGAAAATCTCCAACCCGGCCGGGAATAGAATCCGGGCCCGCTGCATGGGAGGCAAGCGCGTAACCACTCAGCTAAGTAGGCGGACATTTATTTTGATAAAAGCATGCATATCGGCTGATGATGAGTATGTAACGGTTCTTTTATGAATAAAGTATATAAAAATCAAATTGTGAGTAGTGGCTGCTATACGCTGAAAACATTCTTTACCAGAAAACAGCCACGGTTCTCCAATAATGTCATTACTTCACAAAAAAGTATTGACTTCTGTACGAATATAAATTTCACTGTCAGCTTATTCAGTCCTAAAATCGTACTGTCGCTAGATGGACGTTAAGAATTAACACGTATACAGCAAACATCTAATGATAGTCTTGGAAGTGAATAATCATAAATGAAAGAGAAATGACTGTTGAAGCATAAGCATTAAATATATGTGTTGAATACCGCTGTGTCATAACTAGTGGCTATGCGGCCCTCCATTCTTCATCGAATGACAGTGATGTGGAACTGTGGCCAGCATTACAGATCATGTCTACCGGAACATATTTATTTTACTCCTACATGACATCTTGCCAGTATCAGTTGCAGAGAGAACAATGGTAAAATAGAATGAAGAAATTCTGGTACCTGGAACGTTGCGACTATGGCTGCAAGAAACCGTGTATTACAAATATAACTTTTAAACTTTAGAGGGAAGTTGTCATATACATTTAAGTTCACCAAATCATGATACTAAAGACAAGAAATTTAACACGAAAAGAAGCATTCTGTTTGAACATAAGGATATTAATGTTTTACCGAATTATGTTCAACTTCATCTCGATATTTCCTTCATTTACCTTGTTTTTTAAGGAGTATTCTATCATAGTTGTATTCGATAGGAGCAGTCTGACAGAGTGATTGACGGACATATACCAGGTCCTGAAAATTTTTTCAGTGAAAAGAGAAAGATGTAACATGACGTGTCCAATAAAGTATTATTACCGAGTATGTCCTTGTTTGCTGTTGGAAAGGAAATAGTAAAACGAATAAAGACATCAGGATTATGTAGTGAAATGGATTTATTGTTGCATTTTATATACAGAGTGCAGCATTTGTAATGTTGAATCGTGTTTGTAGAGCGGCAGTGACAGCATGACGAGCGGAGTCTGTTAGATGAGAGGAAGTGACTTAGTGGATGAGGGCCTTGCCGTAGGCGAGGGCGGGGGCAGCGTAAGCGGCCCTAGCGATGGGGGCGGCGTAGCCGTAGCCCAGACCGGCTCCGTAGGCCAGAGCGGGGGCGGCGTAGGCGGCCCTGGCGATGGGGGCGGCGTAAGCAGCCCTGGCAATGGGGGCGGCGTAGGCAGCCCTAGCGATGGGGGCGGCGTAGGCTACGGGGGCGGCGACGCGGGCAACGGCGGGGGCGGCGACGGCCACGGGAGCGGGGGCGGCGACGGCCACGGGGGCTGGGGCCACGGGGTGAGCACCGGCTTCCTTGTGCACGACGGCGTTGAAGCCGTTCACGGGGTCGGCAGTGTAGTCGACGGTGCGGATGGAACCGTCGGGCTCGGCCACGCTGTAGCTGCCCTGGACGACGTCGCCGTCACGAGTCTCGTGCTGGCTCTTGGAGTCACCGGTGAGGGCGTCCTGCACGCTGTATCCGTAGCTGTACTGGGGGTGGGGGTCGTACTCGGCAGCGACGGCGGCGGGGGCGGCAGCGGCGACGGCAACGGGGGCGGCCCTCAAGGCCGGGGCGGCGACGGCGACGGGGGCGGCGACTCTAGCGATGGCGGGGGCGGCGACGGCCACGGGGGCGGCACGGAGGGCGGGGGCAGCGTAGGCGGCGTAGGCGGGGGCGGCGGCGTAGGCAGGAGCGGCGTAGGCAGGGGCGGCGTACGCACGCGCTGCCAGAGGTGCGCCTGGTGCGTAGACGGCGGGAGCTCCCAGGTAGCCGGCGCGGGCTACCGCCAGGGCGGCGACGAAGACGATGAGCTGCAAAACACGGACAACCGCTGTTCCAGTACAGAAGGCTACAGGTAGAAAACTACTTTCAACGTTCGTCCTTCCCTGTGTCTGACGCTACTGTATCTGTGCGGTTAGAGCTGAAAACTTACCAACATCTTATTACAGCAAAAGTGGCAATGCTCTAGAATGACAATCTAGTTACACTACTCGGCACTTTCCACATGAACAGTGAGAAAGATAAATTTTTCTTCATATGATATTTTCTGTGGTAAACTGAAACTCATTAAACCGCTAATGGACTCTCGGCGCCTGGCTCATACGACACCGCTGTTCTGTACCTCGAAAGGAGGAAGGCGTCGGCACTCACCTTGCAGGCCATGCTGTGAACTGCTGCTGCTGTGGGTGAGCTGCGCTGAGTGTGCCGTCCGAGTCGGCGGCGGCGTCTTTTATAGGGGCGCGACCTCGCAGTCAGACCGGCCGCGGCCTGCTCGCCAACCCGCCCCGGCTTGACCACTTGGCGCAACCCACCGGCTACGGGGCAACTGGATCTGCGAGCGGTCTCCGGTGTCCCGCCCACTGCGGCAGCGGCGGGCCCCGTCCCAGAGGGGCGCGGCTGCCGGTACACGAGAGCCAGGAACCACGCTTTGGGCCCGCCGCCGCCGGCGAAGGACGCTCGTAACTCAAGTCCAAAAGCGAGCGGCGGTGTCGTGTGGCTACCTGCCTCCAGTGAGCTAATCTGGACCGCTGCCTTGTTCAAATTGCCCTCAGGTGGTAAAGAACGCGTACATCACCGTTGGAATAATTTCAAGTATGTAGTCTCCTCTTCCTCTTCCTCTTCTGGGCAAAAGAATGTGGAAATTCGTAGAGGAGTACCTGATTCCCTTTCGAATCCGGTGTGTGCGTTGTGTAGTTGTAAATGTTTCATTTTCAAGTTTACCGTCAAAGCCACAGCGTCCAGGAAAACAAGAGTAGTACAGGAGCACCAGAGGGCAGTAGTCGAAAAAATTCTAATATCTACGGACTTGACGAGTGCCTTACAGTTTCTTATGAGAGCAGCCGAAAGAAAAACTGCGAAAGGCAAGGGTTCCAGGTGCATGTCTTTATCCACTTTTGGTGTGTCAGGAAGTTTCAAATCAGCACATACGCCTCTGCAGTGTGAAAATTCTTTCTGGATTTTATTTTATTTAGCGTATGGCATCTACAGAGTAAAATTGCACACATACTATTAATTAATATAATAAAAGAATTACAAATATATTATTAAATGATTGATTGCAAACAACAATATGCGAAAGATTAGGGAGACAGCCACTGCAGCTAATTAGAAGCCCACATCTAAGCAGGTCACCTACTGAACAGCACGTGGAGTAGCATTCATGATATCCCTCCATTCTCCTTCAAACCTCCTCGCAGGACATTCGAAGATCAGGTGAGGGATTGTTTGTTCTTCTGCACCACAGTCGCATCGTGGTTCATCAGTGAGTTTCCATTTGAGGAGAATGGCCTTAGACCTGCCGTGGTTAGTCCTCACACGATTAAGTCTGAACCAAGTTCTTCTGGGCATTTGCATTCCTTCCACCGGTCTCGAAGGATCAGAATCAGTGATGAGAGGATGGTGATTATTCAGCGACGAGTATTGCCTCCATTCCCTTGCTATGTCGTACGTTTCTGGGAATTTGAGGACTTCGTCTTCCCATATAGGTTTCCTGGATTTTAGGCGGGTAGTTGGTAGTTGCTCCAATATTTTCTGGATAACAAACCCCAAGACAGTGGCTAAGAAATTTCTCCACAGTATCCTTTCTTCCAGGTATGCTAGTCTTGTAAGGAACTTCTGTGAAGTTTTTAAGGTAGGAGATGAGGTACTGGCAAATGTAAACCTGTGGGGGGTGTCGTGAGTCGTTCTTGCATGGCTCAATTTGTTTCTTCCTCACAGCAAACAAATCTCCCACTCTATAGGACTTACAGATCACCCACTCTGAAGGACCTCTTATTCTACATACGTGGAGAGCTTCGTAAGTTGCAGAAACACGGCAGATAAACGATTCGCTTTCAAAACTACTTAAACATTGCATTATCGTAAACGGACACATCTGGACGAAGTGAAACGACTCTTCTAAAGCTAACGACATTGGTGAAGTGACTGTTAGGATTTCATCGGACACCTAAAGAACAACGATCGTCTTACTCGCATTGACGAAAACAGGAATTTGAATTTACATGCCAAAGGAAGTTCATAAGTATTATTCTACAGTTTTTTTTTTTCTCAAGGATGCAAAAAGGGACATTACGAGGTAGTCATGACGAGAATGACAGCGTAACGAGACGATCATTCCGCTTGCAAATGGATTTTCTTTATTTATTTATTTTATTTACTGAAGCAAGTCTGTAGAGCACTTGTCAACGAAAGGCAGAGCTCGCTGTTTCGTCTCAAGGATCGGTACGCAATTTTCACCTGCCAGGATGCTTCAAATCAGCGTATAATCCGCTACAGAGAAAATTCATTCTTCAAGACGTAAATTCCCTGACACACGATATGCCGACAAGTCTGAACTGGGCAATACATTGCATCACCTGTTTCATCTATAATGGATACCGGGACCTAACGGTATTACGGGCAACGACCCTACAGACATGCTGGCGAAAATGGTCTAACACATTTCTCCCGTCGAGATACCCCCACGAAACAGACTTTTTCACAGCACACTCAGTAACCAAGAGTAACGACTGATCATAGTAGTGGACTGTAACGTCAAAGGCACATGTTATTGGCCGATTCAGAAATAGATTCCGCATCAGCGTTGATCCCTCAACTCGGCGCTGACGAGAAAAGAAATTATAATTGTTATGAGGCTAAGAGCAGGTCACATGAAGACATGTCTATTAAAATCAATAATGTCTTCGTGGCCCCCTAAAGAGGACATTCGGGACAAAATTACCAGAATATGAAATTCAATCATCGAAGACCAATTACACGGTCAATATTTTAAAAATTAAAGATTAGTTTTCTTTTAGAGTAGCTCTTAGTTTGCCAAATGTATTAGCCATTTCATCCGTCTTAATATATTAAAATTTTTGCCTTTAATTGTAAAGGTGAAGTCAGACTAACGTACATTTTAGGCTAATTGTCTCACATAACTGTTCACTTATCTTTGTGTAATTATATAATTTATTTTTATGTAATAAATTTGTGTTTTATACTTTGCAATGAAGTCATAAAAACGTATTGTTTGTATTATTATGTACCATAACTTATTTTAATGAGAACAGTGTGGTGTAGTAGTCAAGACAGTGTACTTGCGTTCGGGGGGAAGCGTGACTGAGACGCCTTCGGGCGAGCCTGAGTTTAACACGAACACAGCGATGTCTCATATGGTTCAAATGGCTCTGAGCACTATGGGACTTAACATCTGGGGTCATCAGTCCCCTAGAACTTAGAACTACTTAAACCTAACTAACCTAAGGACATCACACACATCCATGCCCGAGGCAGGAGTCAAACCTGCGACCGTACCAGTCGCGCGGTTCCGGACTGAGCGCCTAGACCCGCTTGGCCACCGCGGTCGGCAGCGATGTCTCCATTGAAAAGGCCACGGTTGATGTACTGCGCCATCTTTGTCCAATTACAGATTCGTCTCTAAGTCAGAAAAATGATTGTTCCTTTTTGTCTGAAACTGAACTATATCCGATAGACCACAGCAAATATTTCAGCTACCAGCTCGCAATATATTTCTACCGAATTCTTCGCTTTCTTGTAATTCAAAGACAGACTGAAAACATTCGAATTTCACCACACGATCATTTTCTATAGAGGCTCGGTGCGCCGACCGATGGCAGTCGTTGTTTCGATGTAAGTCGAATGGCCTCTGTCGACACCGATATTCATTTCTACGCAGCCAACACAGCCAACTATAGATAGCAGACGACACAGTATTCAGCACGTAACTGTTCTCGTAAACAAAATTAGACGTAACCCAAGAAGTTCGAGACCACAGAAAGTTATACGTATCTGAATTTGAAATTGTTCAGATTTTATGTTTTGTTCAAAGAAGCTCCTATTTGCTACTACATACGTAGCACTTGGTGCATAAACGCGCTAGGACGATTATTACTAAACTTTAAGTTCCCCTTTAGGTAGAACACGCTTTTTCCTGTGCAGGCAGTAGCTTGCTTTGTAGACTGAGCAAGCCGGTGTAGCGGTTTGTTCTGCTGTTTTCCAATGTCGCACAGCATATTATAGTATTTAGCATCACTTTGCGTACTTAGCTACGAATCACAAGTCTCTTTGCACGAACATGAGTGGAAGAAATTGAAGGTGTCGTCTTCGACGAAGCAGTATCAGACTCATCCCTCATTTTCAAAATAAATGCAAATCTCAAATCGATTCACAAGTCGCAACTCGTCACGGAGAAATTAACCGGGAAACCGTATTTCTACAACAATATTAGCACACCAGCACACGTTATAGGAAGCTACGTGTCAGGCGACCGGAAACAAGTGGATACCATTCCAAAGTCATAAACGGTATTTCGGTTTTTATCGAAACAGAATATCCTGTCAGTCACCGTGCCGTTGTTCTTTAGAAAGTGAACAACTTGTATATAACCGATTACTTCAAAAGGACCATACTTTTTCATACTAATCTAAATTTTCTTATAATAAAAGGTAGTTCTGACGTGACATGACAGAAACTTTCGCCAATTAAACGACATAACTCGAAATTATTCGTCTCATTCTACTTATATCAAATTTTTTACTTTTTAGTTGAACAGTCTTCTTCGTGTTACTCAATTTTTCGTATTTAGTTCCTCTTTTAGAAATTATACTCACCATCAATAAAGTTTATTGGATGTTAGAACCAGCTGTAAAACGCAGTGGTGGGCGCGTAGTTTCCGCGAATTAAAACGCCTGATATAAGAGCACTGCTTCAATTACTTTACGCCACTATGTTTGAGAAACGTTCTGTAACAACTGAAATGTCACAGCCAATGTACGACGTCGAGTTACCTCGATACATGTAATTTGTTTCAAAGACGATGTTTTAATCAATATTTGTTACTTATAATGGATTGAAACGCATCGATAGCTTACGGAATACTTTGTTCTGGAAAAATGAAACATTTGTAATCTATGATTATAATATAATCATACTATTTAATTTTGATTTTGACAGCTTTGTCCTGATTTTCGTTTTTGCCTGTTTTTGAACTTCTATACCATACCTATCCAAATTCGGCCCAGTTAATATATTATAAATACGTTTCCCACTCAAAATGAAATGGCAAGCTGTGAGACTCTCTGAATTCTATTTCTATCCACTGAATTATGATGAAAATTGCTTTCAGTGTCATTGGACATTGTACGAATAATTATTTGCTTCATAAGGCACTCCTAATTCTGACGTAGGGTTTGGTTGATGCCTTAAGAACGACGTTACAAACCATTGCAGTAAAATAAGGCGTCTAATTTGAAAACGAACAATTCTAGTAGAGTTTGTTTTTATAAAGATGCGGCGTCTGGACGCGACAGCTTTGATTAACACTGGAGGTTTTCGATTCCGTTTAGTATGGTGGCATCACTGACCACTGCCATAGTGGAGTGAAGCACGAAGCTTTTATTTTGTTGTGAATAGTAACAAGTGATCATTGCGGAAAATTTCAATTTGTTTTTCATCCATCTGAAATCACTTCGGGCATATGAATCCATGGATCTGCAGTACCGGAAAAGCTAATCATGAGATATGGATTTGAGAGTTTACTTATGAGGGCTCCCCTTTTATGCAAAAACAGCGAAACATTGGTGGATCCAAGCTGTCACGGTGGTTCGTACCTCCAGAGGGCTGCTTATTGGCTCTAGAAACTCCTCCTTCGATCTCATAAAGCTGACGACGTTGCACTTCATACTTCATTATTCCGCGCCAGATTACGCGTATAATTGTCACTGGAATTAAGTCGCTGATCGCCACGTTGTATCGCTTGCTACTAACCGCTAGATAACAGAGTCAAGCAGGGAACTGGTAGGTATGCGTTATTTCAACAGCCTTTATCATCTAAGCTCTTTTCTATCTTCCTCTTTTCCTATATTCTTAATACACAAATAGTTAATTTTGAGTATTTCGGCTTCTTCATTAGTTTTAAGTTTCCAACTATGTAAAGCTGTAACTATTTTAAAAGTTTCATTTTATGTACACGTACATCTTAAAACGGTGAAAACACGACATGTCTTACTCACTAGGTGGCACGTCAAATAAAAATAGTAGCAAATGAAATAAATCTCATATTTTCATCCAGTTGTAAGCTGATGCATTAAGCAATAGGATCAACAGAATGTTGCAAATAGGACACCTTTTGGCGTTAGTTACGACAAAAAAATACTCCAGTGGCACACTACTCATTATATTATTCTTTCTTTATATTAAAACGCCATATGACAAACTGTTCGAAGTCGGGAGAGCGTTCAGCCGATATATAAGCTCGAAATAAACTGGTATAGCTATGCGTATTCAAATACAGAGACATGTAATCGCCGCGCGGGATTAGTCGAGCGGTCTACGGCGCTGCAGTCGTGGACTGAGCGGCTGATCCCGGCGGAGGTTCGAGTCCTCCCTCGGGCATGGTGTGTGTGTTTGTGATTAGGATAATTTAGGTTAAGTAGTGTGTAACCTTAGGGACTGATGACCTTAGCAGTTAAGTCCCATAAGATTTCACACACATATGAACACATGAGACATGTAATCACGCAGGATACGGCGCTGCGGTCGGCAACGCCTATATAAGACAACAAGAATCTGGCGCAGTTGTTAGATCGCTTACTGCTGTTACAATGGTAGGTAATCAAGATTTAAACGAGTTTTAACGTGGTGCTATAGTCGGCGCACGAGCGATGGGACACAGCATCTCCGAGGTAGCGGTGAACTGGGGATTCTCCCGTACGACCATTTCACGAGAGTACCGTGAATATTAGGAATCCGGCAAAACATCACATCTCCGACATCGCTGCGGCTGGAAAAAGACCCTGCAAAAACGGGACCAACGACGACTGAAGAGAATCGTTCAACGTGACAGAGGACGAGTCTCGTTTCAAATTGTATCGAGCGGATGGACGTGTATGGGTATGGAGATAACCTCATGAATCCATGGACCTTGCATGTCAGCAGGGGACTATTCAAGCTGGTGGACGCTCTGTAATGGTGTGGGGCATGTGCAGTTGGAGTGAAACGGGACCCCTTATACGTGAAGGTACGACTCTGAGAGGTGTCACTTACGTAAGTATTCTGCCTGATAACCTGCATCCATTCATGTCCATTTCGCAGCCGGCCGGTGTGGCCGTGCGATTCTAAGCGCTTCAGTTTGGAACAGCGTGACCGCTACGGTCGCAGGTTCGAATCCTGCCTCGGGCATGGATGTGTGTGATGTCCTTAGGTTAGTTAGGTTTAAGTAGTTCTAAGTTCTAGGGGACTGATGACCTCAGTAGTTAAGTCCCATAGTGCTCAGAGCCATTTCGTATTCCGAAGCAGTTGGGCAATTCCAGCAGGACAATGCGACACCGCACACGTCCAGAATTGCTACAGAGTTGCTCCAGGAACACTCTTCTGAGTTTAGACACTTCCTCTGGCCGCCAGACTCCCCCAGGCATGAATATTATTGAGCATATCTGGGGTGCTCTGCAACGTGCTGTTCAGAAGAGATCTCCACTCCCTCGTACTCTTACGGATTTATGGACAGCCCTGCAGGATTCATGGTGTCAATTTTGAATGAGGCAAATGCAGTGCACTTTCGTCAGAACGGGACTGATCTCATATCTTTTCTCGGGACCATGTAATAGCAGCAATAAGTATCAATTGGTACCCTTCGACAACGCGAGGAAGCGTGCTGGATTCAGATACGACAAGCTGAACCACGTCAGATATGACGACAAGATCACTGCTAAGCCAGTTTCGAGGCTGTTGATGTATCATCAACCTATTCCTGATCTGGGTCTTTCACCATCTTTAGTGACCTAGTTACCAATGTAAAGCTAAAGCCTAACATTCTTTCTTTTCTGTCTGAGACTTCGACGATTCTATTCTCAGTTTTGAGGGAAACAACAGGTGGCCACACCGCAGTACTCGTATCACACCACTTCTTATGTACTGACTCTAATATGATTAGGTGTTAAACAGGCCGGGAGAAAATCGCTGACGCACTCTTGTACTAGTAGGTTCAAATGGCTCTGAGCACTATGGGACTTAACTGCTGTGGTCATCAGTTCCCTAGAACTTAGAACTACTTAAACCTAACTAACCTAAGGACATCACACACATCCATGCCCGAGGCAGGATTCGAACCTGCGACCGTAGCGGCTGCGCGGTTCCAGACTGAAGCGCCTAGACCCGCACGGCCACTGTACTAGTAGGAAGTGACTTCAGAATGTAGCTTCATCCTTGAAACTAGACAGTCATAGAGGACTTCCTAGTTATTTCAGTAGTTGTGATTGCACTGTCGTTAGCTTCTTGATGTATGCGAATGCCTCGTGTCTTTGAAGAGTTGATACTAACTGAATAACCTGTTACATTAATAAAAACGATTCTACAAACTTATCCTTTTAGACACATTTTAATTAAAAAGAAAGATACCGATGTTATAAAACGTCAGACTGTTGAAGTAAAGAGTTGAACCATTTGCATTTCTTAAACGGCCTTATGATACGGTGATTAGTACCAGAATTTAACGACCACTTTAAGCTTCTTGCGCAAGGAAAGACGAGACGAGTATAGCTTAATTTCTTTAGTAATAAAATGTTACGACACCATCATGGTGATTCAAGGAAGCAAGAGACGCCGTACTAAATGTAAAAGTTGGTGGCCTGGAAGATTTAAGATCTTTTATTCTTAAATGTTCATATTTCTTACAAAATAGTTTTTGAAGCACGATTTCTCAAATCGGCACCGTCGTAAGAAGACTTACGTGGGAAGTTGAAGATTCTTCTGCATCTCTATTGAAGTATATTTCCGAATGTCGTTCCGGAGCATGGCAGACATTACAGATTTTTTATCCTATTCCAATCGTGTACGGAAAAAGTGATTGTTTATATGCTTCTCTTATCTCATTTTCGTTAGCCCTACGCGAGAAATTCTATGGACACAGTAGAATTACACATTTTCTTCTAGATTTACCCAATAGGACTTCATGAAGCCAACATCGCTTTACTTTCAAAGAGTCACATTTCAGTAGCCTGGGCGTCTCTGTTGCAATTCCTTGTGAACTATACGCGGAGCGTTTTTGAATTCCCTCACATCTACTAGAGGTACAAACTGACGTCAAGTCCAGACGCTGAGCAGTACTCCAGAACTGTAATATCCAGCTCTTCGGATGTAAATGGAACTAGTTGCGATGATTGGATAGGATGTTTTTGTTACTGATCTACTATGATTAACCTTGCAGTAAATACTTATCTCGATAAGTTGCAATTTTCTTTCAAGTCTTTTTGTTTGTGCCTGGACGTATGCTACATAATTATGAATCGTGGGACGTGATGTGGTAAGCTGATAAGTAAAAGTTGTGTCCGCAGCTCGTGGTCTAGTGGCTAGCATTGCTGCCTCTGGATCACGGGGTCACGGGTTCGATTCCCGGCAGGGTTGGGGATTTTCTCTGCCCGGGGACTGGTGTTTGTGTTGTTCTCACCATTTCATCATCATTCGTAAAAGTAGCTAGACTGGATTGTGTATAGATTGGGACTTTGTACGGGTGCTGATGACCGCGCAGTTGAGCGCCCCACTAACCAAACATCATCATCATCATGTGAAAGTTGTCTAAGAATGGCAGAAATAAGGGGTGATGTTATTTTGTTGGAAATGTAAGCAACATTTCCACTAGGTACATTTCACACGAAATTCAGCTTGTAATGTACGACCTACTTTGTCATAAGGACCTGTCTGATAATTAATTAGCTGCAGCTTTCGGTGGTCTACAGAGAAAAGATGACGTAGCAGCACTGTATTTTCCATGCATTCTGCCAAATGAATGAGGTACCTTAAAAAAATCTGTTTTGCTTTTGGAAGTATTTAGTACTTCATATCAAACCACATAACTCGATCTATCGGATAACTGAAAGTCCTGAAGCTCTTTCAAAATCGCGCTACACCCCTGGAAGCAATCTTCAGTGCCTTATTCAATAGAACCAATGAAGTGGTCGGTTCGTTTAGGAAGTAGTACGGCATGCGTTGTCGAAATGTAACAACAGCAGCAACGTACCACAGATTAGGTACTACATATCCCAAGGATCCGAGCTCAGAATCCGGTCCGTCATAGAATTTTTCCCCGTAAGTTATAGCTTCTTTCATATGTGATAACTTGTATATAAGAAAAATACGAGATTGCATCGTTGTTTAGAGTCAATATTAACTTATAGGCCCCATGTAACAAACAGTCTGGGTAAGTCAGTTAGAGGTCGGAGGAAGGCAAGAGCATATAAAACACAGCAGGGTCGTACTGTGCCACTAAAGCCAAACTACGGGTTGAGGAACTCTTTAGTTCGAAGGTCAACGCCACAGCAGCCACAGACGATCTGGCGACACGGAAACCGTTCTTTGATGTCAAGTAAAAGCCAAAGCCAAAAAACAAGACTATCGCGAAACAGGGGAGATACTATCGCGAAATAGAGTAGTGTGTGTCATCGATATGGTATTGGTGTTGAGACGGTAATCATTAAAACAAAGGCATTTTTGTTGCGGCGAGCTTTTCACGAAATTTCGATCACCAACTTTCTCCTCCGAATGCGCAGATGTTCTGTTGGCCCCCACCTGCATTGGGAGAAATGATCACCGTAACAATACAAGAGACATCAGAACTCGCACGGAAAGATTTAAGTGTCCGTTTTTCCCGCGCGCTGTTCGAGAGTACAACGGTAGAGAAAATGTGTGAAAGTGTCTTCCAGGCACTTAAGTGTGTATTGCAAAGTAATCATGTAGATGCAGATGTAGCCGTAGACGTGGACTAAACTGCAGTACAGATAAGCCAGAAAACAAACTCTGGAAATGTGGTGTTTATATCATGGTGTTCTCCAGTACCTACATACACTGTCGTGCTTCAAAAGGAGAAGGAATCAGCCGCGTTCATTTTAAAGGAGCCTTCGTGCCATTTCCATTGGGGTTTCAGGGAAACACAAAAAACCTAAATACGGATGGTCGGCAGAGATTTGAAACGCTTTCTTCCCGAATCCAAGTCCAGTCTTTTACCAAGGCGCAACTCGCACAGTAAACGATCTCTAACTAAGTGGTCGTGAATAGATCGAAGTACAATCCTTATTGCTGTACTTCTTTCAAAGTAATGACAGAATAAAAGTTTAAAATGTGAGTTATCAGTCTCGTAGTTAAAATGGTTACAAAAGCGCAAATGTGAAAATATCTCACGAAACTGAATTAGACAGCAGATTCGATTTTCCCGGCGTTAAAAACATATGTCAAATGCAGTAATAGATTACGGCGCTCGTTATAGGGTCGGGAAACAAAAGCGTGCCGACCAGGGTGAACCGGTCTGAGGCGCTGCCACTTAGGACGGCGAACTGCCGCTGCTCAATTAACTCCGTCTCTAAGGCAGTTGCTTTAATTTGGTCGCCTTGGGCTTTTTTTCACTTCTTCCAACACTAGCCTCCGCGGTGCCTTTCATAATTCCCCTCCATCTTTCGAAAGATCGGTGCTGCGTGCAAGGCCGCAGTCAACTACCGAGTTCTGACAGATCCCGCCTCTACGGGGCAAGGCCTCCGCCCTGGATGGGAGCTTATATACGATAGTGAGTCGTTCCCAGTCCTCGTCGCTCACCAGTCCTGCTGTTGAAGTGGGACAGCCACGTATCCATGTGAGCAGAGATATGAACCTGTGACGAGAAATTTCCCTTCGGTTTCGTTAAAAAGTTTACAATGGCTTCTCACCGTTTTTGATTAACTGTGGCTGTGGTTAGTATAGTAAGGTTCATTGTTACTTTCTCAGTTGCAGCACTGTCGTCTATCGTCGTCTTGAGGTATGATTGCTCCCTCGTAAATCGGCCAGAGCCGGCCGCGATGGCCGAACGGTTCTAGGCGCTTCAGTCCGGAACCACGCGTCTGCTACGGTCGCAGGTTAGACTCATGCCTCGGGCATGGATGTGTGTGATGTCCGTAGGTTAGTTAGGTTTAAGTAGTTCTAAGTTTAGGGGACTGATGACCTTAGATGTTAAGTCCCATAGTGCTTAGAGCCATTTGAATCATTTGAAATCGGTCAGAGGTTCGAATTCCACCTCGTGCATGGGTGTATATATTGAAAGTGCCGTTATTGTAGGTGATCTCTAAATGAATTAGAATCTTGTTCATACAGCACAGTTTTAGAAAGCATCGCTCGTATGAAACTCAGCTTGCCCTTTTCCCACACGAAATCCTGCGAACTACGGATGAAGCGTATTCCTAGATTTCGGTAAGCGTTTAATACGGTATCACACTGCCCACTCTTAACGAAGGTACAAGCATACGGTATAGGTTCTTAAGTAATAGAACCCAGTATGTTGTCTCCGAGGGCCAGCGTTCATCAGAGATTAGCGTATCGTCAGGAATGCCCGAAGAAAATTTTAATGAGACTGCTGTTATTTCCTATATACATAAATGATCTGGCGTACAGGGTGAGCAGCGATCTGCGGCTGTTTCCTGATCATGCTGTGGCGTACATGAAGGTGTCGAAATTGAATGACTGTAAGGGGATACCAGACAACTTAGATAAAATTTCGAGTTGGTGCCATGAATGGCAACGAACTCTAAATATAGAAAAATCTAAGTTAATGCAGAAGAGTATGAAAAACAAACTCATAGTATTCGAGTCCAGCATTAGTTGTGTACTGCTTGACACAGACACGTCGATTAAATATCTAGGCGTAACGTTGCAAAGCAGTATGAAATGGAATGGGCATGTAAAGATTATAGTAGAGAAGGCGAACGGTGGACTGCGGTTTATGGGGAGAATTTTAGGGGAGTGTGTGGTTCACCTGTGAAGGTGACCGCATATAGCACACTAGAGCGACACATTGCTGAGTACTGTTGGAGTGTTTGGGATCCGTATCAGGTCGGATTAAAGAAAGACATCGAAGCAGCTCCGAAGCGGGCTACTAGACTTCTTACCGGTAGGTTCGAACAACAAGCAAGTATTACGGAGATGCTTCGGGAACTCAAACAGGAATCACTGCAGAGAAGGCGAGGTTCTTTTCGAGGAGCGGTGTTGAGAAAATTTACACAACCAGCATTTGAGGCTGACTGCAGAACAATTCTACTGCCACCAAAGTACATTTCGCGTGAGGACCGTGAAGATAAGATTAGAGAGATTAGTGCTCGTATGGAGGTATGGCACCATGACCTCGCTCTGTTTTCGAGTGGAAAAGGAAAGAAAAATTAAAATTTGTGGTAAGTTCCTGTGGGACCAAACTGTTGAGGTCATCGGTCCCTAGGCTTACACACTACTTAATCTAACTTAAACTAACTTACGCTAAGGACAGCACACACACCCATGTCCGAGGGAGGACTCGAACCCGCGACGGGGGGAGCCGCGCGAACCGTGACAAGCCGCCTCAGATCTCGCGGCTACCCCGCGCGGCTAACAAGAAAGGAAATGACAAGTTATGGTGCAGGGCACCGTCCGCTGCGTACCATACGGTGACTTGCGGAGTATGTACACTGAAGGAAAAAAAGGATTGCAACACCAACACTGAGCGACATAACGAAGATGATGTATATTCCAATTTTGCCAGTCGCATAAGAGTGACGGTAGCGTCTCTATGAGGATGCAAATCAGGTTTGCTTTAAATAAGCTCTGTAACGGTTCTGAGCATTAGTTATCTTTGAGACTGAAAGTAGTGAGTTGTTGTTAGTCAAGAATGGCTTTAAGACGATGAAGACGCTATTATCAATAGCTCATTGAATTTGAACGAGGTCATGTAATAGGGCTAAGGGAAGCTGAATGTCCTTCCGTGGTATGACGGAATGACTTCGCAGGAATGTAGCCGCTGTACATGTGGTCAAGAGAATGTACGGTCGCAAGAAGACCGGGCTCCGGGCCACCAAATGACACTACGGAGAGGGAAGACCATCGTGTTCGGCGTATGGCTCTGGCGCATCGTTCTACACCTGCAGCAACAATGTCAGCAGCAGTTGGCACCACAGTGACACAACGAACTGTTACAAATCGAAACTTCCTGGCAGATTAAAACTGTGTGCCGGGCCGAGACTCTAACTCGGTACCTTTGCATTTCGCGGGCAAGTGCTCTACCCAAGCACGACTCACGTCCGCACTTGCCCGCGAAAAGCAAAGGTCCCGAGTTCGAGTCTCGGTCCGGCACACAGTTTTAATCTGCCAGGAAGTTTCATATCGGCGCACACTCCGCTATAGAGTGAAAATTTCATTTTATCACAAATTGGTTACTTCAAGGATAGCTCCGAGCCAGACGCTCTGTTACATGCGTGGCACTGGCCCCAAACCATCGCTGTTTGCGACTTCGGCGGCGTCAAGCGAGAGCTCATTGGAGGGTAGCTTGGAGGCCTGTCGTGTTTTCCGATGAAAGCCGTTTCCGTCACGATGTCAGTGATAGCTACATGCTTCTCAGGAGAAGGCCGGGTGAACGCCTGCAACCAACGTGTCTGCGGCCTAGACACACTGGACCGACAAGTGGAGTCATGGTCCGCGGTGCGATTCCTTATACCGGCACCAGCACTCTCGTGGTTATCACACTCACCATGACTGTACATTTGTACGTCGGTCTGGTGATTGGTCACCTATTGTGCAGCCATTCGTGAATAGCATTTTAGAGTGTGTTGACAGTAGGATAACGATGCTACATGCTCTACAAAAAAATTGTTCAAATGGCTCTGAGCACTATGGGACTTAACACCTCAGGTCATCAGTCCCCTAGAACTTAGAACTACTTAATCCTAACCAACCTAAGGACATCACACACATCCATGCCCGAGGCAGGGTTCGAACCTGGGACCGTAACGGTCGCGCGGTTCCAGACTGAAGTACCTAGAACCGGTCGGCCACCATCGGCCGGCCATGCTCTACAGACTGTCGACATGTTGCCTAGGCCGGCTCAGTCACCAGATGTGTCTTCAATTAAATGTATATGGGACATATCGGACGACAACTCCAGACTTGTCCAGAAACAGCGTAACTGTCCGTGCACTAGCCAGCCAAGTGCAACAAGCATAGAGCTCCATCCCGCAAACTGACATCCGGCACCTGTACAAACACAACGCATGCACGTCTGCATGCTTTCATTCAACATTCTGGCGATTACACCGGTTATTAACGTTCCAGCATTTCACGTTCAGCAGCGTGGAGTAGCCGTACGGTCTTAGGCGCCTTGCCCCGGTTCGCAGGGCTACCCCCGTCGGAGTTTCGAGTCCTCCCTTGAGCACGGATGTGTGTGTTGTCCTTAGCGTAAGTTAGTTTAAGTTAGATCAAGTAGTGTGTAAGCCTAGGGGCCGATTACCTCAGCAGTTTGGTCCCTTAGAACTTACTACAAAGAAATTTCACGTTTAGAATGGCTTATCTCGCGCTTACATTCACATGAGATGTTGCAAAGTTAATCAGTTAAGTGTGTTACCTAGACAAATGTAGTCCGGAAATTCCATTACTCTACATTAATTATCTATTTTTTGGTGTTGCGATCTTTTTCCCGTCAGTGTATTCAGATATCGATGCAGATGTAAATATACAGTATATTGGATTCAAATTTCATTGCTATAGATTAGAATCGTATTTGTAGTATATATTGTATTTCAACTGACAGTGACAATAAGATAAGCACCGGGTTCAAAGGGAAAGTGTACAAGTCGGTGGTAAGGCCTGCTATGGTATACGGGGCAGAGACATGGCCAATCACAGTAGCCCAGAAAAGGAAGAAGGAAGTGGTGGGAATGAGGATGCTGAGGTGTGTGTCTGGGGTAACAAGGAAGGACAGAATTGGAAATGAATGTGTTAGAGGAGTTGTGAAAGTGGGACCCATGGGGAAAAAGATACAAGAGAGCAGACTAAGGTGGTACGGACACTTTCAGAGAAAAGAGGAAGATTATATCGGAAACAGAGTTGAAGATATAAAGATTGAAGGAGAGAGAAGGAGAGGAAGACCGAAGATGAGGTGGAAGGATAAGATATCTGGGGATCTAAGGGAGAAAGGATGGAAGAAGGAAGAGGCAATGGATAGAGTACTATGGAGGAGAAGGATCCAGAGGAGCAACGCTGACGCTCCGTGACGTGGCACAAGGCAACGATAAAGAAGAAGAAGAAGAAGAAGAAAGATTGTATTTCAACTGCAGTTGAAGCGGACGATGCTCGATGAGTGTGGAAACAAAACTTAAAATAGAAAAAAAGGACAAAACTTAAATTCGTATACTGTGTCACTACCAACTATATAGGTCGATGAAACTTGCACCATGCTTAGAAAGAAATGCTACGGTATAGTACAGAAGACAACTGAAAGAAGTACGCAATGATACGAATGGAAATGACACGTTTATTCAAAGAGCATAAGTACACTGAAGTCACTGCGCTTTTTGATAGTGCCCTGGACGTTACCAAAGACGGTTTATGTATCTTAATAGCGGGTGTGATCATCACGAACAGCAGTGTATGATCTGCAACGTGCTTCGATGCTGGGCACTAGGATGGCAAGGAGTTATTGTGGTAAGGCGTTCCATTCCTTCATCAGCGGGGTTGACAAGTTCTGGATGGTCGTTGGTGCATGTGGACGACACCTCAACGCATCCCACACGTACACAATGGGATTTATCGGGGGAACTGGCAGACCAGCCCATTCACGGAATATCCTCTCGTTCAAATCGATAGTCCACCTGCGCGGTTCGAAGCGGTCGTGCATTGTCATCCATAGGAATGAAGTCAGAACCGAATGCACCGCAGAAAAGACTCATATGGGGAAGCAGACAGTATCACAACAAAGTTGATCGTTGAGTGTACCCTGTTCAAATATTTGGAGCTCAGTGCGCCCATGCAACATATGCCTCTCCACACCATGACACCTAGATCACCAAAATGATCTCGTTCGACAACGTTTCTGGGTGCATTACTGTGCCCACCTCTCTCCACATGAGAATTACTTACTCCGGTTGAATCTGCTCGCATACGAAAGGAGCACGCGACCCTGTGCACTCGGCGTCATCGCAGACGTTGCCGCCGATGTGCAGAGAGTCCACGCTGTCGATGTGCCACTGTGGGACGTGACACTGCGTACCTTGCAGCCCTGTTAAATGTGGTGGCAATTGTACTCGCTGTCTGGCATGGGTCCCTTCTTGCCTACTGCACAAGATGGCGACCATCTGCTACTGTAATTGACTGTGGTCGACCACGTCCTCTCCTTCGGGCAGCAGTGCCTGTAGGTCGGAACGCTCCCCGTGCACATGAAACAATGCTGAGCTACACTTGTCACACTTCGTCCCTCTTCCATTTTCCCGACGATTCTTCCCCGTGTGAGGTCATCCAAATGTGGTCTCCAGGGCGTGTTGTAATGAACAACATCACCACAGCGCACCGCAATTGGTCACTGATTGACACACAGTCTTTTCCCGTTCCTTCAACTGCCTCGTATTCCAGGGTCAGCCCCGTTTGGCTCTATTCAATAATGATGCTGGTCTCACTCCATGTAACGCCCGGCTTCATGTGCACTACAGAGAGAGACCTCTGGCAACGTGCTCCCGCACGTTCATTCTTTTCCATTAAGCAATTAATGTATGTCACTTTGTCTGTCTCGTTCTTAAGTTTTGCAGAGCAATGTAGTTTGCCCTTCATTTATTATAGATTATTTTGATGCTGAGGACAGAGGCTGATAGAAGGAATGGAGACGGGTAAAGGCTCATCCGTTAAGTTTTGCACAGCAGCGTAGGCTGCCCTTCGTTTATTATAAATTACTTTGACGGTGAGGACGAAGGGTGATGGAAGGAATGGAGACGAATACAGGCTCATCCTTGAAAGGCTATCCGAGGGTAGTTTGCTAACACATACCTTATGAAGAATGTGAGTTGTTTCTCTAAAGAAATCCAGATAAAGCTGCGAGAAGAATGCTCACACTGTGTTTTCTCCGGAAGTTTTTAATGACATATAGACTTCAGCTTAGAACCAAGCTCGCTCAACTGTTACTGGAGAGATCCTAAAAATTCTAGAATGCGATCACTCCATTCTTTCTCACTTGGCTGTTCCTTTGTCCTGAGAATTTCCGGAATGTTATATATATTAACGTGGCACCTACACAAGAATGGCAGAGTGACAAACAATTGCGTTTAAAAAGTAACTCCAACTCACTGAAAAGATTAGAGAGACTCCATAAGTGAACTAAACATTTGAGTACAGGGACAATGCGTGCAGACTTCCCCAAGCTATTACTGACAGAAGGAACAAAACTGTCCATATAAAGTTATACATCGAATCTACATCTACATTTATACTCCGCAAGCCACCCAACGGTGTGTGGCGGAGGGCACTTTACGTGCCACTGTCATTACCTCCCTTTCCTGTTCCAGTCGCGTATGGTTCGCGGGAAGAACGACTGTCTGAAAGCCTCCGTGCGCGCTCTAATCTCTCTAATTTTACATTCGTGATCTTCTCGGGAGGTATAAGTAGGGGGAAGCAATATATTCGATACCTCATCCAGTAACGCACCCTCTCGAAACCTGGCGAGCAAGCTACACCGCGATGCAGAGCGCCTCTTGCAGAGTCTGCCACTTGAGTTTGTTAAACATCTCCGTAACGCTATCACGGTTACCAAATAACCCTGTGACGAAACGCGCCGCTCTTCTTTAGATCTTCTCTATCTCCTCCGTCAGACCGATCTGGTACGGATCCCACACTGATGAGCAATACTCAAGTATAGGTCGAACGAGTGTTTTGTAAGCCACCTCCTTTGTTGATGGACTACATTTTCTAAGGATTCCCCCAATGAATCTCAACCTGGTACCCGCCTTACCAACAATTAATTTTATATGATCATTCCACTTCAAATCGTTCCGCACGCATACTCCCGGATATTTTACAGAAGTAACTGCTACCAGTGTTTGTTCCGCTATCATATAATCATACAATAAAGGATCCTTCTTTCTATGTATTCGCAATACATTACATTTGCCTACGTTAAGGGTCAGTTGCCACTCCCTGCACCAAGTGCCTATCCGCTGCAGATCTTCCTGTATTTCGCTACAATTTTCTAATGCTGCAACTTCTCTGTATACTACAGCATCATCCGCGAAAAGCCACATGGAACTTCCGACACTATCTACTAGGTCATTTATATATATTGTGAAACGCAATGGTCCCATAACACTCCCCTGTGGCACGCCAGAGGTTACTTTAACGTCTGTAGACGTCTCTCCATTGATAACAACATGCTGTGTTCTGTTTGCTAAAAACTCTTCAATCCAGCCACACAGCTGGTCTGATATTCCGTAGGCTCTTACTTTGTTTATCAGGCGACAGTGCGGAACTGTATCGAACGCCTTCCGGAAGTCAAGAAAAATACCATCTACCTGGGAGCCTGTATCTAATATTTTCTGGGTCTCATGAACAAATAAAGCGAGTTGGGTCTCACACGATCGCTGTTTCCGGAATCCATGTTGATTCCTACATAGTAGATTCTGGGTTTCCAAAAACGACATGATACTCGAGCAAAAAACATGTTCTAAAATTCTACAACAGATCGACGTCAGAGATATAGGTCTATAGTTTTGCGCATCTGCTCGACGACCCTTCCTGAAGACTGGGACTACCTGTGCTCTTTTCCAATCATTTGGAACCTTCCGTTCCTCTAGAGACTTGCGGTACACGGCTGTTAGAAGGGGGGCAAGCTCTTTCGCGTACTCTGTGTAGAATCGAATTGGTATGCCGTCAGGTCCAGTGGACTTTCCTCTGTTGAGTGATTCCAGTTGCTTTTCTATTCCTTGGACACTTATTTCGATGTCAGCCATTTTTTCGTTTGTGCGAGGATTTAGAGAAGGAACTGCAGTGCGGTCTTCCTCTGTGAAACAGCTTTGGAAAAAGGTGTTTAGTATTTCAGCTTTACGCGTGTCATCCTCTGTTTCAATGCCATCATCATCCCGGAGTGTCTGGGTATGCTGTTTCGAGCCACTTACTGATTTAACGTAAGACCAGACCTTCCTAGGATTTTCTGTGAAGTCGGTACATAGAATTTTACTTTCGAATTCACTGAACGCTTCACGCATAGCCCTCCTTACGCTAACTTTGACATCGTTTAGCTTCTGTTTGTCTGAGAGGTTTTGGCTGCGTTTAAACTTGGAGTGAAGCTCTCTTTGCTTTCGCAGTATTTTGCTAACTTTGTTGTTGTACCACGGTGGGTTTTTCCCGTCCCTCACAGTTTTACTCGGCACGTACCTGTCTAAAACGCATTTTACGATTGCCGTGAACTTTTTCCATAAACACTCAACATTGTCAGTGTCGGAACAGAAATTTTCGTTTTGATCTGTTAGGCAGTCTGAAATCTGCCTTCTATTACTCTTGCTAAACAGATAAACCTTCCTCCCTTTTTTTATATTCCTATTAACTTCCATATTCAGGCATGCTGCAACGGCCTTATGATCACTGATTCCCTGTTCTGCACTTACAGAGTCGAAAAGTTCAGGTCTGTTTGTTATCAGTAGGTCCAAGATGTTATCTCCACGAGTCGGTTCTCTGTTTAATTGCTCGAGGTAATTTTCGGATAGTGCACTCAGTATAAGAATCAGAGGAGGAATTTACATATTTTCGATTGGCACACAATATTGGATCTCATCTCAGTGCGCAGTTAGTGTTGCCACCCTATGACAGGCACAGACCGATGTAAAGACACTGACGTCGCATTCGGGATGAAGGGTATTCAAATCCTTAACCTAACGTTTCGTCTCGAGCTTCGCCGCTCATCTTCAAATGTCTGGTGTTCCTCCATTAGGAATAAGGTGTTTTTGGGCAACAACTTCTCAGCCCAGTAGGCTCCTTAAATGTTACTGACGGCTACGGTAGAAGCCTGACACACACCCGAGAATTAATAAACACGTATTTTACGTCTCTTGCGACCGTACTGTAAGTAAGTTGCTAGTTAATTTTTAGAAGTACTTAAAATTTAAACTTCAGTGCCGTTAAGATGAATGACGAGCTTATGTCATTACAGAGACAGAGAGAGATGTTAATGATATTCTGAGTAAACTGAAAATAGTTAATAACGTCAAAGTGTTTGTCTGTTGGTTGATGAGTTGGCATTTAATACCATCTGCTAAAGTTGGATGTTTGTCACTGTAATTTCTCGGCCGAAAAGAGTAGGCTACTATGCAAACAAACACGCAGTTTCGTTAGATCCATGGCTGTTAGATGCTGGAACAACCTTTATCCAAGGAAGTATATGATTTATTCTGTACGATTAACGACGGAGCGGAATATGCGTTTTATTTTTCGGTACTACGATAAACTAAAGCACATTTCATCTCTGTGTTACGAATACTCTTAAGGCCCGAAATGTCTGGCTGGAACGAGAAGACTATCCTTTACTGCTCTGCTTAAGATAGCCACTGAAGCGGAACCAGTAGTAAACTATAATCACTGTCAAGTTCTCCGGTCTAGTATTAGCGCTTGCGACACATCAATGTGAGCATTAGAAACCGGAGCATTCACGCTCCATTTACACTGAGGAGTGAGGCGTACAGCGTTCTCGTTTTTGTGTACCGGACTGTATTTAAATACTTCACCCACAAAAAAATTTTCCTGAGTATTTGTATCGACAGCATTAAAAGTAAAAGCCCTTGTTACCAGGAACCAATAATTAGTCTTCTTCTTACTTCAGCAAAACATTTTGTCCGTTTTTCTTAGTTTCTCGTTTACAATTAAATGACGCACTTAAGCAGGTATTCGGCGTAGTATTAGTGGGATAACAAAGAGAAATCAGTTACTGGACATCTGAATTTCGAATAAAACTTTAGGAAAAATATGTTTTTCAGGTCTTCTACTAGGGAACCGTATGAAATATATATGGGGGAGAAAATATCAAATCATTATCTGACAGAAAATAGCTTCAAGTATACGTATGTCTAAAAAAGTCCCAAGTGTGTTATTTCTGCTTTAATTCTGGCTGGCACTCTGCCTCACGTAAATTACATCCATTATCAATCCAAATATCTTCTCTTAATCATCCAGTTCCTTCAAGTCTAACATGTTGCACTTAGGTTCGAGTTGTTCACCCGCTAAAAAAAAGTAATTTATCTAAATGTAACGGTAAAAAAATGCAGTTTATTCTTAAATGTCGGTTTCGTAACTGGAGACAGCAAATAAAATATGTGGAAGAGTAACGAATTATAAAATACATACGAGATGTTGCTGGCAACTAGAAAAGAAGCTTCAAAATTTATTAGACAGAAAAAACGAAATGAGAACAGTAAAGTCCGTTAAACTGTAAGTGACTTAAAAAACACCAGGACTTTATGAAACACTTTTAAAGCAAAACTAAATTGGTACTAGACCCAAAATATGTGCTTCATGAAGGAAAATGCATAACTAGCACTCAAGGAGCAAGGAAGATGCTACAAACTTCGCAAATATTTTTAAAACTTCAAAATTGTCCAGAGCCACAGTAAGATTTCTACCAGAAATTCTCCAAGAAATAAATCCAGATTCACAAGCGCTATGAAGAGAAAATTGCTTAACAACTTAAAAGGTTAAAAAATCACAAAGCATCTGGTGTAGATGGAATTGTTAAAGAACTCCTGATATCATTTGATGTAAAAATTTTAAAAGAAATTCAGCTGATCATACAAAACATATCGTAAACTGAAAAAATTCCAGATGGAAAAGTAATTGCTACATACACTCTTTAAAAATGGAGATGAAAGGACGTTACAGAGGTACTTATCCTCTTCCTGCCCCTTACAAAGTTATATCTCAATGTCTCCTGAAGAGGGTACAGCAACAACTGGAATGCAAAACTGGCGAACATCGAATAGGTTTCAGAGCAAATAGTCTTGTCCACAGCAAATTTTAATTCTGAAACTAATTCTCAAGCATCAAAAAATGTATAACAAGAAAGTAACTTGTCGGTTTTAAAAATTCTTACGATTCAGTGCACCGTAAGTCTCGCTTCCAGACACTGAAACAACGTCTCGATCTCAAAACCACTGTAATTATTAAAGAAACACAAAATTCACAAAATCGAAGATAAAATTCATTTCGGAACACGTTTAAATTAAAGCAGAAGTGTTAAAGTGATGAACTCTCTTCATTATTGTTCAAATATGCCTCAGAGAAAGTAATCCAAGAGTGACGAAAGCTAAAAACAGCTTAAAATTGACGAACCAATCGAATTAGGAAGAACCAAAATTGTAGTAGATCGCTTATTTGGTGATTCTATGTCAGGACTTTCAAACAGCAAAAAACAAATCGAAATGCTTAAACAGCAGAAAGAGCGGGGCTCCAAATATCATTTGAAAGAGAAATACATGTCTGTTAATAAATGGTGCTTAAAATTCTGAAAACTAAATACGGGGGAATGGAGAGAGTTTCTCAGTTAAAATATTTATGCGAAACCATTCAAGAAACTGGCTTGGAAAAGACTAGTTATGAAATTTGTTGTCACGAAACGGAAAGAGCGTTCAGGCTTACAAAAGACATACACAATAAAAAAATGCGAAACACTTATTTTATACAAAAAGAGAACTTTGACTAAATTCAAAACATGGAACCGAAATCAATCAGAAAAGTTCAAATTACACCGAAGAGGGAATGTACAAACCAGGAACAAACAAAGAAATTGAAAGGTGTGTCGATATTGTAAGATTACAATTCTACGACCATATTGAAAGAACTGAACTATTTAGATTAACTAGACATGTTGTGGAATTCCACGAAACTTGCAGTAAACAAAAAACTTAAACAATAAAATGGGTTGCTGAAGTACAAGAAGATCTGAAATTAGTAAGAATAACACAACTTCAAACATCAGACGAAAAAAAAATTTAGGGATTTACTTCGCGACTGGACAGACGAACCGAAAAGACCTGAACAACTTCCTCTGACGAGTGGGTAAGTCCCCATCCAAATAACATGGGCACGATGGAAAGCTAAAACAAAACTCTGAAACTGTCCGATGTTGTACAACAAGTGGTCCAGTAGGGCCCAAACGTAAACAATTATAATATATTTTATTAATAAATGGCACTCAATATAAACATGAGTCACTTTTGTTATTCCAGCATGATCAGTTATAGTCAGAAGCGAAACATTCCGCTTAAGGTACGTTAGTATACAAAGTCAGGTTTGCTGCTGAGGGATGGCGTAGCGGCAGGCGTCGGGGTCTACAATTTCAGTTTTCTGTAGCGTTGTTGTACGATGTTTCTGGACATGGCTACCGATCTTCAGTTTGTTGCTCACGATACTCTCTACAATCCCTCGAAGTTCTGAGGTGTCACTTTGTAACACCTTGTAGAAATAAATAAGTTATGTTGTATAGTACTACTCCAACTTCTTTTGACCATCGTATTTTCCTTTTTAATGGGAAATTCGAAATTTGTGGTAAGTTTCTATTGGACCAAACTGCTGAGGTCATCGGTCCCTAGGCTTAGACACTACTTAATCTAACTTACGCAAACTAAGGCAAAGGCTACTCCATGCGGCTCTTTTTAATAGGATATAAAAATAATCTACAATCATGCTAAAGTGTTTCTATTCATTAATGAATGCCAGTACATCAGTAGATAGGACAATTATTGAAGGTATTTCATAACCGTTTGTGCGACTACAAGAAAGTGCGTATTTTTGGCACCAATATGATCTCATAAGCGAAAAAGATATGACAAGTTTTACCGTTGAACATTGCATTCACTTTACAGAGTGAGAAAACCACTTGTTAGTCGTCCTACTAATGCTTACTCCACTAGGCCGCCTTATATAGGACGACAATCTTTTGTCTGCCAACCTGCTGCAAGGGAGGCACGACGGTAGTGTTTAAGCTTCCACTTAGACTGCTAACCATTGCTGACACAGGCGTGCAAGATGTACTTATACCACACTGTCCGAAGCAAGAAGACATTTGAAATGCAAGCTAGCCAAAATGATTATTTCTGTCATTTACGCCACTCGTTCACGAAAGTGGGGTCCGATTCTCTTGGGACTGTTTTACTTGTACATATAAAGACATGCCATCCAAGAGAAAGTCGGGGTTGCACAATTCTGAAAGAAGTAAGAACATAATCCGATTTTTGAAGTTTATCTAATCTTAGTGTTATAACACTGCTGGGAATAAGAAGAAAAATACAAGGAAATTTGTCGTCGTTGTTGTTAGCTATCAGCACTCCACTAATTTCAGTTTAATATCGATATCTGTGAGTTTCGAGCTCAGAAGAGTCTAAGTCTGGAAAAAATTTTCGTGAATAGTTGCCTTTAGTTGACTTGTTATTACGACTCAGATAACATTTACCTTGCCTGTCTGAAGCATGTCATACTATCTCTGTACTGATTTACAGTATATTACATTCCGTCCAGTTTATTGCACTCTAAATAATTGTGTGTACGCAGCAGTATCAATATAAAATTAATGAAGGAGTAGGTCTAATAATAAACAAGAACCTCTATTCCCTTCAGAAAGGACCTGGAAGAATGTTTGCTTAATGTGTCCATGAGGAATATCTCACAACGAAATGTTACAATATGTGGTTTTTATTTGAATCAAACAAGATATTTCATAAATATGCAAACTCTGATTCCTAAAACTTATGACGTATCCATAAAAGTACCGATAGAAAGTCTTTTGGCGTATATTCTAATTATCCTTGAAACTTATTCCTACTTTACTTCCTTTAGATTTAAGCGCGTCCTATGTAAATTTCTAGTTCCATCGAAAAATATCAGCTAGGAATAAGTCGAATGTGATTTTAAGGTATGAGTTACCATGTAAAGCTGTAAAATGGATGTAAGTCTGAATTTTTAAATGTTTGGCAGTAAAATGGCTGCTCGACACAATCCGCAAGATGTTCTTCAACTCCTCTGGCGAGCAGAGACGCCAGACCTTACAACCATCCCCTATCCCTCCTTCCTATTCCTCCGTCATTCAGCATGTGTGAGGCATGATGCATGATGGGACGGAGTCTAGTAAGATCTACATTACCGGAAACACCCCTTTGCAAAGTGCGATGACTATTGAAAAAATTGTGGAACTTTCTCGCCCATGATGACATCCGACACATCTTATGCACGGTTTTGAAACTGTAGAATAGCTACAGGAGGCTGTAATAGGTGCTGAAATTGTTGTCTAACGGTAAGATTATCTGTGCATAGGTATAGGGTGTTATTGTTATGATAATTTACAGCGTAAAACTTATGTAATATAACGAAAAAATGTTTCCAACATTAGTTTATTGTTTTCGTGCCTCGTTTCACACTATTGAAGCATCAGTTTAATAAGTCATGGTTGTAAAATAGTAATGCTGATACATGTATAGGCATGTCGCCTTGAAAATAAAGCAGACCGTGAAATTTTATTGTTTCAAATGATATTATTCTGTAATTTTATTTAGTACGGTATCTGTTTTTAGTGAGGAACATTTTCCAGAGAATCCATTAATTACTAAAATAGTACTACTTACTAACTAAATTAATGGACACACTAACTAATCAATAATTAAAATATCGGTGCCTTCATTACTGCATTTTGCTTACAAAATAAATACTGCTAGGTTTAGGACCTCAGGCACTAGCTCAGTGTTTTTGGAACCCGGAAGACCTTGACCAAACTAAGCAGCTGTCAAACTTCTGTATGTCCTTATCAGTTCTCACCAATCTGCAATACGTTCTGACATTGTGTTACCATCAAAACCGTACGTCCTCCGTTCCTGAAGTAGCTTACCTGACTAAGTAAACACCTTTGTAACTCCTGTTTCGCCCCACCGACCATCACCTCGTCACATGCTGCTCAGTAGACGTTTACGCCGCGATCTTATCTGGTTTTTACTTATATAACTGATTATATATGGTAATTAAGTCACTCACCTTTCTTTTACAGCACTCTATTGGATATCGTCTTGGCTGTGAGGGTTATTCGGATAGTATGATCGAATTTCTTATAAAACGAAAAGCAACATAGATTTTCCAAAAAGCTGTTTTTATTTAATTCCTTAGATGTTTCTCTGTTTTTCCACATAGCTTCCATATTTGTTTAAATATTTGTCGTAACTTCCCAAAAGCTTTTCTATCCCTAAGTCATAGACGTCCGCCGCCTGTGAGGATATAACCAGTCTTTAACTGCTTCTTTCACCTCGCCATCTGCTGCGAAGCGCTTGCCGCCAAGAAGCTCCTTTAGGTAGCGGAACAAGTGGAAAACACTCTGCGCCAAGTCTAAACTGTACAGGCTGGACAATTTGTTCCCATCCAAAAGATCTGATCCGATTTTGTCTGTGAATGGCAGAATGGAGTCTGGAATTGCCATGCAGCAACAAAACTACAGACGTCAGAGGGCCTCATCGCTTGTTCTGTATTGCACATCGAAGTTTAGTCGTGTTAACACAGTAAGCGACTACGTTTATTGTTGCCCTTGCTACATTAACTCGATTAACAAGATTCCATGTCTGGCCCAAAACACGGTTGCCATAACCTTGCGTGTCGAGATCGTCTGCTTTCTCTTGCCTTTGACTGGTGGCGTCGCGTGACACCATTCTATTGACTGACGATTAGACTGTGGGTTCATGTTGGAAACCCACGTCTCGTTTCGTATGATAATGTTCTCTGACAGTTAACCAACTTCCTTGTGATACGGGCCCGAAAATCAAGAGCACAAGCCATTTTGTGTTTCTCAATAACCACTTGGGAACTTAACGTACTCACAATTTGCGAAACTGCAAGTTTTCGGAGACAATTTTGTGCAAAGTTGTTCTACCCACATTCGGAAATTCCAGTGCTAAAGTTGAAATTGTGAATCGTCGGTCTTCGCGAATCTTTTCGTTCACGGCTTTGATAAAATCTTGTGAGGTCACTGATGGTTTACCCTATGGCGGTTCGTCATGGACATCTTCCCGTCCGTCCTTGAAATCTCTCACCCACTTAAGCACTTTGCTGTCAGTCATCGCAGTGGGGCCATACAACTAACTTCATGTGTCACTCAATTTCCGCTGCTGCGAAGTTCCTTGCTGTCAGAAATCGAATCACTGACGGTATTTCATGGTTGGCGAGCTGATCAAATGTCTTAACCGTTTTGAGCGGACACTGTAAACGACTAACTGCGACAATATCAACGCAAATGGCATCATTTAACGCGCACGGCATGAAGGGGGGCGGTGCGTATACGCGTTTCAGTGTTCCCGTGACATTCAATTAGTCATGGAGATTCGGACCTTCCGAATAACCCTCGTATTTTGCTTAAACTGTACCACAGTGATTAGACCTGTACAACGCCGTATCCAATATACAGTGCTTTTCTGTCCAAATAAAGATCCTGGTGGATCACTTAGGAAATTGTTTTCTTAAAGGATCCTTTCTGTGTCATAGTCTTGGAGAGTCAAGTGAAGGTCTCATTGACATCCTAGCAGACAAGGCCGGCTACCAGAATTTATATTAACGCCAAATATCCAAAGGAAGACGGAAGGATTGGTAGAAGCAGAGCTGGGGGAAGATCAGTTTGAGTTCGACAGAAATGCAGGATAGCTCGAAGTAGTCTAATAATACCCTAATGCGTCTACGATGCATCTTAGAAGGTGCAGAAAGGCAAAGCTAAAGCCATAGCATTTGCAAATTTTAGTGGAAGTTTTGATAATGCTGGGTGTAAGTCTCCCTTTGGAATTATGAAATTATCAGGAAGAAAACAGAGAAAGCGATAGATTGTCTACAACATGTAGGAGAACGAGACTGTAGTTCGAATAATCGAATAACTTGATAAGGAGGTAGTAATTGAGAAGGGGGTGAGACTGAGTTATATTCTGTCCATCATATGATCCAATCTGTACGTTGAGCAAGCAATAAATGAAACCTAGGAGAAGACTGGAAAGGTAAGTAAAGCTCAAAGAAAAGAAATGTAAACTTTAAGTTTTGCCGATGACACTGTGGATTTAGATGTGATTCTCTCCGAGATGGAAAATTATTTGGAAAGTCGGTTCAACGAATACATGGGTAGTGTCTTGAAAAGAGATTAGAAGATGAGAGTAAATGAATGTAAACAGGGGTGATGTAGTGCAGTCTAATTAAGTAAGCTGATGATGAGGAAATTAGATCATCAAGCGAGAATCTGAAATTAGTTGCTATTTGGGCAGCAGAATAACAGATGGCGGCAGAAGAAAAGAGGGTATATAACATAGACTTACAACAGTAAGAAAATCTTTCTTGAAAACAAGAAATGTTTTAACATCAAATCGATTTAAGTGTTTGGAAGTCTTCTCAGGAAGTATTTGTTTGGAATGTAGGCTTACATGCAAGTGAAAAATGGGCGATAAACATTACAAAATTACAGGGTGGAAGAGAACAGACAAATTTGAAACTTTGCCGTGATATAGAAGAACACTGAAGATTAGATAGGAGGACCGAGTAACGAGTGAAGAGGTACTGGATCGAGTAAGTTAAAGAAGAGCTCTATGGAGCAATGCCATAATAATAATAATACGGATGTAACACACCATGAGGCATCAAAATAATTTGATAACGGAGACTACTTCGGGTGGACAGTAAAAACAAACACCGTCTTCAAGAGGCCTTGAAGGCCCAACGGTACTCACCGGCCGCCGTGTCATCCTCAGCCCTTAGGCGTCACAGAAGGGCATGCGGTCAGCACACCACTCTCCTGGCCGTTGTCAGTTTTCGTGACCGGTGCTGCTACTTCTCAGTCAAGTAGCTCCTCAATTGGCCTCACAAGGGCTGAGTGCACCCCTCTTGCCAGCAGCACTCGGCAGAGCCGGACGTAGACCCATCCACATGCTAGCTAAGCCCGACAGCGCTTAACTTCGGTGATGTGAAGGGAACCGGTGCCACCACTGCGCTAGGACCGTTGGCGCGGTAGACAGTAGGCAGGTTTAATTGGAAGTAGGCGCAGCAGTTTTGCAGACATAAAAAGACTTTGAAATACTAAACATTTATCTACATTGAACTAAAACCTGAAACAAGCTTCGCAAATCTTCAGTCAGGCCTCGATATGATTTCGAGGTGATCCAAGAATTGGCAACTTGCTTTAAATGTTCAGAAATGTAAAATTGTGCACTTCAGAAAACAAAAAAAGTGGTATCCTATGATTGTAATATTAGTGAGTCACAGTTGACATTGGTAAACTCATACAAATACCCTGGTATAACGCTTAGTAGGAACATGAAGTGGAACGATAGCATAGGTTCAGTCATGGGTAAAGCAGGAAGCAGCCTTCGGTTCATTGGCAAACTAGGGACGTGCAGTGTTCAAAGGCTCCTACTTTGAAATCACACGTGCCATCCATTCTAGAATGTTGCTCACGTGTGTAGAACCCATGCGAAATAGGATGAACAGGGGATATTGAAAATATGCAGGCTGTTCGAAAATTTACTTTGCAAACTTCTAGGGCCTGCAGAGGAGAGTGAGTATATAATATTTTGAATAGGAACCCATGTCCCGAAACGTACCGTTTCCGTTCTATGACGATTTCAGTCAAGATGTTTTACTCTTCCATTTCTGCTTGAGGAACTGAGTTAAATGTTACGCAGTACAGTTATTACGTAACAATTCGAAAGTAAACGTAACGAAACACCCATTTATCACTTGAGCACATTTGTTAGTATTAACATTTAAAAATTGCGTGTTTACATTATTTCAAAACAAGAAAGAATCTAGCATACTTCAGGTACAGAAGAGTACTGAAGCACTAAAACAGTGGCTCGCTGTGGCGATCCCCACCGTTCTTGCAGCATTGTACCTACGAAGCGTGCTCTGGTACACACTCTCCATCCATTTGGTGTCTCTTAAATTTATAGTGCAGCGGCCAGAACTCGTGCCTGCCGGTTCCTGTTCAAAATATTATGTACTTATTCCCCTCTAGAAGTCCTAGAAGTTTGAAACGGGAATTTCCGGACACTCTACACTGTAGAGAGAAGGGCAGCGGGAATGGTTACAGGTTCGTTTGACCTGCGCGAAAATGTCACAGAGATGACGAAAGAACTGAACTGGCAGACTCTTGAAGAAAGACGTAAGCTATTCCTGGAAAGCCTGCTTACAATCTTTCAAGAACCGGCTTTAAATGATGACTCTAGGGATATATCCCTTTCACCATAGCCCGCTCCATCGTGCGGGTTTGATTTTAGATTTGCCGCGCTTTAAATGAATCACTTTTCCGCGTCACTTCAGACTGCAACGACAGTGCGGACTCCCTGCTAGTTACAGGATCTGTACTGCTAGTTTTTGGTAGCTGTATTGTTTCATAATGCGACCACCAGAGGGCAGCAGATGACTTCAAACTTCGACGAGAAGACAGAGCCACGCGTCCGCTAGGTAAATACAATATATTTTTCTTCATTTCATTTATTTAAGGCAATTCTGCATTATTTTTGACTGAGAACATTTCTCTTAACGTATGTAAGGTTTCTAAACAAGTCCATGAAGGGACAGTTGGATTATATAAATGTTTATATTTGGAGTAGCACGATCGTGCATCTCATGTGTTAAAGACGCCAAACTTTCACGCTAACGTCACCCTCAATGAAGACAGTACAGTAAATATTCGCGCTAAGAGCTATGAACAAATGGTACTGCTTTGATTTTTATGTACAAATAAAATATCCTTTTGTCTTTTAGGGTTAACAAAAAAATGGCTCTGAGCACTATGGGACTTAACATCTGTGGTCATCAGTCTCCTAGAACTTAGAACCACTTAAACCTAACTAACCTAAGGACATCACACACATGCATGCCCGAGGCAGGATTGGAACCTGCGACCGTAGCGGTCACGCGGTTCCAGACTGAAGCGCCTAGAACCGCACGGCCACACCGGCCGGCTTAGGGTTAACAGATGAAGAAATAATACAACTTATTTTGGAGGATTCATATTTAAGTGACCTCTTCAGTGACGACAATGACGACGATTTTGAACCAAGTCATGTTAGATTAAGTGTGACTAATATTTGTGCACATCTAAGGAAAAACTGCTTTCGTTTATTCCATATTAAAAACTATGTGTGTGTGTGTATTTGCGAGAGAGTAGGTTATTTTGCAACATACATATGTTTATATCGCTTTTGTCATACTGTGAGTGATTTCCCTAAATCGCTCCAGGCAAATGCCAGGATGGTTCCTTTCAAAGGGCACGGCCGACTTCCCTACCTGTCCTTCCCTAATCCGATGTGACCGATGACCTCGCTGTCTGGTCTTCCCCATAACAACCAACCAACCATCATACTGTGAAACTTCTTAATAAAATATTTGCTTAAACTGCTGAGTGAAATTGAATGCAAGTGTCACTTTGGTAGTCTTTATCCTTACAACACTGACCTACTGAATTTGCCCTGGCAAACAGAACTCAAACTTTTCGTATTCATTAATTACTCTCAGTATACAACAGAAAAGCGATCTGACTGCTACCAAATTAACTGAAAAGAATGGCCCTGACTAAAAAGAAATCTTAACAATAACCTATACATTTCATTAAGCACTTATCTCACAAAAATGTTCATTACTCGAACTACTGCAATACAGCGAGTGTCAATACTGCCAGCTCAATAAAAGATCCCAACTACCCAAGTCACTAACTACTAATAGACACGAGGTTAGCAAAGGAAATATTTTGTTGCAAACCAAATAATGTATTTTTTTCCTTAATAATGTAACATCCAGTTCAAAAACGAATTGTCATCCAGTGCAAGGATATATAACCATGAATAATTTTCAATCTCCAAGTCGGATACTTCCAGATCGTTAGCCTACACTAACACTTCAGACCTGTACCCTCCATCAATGCTAACTTCTCACATTTAACATCCATCACTGCTGGCTGTTCACATGCAACTGCGCAACAGTACTTCCATATCTACTGGCGACCAACTTTCAACTGCAATACAGCACTGTCGATTAACTTCCAACAACGAGTCCGACGAGCCACAGAGTCTCTTACAAAGAAAGCGCAGTCAGAGATACAATGGAAAACGTTACACAGCGCTGCCAACACAAAAGCAGCCAATTTACAAATGGTTTCTTGAAAGACCTTAAATGAAAAATGAATAGAAGCGCTTCTCAAACAGATCAATACGTATTATTTTACTGGGACAAAACCTAACTAACGGTATCGTGCTAGCAGCGTTTTGAAAAAACTATCGCCCTGAGAATTTTTTCACTATTTTTATCTGATTCCAGAGGTCTTATTGTATGGGAATTGGCATATTTCAGATAAAGGTTTAAAAAATTTCCTCTCGGGGTGGCAAGGGATAACACAACCCCCTACGTATGGCTACGAGAGAGATCACGAGGACAAGATTAGATTAATCACGGCAGGTACAGAAGCCTTTAAACTATCTTCTTACCACGCTCCATCCATGAATGGAACAGGAAAAAGCCCAAATAACTGATACAGTGCAATGTACCCTCTGCTCCGCACGTCACAGTGGTTGGCAGAGTATACTTGTAGATGAAGATGTGGAGAGAAAAGCCTGTCGACCTGCATCAAACCAGTTTTCGGACTGGTGACTAGAATAACAACATATGATTCAGTGGGACATTAACAACGTAATTGGGCATTTTTGTGTGAGATTTATTTCCTATTCGTATTAGTAAGCTGTCGAGGGCGAGGGGAGCAGAGGTTTTAGTGTTATTTACACACGTGCGAAAGCTGCCGGCCCACTTGCGAAGCGTGACTGGTGTCTAGCTACAAGAATCTTGTCGCCGTACTGTCAGGCTTAAGTTGTGGACCACGTGTAGCAACAGCATCGACATCTTTTTTTTTTTGTGCTCTTCTTGTGGGCACTTAAGCTGTCCGTGTCTCTTCGACAGGGGGCGCAGCCCACAGATCAACGCGGCAGAGTGGTTTGGCCATATGGCAGGCAGGCACGGCGGAGGCAGGGAAGGCGTAGGCGCCGAGCCCGAGCGGGCTGCCGCGCGAACCGCTGACCTTTGCTCTCTCACCTAGTCTAGTCGCGTTCGCGTGACAGACCGCAGCCGCTGGCACCAGCTTTTTCTCTCGTCCTCAGAGGAGTAAAGACGTGCCGGCTAATCCTGTCCTATTCAAGTGCGACCCACTTTTGAGGAAACTCGTCTTATCGTTTCATTCATAATATAGGCGTGACTGTATCACACAGCAGCATCTACGAGGGTTCAAAAAATGGTTCAAATGGTTCTGAGCACTATGAGTCTTAACATCTGAGGTCATTGTCCCCTAGAACCTAGAACTACTTAAATCTGACGAACGTAAGGACATCACACATATCCATGTCCGAGGCAGGATTCGAACGTGCGACCGTAACGATCGCGCGGCTCCAGACTGAAGCGCCTAGAACCGCTCGGCCACTCCGGTCGGCATCTACGAGGGAAAGACCAAGTCTGGCGCTGCCTATCTCCACTTTGCCAATGGGCTACGCCGTTTCATCTGGCTGCTCTAGTGGTATGATGGGATACAGCGGTGCAGGGATTTAAATGTGTACTAGAAATGCAGGCTCTTGCTGCAAGCAAAACAATAAATTCATTACGCATCGTTAGTTTCTCGAGATGATAATTAAAAATTAGTGGTCACTCCTCGTGCGACTACATCTATACTCCGAAGACCAGCTTACGGTATATGGTGACGGCAAGACAGTACTAAGCGAAGGAGTGAACCCTGGAATTCCGAACCAATATGCACGGAGATTCAATTGCCCCAGCCAACGTACCTCACTACAAAATGTGACTACATTAAATTTTCTCTAAAAAGATTCTTTAATTTTTTCTGATGGAGTAATAATTTGCGCGTAGTGGCGAGAGAACTTGAAAATGCCGCACGTGGTTTGTGAAGGCAGATATAACGTTGCAGGTTGCATAAAACGACATCGGTAGGGGCAGCTGCATCACCTTTTGTAGAGAGTCTATATAAGAAAAGGAAAACAAATTTGATGACTGTATTACAGTAGGTGAAGATGAGATGAGAGACGTGATACTGTGAAAAGAACTTGACAAAGCACTTCAAGAATAATGTAGTAATTCCAAATCCAAAGAAGAAAGGTACTGATAGGTGTGAATACTATCGAACGATCAGTTTAATAAGTCGTCCCTGTAAAACACTGACACGAACAATGGAAAAATTGGTTGAAGCCGACCTTGGGGAAGACCAGTTTGGATTCCGGAGAAATGTAGGAACACACGAGGCAATACTGACCCTAAGACTTACCTTAGAAGCTAGGTTAAGGAAAGGCAAGCCTACATTTATAGCATATGTAGACTTAGAGAAAGCTATTCATGGTGTTGACTGGAATACTCTCTTTGGAACTCTGAAGGCAGACGGGTAAAGTACAGGGAGCGAAAGGCGATTTGTAACTTGTACAGAAACCAGAGGGCAGTTATAAGAGTCGAAGGAAATGAAAGGGAAGCAGAAGTTACAATGGGAGTGAGACAGGACTGCAGCCTATCCCCGATGTCATTCAATTTGTACGCTGAGAATCTGTGAAGCATACTAAGGAGAAATTTGGAAAGGGAATTGAAGTTCAGGGAGAAATATAAAAACTTCGAGGTTTGTTCATGACACCGTCATTCTGTCAGAGAGTACATGCGAGGTGGAAGGGTGTTTGAACAGTATGGATAGTGTCTTGAAAGGATTTTATAAGATGAACATCACTAAATTAAAACAAGTGTAATTGAGACTAGAAGGTATCAGATAGATTATATAATGGTAAGACAGAGATTGAAGAGATGGGACCTGGATAACTGACTAAACCAGAGGTTGCACAGAGTTTCAGGGAGAGCATAGGGGAACAATTGACACGAATAGGGGAAAGAAGTACAGAAGAAGAAGAATGGGTAGCTCTGAGGGTTGAAGTAGTGAAGGCAGCAGAGGGTCAAGTATGTAAAAAGACGAGGGCTAGTAGAATTCCCTAGGTGACAGAGGAAATATTGAATTTAACTGATGAAAGCAGAAAATATAAAAATGCAGTAAATGCAGCAGGCAAAAAGGAATACAAACGTCTCAAAAATGAGATCGACAGGAAGTGCAAGATGGCTAAGCAGGGATGGCTAGAGGACAAATGTAAGGATGTAGAGGCGTATCTCACTAGGGGTAAGATAGATAATGCCTACAGGAAAATTAAAGAGACTTTTGGAGAAAGGAGAATCACTTGTATGAATATGTATCCTATGACTAAGCAAAGAAGGGAAAGCAGAAAGGTGGAAAGAGTATATAGAGGGTCTATACAAGGGCGATGTACTTGAGGACAATATTATGGAAATCGAACAGGATGTAGATGAAGATGAAATGGGATATAGGATACTGCGTGAAGAGTTTGCCACAGCACTGAAAGACCTGAGTCGAAACAAGGCCCCAGGAGTAGACAGTATTCCATTAGTCTTAATGACGGCCTTGGGAGAGCCGGTCCTGACAAAACTTTACTATCTGGTGAGCAAGATGTATGAGACAGGCGAAATACTCTGAGACTTCAAGAAAAATATAATTATTCCAATCCCAAAGAAAGCGGGTGTAGACAGATGTGAAAATTACCGAACTACCAGTTTAATAAGTCACAGCTGCAAAGTAATAACGCGAATTCTTAACAGACGAATGGAAAAACTGGTAGAAGCCGACCTCGGGGAAGATCAGTTTGGGTTCCGTAGAAATATTGGAACACGTGAGGCAATACTGACCTTACGATTTATCTAAGAAGAAAGATTAAGGAAAGGCAAACCTACGTTTCTAGCATTTGTAGACTTAGAGAAAGCTTTTGACAATGTTGACTGGAATACTCTCTTTCAAATTGTAAAGGTGGTAGGGGTAGAATACATTGAGCGAAAGGCTATTTGTCCGCAGCTCGTGGTCGTGCGGTAGCGTTCTCGCTTCCCGCGCCCGGGTTCCCGGGTTCGATTCCCGGCGGGGTCAGGGATTTTCTCTGCTTCGTGATGCCTGGGAGTTGTCTGATGTCCTTAGGCTAGTTAGGTTTAAGTAGTTCTAAGTTCTAGGGGACTGATGACCTTAGATGTTAAGTCCCATAGTGCTCAGAGCCATTTGAACCATTTGAAAGGCTATTTACAGTTTGTACAGAAACCAGATGGCAGTTATAAGAGTCGAGGGGCATGAAAGGGAAGCAGGGGTTGGGAATGGAGCGAGACAGGATTGTAGCCTCTCCCCGATGTTATTCAATCTGTATATTGAGCAAGCAGTAAAGGAAACAAGAGAAAAATTCGGAGTAGGTATTAAAATCCATGGAGAAGAAACAAAAACTTTGAGTTTCGCCGATGACATTGCAATTCTGTCAGAGACAGCAAAGGACTTGGAAGAGCAGTTGAACGGAATGGACAGTGCCTTGAAAGGAGGATATAAGATGAACATCAACAAAAGCAAAACGAGGATAATGGAATGTAGTCGAATTAAGTCAGGTGATGCAGAGGGAATTAGATTAGGAAATGAGACACTTAAAGTAGTAAAGGAGTTTTGCTATTTGGGGAGCAAAATAACTGATGATGGTCGAAATATAGAGGATATAAAATGTAGACTGGGAATGGCAAGGAAAGCGTTTCTGAAGAAGAGAAATTTGTTAACATCGAGTATAGATTTAAGTGTCAGGAAGTCGTTTCTGAAAGTATTTGTGTAGCCTTGTACGAAAGTGAAACATGGACGATAAATAGTTTGGACAAGAAGAGAATAGAAGCGTTCGAAATGTGGTGCTACAGAAGAATGCTGAAGATTAGATGGGTAGATCACATAACTAATGAGGAGGTATTGAATAGAATTGGGGAGAAGAGGGTTGGGTTGGGTTGTTTGGCGGGAAGGGACCAAACAGCGAGGTCATCGGTCTCATCGGATAAGGAAAGGATGGGGAAGGAAGTCGGCCGTGCCCTTTCAAAGGAACCATCCCAGCATTTGCCTGGACCGATTTAGGAAAATCACGGAAAACCTAAATCAGGATGGCCGGACGCGGGATTGAACCGTCGTCCTCCCGAATGCGAGTCCAGTGTGCTACCACTGCTCCACCTCGCTCGGTAATTGGGGAGAAGAGGAGTTTGTGGCACAACTTGACAAGACGAAGGGACAGGTTGGTAGGTTATGTTCTGCGGCATCAAGGAATCACGAATTTAGCACTGAAGGGCAGCGTGGAGGGTAAAAATCGTAGAGGGAGACCAAGAGATGAATACACTAAGCAGATTCAGAAGGATGCAGGTTGAATTAAGTACTGGGAGATGAAGAAGCTTGCACAGGGTTGAGTAGCATGGAGAGCTGCATCAAACTAGTCTCTGGACTGAAGACCACAACAACAACAACAAATGTGAACTAGTCCAATTAAATCATGAGATGCTGAGGGTATTAGATCAGGAAATGAGACACTGGAAGTAAAGGATGAGTTTGCTATTTAGGCGGCAAACCAGTTGATGATGGCCAAGGTAGAGATGATAATAAATGGATGTTATGCTAAAGGCATTAAATTTTGAATAACCTGTTTTTTCTGCTTCCTTAGATGGCATGTGAAAAGTACTTCCATATACAAAAAGGGCTATATCCAATGGTAGCTGATGTAAGTGCTACGAAGGCCAGAAAATGGGATGGCAGATAACTCCTATGACTTATTCATACTAAATAGGGTAGGGCAAAATATGTTACGTCAGTTGGCTATACTGAGATCACTTCCGCTTGCTGTTGGGTTTATTTAGCATGTCTCTTGCGTGTCTTCTTTGGCTGTACAAGGATTGTGAAAACAATAATTTTGCAAAGGGAAGTAACAAAAAATGGTAATTCTTAATGAAAGTGTGAGATTTGGAACCAATTGCTCTTGATTATGTAATGAACATCATAGCAACAGCTCGCAGTAAGGAATCATTTAAATTTGTTTAGATGAAAGGCAGTTATTTTATGGACTTCCAGCAAGCAGCTGATACGATCCTTAACTCAACTAAGATTAAGATAAGATCTGGTTCATTTATTAATATCACCAGACTTGGGGTAATTCAGATAAAAAGATATTTCGTGAAATAGAGGGATGGGAAATGATAAGAGTGTCGAAAGAAGGATGGCGAAGTGATGATTTCAAAACGATCACATTCAGTGCGGTCTCAGGAGCAAAAGGGTTTTATTCAGAGGAGAAAAGAGACCTGAGGTGAACGAACAGTTTTACAATGTTTCACAATGAACAGTGAAATTATTACTAGAAACAGGAATATTATAAAACTTTTTAGTGAACTAAGCCCAGTCAGCATTTCACTGGAAATCTATTTATAAACATTAAAGTTTATTTGTTGTTTTTGGAACATGCCAAGTGATAACTTGCTTCCCTAAGGTCAATGAGAAAATATTAATATGGAGCTAGTGCATATTTATGTTAATGTTATTTGAATAAACTTTATTCTGGATAACCTAGATAGAGTATTGTGTTACTGAGCCCTTTAGCATTATAGCCCTTCAAATGAAGATCGACAATTCCACGAAAAGAATTTCTGAAAAAGAGGAATTTGATAACATCGGGTACAAATCTAAGCGTTAGGAAGGCTTTCCTGAAGGTATTTGTCTGGAGTGTAGCCTAAGACGGAAGTGCAATGTGGACGATAAGCAGCTCAGACAAGAAGAGAAGTTTTTTGAAATGTGGTTCTACAGAAGACTGCTGAAGATTAGATATTGGATGGGTAGATGGAATTATAAACGAGATGTTGAGTCGGAATGGGGTAAAAAGAAAATTAAGGCAAAGCTTGACTAAAAGAAGGAATTAGTTGATAGGACACATCCCGTGTTATCAAGGGATCTTCTGTTTGGTAAAGGAGGGTAGTGCGGGGGAGGGGGAAGGATACTGTACCGTGGCAGTTTGACAGTTTTAGGTGAGGAGTGTTTCTAACTGTGTTTGTGTAAGATACCGATAGAGGTCGGGCCTGAACTACCACTGCCAACCGCAGCAAACATTTGTGCACTTCAATTTGTTTTTTTTTCTTGTTATTTTGAAATGAATGAAGAGACTAATCATGGTGCATAAGGGGATACGAAAATGACTCTTGTCACAACAAAGGAATCAGCAATACCTACGACCGTTATTTCAGTCCTGGTCACGGCTGACTGCCACGATATACTGTCCGCATAATAGAGAGGCCTTGTCTCCACATTTCACATATATTTTAAGTTTCGTTATAACCTTCAGTACCGTCGTGCCTCTCATTCTCTCGTGCTTGGTGTCACAGCGACAATTTGTTACAGAGGTCTAACATGTGCAGCTCCAATATGTGAAGTGTGTGCCTGGAGATGCATTGGGTGCAACGCGTCTTAGAGTGTTTTTATTCTCTATCCTTTGTATTCCTTTTCCAAGAAAGAAGTAATACGGATTTTAAAAGGCATGGCCTACACCTAAACAGGACTGGGAAGGGAAGACCGGTACAGATGTTTCTTGAAAGTATATGGGATGGATCTCGGGCCACACATGGTCAAATACCTGTTGTCATTGGCAGAAAAAGTAGGTCTTTTTTAGGATAAATCCGGACAACAGTTTCCCCTGCCTAAAGAGTATCTCCAGCAACTTAAAAAATACTCAAACAATCACTCACAAGACAGATTTTAACACTTCAAATATCACATATACCAGATGTCACAAAGGAAAACAAACCACTGGAAAGAGTAACATGGGGCATTTTGCAGAATTAACAATCCTCCATCAAAACATGCAATCAATACAAAATTAAATACAACTACTAGAAGTTGAGCTCCAATCTTTGAACTGCACAGTAATTTGTATTACGGAGCACTGGTGTAGAACACAGAAATCCAACATCTAGTATTATCATCGTATGAAAAGGCAAAATCTTACTGCAGAATTACTCCAAGGGGTGGAGGATCATGCATTTATATGAGAAAAGGAACACAGTTCAAATCAAGACATGACCTGAGTACAGTAAGTGAAGACAAACACATTGAAATATCAGCTATTGAATTAACAGGGCTTGATATTACCAAGAAATTAATCATTTTGTGTGTGTATAGATCTCCCAAGGGCAGTGTGGACACTTTTTTGATTAAATTAACAGAAGTTCTAGATGAAGCCTCAAGTACAAAGGTCAAATAATTTTGTGTGGGGACATTAACATCACCACTAATGTAATAAACGAATCCAGCAGCACCTTCATAAACATCGTTTAAAGTTTTGGCATGTCCCTATTGGTCAATAGTTCAATAAGGGTTACTACAACGACTGCATCAGTAATTGACCATGTGGCCACAAATATGGACAGGGCAAAATGTGATGTAGCTGTAAAAGATCTCGGACTACCAGACCATGTCTGTCAAATAATAACAGTAAAATCAGGCATCGAGTAATTCCCTAAACTACAAGTCTACAAACGACATCTACCAAAATAATCAAAATAAAAGATTTTTCAAAAGAGCTAGAAAAACAAAGCTGTGATGAAGTGTATAAGGAAACCAATGTGAAAATGAAATTATCTAAATTCTCCAGATTGTTTAAATTGAACTTTGGAAAGGAATTTCCGGAAGTATGCATGTTTGTATCAACATCTCACAAAAACAGATGGATAACAGCAGATATTAAGAAGTCCTTCCACACACATAAACAGATCAGTTCCATGAAAACGATTGAAAATGATCCAGAATTCTTAAATTTCTATCATAGATACAAAAAGATCTTTAGGAAGGTGCTGACTGCTGCAAAAAAGTCGTTTAATGACAAAATAATATATAATGTAGAGAATAAAAGCAAAGCAGTCTAGCACATTATAAAAAAGGAAACGGGGAGAAGCAAAAAATTCCGAATAACATAATGCTAAGGGAGGGGTATAAGGTAATAAATGATCCACAACACCTAGCAACCTATGTAAACGAGCATTTTTCAAGTATTGCAGCGAAGTTACAGCAAAAATTCCCCAAAATAAATATAACACCTGTAAATAATGTTGCACTAAATACAATGATGTTACTTCCAACCACAGAGAAGGAAGTCAATAAAACTTTCCAAAAACTAAAAAATAAAATGTCAGTAGGCTTAGATGAAGTACCAACAATTCATAGGGATTATACAACGTCCCTTAACAAATATAATAAATGAATCCTTCACATCAGGGACATTTCCAGTGCAGTTAAAACAGGCAAGAGTCTTACATTTCCTTAAGAAAGATAATGCAGAGATCATAGAAAATTACTAGTCCATTTCCCTGCTGTCAGCATACTCAAAAATAATAGAAGCAATTATGAAAGGCAGATTAATGAATTACCTGATTAATACAAAATTTGAAGCGAATCACAGTTTGGTTTCCAAAGTGGCAAAAATACAGAGCTAGCCATTGTAGAATTCACAAAGGTTGTACTTGATGCTCTTGATAAAGATGAGTGCGTCACAGGCATATTTTTAATCTTTCTAAGGCGTTTTATACAGTTGACCAAAAGATTGTATTAAATAAATTAGAGGCATTAGGAATAAGAGGGGTAGCTAATGAACACATAGGGTACAAAGAGTAGAGATAACACATACTTCAAATAGATCTAAACATTTAGTAAAACACTTATCAGAATCAAAGTACATTAATATAGGGGTTCTGCAAGGTAGCATATTAGGACCAATACTGTTTCTAATATAGATCAATGATTTTCCCATTAGTGTTACTCATGGTGAAAAAATTCTCTTCGCTGATGCTAGCAATATTATAGTCACTGAGAAAACAAGAGAACTCCTTACCAAGAAAGCAAATGAAACTCTTAAGGAAGTTTATGATTAGTCAATAAGCAATAAATTGACATTGAACATAAAGAAAACTAATGCCATGACTTTCAGTTTGAAGAGGAAAAATGACCATGTTAAATTTAATGTAGATGGCACCTCTATAGCCTGTGTAGCAAATGCAAAATTTCTAGGAATGAGTATTGATTCTCAGTTGAAGTGGTGTGAACACACAAACGTACTTGTAAACAGAATGTTGTCAGCATGTTATGCCGTTAGAATCCTATCATCAGTGTGTAGCATGCAGTGTCTTTTAGCTACATATTATTCATATGCACACTCAGTTCTTTTTTGGGGAACAAACGCACAAAATATGAACACAATTTTCAAACTCCAGAAAAGCGCCTTAAGAATAATAACCAAAAATACTAGTCGAGCTCATTGTAAAGATCTGTACAAAACACTAGGGATTTTAACTGCTCCATGTGGGTACATGAACCAGTCAGCTGTGCACAGCAAAAATAACATTGGTAATTACAGCACAAACAGCTCTGTCCATGACCATGCAATAAGAGATAGGCTCAACCTACATTTACCAAGGAAAAAATAAACATAAAACTCAAAACAGCATTTTCTACCAAGGAATAAAACTGTACAATAAATTACCAAAAGAGATTAAAGAAATTGCAAAAATACACTTATTTAAAAAGGCAGCTAGAAAGTACCTGTTATGCAATACAGTTTATACATTGAAGGATTAATCAGATAAAACAGAGTAGGGGTATGATGAAAAAATGTTATACAAATAAATAATAATAATGATGATTATAAAACACCCAACATTCCGCATAACACTTTCAATTTATGTTTTTCTTCCTGGTTCTTTCGTTTCTAGAAATACTTACCCCCTAGCTATGCATAGCGCAATACTAACACTTTCTTTTTCTGATCTCAACATCTCACTCATTATGGAGGGATGCTGACTCAGTTTTTCAGGATAGTAAACGGGAAGTTGCGGTACAGAAAATGGCCCAGAGATCAACAATGTGTGTGCGTGTGTGTGTGTGTAGTAAGTGAAGTGTTATGAAACAATGCGTGTATAGTGTGTGCGGTGACTGATAGTGAGATATGAGTGAACAGTGTGGCATTACATTATTTAATAAGCTATTTGTAAGAAAAGTATTGTATACCAGGAGTAAATCTAATGATTGTTCCTAACTAGAATTCTGTAAATATATGTATATACGAATTAGCTAATTTTAAATTGATATAAACTTATAAATACTTTGTCATGTCCTGTATCGTTGTAAAAAGAGGTCAACAGATGAATAAAGCTACTACTACTACCGTACTTAGTGTAGGAATCTTCATGTGCATCTCTCTCACTCCTCACTACGTCACTATACTTTGCTGAGCGCTAGGTAAATACTTGGATTGGCGGATCTGTACATTGAGTGTCCTTACGGCACAAAGCTTTACTTATAACCGATTAGGAAACTTTTGATCTAAATGTGTTGATAGGCAGATGTACGTATCATCAGAAGTTTATGTTTCCACACGACGTACTATTTATTCTTGGAATATTGCTGTTTTTACTGGCGGCAATTTGTTTGTGGAACGCGATATTTCGGATGATTTAGGCCGTAAAATCCCTGTAACATTAGCAGGTTCTTCTAAGTTTCTTGCAGACGTGTAATGTCATATCTTGATTCTGTAGCCTCTTCGTAAAGTTCGTACATAATATTCTTGGTTATTACTTCACTTGTTGACACATTTTGCTATGGGTGACTAGTAAGGGCATGTTACCTAAAGTTAAATACCATGTTAGTGTGCGCTATTCAGTCTGGAACCGCGTGACCGCTACGGTCGCAGGTTCGAATCCTGCCTCGGGCATGGATGTGTGTGATGTCCTTAGGTTAGTTAGGTTTAATTAGTTCTAAGTTCTAGGCGACTGATGACCTCAGCAGTTGAGTCGCATAGTGCTCAGAGCCATTTGAACCATTTTTTGTGCACTATAACTATTTGTTTGTTGGAAAATTAAATGCAACTTTTGGAAAGTAAAATGAAAAGGTGTTAACTTGCGAAGAGCAGATAGAAAAATATTAAATGTAGAAGAAAGTGGTGACAGAAGGGAGGAATACGCAGAGGCCTCTGCGATGGAGACAAACTCGTCCGTTGTGTGATGGAAGAGGAGGAGGAAGTAGTTGCTGACTAACAGGTGGTCAAAGTTTAACCGAGCACTCAATGATCAAAGCTCAAAAAGGCACAATGTATCGGAGAAATACACTATGTGATCAAAAGTATTCAGATATCCCCAGAAACACGAGTTTTTCATATTAGGTGCATTGAGCTGTCACCTACTGCCAGGTTCTCCATATCAGCGACCTCAGTATTCATTAGACATCGTGAGAGAGCAGTAAGGAGCGCTCCGCGGAGCTCATGGACTTCGAACGTCGACAGGTGATTGGGGGTCACATGTGTCACACATCTGCACGCGAGATTTCCACACTCCCAAACATCCCTAGGTCCACTGTTTCCGATGTGATAGTGAAGTGGAAACGTGAAGGGACACGTACAGCACAAAAGCATACAGGTCGACCTCGTCTGTTGACTGACAGAGACCGCCGACAGTTGAAGAGGGTCGTAGTGTGTAATAAGCAGACATCTATCCAGATCATCACTAAGGAATTTCAAACTGGACCAGGATCCACTGCAAGTACTATGACAGTTAGGCGGGAGGTGAGAAAACAGATTTCGTGGTCGAGCGGTTGCTCATAAGCCACACATCACGCCGGTAAATGCCAAACGACGCCTCGCTTGGCGTAGGAGCGTCAACATTGGATGATTGAACAGTGGGAAAACGTTGTGTGGAATGACGAATCACGGTACACAATGTGGCGATCCGATGGCAGGATGCGGGTATGGCGAATGCCCGGTGAACGTCACCTGCCAGAGTGTGTAGTGCCAACAGTAAAATTCGGAGGCGGTGGTGCTATGGCGTGGTCGTATTTTTCATGGAGGAGGCTTGCACCCCTTGTTGTTTTGCGTGGTATTATCACAGTACAGGCCTACGTTGATGTTTTAAGCACCTTCTTGCTTCCCACTGTTGAAGAGCAATTAGGGGATGGCGATTGCATCTTTCAACACGATCAAGCATCTGTTCTTAATGCTCGGCCTGTGGCGGAATGGTTACACAACGATAACATCATGTAATGGACTGGCCTGCAAAGAGTTCTGATCTGAATCATATAGAACACTTTTGGGACGTTTTGGAACGCCGATTTCGGAAAGTATCCTCATCGAGTGTATACTCTATCACTCGTTTCTCACTGGCGATGTTTTGCGTTACTATGTATTTTCCTTCAGTGTTTATGCCTAACTGTACTTCACTAAATAGTGAATGAAATATTTCATTGTTCCTAGAAAATATCGTTCTTCTCGCCATTACTGTACATACAAGATGTATCGTAAGCCATGGGTTGAGTACCACAGGTGAAAGCGTGTGATAATAGAGACAATAACTCCACTGTGAATTTAACTGTTGTGCTGATTGAGAAATTGCTGTTTAGTATCAAATTCACAATGGAATTTGGGGGTAATTCCATACATTATTTAGACCTAACCATTCATAACAGTGATAGGTTTATGCTTTCAAGATTTACGGGAAACCTACCACCACTGAAATTGTAATACCTTCCAGTTCTCCATAACTAGTGACTGACAAATATACTGCGTTTCATTCAATGATACATAACTTAATATTCACCCAATGAGTGATAACAACTTCAAAGCTGAATTAAATACAGTCAGAGACACAAAATTAAGCAATGGATACACTCTTGCCTTGGTGACTTTCACAATGCATAAAAAATAAAAACAACAGGTCTGGTCTTTGCTCTGTGTTCGACAAACCACTTCGACACCATAACAAATGGTTGACGGATCCATATTTTGGAAAACACTCACTAAATGTAATCAGAAAGCTTAAATTAAAAACCTTAAATACACCACTTTATGCGCTCGACACAGCTGGACATCTTTTTCCCAATGGTAAAGACAGCACTTTAGCTTTAGAAAGAAGTGGAATACACACAATCACTTGTAATTGTTTCAAACTCTATACAGCCTTGTTTGGCAGAGTAATGTCTATCCACCTGAAGGAACACCATAGAAGTTTCAGAGAAAGGGAGACTCTACCTTTGCATAGCACCTGCTTAAAAAAGGCCACAGTTGCAAAGTGCAACATGAAGTCTTAATTAATATCTGAAAAGAAACTACTTTGAAAGAATGAAAATTATATGCATGTCGACTTGCCCAAGCTTAGTACTGAATGATGAGACACTGTTCCCCTACTCGCCACTTCTAACTACAGATGCTGCTGTTATTCCCATCCATACCACTTTGTTACTTTGTTAATTACCCCCCCCCCCCCCCTTGCGCTGACATGTTCTATTTTTACTTTATTTCGTTTATTGTAGTTTCTCTTGCCATACTTACTTGTGTTATGCATAATTACATTTGTGTCACTTACATGTTTAGTCTCACTTGCTGTATCGTGACTATTTGTAAAATCTAATCTTTTAAGGACAAGATGATCTTGTTCAGTAACCTTCTTGGAAGATTTCACCAAATTTTAAGGTATATTATTCAACTCATTTTACCCTCTCAGAACAACTGTTGTAATTTGTCATATACTTCATCATTTAATGTGGCACATACTTCAATCTAGATTAATTGTTTTTACATCGCATTTTTACTGAAATAATCTCCATAATTTTAGTCCTAAATCAAACATTAACCATTATCATATTTGCAAACCAACCGACATATCTGCAGTTGTAATATTTCAAAATCTCTGATCCCACAAAAATTTTAAAGTCACACAGACTTATCTTTGTAGCTAACAATGGCGTAACAACCGAAACCCGCTTTTTAAAATAATAAATATTGTAGAATATTTCTCCAGTGTGCTTTTTCATTCACAATGTGTATTTTTTTTATCAGGTAGCTTCCTTGTCTGTTTGGTACAAATTTTGCAACTGATTAACTTCCTAATGAGCCAGTGACTTGAAACTTTCAACATAGGTCATAACTGGATGACAATGCAATATTAATCACTTTCACGTCTGGAGTGTGGCGGAGAGTACTTTATTTTTCTGTCTGTCTGTCTGTTCAGTACCAATTTTGCAATTGATTTCAAAGTAAATCCTCGATGAGCTGAAGACTTGAAGCTTTCAGCTTGGCCTATAATTGGATGACAATGCAGTACTAACTCCCTTTCGTGTTCAGTGTGTGACGGGAGGTACTTGATTTTTCTGTCTATTCCTATTGTTCAGTAAAAATTTTGCAATGGATTTCAAACTAATGTCCCGAAGAGATTCAAACTTGAAACTTCCAGTATAGCTCAGACCTGGTTGACTCTGCAATATTAAATTGCTTTCTCCTCTGGTGTGTGGCGGAGGGTACATTGTGTACCACTGCTACTTCCCCAAATGGTTCAAATGGCTCTGAGCACTATGGGACTTAACTTCTAAGGTCATCAGTCCCCTAGAACTACTCAAACCTAACTAACCTAGGGACATCACACACATCCATGCCCGAGGCAGGATTCCAACCTACGACCGTCGCGGTCGCGCGGTTTCAGACTGTAGCACCTTTAACCGCTTGGCCACCCAGGCCGGAGCTACTTCCCCCTTTTCCTGTTCCAGTCGTGAATGTTTCACGGTAAAAATGATTGCTGTAAACTTCCTTGTGAGTTCGATCCTTACAAGTCTTCACCTTCACGGTCTTTTCCCGAGATATACATAGGGGAAATCAATGTATTGGTTGACTCAAGTGAAGACAAACTGAAATAAACCTGAAATTTACTACATGTCTCTGATGTAATCTCATTAAAATATTTGAAATTGATTGAAAAACTACACAAAAAAGGGGATCTTCCTGACAGATTAAAACTGTGTGCCGGACCGAGACTCGAACTCGGAAGGTAGGAGACGAGATACTGGCAGAAGTAGAGCTGTGAGGACGGGGCGTGAGTCGTGCTTGGATAGCTCAGTTGGTAGAGCACTTGCCGGCGAAGGCAAAGTTCCCGAGTTCGAGTCTCGGTCCGGCACACAGTTTTAATCTGCCAGGAAGTTTCGTATCAGCGCACACTCCGCTGCAGAGTGAAAATCTCATTCTACACAAAAAAGGATTTAAATAAAAAAGTTTTAAATATAACACTTTTTAAAACACACTAAAAAAGAGTAAAAAATGTTCTCCTAGCCCCATACAGATTTATGACGCCATACAGATAGTCCCGAAAGTATGTGCTCGTGGGCTTTTAATAGCTATGACAGTACTTGTAAAATTTAAAACGACAAAAGTGGGGTACATACAGTAGATAATGATAAGGAGTGCAGAGAGTAGCTGTCATCGAGGAAAACCGCAAAACAGCCCGTATCATTTGTAGTATAATTAAATTTTTAGTGACTTAGGTGCATCACTCGTGCATCAGTAATCTGTTGCATGTGCACCATGTTTTTCGTTTTAGATTTTATAAGTCTTGTCACAGCTATTAAAAATTGACAAGCACAATTTTTCAGAGCTGTCTGTATACAGTCTAGATCTGTTTGGGTCGAGAAGAAAGTTTTTTACACTTTTTAGTCTGTTTTGAAAACGTGTTATATTAAAAAGCTTTATTATTTAAATAACTATTTCGATGAAGTCCGCATCTATTAGTAACTGAGCTCAAATTTAGTGCATACGTTAACTTAACAAACAATACTACTTCAGCACATTACATGTCGAAATTTATTGAACACTCGCACCTGTTAAAGGAGATGTACCACGTGTCGTCCTTGTATTTGGATACAGCACTTCACTTGTCTCTGCAGTGATTTACAAGTTCTTTCAGTCATCTCGTAGATCTTTACAAGACAATACAACTCACTACTCCAGCTATTGAACAATATCAATGGCACTGCTGTACACTTTACTATTGAGATAACCCCACACAGAAAAATCCAAAGGATTGTAATCAAGTGGTCTGCAGGGTCAAGGCACCCGCCCATCTCGACCTATCTGTCGTGGACCATATTCGCACATAGAGTACTGTCTCGCATTGGCAGCGAAACGTGGCAGTGGTCCATTATGGAAGTACCACATTCCCTAGCTGTGGACCATGAGTGAAATTTGAGTCCATTTAGATAGGAAATTAATTGAAAAGTTTATATTTCAAATACATTCTTACTAACAAGGGCAGTATTTTATAATGAAGTCAGTATTTGGTTTTAATCACACATTTGTTTCCAGATACATGTCTACTTGAATCGTTTTTGCTGCTTTTACTTTCGTCCACAACACTTTTCTTTATTAATTATGAGAGAGTGTGTTTTCTGACAGCATGCAGCTCCATTGTATGGTTTAATGTTGATAATATCTTCTTGGGTAAAATATTCTGGAGATAATATTGTTGCCCATTCTGATTTTCGGGCAGTGACTACTAAGGTTGATGCAATCGTCAGAAAAAAAAGTTGGTATTCTACAGGTTGGAGGAGGGAACCGAAAATTTGTTAATCAGGTATTATGACAGTGTAGAAAGGGTCATAAGTTCAACTAAGCAGAAAATGAGTGAAATTCGCATGTTTATCTGTTTTATATATAAAGGAGAGTATATGTGTGTATGTCCAGGATCTCCTCTCAAACCCCTAGATCGCTTTCAGCCAAAATAGGCACAGAGGTAGCAGGCCTTATGAGTATCAGCACTGTGGGGTTTATAACATTCTAGCTCCAATAGGATCAATATGGGAATAAAGGTATTTTTCCAACACTTGGTGTATAGACTGCCTTGCACTACAGGCATTTAGTTTGGGAACATTATCAGCCTCCCAAATCAACATACTTTGTAGGGAAGCCTACATGTGAGGGGCAAGAAATGGTTTCCTGTGCTCTGACATGTAGGTTGCCCTCAATAGCAGGTGTGTGGTGTTGGAGCAGTGTTGGCCTTCTTTATTGACCTGCTTTGCAGGTGGCCTGTGTCTCAGGGGCAAGTTAGTAATGTTCAAATACAAGGTATGTAGTGTACCCTGCATGACAGTCATGTTATGCGAGTAACATCAGCCTTCTTTATTTATTTGTATTGCAGAAGTTACAAGTGTTGATGAATATGGCTGGGAACAGCTTGACATGGATAGAGGAGGGAAAGGATGAAGTCAGGAAGGACAAAATAGACAGAGAGAGGTAAGGAGGAAGAGATGCATGAGACAGGTTGATGGTGCAGAGGTGTAGTGGACAGGTGGAAAAAGAAGAGGGGAAGGTGAAGGCCGAAAGAGAGAGATGAGGAGAATACAGCCAAAGGGAAGGAGGAGGAAGACACAGTCGGAGAGAGGTGCGTGGAGCAAATGGACGAAGAGAGGGGGACGAGGAGATGAAGAGACAGAGAAAGTGGGGAGTAGGAGACAGACAGATAGAGGTTGGAAGATGAAGTGGACAGGCAGAGGAAAGAAGAGGCGAACACAGAGAGGGGGAGGCGTGTTCAATATATGTGTCGATCGCACGTGCAGACAAAGGCCGTGAGGAAAAGGCTTACGTACATAAGTCGACATCGAATTTTCCTATCTATGATAATGCGTGTACCAGATTCTTGTGTCCTTAACATTCGAATTTCGTATCATTATCGTGTAATATTTCATTGATTGTGTCGACACTTATAGGTTATAGTGTGTATTTTCGAACATTTATGAGTGCCGCGAAAAACTTTTACCCTGCTGTCCATTGTCAGCTTTGGTTCCCTAAGTTCGTTTTTCAATTACGTATCAAAATAGGTATATTTTTGAGAATTTTCCTAAATTATCAGTGTGATAGATTTTCGTAGCATATCGGCGTTTTTAATTTGGGATTAGTATACACAGACTCATACAGTCCGAATTTCAGTATGTATGATAACCTACTTCGTAGTAAATCAGTGTTTGCGATTTATTTACTGCACCACATATTGTAACTAACATCTTTGTTGCACTTAGTTCTCCTTTTCAACAGGAGTGTATGTTATCAACACTTTTGCGGAAAGTATACGCTATTTTTGTGGTTGTTAGCGACCATAACCTCAAAACGTTTCAGGAAATTAGCAACTTTTATTCTGGGTTTCTCTGTCGCCTTAATATAAATCTCCTTTTGAGTACTAGTTGTTTCAGTTCTTAAGGTGAATTACTAATACTGTTAGCTTGACAGATCCAGAAATTAAAAGAGAATCAGCATGCTTGTTTTAAAATTGTTTTCTTACTGTTTTGTGAAACGTTGCATCAGACAAAATACAGCCCCACTGTGAATTCTATTCCGGAGTACGTAGGCGCTTGCAACCAATTGTAAATGACTCTGGCAACTGTCCAACGATTAGAAGCTGGTGCAAATGGGTGTGTTGGGGAGCTCCCAGGAGCCGCATACCAGAAACACCAAAGGTATCTCAACTATTATTCTCTATTGTGGATCTTGTCTGCTCTACACGGAGTAAGAGATCTATAACTACACGTCCACTTGACTGTGCCTCGTGATGTCCTTAGGTTAGTTAGGTTTAAGTAGTTCTAAGTTCTAGGGGACTGATGACCTCAGATGTTAAGTCCCATAGTGCTCAGAGCCATTTTGAACTTGACTGTGAGTGGCATGAGAGGCGCACTGTATATCGGAGACCAGGGAGGTCTCAGGGACTTTTTCCACAAGGAGCGACTTGGAGATGAAGTGTTGTGTGTTATCTGTTCCGTGGTCGGATCTTGGATTGCTTACGAGTGCTATGAAATTGGTACATGGATTATACCGTTGTTATGGAAGTGTTGTTCAACCTCGTTCCGCAGTTCAAAGCGGCACTAGCGGCACTATTTGCATCTTACAGTATAGAACACTGTATATGTCAAGCAAGTCATCGACGTTACTCTGTATATACTTACACACAGATGCTTAGGCAAACACTAGATTTTCGTATTTTTTGGACATGTTGTTCCCAAACTACATAAAAAATAATTGTCATCCCCCGGCTCTGAGCAAGGTTCTCAGGAAATTTCCTTTGCCTGTAAGGCAAACGCTGTAATTGGATATCATATCCGGAAAATTCTCAATTGGGACTTTTTGTGACACACAATTAGCTCGTGTGGCATTTGGCTGAAGAGTCTCTGAATGGATCAGGGGACAGCCCGCTCCATCTAAAGGATGGAAAGTAAAAAATAAGAGAATGTGTATTTTCAAGAATTTACCCGAACTCGCCGATATACGAGAGGACTTCAGAAAATAAGTAACACATTGCTATGGCAGGCCAAGTAGCTGTATTGAATGCTGTACTGCATGATTTCGAAGTGACTCACATATATGACACTATGTTTCAACATAGTCACCAAGTATCTGCAAACAACGTTCGAAATGTTGTATCAATCGTTCAATTAATCGACGATAGAGATCCGCTCATTGGTCACACAGCCATTCGAAAACCACTGTCTGAACACCCTCATCGTCGGAAAAATGCGATTGCTGCGAATGAGTTCCTCGACTGCCCGGACATTATCATCTGTGGTCGATGTTGATGGCCTTCCTTTCCTATCATCGCTACCCACGTCTTTTGCGGCCTTGGTCAGATTGTTGGCACCGTTTTGCTACAACTGGACGCAACATTGCATTTTGTCCATATACCCCTAGAACTGGCAATGTAACTGTGTGCAATTTAGACGTTCTGCCCTCAAGAATCCTACTGTTTCGTGTACCTGAGCTCAAGAGTTAGTTTCCTGCTGCCGCGTGATGCACTTGTTATCCGCACCATAGCAAAACCGTCTCTGCAGGAAACAGAGAATAAGTACTATTTTCTGACAATGCGCTATTCTTGTTGCGAATTGATTTGGCGTGGGATAACATTCGAATCAGCCGCACGGGGTAGCCCCGTGGTCTTAGGCGCCTTATCACGGTTCGCATTGTTCCCCCCGTCGGAGGTTTGAGTCCTCCCTCCGGCATGAATGTGTGTGTTGTCTTTAGCGTAAGTTAGTTCAAGTTAGATTAAGTAGTGTGTAACCAAATGGTTCAAATGGCTCTGAGCACTATGGGACTTAACATCTGCGGTCATCAGTCCCCTAGAACTTAGAACTACTTAAACTTACTAACCTAAGGACATCACACACATCCATGTCTAAGGCAGCATTCGAACCTGCGGCCGTAACGGTCACGCGGTTCCAGACTGAAGCGCCTAGAACCGCACGGCCACACCGGCCGGCAGTGTGTAAGCCTAGGGACCGATGACCTCAGCAGTTTGATCCCATAGGAACTTGTTACCACCATTCGAATCTCACTTTTTAAAGCCCTCGTACATTTCCTTAGCTAATGAGCTGCGTGGTAAGTAGTTAATTTATCATGCTCGCCGCACACTGAAAGAAGCGTGTGAGTCCTTGCCGCGAATTCGCTTGAGTCTTTGCTCGGTGGTAGAGGACGTGGGAGGGAACGTTTGAAGATCGGACAGAAGAATTTTGTGGGTGAGGTTCTTCGCTTAATAGATTTCCTAATTTTGTTTACCAGTGTTTGGACAAATTACTCCATACGGATACCACGCTTCCGTCGTCAACAGAATGACAGCCAACTGACACAGCCCTCTGTCTCATTTTTAACCGCCACCCTACCGAATTGTACTCATCATCATAATTCAGCCGTAGAATACGACAAAATAACAAATGGAAAGAGAACAAGCAGTGAATTGTGAAGGAATTGGAGAGGTCAAAGTCGTTCTCGTGGATCAGAAAGTGTAATAGTTCATGTGGGAAAGCAAACACAACGTCAGTGGGTTACAGATAACTCAGAAAAAAATCTCTGAAACGAAATTTTATACTAAAATGGTAATGTTATTTTGTACGATGGCGGCTCATGCTTGGTACGGAGGCTTTTGCGTACTTCGTTAATAGTATGTATCTGGGACTATTGTGCTGTACAGAGTAATCCAGCAACATTAACTTCCGCCGCGTGTGTGATTATGGGCATCAGACGACGATAAAAGGGCAATTAAGCTTTTTTTCCTTTTCGTATCACAATTTCAAATTGGACCCGATCTTTCGTCACCACACCAGCTGACCGATCAGGCCTGCCTCCTAAAAGTGTCGTCTGATGCAACAGGGCGTCGTTTTGCACTTCACCGGCTGTTTCTAAGCCAGTTTCAGGAGCAGACCGCGCGGGCGAAACGGGGGCAGCGGGCGCGTTGCCATAGCGACCGGACCGGCCGCTGGGCGTTGCTCCGGTGCAGTTGCAACAGACCAGACCGGACCAGACCCGCCGCCTATCGCCCTGGCTATCTCGCCCGACAGTGAAAGTAACCTCACACACACACACACACTCACAAACACAATGTAGCGGCCGATACGTAACGTGTAAACGACCGCCGAGAGCCGTCCGCACGCAGCGCAGGTTGCAGCAGAAATCCCTTTGTTGTGTCTCTCCGCACGGAGCCGGATGTAGCCTTCCCATTAGGTGGATCTCCAGTGGAGACATTCCCTCTCTTCCTCCCCCCCCCCCTCCCACCCTCACCTACCGCCAGCGCACGTTCATTCCACGGTCACTTCCCCGCTCCGCCCCGCCACGCCGCAGCAACTACCTTGAGCTTGCGTAACAGGAAACGTCCTTAACATTGGTCGCGCTCTCGGAAACTGGTTTCCCGCGCGGCTCGCGTGAAAGTGGAGAGAAGGTTAAGGATTCATTCCCCCCACGGCGCAACCGGACCGCGCGCGGCCGTTTGTTTACGTTGCAGCTACTTTGACCTGCATGTGTGGACTGCAAACTTTCGTTAGGTCTTGCAAAACACCACTCCACCCAACAGTCGGTCAGCGCAGTAGCTAGTGTCTGGTGGCTAGTCGGCGTGTCCAGTGCTCTGTCAACATTGAGGTCATCGAAGAAACTTGGTGCGCTGCTAAAAAAGCCGGTCACTGGACCGTTCAGTACTCGCCGACATCGACACTGCAAACTCTGCATTCGTAGCTAATATCAGCCTTCTTCTGCTATTTCTGTATGTAACCCTCACTCGATCCCCAAACATACCGCTAAGGGGGAACGTCATCAGGACAGTCGTCAATGAGTCTAGCGAATCAGAAAGTTAGGGATTATGTTTTTATCTCTGCAACGTTTTTGTCGATGGCATCTCAGACGCACGCTGCTGCAATGTGTTTCATTATGTGACAGATTACAACCGTCCTCAGGTTACACTTTGTGGATGTTGATTATTCCTACAACATGTCCTCTTTCGTAGCTCAATGGTCAGTATGTCTGACTGCTTTACGGAGGACACGCGTTCGGTCCCCGGTACTGTTTGGTAGGAGGACTGAAACGGTGTGCACTCAGCCTGATGCCAGGTAAGAAGCTAACTGAGTGTGGAGTGACGGCTCCAAGGTCTGCAAAGCCAACAGTGGACAGGAGAGTGTTGTGCTGACCCCGTGCCCCTTCCTGTCGCATCCAATGACGCCATTTGCAAAGGATGGATGATGGTCGGTCGGATCTCGATTGGCCCATCGGGCTCAAAAGGCGGAGGTTTGCTTGTATCATTCGCAGAACTTCGCATGGTCGATTCTGGAATACACATTCCATCATCAGATGTATTAGGGAAACCGATCACTTCTACGAGTACATCTGTTCACTGACGATGTCCATGCATGGATAGCCGACAGTTACCGAAATGAACAATTCACCAGGTAGGTAAAAGTCACGGAGTTACGAGAATTTTTTTATTTTATTCTGTTTTGCAACAAACACAAAACCTAAACTGACCACAGAGAGTACCAATCACTGGTTATACAATAATACTAGTTGTTTCGCATTTTGTCGTTGGTCCCTTACCATCTCATTATTGCTCCTAAAGTGCTACTGATGTCTTACGTACGACCTACTCTCTCCCCAGTACATTTTTTGTCCAGATAGTGAGTTATTTATGTACCAAGGTTGGCTGAAATTGCTGCAAATGCCCCAGAGTTCTCCCCTACATCCCCGCCCTAGAGATGCTAGACTGTCTTGACCCCACACAATTTATTTTTCAGATAGGATGTTATATGTACCAAGCATAGTTGGAATTGTTCCGAACATGAGCGATTTAACTAATGAAACACACGTCCTTCTTGTGCTGTTTGTTCTTTTGGACAAAATTTCATCATAATATAATCGCGATTGACACCATACAGCTTCGCGATATTGCACATGAACACTATGGATGTGATAAGATAGGTTACTTTCGATTATTTACAGATATATACACATAACACTCTTCCCACCCCTAAACCTACTCTTATGGGTGAAATGTCATTGGCACTATCATCAGTCAGCGTATGGAACCCAAAAACTTTGGACTATACTACATTATTAGTCGTCCTGAATTATCTTCCCGTCAATTCCATCCCATCCATTTCCAACCATCCCATCCATTTCTAAGTTCTAAGAGTACCTAATCACCGTTACCTCTCGCCCTCCCTTCTACGTACTTTCTTTCCATATAGTAGCTTCAGCATGTGCCAGATATGGCTGAAATTACCACAAGTATTCCGTAGTTCTCATTTTCTCCCACACTACTCGTTTTTAGTCAGTAAGTCATGTGTGCAGCATGTCTGGTTGGAAATGCTGCAGATATTCTAGAACTATTGTGGAACATACACACACAAACACATCCATTTAATATTCTATCATATATTTCCTGGCATCACATGTAGGGTCTTCCTGTGGCTATTGTGGAACCAGTGCCAGTTTCCGCTGTTCAGAGGAAGGAAGTTTTGTCAAGATTGGAGATGATGAGTTGCTATTTTCGTAATATTTCTCAATTGGTTGTGCTTGAGGCTACAGTAGTGACTCAGGTGCGAGGCTTTTCCCAGGATGGCCATTGTATTCCAGCATGCGATGGAGATTAACTTTGAAAAGGCGTGACAGAAAGCGGCTCTTTGCTGAAGAGTACTCTTAGTGGAAATTGGAGATGGCCAACGGGAATTTGGTGTTTTGAAGGTTTCCTTCATGGATGGTCCTCACTCCTCAGTGGTCAATATAGTTGTCTGCCAACGGTTCCTATGGAAGCCTCGAAAGAGCTCGCAAGTGCATATCCGAGCATTCTGATTGAGTCATTTCCGGTTTTCTATAGCCGGCCGCTGTGGCCAAGCGGTTCTAGGCGCTTCAGTCTGGAGCCGCACGACCGCTACGGTCGCAGGTTCGAATCCTGCCTCGGGCATGGATGTGTGTGATGTCCTTAGGTTAGTTAGGTTTAAGTAGTTCTAAGTTCTAGGGGACTGCTGACCTCAGATGCTAAGTCTCATAGTGTTCAGAGCCATTTGAACCATTTGAAACCGGTCCTCCACTTGGAAGTCAAATGCGGTGACTGCTTAGTTATGGAGGTGGACCATACGAGAAAAAATTCCAGCCTAGGAAAAATTGCACAAGACCAACAAGATGAACACCCGAATTCGTGGGCAGAGTGATGTGAAGACACTTCGAACTGCAGATACATCTGTAAATATGTCAATATTGGCACAAAATTGCAGAATGTTTCTTGCTTTATTTTTTTTTTTCGCAATGACGCAGAACAACTTGGGATGGAACTACCACTGAGCTACCCAAGATCAAAGAACATAAAAGCGATTTGGATGTTGGGTAATAACCATCATTCGTAATGTAACGTAGTGCCCAGCTCCGTATAAGCACAAATGATACCGTGCAATGAAATGTATCACAGAAATCGTACTAGCAAGCTGCCATTAAAGATACGAAAAATTATCATAAACGGTAAAAATTACAATAAAAACGTGAAAAAGGACCAATTAAATATTAAACTAACTTTTTTTGTAGTGCAGAAGTTTCCTTGTAGTATTAGGTTTAATTTACTGTTACCCAGCAGCATGAGTTGGTCTACTCCAACTGTGACTCAGTGATAATTTCCGTTATTGAATTGGATAATGTTCCATTCCTCAACATTTAAAGGAAACTGCCAATCTTTACACCACTTTGAAATCAAGGTCTGACTGAACATTTTTGCAGCTTGTTTCAGACAATACTTTATTATAGACAAATGCATCTGTCTGAGGATATTGCTAATACACTCCTGGAAATGGAAAAAAGAACACATTGACACCGGTGTGTCAGACCCACCATACTTGCTCCGGACACTGCGAGTGGGCTGTACAAGCAATGATCACACGCACGGCACAGCGGACACACCAGGAACCGCGGTGTTGGCCGTCGAATGGCGCTAGCTGCGCAGCATTTGTGCACCGCCGCCGTCAGTGTCAGCCAGTTTGCCGTGGCATACGGAGCTCCATCGCAGTCTTTAACACTGGTAGCATGCCGCGACAGCGTGGACGTGAACCGTATGTGCAGTTGACGGACTTTGAGCGAGGGCGTATAGTGGGCATGCGGGAGGCCGGGTGGACGTACCGCCGAATTGCTCAACACGTGGGGCGTGAGGTCTCCACAGTACATCGATGTTGTCGCCAGTGGTCGGCGGAAGGTGCACGTGCCCGTCGACCTGGGACCGGACCGCAGCGACGCACGGATGCACGCCAAGACCGTAGGATCCTACGCAGTGCCGTAGGGGACCGCACCGCCACTTCCCAGCAAATTAGGGACACTGTTGCTCCTGGAGTATCGGCGAGGACCATTCGCAACCGTCTCCGTGAAGCTGGGCTACGGTCCCGCACACCGTTAGGCCGTCTTCCGCTCACGCCCCAACATCGTGCAGCCCGCCTCCAGTGGTGTCGCGATAGGCGTGAATGGAGGGACGAATGGAGACGTGTCGTCTTCAGCGATGAGAGTCGCTTCTGCCTTGGTGCCAATGATGGTCGTATGCGTGTTTGGCGCCGTGCAGGTGAGCGCCACAATCAGGACTGCATACGACCGAGGCACACAGGGCCAACACCCGGCATCATTGTGTGGGGAGCGATCTCCTACACTGGCCGTACACCACTGGTGATCGTCGAGGGGACACTGAATAGTGAACGGTACATCCAAACCGTCATCGAACCCATCGTTCTACCATTCCTAGACCGGCAAGGGAACTTGCTGTTCCAACAGGACAATGCACGTCAGCATGTATCCCGTGCCACCCAACGTGCTCTAGAAGGTGTAAGTCAACTACCCTGGCCAGCAAGATCTCCGGATCTGTCCCCCATTGAGCATGTTTGGGACTGGATGAAGCGTCGTCTCACGCGGTCTGCACGTCCAGCACGAACGCTGGTCCAACTGAGGCGCCAGGTGGAAATGGCATGGCAAGCCGTTCCACAGGACTACATCCAGCATCTCTACGATCGTCTCCATGGGAGAATAGCAGCCTGCATTGCTGCGAAAGGTGGATATACACTGTACTAGTGCCGACATTGTGCATGCTCTGTTGCCTGTGTCTATGTGCCTGTGGTTCTGTCAGTGTGATCATGTGATGTATCTGACCCCAGGAATGTGTCAATAAAGTTTCCCCTTCCTGGGACAATGAATTCACGGTGTTCTTATTTCAATTTCCAGGAGTGTATTATCCGCAAAGTCATTAACATACAACATGTACAGCAAGGGTCCCAACACACTTCCCTGTGGCACACCCGATTTTACTCCTATATTTTTCGATGACTCTGCAGTCAAAATAGCTTTCTGCTTCCTCCCTGCCAAAAACTCCTCAATCCAGTCAAAAATATCTCTTGTTATCCCATATGAATATACTTTAATAATAAGTGTAGATGTGATACTGAATGAAACGCTTTTTGGTAATCGAGGAATACTACATTTACCTGAATATCTTGATCCAAGGCTTTCAATATTCACGTGAGTAAAGTGCATGTTGGTTTCCACATGTCCAATATTTTCCGAATCCATGTTGGTTGGCATGGAGAAAGACGTTCTGTTCGAGATAATTCATTATGCTTGATCTCAGAACATATTCTAAGATACTACAACAAACCAATGTAAAGGACATTGAGCGATAGTTTTGTGGTTCACTTCACCATCTCTGTAGATGAGTGTGACCTACGTTTCCTCCCAACTTCTGCGCACGGTTTGTTGTTCGAGGGATCTGCGACGCACTACAGTTTAAGGAGGGCCTGGCTCAGTAAATAATTCAGTATAGAATCTGATAGGGATTCCTTCCTGGCGATTTGTTCAGTTTTAACGATTTCAGGTGTTTCTCAACGCCACTGAAAGTAATATCTATTTCACTCATCTTTTCAGTAGTACGTGAATTAAACTGGGGCAAAACTGTGTTTTCCTTTGTAAAGGAACATTTGAAAACGGAGTTGAGCTGTCTAATTTTCCTTTGCTTCTCTCAATCTCAGTTCATGTCTTGTCGATGAGTGACTGGGCACTAACTTTGATGCCAGTAACAGCCTTTACATACGACCAGAGTTTCTTTGGATTTTGTGAAAAGTCTTTCGCCAATATCTGCTATGCTAGTCAATGAAGGTTTCGCTCATTGCCCTCTTGACAGCCAAACATGTTTCACTCATGATCTCTTTATCTGTAGTCCTATGATTTGTTTTACCCCTATTATGCAGTAGTCTCCGTTTGTTTAGAAGTTTCTTTACATTGACAGTATGCCATGGACAGTACCTTCCATCATGAACTGTCCTACTGGGCACATATCTATCCAGGGCATGGTCAACCGCTCTTTTGAACTTGAACCATAGTTCCTCTACATGTATTTGGGAATGTTTCTGATAGTAACTGGAACAATGAGAAGTTTAACGCTGTGCCATGGACAACGGCGAGGATGGTTAAATTGATTTAATATTTACTTAATTTAATATTGCTGCAGAGCTGAAGATTAATCTGGATACGGTAATAAACGTTTCCGAGTAAATTTTCGAGCGCCACATATTGCCAACAGTGAACAGGTTATGTACGCGCCCTTGAGTGATATTTAGCTTGACGCCACGGTGACTCCGGGGACCAGACAGAACGAAAGTGTCATTAGTAAAAGTAATTAAAATTAAACCTAATACTACAAGGAAACTTCTGCACTACAAAAAAAAGTTAGTATAATATTTAATTGGTCCTTTTTCATGTTTTTATTGTAATTTTTACTGTTTATGATAATTTTTCGTATCTTTAATGGCAGCTTGCTAGTACGATTTCTGTGATACATTTCATTGCACGGTATCATTTGTGCTTATACGGAGCTGGGCACTACGTTACATTATGAATGATGGTTGTTACCCAACGTCCAAATCGCTTTTCTTTGATCTTGGGTAGCTCAGTGGTGGCTCCATCCCAAGTTGTTCTGCGTCATTGCGAAAAAAAAAAATAAAATAAAATAAAGTAAGAAACGTTCTGCAATTTTGTGCCAATATTGACATATTTACAGATGTATCTGCAGTTCGAAGTGTCTTCACATCACTCTGCCTACGAATTCGGGTGTTCATCTTGTTGGTCTTGTGCAATTTTTCGTAGGCTGGAATTTTTTCTCGTATGGTCCACCTCCATAACCATGCAGTCACCGCATTTGACTTCCATGTGGAGGACCGGTTTCAAATGGGTCCAATGGCTCTGAGCACTATGGGACTTAATATCGGAGGTCATCAGTCCCCTAGAACTTAGAACTACTTAAACCTAACTAACCTAAGGACATCACACACATCCATGCCCGAGGCAGGATTCGAACCTGCGACCGTAGCGGTCGCGCGGCTCCAGACTGAAGCGCCTAGAACCGCTCGGCCACCGAGGCCGGCTTGGACCGGTTTCAATTCCTGGTATAGCTATAGATTTTTCGTGGGCGGAAGCACTGAAACGGGAACAATGAGTCTCATGAGTCCAATTGAGGAGCTACTAGTTTGAGGAGTAGCAGATCTAGTATCTTGAAAGCTGACAATAGCTGCAAGAACACTGAGCCGTCTCTATGTCCTTCTATACCGCATTCAAATGGCGCCATCTGGTAGAAAATGACGTAGTGGCCGATCAAAAAACAAACAAAAACCATCCGAATAGGCCTTGAAGGCCCAACGATACCGACTGGCCGCCGTGTCATCCTCAGTCCTAAGGTGTCACCGGATGCGGAGGGGCACGTGGTCAGCACACCGCTCTCCAGGCCGTTGTCAGTTTTTGAGACCGGTGCCAGTCAAGTAGCTCCTCAGTAGGATTCACAAGGACTGAGTGCACGCCACTTGCCAACAGCACTCGGCGGAGCCGGATGGTGACACATACAAGTGTTAGCCAAACCCGACAGCACTTAACTTCCGTGATCTGACGGGAACCGGAGTTACCATTGCGGCAAGGCCGTTGGCATGGCAGCCAATCAGCATCACGTTATTCTCTGAGCCTGATTGCAGATTTAATTTTTTCAACTATTAAAGAGCATATATATCGAACAGAGTTGTACAATATGCTACCGCAGGTCAGCGTGGTAATATTCTAGTTGAAACGTTGCTTTCGTCCATTCTTCGGGGGCGTCGCGTGGCTGCAGCCAGAATTCACCAACTCGTCGTCAATGAAGAGTTCTGAGTAACTGCTGCGTTTTTCTTGCTGCAGTGCTAAAATTTGCTTCTTTTTTCAAAACACATCAGAGTTTAGTAAGATTCACCTCACCAGTACTCTAACGCAGTTCCAGAGTGTTATTAAGCAAGCTACTGAGTGCAAGACAGGTCCATAACTCGTGAAAAACCTCATTGTTAGTATAAAAATAAAAATGTACCGTCTTCACTTTTGTTGTCCTAAACACTCGCCAACTCTCATTTCCCAAGTTGCCGATGGCCTTAAAAATTTGCACTATTCTATTCAAAGAATCTGTAGTTACTTGTATATTGCAATAGATGCAAACAATATGCTAAAATACTTCTTTGCATGCTATCATATGCCAACAACTCGTATCAGTATCTTGAACTGTTTATAGGACAGGATGGATGTTATGAATAGTTCATTCTCAGTGTGCTGTTTGCATGTGCAGCTGAAGCGAATGTGCTACATACAACACATTTTTGCAACATCGGAGATAGACATTAAACTCCTCCTATGTTTACAGAAACATATGTTACGTTAAATGCATTTCATACGCGGCATGGTATGACGTAATACGCACTAAATGTAAACTTTTACTTTTCATTGTAGTAATTTTGAAATATTACAGTAACTATGACCATTAACGAAAATATAGGCATTTACCGTAAACTGAACAATGAGGCTATAAGATGTGAAATAACAATTTTTTTTCCTGAGAAGTTTCTTCAGAATCGTTTGAGAAAGATCGGAAAGCAGCCTGAGTGCGCACGATGCATGGCCTGCAAAATCATGTCATCCGAATCCATGTGAATTTTGGCTCAGCGGCTATCCACAGGAACTCATTTATCAGGGAAACGTTAGGTGTCTACCTGATCCGAAGGCCAGTATACAGGAACACGTTGTTCAGATTACACCGGAACTGCTGCGAGCAACTGTTGCTCACAGCATTTTACGGACGCAGCATCTCGTCACCGTCTCCAGTGCTCATGCTGACCTAACTGTGTAAGCTGCAGTTAATAATAAAATAAAAATTATGTCCGTCTCTTTTCTTTCACCTTTTCTACCCACGCCCCAGATTTGCATCTGGAACTAGTTTTTTTTACACCGTAAACCTGCTCTGCATTAACGCGTTAGAGCATCTGCATTGTTTCGCTGCCATACGATAATTACAGACCACACTGAACCTCTGTGAGTAGCTGCACTTTAATTATAACCACCCTGTAATTTCATCCGTCTAGGCCATTCTCAAGTGATTTTACGATAATGTACGAAATAAAATGTGTTATATCACATCCACGAATGGAAATGTAATGATGAGAAAGTAAGCTTACCGGAAATACATTTACCTGCAATAGAAAACTATGCAATACGACTGGAATGAAAGTCTTTAAATTTGTGTCTTCTGTTTGGGTTGTTTCAAAAATTCTGTCTTTTTGTTTCGATGGCTTAACATTTACAAAGGTATTAAACTAATCAAAGGGTAAAGCTAAGTATGCAGTAAATGGAACAATAATTTGAAGTACTATGACTGTATATTTATATGTGTATATGAGGAGGATGAAAAAATAATAACAAATAAAACAGTGTGGAAAATAAAATAAAAGACAAAAGCCATTGAAATATATGGTCAAGCGAGATAAGATTTTGAATTTATTTTGTTTTATAGACGATTTTTGATTGGTCATTAGCAGAATGTGACTGAAGTTATCGAGAAATTATTGTTCTATAAATCTAGTTCACTTTTTAAATGACTGTAAATTTCCATCATCATCATCATCATCATTTAAGACTATGCCTTTCAACGTTCAGTCTGGAGCATAGTCCCCCTTATAAAATTCCTCCATGATCCCCTATTCAGTGCTAGCATTGCTGCCTCTTCTGATGTTAAGCCTATTACTTCAAAATCATACTTAACCGAATCCAGGTACCTTCTCTTTGGTCTACCCCGACTCCTCCTACCCTCTACTGCTGAGCCCATGAGTCTCTTGGGTAACCTTGCATCTCCCATGCGTGTAACATGACCCCACCATCTAAGCCTGTTCGCCCTGACTGCTACATCTATAGAGTTCATTCCCAGTTTTTCTTTGATTTCCTCATTGTGGACACCCTCCTGCAATTGTTCCCATCTACTAGTACCTGCAATCATCCTAGCTACTTTCATATCCGTAACCTCAACTTTGTTGATAAGGTAACCTGAATCTACCCAGCTTTCGCTCCCATACAACAAAGTTGGTCGAAAGATTGAACGGTGCACAGATAACTTAGTCTTGGTACTGACTTCCTTCTTGCAGAAAAGAGTAGCTCGTAGCTGAGCGCTCACTGCATTAGCTTTGCTACACCTCGCTTCCAGTTCTTTCACTATGTTGCCATCCTGTGAGAATATGCACCTGTTCTAACTTTGTTCCTCCTATTTGGCACTCAATCCGTTTATATCTCTTTCTCACTGACGTTACTTTCGTTTTGGAGATGCTAATCTTCATACCATAGTCCTTACATTTCTGATCTAGCTCTGAAATACTACTTTGAAAACTTTCAATCGAATCTGCCATCACAACTAAGTCATCCGCATATGCAAGACTGCTTATTTTGTGTTCACACATCTTAATCTCACCCAGCCAGTCTATTGTTTTCAACATATGATCCATAAATAATATGAACAACAGTGGAGACAGGTTGCAGCCTTGTCTTACCCCTGAAACTACTCTGAATCATGAACTCAATTTACCGTCAACTCTAACTGCTGCCTGACTATCCATGTGAAAACCTTTAATTGCTTGCAAAAGTTTGCCTCCTATTCCATAATCTCGTAGAACAGACAATAACTTCCTCCTTGGAACCCGGTCATATGCCTTTTCTAGATCTATAAAGCATAGATACAATTCCCTGTTCCACTCATAACACTTCTCCATTATTTGCCGTAAGCTAAAGATCTGATCCTGACAAGATGATTTTCATCTAATTGGTCCTCAACTAATACTCGCACTTTCCTTTTAACAATACCTGAGAAGATTTTACCCACAACGCTGATTAACGAGATACCTCTGTAGTTGTTACAATCTTTTCTGTTTCCATGTTTAAAGATTGGTGTGATTACTGCTTTTGTCCCGTCTGATGGAACCTGTCCCGACTCCCAGGCCATTTCAATTATCCTGTGTAGCCATTTAAGACCTGACATTCCACTGTATTTGATGAGTTACGACTTAATTTCATCCACCCCAGCTGTTTTATCGCACTGCAATCTATTGACCATTTTCTCCACTTCCTCAAATGTGATCCTATTTCCATCGTCATTCCTATCCCATTGTACCTCGAAATCTGAAACATTACCGATCGTATTTTCACCTACATTGAGCAACTCTTCAAAATATTAACTCCATCTGCCCAAGGAATCCACAGGATTCACCAGCAGTTTTCCTGACTTGTCCAAAATACTTGTAATTTCCTTCTTACCTCCCCTTCGAAGACTGCTAATTACACTCCAGAATGGTTTCCCATCAGCTTGACCCAAAGTCTCCAACCTGTTTCCAAAGTCTTCCCAAGATTTCTTCTTGGATGCTGCAATTATCTGTTTGGCTTTGTTTCTTTCTTCAATATAACTTTTTCTGTCTACCTGAGTACGTAGCTATTTTTGATACGCCTTCTTTTTCCTTTTAGAATCTGCCTTGACTGTGTCATTCCACCAAGCTGTTTGCTTCATCCTACCTTTACACACTACTGTTCCAAGACATTCTTTAGCCGCTTCTAGTACTGTGTCCCTGTACCTTGTCCATTCCTTTTCCAGTGACTGTAATTGGCTACATTCAACTAACTGGTACCTTTCTGAGATCACTGTTATGTACTTGTGCCTGATTTCACTATCCTGAAGTTTCTCCGCTCTTATCCTCCTACATATGGACCTGACCTTGCACTTTCGGCCTCACAATCCCAATTTCACTGCAGATTAAATAATGATCAGTGTCATCAAAGAATCTCCTGAATACACGTGTGTCCCTCACAGCCTTCCTGAAATCCTGATCTGTTATTATATAGTCAATGACAGATCTGGTTCCCCTGCCTTCCCAAGTATACCGGTGAATGTTCTTATGTTTAAAAAAGGAGTTTGTGATTACTAAGCCCATACTGGCACAGATATCCAAGAGTTGTTTCCCGTTCCTGTTGGCCTCCATATCCTCTCCAAATTTACCCATAATCTTTTCATACCCTTCTGTTCGATTTCCAATCCTGGCATTAAAATCACCCATGAGCAGAACACTGTCCTTGTCCTTTACTCTAACAACTACATCACTGAGTGCATCATAAAAACTATCCATCTTATCTTGATCTGTCCCTTCACAATGCGAATATACTGACACAATCCTAATTTTCTTGCTAGACACTATCAAATCTATCCACATCAGTCGTTCGTTTACATACCTTATTGCAACTACGCTGGGTTCCATTTCTTTCCTAGTGTAAAGCCCTACACCCCATTGTGCTATTCCTGCTTTGACTCCTGACAAGACCTTGTATTCTCCCACTTCCTCTTCTTTCTCACCCCTTACCCGAATGTCACTAGCAGCTAACACGTCCAGCCCCATCTTACTTGCAGCCTCTGCCAGCTCCACCTAGTTCCCAGACTAGCCCCCATTGATATTAATAGCTCCCCATCTCATTACCATTTGTTTGCCAAGTCGTACCTTATGAGTCCCTGGTTTGTCAGTTAGATGTGGGACTCTGTCACCTCCAAAGGTCGGAGGCATTTTGCTCTGATTGTTGCCAGCATCATATTTAAAGTACCAGGGAAGCAGGTTGCTAGCCTTAATTGCCCCGAGTCCCATTGAGTTTTACCCCTAACGGTTGAGGGACTAACCGGTGGATTTGGTAGTCTTCGCCGTATGAGCTATTTCTTCTAAAATATAGAAATTTACATTCATTTAAGAAGTCAACCAGACAAACTTTTTAATGAGAAAATAGATCTACAGAACAAGGAATTTCTCGATAACTTCAGAATTCTTACAATTTTTTATCTCTTTTCAAATACTTGTACACATAAATATACAGTCAGTGCTTAGCTTTATTCTCGGATCAATGTAATGTCTTTGTAAATATCAAGCTGTCAGAACAAGACAGCATTTGTGAACCAACACGAATAGAAGTCACAAATTTGAAGATGCCGCAGTTTCAATGTATATGACACAATTTTTATCGCAGGTAAATGTTTTTCCAATAAGTTTACATTTATACCATTAAAATTCCATTTGTGGAGGCAATATTTTCGGTTCTGCACAGAATCACAGAGTGAGCTGATAGTGTCCTAGAAGGCTGAAACTTCTTGTGAACCAATATACTTATTGCAGGAAAACCCGCCCGGGTAGCCTGTCACATTAATTCGATTACTTTCGTTACCGAGAGGTACGCCGGCTCTGGATCGATTCAGTGCCGCGGATTAAGAACGAGGGTTCGCTGTCCTGCCCAGCCTCGCTTTGGTTTTTAGATGGTTTCCCACATCCCACTAGGTGAATGCCATGCTGGTTTCCACGTTCAGCCTCAAATACACGCTACATGAACATTTAGAACACTTTCTCTCACTTGTACACAGAATTTACTGTATACGCAGACAGACTGGATATACTGCTTCTGTCCTGACTGATCACCTTAGCTGTTTGGTCTCCTTAAAGACTTACTCAACATTACAGCAAAAGTAAAAAATGCTACCTTTCTTTAGTGAAAAGCCTTTCTTATAGATTAAACATTAGAACTAATAAGAGAAGGTGACACATGCTATTCGTTGCATAGCTGAAACCTATACGCGAACAACAATACTTGGACACTGTTGTCCACATTGTGTATCTACCTGCTGCATTCATTTTAAACATATGTCAACGTAACCAAAATTTTTATTAAAATTGTTATTATACCAAAATTAAAATAATAAAGAAAAAGACCAAATAATTATTATCAGAACATGTGCCACTAAACATGTTACCTTACTGAGTCAGTTCGACTTTGCGTCGAATTCCAGTACATCTACAGGATGGAAGAGATATTTGTGACCATTGGGTTATTAGTATTGTCACTTGTGTCACAGAAAAATGTACCAATCGGCATACTTACAAACCAAGGCTTATTAGCACACAACCGAGGACCAAACAGATCGAAAACATACGAAATTGTAATATTTATGATAGCTATATACACTGTCGGAAAAAAACATCACGACACCAAAAAATAATTAACGTAGAGTAATGAAATTTCTGTAATACATAAGTGATTAAATGCAAGAACATAGGTTAATGTGAGCGCGAGGTAAGCCACTGCAAATGTGAAACGCTAGTACATTAATAACCCATGTAACCGCTGTAATGTTGACTGCAAGCATGCGCCGTGCATCCATTGTATTGTACAGGTGACATATGCCAGTTTGTGGGATTGAGTTCCATGCCTGTTGCACTTGGTCGGTCAGTACAGGGACGGTTAATGCTGACTGTGGATGACGCTTATGTTATCGTCCGATGATGGCCAGCATGTCCTTGATTTGAAACTGATTTGGTGATTTGGGGCATACAATATCGTCGTCGTAGCCTTGTGCTGCAAAGGTGCGGCGGATGGTGATCAGAGGAGTCCCGCTATGAAAAAAAGCGGCGCCCCACACCATCAATTGTGGATGTCGGGCCTGATAACCATATGGCCCTGGGGACTTGCGAAAACGTTTCTGTAGACGTCCAGGACAGCAGTTGGATACCAACCTGACTGTCACCATACGGCCCTACATACTTGGTATTCGACACTCTAATGTGCCAATTGGACAGGACTTGACGTGACATGCAGCATTGTCAACCAATGCCAAGCCATGTAGTTGGTTGCATAAGGACTAGAGATGGACCAACGCGTTATTGATTTGCTCAGTTTGTAAAGCTCTTTCTCTTGAATAAATCACCCGATTTTTCTGAATTATAGTCAGTTGTTCGTCTGCATATGGGCACCACATATTCCGATTTCCGTTACATTGGAATAATTTCTTCGTGCTGCATAGTTTTTTTTTGTATTAGAGCGTAAATACTACGTCTATTCAGAAACCATTGTCAGAGTCAGTTCTAAATTCATGGAGCCACACAGATCGCACACAGATTTCTCGGAAGTCTCAGTTAGTTGCACTGGCTTAGGCCCCCATTTGAGAACCAGACTGGAGCGGTCTCACATATCCAGAGGTGAAATGTTTCTCATCCTTAGGTCCTGACGACTTCGAAACATATGAGACTTTCCATTCTAAAGCCTGACCTCCATATCTTCCTGACACAAATTGTTGGAAATCTTCGGTTACCAGTTGAATTACATCGTTAGTTTGCTAACTATTCGATGCAGGAATTATCTTTGCTGTTGCTGTTGTCGATCTCGTCACCGACGAACCATCTCAACATTCACTGTTGCCGCCCGCGGTGGCTGTGCGGTTCTAGGGGCTACAGTCTGGAGCCGAGCGACCGCTACGGTCGCAGGTTCGAATCCTGCCTCGGGCATGGATATGTGTGATGTCCTTAGGTTAGTTAGGTTTAATTAGTTCTAAGTTCTAGGCGACTGATGACCTCAGAAGTTAAGTCGCATAGCGCTCAGAGCCATTTTGAACATTCACTGACACGAGGTGAACTACATTTATTAATTACATCGGGACTTAACTCGTCTTGCCTCAAGGCAGTCTCTCCTCCTCTCTCAGAATCACAGGCCCTCTGCTGTGGTGCAAGGTTTTGGTTTCTCGTAATATATTTTAGTAGTCGATGGTTGATGTACATGTGTTACTAACAGTGAATGTTTACATTGACGAGAATGTCTTGTGGTTCACAATCGTATATGGCCTACATTCATAAAAGATGTTAAATTCGAATTTCCTCTTGAATACCATTAAATAATGGGGTTTATTGGGTTTCGAATGTTTAGAAGAGGAATATGGAATCTACATTTGTAACTGGAATCGATGAAACTGGAATTTAGGTAAGAGCTAGGTATTCTCCTGGGAATCTGCTGATACCATGTGAATTTTACTTTTTTCTTGGCTAGGATACATATTCTACTGAGACATCAGATTTTTAAGAACAAAATTGCTTTTAAGAGGTCAGGAACAAATCTGAGACGGAAGGAGGTACTAATTAACATATCTTCATTCGCATCATCAAGGGATGCGTTTAATTTTCTGTTTGCCTCTTTCTAGAATGGTGTAACTCTGTTGTTGCAGTCATGTCGCGCGCGACTTCGATGCCTCCGCTGTCGCGCGATTACAGTCGCGCCATTGGAAACGGTTGCGTGCAGTTACGTTAAAGCAGTGGTATTGGAGAGGCGCTCATCTACTGCAGCGCGGGTTGTGTTATCACGACCGCCGCATTGGAAAGGTACCTTAATCGACCTATTGGTAAGCACGGGTTACTTAGCCATGCACGCACAGACACGCGTGTTTGCCGTTGTCGGATACAAGGTCGTATGGAACCGCCTGCGTGTCGGCAGTGTCTTAACAACCTTTGGTATGCGGGATCTCTCAGATAGCCTTTATTTCAATGACCGCAACCTCGACATGTATCGATGTGAAAGGTTACGCTAGCTGAGTAAGTCGATACGTTCGATCCGCTGCCGGTGAAAGGAACCGAACTCCAGATGTCGTAAGTACACAGTATTGCTGTAGGGAACATGTCGCAACCATTCTAAATCGGTATTTCACTCGAGATGAATATTTTTTTTATGACCTGTACCATATCGGGGCGGCTATAAGAGTGTGAAGGGTATTTCTTCAAGTATTCATAATGAAGAAATTAAGGAGTTTAGTACAGATTAAAAATGCTGATAAACATTTGGTCACGAATACATTTACAGTTTCTTTCTTATCCGTCTTCGAAAAATGTGATTTATATTTACGTGACGGTTATTTCAAATATCCGTTATTTACTATCTATTGCATCGCGGACAATTTTTGCAGTTCAGTTAACAATATCTGGAAGGAATTACAGTAATATACCTGATACATTATAATGGACTCTTTTATTTTTGAGAAGGTTAATATATTTGATGTACAGACAAAATTAAAACATATTTCATTGAAGGAGTCGTATTTCTGCTGCATAGAACCTACAATACGCTGTCGGCAGTGAAATTCAGTTTCGAACTCAGTCTGAAACAAAGACAGTTCAATATAGTGAGTGGCTGTTGTTTATTTACATCTCGTTTTACAACACATATTATGGCTGCATTCATGTCAGCATATGTCACGCTGATTTATCATCCAACTGAGTCATCTATACGGCAAATTGTACCTACCACAGCGTGTTTCGCATACCGACGGGAGCGAAAAAATACAAGCAGAATAGGTGAAATACTTCCAGAAACAAGTAACAGTAAAACGATCAGTAGGGACAACATCCGGAACACAGCCGCGTGGAAAAAAAAAAATGTCGTCCAAAGCCAGCAAATACGACTATACAAGATCAATAGCTGAAGTTATATTGAGATGTCGAATGGATGCAGGAAGAAAGTTTGTCAAGGTTAGCGAAAACCTTGAAGGTGAAAGGAAAGAAAGGTCAAAAACGAAGTGAAGAAATGGAATTGAGGAACTCTGGCAAAAGTGGTACGTGTACGTGACGAAGAGAGTGAACTTGATGACAGTTTAGAAGAGATGGAGATATTTGTGATTCTCGACACCGTGGTAAACAGCGAGAAAGTATTTAAGTCTCTAGTCTAAGACATTAAGTTATGATACCCATTTCTCTCACGATTATTACAGTTTTCTTTCACTCCGAAATAATGATTCGTAGCTTTTTTTTTTTTTACTGTAGTCTGTCTTTAAAAAGGAAGAATGTAAATGCCTGTTGGTGTTATCTGAAATCTCATTAGAAAGTGATTCCAAAACATTACATTTTTATATGAGGTATAATCTTTATATTGTGGTATCTGCGAATTACGTTCACTACATGACAGCTACATATTCCGATGACAACTGTTTTTTTCTAAAGGGAGTGGCCTGAAACGTCGTGTTTCCCAAGCGTGGTCACATCCAAAGCTGCCAGTTAGCGGTCTGACGGCTGACCTTTTATAGCAGCCTGCGCTGTCGGCCGTTCCCTAGCCGGCCGAAGGCGCGAACTGGGTTCAGCGACCGGCCCCTGCGTCCTTGTGCGTTCTTGAACACTACGCTTATTTCCAGACCAGCAAGCCACCCTGCTATTCTCTGAAAGTCCCTTGCTTTAGTGACACTGCTCCAGTTTTACGATTCCACACCGATAGAATTCAAGTGTTTTTGTCGACATTTCATCAACAGAAATAGTGAGAATGAAACTCTTTTTCTTCGTTGAGGACAAGTGCTTTGTTCTTATGGGGCCAGTGAAAAGATCGCCTTAAATTTTTTTTTAAAGTCATCAGTCTTTCGAATTGTACAGTGATGTACTTTTTCGGGAGCAGGCCTTTCCCTCATAATTTTTGTTGTCCAATACTTCGTTTCCATGTTTGGATGACGTCTATACAGGTTACGGAGATAAACGTCCAAATTCTCCGAAATTAACTGCCTCACAGCAGAAATACTTCGAACAGTTTCCTGTTATCAGAAGCACGAACAATTAAGCTGTTGATTCATCTTTTATGTAGTGTGATACCGACTTTTGCCTCTTCTTCTCTCGTGCTAATATTTCTTATCGCTGCATTTCTGCTGCACCCTACATCGTCAATTCCTTGTTTTATATTTTCTAATCTCTGTTCGCCTCCACACATGTTACTCCTGTTCTGCTCCTCATGCTAACTGTTCCGGGTTCCATTCGTGCACCCTCCATCAATCGGTTCGTTGTGGTGACAAGAGCTTTACGTAGACTTCTTCTCTCAGTTTGCCTTATAGTGTTTATTCATTTCATATTTCATCTGTTGTTGATGATTCATCTGTTGATGATGTTAATAGGCTTATGTACCGTCACATCACAAACCTTCCCAGTTTTACCTCTGGTTTTCCAGCGATCCATGTTTCCTCTTTGGTACAATGGTGTCTTCTAGTTTTAGTAATATTTTCCTCACTACCATATCAATCTTTAAAAGCCTTAGATGTCTTCTCTTGAATACAGCTTTCTTCCCGTTCGCCAGAATGTGTTTTATTCATAGGAGTCCGCTCGTCTCATTTCTCTCCTTTTACGTAATACTTTGGGTATATGCTTTGATTAACTTACAAAAAAATTCAGAGCGTTCAGACACTTCCGACACGGTCAAATATACTTTAAGTTACACCCTTTACATAATTTTTGGATAAATGTTTTGGGCATGATGGAAGTATTTCATACTATTCGCATACTTTTGAGCACCAGGGCGATTGCATTGTGACTGACTGTTCCATTTAAATGGTCTATAAAATACTAGGCTTCATTGAAGGAGAGGAAAGGCAGGGTAGATGCAAGTGCCAAAAGGCATCATGAATTTGAAAAAAATTACGTCTTTAATTTCTCAATTTCCCTCCATTTGCCATCTTTAATCTTTAAGTTTACCGACACCTGCCATCTTTAATTTTTAGATCTGCTATCATCCACCGTCTTTGATTTTTAAATTCTTGTCATTCCTCATTTTGATGACGTCATGCGTACAAGGTCAGTGACTTCATGTGGCGTCATCAGGGATCAAGGTCAAGTTCAAAGTTGTTGATGAGTACATAGAAAAAATGGCCTCACTGGGCCCTGATGCCAGCATCGCTAAAACACAACCCTGGGCTGAAAGGTGCACTGGAATCCTCGCAGTACTGCTACTAACGTGCGTGATGGTGATACCACGCTCTTGAAACCACTGTAGCACGATCCTGGCCTTGTGACAGGGACAGTCATCCTGTAGTAAGATACCATCACTGATGGGGAAGACGTCATTGTTGAAGGGTTGCAGGTGGTTTGCAACAATGTTTACATAGTGCACAGCTATCATGAGGGCTTTTCCTCCAACGGCTCGTCACATGAAAATCCAGGTGAATATAATACATGTTTATTATTATTCTGACCTCAATGGGCTGCATCCATGGCGTAGTGCATGTTTCGAGCAGCCGTTTGCCTAGATGACAGCATATCGAGATATGACCCTCGATCTGGTGTAACAAAAAGCGTAATCCGTCCGACTAGGCGACACGTTTCCACCAGTGTTAACTGACGATCTCGTTTTATCGACAAGAGAACAAGTACGATTCGTCTGATGCGGCATGCCGGCCGCTGTGGCCGAGCGGTTCTAGGCGCTTTAGTCCAGAACCGCATTGCTGCTGTGATCGCAGATTCGAATCCTGCCTCGGGCATGGATGTGTGTGATGTCCTTCGATTAGTTAGGTTTAAGTAGTTCCAAGTCTAGGGAACTGATGACCTCAGATGTTAAATCCCTTAGTGCTTCGAGCAATTTGAACCATTTTTTTTGATGCGGCAACAGTGTGCGCTGAATGGTGTGCTCCGAAACACTTGTGTCTGCACCAGCACTGTACTCTGTCGTCAGATCTGCCTCAGATCGTCGGCTATCCTACTTTAAGGAGTGAGCAAGCCTCCGACCTCCATGATATTTGATGAGGTGTAGACGTCGTTCAACCTCTTTTCTTAGATTCTCGTGAGACTAGTACACGAACAGCTGACTACCTTTGCCATTTTCGAAATGCTCGTTCCCAGACACTGATCCGTAAGAATCTGCCCTTTGTCAGAGTCACTTCTGGGAGAGGATTATCCCATTTGCTCTACCAGGCGGGTACACACTCACGGCGAGCAGTGGTCATAATGGTTTCCCCCATCGTTGTATATACACTGACGGAAAAAAATAATGAAAGTATCTAACCAAAATTGTATACTTTTTTTGTTGGATGTATCGATGATATGATTGTTCTAAATTAATTATTCAGCAAACCTGCATCTGACTGTGTCTGTGAACTTGTTTCTTGCACTCCTCCATTTTGCCAGAAATGCAACATGTATTTGACTCAGCAATCAAGTTTAAGAGAATAATGCCGTTTGTGCAGTGGCATTAAGATGGTACTGGAAAATTAACTTTTGGCCCTGATGTTTACTTGGTTCTTTCATTGGTGGGTAACTTTAGTTTACTACTCATTTTCATATTCAATGCAAGCAAAGGATGTGGATTATGATTCAGGCTGTTAGATTTAAACACAATGTTAATCTCAATATATATATATATATATATATATATATATATATATATATATATATATACACACACTCCTGGAAATAGAAAAAAGAACACATTGACACCGGTGTGTCAGACACACCATACTTGCTCCGGACACTGCGAGAGGGCTGTACAAGCAATGACCACACGCACGGCACAGCGGACACACCAGGAACCGCGGTGTTGGCCGTCGAATGGCGCTAGCTGCGCAGCATTTGTGCACCGCCGCCGTCAGTGTCAGCCAGTTTGCCGTGGCATACGGAGCTCCATCGCAGTCTTTAACACTGGTAGCATGCCGCGACAGCGTGGGCGTGAACCGTATGTGCAGTTGACGGACTTTGAGCGAGGGCGTATAGTGGGCATGCGGGAGGCCGGGTGGACGTACCGCCGAATTGCTCAACACGTGGGGCGTGAGGTCTCCACAGTACATCGATGTTGTCGCCAGTGGTCGGCGGAAGGTGCACGTGCCCGTCGACCTGGGACCGGACCGCAGTGATGCACGGATGCACGCCAAGACCGTAGGATCCTACGCAGTGCCGTAGGGGACCGCACCGCCACTTCCCAGCAAATTAGGGACACTGTTGCTCCTGGGGTATCGGCGAGGACCATTCGCAACCGTCTCCATGAAGCTGGGCTACGGTCCCGCACACCGTTAGGCCGTCTTCCGCTCACGCCCCAACATCGTGCAGCCCGCCTCCAGTGGTGTCGCGACAGGCGTGAATGGAGGGACGAATGGAGACGTGTCGTCTTCAGCGATGAGAGTCGCTTCTGCCTTGGTGCCAATGATGGTCGTATGCGTGTTTGGCGCCGTGCAGGTGAGCGCCACAATCAGGACTGCATACGACCGAGGCACACAGGGCCAACACCCGGCATCATGGTGTGGGGAGCGATCTCCTACACTGGCCGTACACCACTGGTGATCGTCGAGGGGACACTGAATAGTGCACGGTACATCCAAACCGTCATCGAACCCATCGTTCTACCATTCCTAGACCGGCAAGGGAACTTGCTGTTCCAACAGGACAATGCACGTCCGCATGTATCCCATGCCACCCAACGTGCTCTAGAAGGTGTAAGTCAACTACCCTGGCCAGCAAGATCTCCGGATCTGTCCCCCATTGAGCATGTTTGGGACTGGATGAAGCGTCGTCTCACGCGGTCTGCACGTCCAGCACGAACGCTGGTCCAACTGAGGCGCCAGGTGGAAATGGCATGGCAAGCCGTTCCACAGGACTACATCCAGCATCTCTACGATCGTCTCCATGGGAGAATAGCAGCCTGCATTGCTGCGAAAGGTGGATATACACTGTACTAGTGCCGACATTGTGCATGCTCTGTTGCCTGTGTCTATGTGCCTGTGGTTCTGTCAGTGTGATCATGTGATGTATCTGACCCCAGGAATGTGTCAATAAAGTTTCCCCTTCCTGGGACAATGAATTCACGATGTTCTTATTTCAATTTCCAGGAGTGTATATATATAGTTAAAATTTTAAGCCATACACAAAACCTACCATTTCCAACATTTTTGTAGCGCGAATCACTCTTACAAAAAATTTTACCAAACGCTTACTGTGGCAAACCTTGGACATAGAAATCCTAACTCTGAACATTATCTAACAAAACCAATTTGAAATCATTATATATCTTCTCTCATTTACGTGCTAAAGGTTGGTCAGGGGCAGCGACCTACCTTAACGCTGTCACCACACATCTGCTGCCTCCGTGCACCTACCTGCGACTCCTCCCTTAAAGCTGTCAGGTGTCTGCATGCGCCTGCTGCCTACCTACCTGCGGTGTTGGTGTTTTTTCTTTTTTTTTTCGCGCCCGGCTCTCTTAACCATCAAAGATCCACCTACTCAAAGATATTATACTCGTTCCACCTTGCGGTTGGCAAGTACCGACTATTTTGTGGAGCCACCCTGATCAGACCTAGCACATACCTTTCAGTAATTAATGTAGAGTAATGAAATTTCGGGAATACATTTATCTAGGTAACATATGTAAGTGATTAACATCTTAAGATCACGTTAATGTAAGCGTGAGATAAGCCTCTGCAAATGTGAAATGCTGTTACATAATAACAGATGTAACAGCCTTAATGTTAAGTGCAAGCATGCAAAAGTGCATGCGTTGTGTTGTACACGTGCCGGATCTCACAGTTTGTGGGTTAGAGTTCCTTGCCTGATTGCACTTGGTCGCTCAATACTGGGATGGTTAATGCCATTTATGGATGACTCTGGAATTGTCGTCCGATGATCTCCCACATGTGCCCGGCTGGATACAAATGTGGTGATCGAACCGAGCAAGGCAGGGTGTCGACACTCAGTAGAGCATGTTAGGTAACAACAGCGGTATGTGGGCGAGCGTTATCCTGTTAGAAAACACCGACTGGAACACTATTCATGAATGGGATCACAACAGTTCGAATCACCAGGCTGATGTACAAATTTGCAGTCTGGGTGCGTGCGCTAACAAGAGTGCTCCTGCCCTCAAATGAAATTGCACCCCAGACCATGACTCTAGGTGTAGGTCCAATGTGCACGCAGACATGCTGGTTGTAGGCCCTCAACTGCCTTCCATCGAACCAACCAATACCTGAGCATCAATGGCACAGTCGCAGAGCCAGCTTTCATCTGCATACACAACGGACCTACACTCAGCTCTCGCTCTGAAGTTGCAAATGGCGGTGGTTTGGGGTCAGTGGAACACACGCTACAGGGCGTCTGTCTCGAAGCTGTCGTTGAAGTAATCGATTTGTAAGATTTTGTTGTGTCACTGTGGTGCCAGCTCCTCAAACTGCTGCTGTAGATGCAATACGATGCGCCAGACCGATACGCTGAACACGATGGTCTTCCCTCTCGGTAGGGCCACGTGGATGTCCGGAGCCTCGTCTTCTTGCGACCGCACATCCTCGCGACCACTGCTGCCACCAATCATGTGCAGTGGCTACATTCCTGCCAAATCTTCCTGCAATATCGTAGAAGAAACATCCAGCTTCTCGTAATCCTATTACACGACCTCGTTGAAACTCAGTGAGATGTTGATAAAAGCGTCTTTGTCGCCTTAAAGGCATTCGCGACTTAAAATCAGCTCACCACGTCGACTCTCAAAGGTATCTAATACTCGCTACCGTTACAGCATGTACTTAAAACGAAACCTGATTTGCATGATCGTAGTGGTGCTACTAGCGCCACTCTTACGTGAGTGGCGCGGTATTTGAATAGACATCATGTCTCCGATGTAGAAACACGCCTACCAACTTTCGTTTATGTTGCGCAACTCCTTCTTGGAGTTATTTCCATAGACGTATGTTTGAGTTTGTTGACAACTCTTATTTAAGTAAAGTTATGGTGTCTCCTCCTGTCCTTAATTTTAATCATGCTTGGCCAGCATTGCTGTGATCAAGTGTGAGGTCAAGTCGAATTAAGCTTGCATTAGAGAAAAGAGTCTGACGCCTTAGACAACGATCAGGACAGCGAGAGACGATGATAAGGTACTCGTTTCAAACCACAAAAGTGACGACGGCCTTACTATCACAGAGTCAGTCTATATATTCTAATTCTACTCGTTTGTACTTACTTCTCTCTTCATGTAACCTATGCTACTGATTTCCCATATGATATTTTGCAACTCACTGCGTCATTTATTATTTGTGAATAAGCTATCGTTGAATTTCGATCGCCGGCCGGAGTGGCCGAGTGGTTCCTGGCGCTACAGTGAGAAACCGCTCGACCACTACGATCGCAGGTTCGAATCCTACTTCGGGCATGGATGTGTGTGATGTTCTTAGGTTAATTAGGTTTAAGTAGTTCTAAGTTCTAGGGGACTGGCGACCAAGAAGTTAAGTCCCATAGTGCTCAGAGCCATTTGAACCATTTTCGAATTTCGATCCATTTGAGCATATCACCATGCAGATGCCTTTCCTTAATAGCCTACCAGATAAGAAGGCATTCGAAATTCGTGCGAAACAAGATCTGAAGATCGTGTGACTTTGGGCATGAACAGAATTTCACTTCTTATCCAGGGATGAAGCGGGTTATCCCTTACGAAACAGAAAGCCCAGAGCTATTTTTAATCTCCTGGAATATAATCGGGAGAGTACCAAGTCACATATTAAAGTTTACATCTTATAATGTCCTATGTAAACATCACAAATATGAGACAATATATTCTGATAGGTATAAACAGGTGATTGGCTGTTATATGAATTACCTTGTTTCTGACTTAAGGAACCTACTATGAGATGAATACTATCAAATGGGTCTATGACACTACGGTACATGTTTCTTCCCGGTAGTGGAGCATATGAAATGAGCTCGCGCTACGAAATTCCTCATTATTTTCAAGGCATCTGTGGTATGTATTCCTTTATTCAGTTACACTCCAGCTAAGGAGGTGATATCCCGCTGGATACCAGAACGTATGGGAATACAGGCCAATAATGTGATAGATGCAAAAACGGTGGAGTCCTACACATCTACAATGCCACAATATTTTAAGTAAATTGGAAATTTTATGGTAATGTCTTACGGGACCAAACTGCTGAGGTCATCGGCCCCTAAGCTTACGCACTACTTAATCTAACTTAACTTTCACTAAGGACAACACACGCACCCATGCCCGAGGGAGGACTCGAACTTCCGACAGGGGAAGCCGCCCGGACCGGGGCAAGACGCCTGAGACCGCGCGGCTAACCCCTCGCAGCCCAATATTTTAAGTGGCGGACAAAAATGCTGCACTCGGTGAAGTGAACTATCTGGACGTACTTTGGTCCTTTTAGCCACAGAGGCGAAATGAAACGCCTCTAACTCGCGACCGATCTGGACATTGTCTTTTGGCGCATGAATTTCTTGTCCGGTGTGAGGGAACGGTAGGTGCTTGAGGCGTTCGACTATATCACTTTTCGTTTCGGAAGGACAAACGTCTTATTCAAAGCGTTGCGAAACAACTTTTAGTTCTTGTTATTTCGCGTACAAATTCTAGCAGCCGAAAATTTATAATTGGATTTTTGTATCTTTGTGTATACTTTTTGTTATTTTATTATGAAGTTCACTGTTTTCGCAGGAAAAAAGTTGTCTAAAGAGTGCTGTTTCCAGTTGGGACATTTGGGAGACGAAGGCATAACGATGTTATTGGGGTTCGTCTACTTTTGGCAGGCGCAGTAATTACATTTTCTAGAAGTGTTCGTGTCCTGTGGTGCCAAGTGTTCACGCCTGGGTCATGGAGAACCTGTAGATTACGAGGTGGATTTTCAGCTCAGAATGGCGCTCGATGTCGTCTGAAACGCGTTAGACAGGGTTCATAAGTGGCGCGGTCGTGAACTAGGTCACCAAAAGGAATAAATTATCATACTCCTCAAACAACTGTGGTATAATTTTTAGACCGGCGTCATGGTCATATACGCTACTAGAAGATGTAATGCTGGTGAGAAACGCACTTACCGTGATATGATAGTCTATAAGTATTTTAGGACACAAAATATATTTTAGTTTCGCAGAAACCTAACAGAAAGTCACCGTCCTTTGTAGCTGAACATATATTTTTCTGGAAGATGTGATATCATCATACGATCATAGAAGTGACGTAATAGGCAGTGTAATTCGTCTGATAATGGCGAGGTCAATTTTTCCGCAGTCTATACTCATTTCCTTATGACCGCTAAAAAAACTATAATAATTATTATCTTTTTCCTTAATTTTTTTTTCTGTTGTCTTTGTGCCTGCGTTGGTAACTTTTTTGACAGCTTTGATACATCTTGATGTCATACTCATTTACAACTGTGACTGCCAATCATTACTTACGTTTAATTTTTAGTTTAACTTTTTATTAAATTTCTCCTCCTGCATCATTCACCCTACAAAGTCCGGCCTCGACTACTTATGATATCGGTCTTTTCTAGTGTGCAGGGCAGACGGAATCCCATTATCCAGCCCAATAATGAAAGTCATTGACTGCACCTTGCAACTTCGGTAAATAGTATTCACATATTTTTCTTTAAAAAAACTCTAGTTAACCACCTTGTCTCGTCTACTATTTGACGTCGTGGTTGTCGACACTCCGATTTTCCCCAGTTCCACAGCACCTCAAACTAATAACGTAAGAATATACATATATATATATATATATATATATATATATATATATATATATATATATGTAGCTGAGAAATAAATCGGTGTACCCTCTGGTTTCCGAGAGCCCTGTCACTTATGGAAAACGTTAAACACACTGCATTTTTGAATTGACCGTAACAAGAACAACATACCGTACTGAAGAGATGGCTACTTCAACAGGGAAGTGAATCACTTAAGGACGGAGAACACCCGCCATGGTTTAACAGCAAAATTCGGAAATTGCTCGCGAATCAGAGTCTGTTGCACTCTCGGTTCAAAAAAGAACGTGCAAATGGCGGCTGGCAAAAGTTAGTAGAAATTCGTACGTTTGTAACAAGTTGGATGCGCCAAACATACAATAAATACAACCTTTCTATCTTAGCAAAAGATCTTTCTCGTCTTATGTAAAATCGCGAATCGGCTCGACGGCTTCTATCCAGTCAGCCGCTGCTAGTCTGGAAATGCAATAGGACACAGCGAAACGAAAGCCGAAGTTTTAACTCTCGCGTTTAAGAAATCATTCCGTAGGAGGCTAGTACAAACCTACCATCGTTTGACCGTCTTATGGACTCCAGTATGGATGACATAGTAATAGATATCCATGGCGTGGCGAAGCAACTAAAAGTGTTAAAAACAAAAAAGTTGTCAGATATGAATGGAATCACAATTCAGTTTTGTACAGAGTATTCTACGGCATTGGCTCCTATTTAGCTTGCATTTACCGCGAATCTCTCGCCAATGCAAAGTCCCAAGTGCTGGAGAAATAGTGGAAGTGTCTCATATATATAAGAAGAGCAAAAGAACGGACCCGCAAAATTACAGTTCAACATCCTTAACATCGGTTTTCTCCAGAATTCTTGAATATATTCTCAGTTCGAATATAATAAACTTCCTTGAGACGAATGAGCTTCTTTTTTCAAATCAGCACGGATTTTGAAAGCATCGCTTGTGTGAAACCCAGCTTGCCTTTTTCTCACATGATATCCAGCGAACCATGGATGAAAGGCAACAGGCAGATTCCACATTTGTTGACTTCCGTAAAGCATTTGACCTGGTGCCCCACTGCTGACTTTATGAGCATATAAAATAGGTCCCCAGATACGTGAGTGGCTCGAAGACTTCTTAAATAATAATACCTTGTACGTTGTCCTCGACGGCGAATGTTCATCGGAGACAACAAGGCAATGGTCCGGAGTGCCCCGGGAAGCATGATTGGATCGCTATTATTCTCTTGATACATAAATGATCTAACGGACGGAGTATTCAGCAGTCAGAAATATGGGTCTGTTTGTTGTTCGTGCTGTGGTGTACAGAAGGCGTCGCGTTGAGTAACTGTAGTAAGATACAGGATAACTGAGAGAAAATTTCCGGTTTGTGTAACGACTACTGTTCTAAATGTAGGAAAATTTAAGTTAATGCGGATGGAAATAGCCCCGTAATGTTTGAACACAGCACTGCTTGAAGCAATTACGTCGGTTAAATACAGAGGGGTAAAAAAAATGTATCCACTGTTTAAAAGTCCATAAGTGGCAAACTAATTGACGGAGTTGTCTCATCATTGGTAGTGTAATAGTTTGCAGTTCCGGCAACCGCCACACAAGCGTTGTATTGCGTTTTTTGTTTTTTTTTTTTTTTGTCAGATGACAGTCCCCAGATAGTCAGTGTTTTGTTCTTAGTTGCACCTAGTTACTCGAGTAAACATGGTTGGCGCAAGGCTTACGTTCGATGAAAGGAAGTCAGTTTTGAAGTGGTATTTTAAGTACGAAAACATTAATGAGGTTCAACGGCAATGGCGAAATGAGTATCAGACAGAGGCACACACACGTTTACCGAATCGTCGCATTCGAGACAAATTTGAAGCCGAAGGCTGTGTTAAAGATGTACACAAACAACGATCGGACGACCTGTAACAGTAACAAGTCCAGCTGACTCCCGTCGTGTGTTACAACAATTCACTCGCTCACCACAGAAGTCTGTGAGACAGTGTGCCCGTGAAACTGGAGTGAGTCGATCAAGTGTACGGCGAATTTTGAAGACTGCAAAGTGGAAGTGCTACATCCCACGATTGCTACACGCAATGAACGAGGACGACCCAGATTGTAGAATGGAGTTCTGCGAGTGGTTTACTAACATGGTGTGCAACGATGAAGAGTTTGCAGAGATGATTGTGTGGTCTGATGAGGCACAGTTCAAACTCAGTGGTACAGTAAATCGCCACAATTGCAGCTCTGGGCCGCCGAAAATCCGAACGTCCCTGTAGGCAAAGCCGTGAATTTGCCAGGAGTAAATGTGTGATGTGGGTTGTCTTACCGGGGCTTGTTTGGGACATTCTTCTTTGACGACACAGTTACCGGTGGGTTGTACCTTAAGAAACTTCAGACATCCATTTTACCTGCCATCCGAGACTTGGAGACGGAAGAGTTTACTTTCAACAAGATGGTGCCCCAGCCCACTACCAAAATCGTGTTAGGGCTTATCTCGACGAAAATCTACCAGGAAGATGGATAGGCCGTAGGTGCTGTGGAGTATCCACCACGTTCCCCAGATCTAACTCCTCTGGACTTTTACCTGTGGGGAACACTAAAGGACGTCGTTTATCGACAAAAGCCACGCACATTGGATGAACTTCAAGAATCCATCGTACATTCATGTGCAAATATCCAACTGAACACGTTGCAGTCAGTAGTTCGTGCTGCAGTTCGGCGGCATCGTTTGTGTGTGGATATTAATGGTGACCATTTCGAACACCTACAGTGATATCTTTAAGTTAGACTTTAAGCTACACTTTCACCAAAAATGAGACAACTCCGTCAATTAGTTTGCAAGTTATGGACTTTTAAACAGCGGATACTTTTTTTTTTTTTGGACCCCTCTGTATATAGGCGCAGCGTCACAAGCGATGTAAAATGGAATGAGCACGTAATAACGGTAGCAGGGAAGGCGAATGATCGACTTCGGTTTATTGAGAGACTTTTAGGGAATTGTGGAGATAGCATATATACTAGCACGATCAGTTCTTGATTGCCGCTCGAGTGTTTGGGGTCCCCAACAGATCGGGTTAAAGGAAGACATCGAAGCAATCTAGAAGCGGGCTGCAAATTTGTTACTGATAGGTTCGATCAGCACCTGAGTATTACTGAGATGCTTCCTGAACTCAAAAGGGAATCCCTAGAGCGATGCCGACATTCTTTTCGCGGAACACTACATAGAGAATTTAGAGAACCTGCATTTAAAGTTGACTGCAGAACAATTCTGTTGTCGCCGAAGCACATCTCGCGTAAGGACCACGAAGATAAGATGAGAAATACGGGTCGTACGGAAGCATATAGATAATCGTTTCCCCCTTTCTCTGTTAACGACTGGAACAGGAAAGGAAGTGAGTGGTAGTTGCGTAAGATATCCTGCTTCACGCTGCATACGGTGGCTTGCGGAGTATGTATGTAGATCAGTGTTCTTGTGGCGCCGTTTTTAATGATGTCTTAACTTTATGGTCAGAAAGTACCTCTGCAACATGCAGCGAGGCTCTCCATATTATCTCCTCTGATGGTTGAAGAACCACGTCTGAAAGTAAGGCTGGATTGCTTTCTTGTGTCCGAGCACGGGTGCTACGCACAGTATAAGATTTAATCATCTCTATCACCTCTTCTTACAGAGCAGAAGTAGTGGCAGTCATTAAGGCAATCAAGTGCTCTTTTGTTAACAACGACGAAAATTGGCTACTTATTTCTGATTCAGAAAGCATCATCAGTACTAAAGAGTGTAGGAGCCAGGGAAGAGAAAATAGTAAACATTTTCGTGACACAGCCCACCGACTAACGGAGTGCTTTCGGAGAAATAAACGTATTAATTTGGATAAAACTTACACAGGAATTTTGTACATGAAATGACAGAGCAGTCGCCCAAGGAATCAGGTATACCCGGAGCTTACCTTGCTATCCAGTTACCATTCACAGACTTCTTACATCAAGCAAAAATGGAAATCAGCTTCCAGTGGAAGAGGAATGGAAAATGTGAGACATATGTAAAGGAAAGTGTTATGGTTGGGTTAAACCCCTCATACAGCGCTTTTCTTGGTTTCGTAATATGTCAGTACACAGCAGATCTATCGCTTACAATCACTCGGATGATATTCAAGCACAGCAGGTTTCTTGCTCTCTTGTGTCGCATATACTATGACAGTCAGATGTTGGAGGTACTAATCATTTAATCTTTGCTTGCTTCAAGTTCAAGCAAAACAGAGAGGAATTTCACTCATAAGTGAGAAAAGTTGAGCTACCAATACCTACAGGTATTATTAGTCTTCCAATAAAGAATGATGAGCCAGTTTTTAGGTATCTGATGAAAATTGTTGTAGTTGACAATTTTAAAATCCAACCACAGACCTATAGGGAAAGTGCAAATTTAGTTATTTTTGTAGAGAAAAATTTAATTATTACTTCTGTGTTTATAAATCAAGACTCTTTGTACTAATAATGAAGGAATATGGCTTAACTGTTTTAAAGTAACATGTTCACTTGTATGGCAAAAATAAAAATATCCAATATTTTATAATTGACGATGGCTCAATAGAGTAAATGATGAAGACTTTACAGGGGAACGTTTAATGGCTACCAGCCGGAGTGGCCGAGCGGTTCTAGGCGCTTCAGTCTGGAACCGCGCGACCGCTACGGTCGCAGGTTCGAATCCTGCTTCGGGCATGGGTGTGTATGATGTCCTTAGGTTAGTTAGGTTTAAGTAGTTCTAAGTTATAAGGGACTGATGACCTGCGCTGTTAAGTCCCATAGTGCTCAGAGCCATTTGAACCATTTGTTAATGGCTAAACGTGCATTCCTGCTGAAGATCAAATAAAAAGAAGGTAATGTCCTACTAGGTGCACTGCACTGTGTTTCTCGATACACCGCAGAGGAAAACCCCTTTTAGGGTCATCCAAACGCAACACAGCTAGACAAACACGTCAGATATACTGCGTGACTTCTATGATGCATACGGAAATGTATAGACACGTTGCAGACGAAAATGCCTCTTTTTTTTATCTTACATTCTGTGATTAATGTCCATGTTTTTTTTGTTTTTGGGAATGACCGTCGGAAGACCCTTGATTCCGGAATAGGCAGCTACACTAGGATGCCAGAAAAGCGGCCACGAAGGAGACTTCCTGGTTCGTAGCTACTGACGATGCTTGGCGGATACGCACGAGGAAGGGTCTGCCGCATACACTCAGAGACGCTTGCCAGGTAGCTCTGCCAGAGAGGCCTGGACGAGGTACGGTGTTGGGACCCTTTCTCATTTTATTCACTGCAGAAATGCTTGTGTGATTTGTGACCAATGGTCTAAGAAACTCCGTGAAATCTTTATAATGTGGCCATTTTGTGTGTGAATAAGTTTGTATTATGTTTTCCATCTTGTCGTTTGTGAGCCATATAAAAGCAGTGACAGCTTCGTAAATGCTCGTTGGCGTGAAAAACAGTACATGACTTTTTGGTTCCTTTTACATGCACCTCGAAACGTCACCCTGTATAAATTAATTACTTAATTAGTTTAATTAATCAATTATTTGCATGTTCAGTCAATCATAACGGGTACCTCGCTATGATGTAGAACGTGTCTGTTAGTTTACAATTATCATATGTCCTGAAACTTCCTGGCAGATTAAAACTGTGTGCCGGACCGAGACTCGAACTCGGGACCTTTGCCTTCCGTTTGGAAGGTAGGAGACGAGGTACTGGCAGAAGTGGGGCTGTGAGGACGGGGCATGAGTCGTGCTTGGGTAGCTCAGTTGGTGGCGGCGCGGTAGCTCAGCGTGTTCGGTCAGGCGGTTAGCTGCCCTCTGTAATAAAAAAATAAAAACTGAGTTCACCGATCAACAACAGTACATAACTTTTTGGTTCCTATTCCGTGGACTTCGAAACGTCACCCTGTATAAATTAATTATTTAATTAGTTTAATTAATCAATTATTTGCATGTTCAATCAATCATAACGGGTACCTCGCTATGATGTGTCCTACGGCGTCCGCCCCGATCAGATACAACGAACGAAAGCGAACAAAATGAGATTTAAAAAAAAGGGTTGGTAGAGCACTTGCCCGCGAAAGGCAAAGGTCCCGAGTTCGTCGAGTCTCGGTCCGGCACACAGTTTTAATCTGCCAGGGAGTTTCATATCAGCGCACACTCCGGTGCAGAGTGAAAATCTCATCCTGGATAATATGTCCTCTCAGATGAAAAATGTGGCAACATAGTGATAGTATCATGACCGTTTTTATATTAATTTCATGTTGTATTCAACTGTTTTGTCAAATAGATATATTTTCATCTTCTGTTTGAAGTTAATTTTATTATCTATTAGATTCTTCACATCACTGGGGAAGAGTTCAGAGATTTTTCTGTGCCACATTAAGTTTGAGTAGTGGATAATGTAATTAATTCCTCCTCGTGGTACTATATTTATGAATTTACTGTTGTTTCAACTACGGTTGATGTGTTGTTATCTCAGATTCACAAACAGAAGAACCCCTTCTCAAGTCGGAGACTTGGTTGTGTATCTTCAAACAAGAGCACTTCCAGAAATTGCCACCGAGAAGGTCATTCGATGTTGCCTCTGGCACGCTACACAGAAATATACTTCCAAGCTTTTAGTTGCACATGCCAGCGTCAAGTTCTCAACCATTTCCTAAGACGAGTTTCGCTTTCTCTTCCATCAGCCACTCTTACATGCGATTCGTCTCCGAGAGACATTGTTAAAGTTGCGTATTCTTTTTCCATTCTGTTCAGCTCTCAGAATATACTCTCCATTAAGTTGATGCAGGAACAGTGTAATCTGTCCTAAACAAAAGTCAGGCATGCTGTAGGAAGAAAGGTGGCGCAACGATATAAGCAGAAAACTCCGCCTTCAGAAGTAGTGGGGTTCAAATCCAAATTTGGCCATCACGACTTGGGTTTGTAACGGATTCTCTAGATCGTTTCACGCAAATGGCAAACTAATTCTCCAACAAGGTTCGTAAAATTTCATGCCAATCCTAGTCCAGCAGAGTGAGTGCAGTGTCTCAGACGTGTTTCATATCTATGGGACTTTACAGGCTAACCTTTCTTTACGTTACATCGGAAACTAACAGTTTATACAAAGCGAAATAAATCTAAACAACCTAAACTTGTTTCACTGGAATGATGTATAAAACGGTTAAAATCGAGATACTTTTCAGTGATCCATTTACTAAGTAGTTGAGAGCAACTATAATAAGTGGATATGTTTAATTAATTATTATAATCAGAATCTTGTTCATATTCACGGGTTTCCTCAGGACTTATGGGACTAATGCAACAAGATGTCTCTCTCTTCCTCAGTCTAAAATGTAAGTTGTGCAGTAATGTCGTGTAAATGTATTTTGTGCCATGTAATGTGATGTTTCGTGTCGTTGTTGGTGGCGTCTCAGCAACTAGAAGGAGCACTACACGCAATTAAAACGAAGTATCAAGAAGTGAAAAAATCATTTTTGTTAGGGAAAATTAGTAATGATAGACATTCTGATCGAAAAATAACTTCAACATGAACAGGTATAGAAGAGCTGTGGTCGACATTTAAATTAATCTTATCCTGCTCTTGGACAAATGTGTCGGAAAATAAATGATAAGAAATGGAAAATACCTGTCCTAATTAAGAGTTTTCTTAATTATGTGATGGCTCCGTCATGTTCTAATATTAACAGCCACATACCCGAGAGAAAAAAAGACTCAGAATGGACAGTGGTTGCGGAAGCTTACGTTCAAATATAAATCAGTAGTTGTTAAAAGGACAGCGATACATATGATACATACAAAGGTTAACTGCAGCCTGTGCGTGTATTAGAACAGCTACGTAGGTCGTCTATAAGACAACTTATAGTAACAAACAAACTTTCAGATAAACTTTTAATCTGACGTACGTAAAATGATTCAGCAGATCGGAAGTTCCGACACAAACAACTCGTGGCTGAGATTTCACTGCTTGCGAGCGTCGGCTGCTCCTCTTCACAGACGATACACGGCAAATGAGGGATACTGAGCGAACGGTCATATTTTTCTGACTTAGATTCCCGAAGGGCACTCGACCGCAAACCGACTGTCTATTATTTCAAACATAGGGTGTACATAATACCTCCAAAATGTTATGACTGGCTCGTTCACAACCGAAACAAAGGTCATCTTGAAAGTTACCGAAGGAATCAGTGTTGGACCGCTCTTATTACGAGAATTACTATGATATGAACCGGACTATTGTACCATATGATTAATTTTTATTACTGAATGAGGTGAAGTGCTTATTCCTGTCATGAAAAGGTTTGACGTTAGGTTAAGTCAAATGCCGAAAATATGTGCGAAACTGTGGAAAAAATGAACAGTGTCAACTTACCACATAATACAAGGAAAGCGTTTTAAAATTTTTAACATCATGATACTTTGGTTTCTCCATCCTGTTCATGCATATCACTTCACTCAAGAGGCACATTGGCACATATATTTTTGTAAAAACTTCACAGATGTTGTTCATGGCGTGATCAAAGATGAATTTATTCGTAGTGCCACAGATCTAATTATTAAATAATTGACATAAGAGAATAACTTAAGAAGCGGTCTTTAAAATAAATAAAATAACTGCGGCTACCGAAATCTGTCTGTACATTTAACATAGATTACGGTTTTTTGGATTTCATGGAGGTATGTCCCCAACTGTTCTAACAGATTTAGACTCTTACCATTATCTTCATTATGCAGTACTATCAATTTTTTTTCTAGACTGTTGATGATATGTTTCGTTCCCAACATACGTTGTGCAATAACTGATATTTCGATGTGACTGAGCCTGAAAGCATTTATGTTTCCTTGAAAACGATTTTTGAAATTTCTGCCTGTTTTCCCTTGGTAGTTATTTAATAAAACACGAAACATTTGAACCTGAAGACATTTTTTAATTCATACTTCCAGTGTATTGAATACAGTCACACTTGCAGCTGCAAAATATGGATACAACAGCATTATTTGTGATATATATACACTCCTGGAAATTGAAATAAGAACACCGTGAATTCATTGTCTCAGGAAGGGGAAACTTTATTGACACATTCCTGGGGTCAGATACATCACATGATCACACTGACGGAACCACAGGCACATAGACACAGGCAACAGAGCATGCACAATGTCGACACTACTACAGTGTATATCCACCTTTCGCAGCAATGCAGGCTGCTATTCTCCCATGGAGACGATCGTAGAGATGCTGGATGTAGTCCTGTGGAACGGCTTGCCATGCCATTTCCACCTGGCGCCTCAGTTGGACCAGCGTTCGTGCTGGACGTGCAGACCGCGTGAGACGACGCTTCATCCAGTCCCAAACATGCTCAATGGGGGACAGATCCGGAGATCTTGCTGGCCAGGGTAGCTGACTTACACCTTCTAGAGCACGTTGGGTGGCACGGGATACATGCGGACGTGCATTGTCCTGTTGGAACAGCAAGTTCCCTTGCCGGTCTAGGAATGGTAGAACGATGGGTTCGATGACGGTTTGGATGTACCGTGCACTATTCAGTGTCCCCTCGACGATCACCAGTGGTGTACGGCCAGTGTAGGAGATCGCTCCCCACACCATGATGCCGGGTGTTGGCCCTGTGTGCCTCGGTCGTATGCAGTCCTGATTGTGGCGCTCACCTGCACGGCGCCAAACACGCATACGACCATCATTGGCACCAAGGCAGAAGCGACTCTCATCGCTGAAGACGACACGTCTCCATTCGTCCCTCCACTCACGCCTGTCGCGACACCACTGGAGGCGGGCTGCACGATGTTGGGGCGTGAGCGGAAGACGGCCTAACGGTGTGCGGGACCGTAGCCCAGCTTCATGGAGACGGTTGCGAATGGTCCTCGCCGATACCCTAGGAGCAACAGTGTCCCTAATTTGCTGGGAAGTGGCGGTGCGGTCCCCTACGGCACTGCGTAGGATCCTACGGTCTTGGCGTGCATCCGTGCGTCGCTGCGGTCCGGTCCCAGGTCGACGGGCACGTGCACCTTCCGCCGACCACTGGCGACAACATCGATGTACTGTGGAGACCTCACGCCCCACGTGTTGAGCAATTCGGCGGTACGTCCACCCGGCCTACTGCATGCCGACTATACGCCCTCGCTCAAAGTCCGTCAACTGCACATACGGTTCACGTCCACGCTGTCGCGGCATGCTACCACTGTTAAAGACTGCGATGGAGCTCCGTATGCCACGGCAAACTGGCTGACACTGACGGCGGCGGTGCACAAATGCTGCGCAGCTAGCGCCATTCGACGGCCAACACCGCGGTTCCTGGTGTGTCCGCTGTGCCGTGCGTGTGATCATTGCTTGTACAGCCCTCTCGCAGTGTCCGGAGCAAGTATGGTGGGTCTGACACACCGGTGTCAATGTGTTCTGTTTTCCATTTCCAGGAGTGTATATACCAACACCAATGAATTGCTTTATTCTTCTACATAGTTTTCATCAACAAAAATACATTTTCTCTAACGAATAGGAAGCTTTCTGATCCCTTCATGGAAGAAAGAATTTGGCTGTCCCAGTAGCCAATTGCTCACGGGATGTTCGACTGCTGTGTCGTCTCTGAAGCGTCATCCTCACGATGTCTCCTTCATTGGAACAGACATGTGGAAGTCGCATGGGGACAAGTCGGGACTATAAGGTGGATGTCCAAGAGGTTACCAGTGTTGCTTGGTGAGCTTTTCTCGAGTCAGAGCTGCTGTATCTGCGGTGCGCTGTCGTGCAGAAAGACATCGCAAATCATTATGCTGGCATTGTATGTTGCGAAAAGCATCTCAGCGGTTTTCAGCAGCAAACCGCATTCACTGTCCATCACAAATGCAGGTAGTCGATCAGTAATACACCTATCGAATACCAAACCATATTTTTTTCACAAAATATTTCAGGTTGACAGTCGAATCGCTGCCTTGATCGGAGCCCTCATTCCAGCTTTCCTTCATTTCACACTCGTCCTCTTATTGTCTAGGGTATAGCTACAAGATACTACTCCAGCCGGGTGTAAAATGAATGTGCTCAACGGGAAATAATAAACGCTAAAATCATGATTTGGCCCTGTCTGACTACCCTCTGAAGGAGATCTTAGGATCTCTATATTCTATAAATTACAATCTAAACATAAATGAATGATGAAGGCAACTAATCCTACTAAATGATAAACGTTGTTCCTGCTTATATTTTTATTGCAGACTGAAAAAAACCTTTATATTGCAAAGTTTACATATCCTAAGTAAAACTGGTAATCAATTGCCCAACTCTGCCCCTTATTATGACTGCGTGATCTAATATCAATAACGCGAAATGACTGACACTATCTACGTATCAAACACTAGAAGACCCTACTTTCAAAGATGATCTATGGTGGTGTGGAATCTCAGTGGAAATAAACTAACGTGATCACAGCTGTTTAGTTTCTATAGCCCTAATAAGCCGAAGCAATTTGCGATATCACCGTATATACTGCGTCCGGTGCATCGAAGTAATGGTTCTCGTACTCGTCTGCGACTATGGAAGAACTCCAGCCACAATTAAACTCTTTCAAACACTAGGAAGGCAGAAGGCGGTCCTCTGACTAATATACTCTAATACTGTCTTCTCCTCTTTGTGTTCTACAGATGAGAAACGCGAACTCCCAGCCACAAGGACGGAGTTCAGTTAACGTCTCAACGTAAGCATAGCAAAAGAAGTGCTCTCAATTACTGAACGCTGCGTACTCAACGACGACTTCCAACCCGGATGTGAAGTGCAGAATCGTAGGTTCGCAGCAGTACAGTGCCTAACTGTTCTAACTATAAACTCTCCTGAGAGCGAAGACAGCAAATCCGTCTGTACCAACAAAGCTGATACTGGGCGACCGCAACACACGGGCGCTCACAATGGAAGACCTCGTCTCTCTACCGCCGGCCTCCCAGCAAGGCTCAGCTTCCCTCCATCGTAATTCCGAAAACGAATCATATTCCCGAAACCACGGAATATTCTCCCTCTCTACAGATTCTTCCGAACGCCGACCAAGCATATTTTAGTCTTTTGTCGTCCAATGCGGAAAGTTTGCGAGGAAATACCTATACTCATACAATGGTACGCTTCTGACTAATAATCCTTGAAATAACCCAGCCTGCTTGGTTTCCGAGGTGCCACTTCTTCGTTCCTCTCACCTGCGTCCAAGATTTGCAAAGATCGGAAGTATTATCCGGTTATCCTTCTGGCACTACTACAATAGCGGCCGGCCGTCACCCTATTGTGCTCCAGAGCTCAGGTGCCACGAAGTCCGTCTAGCTACTCCCTATGTTTAAGCAGGACCAACACCTGTGCGGGCCTTCCACCCAGAGTATGAGTCGTGCCTGCCGTTTCATCTCCACTGGCTTTCCAACCTCTACTAGTACAGCCAATCATTCATTACGCCGTTCTGATAACAAACACAATCCGTCACCTTTCATGCAATAAGTCTTAACAATTACTTACAAGGCGTACGTGACAATGTCAGTCTCTTTTATATATTCATAGATACGATGTACAATTTATCACATGATACCTAATTGTGTTTGTAGATCAAGGCAAAGTATGCGGATGAGTTCTTGTAAGGTGCGAAATTATAGCCACCTTACATAGCGATAACCTTTCATCGTAGATACGGCCCATAAAAGCCTCTCTTACTTCTTCAAGGTCATTCAGAAGTCTCTGAGACATGTCTCTCTGCACATTTAGTCGTGCCTTGGTGAGATGATGTGGAACCCACCTTGTCGACATTTTCCCATATACAAGTGTGTCTGATAAAATGGTATGGGCATCTACAATACTTACGCCCATGTGTAGTGCGACCTCTGCAACAGTACTGTGGTAATTGCCTTCCACAAGCAGACGTAAAGCTTGAATGTTGTCTTCATTGACGCTGGACGCCGGACACAGTTTATTGCTATAGCTTTTCATTTTATCACGACCATATCCCTACTGAACACTTGGGTTTTAGTGTACCAACAACGAACTGTGCGCGGAGAAAATGAATAACAACACGATGTTCAACAGTCAGCAACGAACACTTGTTTTTCCTGCTCACTCCTAGCGATTCTGAGATGGTGATCCTGAGCATGTCAGCCGTGTACATACATGGCTATCGTCTCTCCATTTTCCCACAAGCGATTCCCTAGCGCATCATGCTACTGACGTCATTACGTGAATCAGACGAACAATATTGTGTTTTATATTTGACTCAACTCCTCCCCCCCTCCCCCTGCCCTTGTCAGTGCAACTAACAACCTGTAAGTGCGAGAAGATACTGACGACGCAGACGCTCATAGATAAACTTCACTGTTAAGTAACTGCGAAGAAAAGATTTAGAATATTCACAAAGTGTAATGAATGGCAGTTCATTTCAAATGTGGATAAATGCGAGATAATGTGCATCGCCAGGTTAATTATCCTTTATCTTCTGGATGGTGTGATATGCCGCTGGACTCTTGACACACCGATAAAATATCTGTCGGTAACGTTACTTAGCGATATGAAATGAAACGCACATAGAAAATCAGCGCTATAAAGGGAAAATAAGTTACTCAAATTTATGGAGAAAGAGAGCAGCTCCCAAAGAAATCACGCGAATATCTCCTGTGCGACCTCTTGCAGAGTATTTGTCGAGTTTTTGGAATTCTTGTCAACTCGAGTTAGAGGTAGGTATGGGAGGAAATCAGACCGGTGCTGTGCATTTTTGTAACAAATCAGTTCAGCTCAAAAAAGATTGTTACAGAGGTGATCAAGCAAATTGCTCGAGAAACTTTGGAAGAATGACAACTTTTTGCGCGTATACCTATCGTAGAACTGTAGATATGACACATTGTATAAAAATTCTCCTGTTCTCGTCATGCATGTCACGGAAAGACCGTGATATGAAGACTGCAGAGACATATAAACACTTTTCTCGCGCTCCATTCGCAAGTTTAGTAGAACGAAATAGAGAAACAACTATATAAAGTCAACTACGCCATAAATTGTAAAATACCATGCAGAGCGTTTAGGTAAGTCTGTAAAGCGTACCAGAGAGCCTGCTAGGCTGCGTCCATGAACAATGACTCCTTCACAACCGCTACTGTCATGTCTTGTCTCTCCATAAGTCACTGTGACTACATTTGGGACTTAACGCAAAATCTGGCGTTTGGGATGTTTACTAGAAGCTGTACGACTCTATCTTTCCTACCCTTACTGAAAGCGAAAACATTTTGTACCACCTGGGAGGGAACCTGCAAGTCTAGTGTCATCGCAACAACGTCTGTACGATTTATGCTGCGGAGACAGGGAAAAACCATCCTTGTTATCTAAGTTCCAACTCGTGTTCTAGTCAGTGACTGTAAATCACATGAAAGGCACCAACAAATGCTCACAGATAAGTATCCTTTGACAAACACAGTACGTTACTGTGAATGCAAGTAACAAGAGCGCCAACTCCGTTAGTCAAAGTATCAATTATAGGACTGTTGATTACTGACTACAAGTTATAAAGACCAAATAGCACAAAGAAACAGAAAGATGCTTAGCAAGATGAAGCAGGCAGTGAAAAGCTCAATGAAAGCCCTGCTGCTCAAGGCAGTGAAATGAGTTTCGGTGCTCGGGGTGTCGATGAGACAAAGTCGGCAGCAGTATTTGAAGCCTACGCCGACAAACTCAATGTCTTTTATACAGCCCCAGACTGCCTTATCGCGAGAATAACTCATCACAGATCACAGTCTCTAGGTTGCGTTTCGAACGCTGATATCTGCTGTATAAAGGCTATAACAGATAAAATATGAAGATGGAACGTGACAGTCTCTTCTGAAACGACCAATTAAACCCGCCACCGCTCGATACTTTAAAGAATCGATCTTCCACGTACAAAACAGCTTCTAATGTCTGATTAGTTTACAAATGAGTCAAAGTGTTAAATATTTGGTGGTATACGTGTTCGCGAGAAAAAGTCTAGAAAAGCTTTGAAAATATGCTTACAGTTTGTTGGAAAACGGTAAGTGCTCTCATCAAACACAGTTGGGTAACCTGCGCTCCGTTTTAAGCAAAAGCTAGTTTTTTATGCATCTAAAGATTTATTACGTCATAGCTCCTGAACTATGCGTCGTACAGTGATATAATATTGCAGGTACGTTCAGTGGTATATGTGGACACTATCTGCAAAATTTGTTGCGAATAGAGTTATTAGCAAAGAAGTAGTAAATTAGTACCTGACGCATGATGTTGCACTTTTACTGCATGAACAGAAAAAACGTAGTAACCGATACACATTTTTCCTTTCATCATTTTGTGGGGAATGTCAGTGAGAAAAAGTATCGGAAAGGTTTGCAATTGTGTGTTAATTTTATTCGAAGTCACTAAGAGCTGTCATGGTCAAATACTGAATGAACACTGCCTGCGTAATTTGCGCCCTTGATTTGCGATGCCTCAAGACTTATATAGAGGTTCTAACTGTAATACTTGTCTTACTGTGTTAAAGGCTTATCATAACATTATACATCTTAATGTGTAGATCGGACAGCATTTGAAATTTTTAATCTTGGTCAGAAATTATATGAAGGATTGAAAATCAAGTTTTGTTGCACCTGAAGCCATTAGATGGCCAATTTACAACTGGGGCTGTGCACCGCGAAAAGGTTGCCCATTTCGTAACACAGATAGCAAATTCCGGACTCATTATATGAATAATCAATAATAACGCAAAAATCGGAATAACTATACACTGAATTTATCTGGTGTATACAAGTTACGTAGTGTGGCGATGTACAGTACTGGCCATTAAAATTGCTACGCCACGAAGATGACGTGCTACAGACACGAAATTTAACCGTCAGGAAGAAGATGCTGTGATATGCAAATGATTAGCTTTTCAGAGCATTCACACAAGGTTGGCGCCGGTGGCGACACCTACAACGTGCTGACATGAGGAAAGTTTCCAACCCATTTCTCATAGACAAACAGCAGTTGAGCGGCGTTGCCTGGTGAAACGTTGTTGTGATGCCTCGTGCAAGAAGAAGAAATGCGTACCATCACGTTTCCGACTCTGATAAAGATCGGATAGTAGCCTATCGCGATTGCGGTTTATCGTATCGCGACATTGCTGCTCGCGTTGGTCGAGATCCAATGACTGTTAGCAGAATATGGAATCGGTGGGTTCAGGAGGGTAACACGGAACTCCGTGCTGGATCCCAACGGCCTCGAATCACTAGCAGTCGAGATGACAGGCATCTTATCCGCATGGCTGTAACGGATCGTGCAGCCACGTCTCGATCACTGGGTCAACAGATGGGGACCTTTGCGAGACAACAACCATCTGCACGAACAGTTCGACGACGTTTGCAGCAGCATGGACTGTCAGCTCGGAGACCGTGGCTGTGGTTACCCTTGACGCTGCATCACAGACAGGAGCGCCTGCGATGGTGTACTCGACGACGAACGTGGGTGCACGAATGGCAAAACGTCATTTTTTCGGATGAATCCAGGTTCTGTTTACAGCATCATGACGGTCGCATGCGTGTTTGGCGACATCGCGGTGAACGCACATTGGGAGCGTGTATTCGTCATCGCCATACTGGCGTATCACCCGGCGTGATGGTATCGAGTGCCATTGGTTACTCGTCTCGGTCACCTCTTGTTCGCATTGACGGCGCTTTGATCAGTCTACACTACATTTCAGATGTGTTACGACCCGTGGCTCTACCCTTCATTCGATCCCCGCGAAACCCTACATTTCAGCAGGATAATGCACGACCGCATGTTGCAGGTCCTGTACGGGCCTTTCTGGATACAGAAAATGTTCGACTGCTGCCCTGGCCAGCACATTCTCCAGATCTCTCACCAATTGAAAACGTCTGGTCAATGATGGCCGAACAACTGGCTCGTCGGAATACGCGTCTCTACTTTTGATGAACTGTGGTATCGTGTTGAAGCTGCATGGGCAGCTGTACCTGTACACGCCATTCAAGCTCTGTTTGACTCAATGCTCAGGCGTATCAAGGCCGTTATTACGGCCAGAGGTGGTTGTCCTTGGTACTAATTTCTCAGGACCTATGCACCCAAATTGCATGAATATGTAATCACATGTCACTTCTAGTATAATATATTTGGCCAGGTAGGTTGAACCACGAACTTGCAAAAGATTTCTCTCTCCACACATATTAACGTCTTTCCTGTACGCACACAACTATGATGACTGTGTGCACTGCATAATGTGATCTTTCTATCATTGATAGCAATGAGACAGAAAGGACATAGAAGGGATGCAATTCGCCAACTCTTCTCCATTAGCAGCTAGTGGAGCGCCGAGCTTAGTCTCCATACGATCAACGCATGATCATCATGTGTATCCCATGTCCTCACCATATGATACGCTACAGAGAAGACTGGCGTTTAACACGAAATGTTATTTGACGGTGAGAAACTATGGCAGCATGTCTCCTTCCCTTCCTTGCCAGACACAAAGAGTTACAATTTGCTCCCCTAGTAAGTTTCTAAGCTGCTTCTTCCAGGACGAGAGTTAGGACACTAGAATCTGTTGACTACTACCTCTGTGAAGTCATATATCCCAACGAATGGAAACAAAAACCAACTTATTCTGAAGAGCCATAAAACAAAAAGCATCATGTGTATAGTGCCTAAATCGCATTTTACCCACAGGAAGTAAAGTTTTCGAGTGCAGTAGTAAATGTCGGTTCAAAGCTGTACGTGACCAGAATGACAATGCCCATACATATATAGAAAAATTGTTTTCGACAGCAGTTGACTGTACCGTATACTCTCTTCTGCCTAGAGTGTGTCTTCTAACAAGGAAGGAAGGGAGAGTAGGGTTCAATATCCCGTCGACAAAATCGATCAGTAGTAGGACGTCATGTCTATGTCCTAACAGCTAATACGCAAACATCTACTGCAGATGGATCGTCAAGTAACATCCCAAATAGTGGCTGCAACTTGGGAAGTTATTTGACGGTCTATCTACGGTACATGTTAGCCTATTAGTTGTTAGGGCACGGACATGTCGTCCTACTACTGCTAGATTTCAGATACACGTGATGATGGGGTCAAGACCCCGAAATCATGGTAATGTATAGTGACTTCTGTTGAGTAAGACTTCGGTCAATAAAGTATTTCACAGCTGTGACGGATTTGTTTACTGTGAACAAATACAAGTAAGTAACTGGTGCTGGGGTGGAGCAGTGTCTTGTTGATTGGTCGGCTTCTTCGCTCGGTGGCGGAGTGACTCATTTCGACCGGGTGCACTACATTTTGGAGATAAAACAACAGAGTTTCCTACAGTAGTTGAGCAGCATCTCGGTGTCTCGTCATGCTCAATTATTCTCTGGAGAAGGAAGCTGTAGCACAAAACCTGCCGTACAGGGCTAGGAGGGGAACTGGCACTGCCAACAAAAGCACGAAGCAGGCTACAGCCTTATTTCCACGAAAGCTGTCCAGCTTCCAGAGGCCTTCACCCTTCCTAATTAGATTCACCGACTGCCTCCTCCCAACGAAGAAGACCTAGGGATTACAGCTGGAGAACACCTTCCGAGTGAGAAAACGCAAAGCTTGCCTCGTAACAAATGTGAGCAATATTAACCACAAAATGATGGCAAACAGGAATCAATACGATATAGCGATATGTGACAGTAATGTCACAACGTAATTTTTTTTTAGGTGAGTGATCAGTGGTTAATTGTACAGAGTGAACCGATATTAAAGTATTCTCATTTTATTTTTAGTACTTTTGCGTAGCTTACTGTTCTTAAACCAATGCGATTAGCTACGATAAATCGTTGACTTATTACAATTATGATTTTGTGTTCCACGTAGCGACATAACATTTTTGTAATGTATCCAGATGGTAAATTTAGGGCTCCAGATGCGACTTTTATACTGGTAACTCACTTTTCCAAAGGACATTTATTTAGGCGGCTTATTTCTGTGGTTCATACGAGAAAAGTTATAACACCAAATAAACTTAGAAGGAGCGGTAGCGCCCAGGATTGGAGGCATCTTAAATACATTTAAGTAAGCTCATCATCATCTTCATCATCATCATCATCAAATCGGCGATCGAGGACCCTGTAGATCATGCGCCGGCCAAACAATGCTCTTCCATAGATGGCGATCTAGTGCACTTTGGATCCAGTTGTCACGGACTCGTAGCTGGTTCAAATGATTCAAATGACTCTGAGCACTATGGGACTTAACATCTGAGGTCATCAGTCCCCTAGAATTTAGAACTACCTAAACCTAACTAACCTAAGGACATCACACACATCCATACCCGAGGCAGGATTGGAACCTCCGACCGTAGCGGTCACGCGGTTCCAGACTGGAGCGCCTAGAACCGCTCGGCGACACCGGCCGGCCTTCATAGCTGGCAAAGGTCTTTCTGTAGCTCATCCTCCCATTGCTTTCTGGGTCTTTAGATTGGACGGATACCATCAGGTCTTCTCATAAGTACGGCTTTTGCCCGAGAGGTGTCTGGTCTCCTAGCAATGTGGCCTGCCAAGCTTATTCTCTGTGCTTTCAGTTTTTGAACAATGTTCGGTTGCCACATCAGCTCATACAATTCTTGTTTTTTTTTCTACGTCTCCACGAGCTCCCTTCTCTAAGTAAATTCAATCTTCATTTTAAGAAAGGAAGCAGTCACAAGTTTCTTACCACAGTACTACCTCGGTCAGTGTTCCTAACCACAGAGCAGAGAGGTATCCACACAAGTATCAGATGCCATCACGAAGGATAGTGTTCGACGCTGTTGCCAGTTGTGGCAATTGGTCCGAAGATGATGGTGGTAGAATAGACGAGACGACACGCCTCCAGAGATGCAATAGCGCCCAGTGTTGGATCGTCCACCATTTTCCCCTTTATGCCAATGATACCATCTCGGTTCTGTCCTCAACGACTTTCAACTGAACTGCTCAAAAACGTTTTCACCTCTGTAGTGACTTAATGCAAACTGTTTCTCGTTACGTTTTTGACCAAGGAAAACAAGCCTGTGTAAGTACCTGTGCACTCTAGTGCAGTTCAGCAGAGCGTGCCGTGTCTCAAGTGGTGTGTACGGAAGGAAATCCGGCGTATGTACACTGTTCACTCTGACAAAACGCCTCGAAGATAAGACGCAGTGTCACGGCGTGTTGTCACTTTGCAGCAAGAAGGACTATCAACACGAAAGGTTGCCTGCTGGACTGACGTGCACCACAGTGGCGTCATTCGAACTTTCAGCCGCTATCGTGAGGCACAGAATGCTGAAACTCTACGTCGCAGTTGTCGCGCGCGGTCAACAACTGCAGCTGATGACAGCTGCCAAAAGATATAGAGCTCATAAGTTCCTAAAGGAGAATGTCTTTGGTGACAACAGGAAGAGTAGTGTCGACCCAGACACTATCCAGTCGCCTCCACACGGTAAATTTGTCCTCTAGGTGCCCGTCAGAAACCGTAGTACAAATCAACCAGCAGCCTGTTGCGTGAAGAAGGTGGCCAAGCGAACAACTATAAGAGAACCTAGATTAGTGGCGATAGGTTCACATCTACTATGAATGCAAGGCTTACCTCACGTCTGATGACCGTCGTACAAGAATGTTCAGGTAGCCAAGTACCAACAGACGTCTCAGGCATGCATTTTCACAAGCCCATTAGAGAGGTGTTCAATCAAGTTTGGGTCGGTAGCACGTAAATATATGGGGCGCCTCTGATCGTTGTTGAAGCTAATTTGAGGGCTGTGTAGTATCTAGACAAAATCTTTCAACCTTTTGTCCAGCTCAGCAGGCAACATTTCTATTATGGGCCCGTCTTCTGAGACAATAATCCACCAACACACCGCGCCCGTCTTGCAAACGTCTGCCGCCAGTAACCAAAAATAAACCGAACTGAGTGGTCTGCGTTATGTGCTGCCATGAATTTGATTGAGCATACTTGAAACCAGCTGAAACTCCCATTGCTTCATTGGAGGAACCCTCTTCATACACAAAGAGCAAACAATTTTCTTGGAAACTTTTCGATTACTAACCCTACAGTCGTGATCTCACACAAAACACACACACACACACACACACACACATACACACACACACACACATATTGTATGACTGAGGTAAAATGAAATTTGTGTGGGATAAAAATTGTAGAGACACCTCGCTGTTTAGTACCATAACCCCACTCAAACAATCAGTAAAAAATTGAAGAGGGAGACCGAGACGTGAGTGCAGTAAGCAGGTCCAAATGCAAGTAGATTGCAGTAGTTCTAGTTATGCACAAATGACTTGGAGAATGCAGCCGGTTGACGTCTTCGACAACCGCCAATATTTCGACAGGTGCACACTCCGTCATTTTCAAAGCACAATAGCAACAAGATAACGCTGTGCAACGAAATTTAAAACCTCGGTATACAGAGCATATGTGGGAAGATACTCACTACCCATCAATCCACCCACACCCACACCCACCTACACACACACACACACACACACACACACACACACACACACACACACACAGTAAAGACTAGCCATAGCACAAGCAAAGATGACCAACGTCAGAAGTGTTAAGTGGATATAATCAACGGATGAGGTAGCTCTAACTCTGTCCCTCTTGTTTGACCAGGGAGAGAGCAGGATTGGTAATGTCTGTTAGAGGGACTGAGTTTGAGTGACTGATATTTACGTAGGTTTTTACGTGGTCTCTCTCTCTTTACTCGTGTTGTTCTGTCTCATTTGTTACAGTTAATTGAGATTAGGTTTTGCGTAGAAACAATGTACCTATTCCGACATGTGTTAAATTAAACATACTTTTTATCCAGTGACCAGTACTATGATCAGACACATGGAGTTTCAATGAGAAGCCGATTGTCACCTTTTATTGCCAATTAGTGTATGAAAGATTTCGAGGAAGTGTGTTGGAGTTGGCGGCATTGAAACCTGCGTATTTTTTCCATATATTTAGACGATACTATTGTTGGTTGTTTTCATGGAAGTGGGGATTTAAACAGCTTTTCAGAACATCTGAATTCAGTTCACCCAAAAATTCCTTTCACGATGGAGGAGCCCAAAAGCGTGACTCGTTTCCTTCCTTAACGTGCAGATCAGAAGAAAGGTAGATGGTACGTTGGGACGTGGTTTATAGCAAACCAACTCACACTAATTTATTTGTATTGTAAATAAAACCGCCTACTTGTCACACTGATTTGTAAAAAATGGTTCAAATGACTCTGAGCACTATGGGACTTAACTTCTAAGGTCATCAGTCCTCTAGAACTTAGAACTACTTAAACCTAACTAACCTAAGGACATCACACACATCCATGCCCGAGGCAGGATTCGAACCTGCGATCGTAGCGGTCGCGCGGTTCCAGACTGTAGCGCCTAGAACCGCTCGGCCCCTCCGGCCGGCCACTAATTTGTATCTACAGGCTGGCAGTGGAGAGGTACTTTTTATCTTGGTTCTCAGGCCCAGCGTCATCTCAGACCATTTAACTGTTTGGCAGCTGAGTTATCCCATCTCGAAGTCACCTTTAGTCATAATGGGTGCAGTGAAAGATAGACCAGACGGGCGTTACTCTATTGATCAGTCATGAGTCTGGTGAGGGATGGTAATAGCTAGGTGGAACCAATGTCTACGGCCTTTTGCATTACGCAGGAAGTATTTCCAACAGGAATGAACCCATTCTGCGGAAATATGGCGTGAAATATGTTTTTCAGTCACCATCTAGAATTATGGCCCTTTTACGACTCGTAAAGGATGATCTTTATTTGCGTAACCTATGTTTCTGACGCACTCTTTGCAGTAGTGGCATCTTATACATTGGTCAGATCATCAGGACCTTGAAGGAGCGGTATAGTGAACATAGGCGTCACACACGCTTACAAGAGCCGAGCAAATTTATTATTGTACAACATTGCCTTGCCACAGGTCATCCTATGGTCTATAACAACATGCAGACTCTGGCGTGCACTTCCATGTACTGGAATAGTTGTTGTGAAGGAAGCAGTTGAAATTAAATGAGGAAGTTACCTTATAAACAGAGATGGAGGTTTTAGCTTACATTCTGCGCGGAATCCTGCTCTCGCTCTGGCCATATAATAGAGGGGCAGAGTTAATGCTATCTCATTCGTTGATTGTTAATGTTCACTATCGATAACTTTGGCTGTGTTGTGGGGCTAGTGTTTGTGTGTGTGAGTGCGTGTGTTATCTTTACACATGTGCTCTGCATAATGAGGTTTTAAATTTCCTTGCACAACGCTGACTGTTTGCGACTGTGCATTGAAAATGACAGGTTCTGCGCCTTTAGAAATATCGGAGGTTGTCGAAGACGTCACACGGCTGCGTTTCCGTAAGTTATTTGAGCATCTTATATGCCGGGAGAAACTGAAGTTTCACAAAAAAGTAGAGAGTTGCACATAATAGGTCAGCATGAAGAACTGCATCAAATCTGTCTTCGTACTGAAGACCACAACACGAGCAACATGTGTTTCAGAAAACTTAAATAACTTGCATCCTGTTTAAACTGTGAATTATACCCAATATGATTATCAGTACACCCCTGCGGTACCCAATAAATATGAATATACATCGTTTTTACTTTTTCAAAATATGTTTTCACCACTCGTTCTCTCTCTCTCTTTAAAGATATATTTTATTTTGTTTTTACTTACGAACTGACGAGGCATGTTAAAACCGTAGGGCTATCTGGTCACAATATATACATACGTTGGGAAAAGCTTGAATTGGTTGGCTTAATTCCCCATAACCGTCCTTCACTTTGCCACATAATCACCGTGCAGTGCTATGAATATTTCGTAATGTTATAATGGCTCCTTCAACTCTTCGGCGTAGAAGTTGTTGTCTGGGAATTGAACCAGTTAACAACAGCTGTGGTCGTCTTCAGACCGTTATCCACTAAGCCGTTGATCAAGTGTAAAAAGGGGTAGCAGTCACTGAGTGCGAGATCGCGACGGCAGGGTGGTTGATTGTAAAGCTTACGACAAGAATGCTTTAATTTTTGTGCTGGTCGGTATTTCTTGTACCTCCTTTACACTCAGTTCGATATTTTTAATCTTTTCTCGGACAACCGTTTAAGTTGTAGTGCGTCCGACAAAAGGAAATTCATCGGCCAGAGCGCCCGGCGCCACCCGTGGTACTGCCGTTCTGCTGGAGTTCCTGCTGCGCACGTTTTAGTTTGAAGAGCTCCAAATTTTCTCTCCTGTTTGAAAGTGGTCGGTGATTATAAAAATAATGCAAAACGCCATTCACAAGCCGCTACTTACTTCAGTCGTATCTCTGTCTGATCGTGTAGCTTTGTGGAGCCATGCGTTACAGCAGACATGTACTGAGGCCTACAGTGTCCACTACTTGAGAGCCATTATACAAAGTGCTCAGATTTTCTCATTACAATTTTTAAGACATATCGAGGGCACTGGTTAGATACTGATTTGCGCAAAAACCCATGCCTGAATTCAAACCGATATTGCAAGATACTTCTAAACCAATATTTTCTACTTTCCGGTGTCTTCTGGGTGACACAATAGAAATTTGCAATGACTGTAACAATTATTACATTTGAGACCAAGGGACAGATAACCAACAGTGTTCAGTTTTGGAGTAATGACGAAACGTACAGTTTTCTTGCTGCATATTGTGCACTCTGTGTGTCTTCTCTCACTGACGGTCCACATTACCTTCCCTTTCTTCAAAACCAGTTACTTAATTTAGGCTTCTCTGCCTTCCGACGGGAGATGTTTTACGTGACCTATGACATCCAGTGATATTGTGCTTATGGGATGTATGGTAGAATCATATAAATTATACCGTTTTTTTTAAAAAAACTAACATATCTAGCAAACTACTTGCATGGTGATGCTGCCTGTTCCCCAGAACGTGTATTAGGTTTCAGCTACCTGTTGAACGTGTATCGATTTCGACAGAGCGTTGAGAATTCTCACTTAGAGTGGTTAAAATATATTTAGGGCTCTGCGGAAGTAAATATTTGCTTGTGAAACTAATAATCTGTACTCTTGCAGGTGTTTCAACTCTATTTATAGTTTACGCAGCGTATAGCTATATCTTTTAAGTGATAATACAGCGTAGAAACATTTAAAATCGCCCTAGCCTCTGTGTAGTAAAAAGTAAGTTTAAAAACTATGGCTTCGTTTTATAAATTGTGCCAGGGTGTACATAAAGTTCGGGAACACTTTCAATTATTTATTGTACAAGAACTAAACATTGTACAGATGTCATACATATCGCATTTTGAAGAGAAACTCTGAACGTTTTTTCACAAAAATTCGATATGCGAACCATGAGTGACCCGGCAGACGTCAATACGGTAATCGAATTTTTGCCATACCTGTCCCAGCATGGCATCGTCGACTGTGGCAGTCGCTTCCCGCATTCTCTCCCGGCGATCTGCTACATCACGTGGTAGAGGCCGTACATACACCATATATTTAATGTGTCCCCACAGAAAAAAATGTTACGGAGTGAGATCTGGTGACCGGGGAGGCCCTTTCATGAAACAGCTCGCTCCGCACCTGAACTCGCCATGTTGGCGACTAGCGCTGACTATCGGCAAATTACCAAACTACGCTGTGGCGGTATACGTGAAAAAAACTTATAGGGTTTCTCTTCAAAATGACATATGTATGATATCTGTACAATGTTTGCTTCTTGTGCAATAAATAATTGAAAGTGTTCCCGGACTTTATGTACACCCTGTATATTTTACCAATACATTGTAAAATAATGTTCACTATACATATTTTAACAAGTGATTTGATCTAGTAATTGACCTCACAACTGTACTGCTCTGCAGGTTGCCAGTTGAAAAAATATAAATGTAAGAGACCTATTTGCGAATTATGACAAATTAATGGAAATTAGATACTCCTCAAGCCTTCAACTCCCACAAAACAAACAGGTAATGAGAGAGTGTCACTAGGCCCACAAGATGTCCCTCGTATTCCAGCTCTGCAAACAAGAAAAAGAAGCGGAGCAACATCATCTTGCTGTTGAGATATCCGTTAATCCTTACAAGAGGCTCCTCCTTGACAATACCTGTTAAAACTAAACCCAAACATGGCTATAAGTCGTCTATCTGATTCTGCAAGTTCTGCAAAGTTGACCAGGAGGAAGAAATGATTAAATTCCTCAGATGTTTTGTATTGTTCTATAGCCGATGTGCGAATCTAAATTCGAGGAAAAAAGTATTTTTTGTGATAGCCGAAAACCCGAATGAGCAGTTAACGTTGAAACAGTCCAGTGTAAGTTCAAAAGTAACCCAATATTTTAGACAATGAATATGTAGTAAGAGCTGAAACTGTTTGCCGATATCTTAAAAAATAATTGTTGGTCATATTCATCATATTTGCACATTTCTTGCTGTAAATGAGGAAAAACATTAGTGGTACAATTTACAATATCATTGGTTGAATTTAGAAGAGCTTCTTATAAACCGTACCACTTTGCAGTTCCCCATCTATTGTGTCGTACCTTTTAAAGATAGAAAATTTATTTTCTATACTTCCCTCATATGTGTCTGAGAGAATGGGCTACACATTACTAGCATTATATTTAGATAATACGTATTAGATTTCAATAAAGTGAGAAAAATGCTGGAAGTAGTATAATTTATGAGACGTTCCCCACAGTTTCAGGAACAACAGAAGTGTACTTTTCCTTATGTCAACCATGTCATGACAATATTCTCATCTAGATAGCAGAGAAACCTAGCCCATTTAAGATGTCGAAGCAGGTTGTCATTCATGCATTCAGAGTTGGCTGGAGTACAGTACATCGGACCAGTATTATTGCGTTTCTTTCTTATTGCGTTCGAGAGGGTGGAAAAAAAAGCTTGTCTATATGCCTCTGTACGTGCTCTAATGTCTCCTATCTTATCCTCATGATCTCTATCCGATACGTACGATCGTGGCAGCATAATGGTCGGACAGTTTTGTTCGAATACAGTGTCCTTAAATTTATCCGACATGGTTTTGAGAGAATTATATCGTCTTTCTTCCAAGGTTTCCCATTTAGGTTTCCCGAAAATTTCTTTAACACTTACGTACGGGCTACACCGACATGTTACGATCGGAGGACTTCGTCTCTGAATTCTTTTGATGTCTGTTGTCATGTCTCATAGATTATCACGGGAGGACAAACTGAGACTGGATGCTTAACGTCATATTAAATACTAGCACTGACAACCATCGCGAAATAACTTTCAGTGTTTTTATGTTGAGCAACTGACTGGGAACAGATCTCCTGCTAGATGGAACACTGATTTTGATTTTCATTATAGACACTTCTTCAGACGGAGGGCAGCTGGCTTGCATTTTTGTATCGCCGATGTGTTTAATTACGTGAGTCTTTCTAGAAGCCAACTGTCAGAGAATCCTGACAGGAATGAAGGAAAATATGTCAGACAGACGATCAGAGCTATAAAAATGGAATTAATCGTCCTCACAGCGTTAGAAGATTTACCATATCAGTGCAAAGGAAATCACAGACAGAAAACACATTAGACAAATTCAGAATCATTTGATGTAAACAGAACGTACGACAGGAAACGGTCGCGAGCTAAGCTAAGCTGACGAATACGTCTGTATGAGGTAACTCTATATTTTAGTGCCAAGTCGGACGGGGAAGGCGAGCTGGGCACTGAACTGGGTTTCGAACGCAGTAAAAGTATACCAATAGGCATTCCTGTCTGGCGAGATTCTCGGCGCTATATAAGCCGCTGCCGGCGGCGTCTGAGGCAGATCACCGGCGACGGCGGCAGCAGTAGCAGTAGCACCAGCAGCACCGGACCTGCCATGGCAAGCAAGGTGAGCCACGCCACGGGGAGTCCCCCATACGTACGTGGGTGCGCCAGCATTAAGTGAAATTCACTCGCATTAGCAGCCCAGGAGTCGTGCGGGGATACCAGTAGTAGGTCAGCGAGAGCACAAGCAGTCGGCTACCTCAGGCAGGCCGTAAGGCAGCGTTACAGCCGGATTATTCTCAAGTATCTTCCAGGTTTCCCCGCAAAGCATTTACCGAAATTATGCTCCACCGTCTGCCGGTGAGGCCACTCGTACTCCTTAGGAGATCGGCCTTCGGGGATGTAGAAAGCGGAGTAAAGACTCGAACTCCAAAGCGCGCCATTCGTTGACTTCATCGACTAGGTAAAAATATTCTGTGGTGTCAATTTATACCTCAGCCATATTGCTGAAAGATGGTTCCTAAAGACGCATGAGCTGAAGTGTCTGGGAACTCATTCCAGTAAGTCACAATTCGACTATGACTTCGAGTAGTCAATCGATGCCTTCAGAGCGCATAATAAACCTCAAGGACATGAACGCGAAATTTATTCTCGTCAACGTTAATCATAGCAGTGAATGGTAAAGGAGGACAAGTTTACAATTGCATTGATATCAGAGACATTAGGGACAAAAGTGAGGAAAAAACGGCACTAACCATACCGAAGAATCCATCCTGTTATTCTTTTCATTTTATTTAGTGGGGCCGTGGGTAACTGCAATCTCAATAATCGGACGGGGATTTGAACCTTACTTCTCTGAAAGGAAGAAGAAAGATCAGACTTCCACGTCCTGTTCCACGTCCTGTCGATGACGTGGTTTGAGATGGAGAGCCGCCGCGAACTGGACGAGAGTAAATAATTAAATCAGCTGCTGCTTTGTTGAAGGAACTATCGCGGTAATTGCTCCATGTGAATAAGAAAACCGCAGACCATCAGTGTCTGGACGAACTGTCGGGGGCGCGAAACCCTCACAACCCGACTACGAGTCAGATGTATTACCACTGTTCCCCCTCGCCTTGCCTGTTCTGTATGATACGAGTAGTATCCAGATACTAGGACCTTCTGGCATGTGAAGAAATCCAACGTAATCGGGCGTCAGTAGCAGAATATTTATCTGAAAACTTTTAGATGGCCATGCAACAATGAACTGTTCACATATACACAGTAAGGTACCAGGAAATGAAAAAAAAGGCGGTCACTAGGAACTATAGTGATTGATTCTTTCTCACAAGAGAAGGAGTGAAATTATGTATGTTCAGAAGCGGGTGGTGAGTTTGCAGTTAGAAAGTTGTTACGATGATTCAAAAATGGTTCAAGTGGCTTTGAGCACTATGGGACTTAAACAGCTGAGGTCATCAGTCCCCTAGAACTTAGAACGGCTTAAACCTAACTAACCTTAGGACATCACACACATCCATGCCCGAGGCAGTATTCGAACCGTAGCGATCGCGCGGTTCCAGACTGAAGGGCCTAGAACCGCTCGGCCACTTCGGCCGGCCTGTTACAACGATATTACATTCCATACCACTGCAGTAATTATTTCGACTACTTTGAAATAGGTGTGCTCCCCGAGTCATATAAAGCACGAACCTGCTTGTCATGTCTCGAATCGAATCGCTCGTTTGGGTATGTCAGCCTCTCTGTCAATGCAGTTACAGCTGGTACGTCTGTATGTCAGGAACTGGCTCAACGATTGCTGTGTTCATTATCTTCTGACGTGAGGCAACGGTAGTTACCGGTAAAAACAGTATCAATGTTTAAGCATTCAACGACACTGTAATATGTTTCACCTTATAACCTTCAGTTTTCACATTCCAAACGGTAACGAATAAGAGAAAAACTGGGCAATTGTTGATAACTTTTCAGGAGTGCAGCCATGTGGCTTCACCTCGCCGGTAGAAGTTGGTGTCATTGACAGCTGACGTGTCATTGGTACCTAGACCCTCGTATCACTTGATGATGAAGGTTATGTACTTCCCTGGAAAACTGTGCAAGCACAGTGAAACGAAAATTTGAATAGAGTATATGTACGTGGTTTAATGTTTGTTTGTCTTACCTGTTCGCTTTTTGTTTACAGCTGATAGTTTTCGTAGCGGCTCTGGCCGTTGCGCGCGCCGGTTACCTGGGCGCTCCTGCCGTTTTGGCACCCGGTGCGCCCCTGGCTGCCCGTGCCTACGCCGCCCCCGCCTACGCCGCAGCCCCCGCCTACGCCGCCGCCCCTGTGGCTATCGCCGCGGCTCCCGCCATCCGCGCCGCCCCCGTGGCTGTCGCTGCCGCCCCCGCCATCCGCGCCGCCCCCGTCGCCGTCGCCGCCGCCCCTGCTGCCGTCGCCGCTGAGTACGACCCCCACCCCCAGTACAGCTTCAGCTACAGTGTGAACGACGCCATCACTGGAGACTCTAAGTCCCAGCACGAGACCCGTGACGGAGACGTCGTCCAGGGCAGCTACAGCCTGGCAGAGCCCGACGGCTCCATCCGCACCGTCGACTACGCTGCCGACCCCGTGAACGGCTTCAACGCCGTCGTGCACAAGGAGGCCGGCGCCCACCCCGCCGCCCCCGCCCGTGTGGCCGTTGCCGCTGCTCCAGTGGCCGTCGCCGCCCCCGCCCCCGTAGCTGTCGCCGCCCCCGCTCGTGTGGCTGTCGCTGCCGCCCCCGCTCGTGTGGCTGTCGCCGCACCCATCGCTAGAGCTGCGTACGCCGCCCCTGCCCTGAGCTACGCCGCCGCCCCCGCCATCGCAGCCGCCCCCATCGCCAGGGCTGCCTACGCCGCCCCTGCTCTCGCTTACGCCGCGGCCGCTCCAATCGCTAGGGCTGCCTACGCTGCCCCTGCCCTCACCTACGCCGCGGCCGCCCCCGCCATCGCTGCTGCCCCTGCCCTGAGCTACGCCGCCGCCCCCGCCATTGCTGCCGCCCCCATCGCTAGGGCTGCCTACGCCGCCCCCGCCCTCGCCTACGGCGCTGGTCTCGGCTACGGATACGCCGCCGCCCCCATCGCTAGAGCTGCGTACGCTGCCCCCGCCCTCGCCTACGGCAAGGCCCTCATCCACTAAGTCACTTCCTCCTGCCCTGGCCTACCGAAAGGTCCACCTTGGTTAGACGCATCTGACTGACACGCCTCTGTGAACATCTGAGCTATCAAACTTCATGTTCAATGTACCTATAATGTATAAATAAATTATTTTACTATACGTTTAATGTTATGTTTTTCGCGGTGTATCTTACTCGCACAAATTAGTTAAGTTACGCCTACATTATGCAGTCAGCAAGAAACCTTATACAACCGAGCACAACTTTTTTACGATTTCGAACTTCAATTTCTGTGCAGCAATCTAGTCCAAGGAAAACAGAACGAAAATTGATTTCTGTAAGATTCTAGAATCGCGCTATTTAATATACTTCTGGACTAATTAAGCACGATCAATTTCAAAGAATCACATTAAACTAGAGTTGCACCCTACCAGGACTGCAGTTCGGTGGTTTTGTTACACTACATAAATGAGGTAGCAAATGGTAGGATTACCGGTAGTATCTGAAGAATTAGTAAGGAAAGAAATATAGAAAAGGTGTAAGAGAGAAAATGGGATCCAAAGACTTCTCTTATTTTGTATGATTGGTTGTTTGTTTTGCACGTAATAAGAGCCCCACATCATTCAGTGTTAGTCCACCGTGTATTTTATATCCTTAAAGGATATAAATTACATTTAATAAGTAATAAAAATTAGTTGAGGGCGTAACTTCTGCGCTCTTATGTAACCAAAGCAATTACTTTTGATCAAAGTACAGTTTACATGCTCAGACATAACAAAATGTATATAATTTTGTTATTTTTTACTCAATAGAATGTTCATCATGATCCAAGACAAGAGTTACCTGTTGTTACTGATAAATGGAAGCGTTGTTTATGAATAACAGAAAAACGTTTTAGACAGTTTGACGAAGTACTGAAGCTATGTATGATATACTTTTGTCTGCGTTTTTTAATTTTGCCTTTTTGAGGAAATTGCGTTTTATCTTGCTTTATGATAAATCTGTATTATTTTCTTAAATTTTATTACAACTTATCGCTGTTTCAAGTTAGAAATAAAAATTTTTCGAATAAAACCTGCATTAAACATGGTCAAGTTCAATTTTGCTATAAATAATGTTAATTTTTATATAAAAGACAGGAGAATTACTGTGTAGAACAAAAGTATTCCATAGGTCACGTGGCTCTTTATATATCCTCACTCCGTTTCTATACGGTTTTTAGAGGAATCTCTTAAGATACCGATCGTATACGGAAAGATAGCGACAGTTATGAGGTAACGTCCGATAGATACACACTACGCCTGATGTACAGGTAACGCGGGTACGACCTTAACTGACCAAAGTTATTAGGCAAATTACCATAGTCTTCACTTACTTGTGGTAGTCTACAGTAGCTTACAGTAGTTTTACAACTCCACATTCAACTGATGTAGTACTTTTCACTTCTAAAACTAAGATATCATCTTTAATTAGTAGTACGATAACTTCCTCATACATCGTGCTAATGTTTCACGAAAGGAATGCCGACAATAGATTTGAGTTTTCCGGTAACGTTGAAAATATGACTGCGCTTCCTTTAAAACTGATACGACTGACTTTTTCACATCTTTATCATGTATCAGAAGGATGTAGGCTGTAGTAGGTACTGGGAGATGAAGAGGCATGCACAGGATAGAGTAGCATGGAGAGCTGCATCAAACCAGTCTCAGGACTGAAGACCACAACGACAACAACATCATGTATCAGCTTCTTCTCTGCCCCTGATGCCGTTTTCGTTCACAGAATAGCAATAATTAATTTTCCTTCCTTGACAAACAAAAACGTCTCCCACTCTATGTCCTCGTTCACGAAAAGAACAGAGAGAATACAACTGGAGCTAACAGCAGACACTTAAACTGCACGCTCTTAATAGGCGTCGCAAATTATTAATGTTACAGTTAATGTGTGTGTTACAAAAATACAAAAAAGCGTGAAGGAACCGTTGGTTTCACGTCTCGTCGACAGCGAGGTGCTTAGGAGCAGACATTAGATGAGTTGGAGACGAGCAGGGAAAGAAACTGGATGGGGCTTACTATAGGAAACATCCCAGTATTCGTTATCAGTAGTTTAAAATGCTCTAAACCAACATGGTCAAACGAGTGCAGCACGGCCAGACAAGTTCAGTGCTTTAATCGTTGAAAATTATACACTCTGTCAGAATGTAAGCAGTTTAGTCCGATCTTGCACTAGTTGCGATACTTTTCAGGAGAATTTACAATCTATAGTCTCGAATTCCTTTATGAAACAGAATTTTCGCCTCCACAGGGTTTTGAAGTTAACAAATAAGTACGTTTAAACGTCTCTAGTTATTTACAAGCTTTTCATAATATTGCTGTCAGCAGCGGGGCTGGTTATGAGTACTGCTATAAAAATGTATGTTATAATTAAATAACACTTATCAGTCTTGCATGGGGGAGAACGTAGTTTAAGAGCTCTGAACACGGAATGACGAGGACACTATTTGGAGACTCACCATAGCACGCCACTATCCATGCATGGATTTGCTGCGCCAAGCCAGTAAATTCTACATATTCCTAGCGAATGCTAGTTTTTGCAATAGTGTAAAGATATTAAGAAGCTTCACAAGACATAGCTATTTGTGACAGTTTAAACGTAGTAGTTACCATTCGAAACCAAGACCATGGAAAAACGATCAAACACTTTAAGAGAGTAGTTGGGATGGTATTAGTCTATTTCTGATCCACCCGAGTAATATTACTTCACGTTAGATTAAGAGATATAAGTTCGGTAATGACGTCAGTCAAAAACCTTAAGATATTATGCAACGCCACAAAGAAATTGTAATAATTAATTTACGCTACCAAACACCCAGGCAGATAAACCAGCGGGAACATCGTCAGCTCATTCAACAGAGTCTAATTAGATCAGTAGCGAGTGGATAAGTATATCGAGTGGGGGAGAAGGAATTATTGTGATCCCTTTCCCCGCGATATTGTGCTACCAGAAGGGTTACAAAACGCCTGCGACGTGGTTCTTCACTAAGTAATTGAAAGGGGTCATTTGAGATTTTGGTGAATGATTATTTTCTGATCCACTTTGGCGCTTGCAACAAAGGCAAGTTTTAGCGGTATAAAATGTTATCAAACGCTGGCAGTTTGTAAAATGTCCTACTACTGAAGTGTCGTAAATGCTTACACTGTTATTCAAACGCTTTCGGGCGTGGAGATGAAACGAGAACACTTTTGTTAGTCGAAATATTATGACTTTGGGGGTTTGAGTGCTAATCAGATCTTTGAGCGAATTCATTTTGCATTTGGAGATTTCTCTGCTTTTGTATCTATCATTCTTCGCTGGTTTAACGAAATGACAACAATCAGAAATTTTCTTTAAAATTAATGTCGGTCTCAGAACTTGCCGAGTACAGAAGAAAACCTGATTACAGCACCCACTGCCATAGTTACGTTCCAAACCGCCATGTTTGTTTTTATTTAAAAGAGTTTCGGAGGCATTACTTTCAGCACGCCCTTGTAGTAATATACAAAATTAGAAAGCCACCATAAAAGCAAATCCTCATCATTTGGTTCTAACGATGTCGAAATCTTATTAAAAAAACAAAAACAAAATAAACGTTAGGACACTTACACGAGAAACGTTCATCAATGCGAACATAATGTTTATATAAATTTGTGGAACGAATCTAACATCAGTTTATTGCATGTCTCAGGAGTTACGGGAAGTCCAGTGTGGCTGAAAAAGTGCACAGGTTGTTCCAGTTTTCAACAAGAGTCAGATCCTAGAAGAAGAGAACTATAGACCAATAATATTATCAGACTGTTGTAATATTATGTAACATGTAATGGGATTATGTATGATGACATTTTGTCGACTATACAATATTTCTGTAAGAAACAACACAAATTCAACAAGCAGCTACTGTCTGAACCTCAGGTTTCATCCTTTATTTACCTATCCCAGAAGGTTGTTCGTAACAGGACCTAAATTTGTGTAGTTTCTCTTGACTTCTAGTAAACCTTTCAAGATGTATTTGTCGCCTAGTAGACAAAATACTTGTTTACGGCATGTTGCACAAAGAATGTGGCGGCTGAGACTGAAACGTGGACGTGCTGTATTATTTGGCTCTTCAAGCTCGATTCAGAAAGTACTTTTACATAACCTAGTTTCTAGAGGAAGACACTAATTTATGGTGAAACATATCCTAAATATAGTGTTTGTTTATTTTGCAGTTGTTGGTGCAGATCGCATCAATATCCGTGAAATGGATCATGAGTTTTTTGAATTTTAATTGATTATAGCATCGGGAACGCAAGTTAGGGCGGCATGGCCGCCGAAGACGTAAGACCTCCAGCTGGGGCGGAAGCGGGGGCGTCGGGAATGTTCTCGAAGCTTGGCACGGGAATGCTTCGGTCAGAAACTAAGAGTAACCTCACAGTAACAGTAGTTGGATTCGTCCCCTGTCCTGAAGGCTAAGAGAAGAAAAAGAAATCTGTCCAGAAAAATAGTTTTACCACAGAGCGACCGAAAAATTATTGTAAGAAGCTTTTGCAGTGAGTTTACACGGGAGGAACAAGTGTGGAGCATCATAATATCAAAATGGTGTACAGTCGGAAAATTGACATGTCTGACGTCACAGTTGGCTAAAAACTTATAAATAGGCATCAGACACTTTGTACGAGGAAGATCATGACAATTGACTGAGGATGAACCTGTAGCTAATGTTCACTTAAACCTCAGTGACGCAATAATCTTTTTCGTAGTTCACCTGATCTTTGCAGAGTTGAAATATGAACAGTCACTTGGGAAGTGACTTTAACTGGTGTTTTAATATTATAGTTTTTGACTGAGACAGTAACTGCAGATTTAGCAGTTATTAGATCAGGTGAATAAAGCTTGTGTCGCTATTCCATCATCTCTCACATTGACGCTGGTACGTAGGGCAATGCCTCCTATCTTTAACTTTTTCAGTGTTATGTTAAATAATCGCAGGTGACCTCCTGCTCACCATTATTGATGTCAGCTGTTGTCGTTTGTGAGAACAGTGCGTGATTTGGCACCAAGCAGTTTCAGACCTACCCTGGCATTTCATTTATAAGGTCCCGCGAGGCAGCGGTGTCACGTGTTTCATATCAGACTGTGGTTGCTGGATAGGCAAATTTGCTAGAGAATTGTACAGTATTACTGTGAAATAGCGGCTATAGGCAGCCTCCATGAATTCTAGCCGGCCAGAGTGGCCGAGCGGTTCTAGGCGCCACAGCCTGGAACCGCGCGACCGCTACTGTCGCAGGTTCGAATCCTGCCTCGGCCGTGGATGTGTGTGAGGTCCTTAGGTTCGTTAGGTTTAAGTAGTTCTAAGTTCTAGACGACTGATGATCTCAGAAGTTAAGTCCCATAGTGCTCAGAGCCGTTTGAACCATTTTTTTTAAATTCTGGCGCATGGCGCTTTTATCTGTGCGTTTGTATTGTTGTTAACGTACAGCAACCTAATAAGAGGGCATAGGGCTTCGACAATATCGTGTGTTACTTATTTTAATGCTGTACAAACCTCACAACGAGTGGTGTTTGGTAATTAAGAATAGGCATACCACCACATTTGGAAAGCATCGACGAAAGGAGATGAGGTAGATTTTAACAGGTGGAACCAATGCTGATAGTCAACGGGCGACGGGCGAGGAGTAGGTCTCCGACACCACAAGATATAGACCTATCTAACAGCTTTCAGGCGCAACAAAAAATTTTATTTTCAATATTTCTAGTGATTATTGACCGAAATTAAAAAGTTAAAATGATGTTACATTTTATTCATTAACAGATATACTCTTATGTTAGAAGTTTAACACAGTAAAAGGAAGAATTACATACTGTTTTGTACATAGATCAGTCACAGCTAAGAAAGTACATTGTTAATAGTTACGAATTTTCAAAACCGTTTTTACTAATAAAGATCTTATGAAGTGATGGGATTCGCAGTGAATGAATGCTCTTCAAGCCGCTTTGGCTCATTTGTAGTCATTAATTGGGAACACAGAGTTTTCACTCACTGTGAATCCCATTTTTTAAGTGAAAAACGGTTTTCAAGGTTCTTAAATACGAACAAGTATTACAGATAGAAACTGTGTATTTGTCTTGAGGGAGTATAATTGACGGTCTGCAAATATCCGGAGTTTATTCGTTCAGTATTTGAGAATGAGAGCACCTAGCGACTTCCAATAAACTTTACACATAGTTTCAAACCTTTATGAAACTTTTCCTTGCTGCCATCTTCCCTCCTAATCCTCCCCCCTCCCCCGCCACCTCCCATCCACTCTCGATCCGCCCCCCCCCCCCCCCCACCACCACCACACACACAAAATGATGAATGAAAAAAGTTCATTTACTGCGTTTTCACAGTTCTTGCAGCAAGACTTCAACATCAGGCACGACGTTTTTATTTATTATTTGGTACCTACAGACTTCACTCGCAACGCAGTTTTCGAACAGTATCTATATGTATCACTGGGTATACCTCCAAAATTACACCATTGCACAGGAGGTAGTTCAGAAGATATGACGTTATGAACATTGAGATTGTGCGTCACATAGTTAAGGAGACTATCTTTTGTTCAGAATCGGGTGCACATTACCTAGACTACATTCATGCAGTGTTTCATAACGACAACGCCAAGCGAACCCCACCAAACTTTAAGCATAATTTCAAACCATTTCGAAACTTTTTCTCTTTTACACGCTTAACTTCAAGTATTTACCGCATTACATTGTAAAGTAATCACACGTTTGAAGCCGTTTTATACATGGAAGTTCGATTCTTTGAAGAATCGGGAGTTTACTGGTCGTTCTAAATCGATGGCCTAATTATTAATGGATGTGAAGGATTGACGTTACAAGACGACGTATCGAACGCAGGTAGGACGTCGCTGGTAACAGAAGCAATAATAGATAATTAATTTACGCACTTATTTATTATTAAATAGAATATCGATTAATCCTATCTAAAAGGCATCTGTTTGAATCCATTTCAGTTAGCAAATGAGATTGTTATTTTAGATTTGACACGAATGCTTGACAATGTTTGAATGAAATAAGTCGCCTGCCTGAACTCCACATACGGTTCGGTTAACGGACTTACTCAACTTGTACTGTGCTGGCCCAAAAGCACTGTGCTCAAGAATCAACAGACTGTGCGCATTGGGTCTCGTGTGAGATGCTTCATTGTCTGCTGCAAAAGTCGCTCAAGAGGCTGGTGCTGAGCACAATAAACAATAACTATCGGTGACAGTCACTGCCAGTGGGGGCTTGACTCAATTTGACGCAGCTACAACAGTACTTGTGAGATGCCGCCTTAGGAGACACTTGACTCCGCACACTGCTCTCGTACCACCTGATAATGAAATGTGCTTCACTACACCTCCAGAAGTCCGCCTGTCAGTGTTCCGACAGTGTAAAAGTAATAATTAACAAGCAGAAAATGGCTCAGAGATAATTATTAATATTCAGATGTTGACGATTTTCTCGGGTTTCCTGCGGGATCCTAAAATCAACAAGACTCTGTATTTCGGCGATGCATCTGTCCATCATCTTCGTGAGGATTCCGCAGCTGCTGAGTCCCGCTGAAAATTGATGCCCAAGACTACTGATCGTAGTCGTATACAGGCCTCTGCACCATACGCGGCGCAAGCGCCTCCTTTCACAGCTGCTGCCCCCCAGTCTGGGCGGGTAGCGCCGCCCTTAGTAGGACACCAGGGCCAACGATTTCCAATTTGACGAAATTCCAATAGCTGTCAGTACGTCAGGTTTTTATTACAGTGTTTTCAAAGAGCCAATTGAAATTAGGTTGGCGGACTATGTGATCAGCAAAGACGAGGATCTTCCTCTTAACAGAACGTGGAGCCCTGTACTATCTGAAATCAGAACATAACGTTCTTTCGTGCGGCCTTGTCGATTGATTATAAACGGTCTCTGAATATGATATATCGGTGGCGCCACTTTTCTACGAGGGACGTTCAATAAGCAAAGCAACACATTTTTACAGGCCGATTTCGGTTGAAAAAAATGCATAATTTGTTGTGGAACACCATGGAGTATTCCTGCTTGTGCCCCTATAGTTCCAAGAAGTTCAGATAAGATGCAGCGCTATCCGTATATTTCAAAATGGCGTCTGTAACGAAGGTACGTTCCAAGCAGAGAGTTGTCATTGTGTTAGTGTTGACTGAAAATCAGAGCATCGCTGATATTCATATGCGCTTGCACAAAGTATACGGAGACCTGACAGTGAACGAAAGCACAATGAGTCGTTGGGAGAGGCGTCTGTCATCATCGCAACAAGGTCGCGCAAACCTGTCCGATCTACCGCGAGGCGGCCGACCGCGCATAGCTGTGACCCCTGCAATGTCGGAACGTGCGGACACTCTCATTCGAGATCATCAAAAGATCAAAATGTAACACCACGCTGCACAACTGTGCTTCTCTGTTAGTAGTGTTGACACGCTCATCCTCGAGCTGGGGTACTCGAAAATGTGTGCCTGATGGGTTCCTCTCCGGCTTTTGTGGCCGAGCGGTTCTAGGCGCTTAAGTCCGGAACTGTGCTGCTGCTACGGTCGTAAGTTCGAATCCTGCCTCGGGCATGGATGTGTGTGATGTCCTTGGGTTAGCTGGGTTTAAGTAGTTCTAAGTCTAGGGGTCTGATGACCTCAGATGTTAAATCCTATAGTGCTCAGAGCCATTTCAACCATATTGATGGTTTCCTCGCCCCCTAACAGAAGACCAATAACGGCAATGAAGGACTATCTGTGCATAATTGCTTGCTCTTTACGAGACTGGTCTTGACAGTTTTTAGTCGAATATCGTCACAGGCGATGAAACATAGGTTCATCACTTCGGACGTGAGACAAAACGGCAATCCACGGCGTGGCCGCGGCCTCACCCAGTAATGTCATGGTGACAGTCTTCCTGGACTCTGGAGGTGTTATTCTGTCTGATGACCTCATTCATAAAGCAACAATCAACTCTAAAGCGTACCGTGATACACTCAAGAAATTGAAGCAAGGACTTCAGCATATTCGTTGCCACAAAAATGTAAACGAATTTTCCTTGTCAATGACAATCCAAAGCCTCACACAAGTCTGCGCAGCTGAGAGGAGCTCAAAAACTTCATTGGACTGTTCCTCCTTATCCACCATACGGTTCGGACCTCGCACCTTCCGAAATCCGCCTTTTTGGCACAATGACGGACGCACTCAGCCGGAAGCAGAACCTGGATGATGGGAGATTGAAACTTCCTGGAAGATTAACACTGTGTGCCGGACCGAGACTCGAACTCGGGACCTTTTCCTTTCGCGAGCAAGTGCTCTACCATCTGTGCTACCCAAGCACGACTCACGGCCCGTCCTCACAGCTTTACTTCTGCCAGTACCTCGTCTCCTACGTTCCAAACTTTACAGGAGCTCTCCTGCGAACCTTGCAGAACTAGCACTGCTGAAAGAAAGGATATTGCGGAGACATGGCTTAGCCACAGCCTAGGGGATGTTTCCAGAATGAGATTTTCACTCTGCAGCGGAGTGTGCGCTGATATGAAACTTCCTGGCAGATTAAACCTGTGTGCCGGACCGAAACTCGAACTTGGGCCCTTGGCTTTTCTCGGGCAAGTGCTCTTCCCTTGGGAGAAGTAAAGCTGTGAGGACGGGTCGTGAGTCGTGCTTGGGTAGCTCAGATGGTAGAGCACTTGCCCGCGAATGGCAAAGGTCCCGAGTTCGAGTTTCGGTCCGGCACACAGTTTTAATCTGCCAGGAAGTTTCATATCAGCGCACACTCCGCTACAGAGTGAAAATCTCATTCTGGAGATGGGGAGATTGTTTATGCAGCAATATGTTGGCTCTGACATCGACCAGTAGAGTGGTATCATGCGGGCATACAGTGCCTCCCAGTAAGGTGGCGTAAGGCTGTCCCACTGAACGGAGATTATGTAAAAAAATAGGGTTTTGTAGCCAAAAGAATGCGGAGTAATACGGTGTATTGGAATTCTGGATAAAACCGACTGGCTTGCACAGTAATTTTTTGCATTACTTATTGATCGTCCCTCATACTACGGCGGCGCAATCAGTCCAGTCTTGCTGGCAGCAACCGTGATGACCGGCGTATGTGACGCGTTCGGTATGGAGGCCTTTATACGACGACGATGTGCAACCATAGCATCAGTTTCCAGAGAGACTCAGCAACAGCAGCAGCAGCAGCAGCATTCTCCTGAAGATCGCGGACAGATGTAACGCTGAAACACCTATCCATGTTGATTTTAGGATCCGGCAGCAAAACCATAGAAACTACCAAGAGTTATTATAACGGAAAAGCCTACGAAGTCACAATAGGCAGTTTTTTTGTTTTTAGAAACTTCAGTCCAAAGACTGTTTTGGTGCAGTGATCTCTAAATGGCTCCACAAGCTATAAAAGGAAGAAACACACCATAAAACACTTGATGTCGCGTTGTGCTGAAAATTATTTTGTGGCAGCATGTGTTATTACTCCCGTATCTCCCCCCTACAGCTCAAACACGCGAACACAGCAAAAGTGGATATATCGGGTTTTGTTCCGGCGCTTTTCTTGTCTTCACACTCCTCTTGATTAGCGATTCCTGTATGCCTCAGAGTATGCCCAATCAACCGACCCCTTCTTTTACACAAAGGTTGCCACAAATTTCTTTGTTTACCAATTCGATTAAGTACCTCCACCTTAGTTATTCAATTTACCCACCTAATCTTCAACATTCTTCTGCAGCACCAAATTTCAAAGCTTTTATTACCCTCTTGTCAGATATCGAACACCTTTCATTTCCGTACAAAGCTATATTGCAGGCAATTGCTTTCAGAAAAGAGTTCCTAGCACTTTATATTCGACTAGCGACTCGCTACAACTTCACACGTGTGTCACTAAACATCCATGGCCGGACGACTTGCCTGTCGTAGCGCTAATAGATTATATACATAAGCCTTCCTCGTGAATAAGTGTATTTATTACTGAAAATCTTATCAAAACCCCTGCAGCAGTTTCTGAGATTAACCTTCACGTAGAGACGAAAAACGCGGCAGGAGACTTTAATTTACGCTGAAGAGCCAAAGAAACTGGTACATGTGCCTAATATCGAGTAGGGCCCCCGTGCGCAAGCAGAAGTGCCACTAAACGACGTGGCATGGACTCAACTAATGTCTGAAGTGATGCTGGAGGGAACTGACACCATGAATCCTATGGGTCTGCCCGTAATTCCATAAGAGTACGAGGGGATGGAGATCTCTTCCGAACACCACGTTACAAGACATCACAGATATTTTCAATAATGTTCGTGTCTGGAGAGTTTTGTGGCCAGAGGATATGTTTAAACTCAGAAGAGTGTTCCTGGATGTGTGGGGTGTCGCATTGTCCTGCTGGAATTTCCCAAGTCCGTCGGAATGCACAATGAACATGAATGGATGCAGGTGATCAAACAGCATGATTACGTAAGTGTCACCTGTCAGAGTCATATCTAGACGTATCAGGAATTCCATATCACTCCAACTGCACACGCCCCACACCATTACAGGGCCTTGTTGTCTTAAATAGGCGTTGCCAGCCGCAGTGCCGTATTCTGCCTGTTTACATATTGTATCTCTGTATTTGAATACGCACGCCTACACCAGTGTACAGCAGATATGCCTACAGGGTGGTCCATTGATCGTGACAGGTCCAAATATCTCACGAAATAAGCATCAAACAAGAAAACTACGAAGAACGAAACTCATCTAGCTTGAAGGGGGGAACCAGATGGCTCAATGGCTGGCCCGCTAGATGGCGCTGCCATAGGTCAAACGGATATCAACTGCGTTTTTTTAAAATAGGAACCCCTATTTTTTATTACATATTCGTGTAGTACGTAAAGAAATATGAATATTTTAGTTGGACCACTTTTTTCGCTTTGTGATAGATGGCGCTGTAACAGTCACAAACGTAAAGTACGTGGTATCACGTAACATTCCGCCAGTGCAGGCGGTATTCACTTTGTGATACATTACCCGTGTTAAAATGGACCGTTTACCAATTGCGGAAAAGGTCGGTGTCGTGTTGATGTATGGCTATTGTGATCAAAATGCCCCACGGGCGTGTGCTATGTATGCTGCTCGGTATCCTGGACGACTTCATCCAAGTGTCCGAACCGTTCGCCGGACAGTTACGTTCTTTAAGGAAACAGGAAGTGTTCAGCCACATGTGAAACGTCAGCCACGACCTGCAACAAATTATGATTCCAAAGTAGGTGTTTTAGCTGCTGTCGCGGCCAATCCGCACATCAGTAGCAGACAAATTGCGCGAGAATCGGGAATCTCGAAAACGTCAGTGTTGAAAATGTTACGTGAACATCGATTGCACCCGTACCATATTTCAATGCGCCAGGAATTGTAAGGCGACGACTTTGAACTTCGTGTACAGTTCTGCCACTGGGTACAAGAGAAATTACGGGACGATGACAGATTTTTTGCACGCGTTCTGTTTAGTGACGAAGTGCCATTCACCAACAGCGGTAACGCAAACCGGCATAATATGCACTATTGGGCAACGGATCCTCGATGGCTGCGACAAGTGGAACATCAGCGACCTTGGCGGGTTAATGTATGGTGCGGCATTATAGTAGGAAGGATAATTGGCCGCCATTTTATTGATAGCAATCTAAATGGTGCAATGCATGCTTATCCTACGTAATATTCTACCGATGTTACTACGAGATGTTTCACTGCATGACAGAATGGCGTTGTACTTCCAACATGATGGATGTCCGGCACATAGCTCGCGTTCGGTTGAAGCGGTATTGAATAGCATATTCCATGACAGGTGGATTGGTCGTCGAAGCACCATACCATGGTCCGCACGTTCACCGGATCTGATGTCCCCGGATTTCTTTCTGTGGGGAAAGTTGAAGGATATTTGCTATCGTGAGCCACCGACAACACTTGACAACATGCGTCAGCGCTTTGTCATTGCATGTGCGAACATTACGGAAGGCGAACTACTCGCCGTTGAGAGGAATGTCGTTACACGTATTGCCAAATGCATTGAGGTTGACGGACATCATTTTGAGCATTTATTGCATTAATGTGGTATTTACAGGTAATCACGGAGTAACAGCATGCGTTCTCAGAAATGATAAGTTCACAAAGGTACATGTATCACATTGTTGGAACCGAAATAAAATGTTCAAACTTACCTACGTTCTGTATTTTAATTTTAAAAAACCTATCTGTTACCAAGTGTTCCCCCCCCCCATGAACCATGGACCTTGCCGTTGGTGGGGAGGCTTGCGTGCCTCAGCGATACAGATAGCCGTACCGTAGGTGCAACCACAACGGAGGGGTATCTGTTGAGAGGCCAGACAAACGTGTGGTTCCTGAAGAGGGGCAGCAGCCTTTTCAGTAGTTGCAAGGGCAACAGTCTGGATGATTGACTGATCTGGCCTTGTAACAATAACCAAAACGGCCTTGCTGTGCTGGTACTGCGAACGGCTGAAAGCAAGGGGAAACTACAGCCGTAATTTTTCCCGAGGGCATGCAGCTTTACTGTATGATTACATGATGATGGCGTCCTCTTGGGTAAAATATTCCGGAGGTAAAATAGTCCCCCATTCGGATCTCCGGGCGGGGACTACTCAAGAGGATGTCGTTATCAGGAGAAAGAAAACTGGCGTTCAACGGATCGGAGCGTGGAATGTCAGATCCCTTAATCGGGCAGGTAGGTTAGAAAATTTAAAAAGGGAAATGGATAGGTTGAAGTTAGATATAGTGGGAATTAGTGAAGTTCGGTGGCAGGAGGAACAAGACTTCTGGTCAGGTGACTACAGGGTTATAAACACAAAATCAAATAGGGGTAATGCAGGAGTAGGTTTAATAATGAATAGGAAAATAGGAATGCGGGTAAGCTTCTACAAACAGCATAGTGAACGCATTATTGTGGCCAAGATAGATACGAAGAATCATGAAAGAAGGTTGTATACATGGAAGAACCCTGGCGATACTAAAAGGTATCAGATAGATTATATAATGGTAAGACAGAGATTTAGGAACCAGGTTTTAAATTGTAAGACATTTCCAGGGGCAGATGTGGACTCTGACCACAATCTATTGGTTATGACCTGTAGATTAAAACTGAAGAAACTGCAAAAAGGTGGGAATTTAAGGAGATGGGACCTGGATAAACTAAAAGAACCAGAGGTTGTACAGAGATTCAGGGAGAGCATAAGGGAGCAATTGACAGGAATGGGGGAAATAAATACAGTAGAAGAAGAATGGGTAGCTTTGAGGGATGAAGTAGTGAAGGCAGCAGAGGATCAAGTAGGTAAAAAGACGAGGGCTAATAGGAATCCTTGGGTAACAGAAGAAATATTGAATTTAATTGATGAAAGGAGAAAATATAAAAATGCAGTAAGTGAAACAGGCAAAAAGGAATACAAACGTCTCAAAAATGAGATCGACAGGAAGTGCAAAATGGCTAAGCAGGGATGGCTAGAGGACAAATGTAAGGATGTAGAGGCCTATCTCACTAGGGGTAAGATAGATACCGCCTACAGGAAAATTAAAGAGACCTTTGGAGATAAGAGAACGACTTGTATGAATATCAAGAGCTCAGATGGAAACCCAGTTCTAAGCAAAGAAGGGAAAGCAGAAAGGTGGAAGGAGGATATAGAGGGTCTATACAAGGGCGATGTACTTGAGGACAATATTATGGAAATGGAAGAGGATGTAGATGAAGATGAAATGGGAGATATGATACTGCGTGAAGAGTTTGACAGAGCACTGAAAGACCTGAGTCGAAACAAGGCCCCCGGAGTAGACAATATTCCATTGGAACTACTGACGGCCGTGGGAGAGCCAGTCCTGACAAAACTCTACCATCTGGTGAGCAAGATGTATGAGACAGGCGAAATACCCTCAGACTTCAAGAAGAATATAATAATTCCAATCCCAAAGAAAGCAGGTGTTGACAGATGTGAAAATTACCGAACTATCAGCTTAATAAGTCACAGCTGCAAAATACTAACACGAATTCTTTACAGACGAATGGAAAAACTAGTAGAAGCCAACCTCGGGGAAGATCAGTTTGGATTCCGTAGAAACACTGGAACACGTGAGGCAATACTGACCTTACGACTTATCTTAGAAGAAAGATTAAGGAAAGGCAAACCTACGTTTCTAGCATTTGTAGACTTAGAGAAAGCTTTTGACAATGTTGACTGGAATACTCTCTTTCAAATTCTAAAGGTGGCAGGGGTAAAATACAGGGAGCGAAAGGCTATTTACAATTTGTACAGAAACCAGATGGCAGTTATAAGAGTCGAGGGACATGAAAGGGAAGCAGTGGTTGGGAAGGGAGTAAGACAGGGTTGTAGCCTCTCCCCGATGTTGTTCAATCTGTATATTGAGCAAGCAGTAAAGGAAACAAAAGAAAAATTCGGAGTAGGTATTAAAATTCATGGAGAAGAAATAAAAACTTTGAGGTTCGCCGATGACATTGTAATTCTGTCAGAGACAGCAAAGGACTTGGAAGAGCAGTTGAATGGAATGGACAGTGTCTTGAAAGGAGGATATAAGATGAACATCAACAAAAGCAAAACAAGGATAATGGAATGTAGTCTAATTAAGTCGGGTGATGCTGAGGGAATTAGATGAGGAAATGAGGCACTTAAAGTAGTAAAGGAGTTTTGCTATTTGGGGAGCAAAATAACTGATGATGGTCGAAGTAGAGAGGATATAAAATGTAGGCTGGCAATGGCAAGGAAAGCGTTTCTGAAGAAGAGAAATTTGTTAACATCCAGTATAGATTTAAGTGTCAGGAAGTCATTTCTTAAAGTATTCGTATGGAGTGTAGCCATGTATGGAAGTGAAACATGGACGATAAATAGTTTGGACAAGAAGAGAATAGAAGCTTTCGAAATGTGGTGCTACAGAAGAATGCTGAAGATTAGATGGGTAGATCACATAACTAATGAGGAAGTATTGAATAGGATTGGGGAGAAGAGAAGTTTGTGGCACAACTTGACCAGAAGAAGGGATCGGTTGGTAGGACACGTTCTGAGGCATCAAGGGATCACCAATTTAGTATTGGAGGGCAACGTGGAGGGTAAAAATCGTAGAGGGAGACCAAGAGATGAATACACTAAGCAGATTCAGAAGGATGTAGGTTGCAGTAGGTACTGGGAGATGAAAAAGCTTGCACAGGATAGAGTAGCATGGAAAGCTGCATCAAACCAGTCTCAGGACTGAAGACCACAACAACAACAACAACAACAACCAAGTGTTCGTCCAAAATTCTGAGCTATGTTTGTGACTATTACAGCGCCATCTATCACAAAGCGTAAAAAGTGGTCCAACTAAATCATTCATATTTCTTACGTACTATACGAATATGTAATAAAAAATGGGGGTTCCTATTTGAAAAAACGCAGTTATCCGTTTGACCTACGGCAGCGCCATCTAGCGGGCCAACCATAGCGCCATCTGGTTTCCCCCTTCAAGCTAGACAAGTTTCGTTCTTTGCAGTTTTTTCGTTTGACGCTTATTTCGTGAGATATTTGGCCCGGTCACGATCAATGGACCACTCTTTATGTGTATAGATGCCGGTGAAACTTCTGTACTCTCTGAGTGTCGGAGTCTGTTTACTGCTTTTCCCACGAGATACCGCCTTTTCTACAGCTGATCAACTCGTAGCTCCCATCGTTGCCACGAAATGTCACGCGAAATGCCAATTAAATATGAGGCAGATGACAACGCAAACCTGACACGCTTTCCATTACTATAATTATAAATTGTATATACAAACCTTCTTGGTTTTATTTGCGAAAATCGTATTAAAACAGCTATAGTTTTCCTGAGATTAGCCTACACATACTGACAGAAAAAGGCAGTGGGGAACTCTAAATCATAAATGTTAGCAAGCTTCTCCTCCTGAGAAATTCTTTTCTTGCTATTGCCAGTTTACATTTTTTATCATCTCTACTTCTGCCAACATTATTTATTTTGCTACCTAAATAGCATAACGCAGTGTCTTACTTCTTAATGTAGTTCTCTCGGCATCGGCTAATCTAATTTGACTACATTACACTGCCGTGGTTTTACTTTCGATGTTCATCTTATAACCTTTGTTTAGACACTGTATATTCCGTTCAGCTGCTCTTCCATGTCATTTTCCGTCTGTGACACAATTCCAATATCATTATGAAACCTTGAAGTTTTTACTTCTTCTCTCTTAAGTTTAATTCGCTTTCCGAGTTTCTCGGTATGTGGGTTATTGGATCAAAATAAGCTCACAGAAAAAATATTCCCCTACATATTATAAAAATGTATGTATTTATGTTCCATATATCCTTCGAAACCATTGGACCGATTCCAACCAAACTTGGTGTCTGGGAAGAATCGCAGTTGGGATAAGAACCATCTTCCTATAAAAGGTTTGTGGGTGAAAAATAAGTGTAGCCGACGACACGGGATGCCCAAATTTTATTCGTCCGGTATTTGAGAACGAGAGTACTTAGTGATTTGCAATAAACTTTATTCGTAATTTCAAATACCTACGAAGCTTTTCTCACTTACAACTCCCACAAAATGATGACAGGAAAAAAATTGTTGTTTTCGCTGTTGAAACAGTAAAACTGTTGCATCTGGCATGACGTCATGACGTTTAAATTCATTACTTCTTTGCCACTAACTCTATTCGCAACACATTTAGCACACAATATCCACATATACCGCTGAATATATTTACAAAATTATATCGTTGCACGATACAGAGAGAGGGTGAGCAGGACATGGACAGGAAAAGGGCAGAGGAAGAGATGGATAGGGAGAGGGGGAAGAGGAGATGGACATAGAAAGGAAAGAGGAGGAGATAGGTAGAGAGTGGAGAGGAGGAGGTGGATGAAGAGTGAGGAGAGTAGGAGTTAGGCAGAGAGAGGGGAGATGAACGGAGAGGGGGGGGGCGGAAGGCATGGTCAGAAAAAAGTGGGAGAAGATGAAAAGAGGGGGGCCAGATGAGATGGAGAGAGGGGGAGGGGGAAGGAGGAGATCGACTGATTGAATTGAAATATATATACATATACGGGAAATTCAGATGTTATAAAGAATTTTCCCAATGTGAGGATTAATAAATTGAACATTATACTCCACGCTCATACGGTGGTTAACTATAGAGGATGCTAATTGGCTTACACCAACAAATGCTGCTGTTCTGCCATCAAGTTTATCATTCTAAAAGTCACTGTAATTTTGGAACATCACAAATGGAAACATGAATCTACTCAGTGGTATAAAGACGGCAACATGTTAGCGTCTGAGTCAAGATCCAGTTAAATTTTACTACAATGGAAACAGAACACTAATTAGGTGATAGGTATTTGTCTTATTTAGGTATGTTATGTAGTGCCACACGAGTAGAATGGGAGACATGATAGTACACGGTGCAATGGATATAATCGTCGATCTTGGTTTATGTGAGTTACAGTTCTTCCCAAAATTATTATTACGTCTGCAGTGCTACAGAATTAAAAGGGAAAACCTTCTGTCAACTGATGAATCCCTATAACTTCGTGCACAGGTTACCGAAAACATCATTATGCAGGGTCGATACGCAAGTATCCTCGTTAGTCTCCACTCCTAACAACTTGTCGAGCGGAAATAAGTGACCTTTATCTTTTCCGATGTAAGAGAGGGCCTGAAGAACCTAGTACGTAAATAGATAAAAGAAAAGTGTCATGCACAGGGAGGAAAATGACGGAGTGCTGGAATTTAACTTTCCATCGACATCAAGAAACTCTGCTCAAGTTGCGTTGAAGATTGGCAATGGAGAAACTCGATTGTGGTCTTAGTAAAAGATCCATCAAGGTTATCGTTACAAATGGTTTACGAAAACCATGGAACAGCAAAATCACTTTGGTAGTCTCCCCATTAATACGGCTGGAGCCTCTTATTTACAGCCTCTCATCGCTTTTAGGCCTGATATACACTGAGGTTATTAAAGTCGCGGGACTGCGATATACACATTATAGATGGCGGTAGTATCGCGTACACGACATACAAAAGGGCATTGCTTTGGCGAACGTGTCATTTTCACTCAGGTGATTCATATGAAGTGATCATGGCTGCACGATGGGAACTAACAAATTTTGAATACGGTATTGTCGTCGAAGCTAGACGCATTGATATTCCATTTCGTAAATTGTTAGGAAATTCAATATTCCCAGATCCACAGTGTCAAAAGTGTGCTGAGAATACAAAATTTCAAGTACTACCCCTCACCACGGACAACGCAGTGGTAGGAGGCCTTCACTTAACGACCCAGAGCAGAACTGTTTGCATAGAGTTGTCAGTGCTAACAGACAAGCAAGACTGCGTGAAATAACTGCAGAAAACAATGTGGAACATGACGCGAACCTATCTTTTAGGACAATATGGCGAAATTTGGCTTTAATGGGCTGTGGCAGCAGACGACTGACAGGTATGCCTTTGCTAATAGCACAACATTCTGTGCAGCGCCTTTCTTGGGCTCGTGATCATATCGGTTGGAGCCTAGACAACTGAAAAATCGTTGCCTGGTCAGATGAGTCTCGATTTTAGTTGGTAACAGCTGACGGTCGGGTTCGAGTGAGTTGCAGACCCAATGAAGCCAGGACCCAACTTGCCGACAACGCACTGTGTAAGCCGGTGATTGCTTCATAACGGTAGTAGTAGAGCAAAGTATGTACCACCCCACTCTCCACTGTTGCCAGAGTTATTGAAGATGGCGAATCCAAGATGGTGGCCATAGATATGGCAACATTGCAATGATGTCATGGGGAGAAGTTCAAATTTTGGTGGGAAAATAGGTCAATCGGCCTACCTCCACTAAACAACCCCCCCCTCCACCTTCCCTCAGAAAATGGTGAGAAGTTCAAATTCCACCACATACCACCACCTCCACTAATCTAAGGAAATGGCGGAGAAAATAGGTCACTTGGGCTACCTCCACTAACCTAAGCCATCTGACCGCCACCTCTTCCTAGGAATAATACAGTTCACTGATGTGCAGACACTAAAACAACTAGTAAATTGTCTAAATAATGCATGTAAAACGCTCTGCAGACGAAATTGCTACTTATAAACTGTCAAAATAATGCATTGCACAGCATACAGACCTGCAAACTACTTGTTAATCACCGAAATAATGTAGTACACTGATGTACATGCACAAAAACAACTCGTAAACTGTCGAAATAATGCACTGCACAGCCTGCATACCTGCTCACAAAATAATGCAACAGATACGAAAACAACTTGTAAGTTGTCAAAAAATAATGTACATGTAACGCTATGCAAATGCTCACAATGCTCACAACACTTAAACAACCGAAAATAATGCAGTGCACAAACGCTCATTGCCCCTAAAATCAGTTTAGAACTTTTGTCAACTGGAACGTATCAGTGAACTGGCCCTGTACAGAAGTCTAAGGCACGCACGCCAAACAGCTCACTCACGCTGGTCCCATATGCGAGATGCATCTGGCCCGTGCATGCCTGTTTACTGTTGCTAGCACAATACCACTCTACCTGTGAGTACTGATGTCTCAGGTACCGATATAGAAATCTGTTCCATTGCTTCCTAGAGTAGCCCAGGATGCATTGTTCCTAGCGATCCAAAAAGGGTCATTCGATCTGCGTCTAGCTGTGCACACGTGCTTACCTGCACAGAATAACACTGATTGCATTCTTTCAAATGGTCCTAACTAGACATCACGAGTTCCCTTCCTGGAAATCGTATGTCCTGCTGTCAGTGCTAAAAGCCTTCATTATGTCTGTGCATGCTCGCGAAAATACCGTTAATCTTAACACCTTTATTGTTGTTTGGAAAGAGAGCACTGTCTAAGCACAGACAGGGACATGGGGGGTGGGGATCAGAACAATTTATGCAAACAGAATTCTAAGCTCTGTCCTACAGAAGAGAATCTTTTATGTTTGGTATCCTACAGCTACTGGTCTGGAGATGCCCTAATGCCACAATGGCAGATGGGTGATGGCATCCCTGCCAGAGATTGCTTTCTCAGAACTTCCATAGATACCTTGCCTCCATCTTGTTCGAATCAGTTTGTAGATGCTCCTATGCCCCAGCACGGAGGACGTCTTGTGAATGAATGGAGCATTCCATGACACATGCACATACACAGACACACAGAAAACAGAGCACACACACTGCAGATGTGGAATATGTGGGGTGGAGGCGACTGCATACAGTCGAGTACAGTGCTCTACTACGCCTCCTGATCAGTGCATTTGAGCTAGGTGTTGTCAGCTGTACTACATTTACAAGCAATTTTAGAACACGGAACGAGATGTTTTGTCATGATCGCATGAGTAGAACTGACACAAAATCGATAGAATTGCGGAAAATATGTATAAATTGAGGGAAAATACACCGAAATGTGGGGAAAACATTTGGAAATTTGTGGTATGTTCCCATGGGACCAAACTGCTGAGGTCATCGGTCCCTAGGCTTACACACTACTTAATCTAACTGAAACTAACTTACGCTAAGGACAACACACACACCCATGCCCGAGGGAGGATTCGAACCTGTGACGGGGGCAGCCATGCAGACCATGGCAAGGTGCCTTATACTGTGCGGCTACCAAGCGAGGCGAAATGTGGGGAAATGAGGAAGTACTTGCATATGTTCTGGCTGGTGCAGAACAAATTGTCCATGGGAATAAGTATGTGATAGCAAGAGGAATCTGTGAAAAAGTCGACATGGGAGCAAAGGGAACCAGGGAAACAGTCACTTTTTTTCAGTCGAGGCAGCACTCTACTGTACTCTATTGAGGTAACAGTGATATACGTGAGTTGATTACTGTATTTGACGCTTTTCAGGAAGACTGAGAACCATCTGCCTCTAAACTTACTTGCATCTGCATTAAAGGATGACATAGAGTGGATTGAGTGGTCGGTTGAGATGGAGTTGTAACGAAGTGCAATTTAATGGTAGACTGATGATTCATTCTAGAGAGAGAGAGAGGGAGAAGTTGCTGCAGGTCATTTGACCATTTTTTCCTGATGTTCTGTCATGATGCATCAGTTGCGTGACATAGCCTGCGTTTGACTCGTATACAACTGTGTGTTCTGTTTGGGTCTTGGAGCAGTGTCTATTTGCGATCGTTAACAGTAAACCTCTTGGTCATCAGAGGACTTCCATCTCATATTAGATGAAACGAGACACATTCTTCTAAATGAACGAAGATTTATGTGATGTACTTCATTCCCCTGTTGCATCTTGGGTGTAAAATCTATACTTCAGTTTCATAACTAAATTAGCGATAGGTGTTTGTGAGACACAGCAATCCCCGTGTATACATATGCTTGACAGATGTGCTGTTTACAGAGTTAGTGGCGGCATGACTTGTAATTTCACATGTCGGACGCTGCTGCTATGCATTTATCTGTTTCCTTGTAAGAGGTATTCTCTGTAACTAACAATAATTTTATATAGGACTGATGTGTTCATAGTGTAATTTCTGAATCGTAATCGGATGTGAACAGTGGCCAATACATCTCTGGAAAGTTATATTGCGCATGTAGCACACACAGCCGCTGTTTTAAGGAAGTAGTTTGTTCGATTTAGAGTTTCTTACATTGGAATATTAACAGTGCTGCATTCCACACTACTGATAAGTCAGAAACTCAAGGAATCTAACATTACAGCCTGTTTTAAGCGCAGAACTCTGAAGCCTTAGGAGTGTGTGTTTTTATGTTCTCTCTTACCAACACCCTCTTGGCACTGATCCCAGACACTAGAACAATACTTTAAAATTGATAGCGTAGTTGATTCACATAAAATGTGCGAACTCCATCCATCTGGAACTCCATCATGCATAAAAATCAACCATTTCTTGTTCTTCTTAACCGTCTGCTATTACAACACAACACTTTCAAATCTGTTACTATACATCGATAAGGAGTGCTAATCTCCGTCACATGGGCGCATCTGGCAAAATCATGTGCACTTGGATAGGTGAGGACTCAGCAAGCTATATTCATTCACAAAACGTAGAATGTAGCGGTCTACTTCTGGTCAGCTGCAGATTAAATTGGTAACAGTGCTGCAGGGCGGGTTGGTCAAAGACAGTGCAAGGGAGTCTTTCAGTCTCTAATTTTATCCTAAGACTGTGAGAATGCTCTGTGACTCCGTTACACATAGAGATAGATTGTAAATTAAACATTATGCTCGAGGTGCTAGAAATATGTAGAGCACTCTCTGGTACACTTTGTGGATGTAAGTGTTCGAGAATTAACAATGAATGGACGTACTACACAGTCACCTATCTACATTCGCAATGATACTCGCAAAGTAGAGAAGGGGCGGTTGAGCTATGATAATGAAATTGGAAAAAATGCTGTCACATCATTGGTCAGTGTTGAAATTACTGTAAAATTGCTCAAATTGTTCACACTATTAACTGTGATGCTTATTATTACAGTACATCGATGGTATCTTTTCCATCCTATCCGTCCACTGGTATGCTGTTGGTTATCACATAATGATTGACTGACATCGCTTGTGTGAATTTGAGAAAGAGTTTTGGTGGAGGGGCAAACCTTCTGGGGATGGCTAGCACCAAAACAGTGATTGTGTACATGATTGCAGTATGAGGAATCAGTCGAAATGGAATGCAGAGCCATCAGCTATTCTGTCACTGTGACGGATGAGTTTAAATGTAGAGGTCGTCAGTCACCTATGGACAGCAGTTTGGAAAATCTCCACAGCGCCGCCAAACCCTTCCAGTTTCCTTATGTTGTAACTGTCTTTTATTTAAAATCATCCAATGTGTGTGGTGTGTTATGGTATCAGCAGTAACAACATGACTTATACCATCTGACATATAGTTTTCTGTGAGAAGCAATGGATCAGAATGTGTTAATGTCAGTTTAGATCCTGACATGGATCTCGAAGTCGCGGTGGAAAAAACAAAATGTATGGCAGTCTACAAAGTGTCTCTTCGACTTATAGTATAGTTTGTGCGATACAGACATCCTCCTACAGTACAGGCGATGCAACTGTACAATGATCTGTGCAATGGATCAATAGTTGTATATTTAATAGGATCGTCAAATGTGCTCGGGTCCGGCATGCAGGCGGTATTTGTTTTTTATGTATGGGAGGAGAGAGATGCAGTAAAAATCTTATTGAGTTCTCTATTGGATGAAGTTAGTGTAACTTTTATAGTTCGTAAGTTTTCTCTGCTGGATGGTACAGAATAACGAAGATAGCTTGTTGGGCTGATAGACATGAATTGGCCCCGAGGGACGCGGATCTGCTTCATACAGCAGTAGTGGTATGTAGTTTGGGGGCATACCACAATGCAGTAGGAAAATCCTCGTCCTTCCTCCAATTCCCATAGTGTCTTTTATACTACCTCGTGCTGCAGGAGCAGACTTCGTTTGGCGCTGACCTTACACATTGAACACTGTTGGCAGAGCTATGACAACATGCTCCCATATCCACCGAATGGTGGAAACATGGCCCTGTCACACTAACTCAGGTCACTTTGTTTTTACACGGGTTGCAGAAAGTGGTGGATATAGCTCTCTCTGAGTTCTGCTCAGCAAAGCTGCAGAAACGGTAGCAATTGTAGGAGGCATAGGGACTATCTAAAATTTTACTGTAGCTGATAGGTTCGAAAAACGTTATTCGTTTCATGATACATGAGTGCCAGATTCGCTAGTGTCAGTAATCATTAAAGGACTTCTCCACTGGATCCAATGCAGGTATGTGGTTGAATGGAAAGACTTGATTCCTAATCCCAGACAGCATTTCTACCGGAGAGTGTAACACTAGAGATCTCAAAAGCCTGTGTACATTTCTTACGACCTCAATCAGCAGACCATCTACAGTTTGTGATTCTTTTCAAGCAGCCTTCGCCTGTAACCCACTGGATATATCGCAGAACCTCTGACATGGCATCGAGAGAGAATACAGTACAAATACTGGAGAAATATCTACTGGCTGCATGAGGGAGTTGCACTGGTTTCATACCACTTTCCTTAGTTGTATCACTTTCAAAATTTCCTGATTTGATCATGAGGTTGCATCGTGGGCTACGTGTAACTGCACTGTTGGTCTGGTAATATACACTCCAGCGATCATCGTCTATATTCAGTGTTGAGGTATTTGTTTGGAAAAACCAATTAATTTGGAGGTAATGCCATAAGTCGATTTATAAAGCTGGTACAGATTTTAACACGGATACTTGTATGTACCTGTAGAATCAAGACTGCTCGTGATAGTTATATGGTCGTTGGGATCTTTTTTTTTTTGTTTTTTTTTTTTTGAGGTTTGTCGGTTTGTAAGGCGGTTACGTCTCTCTTTCTAAGACACAGTGGTCACACTCGCAGAAAAAACTTACGAGAGATGTCCACCCATCGCTGATTTTCTCTCAGTATTATTTCGTATCGCCAGCAATCAGTTATTGGCAGTGTATTATATTTGATAGGTTCGCCTTGAGCATCAGGCTTATAAAGTATGTGTTTGTGTTCTGACAAGTGCAAAGGAAATGACTATGTCCAGTCGTAAGGAAGGTATGGATTTGACATGGAATACTGTGACATCAAAGGAAAGAGTATGTCAAGTTACAAGAATGGTAGTGATATTTCTGTTTCCAGAGGCATAGCCATCAGCAGGGTGTATTTCCAATACTTCGCTCATTGTCGAATGTCAGCCAATTGAGACCGCGATCGTAATATTTAATTGTAAGTACAGGGATAAAATATACAGGGTGTTACAAAAAGGTACGGCCAAACTTTCAGGAAACATTCCTCACACACAAATAAAGAAAAGATGTTATGTTGACGTATGTCCGGAAACACTTAATTTCCATGTTAGAGCTCATTTTAATTTCTTCCACCTACGCTCAATGGAGCACGTTATGATTTCATACGGGATACTCTACCTGTGGTGCTAGAACATGTGCCTTTACAAGTATGACACAACATGTGGTTCATGCACGATGGAGCTCCTGCACATTTCAGTCGAAGTGTTCGTACGCTTCTCAACAACAGATTCGGTGACCGATGGATTGGTAGAGGCGGACCAATTCCATGGCCTCCACGCTCTCCTGACCTCAACCCTCTTGACTTTCATTTATGGGGGCATTTGAAAGCTCTCGTCTACGCAACCCCGGTACCAAATGTAGAGACTCTTCGTGCTCGTATTGTGGACAGCTGTGATACAATACGCCATTCTCCAGGGCTTCATCAGCGCATCAGGGATTCCATGCGACGGAGGGTGGATGCATGTATCCTCGCTAACGGAGTACATTTTAAACATTTCCTGTAACAAAGTGTTTGAAGTCACGCTGGTACGTTCTGTTACTGTGTGTTTCCATTCCATGATTAATGTGATTTGAAGAGAAGTAATAAAATGAGCTCCAACATGCAAAGTAAGCGTTTCCAGACACATGTCCACGTAACATATTTTCTTTCTCTGTGTGTGAGGAATGTTTCCTGAAAGTTTGGCCGTACCTTTTTGTAACACCCTGTATATGTGGCCGGTTTTCCTACGACGAGACTGCTTATGCGTGCTTGGCGTGCAGCGCCGGTGACCTGTGGCCGGAATGATTCACGTTTCCGGCTAACGGTAGGAGCTGTCTGAATGGAGAGACCTGTTGGGGGTGTAGGAATGTAGCTGACTTAACCGTGTCATCCTCTAGACGGCCGAATAGCGAACTAATACTTAGTACGTGTTGGACAGCTTTTGTGATCGCGTGGAAATTTGAGAAGATTCAATATGGACGTGTGTTTGTGCTGGACCATTATTCTTTCCCACGTAAATTGTCCAGTTGACTGCTTCTGCACATTTCGCCCCTTTATTTAGTTGAGGAAACATCGATTGCGATGTGTGCATCTAGCAGGTGAAAGACAGGTGGAAGACATGTCTCCTGGTTCTCTAGACATGAAAAACACCTTAGTTGACTTTCTAAATTATTGGGATGATTTGGAATGTGTTGCATCGCCGACATCGGAATTCGCAAGTGGAAATATCAGTTACCTCTATATTTTTTTCGAGTTCTCACGTAAAGGTCTTTACAGACGGTATAAGTTTCTAGTTACTCAGTGGTTTATAGCACACTCCTCCTCGCTAAAGTTTTAGATTTCTGGAGAAATAATTTCCAGTCTATATCTTCGGAATAATGTTGCGCGAGTGGTACTGCTACGCAAGCGATATTGTTATATGCTTGATATCGAGAAGTACCGCGTAAATGGTATAATGTTCAGGCAAACCATGTGAAAATACTTGTGTTCTTGTAATCCTAAGGTCTGGAGATTGGTGTAGAAAGTAAGCAAGCAAGCAGGTTGGGACTAAAAACGGTGATGTCTTTGTGCCGAGAGGAACCGATCCAGCACAGTTCTGAGGGTGACTTCCGTCTGCTAGTGTAGTGAGGAGTGTGCCTACAGTGAATGTGCTTATGCTGTCTGTCTTTGTGGTGTATGTACGTGTGTCTGGCAGTCGATAGCTTTATGCATGATGAAAAAGGGGCGATATTGTATGGCGTAGGATACCAATTGTGTGTTTACAACATCAACACGGTACATGGTGATATATTGTTGGGTTAGAGATCGGTTTCACACTCTGAGGTTCAGGTTTCCGTCCTCAGTGGCAGAGCGGTGTAACTGAGTAAGGGTCTTCCTGTATTTCACAATCTTTAGGCCACTTTTCAGTGTTTAATTGTCAGTACAATATGGTGATCTGTACAAAATAGTTATGCTACTGAAAGTCTCATCAGAAGAAAGAAAAAAAAAAGGCAGACAGTGCTTCCACACCGACAGCATCTGTAATTTGGAGGGTAAATTCAGTAACATAAAATCAGAATACTCCATTCATTCACAAGACACCCTTCGTGCTGGGGCATAGGAGCGTCTACAAACTGATTTGAGCAAGATGGAGGTAAGGTATCTATGGAAAGTTCTGAGAGAGCAAGTGTTCAAAGAAAGTTGAAGCAGACCATCCATCTGTTTCGGGGATCCCTCCACTCATCTGCCACAGTGCATTAGGACATCTCTAGACCTGTAGCTATAGGATACCGAACATTCACGCAATTTTTCTCTTCTGTAGGACAGTGCTTCGAATTATGTTTGTGTAATTGTTCTGATTCCCCTCGCTCCCACCCCTTTCTGTGCTTAGACTTTGTCGTCTTTCCAGACAGCAAGAATGCTTTTATGATTAACGGTGTTTTCGTGAGAGTGCACCGACATAATGAAGGCTTTTGGCAGTGAGAACATTTAAAGCTTCTGAGATGTATGTGAGAGCAGGACATCACTATTTCCAGTAAGGGAACATGTGATGTTCCATCGGGAAGAATGCAGTCAGTGTTATTCAGGGCTATATTCATAAACAGGTCCTGGTGGCAGCGCGAATATTTCGTGGTGGTGCATCAACCATGCAGGGCAGGTAAACAAGCATGCACGGCTAGATGCAGCATACATGCCCTGTTCGGATCTCTAGGAACAATGCACCCTGTGCTATTCTAGGAAGCAATGGAAGAGATTTTTATAGCAGCACCTGTGATGTCAATATCCACAGGTAGAGAGGTATCGCAGTGGTAGTGGTAAATATGTGCACACGGGCCAGAGGCGTATCGCGTTTGGGACAGGCGTGAGCGCGCCGTTTGGCGTGCGCGCCTTTTAAGTTCTGTACGGGGGTAGTTTGCTGATACATAGCAGCTGACTATAGCTCTAAAGTGATGTTACGTGCAATGAGTGTTTGTGCACTGCGTCATTTTCGGCTGTTTAAGCGTTGTGAGCGTTTGCATAGCGTTACATATGCATTATTTTTTGACTATTTACGAGTTGTTTTCGTATCTGTTGCATTATTTTGTGAGCTGGTGTGCAGGCTGTGCAATGCATTATTTCGACAGTTTACGAGTTGTTATTGTGTCTGTACATCAGTGTACTGCATTATTTCGGTGATTTATGGGTAGTTTGCAGGTCTGTAGGCTATGCGGTGCATTATTTCGACAGTTTACAATTAACAAGCGTGTCTGCAAAGTGTTTTACATGGAATATTTCGGCGATCTACGAGTAGTTTGCAGGTCTGTAGGGTGTTCTGTACATTATTTCGATAATTTATACCAGCTGTTTCCGTGTCTGTACATCACTGTACTTCATTATTTTGGTGATTTACGAGTAGTTTTCAGGTCTTCGGACTATTTCTACATCTACATCTACGTTGATTACTCTGCCATTCACAATAAAGTGCCTGGCAGAGGGTTCAATGAACCACCTTCAAGCTGTCTCTCTTCCATTCCGCTCTCGAATGGCACACGGGAAAAACGAGCACTTAAATTTTTCTGTAATAGCCCTGATTCCTCTTATTTTATCGCGATGATCATTTCTCCCTATGTAGGTGGGTGCCAACAAAATGTTTTCGCAATTAGAGGAGAAAACTGGTGATTGAAATTTCATAAGTATATCCCGTCACAGCGAGAAACGCCTTTGTTTTAATGATTGCCACTCCAATTCACGTATCATGTCTGTGACACTATCTCCCCCATTTTGCGATAATACAAAACGAGATCCCAAGTACACCAGGGTGTTTTGTATCAGTGTAAAAAATAAACTACGTAAAATCCATCCCTAAATAAATTGTTCCTAAATAAATAAAGTACAATCCTTTTTCTCTCCAGCTGCCCAGAACAGGCTGAGACCCTCTCCCACCACTTTTCCCACAGACCACCATCCTGGATTACGTCACAGAAGGGACAACAGTACCCTCTGGTGGTGGTACTGTGTACTAGATAAGTTGGACTCCAGACCTCACGGTGAAGACACTGACAAGACAAATTGATTAATAAACACTTCATGCAAAATAAAGACTTATGTCCATCCTATCCAGCAGCCCACCACAGGCTGAGTCATTTACTAGTCAGTTCCTAGTAAGAGGTGGCAGCCAGATGACGGGTTAGGGGAGGTAGCCCAAGTGACCTATTTTCCCGCCATTTACTTAGGTTAGTGGAGGTAACCATGGTGTGTTGCATTATCCTGCTCGAATCTGAACTTCCCACCATTTTCTGGGGGAGGGTGGAGGGGGCGGTTTGTTTAGTGGAGGTAGCCCAGTTGACCTATTTTCCCGCCAAAATTTGAACTTCCCGCTATGACGTCATTGCAATGTTGCCATATCTATCGCCGCCATCTTGGATCCGCTATCTTGCATAAATTTGGCAACAATGGAGAGTGGAATAGTACATACTTTGTTCTATTACTGGTGTGGGGTGTGTTTACACGGAATGGACTGGGTCATCTGGTCCAACTGAACCGATCATTGACTGGAAATGGCTAGATTCGGCTACATGGAGACTACTTGCAGCCAAAGATACATTTCATGTTCCCGACCAAAATGAAATTTTTATGGATGATAATTCGCCATGTCACCTGGCCCCAGTTGTTTGATTTGAAGAACATTCTGGACAATTCGAGCGAATGATTTGACCACCCAGATCGCCCAACATGAGTGCCATCTAACATTTATTGAACGTACTCGAGAGATCAGTTCGCGCGCAAAATTCTGCGCCTGCAACACTTTCGCTATTATGGACGGCTGTAGAGGCAACATGGCTATATATTTCTGCAGGGACCTCCAACGATTTTTTGAGTCCGTTCCACGTCGAGTTGCTGAACTATGGCGGGCAAAAGGAGGTCAGTCACGGTATTAGGAGTATCCCATGACTTTTGGTACCTCAACGTAACCAAATCCCATTTCTTCCCAGCGCACATACTAGGTCTTTAAAAACAATATAGTCCTTTTTCCGAAGCATTAATCACTTGGGTTCTTTTATACAAACAATGTATGACGTCAGTTTAATGCTGTCCCAACATTTCGTTCATGGTAGGCAATCACCTCTTTTTCCCATTTTGGACTGTATATGGAAGCGTAATTAATGTGTGAAGGTGAATTCTTCATAGAAACTTATACGTAATACAAAAGCTACTTGACATTTGTAGCCTGGAATATGTGGAACGTTGCGTGCTAAGGCAGCAAGATAGAGACGTACAAATGAAGTAATATTACTTACTCCTGGAGTAGTAGCGATCTGAGCTTAATAGGGTTGGTGTCGCCGTGTGCGAGCAAAGAGTATTAAGTTGCTTAGGTGACTGTGCTGCATGCATATTAATTCGCGATATTCATGAAGAGTAGATAACGTGGCACCTAGCGCTGAACGCGTGGGTAATACGAGGCCAAGACAGCGCAAAGTTAATATGTCTTAAGGTATGTACATATTCCTAGTTCTTGGGGAAACTTTCCTAACATTTTTTTCCTAATTCGCGCAGTACTTGAAGTTAAGTTGATGGTCCGCAACAACCTGACGGATTTTTATGCTACGTAACTTATCATGATCACTTCAGTAATGGTCTTTGAATACCGCTATAAGACCACTTTTACTCGTATTTGTCTACCACTAGAAGCTGCAAAATCCTAGACACATTGCAGTAGCATTAATGAATGATAGGGCGAGACAGAACGTGATCGCCCGTATGACGAATAGCGATAATAGGAAATTATTGAAATTTTGCAACAAGAGGAAATTATCATTAACTAAAAGTCACTTCCACTTAATCCATGACGGATACGAGGTCGCGGTTGTTAAAATCAGTGTTAAAATAGAGGCCCAGTCACCTTTCATTATTCAAAGTTACTAAAACTGACGCTTTTAGAAGGATGAAACTTTCATCATCAGATCTGTTTTACAAGAATCTTATAATAGTAATAAAAATATAAACTGTGACTGTTCATCTCCATCACGAATGAGAACAGATTTGAACGCCCACCCAACCGCATCGATGGAAGTGTTTACGTCGGCCACGCCTTTCAAGAGGGCTCTCCGTGGATGCTTCGGCACTGCTGCCTCCTCGTATGGACTCATTTCCTATGTGGCGGCCAGCAAGTGAACACGGCAGAAACAACTTGGACTGCACGGACACGTCTTGCTGGGTGTGTCAACCTGACGCGAGCTGGATATCGTTTAAGGATCCTTCATCCAGGGTATGATGTCGGAACTATAGCCTGCTCTGTTTCTCTCGTCGATGTGCAAGGTTTGGCTTGTTGGGAAGTTGTATAATGCCAAGCTAAGCTGTACTGGATTACTGACCCCGGAGTTTAATTACACAAAGTGAATGTGCAAATGACGAAATGTGGTCATCTATCATTAGTTGATGTTAAGAGAATTGTGTTACCTTGTGTTGCCTGTTGGATAGTCAGCACTGTGCGTTAATTTAAGAATAGTCAGCACTGTCATTTGCTTCTAAGATTCTCTGTCCTAACGGTATACTACGCCTTCCACATCGCTGGCAACGGGTTCTGCACAACGCTGGTGACTACTTTGAAGGATTGTAACAGGTGCAAACATGTAACTCTTTTGTATCAGTTGTGAATAAATAGTTGCCACTATTTAAGTTCCAATCCAGTGTCTAAGGGATGCTACTTGCATTCTTTTAAACGGTTACAGATTTTTAGGGTAATTGAATATGCTTATTGTAAAATTGAAATTCTTTGGCTCGTATCTTGTTTTTATATTCAGTTTTTGCGCCTTTAATAAAAAATAGGTTCATTGTGGAATGTTGTTATGCACACCTCTCGAACCCATCACCGTCATATAAACATAACTAGAAATAATATATTTTCATAGACACGTCCCTTGTAACCTTGTCTTCCTAAAATGTACTTCAACACCATTTGTTGAGTGGGTAAAATAAACTAAAATTAATTGGGGTATGCAGTCCTTGAATATAGGCAGTGTCACGGGAACAGCTATTCGCTTGCACGGGCCGTATACTTCCAGGAAAGAAGCACGCGGGCACAAACACATACGTAGCGCGACTTGGCCTTTGTGTCCACAATCGAGATATCAAAGATTGTTTCATTAATGACAGAAGACAGATCACACAACTATGGGAATGGTCAGGAATTCGAATCTCGACAGGTACAGAAGGTTAATAGTATTGCTGTAATTACGAGGGCAATCCCAAAAGTAAGGTCTCCTATTTTTTTTGTAGGTACATATACCTGCTTATTTGTACAATGGTTTACTTCAGTTTACAGCTTGAACATTTAGCTATTTTTCGACATAATCAACATTTCTGTCGATGCATTTTTGTAGACGCTGTGTCAGTTTTTGTATGCCCATGTCATACCAGCTCGCCGCCACGCTGTTCAGAAAGTTATGAACCTCTTCTTTCACCTCGTCGTCGGAGCTGAATCGCTTTCCGGCCACATGTTCTGTTAATCTAGGGAACTGGGTGCCGCAAAGTCAGGACAATAGGGTGGGTGGGTGATTATGTTCCACTGAAACTGTTGCAGGAGAGCAACGGTTTGCCAAGTGATGTGTGGCCGAGCGTTGTCATGGAGAATGTGTACGCCCTTGCTCAAATTCCTCTTCTCCGGTTCTGAATTGCCCGTTTGAGTATTTTCAGAGTCTCACAGTACCTGTCAGCGTTAATTTTGGTCAATCACATTAATATAGGTGTTCCTCAGAGTAGCATATTGGAACCAATACTGTTCCTATATACGTCAATGATTTTCCCAGCAGCGTTAGTCGTGGGGAAAAATTCTTTTTGCTGATGACAGCTGTGTTATATAGTCACTGAGGAAACAGGAGAACTACTTGCAAGCGTAGCAAATGAAACCCCCAAAAAAGGTGTCAGTTGGCCAATAAGCAATAAAGCGTCACTGAACATAAAGGAAAATAATTCCACGCATTTAAGTTTGAAGAGGGAACATAACGCTGTTAAATTAAATGTAGTGCGAACACACAGAGATACTTGCAAACAAAATGTCATCAGTAAATTATGCCCTTAGATCCTTGTCATACCCGTCCGGGTAGCCGTGCACGTTAATTCCACCCCTCCCAGGATGGGGTGATCCGATGGCCCCGGAGCGAATATCGGATTAATGAGGCGGATTAACGACGAGCAGTCGATGTATTTGTCAGCCTGGATGAGGATTTTAGGTAGTTTCCTACCGCCCACTGGGCGAATGCCCGGCTGGTTCACATGTTCCGTCTCAGATCTCAGATACGTGCTACACCAACATTTAGAACACTTTCTCAAACTTCAAACAGAACTTACTCTATGCACAGACAGATTGGGTACACTGCTTCCGTCGTTGAGGAGGGGGGGGGGGGGGGTGAACAGAAGACTGATGACCTTAGTTGTCTGGTCTCTCTAACCAACACGGCACAGCAGTCTCGTCATCGGTGTGTCTTTGGGGATCAAATTCCCGAAATATGAAGACAGTTTTCAGAGTACAGAAATGGGCGTTAAGTATAATAACAAAAATTGCAGTCGAGCTCATTGAGAATTGTTCAAAAAAATTGGGGATTTTAATTGTAGCGTGTGAGTGCATTTACCAATCAGAAGTACACATCAAAAATAAGTTGATAATTAATGCTCAAACAGCTCTGCCCATGACCATGGAACAAAATCTAGACTGAACTTATATTTACCAAGAGAGAATAAACATAAAACTGAAACACCATTTTCGACGAAGATATAAAACTATAGTAAACTGTCAAAGGAGCTCAAACAAATTACTAAAATAAAATTTGTTTAAAAAGACACTTAGAAAATACCTGTTGAGCAATACATCCTATACACTGAAGAACAACTTAGATAATACAAAATAGAGGTTTGTTGAAAATGTAACCCAAATATATATTAATAACAACAATAAAACATATATAATTGCACATAGCACTTTCACACTATATTTTTTCCTTCTTTTTCTAACCGAAAAAACTTACTACATATATTACATGATGTATAATACTAACACCGTACCTTCTTTCTCAGCTCAACATTTAATTCGTTATGGAAGGATAATGACTCAATGGCTAGGAAATGGGAAGTCGCGTTACAAAAAATGGTACAATGCGTGTACAGTTTGTGCAATTTATACAGTGACTGGGCGTGAGAAACGAACGAACCATTAGCATTAGCCTTTTACATTATGAAATAACTTATTTCTGTATAATTATTATATTCATACGTATGATATTCTTATGTATTAATTTATTCACTTTGTTTCCATGATTACCGTTAGCTCTGGCTAGCTGTCTTATAATATTCAGCTCAGTAATTAAACCCAGCTGACTCATAAGTCATTAAACGCTCTATATACACTCATGCTCATAAAGTAAGGATAATGCTGATACATGTTGAAACAATGCTCCGGTGGGCGGTTTGCGGGTTTAAATCACCTCGGGGTATGACCATGCGGTGGCACTGGCAGCAGTCCACATACGCAGAGGTGTGTTGGTTCATGTCAGAGTACGGTGCAGCGAGTTATTGTGCAGAAGTTTTCAGACATGCTAGTGGTGACTGTGTATTGAAAAGGGCTCAAAGAACGTATATTGATGACGTTATGAGGGTAGAAAACTAGAGCGACTGGAGGCTCGTCAAACACAGCAGGTCGTAGCATGGGCCCTCCATGTGCCACAAAGTGTGGTCACAAGATTATGGCAACGATTCCAGCAGACAGGAAACGTGTCCAGGCGCTACAGTACGGGACGTCCACAGTGTACAACACCACAAGAAGGCCGATATCTCACCATCAGTGTCCGCAGACGGCCACGGAGTACTGCAGGTAGCCTTGCTCGGGACCTTACCGCAGCCACTGGAACAGTTGTCTCCAGACACACGGTCTACAGACGACATAGTATATTCTCCCGGAGACCTGCAAGGTGCATTCCACTGACCCCTGGTCACAGGAGAGCCCGTAAAGCCTGGTGTCAAGAACACAGTACATGGTCATTGGAACAGTGGTCCCAGGTTATGTTCACGGACGAGTCCAGGTATTGTCCGAACAGTGATTCTCGCCGGGTTTTCATCTGGCGTGAACCAGGAACCGGATACCAAACCGTTAATGTCCTTGAAAGGGACCTGCACGGAGGTCGTGGTTTGATGGTGTGGGTTGGGGCTATGATTGGTGCACGTACACCCCTCTATGTCTTTGAGAGAGGAGCAGTAACAGGTCAGGTATACCGGGACGTCATTTTGCACCAGTATGTCCGCCTTTTCAGGAGTGCAGTGGGCTCCACCTTCCTCCTGATGGATGATAACGCACGGTCCCATCGAGCTGCCATCGTGGAGGAGTACATTGAAACAGAAGATACCAGGTGAATGGAGTGGCCTGCCTGTTTTCCAGACGTAAGTGCCATCGAACATGTATGGGATGCTCTCGGTCGACGTATCGCTGCACGTCTTCAAATCCCTACGACACTTCAGGAGCTCCGACAGGCTCTGGTGCAAGAATGGGAGGCTATATCCCAGCAGCTGCTCGACCACCTGATCCAGAGTAGGCTAACCCGTTATGCGGCCTGTGTACGTGTGCATGGTTATCATATCCCATACTGATGTCGGGGTACATGCGCAGGAAACAGTGGCGTTTTGTAGCACATGTGTTTCGGGACGGTTTTCTCAATTTATCACCAATGCCGTGGACTTACAGATCTGTGTCGTGTGTGTTCCCTATGTGCCTATGCTACTGGCGCCAGTTTTGTGTAGTGCCACGTTGTGTGGCACCACATTCTGCAATTATCCTTAATTTATGAGCATGAGTGTATGAATGTCAAGAGTTATTAAGTATCATCCGTTGCTGTTGGTTTCCTCTTCACTTTGAAGGCATGCCTATCATCATGTTTATGATGTTTATTGCAGTTTACCATTATTTTATTGTTTAGTTTTCTCGTGTACTAGTGTATTGATCTCGCCTCCCCTCCTCTCCCTCTTGTTCTATTTACGGACGGTACATGAGAAGAGGTACTGTTGGTAGCTTTCCACACGAGACCCTTGTTCTCTGCTTTTAGCGTCATGAAAGCTAGCGTCGGGTACGTTGCAGGACGTAGTACTTTCCTTGACTCCTTTGAAACGTGGGGTCTTGGATGTTTGAGAGTAAGGGTCTGACATTCTACGGGTCTGAGCGTGGAATGTTAGATTCCTTAATCGGGTAGGCACTTAAGAGAATTTAAAAGGAGACTGAACAGATGGAAGTGCCGTAGGAATAGGACTACTAGTCAGCTGAGTACAGGCTTATGAATACTAAAAAAATAGGGGTAATGCAGTATTAGGTCTAATAGTGAATAAAGAAATGGGAACGCGAGTAAACTACTGTGAACAACAAAGTGAACACGTTATCGGAGCGAAGGTAGATACGAAACCAACACTCACCGCGGTATATGCCAATGATAGTGGACTGAAATTCGATAGTGGGAAAAGGGAGAGAAGGGAGAATAGCAGTAGAACATGGACTGCGGGAATGGAATAAAGAAGGAAGCTGAGTGGTAGGATTTTGCACAGAACGTTGTTTTAGCTCGCTAATAAAGGGTTAAAAAATAATGAAAAAAGACTGTGTACGTGGAAGAGACCTGGGGGGATACTGGAACGTTTCAGACTGATTATTCGAGGGGCGTTCAAAAAGTAATGCAACACTTTCTTTTCTGAAAGTAGATTGGTTTTTTCCACCATATTATTCCTCAACCTATATATATATAATGCAGCAATTGCAGAGGCGAAAGAGAATACAGCAGGCGAAAGAGAATACAGACGTACAAAAATGAGGTATGTAAAAAGGGCAAAATGGTTATGTACGAAGGACCAGAGGAGAAGTGCAAGGTGGTAGAAGCTTATGTGGCTCGGAGAAACGTAGATGGGACGAGAAACAAAGAAGGGAAAGCTGAAAGTTGAAAGTAATATATAAACTGGAGTCCAAAATTATAGCAATAAACGGAAATTTTGCAAGGTTGCGTTTATTTTGCCACAAAACTGTATAAACAGGGGATAGTAAAGTAGAAACAATGTAAGGAATACAGAACGTAAACAAGTGGATTTGCACACACGGTCCGACCATTGGTTAATGTGTTCGGTGTGGGATATGACCTTCTCTGGCTGCAATGCAGGCCTTACAAGAATGGGTTCTTCCTGCAGAGCTGCTCACAAGTCTTTAAGCGTGATTGGTGGACGCTGAGGTGATGCAACCCGCCTCCCTAGTGCATCCCAGATATGCTCTACGGTATTCAAATCGGGAGAGTGAAGAAGCCACGGCATGCTTGCAATATCTTCCGTTTCCAAGAAAACATCAACCACCCGTTCTCTGTGAGGTCGAGCATTATCGTCCAATCGTCCATCAGTAAGGAGTCCGGGCCCACAGCACCTCACAACAGCCACACATTAGTTCTCAAGATCTCGTCATGATACCCAACAGCAGTTAAACTTTGCCGATTTACCAACACAATTTCATGAAGTGGTCAACATAATCCCTGCCCAACCATGAGGGATCCTCCACAATACTGGTCTCTTTCCACAGCGCTTGGGTCCCGAAATCGTGTTCCACGTTCCCTCCAGATGCGAATCCGTCAATAACCACTCTCCAAACCGAATCGGGACTCATCTGTGAAAAGAACGTTATCCCACCGTTCGACCGTCCAGGTGGCATGTTGACGACTCCTCTCTAGACGTTCCTTTCTGTGAAGACGTGTTAGAGATAAACATACAGCAGGTCTCCGTCAATAAATGCCACTCTGCTGAAGCCTTCTGTGCACCGTTTGCTTCGAAACGACACCTCCTGTGGAAGCTGCGAGGTCAGATGCCAGTTGGCGTGCAGTACTAAGGCGGTACCGTCATATCCTTACAGCAAATAACGGTCCTTTCTTTCTGACGTCACACGTGATCGGCCCTGCCCTGGTCTTCAGGATACAGTTTCGGTCTCTATCAACTATCACATCATCAGAGAAACAACAGAACGATTCACATTAAGCCATCGGGTCACATCAGTTTGCAACTGTCCTGTTTCCTTTCTTCGTATGGACCGCAGAGAGCCGTCTTTTCTGTGCCACACTGCACCGCCTATGACACAGCGACTGTGGATGTGAGACTACCCAGTTTGATGCGTGCCCTGAAGTCGCTGGCGTGGTTGTCCGTTGACCTGAATGCCATCTGGCTTGCAGAACACGACCTTGCGGACACCTAACAGTCAGTATGATTGTTGTTGTTGTTGTGGTCTTCCGTCGAGAGAACGGTTTGATGCAGCTCTCCATGCTACTCTATCCTGTGCAAGCTTCTTCATCTCCCAGTACCTACTGCAACCTACATCCTTCTGAATCTGTTTAGTGTATTCATCTCTTGGTCTCCCTCTACGATTTTTACACTCCACGATGCCCTCCAATACTAAATCGGTGATCCCTTAATGCCTCAGAATATGCCCTACCAGCCGATCCCTTCTTCTAGTCAAGTTGTGCCACTAATTTCTCTTCTCTCTGATTCTATTCAATACCTCCTCATTAGTTATGTGATTTACTCATCTAATTTCTGTGGTACCACATTTCGAGAGCTTCTATTCTCTTATTGTCCAAATTATTTATCGTCCATGTTTCACTTCCATACATGGCTACACTCCATACAAATACTTTCAGAAACGACTTCCTGGCACCTAAATCTATACTAGATGTTAACAAATTTCTCTTCTTCAGATACGCTTTCCTTGCCATTGTCAGTCTACACTTTATATCCTCTCTACTACGACCATCAACAGTTATTTTGCTCCCCAAATAGCAACACTCCTTTACTGATTTAAGTGTCTCATTTCCTAATCTAATTCCGATTTAATTCGACTACATTCCATTATCCTCGTTTTGCTTTTGTTGATGCTCATCTTATATCCTCCTTTCAAGACACTGTCCATTCTGTTCAACTGCTCTTCCAGGTCCTTTGCTGTCTCTTACAGAATTACAAAGTCATCGGCGAATCTCAAAGTTTTTATTTCTTTTCCATGGATTTTAATACCTATTCCGAATTGTTCTTTTGTTTCCTTCACTGCTGGCTCAATATACAGATTGAATAACATCGGGGAGAGGCTACAACCCTGTCTCACTCCCTTCCCAACCACTGCTTCCCGTTCATGCCCCTCGATTCTTATAACTGCCATTTGGTTTCTGTACAAATTATAAATAGCCTTTCGCTCCCTGTGTTTTACCCCTGGAAGCTTCCGGATTTGAAAGAGAGTATTCCAGTCAACATTGTTAAACGCTTCCCCAAGTCTACAAATGCTAGAAACGTAGGTTTGCCTTTCCTTAATCTAGCTTCTAAGATAAGTCGTAGGGTCAGTATTGCCTCACGTGTTCCAATATTTCTACGGAATCCAAACTGATCTTCCTCGAGGTCGGCTTCTACTAGAGTTTCCATTCGTCTCTAAAGAATTCGCGTTAGTATTTTGCAGTTGTGGTTTATTAAACTGATTGTTCGGTAATTTTCACATCTGTGAAACTAAGATAATTGTCAGTATGATTATATCGTGAATTAGACAAAGGACGAGGAAATAGTGGTTTGGAGCTTTAATTTTGGACACCGGTGTAATAGGTTGTACAAGAGAAACGAAATCGAAGACAATGTTTTACGACGGTAAGATGAATTAGATGATGAGATGGGAGATATGATACTACACCAAGAATTTGAGAGACCACTGAATGAGCTAAGTCGAAACAGAGATCTTGAAGTAGCAAACATTTCCTCAAACTTGCTGAGATCTCTTCCAGTTTCAAAGAGGGCAGATGATGACAGATGTGAATATGAGTGAACTATCAGTGTAATAAGTCATGGTTGGGAAATACTGATAAAAATGGGAAGACAGAAACTTAACTTGGGGATGATATACGGATTGCAAAGAAATGTAGGAGCACGCGATGCAGTACTGATCCTGCGCCGTATCTTAGAAGATAGCTTTTATAGATACAGGGAAAGCTCCTCACGCCGGCCGCTGTCGCGGAGCGGTTCTAGGCGTTTCCGTCCGGAACCGCACTGCTGCTACGGTCGCAGGTTCGAATCTTGCCTGGGGCATGGATGTGAGTGATGTCCTTAGGTTAGTTAGGTTTAAGTAGTCCTAAGTCTAGGGGAAAAAATGTGCGTGAAATCTTATGGGACTTAATTGCTAAGGTCATCAGTCCCTAAGCTTACATACTACTTAACCTAAATTATCCTAAGGACAAACACACACACACCCATGCCCGAGGGAGGACTCGAAACTCCGCCAGGATTAGCTGCACAGTCCATGACTGCAGCGCCTAAGACCGCTCGGCTAATCCCGCGCGGTCGTAAGTCTAGGGGACTGATGACCTCAGATGTTAAGTCCCATAGTACTTATAGCCATTTGAAAGCTCCTGACACTGCTGATTGATGTACACTATTTTAAATTCTGAAGGTAGCAAGAATAAAACACAGCGAGAAAAAGGTTATTTACAACTTGGACTGAAATCACATTGGAATTATAAGAACCGAAGGACATGGAAGGTGTGCAGTGCTGTATCCGACGTTATTCAATCCGTACATTGAGCAATTAATAACGGAAACGAAGGAATAATTTGCAATAGAATTAAAGTTCAGGAAGAAGGAATAAAAACGTTTAGGTTTTCTGATGATATAGTAATCCTGCCAGAGACAGCAAAGCACATAGAAGATCAGCTGAACGGAAGGGATGGTGTCTTGAAAAGAATTTATGAAATGAACATCACAAAAATAAAACAGTGGTAATAGAATGTAGTCGAATTAAACGAGGCGCTGCTGAAAGAATTTAGACTGTGAAATGAGACTTTAAAAGTAGTAGATGAGGTTTGCTATTTGGGGTGCAAAATGTCCCATGATGGCCGAAGCAGAGAAGATATAAAATTTAACTGGCTACAGCAAGAAAACATTCTGGAAAAGAGGAATTTGTTAACGTGTAATATAGATTTAAGCGCTAGGAAGCCTTTCCTGAAGGTACTGTCTGGAGTATATTCTTACACGGAAGTGAAACTTAGACGATAAATAGGTCAAACGGAAGGATACTAAAAACTTTCGAAATGTGGTGCTGCTGAAGCACGGTGAGTAGTAGAGAGAAAAACTAAATTTATTGCACAACTTCACTAAAAGAAGGTATCGGGTTGTAAGCGGTCCTGGGGCGGGGGGGGGGGGGGGGAGGGGAGGGGTTAATCTATGTTACAATGTCACATACAACTGTTGCACACAATGCACGATGTTATGCAACACAGTCAGGTGGACTCAAATATTTTAGGACCGTGTGGTTAGACTGACAGTACGTCTCCCCTCGGCACGTAATCTTTTGATTCTCCAAGAAGAATTGATTCTGAAGTTGTTTATTATTAGCTGTTCGCTGAGGGACTATGTGCACCACCAGGACCACAAATACCTGGTAAAGAACCAAATATACTCTGTCAGCAAAACATCGTAGTGTTGGTTGCACTGTTTTCAACTGGTTTGATCACACAACAGACATATATTATAATTAGTAAGCACCGTACTTCAGCCGCGTGGTCTACCTACAGTACACTGAAACCTGTTTTCGTGCTGGTTAGCTGCTCTGTTCGATCACTAGCACCGAGTCACACAAGATCACTATTTAGACAGTTTTGACAGTCGACACAGTTCCCTCAATTAAAATTAGTTCTTCCTAACGGTGCTTCCAGTTTTTTTTACCACTGCACGCCTAACCGTTTCGCGGAACGTCCGGCTGTTGTCATCTCAACACGATGTTCAAACGATAATCCCCACTCGCAAAGTTTAGTTACACAGATTGTAAGGCTCTCTCTATTGGCATGATCGTGGAATCACGTCCACGTTTGTTGGTTCCATAATTGTCACGAAATACATGATTCTTACCTCGACGACACGACACACGAATGAGAATGTTACACTTTACGCAATAAATCAGTGATACTGATACTTTTAAACTGATGTAAAATAAAAAAAATTACGGTTGCCTAGTAAGCGCAGGTCTTCCATGGGCCCTGATAATTTGTTCCATGCGTGAGGCCATCGACTGGTATAAGGCGCGAATTGCGTCCTGTGGCATAGCCATCCATGCTGCACTGACCTGGTTGCAAACTTCATCTGTGGTGGTTGGAATTGCGTCACAGCGCTGTGCCCGTCGTTTCACCACATCCCACACATTTTCGGTTGGTGACAAGTCTGGTGATCTGGCGCGCCAGGGCAAAAGGCTGACACCCTGTGACAACAAGAAGGCACGTGTTCGCGCAGCAAAATGTGGTCGAGCATTGTCTTTTTGAAAACTGGTGTCTGGGGTGGTGTGCAGGAAAGGTATGGCTACAGGTTGCAGGATGTCATTCAGGTAGGTCACACTGGTCACAGTATCCTGGACACGTACCATCTGTGATTTACGGTTGTACCCGATAGCACCCCACACCATGAGACCCCGAGTTAGCGCTGTATGCATCGTGCGAGAGCAGACACTGTGATGTCGCTCCCTCTGTCTCGGCTATCCAAAATGCGGCCATCATTTCAAACGGACAGCACCTGGATTCGTCCGGAAACATTGGATGATGCCATTCCTGTCCCATTTACGTCGTTCCATACACTATTGCCATCTATCATGTTCCTACACATTCTTCAACGGTGGGTGGGGAAGTGTGGACGACGCGCACGTAACCCATGCCATAATAAAACGGCGATGGACTGTCACTCCTGCTAATGTACAGTCTCCTACACTGTTTCACTGTTGCGCCAGAGCCGAAGAGGACGCAAATCTGTCCTGTAGCCAACCGGTGTGGCTGAGCGGTTCTAGGCGCTTCAGTCTGGAACCTCGCGACCGCTACGGTCGCAGGTTCGAATCCTGCCTCGGCCATGGATGTGTGTGATGTCCTTAGGTTAGTTAGGTTTAAGTAGTTCTAAGTTCAAGGGGACTAATGACCTCAGGTGTTAAGTCCCATAGTGCTCAGAGCCATTTGAACCATCTGTCCTGTAATACCATTCAGATGAGATGTCGATCTTATTGGGGGCTGATCTCGGTGGTGCGACCTGACCCATCTCGTCGTCGTGTACTACGGCCTTCCGTTAACCTTTCTGCACACACCCGTTACATTGCCGAAACACTTCGTCCCACATGAGCAGCAATTTTTCGGATGGAGGTATCGTATTCTCTCATGCCAATAATGCACCCTCTTTCAGACTCATTGATTTGACGGTACGGTTCACGCATACGTGTGCGAGGCATCTTGCACGTCTGCTCAAGTCGCACCGATCCATTACCTTCGGTTTACAGTGACAAAGAGAGAAGCAGGCACAAAAAAAATGGTTCAAATGGCTCTGAGCACTATGGGACTCAACTTCTGAGGTCATCAGTCCCCTAGAACTTAGAACTACTTAAACCTAACTAACCTAAGGACATCACACACATCCATGCCCGAGGCAGGATTCGAACCTGCGACCGTAGCGGTCACGCGGTTCCAGACTGAAGCTCCTAGAACAGCCACATTTTACCAGTAGGTGGTGTACCGTAATATCGATGTTGACTTTGAACCCGCGGGCCGACATGCTTGAAAATTGCTACAAAACATATTCATGTGCGTTTCCCGTGAATATGAATTTCCTACCTCTACTTGTTCAAGGTGTTCTGTTTTTTATAGACATAAGCGAACATTATACATTCTGAGGCAACAAGGAATCGTGAATTTGGTAATGGAGGGATGTGAAGCTTCTAAAAAATGCAGAGGGAGACCAAGAGATGGAATACAGTAACCAGGTTCAAATGGATTTAGATTGTAACAGTTAAGCAGAGATGAAGAGGCTTGCACAGGATAGAATAGCGTGATGAAATGCATCAAACCAGACTTCGGACTGAAGACCACAACAACAACAACAACAACAACGGTAAGTCTGGGCTAGAGCTGCGATAAGCGCCAAGATCTGAGGGGGAAACGTGTGAACAGCATTCCCACAAAAGAGTTTCTATTGGAGCACCACTATAATCCCTTGTTGAGTTCCTCATGCTCGTAGTAACCTAAGTGTATTATTAATCAGAATGTAACTCATGCCCTCCGTCAAGTTCTAACGAACTGTTTGAAGATGGATAAGTTTCATAGCCTAGAATAACAAAGGATTTAATTACATAACAGTTTTACGCGATAAATTTAGGACTACATTGGCTTCCAAATGGTTCAAATCGTAGCGGTCGCGAGGTTCCACACTGTAGCGCCTAGAACCACTCGGTCACCCCGGCCGGCCATTGACTTCCATTCCATAGCCAGAACAAGTACGATATACAGCTTGGCACACAGTTCTTCGTTATTATCGAAATCGCTTCAATAGCGTCTCATAAAAGCTTTGCTTTGGAATTGCTCTCTTCCACGTTCTTTACTTTTATAAGAAATTCGTTGGAAGAGTTTTAAGGACGTTTCCTTTATCCACGAAAGTCATTCACAAAATTCTTATTAGTCTTGGATTACAATGGACTGTGATGCAGCTTTTGTTTTTTCGACAGAAACTCGTCAGTGCACGTACTGACCCCGATATGTAGGTGGCGGATAAAAATACCGCTGTGCCCCGAAATCTGAGGCGGCACCACGCCCAATTAGGCGCTACTGTGCTCAGCCCGGTCCGGTCCTGTGGCAGGGCTGCAGACGGCGGACCAGCTGGCTACTAGACGCCGGCGGCCGCTATATAAGACACGCCGGCGCGCTCAGCTGCCAGAGCACTCCACGAGCCGCCTCCTCCGACGTCATGGCCTGCAAGGTGAGGAACGGGAAACACACACACAGTAGCAGCGCCTAGAGTTTCATACGGTTATTTGTAAACTCTAGAGACAATCTTTGCATCTTTTAGAGCATTATTCCTCATTAGAGCAGAAGACCGAGTTTACGAGTACCGTATGTGGCGATACAATGCTCGTTGGTAGATAGACTGGCTTGTCTTGCGTTTATACTTTTCTTGAAAATTCTTGTGTAGTTATATTTACCATAGCGACTTGGAAATACCGTGGCTGTTTCTGAAAATGAATGAAGCTGCGAGGGGCCATACTACGGTATAAGGGGGGGGGGGGGGAAGGGACCATAATCGATAGGAATGATGTACATGTACAGACAAACAAATGATTACAATTTCAGAAAAATCGGATGATTTATTCAAGAGAAAGAGCTTCATAAATTGAGCAAGTCAGTAACGTGTTGGTCCACTTCTGGCCTTTACGCAAGTAGTTATTCCGCTTGGTATTGATTGGCAGAGTTGTTGGGTGTCCTCCTACGGGATATCTTGCCACATTCTGTGTACTTGGCGCGTTATATCGTCAAAATCCCGAGCTGGTTGGAGAGCCCTGTCCAAAATGTTCCAAACGTTCTGAATTGGGGAGAGATCCGGAGACCTTGAAGGCCAAGGTAGCGTTTGGCAAGCGCGAAGACAAGCAGCAGAAACTCTCGTCGTGTGCGGGAGAGCACTATCTTGCTGAAATGTAAGCCCAGGATGGTTTGCCATGAAGGGCAACAAAAGGGGGTGTAGAATACCGTCGACTACCGCTGTGCTTTCTCCAGTCACATATTCGGCCTAGAATCTCAGTAGAACTGTCTTTTGTGGTGAGTCCAGCTTCAAAATGAGGCACAATGGCCAGTGGTGACATGCCTGGAGGTGCCCCAGACAGAATTGGATATGAATCCAACTGTCGCCCGCCATACGCCCTAACAGCCACGAGTGATGGTCTGGGATACGATTTCTTTTCAGAGCAGGACCCGTTTGGTTGTCATCCTCGGCACCCTTACAGCACAGCGGTACGTCGACGATGTTACACGCCCAGTTTTATTGCCCTTCGAGGCAAACCATATTGAGCTTATATTTCAGCAAGATAATGCCAGCTCGCACACTGCTTGACTACGTGCTTGCCAAACCCTATCTTGGTCAGCAAAGTGCGCTGGATATTCTGCCAACTGAGAGAGTTATGGATAGGGCCTTGCAACCGGCTCGGGATTTTGAAGATCTAACGCGCCAGTTGGACAGAATTTGGCACTATATCCCCAGGAGACCTACAACAACTCTATTAGTCAATGTCAAGCCGAATAACCGCAAACTTAAGGGCCGCCAGATGTGGACCAAAGCGTTGTTTATCTGCTCAGTTAGTGGAGCACTCTAACTTGGATAAATCATCCAGTGTTTACGAAACTGTAATCATTTGCTTGTCTGTACACGCACTCACATCTACTTATATCCATCCCGTTCTGATAGTTGTTTCGTGGTCCGTGTTTTTTCCTTACAGTGTATTTCTGGAGTAGTAAGTCAATTCTAAGTAACTACACTGCTCCGCATTAAAATTCCAATACCAAGGACAACAAATAACGAACTTTTACTTTATACAATACAGCAGGAAGAATACATGATTAAATCTGTAGGTGATTTGGGGGCATACTGGGCGGGAAATCCAGTATACAGGTTGTCACCTCTGTCTGCAGCAACGACTCTTAACAGGCTGGGCATCGAAATGAATTGGGCTCACCATTCCATGCTGTTCCAACTGCACGCCAGAGTTCATCAGATATAGAGGCTAGCGGATGGTGGCGTGCTAATCTCCCAGCAACGTGTGACCAGATGTTCACAGTGGGTGAGAGATCTGGAAAACGTGCAGACCACAGCAATAGTCGTCGAACACTCTCTGAATCGAGATACATCAGGGCCGCACGGACAGCATGCGGAGTTCGATTATTTTTTGAAAGGTAATGTCATGGAGACCTCCAAGAAGGGCACAGCCACCGGCTGTAACACACTAGAAATGTCAAAAATCACTAGCTATTCGGTTCGGAATGATCGTCTTGCACACCCAGCGGCACTCCGTACTGTCACGCCTCGTGCTGGGGCAGTATGACGATGAATAATGCGATCTGGCTAAGTTCGTTTTCATTCGGTCCTCTGCACAGGTATATCTCCTTTGGGACTCGTCTGAAGGCACGACGTGATGGCACTCCTGTGTCCGGTGTTGGGCGCACCACTGTGTGTGCCACCTCAATGGAAGGCGCAACAATGGTCGCTATGCTGACGGATGTTGTCCTCCAGCCGTCATCGCGTTGTCGGTAATGATACTTGTCTTGCTGCAAACAAGCACATTTATCTCCTAACTCGTTGCCTACATCAAGCGCGACCTAGAGAACAATGTGTCTGTTCTCTCAGGCGCAAGTCGTGTGGGGCCACTGAGATTCAGTACGAAGCTGAGCACGGCGCTGCTGAATCCATCAATTCCATAGTCACATGACACTCATGGTACTCGGACCAAAGTGGACAGGACGCCTATTTTGCCTTCGCAGCTTGCTGTCTTCCTGGTGTTGCAGGTGTTGCAAATTTTATGGCTAGCAGTGTAGTTTCGGAAAGAGAACCTATCATCAGACGGCAGTTGGGTTCATCCTAAAAATTCTAGATTTCGATCGCAAAGAAATAAATTTCCTTGAATAAATAATGTAAAATACGTACCATAATTTGTCACTGTCGTGTCAAATAAATTATTCATTCACTTATAATGTATGTGGTTGCAGTTTCCTCCCTCACAAACAGTTTTTGTGTAGGTTTCGCGTCATTTGTTCATCTTTTTGTGCCGCGCGGGGTAGCGGCGCGGTCTTAGACGTCTTGTCACGGTTCACGCTGCTCTCCCCGTCAGAGGTCGGAGGTTCGAGTCCTCCCTCGGGCATGGGTGTGTGTGTGTTGTCCTTATTGTATGATAGTTTAAGTTAGGTTAAATAGTGTGTAAGCTTAGGGACCGATGGCCTCAGCAGTTTGATCCCAGAAGATCTTACCACAAATTTCCATATTTTTGTTTTTAGCAATGCGTTGTTCCGTCCTATCGAAAATCATTCGTGGTGCTTGAGCAGTACAGGCAGTCGAGTGTGGTCCTTTCGGGAACGGCCACGTACCAACTAAGCGGGCGCTAGCAAACGCGTATGGCGCCGGTTTGCGAAGTATCCTTTCAACTGACGTTTTAAAATCAAGAGGCCGGTCGTAGTGGCCGTGCGGTTCTAGGCGCTTCAGTCTGGAGCCGAGTGACCGCTGCGGTCGCAGGTTCGAATCCTGCCTCGGGCATGGATGTGTGTGCTGTCCTTAGGTTAGTTAGGTTTAATTAGTTCTAAGTTCTAGGCGACTGATGACCTCAGAAGTTAAATCGCATAGTGCTCAGAGCCATTTGAACCATGTTAAAATCAAAAGTAATGCTTGCGGAGATGTAAGTGAACTGCGATTCAACTAAGAAAGAAACGTAAGCGAGCATAAACAGCTAAAATTAGGCAGTAAAGTATTATACACTGATTCTGTCAAGAGAGGGGGGACTAGAACCTCGGCTATTATTTTGTAAATTACTGCTGAATGAGGTGACTTATCCCCGAGTGTAAGGACCAATGTGGTAAAGATTAAATGGTGTGAGTGCATATCAAAATGGTTCAAATGGCTCTGAGCACTATGGGACCCAACATCTAAGGTCATCAGTCCCTTAGAACTTAGAACTACATAAACCTAACTAAGGACATCACACACACATCCATGCCCGAGGCAGGATTCGAACCTGCGACCGTAGCAGTCGCGCGGTTCCAGACTGAAGCGCCTAGAGCCGCTCGGCCACAGCGGCCGGCTGAGTGCATATCAACAACTAGGATTAACTTCGAATGTGAAGCCAGTAAGAGATAATGTCCTCTGGTCGCACCCTATTGAGTAGGCTGACTCCTAGCATCTGCAGTTACGTGGTTCTTAGTGTGTGCTGTAGTTTACGAGCACTACCCTTATTCAGGGACACAGTTTCTAGATCGTAAATCGTAACTGGTAATATGGACACTCACTTGCGTGCAGAAATTAAGGACGGAAGTAACATCCGCGTGATGCGTCACTGCAAAGAAACATAGCTCGATACATAGAATGAAATGCTACGGTACAGTATGGTGTAGTATAGTACAGAAGATGGAAATAAATATGTAATGAGAGGGAAAGAAATGACAATTATATTCAAAGATAATAATTACATTGAAATGAGTGCGTTTTATGATGGTACCCTTGACATTACCAAAGGTGGGACACGATTCTTACTAGGGTGGGTGATCACCCCGGACGCAACTGCATGCACTGCAACGTGCTCTCATGCTGGCAACAAGGCTGGTCTGGAGTTCTCTTGGTGGGGCGTTCCATTTCTCCAGCAGCGCCGTTGACAACTTCTGGATGTTCGTTGGTGCATGTGGACGTTCTGCAATATGTTCCCTATACGTCCCAGACGTGATCCATGGGATGTAAGTCGGGGAACGGACAGGCCAGTCCATTCGCGGAATATCCTCCAGTGCCACGAGCTGCTCCACCTGTGCGGTCGTGCATTGTAATCCATAAAAATTAAGCCAGGGGCGAATCCACCTTTGGAAAGACGCACTCTTGGGAGCCTTGTCACGGTCCGCGCGGCTCCCCCGTCGGAGGTTCGAGTCCTAACTCCGGCATGAGTGTGTGTGTCGTCCTTAGCGTAAGTTAGTTTAAGTTAAATTAAATAGTGTGTAAGCTTAGGAACTGATGACCTCAGCTGTTTGGTCCCATAAGACTTTACCAAAAACAAAAGACGCACGTGCGATAGAAGTACAGTGTCGCAAAAAGCTTGTCCGGTGAGTGTACCGTCTTCAAAGATTTGGCACTCAATACGCCCACGCAGGATCATACCTCGCCACTCCATAACACCTGGACCACCAAAACGAACCTCTTAGACACGGTTCTTGGGCACATTAAGTGTGGTCATACATCACTTCTTTCTGTGTATGGTCCAAGTTCCATAGAGTTACGTTATTTCGCAGCGACACATCATCGAAAAATTACATTCGTGCTAAATTTTGAAAACAAGTGTATTACTGACATTGGTTTTTAGGGTTACTATGACAGCTTAAATCAGGATTTCAACTTCTCTCCTCCAAAATGCGAGTGCGGGTCTTATACATCGCACCAGCGTAGCTTTTGTGGTGGCTGTAGGTGTTGTAGCCATGGAAATAAGTACAGAGGAAAACAGTGAATTTCTATGGAGGTAAAAGTGAGCGTACAGATGAATGACAGTAGATGTAACTGTTCTGAACTGGCAGACGTAGGACAGTAATGGTAATGTGGATGAAGCGACATTGTTCTGCATGTGACAGAACACGAAACTCGCTGGTGCTAGTGCCCTGCCAACCGGCCACTGTTTCAGGCGCTACCTCGTCGATGACAAGGATATTAGGTATGGAGCTCAGACTTAGATAGCACAACCATTGGGAAGTAATCGACGGTGTCCTTTTCAAGGAAACTATTCCAGTCGCTTTAGTGGAATCACGGGGAGACAAAATCTGAATCGCTGTAAGGGGATTTGAAAGGCTAGAGCGTGATTTCTGTGTCTTATCTACGGTGTCACTCCGCTACCTTCTCTCATTAGATAGTAGTAGTGGACGGACACGTGACCATCTCACCGCTCTCTCGATCATTACTGTCGACTTTCCAGAAGAGAACCGTTATTTCTCTATCAAGTAGCTCCTCAGTTATTCAGACCAGTCACCGTGACAATTTTTTTCCCCGATATTGGGATTTTAGCTAGCGTTCTCGATGCAACAGTGTTGTCTATTTGGTCTAACAGGAAAAGGGAAGGGAGTCCATGAGAGGTGGCCATAAACGATTCAACTGTCGTATCGAAAAAATAAATCCATGTTCTTATTTTTGTTTGTTTATTTACACGTGTATGCCTGCAGCTTTGGTACACATCGAAATCCGCACGTCAGGGTATCGTAGAATGCCGCAAGAAGGTTCAAGGCAATGACGCAGACCACTCGTAAGTGTAGGTGGGCTGTGTCATTTTGTCTTCTGTCTTCTATGGTGCTCTGGTAAAGCACTCTGGCATGCGGATTTCAATATGTACCAAGGCTGCAGGCATATATCTACAAACAAACAAACAAACGAAAAATACGAAATAACAGTGCCTGTCTTACTAAGAGATACGATGTGATGTTCCTTCGGACATGCATGGAATATACGCAGGTAAGAGTGTACGTTGTGACACATGGACGACGACATATGGAAGTTTGGGTCTAGCGGTAATTCGCGCTGGGATGGCCGAAGCTGTTAAGGCGACAGCACGCGTTAAGCAGGAAATCCGGGATCGAGTCACGGTCCGCCATAAATCTGCTTCGTTCCAATATACAGTCGGAAAAGGTTAATATTCTCAACTGCGAATGTATTTCCTCTATAAACAAGTAATTACGTAACTTTATTTTCTCAAGGGGGTTACCAGGCCTCTGTGATTACCCTTTGTACGTTATCAGAAGTAGGTCGCTCTTACTCCTACTGATCAAGTGCCTGGCGATTAACAGTGCAGCAACTATTGTAGAATATGTTAACAAGGAAAACTGAAGAAACATTAAAATTGGTTGCCTAATAGACAGACCCTCAATAGCTAGTATTGTTTTGCTAGAGAGGACCAGAAAACTGTCTTCCAATTATAGTCCAGAACATAATATTAATTAACCCAGTGTTCCTCTGACGTTTGTCTACAAAGGTCAGGAATAGTACGATTTCTCTTGCATTGTTACGATGGGTGTCACACTTTGCCTAACGCTCGACATTTTGGCACGTTAGTAAAATAATCAGTTGGAAGCACCCATTTGCTCTTTCGCAAAACGCGCATGTTTCCGCCGTAAGAAGATGACAAAATTCATGGGATACCTCTTAATATCGTATCGGACCTCCTTTCCCCGGACTATTGCAGCAACTCCAAATGGCATGGACTCAACAACATGTTGGAAGTCTCCTGCAGAAATATTGACCCATGCTGCCTCTTATAGCCGTCCATAATTCCGAAAGTGTTTCCGGTGCAGGATTTTGTTCACGAACTGAGCTCTCGATTACGTCCCATAAATGTTCGATGGGATTGATATTGGGCTATATGGATGGCCAAATCATTGACTCGAATTGTCCAGAATGTTTTCCAAACCAATCGCGAACAAATGTGGCCCAGTGACATGGCGCATTGTCGCCCATAAAAATTCCGTCGTTGTTTGGAAATGTTTGGGAACATGAAGTCAATGAGCCGAACATAACCATTTGCATTCAATGATAAGTTCAGTTGGACCAGAGGTCCCAGCCCATTCCATGTAAACACAGCCCCAACACTATGGAGCCACAATCAGCCTGAACGGTGCCTTGTTTACAACTTGAGTTCATGGTTTCGTGTAGTCTACGCCACATTCGAACCCTACCATCAGCTGTTACCAACTGAAATTGCCGGCCGTTGTGGCCGAGCGGTTCTAGGCGCTTCAGTCTGGAACCCCACGACCGCTACGGTCGCAGGTTCGAATCCTGCCTCAGGTATGGATGTGTGTGATGTCCTTAGGCTAGTTAGGTTTAAGTAGTTATAAGTTTTAGGGGACTGATGACCTCCGATGTTAAGTCCCATAGTGCTCAGAGCCATTTGAGCGAACTGAAATTGGGATTCATTTGACCAGGCCACTGTTTTCCAGTCGCCCAGGCTCTAACTGATATGGTCACGATACCATGAGAGGCGATGTAGGCTACGTTGTGCGGTTAGCAAAGACACGGACGCATCAGTCGTCTGTAGCCATAGCCTGTCAACACCAAATTTCGCCGCACTGTCCTAACGGATACGTTCGACCTTCATCCCACATGGATTTCTGCAGTTATTTCACGCAATGTTGTTTGTATATTAGCACTGAGAACATTACGCAAACGCCGCTGCTTTGTCCGTGGTGAGAGGTAATGCCTGAAATTATGTATTCTCGGCACACTCTTGACACCGTAGATCTCGGGATATTGACTGCCCTAACGATTTACGAAATGGAATGTCTCATGCTTCTAACTGCAACTACCATTCCGCTTTCAAAGTCTGTTAAGTCACTTCAGTGTATTTCACCTGTAGGGTATGTATTTAAGTGCAGTATTTTCTTTACTCCTGCAGTTGATCGTCCTCGCCGCCCTCGTGGCCGTGGCCCGCGCCGGCTACCTGGGCGCCCCCGCCGTCGTCGCCCCCGGCCCTGCCATCGCCGGCGCCTACGCCGCCCCCGTGGCCTACGCCGCCCCCGCCCTTCGTGCCGCTCCCTTGGCCGTTGCCGCCCCCGCTGTGAGAGCCGTCGCGGCGCCCGCCGCCGTGGCCGCCGAGTACGACCCCAACCCCCAGTACAGCTACGGCTACAGCGTGTCAGACGCCATCACCGGAGACTCCAAGGCCCAGCAGGAGAGCCGCAGCGGTGACGTCGTCCAGGGCAGCTACAGCGTCGCCGAGCCTGACGGCTCCATCCGCGTCGTCGACTACACCGCCGACCCCGTCAACGGCTTCAACGCCGTCGTGCACAAGGAGGCTGGTGTACACGCCGCCCCCGCCATCGCCGCTGCCCCCGCCATCGCTGCCGCCCCCATCGCTAGGGCTGCGTACGCTGCCCCCGCCCTGGCCTACGGCAAAGCTTACCTTGGTTAAACACATCCAGCATGTATATTGACTAGAAAATACACCTTGTACAAATGTTTTCATTTCATCTTCTAGTTCAATGTGCTAAAATAAACGTTGAACGTACACCTTAATTTGGTTTACAACCTTGATTTATAGTTTATTTACCAAGTCCACAGAAATCTTTCATTGATCCATTATCTGCTGCAGGAAAAACGCGTGAAATATTTAAATGCTTGGTGTAAACACAGAAACAATACTTGGTGTCAAAGGTCTCATACCAGGCTACGTGAACAGTCCTTAGAAACTGAAGAATCTCAAGTAGAGAAGACATTACTAATCCATGACAGTGTTATCAGTAACGCTTTTATTCCTTTGTGTGTGTCTGAAATCTTATGGGTCTTAACTGCTAAGGTCATCAGTCCCTAAGCTTACACACTGCTTAACCTAAATTATCCTAAGGGCAAACACACACACCCATGCCCGAGGGAGGACTCGAACTTCCGCCGGGACCAGCCACACAGTCTATGACTGCAGCGCATAGACCGCTCGGCTTTTACTGCTTTCTTGTGACTGGTTACTTATTTCTTTGGTCTATGGGAGCGCATCAAGGAGATACTGAAAATGTGGCAGGTGTTTGAAGGTATCTGATGAATACGTACTTAGAAAGTTTTAAGAAACACGAGGGCTATTCGTTTATTAATGTCCGATCGGTCGCGAAATGGAAACTACAGTGATACAGTGACAAACAAAAATGTTTTATCTGCAACAGCCTCTTCTCTACGTAGTCACCGCTCCGACTTACGACACCTGTAGTAGTGTTGTACTAGTTTTCCAGTGACCTCGTCATAGGAGGCAGTCATCCATCTGTACTTTTCACTATTTCCTACACTGGTCTGTAGCCGTTTCCAGTGCCAAAATGTTGCGTTAATAGACAGTTGTTCATGTGGGCAGAGATCAAACTCTGAGGGAACCAAGTTCGGGCTGTATGGTGGATGGTCAAACACTACCCATCGAAAACGCTGGAGGAGCTTCGTTGCCCCTGCACGGTGCGGCTGAGAATTTTCATGAAGAAGGAAACGCATCACAGGTACGTTATGTGGGCTCCATTAAATCAGGCTAAATCTCTTAGCAGACAATCGTACTTGGCGGGAGACACTTTTTTTTTTTTGGCAGCTTTGCGTACTTACCGTGTGCTCATAACTCAACCTTCATCGAATTTTCGATATGGTTTCCATTTCATGACCGAGCGGACGTTGATAAACGAGTAGTCCTCGTGTATTATAACCTCCCTATGTATCACTCATGTAGTGATGGCAAAGACAAGATAAGACTCGTTACAAGAGGCACAGAGGCGTCTAAGTAATCGTTGTTGCTGCACACCATCCGTGAATGCAACGGAAGGGAACCGTAACACTGGAACCGGGGGAAGTAACCTCTGCCCCGTACTTCCTAATGGTTTAGTGGTTTCCAGAATGTAGGTGTAGGTGTAGATGAAGACAAATGTGTATTCCTCACAACGTACTAGGCTTTTAAAGTGCAGAGCACTGACGTCGCAATACGAAGTACATATAGCAGACAATTGTAGGTCTCGCCTAGGAATGCATCTCCTCTACTAGGACTTTCCTAGATGCCTGTTTCACACTGAACATTCATGCAACTACTTAGACACTGATGGTGACTCAAGTACCAACAAAATGGGTGCAGAGGTTAAAGCACTAGACTAAAGTTCGTGAAAAGAAGAGTTGAAATCTTCATACGACAATCCCCGCCTACACTTCCTGCGGTTTCGGTTAATCTCTATAGGACACAATGGTCCCTTTAATAACGACATGGCCGATTCCTTCCTCATTTTTGCTTATTCCAAGCTTGAGCTCTGTTGCTAACGAACTCGTCCCCGACGGGTAGTTAAACTCAAATCTTCTTGCAGAGGTTGAAAATACCGCTTCAGTTGTTTATTTAAAACACGACCGGTTTCGGGCTGTTATATGCCCATCAGGTGTGAACAAGAGACCGGAGCTAATAATACTTTTTACACGCAGTAGTACACGTAGAAAAACAAACAAACAATTTCCATATAACATTTTAGGAACCAGCGGTCGGTCTAGGTGCGGTAAAACCTAAGTCAATGACAAAGTGTCACCAGACAACGCTAAGGACGACTACCTGGGTAAAGAATTATACAATGAAGACCAGGTCACTTGCTCTTTGTGCTGTGGCCGCGAGCGCTGTCGTTGACGAGCACAGGACGCGGTGTGTCACCAGCGAGCGCAGAGCACGGAGCAGCGAACACGAAGGGGGAAACAAACTCGGAAACCAGAGTATCAAAAGTACTGCATCTGTTGACGGGAAGAACAACGCCGAGCCACTTGCCCAGCGTTCGCAATTTGAATTAGTGATTTACATCCAAAATGAAACAAAAAATCACGTAGGAATTTACATGAAAAAAAAAGACTACATGAGGGGTAAAGAAAAATATTGAATAGGGGCAGTACAGAACTGTAGTAAAACTAACTGGACGCTGGCGACATAAGATTTATGTATAAAACGTAAAACACAATGAAGATTTTTTCCCTTTCCATGAGTGGCAAGCAAATTTTTAATTTGGAACAAATGCTGTATTCGGACACTATGAAGTACCTCGAAGAAAACGATTTACTGACACATAGTCAGCACGGATTCAGAAAATATCGTTCTTGACAAGAACAACTAGCTCTTTATACTCATGAAGTAATGAGTGCTATCGATAGGGAATTTCAAATTGACTACGTATTTTTGGATTTTCAGAAGGCTTTCGACACCATTCCTCACAAGCGTCTTGTAACCAAACTGTGTGTCTATGGAATATCTCCTCAGTTGTGCGACTCGATTCGTGATTTACTGTCAGAAAGGTCACAGTTCGTAGCAATAGACGGAAAGTCATCGAGTAAAACAGAAGTAATATTCGGCGTCCCCCAAGGAAGTGTTATAGGCCCTCTATTGTTCCTGATTTATATTAACGACATAGGAGACAATCGGAGTAGCCCTGTTAGATTATTTGCAGATGATGCTGACATTTACCATCTTGTAAAGTCATCAGATGACCCAAATGAATTGCAAAATGATTAAGATAAGGTACCTGTGTGTGGAGAAAAGTGGCAATTGACCCTGAATAAAGAAAAGTGTGAAGTTATTCACATGAGTACTAAAAGAAATCCGCTAAATTTCAGTTACGCGATAAGTCACACAAATCTGAAGGCTGCAAATTCAACTACATAATTAGGGATTGAAATTACAAATAACCTAAATTGGAATGATCACATAGATAATGTTGTGGGTAGAGGAAACCAAAGACTGCGATTCATTGACAGAACACTTAGAATGTGCAAGAGATCTACTAAAGAGACTGCTTACACTACACTTGTCAGCCCTATTCTGGAGTATTGCTGTGCGGTATGGGATCCGTATCAGGTGGGATTGAAGGATGATACTGAAAAAGTATAAAGAAGGGCGGCTCGTTTTGTATTATCGCGAAATAACAGAGATAATGCCACAGACATGATACGTGGAGTGGCAATCATTAAAACAGAGGCGTTTCTCGTTGCGACGGGATCTTCTCATGAAATTTCAATCACCGGTTTTCTCCTTCGATTACGAAAACGTTCTGATGGCACCCACCTACAGAGGAAGAAATAATCATCACGATAAAATAACAGAAATCAGGGCTCGCACACAAAAATTTAAGTGCTCATTTTTCCCGCGCGACGTTCGAGGGTGGAACGGTAGAGAAACTTGAAGGTATTTCATTGAACTCTCTGCCAGGCACTTTCTTATGAATAGCAGAGTAATTACGTAGATGTAGAGGTAGATTATATATATGGCAACGTGGAACAACGCGCCACAGTCCTGAGTTAAAAGAACACGCACACGTGCCATTCCTATTAAAAAGCATCTCGCTACTAAACAAAATGAAAGGTAGCAAAATTGTACAGTCTACACTGTCAAAAAGTGCTACACCAGTTAACAGTACTAATGGGACAGCAATAGCACTGAAGGGACACATTAAAAGTGGGATCAATTTAAAAGCTACTAACTAAAAGCTGACGACTAAACGAGACATACATACTTAGTGGCTCGGCGTTATTTTTCCCGTCAACAGATGGCAGTACTTTTGCCACTCTGGTTTACAAGTTTGGTTCTCCCTTGGTGTACGCTATTCCGTGCTCTGCGCTCGCTGGTGATACATCGCGTCCTGTACTCGTCCTCGACAGCGCTCGGGATCAGAGCACAAAGAGTAAGTGTCCTGGTGTTCATTCTATATTTCTTTACCCAGGCAGTCGTCCGTAGTATTGTCTGGTGACACTGTACAATTGACTTAAGTTTTACCGCCGGCCGAAGTGGCCGTGCGGTTAAAGGCGCTGCAGTCTGGAACCGCAAGACCGCTACGGTCGCAGGTTCGAATCCTGCCTCGGGCATGGATGTTTGTGATGTTCTTAGGTTAGTTAGGTTTAACTAGTTCTAAGTTCTAGGGGACTAATGACATCAGCAGTTGAGTCCCATAGTGCTCAGAGCCATTTGAACCATTTGAACTTAAGTTTTACCGCACCTAGCCCGACCGCTGGTTTCTAAAATGTTATGTGGAACTTCTTCTTTTTGATTTTTTGTGTGTACTACTGCGTCTACAAACTATTATTAACTTAGATCTCGTGTTTTTTTAGTATAACATCTGATGATGGGCACATAAGAGCCCGAAACTGGTCGTAATAAATAAATAAAAAGAACCTTACAGCTGAAGCGGTATTTTCAATCTCTGCTATTATGCTCAGTTGCGGATGTCCTTCCGACATTCTTGTTTATAGTCTAATCTCATTGCTGTACTTACTTTTTTTGGCACATTGATACTACAGTCGGAAAGCAAACCGAATAAACTCTGCCACTGAACTCTTTAATTTGAGTAAAAAAATGGAAAATATCATATTCTGTTGCAATCATTTACAATTACTATGTCTGTATGAATTACCCTTTTAATATATCAGATGAATTTAGAACTGAACAGAACTGCACTAAAATCGTTGAACTTCGAGATACCTACAGGGATTCTTTGGGTACCTAAGTACCTCGAATGAAGCGGATCCTGAATTGTGAGAAAAAACTATTTTATTTTTCTCGTCAGATATCCCATAATAAACATATGTTAACACGCCATTGAGCGACAAGGACACTTGCGTATTGATTGCCGCACAACACAGTATACTGTACATCATTGTAAGGACGATACTTCATTGCAAGTCACTACTAAACTCAAATACGCTGCCCCAGTACGCTTCGTATACCCGAGAAAGTATCATCAATTCTTGGATATGAGATCGATTTACTTTAAAAAAAAAACACAAAAAGGCGATAAAAACTGTTTGGGAATGTTTAGTGACACACTACTGCCTCTCATATGGATTGTGTTTAGACCATTAAGGAGATACACATACACTGTCGGTCCTAAAAGTTTGCAGACTGATTTTATTCTTGGTGTATAAGCGACTTCAGTGAAATAAGTACGATGGTAGCTTGAACTAACAATCGTAATCAACAGATGTGCACCCTTCCAATCGGCTGTGAATAGGCAGTGTTAAATACACTCCTGGAAATTGAAATAAGAACACCGTGAATTCATTGTCCCAGGAAGGGGAAACTTTATTGACACATTCCTGGGGTCAGATACATCACATGATCACACTGACAGAACCACAGGCACATAGACACAGGCAACAGAGCATGCACAATGTCGGCACTAGTACAGTGTATATCCACCTTTCGCAGCAATGCAGGCTGCTATTCTCCCATGGAGACGATCGTAGAGATGCTGGATGTAGTCCTGTGGAACGGCTTGCCATGCCATTTCCACCTGGCGCCTCAGTTGGACCAGCGTTCGTGCTGGACGTGCAGACCGCGTGAGACGACGCTTCATCCAGTCCCAAACATGCTCAATGGGGGACAGATCCGGAGATCTTGCTGGCCAGGGTAGTTGACTTACACCTTCTAGAGCACGTTAGGTGGCACGGGATACATGCGGACGTGCATTGTCCTGTTGGAACAGCAAGTTCCCTTGCCGGTCTAGGAATGGTAGAACGATGGGTTCGATGACGGTTTGGATGTACCGTGCACTATTCAGTGTCCCCTCGACGATCACCAGTGGTGTACGGCCAGTGTAGGAGATCGCTCCCCACACCATGATGCCGGGTGTTGGCCCTGTGTGCCTCGGTCGTATGCAGTCCTGATTGTGGCGCTCACCTGCACGGCGCCAAACACGCATACGACCATCATTGGCATCAAGGCAGAAGCGACTCTCATCGCTGAAGACGACACGTCTCCATTCGTCCCTCCATTCACGCCTGTCGCGACACCACTGGAGGCGGGCTGCACGATGTTGGGGCGTGAGCGGAAGACGGCCTTAACGGTGTGCGGGACCGTAGCCCAGCTTCATGGAGACGGTTGCGAATGGTCCTCGCCGATACCCCAGGAGCAACAGTGTCCCTAATTTGCTGGGAAGTGGCGGTGCGGTCCCCTACGGCACTGCGTAGGATCCTACGGTCTTGGCGTGCATCCGTGCGTCGCTGCGGTCCGGTCCCAGGTCGACGGGCACGTGCACCTTCCGCCGACCACTGGCGACAACATCGATGTACTGTGGAGACCTCACGCCCCACGTGTTGAGCAATTCGGCGGTACATCCACCCGGCCTCCCGCATGCCCACTATACGCCCTCGCTCAAAGTCCGTCAACTGCACATACGGTTCACGTCCACGCTGTCGCGGTATGCTACCAGTGTTAAAGACTGCGATGGAGCTCCGTATGCCACGGCAAACTGGCTGACACTGACGGCAGCGGTGCACAAATGCTGCGCAGCTAGCGCCATTCGACGGCCAAACCGCGGTTCCTGGTGTGTCCGCTGTGCCGTGCGTGTGATCATTGCTTGTACAGCCCTCTCGCAGTGTCCGGAGCAAGTATGGTGGGTCTGACACACCGGTGTCAATGTGTTCTTTTTTCCATTTCCAGGAGTGTAGTAGACGTGCGGCTGCAGTGTCTCACAAATCACTGTGGAGCAATATCTATAAACCAAGTGTTGAGCATATTCTCCAGAATGTTTTGAAGAAGAAAAAACTGTTTGCGTAGTTTGGACTGCTCGCCTTGACTCTCGAACAAAGACAGCGCAGTGTAACGCCTGCTGCGACCTGATTGAAATGCAAAACATGGACGATTCTTTTCTGGAAAAAAATCATCACAGGTGACGAAGCTTGGTGTTATCAATACGAACCTGCCACACAAAGACAACGTGCAGAATTTCATATTATGGGTCCACGTTTAGATAACACAACCGCTATTCAGTCCAGTGCGATACGGGAGATGGACAACATCGGAAAGAAGGAATTTTCTGACAGTTCCACATGATTTTACAGCAACATTCCCCAAGTCACCTGACTGTGTGTGGCGGAGGGTACTTCTGATAGCACTATCTGATGTACCCTTCCCTCTTCCATTCGCGAATGGTGCGTGAGAAGAATGAGTGTCGGTAAACCTCTGTACTGACTGTAATTTCTCGATATGAGCTCATTTCGCGAGACGTACTGCGGTGAGATAATATGCTGTCCGACTCATCCCTGAACGTATTTTCTCGGAACTTCAATGGTAAACTACTCCGTGACGCTCAACGCCTCTCTTGTAGCGCCTGCCACTGGAGTTTGTTCAGAATCTCTGTAACGCCGTCACGCCAACTAAACAACCGTGTGAAGAAACGTACTGCTTTTCACTGGATCTTCTCTATCTCTCCTACTGGTTCTACCTGGTAAGGCAGGACAATTAAGTGCCTGGTAGAGGGTTCATCGGACCACTTTCAGCCTAAATCTCTACCGTTTCATACTCGAACAGCGAGTGGGGAATACGAACGCTTAAATCATTCCATGCGTGCTCTGATTTTTATAATTTCATTTTGATGATAATTTCTCCTTGCGTTGGTGGGTGCCAACAAAATGCCAGAGTGACGAGCGAAACCGGTTGTATGAATGTTCTGTGCGCTGGACTCAAGTGTGGAAAGGCCATGTTGAACACCTGAAAAATTAAAACCAGTGTCTTTGCTTTATTTTTTATTAATATAGTCTCGAAACGTTTTGGATTGACGGAGCAAATGGGTAAATGACAGTACTGCGAACGATAGAATGCTTTAAATTACTGGAAAGAAAGTCCATATATTATGAAAACGCTAATGGGGGAAATTACGCTACTATTTGCAACAGTTCGAATACTATATATGTAACACAGAGACTTTAGACATTCGATATCTTTCTCATTTTGAGACCTTTGACTTTTCTTTCACTTAATTTACTGGATAACAAACACGTCATTAAATTCTGCAAAATGAGAATAGTATTAGCTGCTTCAGTGAACATATAGCTTTCGAACTTAGTCGTATGTTGCCTAAGATGTGATGTAAGCGTTAGTACATTGCGTTACGGAATTATACTTCGGGTAATCGAAGTATTAATTGGCAATAAATCGAAATACTGGATTACAAGCATGCTGATATTATTGCAGGAACGTGATGCGGTTAGGTGATTGTGGGAATAAGTTGATCCACTAGTACTCTAATTTAGGAGAGCTCCAAGATTCGGAAAATGGCTTGAGACATGGTGAAAGTATATGCACTAAAAGATACCGTAGCAATGTTGTGACACGTGACACAACACACCTGAAAATTCGTCACTGACAGTGGTTAGCCTTCACCGTGTGAAATGCCAATAAAATGTCACCACGGAGCTTACAATTCTGTACAGTACAATACCGTCCCGAGTGGCTATTTGTTTACCATTATATATTACGTTTACCGTCTGGTGGCTATAGCAAACTGTGGTAACTACTAAGGAAAAAAGTTTGTTGTTAAGGGTGATTTTGTCGAAGTAGGGATATAGAGCACTTAACAGCCGAATTTCCTGGCGCCATCCCTGTATTAGTTAAAACTAAAAATTACATAAAATACAGTTTTATTGAAAATTACTGTCACTCCATTCGAAGTTCGCTCGCATTTGCTTCAGTCGTATGCAATCACAAAGAATGAAACACTCTTTCAGTGTTGAGATGCAGTACCAAATTCGTAACTAAACTGCAGAATAAACGCTAAAATATATAACTTATGAAAGTGTGGATGGCTAATCACTTATTAATACCTTCTCCATAATACGCACATCAAAAAAACTTTTACATTACCTCGGTTCCGAGAGTTCCGGACCCTGTACATTACATTGGAAAAAGAAATCGACATAAACAACATTTCCGCCCTTTTTATTGCTCATGAAAACCACGCACTACATGTTGTCTCACCACACAGGGAGACCTTCAGAGGTGGTGGTCCAGATTGCAGTACACGCCGGTACCTCTAATACTCAGTAGCATGTCCTCTTGCATTGATGCATGCCTGTATTCGTCGTCGCATACTATCCACAAGTTCATCAAGGCACTGTTGGTCCAGATTGTCCCACTCCTCAACGACGATTCGGCGTAGATCCCTCAGAGTGGTTGATGGGTCACGTCGTCAACAAACAGCCCTTTTCAGTCTATCGCAGGCATGTGCGATAGGGTTCATGTCTGGGGAACATGCTTGCACTCTAGTCGAGCGATGTCGTAATCGTGAAAGAAGTCATGCACAAGATGTGCACGATGGGGGCGCGAATTGTCGTCCATGAAGACGAATGCCTTGCCAATGTGCTGCCGATATGGATGCACTATTGGTCGGAGGATGGCATTCACGTATCGTACAGCAGTTAAGGCGCCTTCCATGACCACCAGCTGCGTACGTCGGCCCCACATAATGCCACGCCAAAACAGCCGGGAACCTCCACCTTGTTGCACTGGACAGTGCTGGAGAGTGTGTCTAAGGCGTTCAGCCTGATCAGCTTGCCTCCAAACACGTCTCCGACGATTGTTTGGTTGAAGGCATATGCAACACTCATCGGTGAAGAGAACGTGATGCCAATCCTGAGCGGTCCATTCGGCATGTTGTTGGGCCCATCTGCACTGCGCTGCTGGTGTCGTAGTTACAAAGATGGACCTCGCCCTGGACGTCGGGAGTAAAGTTGCGCATCATGGAGCCTACTGCGCACAGTTTGAGTCGTAACACGACGTCCTGTGGCTACAGGAAAAGCATTATTCAACATGGTAGCGTTGTGCTGTCAGAGTTCCTCCGAGCCAAAATCCGTAAGTAGCGGTTATCCACTGTAGTAGTGCAACGTCCCCTTAGAAAAATTAATGAATTACTGTGCTGATAAACATCTTACGTTATTTGATTTTCAAACAGCTGAGCAAAACTGAACGTACTCAGACATTTGTCACTTTACTTATTCTGATCATCACTAAATTGACATACAATATTTTTAGCGCAACGCAATCTGACTTTTAATAATCCCTGCAAAAGAATGGCCCTGACTGACAATAACCTATACCTTTCGTCAATCACTTACCTCACAAAAATCTTCGTTACTCAAACTACTACAATACAGCGAGCGCCAATACTGCCAGCTAAATAAAAGATTCTAACTACTGAAGTCACTAACTACTGATAGGTATAGTTAGCAAATGAAAGATTTTGATAAAGAACAAACAATGTATTTACCTTAATAGTGTTCAAAAGTCATTATATATATATATATATATATATATATATATATATATATATATATATATCAATATATCAATATATATATCAATTCATGATATCCAGTCTTACAAATTTACTGTCTCTGTCCAGATCATCCGCTCTCAAAACGGAGGAAACCCACCGCAGAGTCAGTCGAAGTTTTGAAGAAGATTGGTAGGTAGGTCATCACAGAGTAGACCCACTGTAGTCTGGTAGAGATTACGGTATTGGTGGGCCATCAAAGGCGCGGACCCACTGTAGTCCTTGTAGAGATTGCCAGCAGCCATCTGTTGCGATTGTGCGGGTGCACAGTCACCATTAAAGAGTCTTGCAGACTATACTGTATAGAAAGTCCATAAACCACCACTTGTGCACTCACAAACTGTTTGGTATGTCCTTAGAATCAGCAATGCTGTTAACCATTCCCTTGCTGAATTATTAACACACGTGCAAGCACTAACAGTCCCAACTTCTCACATACTGTGCGTATATTATGACCAACAGAAACGTGTGCAGTGAAATGAAACTTAATTTGAAGAACTGGTGTCTGTACAATTATAAATTTACGACATGAGAATACAATAACAAAGGTACAAAATACATCATTAAAGAACATAACAGTACAGATAGCATATGTACTAACACAGGCTTTACAAAGGAAGAGAAACAACATATACATCAGTGTTACAGGAATTATGACATAAGTACATACATAAAAGATCAGAATAACTTTTGAAACATCAACTTCACACATGAGCAACAAAACAGAACAGATAAATAATGTCTAAACATCTTTACAAAGTAAATAACATAGTATTAGAAAAATTCTACAACATAACTCTCATCAGCTAAACACATAAAGACAGGAAAAATACAAATACACAAAGGTACACAAACATATAGCAGAATAACACAAGAGGAAAGGGCAGGGTTTGTTTTCAGTGTAACATTTGGTGCTGCAGTCCAACCCAAAACTTCATTCCATAGATCTTTCGTATTATTTCAACATTTGTTTCCACCAAAAAAATCCAATCCAAGCATGCTTTCTGTATTTATATGTTCACATATTTCTTACCTCATTATTTATTTTCCATTATCTTACCTCATCATTTAGTTCCAAGAAAATCCTACCTAAACCTGTTGTCCCTAAACCCTACTTTTTTGTTCATATCCTCTTCAAAATACTTTTTTTGGCCAAGCCAAATTCTTATAGCTTCTCAATGCATTTCTTCCAATTCATCACAACTCGCTCTCTCATATAGCCTACCCCATCTTAAGCTAACTTTAATCTACTAAACTCAGATGCTAAACTAGGGGAAGAGACAATGCAGCAGCACAAAACAGTTAACACAAACAGCAATGACAAAAAATTCAAATTAGCAAAGCAAGCAGCAATACATATAAGTTAGCAAAGCAAATGCAACATCATCACTAATATGAGCCAATGTGCAGCAAAAAGAAAAATAAATCAATAGTAAAACTGGCTTAACAGAGTAATACAAAGTGAAATAGCACTATGCCTGGCAAGTAGCAGCAGCAAATTCTATAACTTATACCTAAACATGACAAAGCTCAAGCAGATAAAATATTACAGTAAAAATGGCCATGTTTAATACCTATGTCACACTTAACACTAGAGTGATGCATCACAATAACTTACTCTAGCAGACAAGTTACCAAATCGTAAAAAAAATTATTTATGCAATTCCTGTGAAGGGAAATGTCTATTTTTGTTTTCTCCTTTTCTTGGAAGTAGATCATAAAATTATTATTTACTGGATCTGTAGGCATAAAATACCTATATTAGTACATCTATTAAATTTTATTTTAACCAATGCTGCCATGCAGCTAGAAACTAGATATTAAACAAAATGAGCAAATATGTACAAAGGAAGGCATGAATCATGATTCACTAGCCATATGGCATTTCATAAGGCAGTAAAAAAATCTCTCAACTAGAAAGACAGTAGTCATAATCAGGTGTATAGACATAAAATATTTCTCGTCATTTCATTAGGCATTTCAGTAAATATCATAAATTGAGAGCTCCACAGTGTAATCATATGTTTTCAAGTCTGAGCATGTCGTATTTACGATGCTTTCAACAAAGAAATGTCAATAGCGAGGATAATGGCCTCTTTTGTTTCTCCACCTGTGCCTCTGTAAGGCACACACTAATGGCTTTTTTCCAGGTGACTGTCGCGCAGCTGGGTGCTTACAGCGCATTACATCAAGGTGACCTACCTTCCTTACCGAAATATTCCGCCCTGGCAGCTCAGTGGTCAGCGTGACAGACTGTCAATCCTAAGGGCCCGGGTTCGATTCCAGGCTGGGTCGGAAATTTTCTCCGCTCAGGGACTGGGTGTTGTGTTGTCCTAATCATCATCATTTCATCCCCATCGACGCGCAGGTCGCCGAAGTGGCGTCAAATCGAAAGACCTGCACCAGGCGAACGGTCTACCCGACGGGAGGCCCTAGCCACACGACATTTCCATTTTATACCGAAATATTTACGACATCAGTTTCCGTTACAGTGACAGTTTGATACAAATAAAATTTCACAGGTCGAAATATTTGCGTTACAAATCTGTAGAAACAAAATCTTATAAATATAACAGTGTCCAAAAAATGTTCGCCGGCATTGTGATACATTCACGCATTTACACATATTTCATAACTCTTAAAGTACGGTTCTTGGTTTCCAACATCCTTTTTCACAAGTCGGAGTCCCTAACCACTACTCATCATTCCTTACCTTATTACACATATACGTATTCGTCGACACTTCTTCAATATTTCATCATAATAAATACATAGCATAATCAAATTCCTCATATAGCATCAGCTTATTGATCATAAAGATCCCTCAACAGCATAATACACATCGTCATCGTAATAATAACATCATAAAACCTCACCCAAATCTCAAAATCGTCGTAGTTTCCTCAAATAATTTCAAAACCTAAAAAAATTCTCTGCTCATTAAAATAGTGTCATCTACCTCAAATGTACTTTAAAAATCATGATCCCATACCAAATACATCATTCAAAGCTCTCATAGTATCACAATGGTTCCGAAAAAATATGAACAGTTCACAAAGTACAGACGAAATGCAATTTCATAAGTATGAAGTTATCTAACTGTGTAATTGCGTAAACATCTGTCACTGATGTAGTAAAATAAATGTTTGTCTCTCTCAATTAAATGATCAGATAGCTGTGTAATTATGTGTTAGAGAAATATGATACCGATGAGTAAAGTTGTATAAGCAAATACCATATTAGCTACAGCTCCTTGTGCTTGCCAAACACATGGTACACAAAGTAAGCGTGTACCCCCCTGAGGATTAATGTAATTATACCGTCAGGTCTTACAGATTACAGCAATGGAATAAAATGTAGCACAGAAAACCTTTGTATTTTTGTGTTTCAAAAATCTTTAAAAATAAAATTAATCAGTCAGATACGTGTCCTTTAGCGCTAAACTGTGTGTCTTGTTGTAAGATAATCTCTGTCATTACTTAATGGTAAAAATGTGCTAAGTGTAGTAATTATTGTCGTCCATAAGCAAAGTTCTGTAGAAGTCAATGTACTTACCTCGTAATAAACAAAGTGAATTGCTATGCATATAGATATCGTAGTTGTTACGCTTATTGCCGTGATGAAGTAAGTACTGTACTGTAACGTATTGCTGTGCTGCAGGAAAGGCTGTCTCATTGTAGCTATACCACAAAGGTTACTACTAAAACATGTATTCCTTACCAGAAGAGTTCAGAAAAACTGTGCAGATATAAATCAGATACAGCACAAAAGCAAAAATGTAAATTGTGTTATGGCGTCGTGATATAATCGTGTAGCTGTCAAAGAAACCAAATGCTAAGTCATCTTTAATCTCACAGAAAGTACTTTAAATCCAGAATGTATTCTCAAGTAAACCAAAATGTTGCATTAAAATCTCGTTAGCAGTACCGGTATATGTTCTAAGTATGTGAGCCTTATAGTCGTTACGTAATCGTACAACTAACAAGCAAGAATGTACACACAAAATAACACTGTGTCATCTGTTCACTATAACAATGCATTCGTAATTACTGTCTAAATATGTTCCCTAGATTCTAGATTGGATAGTTAATTTTAAAACATAGTTCCATGTTAACAGTTTCTAAGTGTGACAAAGAGTACTAGTAACGTGATGTGAAAAATTTTATAGCAAAGACTAACAGATTATCTCTCAAGAAACGGTTTTACATGTGAAATGTGGTGAAATGCTTTACTCTTCCTAGTACGCAGCGTTTCAACTTTCAACGCAATTATCATGTGGTATACGTTGGCGAAGAATGCTAAAATTTTTCTCAAGGTTAGCGTCTATCTTATTTTTCTCCGAGCCAGCCGGCGCACGTGGCTGCCTGCGGTGTGAGTCATTGTCTGTCTCTTTGTTGGCGCGCATCATTATTGGGATTAGGAGACCGAACTTCTACAAATTTACCTAGTTGAGAGGGCCCTACCCTGTTTGAATCTCGCCATGTCTGACGAAATTCAGGTCAATCGTTATATTTATACCGTCTGTCATGTCCGTAATTTCCGTAATTTGTTTCTTGTCGGTCACGTGGTGGAGAACTTCTCCCTGAGTCGTAACTGCGTGGTGAACGGTTGTGTCTGAAGTTATTCTGTCTTCCTTGATAATAAGTGTTTTGGTTCCCACAAAATCTGTTTCTCTGGTTGTCTCTGTCATATTCATTACTATGGAAATGCGAACTTTCTCTGTAATTATTATTACTCTGCCAACGGTTGTCATACGTGTGGTGTCTGTTTTGGTCACGATTTGCGTTGTAAGAATAGCCTTGTCGTGTCCAGTTATTATATCTGTCATTGCGGAATTGTGACGGATGTGACCTGTAATTGTTGTGTTCCTGTTTTCGCGTTCCGCGATTGTCAGTGTCAGTTTCCAATTCTTGTAAGAGTCCCTGAAAAGGTTCAATGTCGTCTTTACAACGTCCTGCCAAAATAACATGTCGTAAATGTTCAGGGAATTTGATTAAGCAAATGCGGATGAGTTCAGAGGGACTGTATGGGTTTGAAAGATACTGATTCTTATGTAACATGTTTTCGAAATATTTGACAAGATTGGAAAATTCAGACTGTTCGAAATGTTTCATCATTATGATGGTATGTTTTACTCGGTCTTGAGTAGCTTGAGACCAATATGCTGGGAGGAAGGCATGATAAAATTCTCCTACATTGTGACAATCGTGAACGACCGATCGCATTCTTACAACAGGTTCATTCTCTAAGCAGCCACACATAAATTCTAACCTGTGCTCCAATGACGAGTTGGGAGGAAAACAATGAGAGAATTGATGGAGCCATGCTTGTGGATGAATGTCGTTGCCAGAATTCTTAAATGTTTTGAATTTACGTGTAGTAATGAACAACTTATAGTCAAAATCACTACGTCGGCGAGTCGCATATCGGTCATTGTTACTCCGTTTCGGCGGTCCAATCTCAAAATTCAGTGCGCCTTGACAACTTCTTTCATAATTTTCGAAATGCCCTGTGTTACTATTTTGTGACTTTTCCGTATTTCTAAGTCCCTCTTCCCGTGTTGGAGCGCGAGTCTCCTCTGAAATATGTAATTCTTGTAATGCCTGTGTCAACTGATCTTGTACTTCCCGGATTTCTCTTTTGTACTGCGTATTGATTTGATTTTGATGTTGTTTGAATTTTCTAATTTGTTTATACTCTTCTGTGTCAGTGAAGGCTACGGGTCTTGTGTCATTCAGATCATCATCTACCTTTGTGGATAAGTTAGTGAACTGATCCGAAAGTTCGGCTACTTTTTCTGATAGTGAACTGATTTCCTCAGTGTGTTTTTCTGAACCAAGTTTCAGAGTGTCCATTTGTATTGAAATCGTATCTACTGCATCCTTTAAGTTTTCCTGAGTTTTTGCAAGTTGCGTAACCGAATCGGTAGATGCAACTGAGTCAATTTTAGCTTGCAAGGTGTCGTGATTTTCATGAACAATAGTTAGCAGTTCTTTTATGGCTGCTTCGTGATTCTGTAATGCATTTTCATGACGCGAAAGAATAGGTTGGAAATGCTCACAAATTTGTGTTTTTACGTCATTACGGACTTTTTGACATTTCGATTCAATGTTATGTAACTCAGCAGTTAAACCTTCACGTGTTTGTTCAAGCGTGGTGTCTAACTTTTGAAGCTGTTGCTGTGTTTGTCTCTGATTTTGTTTCATTCGTTGCATTAATTGCAATAATAATGCATTAGAGTCTGAAATCTGTTCCTCTATGCTTTTCGGCAGTGCACTTGCACCAGCAAGATTCACATTTTGACGAGCAGAAAATGTGTCTTGACTTATTTGAGAAAACGGTAAGGACGCAAAACCTGAATCTACAGTATTTGCAAGATTGTGTCCTGTCATTTCGGATTCCTGAGGCGAACTGTTGCCGACAGATCGATCGATAATGCTTCCCTGTTTACTAATTGTTTATCTGTCTACACCATTATTTGCCACCCGCTCCATTTCCCTATGCACAATTACTAGATTACTACTTTGAACATTAGTTAATTCATTACTCGGTGGCGCTAACACACTGCTTTCGTCTTCACTGTCATTTCTCAGTTTACTTTGGAGCCTAGTATTACGTTTTTCACACGCCATTATTGTCACAATACACTCCTGGAAATTGAAATAAGAACACCGTGAATTCATTGTCCCAGGAAGGGAAAACTTTATTGACACATTCCTGGGGTCAGATACATCACATGATCACACTGACAGAACCACAAGCATATAGACACAGGCAACAGAGCATGCACAATGTCGGCACTAGTACAGTGTATATCCACCTTTCGCAGCAATGCAGGCTGCTATTCTCCCATGGAGACGATCGTAGAGATGCTGGATGTAGTCCTGTGGAACGGCTTGCCATGCCATTTCCACCTGGCGCCTCAGTTGGACCAGCGTTCGTGCTGGACGTGCAGACCGCGTGAGACGACGCTTCATCCAGTCCCAAACATGCTCAATGGGGGACAGATCCGGAGATCTTGCTGGCCAGGGTAGTTGACTTACACCTTCTAGAGCACGTTGGGTGGCACGGGATACATGCGGACGTGCATTGTCCTGTTGGAACAGCAAGTTCCCTTGCCGGTCTAGGAATGGTAGAACGATGGGTTCGATGACGGTTTGGATGTACCGTGCACTATTCAGTGTCCCCTCGACGATCACCAGTGGTGTACGGCCAGTGTAGGAGATCGCTCCCCACACCATGATGCCGGGTGTTGGCCCTGTGTGCCTGGGTCGTATGCAGTCCTGATTGTGGCGCTCACCTGCACGGCGCCAAACACGCATACGACCATCATTGGCACCAAGGCAGAAGCGACTCTCATCGCTGAAGACGACACGTCTCCATTCGTCCCTCCATTCACGCCTGTCGCGACACCACTGGAGGCGGGCTGCACGATGTTGGGGCGTGAGCGGAAGACGGCCTAACGGTGTGCGGGACCGTAGCCCAGCTTCATGGAGACGGTTGCGAATGGTCCTCGCCGATACCCCAGGAGCAACAGTGTCCCTAATTTGCTGGGAAGTGGCGGTGCGGTCCCCTACGGCACTGCGTAGGATCCTACGGTCTTGGCGTGCATCCGTGCGTCGCTGCGGTCCGGTCCCAGGTCGACGGGCACGTGCACCTTCCGCCGACCACTGGCGACAACATCGATGTACTGTGGAGACCTCACGCCCCACGTGTTGAGCAATTCGGCGGTACGTCCACCCGGCCTCCCGCATGCCCACTATACGCCCTCGCTCAAAGTCCGTCAACTGCACATACGGTTCACGTCCACGCTGTCGCGGCATGCTACCAGTGTTAAAGACTACGATGGAGCTCCGTATGCCACGGCAAACTGGCTGACACTGACGGCGGCGGTGCACAAATGCTGCGCAGCTAGCGCCATTCGACGGCCAAACCGCGGTTCCTGGTGTGTCCGCTGTGCCGTGCGTGTGATCATTGCTTGTACAGCCGTCTCGCAGTGTCCGGAGCAAGTATGGTGGGTCTGACACACCGGTGTCAATGTGTTCTTTTTTCCATTTCCAGGAGTGTATTTCACACGATAACACAGAAAAGCTGAATTTGAAGAGCAAAAATAAGAGAACACATTAACGTAGCACTGAAAATAATACCTCGTTAATTGCAAGCGCAGCTGCGAAATACTTGCTGCAAATCTACATGCATGCCACAATTGTTTTACTGTACAACAACGAAAAATTACAACTATAAAGGAAATTCTCTCTATAATTACGCGCTAGCAATAAACAATAGCTACACTAATTACACAAACTACAAGAAAAAATCAGAGGATTCCAGTGAGGTATCCTCGGCTAAGGGTCGACATATCTAACGTCCCCTTAGAAAAATTAATGAATTACTGTGCTGATAAACATCTTACATTATTTGATTTTCAAACAGCTGAGCAAAACTGAACGTACTCATACATTTCTCACTTTACTTATTCTGATCATCACTAAATTGACATACAATATTTTTAGCGCAGCGCAATCTGACTTTTAATAATCCCTACAAAGGAATGGCCCTGACTGACAATAACCTATACCTTTCGTCAATCACTTACCTCACAAAAATCTTCGTTACTCAAACTACTGCAATACAGCGAGCGCCAATACTGCAAGCTAAATAAAAGATTCTAACTACTGAAGTCACTAACTAGTGATAGGCATAGTTAGCAAATGAAAGATTTTGATAAAGAACAAACAATGTATTTACCTTAATAGTGTTCAAAAGTCTTACAAATTTACTGTCTCTGTCCAGATCATCCGCTCTCAAAACTCCGCCATCTCACTCCCCACATCCACCACTGCTGGCGGCTCACCTCCAACTGCGCAACGCTACGCGCTGTTAACAGCCAAATGCCCAACACTACAATAGCAAAGTAGTAGCCCTTGGGCGGCCTGAGCGAGGCATGTCATCGACAGTTTATGTCTCTCTGTGTCTCCTCCATGTCCGAACAACATCGCTCTGGTTCACTCCGAGACACCTAGACACTTCCCTTGTTGAGAGCCCTTCCTGGCACAAACTAACATTTCGGACGCGGTCGAATTGCGGTATTGATCGTCTAGGCATGGCTGAACTACAGACAACATGAGCCGCGTACCTCCTTCCTCGTGGAATGATTGGAAGTGATCGTCTGTCAGACCCCCTCCGTATAATAGGCGTTGCTCATACATGCTTTGGGCGGGTTTAGTGACATCTCTGAACCGTCAAACGGACTGTGTCTGTGATACAATATCCACATGTCTTTAGGAGTTCTGTGAACCAGGGTGATGCAAAACTTTTTTTATGTATGTAGTTTAGGCAGCAGATCAAACATTTCACAAAATCTTAAAAGTCGTACCATATCCATCTCAACGTCTGTGAAAATATGGGACAGGGCAGCTGGTAAGCTAATCTCAGCCCTCTTGCCTGAATGTAAAATATATTCAGTTAAAATGAGGCGTACAGAAACTTGTAAGTCACAAGCTATGCTCCAACTGATTATGTGCTACTTGAAAACAATTGATAAGAACTTCATCTCGGTTCGGTGGCCGGAAAGAGGTACTCCAAGGTCTAAGAGTTGGCTTTACTAGCCGCAAGTTATTGTGCGCTACTTTCAGGGCCTTTTTCCCACCGATGCATGACCCTGCAACACAATAGCTAAGATATGGCCTTTATACACTTCCTTGGCTGACACACCCGTTAATCCATTTTCCTAAATTCCCCTTTGCCCTGGTACCGAGCAGAATGGCACTTCCTTCTCCCGAAATTGTAGGCGGAGAAGGGAGTCATGGATGTTCTGCACATTCTTGTCTACTGTGTACGTATATATGGTGATAGTTTTAAGGGCACTCCGGGAGTCGAAACAGACGAGAAACTTCCTTCTGAGCACGAATACAACTCATCTGCTCCAGTACCACCATGACTGATAGCATTTCCGCCTTAAGTGTGGTAAATTCTTTCCGCAAATGGGTGTTGATGTCAGCTATAATTCTAGAATGCAGTATAATATATCACTGATCTACTCTGAGACGTACATTACAATCTGTTTACCTGAAATTAAATTAAAACTACGCCTAATTCATAGGAACGTATGACACTTCCTGTGTCGAACTTAAGGGGCGATCATAAAGTTTCCGTTCGAAGGCCATACAGTCCAGAACCGGTATGCCATCAGATAATATAGCCGTGAGCATTGAAGCAATCATCCCACCGACGCACAAGTTTGCAAAATACTCGTTTTGTAAAACAACGTGTCCTTCAGCGTGAAGAAGTCCTTAACTGTCTGCTGCACGTCCTAGTCCGAAGGGACACGTCGTCTCTTCAAGGCCTTCTTTAGGGACCGAAGGCGTGATAATCACATGGGGAGAAATGAGAACTATATAGGGTGCGTGTTTGAGTGCCCCCTTGTGAGTTGGAGTAACTTCTGCGTTACAACATTTTGCGATATGGGGAAGTGGGTTATCATGAAGCAACAGCATCCCTTGTCGCAGCATTCCACAACGGTGGCTTTCAACAATGTTGCCCCAAATAACGTCACTATAGTTCACATTTCCGCATTTACCGAACGTACGTCAGAAAGCCACGAATACCACACTCATTCCTTGCCTACATGCCGGTAAATAGACACAATTAAACGTCGTCGTCTGTCACGGTTTCCCTGATGTGCAAATATATTGCTAAACTGCGTTATCTAATAATATAGTATCTAGCAACGCAACAATCAACATAAAATCTGTCCCATAGTATCATTTACCCTATTTATAAATTCGATACTGCAAGGATGCTGCGTCGAATATATATCTGAGGAGCGACGTTGTTTTCACGCTGCAGATACTCATAGAATGAGGTAACAAAAGTCGTGGGATAGCGATGTGCACATATATAGATGGCGGTAGTACCGCTTACACAATCTATGAAAGGGCTGTGCATTGCTGTCATCTGTATTCAGGTGATTCATGTGAAAAAGTGTCCGATGTGGTTGTGGCCGCACGTCGGGAATTAACAGACTTCGAACGCGAAATGACAGTAGGAGCTAGAAGCATGGGGCATTCAGTTTCAGTGTGCCACGTATACTAAATTTCAAGCATTACTTCTCAGCACGTGCAAGGCAGTGGCCGATAGCCTTCGTTTAACGACCGAGCGCAGCGGCTTCTGCATAGTGTCCTCAGTGCTAATAGACAAGCAGCACTGCGTGAAATGATCGCAGCAATCAATGTGGGATGCGCGACGAACGTATCCGTTAGGACAGTGGTGCGAAATTTGGCGTTAATGGCCTATGGCAGCAGACGACCGACGCGGGTGCCTTTGCTTACAGCGCATCACCTGCAGCGCTTCCCGTGGGCTCGTGACCACATCGCGTAGACAAGTTTTCGGTAAGATCTGGGCTAGATCCCAAGAAGCCATGGAACAAAGTTGTCAACAGCGCACGTGCAAGCTGGCGGTGGCTCCAGAATGGTGTGGGCGATGTTTACATGCTGTGGACTGGGTCCTCTGGTCCAACTGAAACTTTCACTGGTCTAAAATGGTTATGTTCGGCTGCTTGGAGACCATTTGCAACCATTCACGAATTTTACGTTCCCAGCCATTTCAACGGGCCACAATTGTTTGCGATTGGATTGGAGAACATCCTGGACAATTTGAGCGAAGGATTTAGCGACCCTGGTAGCCCGACATGTATCCCATCGAACATTTATGGAACATTAGCGAGAGGTCGGTTCACGCACAAACTCCTGCACTGGCAGCACTTTCGTAATTATGGACGGCTACAGAGGCATAATGACTCAGTTTTTCTGCAGGGGCTTCCAACGAATTTTTTAGTCCACGTCACGTCGATTTGCTGCACTAAACCTGGCAAAAAGAGGTCCGACGTGGAATTAGGAGGTATCCCATGACTTCTGTTAGCTCAGTGTATATCAGGTCCTACATCGTCGTGTACTATCATCCATCGGATACCACTCACGTCCGTATGTATCATAATAAAAGAGCAAATATTGACGTCACCATTAAAAACTGCTTCCGCAGTAGTAAACTATGGGAGACATGACGAGGTGTACCTGCTCCTAATTTGACGCGCCACATACGAGAACACTGGCACTTTGCCACGTTTAAGCGTATCCAAAGCTCGTGGTAGATAAATTGTTGTTGACAGTCAGTCTCCACTCTGAACTGGAACTCAGTCGAGAACAGAACACTACCCCACTCTTCACTGATCAACCGATGGCACTTATTAACTGAACTACTCGCTGCCTTCGGATGACGCGAATAAATTTGGCGGGTCGCCTAGCACACAGAGCAGTCTCTGGTAGCTTACAGTATACATTCTGAAGGGACAAGTATTCCCCGGAAGGTGGACTGGTGTAAAGCTGACTCGACGTAGTTAGGGCAAGACAACTGTCTTAGAGGCAAGTTGTAATGCGCGGTCGACCTTGTCCTCATTCTTGTTTAATGTTTACTTTCTCCTGGAATATCTAGCCCGTGAGCCAGCCGATCTTGCACTAACTGTGACTCAGCCTCTAAGCTGCCAACAATGTGCTTTTTGTGTCACCCTGCTTCACGTAGAGACGAATACTGTGTTCCACACACTCAATAGAGGCTGGCTTCAGCATACACGGACTGCTGCGAGTACGAGTACAACAGGCAGTTTCGTACCGGTGAGTCATGTTTTTCTTTTATGCCCATTATACACTGAAGAGCCAAAGAAACTAGTACATCTGCCTAATATCGTGTAGAGACCCAGTGAGCACGCAGAAGCGCCGCAGCACAACGTGACATGGACTCGACTAATGTCTGAAGTAGTGCTGGAGGAAACTGACGCCATGAATCCTGCACGGCTGTCCATAAATCCGTATGAGTACGAGGAGGTGGAAATCTCTTCTGAACAGCACGTTCCAAGGTATCCCAGATACGCTCAATAATGCTCATGTCTGGGGAGTTTGGTGGCCAGTGGAAATGTTTAAACTCAGAACAGTGTTCCTGGAGCCTCTCTATAGCAATTCTCGACGTATGTTTTATCGCATTGTCCTGTTGGAATTGCCGAAGTCCGTCGGAAGGCACAATGGACGTGAATGGATACAGCTGATCAGACAGGATGCTTACGTACTGTCACCTGTCAGAGTCATATCTGCACGTATCAGGGGTCCCATATCACTCCAAATGCACGCGCCCCACACTATTACAGAGCCTCCACCAGCTTGAACAGTCCGCTGCTGACATGTAGGGTCCATGGAGTCATGATGTTGTCTCCATATCGGTACACGTCCATCCGCTCGGTACGATTTGAAACGAGACTCGTCCGACCAGGCAACAATGTCGGTGTTGACGGGACCAGGAAAGGCGTAAAACTTTGTGTTGTGCTGTCATAAAGGGTACACGCGTGGGCCTTCTGCTCCGAAGGCTCGTATCGATGATGTTTCGTTGAATGGTTCGCACACTGACATTAGTTGATGGCTCAGCATTGAAAACTGCAGCAATTTGCGGAAGGGTTGCACTTCTGTCACGTTGAACGGTTCTCTTCAGTCGTCGTTGGTCGCGTTCTTGCAGCCTCAAGCGATGTCGGAGATTTGATGTTTTACCGGATTCCTCGTATTCACGGTACATTCGTGAAATGATCGTACGGAAAAATCCTCACTCCATCGCTACCTCGAAGATGCTGTGTCCCATCGTTCGTGCGCCGACTATGACACCACGTTCAGACTCACTTAAATCTTGATGATCTGCCATATTGGCAGCAGTAATGGATCGAACAACTTCTCCAGGCACTTATTATCTTAAATAGGCCTTGCCGACCGCAGCGCCGTATTCTGCCTGTTTACGTATCTCAGTATTTGAATACGCAAGCCTATACCAGCTTCTTTGGCACTTCAGTGTATAAGAGCACAAATGTGCTGTAAATTCGTTAGAAATGACATTTTCATATGCAAGTAAATAGGAGATGGCTTACAACATCACATGCAGAAAGTCTTACCCACCTGGTAAAATTACACATGCCTCCTCAAAATTTGGATAAATAGTCAAGAATGGTTATACTAATACCCTGTGCACGGAGGGCTGATTAACGCACGAGGTTAATGGAAACAGGCCCGACTTTTTCAGTCCGAAATACAGCCAACAGAACTGAAAAGAAACACTCTTCAAGAGGTTGCTAGTAATATCTTTAAGTAAACACTATTTATTTTTAATAAGAATACAGTAACATAAATTAGTGCATAACAAGGAAGACACTGAAATTACTAAATAAATCGGACAGCATTGTCAGTTAGAGTCTATCAGCAATCTGTAAAATTAAGAGCAAAGTACTGCAGCTGCTTTCCCAAACACCCCAGGTCCTGTAGGTTAGTATCAAGATTTAAAGAACATTTTACACCCTATCGTTTGAAATTCAACCTACGTCCTGAAAGTAAATGCAGCACGCTTGTTGCGCTGTAATCCACTGCTGTGAAGAGCAGAAAGGGCACTTGAACTCTTTTTACGCTATAGCCATAGTTAGATTACTTGAAATATTTAAGAAGACTTTGTTAAGATAATTGAAGCGATGATTGTTTTAGAGTGACTGTTAAGACTCGTTACCTATACCTGTACAATGAGTTGATGGAACGGAAAGACTAGCAAACGTAATTGTTGTAACTGTCCGTCACTGAGATTGGGGCGGAGATATCCACACGAATCTTTTATCGTTTTATGTCTTAAGGAAGTTTATGCTTTCGACAAAGTTATTAAAATTATACATAGCGAGGGCGGACAAAGATTTGAGACTGTCTGTGGTGTCCCCCTCCCCCTAAAAAAAACGAAAAAAGAGCTATGTGTATTTGGAATGATTGTAACTAAATGCTACGATAGAAGATGCCACTAGTATCTATCTGATACTATTTATCTGAATCTATTTGATTCTTACGTTCTCTGTTGTTACATGCTCAGCACTTTTATATTTCTTAACTTTCTTTTTTTAACACGAGCGATAACGTTAACCACATTAAGACACTTTTCTGCATAGCCTGGAGACGATTTACTTACCACCATGTGCTGACCTTTACTTCGGAGATGACAGATGTAGACTGCTTATCGCGAGGTTAATTGTATGAATTGCGCTTGAATCATTTTTCCATTTTCTCTTCTGCTTCTTTTTTTCAGCTTTTATCCCAGAGCACTTAGGCGGAACTGCCATGAAAAAGTTACGAGTTTGTTCCTCTTTGCCACATATAATAAATATCAAGTGTTAGAAATTTAGCTTTCAAAGCAAGTCCTCCATTAACAGCACGTCCGCTGTTCTGGTAACAACTGCATATGTCGCGGGAGGACGGCTAGCGCAACTTTCGTTGCCAGGTAACGTAACTAAGAAGATTACAAAGTAATGTGAATGCGTTTACGATACATTTACTCTTAGACTTATTCTTGTGCTGCACCTAATTCGATATTTCTAAGGAGTGTATTTGCTTGCTAGGCGTCGGAGTAGACCTTTTAACATGCAGTTTATGAGCCAAGAAAGCACTCCATCTACCGGCACAACGATGTTCAGTCATGTGTATCTCGTAAGCTATTGGATCACGGCTTCGTGGTGATTTTGATAGCTCGACAGGAACTATAGACAGTGACAACTTGTATAAGGGGCCACGGCTTGAAAAAATGTGAGGAACCGTCCATTGACAGCCTTGACATACCGGTGTCCCATTGTCTACAAGAGAAAACAGCCTTAATTGTGACAACGTGATGTCTGTCCAACAAGTAAGACACTAAAAAAACAATTAAAATCGCTCAAAAGAGGAAAGGCCGCTGGACCTGATGGAATACCAGTTCGATTTTACACAGAGTACGCTAAGGAACTTGCCCCCCTTCTTGCAGCGGTGTACCGTAGGTCTCTAGAAGAGCGTAGCGTTCCAAAGGATTAGAAAAGGGCACAGGTCATACCCGTTCTCAAGAAGGAACGTCGAAAAGATGTGCAGAGCTATAGACCTATATCTCTAACGTCAATCAGTTGCAGAATATTGGAACACGTATTATGTTCGAGTGTAATGACTTTTCTGGAGACTAGAAATCTACTCTGTAGGAATCAGCATGGGTTTCGAAAAAGACGATCGTGTGAAACCCAGCTCGCGCTATTCGTCCACGAGACTCAGAGGGCCATAGACACGGGTTCCCACGTAGACGCCGTGTTTCTTGACTTCCTCAAGGCGTTCGTTACAGTTCCCCACAGTCGTTTACCGAACAAAGTAAGAGCATATTGACTATCAGACCAATTGTGGGATTGGATTGAAGAGTTCCTAGATAACAGAACGCAGCATGTCATTCTCAATGGAGAGAAGTCTTCCGAAGTAAGAGTGATTTCAGGTGTGCCGCAGGGGAGTGTCGTAGGATCGTTGCTATTTACAATATACATAAATGACCTTGTGGATAACATCGAAAGTTCAATGAGGCTTTTTGCGGATGATGCTGTAGTATATCGAGAGGTTGCAACAATGGAAAATTGTACTGAAATGCAGAAGGATTTGCAACGAACTGACGCATGGTGCAGGGAATGGCAATTGAATCTCAATGTAGGCAAGTGTAATGTGCTGCGAATACATAGAAGGAAAGATCCTTTATCATTTAGCTACAATATAGCAGGTCAGTAACTGGAAGCAGTTAATTCCATAGATTATCTGGGAGTACGCATTAGGAGTGATTTAAAATGGAATGATCACATAAAGTTGATTGTCGGTAAAGCAGATGCCAGACTGAGATTCATTGGAAGAATCCTAAGGAAATGCAATCCGAAAACAAAGGAAGTAGGTTACAGTACACTTGTTCGCCCACTGCTTGAATGCTACTCACCAGTGTGGGATCCGTACCAGATAGGGTTGATAGAAGACATAGAGAAGATCCAACGGAGAGCAGCGCGCTTCGTTACAGGATCATTTAGTAATCGCGAAAGCGTTACGGAGATGATAGATAAACTCCAGTGGAAGACTGCAGGAGAGACGCTTAGTAGCTCGGTACGGGCTTTTGTTGAAGTTTCGAGAACATACCTTCACCGAGGAGTCTGGAAAAATCGACAAGAGCTTTGTGAATTTCGTGATATAGCAGGTGTTCCATTCTAAACCGAATTTGCAAGCCAACACGTATGCTGATCATGGTCATCAGCGGACACCGAACGGGCTGAGCGGGCCATTGGTCATCACAGTTTGACGCAGAATCTTTGCAGTAATCTTTTACAAGTATTTATGCTCTCTGAGGCACAGCGTAATCTGGGTTACTACTTAACTGCCCAAGTTAAAGAAAACAGAGTCGAGCAGAAGGATTGGTTCAGAGGCCAACCTCCAACTGACTAATCACCTGTAATAGTGTCACGCGCTCACTTCACACGATACTGTGGAGACGTATGAGATTTGAGCATGGACGCTGCTGCATATTCTGGTGATCGATAACTCTACGACACCACGTCTCTTACTGGCCAAAACTTGGGGATACCTCTCACCAGTAGGACTCGAACTGGCTACTTCTCAGTACAGTTCCACCAAACTAATCTACATTAAGACCTTTGTTACGGAATTGATGTTGGAATAATGTTAAATCATATCTTGTGTGTATAACTTACTCGATGTAATACTGCATCACAGATACAGCTATAAGTCAAAAAGCGTTGGCTTAAAGCCTGATGTCTTCTTTTCGGCCATCAGTATACAGTCTCAACGACGGCGATAATGAACAGTTACTCCGAAATTATTTCTCTCGTTTGATGCCTAAACATTTGGGTTACGTGGTAGGAAAATCATGTACTTTGGAAACCATCCCATCAGGTTATAAAGTGTTACGTACCGCCGTATATGTCGATGACATTCATAGCCCTTGTCTCGTTTGTTATCGCCACATAGTTTTCACGAACGCTTTCGTGAAAGGTCTCCCCGGGGGTTACGGCAACGCACTCGGAATTAAAGCTACGGCGTGTACACAGTAGCTGGAGCACAGCTGGTGTTTTCTCTTTCACGTCTGTCTGTTCACGAAGCAAAGTCTCGCTGCCCAGTGACCCATACCCGACTGGACAGTCTGCTTTACAAGTGCAAGCCACGCCCAGCGTTGCTTAACTTGGGTGCTCGCAACTTGTAGAGTGGTGTCGCCACACCGTGGGGCCACACTTTGTTAAAGTTTGTTCGTAACATAAATCATAGTATTTTTTGCAGTTGATTTGGCAGTTGCAATTAATCATTATGGGAAGACAGCAACAAAAAAGCAGTTCAGTAATGTCCTTAAAATAATTTGTAATGGATTCCGAGGTAAAGGACTCCTTTTTGTTTACTTTGATAAAAAAGTGGGATTATTATTCAAATCTGCAGAACAAATCACGAGGGGCTAGCTTTACGTAGTACATGAACAACAGGAGTGAACAACAGAGAATACTCCGAGTATTTTTTGACAAAAAAGCATATTATGGATCAATACAAACAAAACACTGTAAACTGGAGACTGCACTGATGACTGAATACCACTGATAATTAAAATACACATGTTTTCTCTGGAAGTGCTATTTGCTGTATTTACAAAACAGGCTACAAGAAACATCTGAAAACTCACTGCATAACTTACACGTTAATCGTCGGAAACCGACAACTTATTTACAAAGTTACATTTAAAGAACGCTATGTTTCGTGTTACTTGCTTACAGTTCACTTTCTGGAAATAATACTATAACGGAGGTTTTCTCCACAGTCAATTAACACCACCTGCTTTCGTGATAAACGTTGTGTGTATGGTTAATTAAGGATAATTTGTATCTTATTGATTTTTTCAGAACATATTTATGTATGTATCAATGCAAAAGGAGGCAGTTTTCTTTTTGGTAATAGTCTTGAGTTGTAACATGGGGAAGATAGTGAGAGTCTTGAAACAGTGGAGACAGTTGTAGAGCGCAGAAATGTGTGAAAGGAAGAAGCAGCCATTCAATTATCATAGCAGCATTGATGCAGGGAAATATCAAACTTTTAAGTAGAGCAGCGATTTTGAAACTATCAGCGAAGAAGAGGAAGACGAATTAGACTTAAAACAGCATAAGATCGACGCAGAACTACAGAAGATTATCAAAACAAAGAATCAAACATCGAAAGTACGAGGAGGGACTGATAAACACAAAACGCGAGTATACCTTAACCTACAGATACTAGATACTAAATAGTTCGTCTGAGAGGCAGAGTGAAATCCCGAACTGCAAAGATGACACAGGCTGTGTTTTAAAAGTGGCTGTTATCGATCTCTTGTGTTTGAGAATATAGACGAAGAAGTGCTCGATAAACGTTAGTAGGCATTTAATATGTGGACCAAAGCACTCATTAAATTACAAGTGACATTTTAAAAAGGATTATACCAGACCACTACAGATACGCCGTTACATGGACGTCTATTATTGTGTGTAAAAAACCGTGTTCGTATGCCATCGCAGTACATATCAGCCCGATACACTTGCTAAAGAAATTTAAAAGGCTTGACAACGAAATTTACACAACAAGACGAGGTACCAGAGTAGCAGTGGGGATTAATAATATTTTCTAAATTATATAGTTCATTACAAGATAGTTCGCTGCCATCTTATCGTCTTCCCGTGGATACAGAACATCTGACCTCTACAGCTCCAGTGACTGCCAGCTGCAGCAGAAGATATTTCTCAGTTATGCAAGAAAGTGCATTTCGCTGGTTGCAACCATTTTTCTTGTTTTATAACTAATTGCTTAATTTGAAACGGGACATTACATGCAGTCATTAACTAGAGGTGGACAACAGTAAGAGGTATAACACTGAGGCGACAAAAGTCGTGGAATATCCCCCAATATCGTGTGAGACCTCCTTTTGCCCGGCCTAGTGGAGAACACTCGACAAGTCGATGGAAGTCCCCTGCAGAAATATTGAGCCATGTTGCCTCTACTGCCGTCCATATTCCGAAAGAATTGCCGTCAATTATGTCCTATAAATGTTCGATGGTATTCATGTCGGGCGATCTGGGTAGCCAAATCATTCGCTCAAATTGTCCAAGCTGTTCTTCAAACCAATCGCGAGAAATTATGGACCGGTGACATATGTCGCTGTTATCCATGAAAATTCCATTTTTGTTTGGGAACGTGAAGTCCATAAATGGGTGCAAATGGTCTCCAAGTAGCCGAACATAACCATTTCCAGTCAATGATCGTTTCAGTTGGACCAGTGGCGCTATTATGGAATCACCAGCTTGCTAAATGCCTTGTTGACAACTTGGTTCCATGGCTTCGTTGGGTCTGCGCCACACTCGAACCCTACTGTCAGCTCTTACCAAATGAAATTGGAACTCATCTGTCCATGCAAAGGTTTTCCAGTCATCTATGGTCCAACCGATATGGTCACGAGCCCAGGACAGTCGCTGCAGGCGATGTCGTGCTGATAAAAAGGAACTCGCATCTGTTGTCTGCTGCCATAGCCCATTAACGCCAGGTTTCGCCACAGTGTCCTAAAGGATGCGTTTGTCGTGTGTTCCACATCGATTTCTGTGATTATTTCTTGCAGTGTTGCTTGTCTGTTAGCACTGACAGTTCTAAGGAAACGCCGCTGGCTTTGGTCGTTAGGTGAAGGCCGCCGGCCACTGCGTTGTCTGTGATGAGAGGTAATACCTGAAATTTGGTATTCTCAACACACTCTTGACACCGTGGATCTCGGAGTATTGAAGCCCAGAACGATTTCTGTTGTGGCGTAACCACAAGCGCCGGCACGAAGACGAAGAAAGCAAGAGCAGAGAAGGCAGTGAGACGACGTCAGGCAATAGCCCGCTGACTAGGACCGTACCACGACAGGAGCGACGTCTACAAGAAGAGAATATAAGCGCCGCTTCTGCCAGCCCCGGCTGCATGGTGTTAGCACAGTACTAGCCCGACCCTAGTAGAGGCCACTAGATAGCCGTTATTAGCGATCCACAAACTGTTTGACAAATTTGCATGAACATTGTATATAGCAAAGACTTTTACTTATTTGAATGTCGCCCATCGCTTGCTATACGTTCTTGTAAATACAAGTTAAGTATTGTCAATCTTCTTCCTTGTCCGTGCGGTCTGAGGCGTCTTGTCATGCTTCGCGCGGCTTTCGCCGTCGGAGGTTCCGAGTCCTGCCTCGGGCGTGGGTGTGTGTGTTGTCCTTAGCGTTAAGTTAGTTTAAGTTAGATTAGGTAGTGCGTAAGCCTAGGGACCGATGACCTCAGCAGTTTGGTCCCATAGTCATTACCACAAATTTCCAATTTCTCCATTGTAATAAAAACCATTAATGTGTTTTGCTTGAATTGTATAGCCATTCCGAGAACGCGGGGTCCTTTAGGCACCCTATAAGCGAGGAGTGGGCAGGACCCCACAATTTCCGAAACGGAATGTCCCGTGCATCCAGCTCCAACTACTATTCCTCGTTCAAAGTCTGTTAATTCCCGTCTGTGGCCATAATCATGTCGAAAACCTTTTTCGGTGAGTCGCCTGACTACAAGTGACAGCTTCCCCAATGCACTGTCCTTTTATATCTTTTGTCCGCGATACTAGCGTCATCTGTATATGTGCGTATCGCTATGGCATGACTACACCGTATAAAATAAAAGAGATAATTATTAAAAATGATAGTAGCGTTAAATCGGAATATGTTAAACTTTGCATTCAGGAACAGAAATCTCTCGCTGTCAGATGTGTCACCTCATAATGTAAAACTGACAGTGAAATGGTTTTTCCTTTGCAAGAAAGTGTTAAATCGTATATAGTTGTGACCTTGACATCAGTTTGTATTTCCACAGCTAAATTACTGTTGTAAGATTCGTCTAACTCTCCATGTAAACCTTAGTGACGTTCATTGAGACACGCCATTCTTTACATCGCAGTAATGATCGTACTTCGTGTCTTCTTTCCATTCTCTCTCTCTTTTACATACAGATAGCTCCACAGATTTAATAATTCTAAACAGCTTATTGATCTGTAGTTTTATAAAAGAAAATGCACTCAAGTTATACTGATCCACAGCTATTCACCTAAACCCGAAAGTAACACCTCGATCTAAATAGTTGCATAAATCCTATTGGATTTCGTATTTATGTGCGTGTGAAACTTATCACCTGTCACAGAGAAGGGCAGATGAGAGACTAGCCACCTACGGGCCGGGCGGAAGCATTTGTTTAGCTCTGAATTATTTTGTTGAAACAGTAGCCCTTTTGGTGTTGTAATATTTCAAGTGTTTGTCATTGACAGTGGGAGCAACTACTCATTCAAGCACACATCAGTAGTATTCGAGAATACAAGACACTATTACTGGGATCTTTAGGCAGTTAATCTGTGTAAGTCAGGGTATTTAGAATTTAATGTACCAAACCAGACTGTCCACCGTGTATTAATAAATTTGTTAACCATTTTAATACTCCAATTTGTTCCGCTTCTTTTGTCCATTAACTTTTTCTGACAATGGTCCTCTTTTTCCAGAAAGCAAACAACAAATTTTGTCCTGCATAGAACAGCGTGTTGCACCTGGAGGATAGTGCAGATACGAACACATATTTCTTGGTCAATACTTAAATCTACTGACTAATTTTAGAATCGCACGAAGAAATGCGCACAAGAGACCGCCGTAAGCAATTTCCGCCATTTCCTACAGTTTTTGTTGTTAAACATGAGGTTCTGTTTTGTGCAGCACTTGATAATATTCCGCGTTCTAAGCATTTAAGTGCTGTATAATGTATTAAAGCTATACGAAATACACACACCAAAGAAAGTTTTGCATCACCTCGGTTCCAAGAGTTTCGGACCCTGTACAGAAAATTGGAATAGAGATCAACGTAAACATCATTTCCGCCCTTTTTCTTGCTCATGAAAACCACACGTTGCAAGTTGTACCACCATACACGGAGAACTTCAGAGGTGGTTGTCCAGATTGCAGTACACACTGGGACCTCTAATACCCAGTAGCACGTCCTCTTGCTTCGGTGCATGCCTGTATTTGTCGTGGCATTCTATCCACAAGTTCGTCAAGGCACTGTTGATCCAGACTGTCCCACTCCTCAACGGCGATTTGGCGTAGACCCCTCAGAGTCGTTGGTGGGTCACATCGTCCATAAACAGCCATTTTCGATCTATCACAGGCATGTTCGATAGGGTTCATGTCGTTATCCTGAAGGAAGTCATTCACAAGATGTGCGCGATGGGGGCGCGAATTGTCCATGAAGACGAACGCCTTGTAAGTAAGCTGCCGATATGGTTGCACTATCGGTCGGAGGATGGCATTCATGTATCGTACAGCCGTTAGGGCGCCTTCCATGACCGCCAGCGGCGTACGTCGGCTCCAAATAATGCCACCCCAAAAACCCCAAAACAGCAGGGAACCTCAACCTTGCTGCACTCGCTGGACAGTGTGTCTAATGCGTTCAGCCTGACCGGGTTGCCTCCAAACACGTCTCCGACGATTGTCTGGTTGAAGGCATATGCACACTCATCGGTGAAGAGGACGTGATGCCAGTCCTGAGTGGTCCGTTTGGCATGTTGTTGGGCCCATCTGTACCGAGTTGCATAGTGTCGTGGTTGCAAAGATGGACCTCGCGTTATTCAACATGGTGGCATTGCTGTCAGGGTTCTTCCGAGCCATAATCCACGCAGCAGTAGCCCTTGGGCGGCCCGAGCGAGGCACGTAATCGACAGGTCCTGTCTCTCTGTATCTCCTCCATTTCCGACCAACATCGCTTTGGTTCACTCCGAGACAGCCGGACACTTCCTTTGTTGAGAGCCCTTCCTGGCACAAAGTAACAGTGCGGAGGCGATCGAACCGCGAGGTTGTCCGTCTAGGCATGGTTAAACTACAGGTAACACGAGCCGTGTAACTCCTTCCTGGTGGAATGACTGGAAGTGATCGTCTGTTGTACCCCCTCCGTCTGATAGGCTTTGTTCATGCATGGTTGTTTACATCTTTGGGCGGGTTTAGTGACATTTGTGAACAGTCAAAGGGACTGTATGTGTGGTACAATATCCACAGTCAATATCTATCTTCAGAAGTTCTGAGAACTGACGCAAAACGTCTTTTGATGTGTGTATGTTATCAGTTTTTTAGATACGGAATGTTATGGTGAGTAAACGGCTATGCATATTTCAAACTGTTTATATAAGACATAACACGTGGATAGTTAAGAGATACAACGTCGGTCGTGCGCAATCTTGTATCTTGAAACAGAAGGTCTTTTACCATGGAACATGTGATACTTGCAAATGACGTGAGCTTCTTTAATGCAGTAACAAATTTCCCTGTCTTGCAAATGGAAATTTTTGTTAGTTTCCAACAGATTCAGTTTCAACATGCATCGAACGTCTAACCGGTTACTGATAATACATCTGCTTAATTTGATTTCACGTGGTGATTATTGGTGTCTAGTAGACTAATAATGTAATACCTAGTCGTTTTTTTTTCAGACTATGCTCATACAATAACACCATATTTAGCAATCATATACAACTGCTCGTATGTAGAAATATCCGTAGCGAAAGATCGGAAAGTTGCAAAAGTCACACCAATACTTAAGAAAGGAAATATGAGTAATCTGCAGAATTAAATACCCAAATCACTAACGTTGATATGCGGTAGGATTTTGGAACATATACTGAGCTCGAACATTATGAATCACCTCGAAGAAAACGACCTATTGACGAATAGCCAACACAGACACAGAAAACATTGTTCTTGTGAAACACAACTATTTCTCAATTCTCACTGAGTAATGAATGCTATCGACAGGGGACGTCAAATTGATTCCATATTTTTAGGTTTCCGGAAGGCTTTGACACCGTTCCTCACAAGTGACTTCTAATTAAATTGCTTGCCTGTGGAGTGTCGTCTGACAGAAAGTCACCGTGTAAAACAAAAGTAGTATCTGGCGTTCACCAAAGAAGTGTTCCAGACCTTCTGTTGTTCCTGACCTACATAAACGATTTAACGATTTAGGAAACAATCTGAGCAGCCCTTTTAGATTGTTTGCTAGATGATACTGTCATTTATAGTTCTGTAATGTTATCATATAATCAAAACGAATTGCAGAATGATTCAGTCAAGATATCTGTATGGTGTAAAAAGTGGCAGTTGACTCTAAATCACGATAAGTGTGAAGTCATCCACATCAGCACTAAAAAGATTCCACTAAATTTCAGTTACACGATGAATCACACAAATCTAAAGGCTGTAAACAAAACTAAATACTTAGGAACTGCAATTACGAAAATATAAACTGGAACGATCTCATAGATACTGTTGTGGGGAAAGCAAACTAAAGACTACGATTTATTGGCAGAACACTTACGAAAAGATACCGGATCTACTAAAGAGATTGCTTACACTGCGCTTGTCCACCCTCTTCTTGAGTATTGCTGTGTGGTGTGGGATCTGCATTAGTTGGGATTGACGGAAGGTATCGAAAAAATTCAAATAAAGCCAGCTCGTTTTGTAATATTGCGAAATAAAGGAGAGAGATTCACGGATGTAATACGCGAATTAGAGTGGCAGTCAAGAAAACAAAGGCTTTTTTCACTACGGCGGGACCATCTTATGAAATTTCAATCACCAGTTTTCTCCTTAAAGTGTGAAAATACTTTGTTGGGTCCCACCTAAATAGGAACAAATGATCATCATAATAAAATAAGAGACGTCGGTGCTCGTAAGGTAAAGATTTAAGTATTCGTTTTTCTCGTGCGCTGTTCGAGAGTGGAACGATACTGAAGTACATTAAAGGTGGTTCGATGAACCCTCTGCAGAGTAATCATGTAGATGAAGAGTAGTTTAAATACTGTAGTGACGAGATTTTCTCGATTGCAACGCTTTTAAATTTCAGTAGAACATTTGTTCGTAGGTACAGGACCATGTTGTACCTTGGGACATGTTTTCACATATGGAAAAACCTTAATTTTTCCTCAATAAATTTTGTAATTTCATAAAAGGACTGTAGCACTTTAAAAGCGAATATCATCATTTAAAAATGGAATTAAAAAGTCTATTTAACTTTTCTTACAGGACTGGCTAGAGGCCTAAGTCTGATAATCGTACCAAGATACTAGGCTCTCTCGCAGTCTATAAATAACGCATTTCAGTGCCTCGATGTGCATGATATCCGATTCCTTGGCAGTCTCGCCTTCTTTTTCCTCCTCTACTGAACATACTTTGTCCACTACATCCTTGTCTCTTACGTACTTAAATACCCAGCCATTGGCATCGTTGTAAAGCCAATTGTGAATGTTGACGTCATGTATGTGTTAACAACCAGAAAACAATACTCTAAACTGAAATATTCGTTATAATTATCAGAGAATACCTCAGATTTTGATTTTTTGTTTTTTCAAAAATTCTCGAACTCTGCACTAGTAAATCTACAGATTTACACCCACGAACGTTTTAAGATGTAATATTCCGGAGTTCCACATAAATTAAAAAGAAAGTTCTTGGAGCACAAAAGCGAACGTTGAGATAGTTTTTACTGTTTACCCACAGGTATACAAATAAATATTGAAAGAAAAGAGACGATAATCATTACTTTTGACTAAAGTTGTCTGTTAGTCAGAAAGGGACGCAATGTGTCGTTACAAAAAATTCCTTCAGGTCTGCAACTGAATTAAGCATTAAAAACTAGTAGCATGTGAAGCGTACTATAGCAAACAGAAAAACTGTCTTGCTTCCAATGTTAAATTTAAACGCAATTTACCGAGTGCATGAATTGGGGTGGATAAGTAATTTGACCATGTTTGCTACTAAACTGAAGTCATTATGTTATTAAATAATCTGAAAATGTACTAAAAGTAGCCACATACCCAAAACATATAACCTGCATTACATTTGTAGCTATTGTTGTCGATAACTAGTTTCTAATGTCAACATTTCGTACACCATGTCACAATAAATTAATTCAGCCTCATACATTTTATGTTAGATCTGCCTGTTCTACGATCATTTTCTGTAACAGCCAAAGAGCTTCAACACTGGCTCTTCCATTTCCCCTTTCTCTCGTAATTGGACTTACGATGTCACCTAGTACTTCCCTTAAAACTGGTCTTAGATGTGTGTTTGTGTGTGTGTGCGTGCGTGTGTGTATGTTCGGTGCACTCATAAACAAATGAAATGAATATTCTTACAGGAGAGGAAACATACTGAATGGGACAAAGAGTGAAAACCACTCCTGAGGGAAAGTAGGCGAGTGGGTATCATTCTAATGTTCTTTACGTTCACTAAATACGTTTTTTCTCGATTTGTATCTATAATAATGCTTTCAAAATGAGTAAGGGAGGCGTGGCATACAATGCTTATTACTCTGTCGAAAGTAGTGTGTACGCTTCACGTTCAATTTACGGGTGAAAGTGGAATGAATTATGGCTTGTTCTTTTCCATATGCATTCTGATTAATATATCGCGCCTTAGGATCTTTGGAGGTTCGGTAACTGATAGTTCCTAATTTTCTCACTGAGTGCTGCTTTTTGGAGAGAGTAAATAATGTTTCATCTATGAGTCAGAAAATATTTTGCTCTTTCTTCAAATTCCTGACGTGGTAGACGAATCAGTGAACTTAATCGCTCTTGGTTTTGATCACAAAACAAGTCACAGAAGCGTTCTGGAGACTGCCTTTATCGGTTTCTAGCAGCAAGGTTTCAGTTCCAGCAATTTTACTTGCGTTTCCCTAAATTAACCGTCTGTGAAATTTCCTGTTATGTGCCCACAACACTTTATATTATGCTTGTATAGAAAGTGAAGACCGTTGTTCACCAAAAGTACTTATACTTTTAGCAAAGAAGAGAATGGAGGAATCTATCGACGAGGAAAGAACATAGACAGCAGAAATTAGCTTAACGGGAAAAGATGCAGGGTGTACAAGAATAGACAGGAACGGAAATATTGAAGTGAGAACGATGTTCAAAATACTGCACATGTCAGCCCAATTTGAAGAAGATAACTGCGTCGACTAGAAAGGTGTGGAAATATAATTAACAAAATAAAATGTGGATGTCGTAACACACTACAATCCCTAATATGTTACGAAAGAAGGAGAGCAAAAAGAAGAAATTAAAAAAGTAGTGAACATCTCTTAGAACAGTCTTCAGACAGAACATATGAAGCTGTATTTGTGCATTGTCAGCACACAACGCCGAACAGATCCTTCTATTTATTCGTCAATAAAAAAAAATTGCTGACCCTGTTCGGTTTCTATCAGATCAAACTTTAGTGCCGCCCAGTAAATCACTGACCTTGGGAAACAGATGATAAATGATGCAATGCATCCTCCAAATATTGTGATGAATGGTAGAAAATTCCCGAGACAAAAGCACTGAAGCAGCAGTTGAAACATTGAAGTGAAATATCGACTTGCACTTTCATAACAACAAACATTTGTCGCGGCCTGAGAGTGGATTGTCTTAATACTTGACGTAAAGTGGATCAAAAGAATATCACTGTGATTTAAAAACACGCTTACTATTACATCGCACGTGCCGAGTGTTTTTAACTTGTTCTTTAATTTTAGTTGACGTCGATGATGATTTCATTCATAGAACGATGTGTTATGTTTCATTTAACACACAATTTTTGTTCCACTTTGCATCTATAACGATCAGTTATAGTCTTTCTCTTAGCGGGCAAGTAAAAATAGACTGTTTTTTATAAGCAGTGCCCTCTAGCTTTAATCGATTTAAGTAAGTTTATTTTGCGTATAGCATCGATTGCTATTTAAGCAAATCATTGTGAATGACTCCTAATGTACTTGTGAGTTCCTGATCAATAAGAACATTTTTGCGTTGAATGCCTCCTTCCGCCAGCCGGGGTGGCCGAGCGGTTCTAGGCGCTACAGTCTGGAACCACGCGACCGCTACGGTCGCAGGTTCGAATCCTGCCTCGGGCTTGGATGTGTGTGATGTCTTTAGGTTAGTTAGGTTTAAGTAGTTCTAAGTTATAGGGGACTGATGACCTCAGAAGTTAAGTCCCATAGTGCTCAGAGCCATTTGAACCATTTTTTTGCCTCCTTCCGCTGGGCTGCTTTAAATCGTCACATGTAAAACAAACTAGTCTGAAAAACCCTACCATTCTGCATCAAAACATTAGAGGATCAAAGAGCAACATTTACCAACTTCTTATCCGATTATGTGATCTAGAATGTCAACAGGAAGTTGAAGTGTTATATTGCTCAGAGTACCATCTAAATACAGGAATCCATACGTTAAACATAGAGGACTACAAATTAGCAGCTCTTTTTTGTGAGGAAAATATGCAGAAAGGAGGAGTTATCATGTACGTAAATAATGAAACCTAGATAAAATCTACTGACACCGGTAGTTTCTGTCTAGATAGACGATTGGAAGCATGTGCTTGTGAATTGCTGCTACCGGAAAGGGCATTACAGTGTATGGATCTCCACTGGGATACCTCAACATATTGTTACAAAAATTTGAGTCAATATTGTGACACTTCAAAAACAAAAAAAAGCAAGTGATAGCCAACGGACATTTTGACATTAATTTTTTGAAAGATCAGATAAAAGAGTCGATTTAGAGATATTACTTTACACTTACAACTTCTTGTTCTGATGATAATTTTCCCAGCAGAATTACCCAGAAAAGTAGCACAGTGACAAGACAAAATTTTTGTGGGCAAATCCTTAATCATTGATACACGTAGGGACTTCACAAAGAAAATTACACGTGTTTTCAAAAGCTAAGTCCTTTACACAACAAGAGTGTCGCTTAGTGAGAAGAAAGAACATGTTCCAGGTTTCCTGCGGAAACATTTCTGCTACGGCACGGAAAACACGTGCATCACAGTGTACGACCGACACGGCGCGGCGATTGGAAACCTACTCCAAAGCTGAAGTGCGCGCGACAGTGTGAAGCTTGAGGCCAAAACGTTTTAACTGCAAACAGATTCACTGGGAAACCCTAATGATATATAGACCGAAAGCAAGTAGCGTCTAGCCATGATGAAACGGTGCCAACAATTTCACCAACGCCGCACAGACGTGGGTATTGTTGATCGGAGGACAAAGAATCTCCCACGATGAGGACGTTCGCACAGCGGTTCTCGAATGGCTCACTAACCAAGGAGCACATTTCTATAGTCGAAGAACTGAACGACTAATAAAATGTTCCGACAGTATGGTGGATCTCACATATCCTCCGGGCGCTTACTATTCTTGGGAGGATTTGGTTTGTCGACCACCTGGCCCATAGGAAACTAACCACAACGAGTACTGGTCAGCGACCTAGGGAGATGCCACGCGAATATGAGAATTGAATAATTATCACCATAATATCTGCTATCTCACGATATTAATCCCGCCCCTAGTGAAAAACACTGCCTGAATGCTAAGAAATTGGCAAGGGCGAACAGGAGTGTTACGATTCTTGAGTAAAAATCACCAATTTCTAAGAATAAACACAATGTAACTTTGGTGCTATCTTCTCCCTCTCTATAATGGCGGTTATACTCAATTCTGACTTCAGATTGATAGGATATCAATCCGTCAGAACTCCACTAAAGTCTCAACTACAAATCACAGTCACCACAAGTTAAATTCAACACAAACATATATATAGTAAAGCGCCACCCAAAACACTGCCTATCACAGATTTATGACAATTACAAACAAGTCCTTTTAGATTCAATATAAGTCAAGTCTGGCTGGGTGCAAAGTCCTTACAGAGCCATGTACAGGTCAGAAGAGAACTTTTTTTTTAACATTTCACATAGTTTCAATCTACGCCAGCGAGGTTATTGACTCTATGGCTCCTGCCTCACCCTTGCCCGGCTCTAGACTACAAGCTGCTGTTGACCAGCTACTCGGTTCACCCATGTGTTCACCAGCAGCGGCACCCCGTAACTTACATTACGCTTTCTGCAACACATATTAACTTCTATTAAAACATGCAAAATCCGCCTTGGCCAGACAGTGGTTGCAGCCTCAGCTGTCTATGTAACTTCTCATGAAGTCGAGCCTACCCTCCTCGATGTCTGGGTAAGCTAATTTAAGGCGGACGATATAAGCGGTCACATACCTCGGCGCCTAGACGGAGCACCTCGGTGACAGCTTAGTCAGTATTGTCATCATTCCTAGGGGTCAACAGTATTGACAATTTAATCATAACTCTACTAAATTAAGTCAGAAATGATAAATAGTAAATAGCTAAATTCTTTCGCTTATGAAGCCATTATTAGTCTTTCTTAGCATACAGGGTGTTTCAAAAAGTATGTACATATTTCGAACTCGTATATTTATCAAGCTGTAAGACGAACAACTGTCAACTTGGGACATATATTTACGAATCTCTCAGGTTTAGATTACAGATATTCACTATGTCCTCTGCAAACGACACGAAGAGTATCACATCAACAGTCGAATTCCTCCCATACTCGGATAAGCCGGTACATCGTCACTTCATCGGTTCTTCAACTCTTCTAGGTTCCGTGGTAGTGTTTGTGCGTAAACGTCGTCCTTAATAAAACCCTACAGGAAGAAGCCACAGGTAGTCAAATCCGGTGACCATGGAGGGAAGCAACCTACGTTGCCGCCCATTTGACGACCAATGCAATGGTTCGGTAGACTTTCATTCAGATATTCACTCACCGACGTATCAAAACACGCCAAATTGTTGTTGTAGCCCTATGTAACTCCCTACCGGCACGATGTGTTGATTTCGTAGGACTACGTTGGGAAGCCGTTTCACTTCCTGCGATATTTTCGTCGGAAACTCGAGGGCGGCCAGGTCTATTTCCTTCACACACACCTCCTGTGTCTGCAAACTGTCGATACCATTAGCGAATGTCCCGCCCATTAGAAGGATCAGTTTGATACCACAACCTGAAACGTCTTTTCACTGTAATCACGAACCCACACTTCGCAAACTCGAGAACACAAAATGATTTCTGCTGCCGAGCAACCGTTTTGCAACATCTGACGGTAACCAAGCAAACAGGAGACAACCGACATGTAGCGTCAATGAATATAAACTGGACAATGCATTCGTTCCTTCAATAAACGAACCCTGACGCTTTAGTCGATAGTTTTGACAACATAATGCTTTGTCATATGTACACTCTATTTGAAATACTCTTCATCAGTAGTCAGTCTTAGTGTAGGTACGAGATAATCCCTGCGTTACATCCTAAGTCCACATCTTGTAACAAAATTACAGAGTGCTATTTCGTTTCCTGATGCAAATCTGATCATTCATTCGCTGTAAGTATCCGGGGACCCCAGTCTTACACACCATAATATACTTCTTATATTACTCCTGATTTCTTACATTGTAACTCACTATATTAGTATGTACCGATATATTTACGTCACGATAGCAAAAAAAATAATTATTCTGGCAGATTTACCCACCATCTCATTCGTATTCCCTCCACGGATTATACATAACATAATTTACATAACTCGAGACAAATACACTGTCAGATCTAGATAATTGCAAACGTTAGTTACCGTAGGCACATATGGCTCAGTACAAAATTGATGCTTCCACATTTAACTCTATATGGACTAATATCAGTTAGATAACGTAACAACAGCAAAGGCACGACCGAGAGTAATTTTATTCAAGCCTCGCCACAATGATTATCATTAGTTTAATCAATTGATTCATGAGCTTACATGATAGTTATTCTCGATTCCTTATTATTTTAATTAATCATGAACTTATTTCTAAGTAATTACGGCATTTCGTTTCCCTTAGTTAATTCATTATCAGCGTAAGTGTTTGGGAACCCCTTTCTCAATGCTATAAGTCACTCTTCATTATTCACTGCTACTTTTAACACTACCACACAATAGACAAATAATGTAAAATAATTCCTAACGTAGTTGTAATCGCAAACACGAAAACATCGTCCAACATACTACATTGGCTAATTCCAACATTTATCTAATACTTCAAATGCTTCGCAGTAGGAACTTAATTATAAGGTTAATTAAATATTCAGTAGTAACCAACACTATGCGATGCAACAACCTTTGGCATATAATCTAATACTGGTGTGGCTTCCAAATAAAACGTACTATGTCCGCAACTAAATAATATTTCCCTCCCACAAAAGTTAAATAAGGTTATTAAATAATGTAATTCATCGTATTTGCCAGGCCCTGGTAGTATTTATCGCAATCCAGTGATTACCCAGCACTAAGGGTTTACCACGTTTTAGGTCGTAGATCCAGCGATCGCCTTTGACTGGCTTAACCTAACAGATGATTCTTGACAACTGAAGGTGCGGCGCACTCCAATCCAAACGTGAGCTACCTCTCACCCTAACAATGACAGCTCTTTAACAGTACCGAGATAAAGAAACAGCAATTTCACCTCAGGTAAGTAACAAGATAAATGAATTTTGTGATAATGTGATTAACGCAACTAAATAATTGTTTCATGTCATGCGATCGGGATTTTAGTAAGGACAATCTCCGCCACCTCCCCTCCCCCACGCACACACCATTCGTGAAATTTTTGTTCCCCTCCCGTCGACTCTACAGGAAACGCATCCCTCTTCTTCCGGGTCAGGGCAATATACAGAGGCCATCTCCACCCCACATACAGCTCGCGCGCCACTTCCTTGAGGTCCGAAAATCTCTTCAATTGTAGCTACTACTGACGTAACTGTCTGGGACAGTGACACTCGCCCCAGTTTTCCTGTTTCCTTTCATATCCTATGATTCCCCTCTAGGAATTCGATAAACGTTATTGCCCACCTGAAATTTATTTTTTTAGTATATGATTTATTATCTAATACTCCTTCACAATTTCCTGGTAATCCGTCAGACTGATAGTGATTGTTAGTCATGTCTTTCTGTTCGAACATTGGTTTCTCTGACCAGGCTCCCAGGAAAGTCCATTACGACTCAACATACAATCTGGAACCCTGTGTTGGGCCTACTGTTCTCCAAACCACCTAACTGGTCCAACTAATCCAACAACTTAAATTTATACGTGTTACATGAATGTTATTTTAGGACTACGACTGTATTGTAAGATTTTTGTGATGTAATATACACTGCAACAGTCACTTTTTACTAACATTTTATTAGCACGTCGAGCTAGGCAGCACGCTGCAATCATCGGATAACAGTAACTGCACCTGATGATGGCAGCATTCTGCCGAAAAATGTTGTCCTAATAAAATATTAGTAGCAAGTGACTTTTGCAGTAAATAGTGTTTCATAACAGTTCAATAACCCTTGAGTATGACTTATATCTTTAGTAATAACTTTTTCTTTAACATGGTAGGGTAGACGAGTTACTAATATTCGTGCCACGTATTTGCAGCTTAGAGGACCATTCAAATATTTCACTAGATTCATATACCTTGCGAAATAAGGCCGCAGGCCGCCATACTAATTAGTATAGCTCCCAGGGTCTGATATTTCGAGACTTAACCGGCTTTGAACACCCTGTAATGAGAAACGATTTTTGAAAGTTATCTGAAACTCATCGAAGGTCTTATAAATTTCTTGGTGTATAAAACCCCGTATGGCGATGAAACCAAATCCAGACCTACTTTTCCTACCCTCTATTCATCCTGAATGGATTGCGCCTTAAAATGACTTTACGCATATCACTAGATATAGCTCACCTGACGGGTCCTAGGGTGAAAAATTATGTAATTTTAATTCCTGAGTCTCGAATTGACCCCCTTTTTACACCCGTCACATTATTTAATCTGTAGGTTTTGACTTCCTCCAGCGTTTCATTCAATCATTGCTTAGTCTTCCTAAGGGATAATACCTGCGTTTTCACGGCCTTTACTCTGTGAATGATTTCCCCTTTTAATTCATTTGTTTTTTCGATATGATTCCTTGAACGCAGGCTTCCATATCAGATTTTAAAATTACATAATTAGTTTCTAAATTATCTAACTTCGACACATTAGCTTCTAACTTTACTCTCATTTCGTTATTATCAGTCTTCAGCACAGCAATACCGGAGTAGAACTTCACACTTAAATCTTTACTTAACTCTTTAATATTTTAGTCCAATTTAGATTCACGGTATTTCTTAAGAGATTGGTAACCAGCTTTTATATCACTTCTAAATATTCAAAGGATCCTTGTCATTTCCCGAAACCAGTCAGGTGGCCCATCTTCCTCAGTTGTTACTATTTTTACTCCAGCCCTCCATCTACGGTTCTGTTGACGTATTGTCACATACATCCATGTCTACCTCATTCCTTACAGTCTCATCAGTTGACTTATCACTTCTGGTTTCATTCTGGGTCTATATTATGTTCTTTTTATCACTTTCGTCTCTCTCCATTATGTTCAAATTAATTGTACGTTCTTATTCGTCTTATGCGAGTCTGAGCAGGTTGGTAATCCCTATCTTAAACAATGTAAAATTTGTTCGTGAGAAAGAGTTCCTTAAGCAGAAATTTTTGGGAATAAAAATTTGTAAAAAATGTGGCTTGTAGGTTACAAGTTTCTAACCATTTTAACAGAAGGATTTATATAAATAGGGTTATTTTTAAGATCATACTTATTTCTGAAAAAAGTTGACATCAAAATAAGAAACTGTCTACATTTTTCTGTGCAAGTTAGGCTCTATATTCTTTGAGATTTACAAAATAGGAAAACCAAAACTGCCCATACAGCTCTTCTCATATCATCTACGCTCCTCACAGTCTTCTACGCTACTCACATTTTGCCTGATGGCCACAGCATAATAATTTTAGATTTTGTCTACGACAGATTTTGTGAGTCTACTCATACCACCTACTCCTCTGTCATCTATTTTCTTTCCCTTGCATGCAGTTTTCAGTCGTTGCAGCCTTGTACTCATTCGCTTTTGTACATGACCTATGCACTCCGGTTTAGTGATATCAACGTTTTCTCCGTACGGCTTCTCTTCGTCAGCTGCTTTGAAAGCTTTTCAATCCCCATCTCCTACGTAACTGACGAATCATACTTTCTTCGTTCAGATTCTTGGAAAATGGTCATGCTCACACAGTGTTATGATTAAATGAATTAATAAACCAGAAGTAAGGAATTAATACGCACAATGAAGCGCCAAAGCAACTGGTATAGGCATACATATTCAAATACAGAGGTATGCTAACAAGCAGAAGACGACGCTGCGGTCGGCAACGCCTATATAAGACAAGTGTCTGGAGAAGTTGTTAGATCGGTTACTGCTGCTACAATGGCAGGTTATCAGGATTTAAGTGAATTTGAACGTGGTATTATAGTCGGCGCACGAGCCGAAATAGGGATGAATTGGGGATTTTCCCGTGCAATCATTTGCACGTGTGTACCGTGAATATTAGGAATCCCGTAAAACATCAAATCTCCGACATTGCCTTGGCCGGAAAAATATCTTGCAAAGACGGGACCACCGACGGCTGAAGAGCATCGTTCAACGTGACAGAAGCGCAACTCTTCCGAAAATTTCTGCAGATTTCAGTGCTGAACCATCAACAAGTGTCAACGTGCAAACCATTCAACGAAAAATAATCGATATGGGCTTTCGGAGCCGAAGGCCCACCCGTGTACCCTTGATGACTGAACAGCACAAAGCTTTACGCCTTGCCTGGGCCCGTCAACACCGACACTGGAATGTTGATGACTGGAAACATGTTGCCTGGTCGGACGAGTCTCGTTTCAAATTGTATCGAGCGGAAGGACGTTTTCGGATGTGGAGACAAGCTCATGAATCATGGACCCTGCATGTCAGCATAGGACTGTTCAAACAGGTGGAGACTTTGTAATGGTATGGGGCGTGTACAGTTGGAGTGATACGGGACCCCTGATACGTCTAGATACGACTCTGGCAGGTGAAAAGTACTTAAGCATCCTGTCCGGTCACCTGCATCCATTCATGTCATTGCGACGGACTTGGGCAATTCCAACAGAGTAATGTGACACTCCACAAGCCCAGAATTGCTACAGAGGGCCTCTAGGAACACTCTTCTGAGTTTAAACACCTCTGTTGGCCAGCAAACTCCCCAGACATGTCTTGCAAGGTGCTGTTCACAAGAGATCGCCACTCCTTTGCACTCTTATGGGTTTATGGACAGCCCTGCAGGTTTCATGGTGTCAATGACCTCCAGCATTACTTTAGATTTTGTCTAGTCCATGTCACGTCGTGTTGCGGCACTTCTGCGTGCTCGCAGCGATTCTACACGATATTAGGCAGGTGTACTAGTTTCTTTAACTCTTCAGTGTATATCATTTTAAAGGGGAAATTCTGTAGATTGAGATCAATGAAAAAAAATTGAAAATTTCAACATTCAGCATATACGGAGCCCTTTAAACTAAGTCGCATGCCGAGCGGTGTGGTTGCTGGTTTTCTGATATACCAGCCTAATATCGTGTAGGGACTCAGCGAGCACGCAGAAACGCCGCAGCACCACACGGCATGGACTCGACTAATGTCTGAAGCAGTGATGGAGGGAAGTTACACCATGAACTATGAATCCTGCAGTGCTGTTGGAAGGCATCCCAGATAAGCTCAGTAATGTCATATCTGGGAAGTTTGGTGGCCAGCAGAAGTGTTTGAGCTCAGAAGAGTGTTCTTGGAGCCATTCCGTAGCAATTCTGGACGTGTGGGGTGTCCCAAGTACGTCGGAATTCACAATGCACGTGAAAGGATACAGGCGATCAGACAGGATGCCTACGTACATGTCACCTGTCAGAGTCCTATCTAGACGTATCAGAGGTCCCAAATCACTCCAACTGCACACGCCCCACACCAATAGAGAGTCTCCACCAGCTCGAACAGCCCCCTTCTAACATGCAGGGTCAATGGATTCATGAGGTGGTCTCCATACCTGTACACGTCGATCATCTCGTTACAATTTTGAACGAGACTCGTCCGAGCAGGCAGCATGTTTCCAGTCATCAACAATACTATGTCGGTGACGGGCCCAGTCGAGGCGTAGGGCTTTGTGTCGTGCGGTCATCAAGGGTACACGGGTCGGCCTTCTGCTCCGAAAGCCCATATCGATAATGTGTCGTTGAATCGTTCGCACGCTGACACTTGTTAATGGCCCAGCACTGAAATCTGCAGCAATTTGCGGAAGGGTTGCACTTCTGCCGGCCGCGGTGGTCTCGCGGTTCTAGGCGCGCAGTCCGGAACCGTGCGACTGCTACGGTCGCAGGTTCGAATCCTGCCTCGGGCATGGATGTGTGTGATGTCCTTAGGTTAGTTAGGTTTAAGTAGTTCTAAGTTCTAGGGGACTAATGACCACAGTAGTTGAGTCCCATAGTGCTCAGAGCCATTTGAACCATTTGGTTGCACTTCTGTCACTGTGTTCGTCGTTGGTCCCGTTCTTGCAAGATCTTTTTCCGGCAGCAGCGATGTCGGAGATTTGATGTTTTACCGGATTCCAGATATTCGTGGTACATTCGTGAAATGATCTTACGGGAAAATCCCCACTCCATCGCTACCTCGGAGATACTGTGTCCCATCGTTCGTGCGCCGACTATAACACAATGTTCAAACTCACTTAAATCTTGATAAGCTACCATTGTAGCAGCAGTAACCGAGCTAACAACTGCGCCAGACAGTTGTTGCCGACCGCGGGGCCGTATTCTGCCTGTTTAAATATCTCTGTATTAGAATACGCGTGTCTATACCAGTTTCTTTGGCGCTTCAGGGCATAAAGGGCAGCGTAATTTGTGGAAAGTTTTGCCAGTTACTTAAAAATGAAGGGTGTTTAAAGCAAAATTGAAATTGTCAGTATTTGATTCAGGCTTTATTAAAAAATGTAACTTCTAATAGAGGGATGTCGTAGGAAAAAAAAATTAACATATAGGGCCAGAAAACGTAATTTCCTCAGAAAAGATTAAAACTAAAAAAACAAAAACGTATGAAAAATCAGTTCGGTACTTCGTCAAGCTTATGTAAAACATGTTCCTGTTGTTTATAAACCACTTCACCCTTCTAAGTAATAACAGGAAACTCTCGCCTTTAATCATGATGAAGAACGTCCTACTTAGTACCAAAAAAAAAAAAAAAACCCATAATAATAAAGACTTTTTACGTTTGTGGATGTAAACTGTTCTTACATTTAAAGTAATTCCTCTGGTTACATAAAAACTCAGAAGTTACGAGATGAATTAATTTTTATTACTTATAAAATGAAATTTGTATTTTGTAAGGATACAGAATACACAATGGAGTCACACTAAACGTTGTGTGGTTTTAATTATGCGCAAAACAAAGGAAGTAACACAATAACAGAGAGAAGTCGTGAGCTCCAAGTTTCTCTGTTATATATCTTTCATTCCCTACCACTGCTACCAATACTACCAGGAGAAAACGACCGAATCGTAGTCTTGGTAGAGAGCATCTCTACTCAGCACTGACCGCCCTTCGCCGCCGGCTGCTCTTGCACCCCTCACCAGCTGCGGACGTCCACCAGCATATGGAGGCTGCACCCGCCGTCGACCTACTTCCTCGTCCACCGTCGACCAAACTCCCAGCTCCTCTCGGACCCTCTCTATAAAATATACCTAGCCATCCTTCAGGAGCTTACTACTCTTGGGAGGACGTGGAGTGTCGACCAATTGGCCCGTGGGCACCTAGGCACATCGAGTACAAGTAATTGACCTAGGAACGTGCCATGCGAATATATGGACTGAACAATTAACCCTGTAATATTGCTATCTCGCGACAGAAATCGAAACCCGAAGAATAACTTTGCCTGGCTGCTCAGAAATTGTAGACAACGAGCATGAGTTTTACGATTCTTGAGAAAAAACCACCAATTTCTAAGAATAATTCACTTAAACAGAACAGAAACAGTATAACTTTCGTATGATATTCTCACTCTCCACAAGAACGATTATACTGACTTTAAAATGACTCGCAGATCACCTTATTAATCCATCGGACCTCTATTAGAGTCTCAACTGCAGATCCCAGTCACCACAAGTTAAATTCAACACAATATATTCATATGAATTATTACAGTAATGCGCCATTTAAAACGCTGACTATATTTGATTCATGGCAGTTACAAACAAGTCGCTTTAAATTCAGCTTACTTCTGGCCTAGCTGGGAGCTAAGATCTTTATAAAGCCAATTACAGATCAGAACTGAACTTCGTTTTTAATATTTTTCATAATTTCAATCTGCGCATGCTGGGTTATGGTCTCTTTGGCCGTTGTCTCATTCGCGCCCGGCTGTAGACTGCGCACTGTTATCTACATTTACAGCTATACTCTGCAAATCACCGCGAAGTGAATGGCAGAGGGTAAGTCCCACTGTACCAGTTATTAGGGTTTTTCCCCGTTCCATTCACTTATGGAGTCCGAGAAGTACGAATGTTTAAATGCATCCGTGTGTGCTGTAATTAATCTAATCTTGTGATCAGTATCCCTATGAGAGCGATACGTAGGCGGTGTAGTATATTTCTAGAGTCATCATTTAAAGACGGTTCTTGAAACTGTGTAAGAAGGCTTTTTCAGCGTAGTTCACGTCCATCTTCAAGAGTCTACCTATTCGGTTTCTTCAGCATTACTGCAACGCTCTCTCACGGCCCAAATAAAACTGTGATCATTCATGCTGCCTTCCTGAGAAATATTCTTGGATATGTCGCATGTGTGATTTGTAAACAATCTCCTTTGTAGACTGATTGCATTTCTACAGTATTCTACCAATAAACCGAAGTCTGTCCACTGCTTAACCACGACTAAGCCTACATGCTCATTCCATTTCATATTCCTACAAAGTATTACACCCAGGTATTTGTATTGGTTAAACGATTCCAGATGTGTCTTACTAATATTATAGTTGTAGAAGAACACAGTATTGCATGTCTGAGCATTTAAAGCAAGCTGAAATCTTTGCACCTCTTTGAAATCTTTTCAAGGTCTGACTGAATATTGATGCAGCTTCTTTCAGACAGTACTTCGTCGTAGATGACTGCATCATCTGTAAAACGTGTGAGGTTAGTATTAATATTGCCAGCAAGGTCATTAACATACAACATGAACAGCAAGAGTAGCAACACACTTCCGTGGGGCATACCCGAAGTTACTTATAGATCTGCTGATGACTCTGCATACAAGATAATTTGCTGCGTTTTCCTTACCTGAAAATGCTCAGTCCAGTCTAAAATTTCGCTTGGTACCCAACACAATCATACTTTTAATAATAAGCGTCGATATGGTAGGGACTCAGATATTTTTCGGAAATCATGAAGAGCTGCATCTACTTGAGTGGCTTGATCTAAAGCTTTTAGTATGCCGTGTGAGAAAAGTTCGAGTTGAGTTTTACATGATCGGTGTTTTCGGAATCCATGCTGGCTGGGATAGAGGCGGTCATTTGGTTCGAGATACTTCAATACGTTTGAGCACAGAATGTGCAAAATTCGACTTCAATGATAATGGATGGTAGTTCTGTCGATCACTTCTACAACTCTAATTGTAAATGGGTGCGACTTATGATTTTTTCCAGCTGCTGGGCACAGATTTTTGTTCAAGGGATCTACGATAGATTATAGTTAACAGAGAGGCTAACTCAGCCTCAAAATCAGCATAGACTCTGATAAGGATTCCATAAGGCCTTGGACGTTTGTTAACATTGTACTTCCTGCAACATACATCAGCTTCTATTAACACATGGAAAATCCCTATTGTCCAGGCAGTGGTTGCCCTCTCAGTTGTCTATGTAATTTCCCATCATGATCGTGCCTACATTGCGCGATCTCTAGGTAAGGTAATTTAAGACGGCTGATATAAGCGGTCCGTCGTATCTGTTGTTTGCAGAAATTTGGTGGCCCCGTTAAAAACAATATCAAGTATCTGTGTCACTTTTAAACGTTATGCAGCATTGCAGGGTTCAATAAAAGTTCCCTGTCTAGCTATAATAATGTTTAAATTGCTTTTCGAAGTCCCCTCCTAAACGGTCATAAATGGTTGTCAAGTAGTGAACTGCGTTTCGGACTATGATGATGAACAACTATCTATACCAAACACCTCATATGATTGCACTGAAGTGGAATCATAGAAAACAGGCAACAAATAGTTCCAAGGCAGTTTTACAGGACGCTGACAGGAAAGATGAGTGATTTACGCAGATCTCAATTCCAAGTTTAATGTATTTATAGATGGGTTTCTATCTGTCTTTAACAGCTTTTTCCTCAAGGAAAGCAATAAAGTATGGTACTAATAAGACATCGAAAAAGCATTAAATCTATAAGGACAGTAGTTAAAAGATAAACCAGGACATTATTGTAGTAGCGTCAGGACTCTATTATTGAAGAAAACAGGCAAATAAGAAATGATACCAGTCATGTAGCCAATAACGAATTACTTGAAGCAGCTCAGGAGATTAGCATGGGTAGTTCAAGGGTTAAAGCAAAAGAGTATATTGAAATGAAAAATTATAAGTACTCCATGCTGTACCAAAGAAATTAAGAACGTAACTGACCAGCTTAAAACAAGTCTCACAGTAAACAAATACCTCGCCACCCCTTTTAGGTACTGTAAAGCTCTCAACTAACTGCTAAACTGTAAAGATGAAGCAATGATATATGTCTAATCTGTAGGATGCACCCTGATGACTGACCCTATCATCGTTGTGGACATCTTACCCTGTAGTCCTAAAATGATAAGTTCATTGTTATAGATGTACACTGAAGAGAGAAAACTCTTAGGATACCTCCTAATTTCCTGTCGGACCTCATTTTTCCCAGCATAGTGCAGCAACTCTACGTGGTATGTACTCAACAAATCGTTGGAAATCCTCTGAGGAAATATTGAGCGATGATTGAGCCGTCTATTGCATTCCATAATTGCTGAAGTGTTGCCAGTGCAGGATTTTGTGTACGAAATGACCTCTCGACTGTGTGCCATAAATCTTCGATGGGATTCATGTCGGGCGATATGTGTAGCCAAATCATTCGCTCGAATTGTCCACAGTATTCCTCAAACCACTCGTAAACAATTGTGGCCCGGAGACAAGGCACATTGCCATCCATAATCTTCGATCGTTGTTTGGGAACATGAAATCCATGAATGGATGCAAATGGTCTCCAAGTAGCCGATCATAACCATAGCCAATCAATGATCGGTTTAGTTGGACCTGTTGATCCAGTACAATCCATATGACGACAGCCCACACCATTATGGAGCCACCCTCAGCCTGCACAGTGCCTTGTGGACAACTTATGTCCATAACTTCGTGGGGTCTGCGCCACACTCTAACCCTGCCATCAGCTCTTACCCACTGCAATCGGGACTCATCTGACCAGGCTACGGTTTTCCAGTCGTCTAGGGTCCAATCGATATGGTCACGAGCCCAGGAGAGGCACTGCAGGTAATATCGTGGCATTAGCAAAGGCACTCACGTCGGTCGTGTGCTGCTGTAGCCCATTAACGCCAGATTTCGCTTTACTGTCCTAACGGATGTGTGGATATGTTCGTCGTACATCCCACATTGATCGTGCCCCAGGCCCCGACCGGCACATAATTTAAATCTGTTAAGATGTTTAGTGAAAAACAGTTGTTAAATATTTTATTACACTTTTTTTTTCGGATTGCTTTCGCTATCGTCTTGGTGTGCTACGCACAAGCAGTAGGTTTTCACTACCATTAGTGCAGTCCAATGTTAAAGAGATACGAAGACGATTTTCAGAGAATGTGAGTCTTCGTAAACGCTTCACCAAAGTATTTCGAGACACAACGCAGTATGTACTTCTAAAATCTGACTGGATGATACGATGCGCTGCTTCTTCAAAGCGAAGTTTGCAGGCTGTTAATTAAGGTTTTGTATTTTGTTCAGACACTTTTTCAACTGAATGAAGGAGTAAATGATAGGTTTCTCGATTTATTTTCGGATTAGATGTCAAGTTTAAATTAGAAAATACTCTAACAAAGTACTTTCACGGACTTTGAAACTTTTGTTTGAAGTGACGTGATGCTTTGCGTACCTCACCGAAGTACAAGAAACGTTCATATTTAGGCACCCAGTCATAAGTTGCACGACGACGAATGAATGCACGCTTATATACGGGTCTGCTGCAGCCACACTCGTGACGCACTGGGTCAGCCGACTTATATTTTAGGCGTGTGTAATATCGCTTTGGCACACGCCCCATCGGTTGTTTATGCGATTTGGCAAGGGCCCGTCAGCCCCTGTTCGAATCCTGTCTGACGGGGTCGCAGCCGGCGAGGCTGGTATAAAAGCCGTGACCGGGAGCTGGGTCGGCACTCCACGCTGAAGACACACTCCGGGAACATGGCCTGCAAGGTGAGACACTGAACCGTCATGTGCTGATAGTCACTTGGTGTGAAGTGCTGTCACTTTAATGTACTCATACACTAAATTGTGCTACACATTTAGATACCGAGCATCGTAACCAGCTGTCACTTGCGGAACGATCTACGACGAAATTGGTGAACGTAGTTAAGAGTGTTTCTTGCGGAGCTTTGTTTGATTACGGTAGCCTTCAGACACAGGTGACTGCTAATATTTTGCTGCTGTATACAAATGTCATTGTAGCTATAGTGACTTTACAAAAGGAAATAACAAATTCCAAATATATGCGTTTCTGGCGTGTTGACATCGTCATGAAGATTTTTACGTAAGAACTAAGGCCCTGATGATTAAATCATGACTCATAAAAACAAAGTGACTTGGTATAACTCTTCTGATAAGAGAGTAGGCGGAATTCATTATTAAGTTTTCCAGTGGATAAATGAACCATGTGGCCGAGCGGCTCTAGGCGCTACAGTCTGGAACCGCGTGACCGCTACGGTCGCAGGTTCGAATCCTGCCTCGAGCATGGATGCGTGTGATGTCCTTAGGTTAGTTAGGTTTAATTAGTTCTAAGTTCTAGGCGACTGATGACCTCAGAAGTTAAGTCGCATAGTGCTCAGAGCCAATTTGAACCCAATGAACCATGATTTCTGATTTTACACACCATTGTTTGCTTTCTACGGAGGAAGGGGGAAGATTAGGGTTTAACGTACCGTCGACGTCAAGGTCATTAGAGACAGAGCAAAAGCTCCGATTATTGCAAGGATGGGGAAGGAAATCGGCCTTACCCTTTCATAGGAATTACCCCGAACTTTGATCGGAGCGCTTTAGGTAAATAATGGAAAACCTGAACTAGGATAGCCGGAAGCGGATCTGAACTGTTATTCTCGCGAATGCGACTCTAGTGTGCTAACTATCGCTCCATCTGGTTCGGTAGTTTCTACGCTTCCTCATCACTCGATCGACATTACTACGATACCATACTTTCATTCTTTACTCTCAGAGACGTGGATCATTAGCATTTCTAATTGGGCCTTCAACTGTAGCACATAAGCAATAATACAAAAATTGGTGCTCCAGTGATATAAGCGAACCAAATGAATATAGTAGCACAGCTGTAAATTCTAGAAATCTGGCGACATAAATTTTTAGCTCGAATTGATCACGAACTGCGTAAGTTATGAACCATGTCCTTGTCGAAAAAATTAGAATTCTTAGGAAGTGGTCTAGTAAACCACTGTGTCTAAATGAGTATGGCCGAACATGTATTTGAACACTACTTCGAGTCCACTGCGTTAACTACGGGAAGTGTACACATTCTGAAGTATCGTTAAGCTAGCAGTGTTGAAATGTTACCGATTTAATGTAACATCGAATAATATTCTTGGCCGGCCGGAGTGGCCGTGCGGTTCTAGGCGCTACAGTCTGGAACCGAGCGACCGCTACGGTCGCAGTTTCGAATCCTGCCTCGGGCATGGATGTGTGTGATGTCCTTAGGTTGGTTAGGTTTAATTAGTTCTAAGTTCTAGGCGACTGGTGACCTCAGAAGTTAAGTCACATAGTGCTCAGAGCCATTTGAACCATTTGAATAATATTCGTCATTATGATTTAATCAAAAACGCGAGCAGCTTTGACGATATAGGTAATAAAATTCCCAAAGAAAATATTTTACACTCGTAGCAGACTGAATGAGTCAAAAATAAACATTCCCAATAAGTGCAAAACAAAATGAATATTTTTTCCAATATATGAATGTTACGAGTTACCTATACCCTAATTATACGACTGTCAGGAAGAGATCTGACTTCAACAACTACGGAATAGGCGCAGAATATTACAATGTTCCTCATTAGTACATTTGACTGTTCTCGAACACAGAAGGCGTTATGTATGCGGAAGGAAAACAATGAGTTAGAGAAATATACAAATTTTACCTCAGGCTAGTTGTGGGCAAAAAACGTTACTGAGAATGGCTATCAGTAAGTCAACCAAATAGTAGGCATAATAAGTTTTGTTATCCTGCTTCATGTGTAACGATAATCAGATAAATGTGCTCAAGATATTTCCTGTACTATTGGAGACATATTTACTCTGTCAGTTCCAGCGTAAATCGAAAGAAAGTAGTTATGAAGTTAGTAAGTGAAGTATCAAATTTATCGCTGCGCTGTATGGTCAGCAACATTATTATTACAAATAGTACTGAGTAATCCCGTGTGGTAGAAGACAGGTGGTTTCTTAGGAGACAGACGTGGAGTGAACTATTCAAATTCGAGACGAAATTCTAGACAAAAGCTGTAGTCTGTACATCAGATAGAGTGTCATATCAGAGGAGATTTCATCGGAAAGAAATTTCCCAACGTCTTGTTCTTCAGCGATTGCGTTTGATAAGAAGACAAAAGGTAATTATCCATACGCAATTTATTCACGTTCTGCTTCCAGCACTACTAGAGGTAGAACGTAACAATTAATTAACTGCAATTTGCACTGTTACTTTTTACTTCGATGTCATATTTGTTGTAGTCTCGCTCGGTGGTGTATGTGCTTTTAGAGAGTGTTTACAGAAGATAAGTCTTGACATATACGAGGAGCGACTCTAGGAAACATGGTATTTTAGACTTCGAATGTCCTGTTTTTTTTACACTATTGCTGTGTTTGTGTTGTTATGAAGTACTATGCAATGTTCCTTGGGACATGCACGCATGCGGACGTTTAATGTATCTTATCACTTAGTTCCGTATTCTGTTACATTTTTGGAAACCATTTTACGTGGAAAATATTGGTGGCTCCTTACATCCCGCACAAACGCGGGATGTATTATTAAGATGAATGAATCACTAGAAGAGCTGTGATGAAGGACGTGGAACTTGAAGTAATCGACCTGTATTTTGAGATGTGCTGTTCTCTGTCGCAGCTGATCGTCCTCGCCGCCCTCGTGGCTGTGGCCCGCGCCGGCTACCTGGGCGCCCCCGCCGTCGTCGCCCCCGGCCCTGCCATCGCTGCCCGCGCCTACGCCGCCCCCGTGGCCTATGCCGCCCCCGCTGTGAGGGCCGTTGCCGCCGCCCCCGCTGCCGTCGCCGCCGAGTACGACCCGTACCCGCAGTACAGCTACGGGTACAGCGTGTCTGACGCCATCACCGGCGACTCCAAGAGCCAGCAGGAATCCCGCGACGGTGACGTCGTCCAGGGCAGCTACAGCGTGGCCGAGCCCGACGGTTCCATCCGCGTTGTCGACTACACGGCTGACCCCGTCAACGGTTTCAACGCCGTCGTGCACAAGGAGGCCGGCGTGCACGCCGCCCCCGCCATCGCTGCCGCCCCTGCGCTGGCCTACGGAAAGGCCTACCTGCATTAAAAATCTCTCCAGTCAACATGTATTCATATAAATACTATGTACAAAGCCATATTTATCAGTGTACCTGGAATGTGTAATATAAAAACAGTTACAAACGTCTTTTCTCTCTACTGTAACACTAATTTCCTTTTAAGATGAAATATGGTTTTGTCTTACAATGCAAAATACATACAGAGAGAGTCAGGAGGAAAGGTACACCCTTTGAGGGGTGATAGTATTAGATAGCGATAGTGATTGTTGACAAAAAAACTTCATATGGACACATGCCGTATTCCAAAGGCTTTCAGAGACAGGACACATTTAACATACATTGTTATTTATTTTCTGCATTATTCAAAGGCAAAGGGAAGCAGTGGTTGAGAGAGGTGTGATACAGGATTGTCGCCTGTCGTCTATGTTATTTAACATGTACGTTGACAAAGTAGTGACGAAACCAAAAACAAATTAGGAGTAGGATTGAAGTTCGGAGAGAAGGAATAAAAACTTTGGGCTTTGGCGATGACACTGTAATTATTTCAGAGACAACAATGGACTTGGAAGAGAAGCTGAATGCAATGGAGAGTGTCTTGAAAGGTGGATATCAGATGAACATCAACAAAAGCTACTTAGTCTTCGTTTAAAGTGTAGAAAAAGCTGAGACGTGCAATCTGATGCAGGACACTTGTGATCTATCACGTCGTTGGGAAACTACCTCAAATTTTCCTACAAAAACTACCTGAGCTAGAGCAGATTCACGTCGCGCAATATTTTCACCTTTCTCGCGCTCTCTTCGCGCGAACTGTTAGTCCTGGTGAGAAAACGAATAGGAGTTTTTTTGTACGAATGTTAACGTAGTTTAATTTTGTACTGCGACACGTTTGCGATGAAGGGTACACATGTCTAATGTAGTGTAGGGCCGCCGCCAGCACGCAGAAGTGCCGCAACACGACGTGGCATGGACTCAACTAATGTCTTAAGTAGTACTGGAGGTAAGTGACACCATGAATACTCCAGGGCTGGTCATAAATCCGTAAGAGTACGAGGGAGTGGAGATCTTTTTTACACAGAATGTAACAAGGCATACCAGATATGCTCAATGATCTTTATATCTGATGAATTTGGTGGCCAGCAGAAGTGTTTTAACTCAGAAGAGTGTTCCTGGAGACATTCCGTAGCAATTCTGGACGTGTGGGGTGTCGCATTGTCCTGCTATAATTGCCCAAGTCCTTCAGAATGCACAATGGACATGAAGAGATACAGGTGATTAGACAGGATGCTTACGTACGTGTCACCTATCAGAGTCGTACCTAGACATATCAGGGGTGCCACATCACTCCGACCACACACGCCCCACACCCTTACAGAGCCTCCACCAGCGTGAACAGTCCACTGGTGACATGCAGGGTCCGTGGATTCGTGACGTTGTGCCATACCCTTACTCGTCCATCCGCTCGATACAATTTGAAACGAGACTCGTCCGACCTGGCAACATGTTTTCAGCCATCAACAGCTCAACGTCGGTGTTGACAGGCCCAGGCAAGGCGTAAAGCTTCGTCCTATGCATTCGTGAAGGGTACACGAGGCGGCCTTCAGCTCCAAAAGCCCATATTGATGAGATTTCGTTGAATGGATCGCATGCTGGCACTTGTTAATGGCCCAGCAATGAAATCAGCAGCACTTTGCTTAAGGGTTGCTCTTCTTTCATGCTGAACGATTCTCTTTACTCGTCGTTTATCCCTTCTTGCAGGATCTTTTTCCGACCGACCGCAGCGATATCGGAGATTTGATATTTTACCGGATTCCTGATATTCACGGTATGGTCGTACTGGAAAATACCCACTTCAGCGCTACCTCGGAGATGCTATGTTCCATCGCTTGTGTTCTGAATATAACACCACGTTCAAACTCACATAAATCTTGATAACCTGCCATTATAGCAGGAGTAACCACTCCAACAACTGCATCAGCCACTTGTCTTAAGACAACACGCTCACCCATGCCCGAGAAAGGACTCGAACCTCCGACGGGTGTAGCCGCGCGAACGGTGGCAAGACGCCAAAGACAGCACGGCTCTCCCGCGCGGCCATATCTCTGTATTTGAATATGCATGCGTATACCAGTTTCTTTGGCGCTTCAGTGTATAGATGCGTTCTATCTTGGAAACATTTCTAGTACTGCATACAACGTATCCCTGAATATACAAATTAAAATTACAGAAGTTGCCGAATCTTAAGTGGTCCTTAATTGGTATACAGAGTGAGTCAGAAGGAAATGTACATGTCTTGAGAGGTGACAAAATCACTGTAACTACATTAATTGGCATATTGTCACAAAACTCAGCTCTCATATAAGAAAACTCAAAAAGTTTTGTATTTTTGCAGTTGCAGCTGCAGTTCAGATTCTTGCCACGAGAGCGCAGCATTGAGCAGTGAGGCAAGATGTCGACAGGTGCCAAGAAAGCGTATGTTGTGCTTGAAATACATTCACACCAGTCTGCCGTAATAGTGCAAGGACACATCACATCGAACTTCAATACAGATCCACCAACCGTCGATTCCATTTTTGGACAGGAAATTGAGAAACTGATGGATCGGTTGTTTTGGGACTGATGATCAGCAATCCATGTCATGTAATGACGTCCGCGCTCTTTGCACAAGACACGAGTTTTTTCTCACAATAGGGCGTATGTCCATACGAAGTTTTTTCTTCAGAGGTGACAGTAGTACTGTTACTGCAAGTCCTTTTACATTCACACTGTGGTACGTGGTTATTATAAATGGCTGAAACGATTTCATGAAATCACAAAAAATTTATGGAAGAAAAAGAAACGTAAAATGAAGTATGAAAATTCCATTTAAACTCATAATATTTAGTCGTCACATTATAGAGCATCCTCACAATAAGGACAAATGAATGGTTAAACATCTTCAGAATGTAAACACATACATTGTTCCTGAACATATTCTTTGCACAAGATACATAGCTGTATATCTAAAACCCGATCCTTTCGAGAGAATTTGCAATACCATGATCCCTTTGCTTCTTTTCTCTTTTAAGTATCATATGGTTGGTTGGTTTTCCCATGTTTATGTTCTTGGGCTATCGTTTTGTTTTTTGCGTTGAGTCATTCATGTTTTTATGGGCTCCTTTGTCTCCAAACAAAGACTTTGAAATAATGTTTCCCTTGCAATTAAACAAGGCCCAATTGGACCCTTTTAGAGACCTCCTACGTTTCGTCATTTAATTATTGACTACTTCCATGCTACTACTAATTTCCCAAATTTGATTACACAGTTTTTAAGACAAAGAAACGAGCTTTTCAAACTTATGTAATACTCGTACACAGAAGACTACTTTCAAATTACTCCAGATATTTGCAAAAGCCACACTTTCGAGGATGGTCACACGAAGCACTCAAAGGCAACAACACAAAATGGATTGAAAGAATCTCAGCTGCAATGTGTTGCTAGCGCCATGAAGTGCTTACTAACAGTACGTTCAATAAGTGCTGTCCTGGTCTTCTCGCTCATACCTTCAGAATTTCGAGCAGTGGGCCTTATGTAAAACTGAACTTTATTTGATACAACTACCTTACATAGGGTATTAGATTATATTAAAACGCACCAACACACGTAAATCATTTCTTTAGAGAATGAACATTAGCGTCAGTTACCGAATATTCATTTTTCAGCTACTGACTTTTTTTTTATTTTTTGCAGCAGAACACTCACCAGTGCTGTACGTTTTGTTAGCAAAGTCACTGGACGTGGAGTAAAGACTCAGTACTATGAGGATAACGCGAGCCAATGATCATTGAATCATGATTAAACCAAATGTGAATAAATACGTCCAGCATCTTAACCATTGCTACTCAAAAGTATTGTTTTACCATTTGGTGATTCAAAATCTACACGCACTCCCGTCTATGGGTCGTTATAAAAAAGTTAATTTGTGTTAGAAAAGAGTTGTACGTGGATAATCCACATTTGCTGTAACGGCATTCTCTCCTACGAACTTCCTGGGATTTTCCAAATATGCTGTAACTGTTTCTCCATACATATTACCTAAGTTCCAATCGGTCTTGGCAGGAATATATGCCCAAAGTGAAATTGGAGGACATTATGCAGTCAGCTAACAGGCCGGAACAAGATCTTGTCGCCGGCCGTGGTGACCGAGCGGTTCTAGGCGCTACAGTCTGGAACCTCGTGACCACTACGGTCGCATGTTCGAATCCTGCCTCGGGCATGGATGTGTGTGCTCTCCTTAGGTTAGTTACGTTTAAGTAGTTCTATGTTTTAGGGGACTGATGACCTTAGAAGTTAAGTCCCATAGTGCTCACAAGGGAACCTCCCCACCGCACCCCCCTCAGATTTAGTTATAAGTTGGCACAGTGGATAGGCCTTGAAAAACTGAACACAGATCAATCGAGAAAACAGGAAGAAGTTGTGTAGAACTGTGAAAAAATAAGCAAAATATACAAACTGAGTAGTTCAAGGGAAGATGAGCAAGAATAGGGACGATAGTAACGCAGGAGCGCCGTGGTCTCGTGGTAACGTGAGCAGCTACGGAACGAAAGGTCCTAGTTTCAAATCATCCATCAAATGTAAATTTTAATTTTTTATTTTCAGTTTATGTGACAAACTCTTATGTTTTCATCACTTTTTTGGGAGTGATTATCACATCGACAAGAAAACCTAAATTGGGCAAGGTAGAAGAATCTTTTTACCCATTCGCCTAGTGTACAAGTTAGGTGGGTCGACAACATATTCCTGTCATGTGACGCACATGCCGTCACCAGTGTCGTATAGAATATATCAGATGTTTTCCTGTGGAGGAATCGGTTGACCTATGACCTTACGATCAAATGTTTTCTGTTCCCATTGGAGAGGCACGTCCTTTCGTCTACTAATCGCACGGTTTTGCAGTGCGGTCGCAAAACACAGACACTAAACTTATTACAGTGAACCAGATCTTGTCAAAAAAGGGAAAAATCTGATTTTTGCGATATTCCCAGGATTCAGTTTTTCAGAAAGTTCACTTCGTTCTCGAGGACGTTCTCATCCACGCAAACCTTCTTAATTGCTCACTGATGAAAATGTTATTGTAGTGTGGTTCCTAGTGATGGATGTCCAAGCACATAAACTGCGGAACCCAGTTCTTAGTAACTCGTGATGAAAACTGCTGTGTGATTCTAAAAGGACTTCGCAAATTCACTTACATACAATATTTTATTGAAACGGCTGACATGTCGTTAAGGTGCCGCTTTGCAGCAAAATACTTCAATTTTCATTCCCGTATTGCTGTAGTTTCTAATTCCGTCACTAGAAACGTCAGTTGCGAATTCCGTCACTAGGAACGAAAGAAAGTTTAAAATCAAAATGGTAGACTTCACAGGACATGAACGTACTCACTGAGAGATTTGGATGGAAGAAACGAAGTCAGCAACAAGGATTCAACGTAAATTTCATGCCGACTAACATAAGGAGCCTCCTACACTACTGGCCATTAAAATTGCTACACCAAGAAGATGACGTGCTACAGACCGAAATTTAACCGACAGGAAGAAGATGCTGTGATTTACAAATGATTAGCTTTTCAGAGCATTCACACAAGGTTGGCGCCGGTGGCGACACCTACAACGTGCTGGCATGAGGAAAGTTTCCAACCGATTTTTCATACACAAACAGCAGTTGACCGGCGTTGCCTGGTGAAACGTTGTTGTGATACCTCGTGTAAGGAGAGAAATGCGTACCATCACGTTTCCGACTTTGATAAAGGTCGGGTTGTAGCCTATCGCGATTGCGCTTTATCGTATCGCGACATTGCTGCTCGCGTTGGTCGAGATCCAGTGACTGTTAGCAGAATATGGAATCGGTGGGTTCAGGAGGGTAATACGGAACGTCGTGCTGGATCCTAAAGGCGTCGTATCACTAGCAGTCGAGATGACAGGGGTCTTATCCGCATGGCTGTAACGGATCGTGCAGGCATCTCTCGATCCCTGAGTCAACAGATGGGGACGTTTGCAAAACAACAACCATCTGCACGAACAGTTCGACGACGTTTGCAGCAGCATGGACTATCAGCTCGGAGACTGTGGCTGCGGTTACCCTTGACGCTGCATCACTGACAGGAGCGCCTGCGATGGTGTACTCAACGACGAACCTGGGTGCACGAGTGGCAAAATGTCATTTTTTCGGATGAATCCAGGTTCTGTTTACAGCATCACGATGGTCGCATCCGTGTTTGGCGACATGGCGGTGAACGTGTATTGGAAGCGTGTATTCGTCATCGCCATACTGGCATATCACCCGGCGTGATGCTATGGGGTGCCATTGGTTACATGTCTCGGTCACCTCTTGTTCGCATTGACGGTACTTTAAACAGTGGACGTTAAATTTCAGATGTGTTACGACCCGTGGCTCTACCGTTCATTCGACCCTTGCGAAACCCTAAATTTCAGCAGGATAATAAACGACCGCGTGTTGCAGGTCCTGTACGGGCCTTTCTGGATACAGAAAATACGCAAGTCACTACTCTTGATGAACTGTGGTATCGTGTTGAAGCTGCATGGGCAGCTGTACCTGTGCGCGCCATCGAAGCTCTGTTTGACTCAATGCCCAGGCGTATCAAGGCCGTTATTACGGCCAGAGGTGGTTGTTCTGGGTACTGATTTCTCAGGATCTATGCACCCAAATTGCGTGAAACTGTAATCACATGTCAGTTCTAGTGTAATATATTTGTCCAATGAATACCCGTTTATCGTCTGCATTTCTTCTTGGTGTAGCAATTTTAATGGCCAGTAGTGTAGTACGCCTACCGTTTACTCCTGCCGTCAGAGTTTCATTTAAATTAGATGTAGCATTCGTCATAACAAATCTCCAAGTCACCCACGAGTTTCTAAGGCTGTCGTCGAGCGAGTGAGGACGGGTTCTGTTCGCCCCAAGAAATCAACGCATCATGCCTTACGATAGATTGGAGTTTCCCAATCAACTGACGACAGAGTGTTACGAAAAATTTTGCACCTGAAGCCACAGAGACTGACATTTTTACGCGCCCTTACAAGTGCAGATAAGGAGACACGTAATGCATTTTTTTGCAGAATGTTACGTCGGAGAGAGGAAGATGAGACACTGCTTACATGGTTTTTAGCGACTAATCGACATTTCGTACAGCTAACGTGAAAGTGAATGTATCGGATGAAACTTGCAGTATTTTGCCACAAGACATCTCCGCTACCTGTACAAGCCTCCTCAATAAAATTCTGTATGAAAGTAAAGTTGTAAAGCTCTTTTAGACTCACCCTATGGTATATGGTTATTATAAATGACTGAAGCGATTTTATAAAATCACTGTAGCTACATTAATTGACATATTGTCACAAAACTCAGTACTCACATATAAAACTAAGAAAGGTTTTGTATTGTTGCAGTTGCAGGTCAGATTCGTGCCATGAGAGCGCAGCATTGAGCAAATAGTCAACAGGCGACAAGTGCCAAGAAAGCGTATGTTGTGCTTGAAATGAATTCACATCAATCTGCCGTAATAGTGCAAGGACACATGAGGACGAGGTTCAATAGAGACCCACCAACTGGCCGTTCCATTCTTGGAGAGGAAATTGAGAAACTGATACATCGGTTGTGGTGTGGCTGATGATCAGCAGTTCATGTCAGGGCGTCCATGCTATTAGTACCTAGCCCTACACGAGTTTTTTGTATGGGGTTATGCGAAAGATTCATTGCTTACGCCTCCTCTAGCAACAAACCTACCAGAGATACGACTCGCATGAACAGAGCTTTTGAACAGATTGGTAGGCGCATACTGCACCAGACGTGAGAAAAATTTGATTATCGACATGATATCTGCAGTATCAGTAGGGTGGTACATATGGTGCACTTCTAATATGCCAAAAAACTTTATAAGGTCGTCTATGTGTGTGAAAAACCCTGTGACAACATGTCAAATAACATAGCTACAGCAAATCTGTGAAACGTCTTCGATCATTTATAATAACGTTGTATTGTTACATGTGGCACATTCAAGAAGAGTATCACTCAGGAATCGGTTCTGCAAAGCTGGAGTTAACCTTGATCTCACGTACACACAGATACATACATGCATACGTACATACAGTCCCATACTCAGGGAAGAAGTGTCGAGGAGGAGATGCAGAAAACATGCATCTTTGTCCTGAGCAAGGTCCAAGTGGATGTGGTTTGCCATAGCCTTCCTCTGGCGAGTTATGAAGCGTTAAGTGTGAATCTGCGTTGTATGGACTACGATGAATGTTCCTACAGCGCAATGTTGGGTTTTGGGTTTGTGTTGTTAGGATGAAAGAAAGGGAGGTGGTGAAACCTGGTTCTGACACAAAGCCTACACCTCGCGAGTAGCACCAAGAGGGATGCCAAGTTTACTGTGCCCATCCGACAGCCAGATCACCATCGGCAGTCTCACACGCCATCACTTCATGAGATACATTGGAGACGTCTAGAGTTTAATACAGGAGAGTGGTGCAAAATGTAGTCAAATTTACCGGAAACTCAGTTGTCAGTGTGACTTTGCAGACCCCCCCCCCCTCCCCCGGTCTGGCCTGAATGTATGCACTGATCTGGTTGGAAAGGGTGTTATAAAGCTTTTCTATCCTCTCCCGAGGCAAGCTGACCCGCTACCGTTGTAACTAGTCCTTGGTATCCTGAACACTGGCACTAGGACAGAGTTAAGGTCCCTGATGGACCCGCACGTGTTCTACTGGGGACAGATCTGGGCATCTTGGTGGCCACAGAAGTACCTCAGCACCACGCAGACACTTCATAGAGACACGTATCGTGTGTGGACGAAGATTGTCCTGCTGAAAAATGGTACCACTATACCGTCGCATGAGAGGTACCGTATGAGGACTCAGGATGTTCGTTACATACCGTTGTGGCCGAGTCGTGAACTGAAGTCTTCTCGGATGGCTCCCCGCATCACTGTGTCAGGAGCAACACCGCTGTGCCTCTCTGAAACATTAGGAGAATGAGACCTCTCTCCAGATCACCACTGTACTCGCCGACGACGCTCATCCACCAGTCCACGACTCATCTCTGAACACAACGCGACATAATTCATCAGCAATCCAAGCTTCCCAGTCGCGGCACCACTCCAGACAGAGCCTTTTGTGTTGTCGTGTTAACGGTAGCATATGCGTGGGACAGTAATTTCTTATTCCTGCTGCTAGTCTCTGACCAATGGCGCAGAACGTTGCAGGAAGTCCATGGCTTGTTGTCGGATGGAAGGGACAGATGTGAAAGGGTTACGATGTGCTTGGTGCACAATAAAACGACCGTCCCTTGTGGTGGTCGACTGTAAACTTGATAACGACTGTGCTTGTTCTCACATTACCATGCAGTCCAACATAGGGCCACATCACAGCCGAGCCATCCAAAAAACTGGATGGTGTTCGATGCAGCCAGCCCGCCAAATGGAGATCCGCACTGAGGCCCCTTTAAACTCTACCACGTCTCTGCCTGTCTCACACGAGTACATGCACTTCATAGTTACCATGAGAGTCTAATACTATTCAAATCCCTTATGTATCCTACCAAGCTTGGAAATAGCACTGTAAACGGACAAGAGTAATGCACTCCCATGGCCGTTCTACCTGTCACAGTGAATTTACTTAGCGGCTGTACGTGCGAAGTTACTTTGACGTCCTGTGATATCTTGTGGGTACTACACTTCGTTTGTCAGGCAGTGCATTGCAATATTTTTCGCAGATCCTAAATTCATTTCATCTGCTACTCTATGAATCTGCTTGAATTTGTGTATAAATCGGAAAATAGCGAAAAATATCAACTTTTGAATTATTCTATGATGGCGTGATGAAACGTAACGCCTCCGAATTTTTATGCGAAACTCTTGAAGTTTTTTAAAAAATTAATCAAATCTTAGTAACATTCTAAATCTTTATTCTTCATGTTTACATATTTATTTCTCAACATATCCTGGCGATGAATACATTTCGCCCAACGAAAGACCAGTTTGTAAACGTTGACTTCCACTGCCACTACTACTGTGCATAACATTCTTCAGGCTATGTGACCGCATTCTCAACATGCAAAATTCCTCCAGCGTTTCGGCCACCGTTGCAAATGGGCTTCCTAAGGATGTTTTGCTTACAAAATACCGTGAGGAAGGCCATTTGCAATAGTGGCCAAAGCGTTGAAGAAATTTACATTTTGACAATGCGGTCACATATCCTGAAGAATATTATGGACAGAGAGACCGGTTTGTTGACACTGTCACTGCAGAATGTTTTGTAATGTTATGTGTGCCTCACTGCTTGTTTTTCTTTAACTAATTTGTACCTGATTTTGTTGTGAGAAGCTCAGTAATGTATGTAAATACCGTAAATGTAAATGTGATTCAAAAAGTACTTGAAGTGAAGTGAAGCGCAGCTGGACAGCAAGAAACTCTTTAGCGCGCAATCCCCGCAACGATAGTATTAGAGAATCTTTGAATATGGACTCTAAAAAAAAGACAATTGATTTTATTAAAAAGAAACACTGTTAATCTGTATCTTGTGGAAAGAGGACGTGTTGCTAGGCCGTCGCTTAGAAGATATTACTACATTTAATGAAAATTGATATTTTAGTGATAAAACCGAGTAAAGTATGTCTAAGAGTTGCCAAACATTTCTGTATACAAATTTTCTGGAAGTGAAGAATAGAAATATCTTGTTTTTGGAAAAGGAAGTAAACTTCATTGTCGTTGCCGTCTATCAATCGACAGAATTGTAAGTGTACAAAGTTCACTAAAATACAGGAAAAGAAATGCATTCTCTATAGTTTTCATTCAATAAGTAACAATCTCTCGTAATTTCTTAGTTACAGTAACTGGATTATGTTCTTGTACAATACTAAGGCGCTGAACTCCACTGACAAATTTTGATGTAGCAGGACGTGTAGTTTGAAGGAAGTTAGTGTGCCAAGCAGTCTCCTTTTCTCACGAAAAGCAGACTGCTGTTTGATCTTACTTACAACAGTGGTCCCTTAGGTATGAAAAGCTACGAAAACTTGGGCTCAAAGCTATCCGCAATACGGCCAAGTAACTAACAGAGTCGTATTTTAAACCTTAAAGAACAATAACTTCCTCCAAATTGCAATACGTCGACAACTGGTGCAGAAGCTGATCATTCAAGGAGGCAGCAACCAAAATTCAGGTACCAGTTACGACTTAAAGTAAAAATCTCAATCAAAAATCAGTCTCTCTCTCTCTCTCTCTCTCTCCAAACAGGTGTATAAATATTGATACTATTTTTAAAAAATGTCATTTTTATAGTTTGACTTTATTAACGGAGCCACAATTTCACCCCTGCTTGCACCGGTTTATTAGTATCAAAGTGAAATCGCCGAAGGTGTTCCTTACGTTTCGGAAACACGTGAAAATCGGCACTATGTGGAGCATGATCGATGACAGTGAACCCAAGGCGTCGGACTGTTGCAGCCTCGTGTGTGGTCTGCCATTGTCATGCCCAAGGAGAGGGTGCTCCATGTGTGGGGGAACTCTTCGAATTTGTACTTTCAGTTTCCTAAGAACCACTCATGCATCGACATAATTACGTTACACACAGTCACCTTACACGCTGCAGTTCGGAGCCCTCCAGCGGCAAAGGGTTGCAAGTTGCGTCAGCGAAGCGGGAAAGTCGACCCATTAATATGGCTGATATGTAATACCCTCAACCGATATTTAGAACAGAATAAAAGACTCAGAGCCATTACTTTTTAGCACGCCCTCGTTGTACTTTGACACTATGTCTAACTACACGCCGTCACGCCAAATTTATGTTCTCTTGTGACCGTGCATTTCGGACGAGATGCGTATAATGTAGCACGGCCTACTCTGCAGTTGCGGTGTACACTACGGACAGCGAGCGAACACCGCATGGCCCGCTGCTACAGCTCTGTCACGCAAGCGCTGGCCCGTGTCCGGCCTGCAGCGGCAGCAGACTGCCGGCCGCCACACATAGCAGGCTGTCAGCTGGTTCCAGTTTACGCAACAGGGCCGGCGAGGCGTACACTAGACCGACGCGACGCAGCGCAGGAAGCCTTTTCTATTTGCAGTGCTCCGCCATTGTGTTTCAGCACCAACGGCATTTTTCAAGTATTTTGATTTCTTATCTTATAGGATATGTGAAAAAGAGGACACTGAAGGCCTCTGCAAATGGAGGAACTGTCTACTGGCGTGAAAGAAGAAATGACTGGCACTTGGTATGGGGATCCAGCATTGGAGACAGAGTTTTACAGAGTCATAGAAGACTTGCGATCAAATAAGACAGAAGACATAGTTAATATTCCTTCACAATTTCTAAAATCACTGGGCGAAGTAGCAAGCAAAATCTGATTGTAGTTGCTGTATCAGGGTTGCCACTAGTTTCCCCAAGTGAAATTCTCTGATATTTCCCTGATTTCCAGGCAAGTTTTAGCATTTTTCCCTGAAAAATTTTGATATCTCAAGGGTTAATAAAGAAATAAGTTGGCAAAAACAACCCGAAAAAAAAACGAATATGTAGGGACTTCTCTAGTTCTAAACGTATGAGCAAAAATCTTAAGTACTAACATCAACATCTTTTGTAATGAACTGTATTTAGCTGGAGGAACCAAGCCAAATGGTATATGTGTTCAATTAAGACCACTGATATTATTTTATTTCACTAAAACGAAACACATTTTGTGACAAAAATAAGCATTTCCTTGGAGTTGAAAGACAGATTTAAAATGCTTTCACTGATTTCAGAAATAACCTCAGAGAAAAGTAGGCATCTTGCAAGAAGTGCATAAGGCGCGAAAGAGTTGGGTAGATGAACACTATAAGTGACCACTAATAAAATGTTGGTTCTACTATGTTCATTATTGCCAATTATTACACACTGTGTTATGTCTATTATTTGAGTGGTATTGTGTGTCCAGCTGCTTGGATGAGCGGTAACGTGTTTGCCCACCATGCAGCGGACCCGAATTCGGCTCTCGCCCTGGTTGGAGATTTTCTCCGCTCGTGGAGTGGATGTTGTGTTGTCCTCATCGTCATTTCATGATCACTGACACCAAAGTCGACAAAGTCACCTAAATGAAGACTTGCAGCCGGCCGGAGTGGCCGTGCGGTTCTGGGCGCTACAGTCTGGAGCCGAGTGACCGCTACTGTCGCAGGTTCGAATCCCGCCTCGGGCATGGATGTGTGTGATGTCCTTAGGTTAGTTAGGTTTAATTAGTTCTAAGTTCTAGGCGACTGATGACCTCAGAAGTTAAGTCGCATAGTGCTCAGAGCCATTTGAACCATTTTTGAAGACTTGCAACCCGGAAGCCGAACTACCCTGGATGAGACATACCGTCCGTCAATGGCAGTCGATTATTTCATTTTACAGACATTGTGTGATTTTTCTTTCGAGAAATATATGAGTACATAGCGTACAAATAGCTAGCGACTCCCACAATTTTCTTATTCTTATCGACTATAGTTTCTAATATATGGACTACTTTCAAAGTACCCCTATATACACTCCTGGAAATTGAAATAAGAACACCGTGAATTCATTGTCCCAGGAAGGGGAAACTTTATTGACACATTCCTGGGGTCTGATACATCACATGATCACACTGACAGAACCACAGGCACATAGACACAGGCAACAGAGCATGCACAATGTCGGCACTAGTACAGTGTATATCCACCTTTCGAAGCAATGCAGGCTGCTATTCTCCCATGGAGACGATCGTAGAGATGCTGGATGTAGTCCTGTGGAACGGCTTGCCATGCCATTTCCACCTGGCGCCTCAGTTGGACCAGCGTTCGTGCTGGACGTGCAGACCGCGTGAGACGACGCTTCATCCAGTCCCAAACATGCTCAATGGGGGACAGATCCGGAGATCTTGCAGGCCAGGGTAGTTGACTTACACCTTCTAGAGCACGTTGGGTGGCACGGGATACATGCGGACGTGCATTGTCCTGTTGGAACAGCAAGTTCCCTTGCCGGTCTAGGAATGGTAGAACGATGGGTTCGATGACGGTTTGGATGTACCGTGCACTATTCAGTGTCCCCTCGACGATCACCAGTGGTGTACGGCCAGTGTAGGAGATCGCTCCCCACACCATGATGCCGGGTGTTGGCCCTGTGTGCCTCGGTCGTATGCAGTCCTGATTGTGGCGCTCACCTGCACGGCGCCAAACACGCATACGACCATCATTGGCACTAAGGCAGAAGCGACTCTCATCGCTGAAGACGACACGTCTCCATTCGTCCCTCCATTCACGCCTGTCGCGACACCACTGGAGGCGGGCTGCACGATGTTGGGGCGTTAGCGCAAGACGGCCTAACGGTGTGCGGGACCGTAGCCCAGCTTCATGGAGACGGTTGCGAATGGTCCTCGCCGATACCCCAGAACCAACAGTGTCCGTAATTTGCTGGGAAGTGGCGGTGCGGTCCCCTACGGCACTGCGTAGGATTCTACGGTCTTGGCGTGCATCCGTGCGTCGCTGCGGTCCGGTCCCAGGTCGACGGGCACGTGCACCTTCCGCTGACCACTGGCGACAACATCGATGTACTGTGGAGACCTCACGCCCCACGTGTTGAGCAATTCGGCGGTACGTCCACCCGGCCTCCCGCATCCCCACTATACGCCCTCGCTCAAAGTCCGTCAACTGCACATACGGTTCACGTCCACGCTGTCGCGGCATGCTAGCAGTGTTAAAGACTGCGATGGAGCTCCGTATGCCACGGCAAACTGGCTGACACTGACGGCGGCGGTGCACAAATGCTGCGCAGCTAGCGCCATTCGACGGCCAACACCGCGGTTCCTGGTGTGTCCGCTGTGCCGTGCGTGTGATCATTGCTTGTACAGCCCTCTCGCAGTGTCCGGAGCAAGTATGGTGGGTCTGACACACCGGTGTCAATGTGTTCTTTTTTCCATTTCCAGGAGTGTATAAAATGTCTATAAAACGTCGCACAGTACAATGTACTCGCGGCAAGAGAGTTGCAATTCCTGAAATCCATCGCCTGTGGCCTCTGACCTGCACAGGAGCACCACAGTCCTGGAAAATCCGCCGCATTATGCCACACACAAACAAACCCGGCCTGCGGGCAGGTCGGTGCGTCTAGATCCGACAGGAAGGGCCTACACATTAGTGGGAAATGATGGACTTCAGATCCGCATGCCCGATCCGTTAGAAAAACCTGCAGAAATGGCCTGCGGTTTTCGCCCGTTGTGGAAGTCCACTCGCCTGGCCAGCTGTTTACGTATCACAGACACCATGTTGATGAAATGAGACTGCGGTGAACAGTTGAAGCAACAGATAACTTGCACACATACTCTAAGAATCAACAATAATGAAACAGGTAGCAACTCACTGTGAAAATGATCGCTGAGCCGCAGACGGGCACATAGAAAAGACAGTCACATTCTCACAACTAAATTTTTGGCCATAGCCTTTGTCAGAAAACGAGAGCACACACACTTTCACACTACCACTCAGACACAACTCATGCACACATGACCGCTGTTTCCGGCTGCTGCGTCAATAGTCTCTGAGAATCAGATCCAAACAAACCACTCCTCACGCCTCCCTGCCTCTCGCCGGCAGCTGCTGGGCTATCGGCAAGAAGTGGTGGCGGCACTGTTTGTAAACTGAGGCGAATGGTGGGAAGGAGGGAAGCAGTGAGAATAATGGAGTAGGGAAGCGGAGCACGTACTCAGTTGCGTCTAGTCAGCGACAATGCATGACATCTCAGTAAACACACTATTTCATCTACTGAGACAAAAAGGGGATTTTTCCAGTGTTTTTTTTTTTCAAATTTCTCTGATGTTTCCCTGATTTCCCTGACATGTTTCAAGTTCCTTCATTTCACTGATTTCCAGAACTTGTGGGAATCCTGTGTATAGAATCCTTCAGACTGGACAAAGACAATCGGACTTTTGAAAGAATATCATCCTCGTAATCTTAAAGGACAGAAACCAGATGGCAGTTATAAGAGTCGAGGGACATGAAAGGGAAGCAGTGGTTGGGAAGGGAGTGAGACAGGGTTGTAGCCTATTCTCAATATTACTCAATCTGTATATTGAGCAAGCAGTAAAGGAAACAAAAGAAAAATTCGGATTAGGTATTAAAATCCATGGGGAAGAAATAAAAACTTTGAGGTTTGCCGATGACATTGTAATTCTGTCAGAGACAGCAAAGGACTAGGAAGAGCAGTTCAACGCAATGGACAGTGTACTGAAAGGAGGATATGAGATGAACATCAACAAAAGCAAAACGAGAATAATGGAATGTAGTATAATTAAGTCGGGTGATGCTGCGGGAATAAGATTAGGAAATGAGACGCTTAAAGTAGTAAATGAGTTTTGCTATTTGGGGAGCAAGATAATTAATGATGGTAGAAGTAGAGAGGATATAAAATGTAGACTGGCAATGGCAAGGAAAGCATTTCTGAAGAAGCGAAATTTGTTAATTCGAGTATATATTTAAGTGTCAGGAAGTCGTTTCTGAAAGTATTTGTATGGAGTGTAGCCATGTATGGAAGTGAAACATGGACAATAAATAGTTTGGACAAGAAGAGAATAGAAGCTTTCGAAATGTGGTGCTACAGAAGAATGCTGAAGATTAGATGGGTAGATCACATAACTAATGAGGAAGTATTGAATAAAATTGGGGAGAAGGGGAGGTTGTGGTACAACTTGACTAGAAGAAGGGATTAGTTGGTGGGACATGTTCTGAGGCATCTAGGGATCACCAATTTAGTATGGAGGGCAGCGTGGAGGGTAAAAATTGTAGAGGGAGAAAAAATGGTTCAAATGGCTCTGAGCACTATGGGACTTAACATCTGAGGTCATCAGTGAAAAATCATACTTTTCGTTATTAATTGAGGAGAGCCCAGGTGGATGTTACAAACAACTTTTTTATTAGCTCGCAGAAAAGCTAGTGCTTTCAGTAGGGATAACGAGAGACTAATTATATCTCTTCAGATGTTCCAGCTAAATACTGTTCTGAGGTATAGGCTCCAACCAACTCTCAGAAACCGGGACTAAAAAGGAGAAAAAAATTAGCACTCGAAGAACTGTTGCCTACTACGAAGCCTAACTCTCAGCGTGACGTAGTTTTCCCCAGTGACACGTCGATGAGAGTTATGGACTGCAAAGAGTCGGCTGGCCAGAGTGGCCGAGCGGTTCTAGGCGCTACAGTCTGGAGCCGCGAGACCGCTACGGTCGCAGGTTCGAATTCTGCCTCGGGCATGGATTTGAGTGATATCCTTAGGTTCGTTAGGTTTAAGTAGTCCTAAGTATAGGGAACTGATGGCCTCAGATGTTAAGTCCCATAGTGCTCAGAGCCATTTGAACTATTTTTTTGCGAAGAGTCTGCGCATGACTCGGCCAGCTCTCGGTGCGCCTGCTGGGGCTCTGGGTTTGTACCTGACGTTCCCGCGTGGCTGCAACGGAGCGTGCGGGAGTCGCGTATTGTCATGAGCTCATCGTGACTGTCGTGAGAGCTGCGGCTAGTGCCCCTGGTCATCATAGCAAGAAGAGTGAAACAGAAAATTGGCGACCTGTCAGGGTATTTCTGAAGTATCGCCTAACACTTAAGAAGAGTCAAGGCACTTTCATAGTATTTGTTGACTGAGTAAAGGCGTTCGAAAGCGTAAGTTATTGCAAGATGTCTGGAATTGTATGCTGAAAACTTATAACACAACGTGAATGGAAGCCAAGAGGCAAAATACGAATGGAAGACCACTTACAGTTCTCTTCAACTGAAAAATCGACATAGGGAATCTTCAGGTTGCGGTACATTGAGGCATTTGTATGTACTAACACAGTAAGGTGTCTACATCTACATCTACATGAATACTCTGCAAATCACATTTAAGTGCCTGGAAGAGAGTTCATAGAAACCACCTTCACTATTCTCTATTATTCCAATCTCGTATAGCGCAAGAGGAAGCCTGCTTACCTCAAATATTCCCGATACGAATATTTCTTTATAGGTCGCGGCTTCTAGCATTGCAATATTTAACAGTGAAATTCAGCGTGGATTTTGGGATTGCTAAAACGGTCAATATAAAACATTATAAAATTTACTTTAAGAAAAAAGGAATGCCACATTATTTCTTCGTCAAACTCAAATAGGGAAATTCGTAGGGACTTCAGAAAGTGACTTAGACACGTCTTACCCCGCTGAGATAATTACGCAACAAGAGTGGCGCATTGTCAGAACGGAGTACGTGTTCCGAGTATCCTGCAGATACAGTTCTTTTGCGGTACGGATAACAGGTGCGTCACAGTATGTAATGGAATGGCGTAGCAAGTGGAAATGTGTTCTGAAGTTGAAGTGCGTGAGACGGAAAGATTCTCGTGGAAAAACGTCTAAACTGCACACCAATTCGCTTACAAATTCTGGCGATATATGTACCAAGTTCAGTGTCGCGTCCAGCTGTACTGAACTGGTACCAACAATTTTATCAAGGCCGCACAGTCGTCGGAGATGCTGATCGGTAACACCAGATCTTGCAACATGCGATTTTCGGCAAGATGGAAGAGCATCTGGGAAGGGAAGAGAAACTTTCCAGTATGAGCCCATTCACATAGCGGCCCTCGAATGCATCCGTGACTGAGCAGCAGATTTCTATCGTCGAGGAACTGAACGATTGGTAGAGCGTTCCTATCATTGTTTACAGAATGTTGGTCACTATGTCGTAAACTAGTGTCTTGTAGTTGTGTCACTTTCAAGCGTAGCACAGCACTCTATGAAGCTTAATTAAACTCCCATAATAATGGGTAACATACTGTTTGAACTTCCACCGTTTATCTGTGCTCTTGCATGATTTCGTATTATAATTTTTATTCTTTTAGATTTTACTTACCTCAGCTTAAAAAATAAATTCATGAGTACCATCCTGAACATAAGTGTAAAGAGGATATCTTTTTGATAAATTCAAATGTTGACAGTTATTTTCAAGTTGACACTCAACCGACATCATGATAGGTGATATTTGTTTCTTGACGGTAACGGTATGGTTATCCGTTCTTTAATGTAATAGAAGACAAGAGTTTCGCGAGGTTTTCAGGAATTTTATTCAAATATTATTGTAGGTGTAACAGGAGTGAACGCATTACGCATACTTGTTGTTATTGTTTTTCTCGTATGCCTTTTCTAGCGAACTATGGATATCAAAAGAGTGAGAGAGAGTAATTTAAAAATAATGAGACAAAAAAATAAGAAAAATTCTACTATTGCAAACGTTCAGACAACAAACAGTTTCCAAAAATGACAGAAAGTATCTACTTCTAATACTAAGGTGGTGTTGGGGAAATAACTCGTTTGGAACGATTATTTTATAGCGTATATGAACACAAATGTGCTGTTTAATAGGTGCAATCAACAGACTTTCGCTAGACTTTATTATCATATGAATATATAACGGCATAAATATCATTGAATATCATAAATCTGTAGGAAGATATCATTTTAAGCAGAGTCATACCTTAGCGTAGAATAGAAAAGGATGTAATACTATAGTCTGCAGTTATTTTTCGAGAAGACTGTATTTTTCAAACGTGTACGTGTATTTTAATTGTTGACAAGTATACGCGAAGCACTGTAATGTTTTAAAACCCTATCAAATAATGTAAATTTTTAGAGCCTGAAGGCTGTACAGCTGCTACTACACACATCAAAATAAGTTTTGCATCACCCCGATTCCCAGAACTCCTGAAGATAGACGTTCACTGTGGATATTGCATCACAGACATAGTCCATTTGACTGTTCAGAGATGTCACTAAAACCGCCTAAAGATGTAAACAACCATGCATGAGCAGCGCCTGTTAGACGGAGGGAGTCCAATAGCCGATAAGTTCCAGTCATTCAACCCGGAAGAAGGTACACGGCTCGTGTTGTTTGTAGTTCAACCATGTCTAGACGGTCAATAACGCGGTTCCATCGCGTCCGCATTGTTACTTTGTGCCAGGAAGAGCTCTTAACAAGAGAAGTGTCCAGGTGTCTCGGAGTGTACTAAAGCGATGTTGTTCGGACATGAAGGAGATACAGAGAGACAGGAACTGTCGATGACATCCCTTGCTCAGACCGCACAAGGGCTACTACTACAGTTGATGACTGCTACCTATGGATTATGGCTCGGAGGAACCCTGACAGCAACGCCATCATGTTGAATAATGCTATTCTTGCAGCCACAAGACGACGTGTTTCGACTAAAATTGTGCGCAATAGGCTGCATGATGGGCAACTTCACTCCCGTTGTCCATGGCGAGGTCCACCTTTGCAACCACGACACCATGAAGTGCGGTACTGATGGGCCCAACAACATTCCGAATGGATTGCTCATTTTGGCATTATGTTCTATTCACCGATGAGTGTCGCATATACCTTCAACCAGACAATCGTCGGAGACGTGTGTGGAGGCAGCCCAGTCAGGCTGAACGCCTTAGACATACTGTTCAGCGAGTGCAGCAAGTTGGAGGTTCCCTGCTGTTTTGGGGTGGGATTATATGGGGCCGAAGTTCGGCCTGGTAGTCATGGAAGGCGTCGTAACGGCTGTACGATACGTGAATGCCATCCTCCGACCTATATTGCAACCATATCGGCAGCATATTGGCGTGGCATTCGTCTTCATGGACGACAATTCGCGCCCCCATCGTGCACATCTTGTGAATGTCTTCCTTCATGATAACGACATCGCTCGACTAGAGTGCCAGCATATTCTCCAGACATGGACCCTATCGAACATGCCTGCGATAGATTGAAAAGGGCTGTTTATGGACATCTACGCTGAATCGCCGTTGAGGAGTAGGACAATCTGGACCAAAGTGTCTTGATGAACTTGTGGATAGTATGCCACGACGAATACATACCTCTGAATGTCTCGCTGTATGGTGTTCTTTTTTTTTTTTTTGTTTGTTTGGGGAAGGAGACCAGACAGCGAGGTCATCGGTCTCATTGGATTAGGGAAGGACGGGGAAGGAAGTCGGCCGTGCCCTTTCAAAGGAACCATCCCGGCATTTGCCTGGAGCGATTTAGGGAAATCACGGACAACCTAAATCAGGATGGCCGGACGCGGGATTGAACCGTCGTCCTCCCGAATGCGATTTCAGTGTGCTAGCCACTGCGTGTATGGTGGTACAACATGAAATGTGTGGTTTTCATGAGCTATAAAAAGGGTGGAAATGATGTTTATGTTGATCTCTATTCCAATTTTATGTACAGGTTCTGGAACTCTCGGAGCCGAGATGATGCAAAACTTTTTTGATATGTGTAGAAACTAACATTTTTTTTTAACAGGAGTACTTATTTTAGTCATGGTTGTATAATCTGACAGAGAAACTACTACGTGTAAACAATGATAAATACTGGCGTTAAACGACTGGATATGACTTCTGGACTTGAAGTTCATTGTGCATCTTATAGTGAGGAAGAGGGTCATCATTTGTGGCTGAAAGTGGTCTATTTTCTTTCCGCGTTGCAAGAAAATCTATTGTCACGTACGTAACACTGACCACAATGGAAAACATTAACTAATCCTACAATGTAGTATATCATTCGTGTATGCACTCATGACAAAGTCTTATATAAAAAATAAGGAAAACAATTGCCTAAGACAAAAGTGCTGGAGGTTGAGGTTACTGTGCCTGATTATCTATGCTACGAGGTACTACGATAATCATGCTGCTGAACGCCCTGAACCACCATCGTTATAAAGGCCGCGAATATTTTTAAGTGCTGGAACAACAAAAAAATAAATATGAGAAACATTTTACGTTTTTACGTTTGTTGAAACAGAAGTTTCGTTTTCGATTATTACGAGGCTAATCCCAAAAGTAGGGTATCCTATAAGTACATAGACCTGTTTATTTCTACAATGGTTTACATCAGTTTAGAGCTTGAATATTTAGCTATTTTTCGACATAATCACCATTTCTGTCGGTGCATTTTTGTAGACGCTGTGGCAGTTTTTGTATGTCCATGTCATACCAGCTCGCCGCCATGCTGTTCAGAAAGTTATGAACCTCTTCTTTCACCTCGTTGTCGGACTTGAATCGCTTTCCAGTCAAATGTTCTTTTAACTTAGGGAACAGGTGATAGTCACTGGGCCTCAAGTCAGGGCTATAGGGTGAGTGGGTGATTATGTTCCACTGAAACTGTTGCAGGAGAGCAACGGTTTGCCGAGCCATGTGTGGGCGAGCGTTGTCATGGAGAATGTGTACGTCCTTGCTCAACACTCCTCTTCTCCTGGTCTGAATCGCCCGTTTGAGTTTTTTCAGAGTTTCACAGTACCTGTCAGCGTTAATTGTGGTCCCAGTGGGCATAAAGGCGACCAGCAATACCTCTTTCCGATCCCAAAAAGCGGTTGTCACGACATTACCGGCAGACTGTGTTTGTCTGAATTTCCGCGGCTTCTGCGAAGAAGGATGGCGTGATTGTTGCCTGGTCTCAGATGTAAAGTGATATGCCCAGGCTTCGTCACCCGTGACAATTGAGTCCACAAAGTTGTCCTGTTCGGCTGCAAGGCGGTGAAGAAACGCTCGGGAAGCATCAACTCATTGCCGCATATGGTCCTCAGTCAGCATGCGTGGCACCCATCTTGCCCACACCTTCCGGTAGTTCAATGCTTCCGTTAAAATTCTGTGAGCGGTGCTTCGGGAAACCTCAGGAACCAACGTGCAGAGATAATCCAGGATGATCCGCCGATCTTCACGCATCCTTTGCTCAACCTTCATCTCCTCAGAAACTGACGGTCTCCCGCTCCTTTGTTCGTCGTGAATTTCGGTCCGACCAGCTGCAAACTCTCTACACCACTTACGAACATTTTTGACATCCATGCACTACTCACCATACATTTCCGTCAATTGGCGATGGATTTCAATCGGGGCAGTGCCCTTTGTGTTCAAAAACCGAATAGCAACGCGCATTTCGCACTTGGCGGTAACATCCAACGGGAGCTCCATTCTCAACGGCTGCCAAGCCAAGACTGAGCGCCTCAGCGCTGCGTGCGCATATTTACACACAGTGCGTGAAGCATTCTTCATAACAGTGTGACCAACTGCCACACAAACAGAGTTCTGTACTTATAAAGAAATAGGAGACCTTACTTTTGGGATTACCCTCGTATATTCGCAAGATGTTTTCAAACGCAGAAATTTAAAACAAAGTTGTGGCTGTTTGCTGCCATACGTTACAACTAATTTATATTTCATATCAACAGCGGCTGCGCCAATGTTTGACAGAAAATTTATTAATTTCTTCGTGTCAGGTATCACAGTCGTGTACAACTGTTTTAAAAAACCAGATATTTGCCAAAACGAGAGAAGTATTCCTGCAGGAAAAAATTATTCAATACTTTCGGCGAAAATGTTGTCATTTTTTAGTGAACAATAAAACCGTTTTACTGTAACTAATAGTTAAACAAGGCGTCAAGAAGACAATTTAAAAATCAATTAGAAACGATCACACAGTTTCTTGTTGACGGAACGAGTCGCACAGTAATAATAATAAGTACTCTAGCACTATCGTTCCGTGAGTACGGAGTATCACTGATTGCCGGACGAAATGCTTTGACCTGTTGTTTCTTGTCAACGAAAGTGTGAAAGTAACGACACCTTACCAAAAAGGTGTGCACCAGCAGAAGAACCCTCAGCAACGCTCAGGGTAACCTGAAAACAGTCCTAAACTTCTGATTCTTTCATCCACTGTAAGAAATCCGGTGGCGCTTTTCAAAACGATTACTTTTCTATTGTATCACTAAATTCCTCACGCAAGTTTCCTAGCAGGTGCACGACAGCTGTCTCCGCCCGCACTAGAGATAAGCTGGCGAAAAATGTGAATGGGGTCAAGCATTGTGTGGAGAATGGCAGAAGTGATTCAGGTCCGGGCTAACGCCCCGGCGCCGCGGGTGTGACTATATAAGCAGCGGCGGGTGCACGGCGGTCAGAAACCAGCCAACACCACCGCAGCAATGGAGTGCAAGGTGAGCGAGCCCACACTGTTTACTCGTACGCGTGAACGCGGTAGTCACCGAGATTAAGTTCAAACGCAGTCTACCGGGAAGCGACTTAGAACAGGTCCACACTGAACGTGCGGCACAGCTGTTCGTAAAATAACAGTAAGGTCAGAGTCAAAACGCAATGAAAATACTCAGAGAGCTCTTGCGAATTTCCGAATTCGTGAATTTTTTTCATCTCAAAATTCTACGTTTTTGTGTTGTGCTTATTCGGTGGCACGATATCTATGCAAATGTGTCACAAACATGCAGAACTGAACAGCATGATTTGAGCCTGTCAGTTCATCCACAGATCGCCATGTGAAATGTAGGTTCTACGCTACTTATTCCACAACATAGATAAGCGGATCATTCGCAACATTTTAATCGAAAATAATGCGAAATTTTAGTTGCTATTACGCCATCGCCCTTCTCAACACGCGTCTTCACCCTGACTCTGGTGAAGGACTAAGTAAATAAAATTTTTTGTTGTTGTCGGTATTCAGAAATACAGCAATTTTGTTGTTCTGTAGAATACAGGACTTGAGTGTAAGTACGAAATAGAGATTACGTGAATGTTTTGCCCCATGACGTTATGTCCACAAGCTTTACAGTAAGGTGTTGAATTTACCATGCAGACACTCGAATGGTTGATCTGTCATGATTACAGCGAACCGACTTTTAGGCAACTCTGCTAAAAGAAATTTCTTCGAGCACTTCACATAGTTGTCTACGAAACGTGGTACGTGTTGAAAATTTTATGTTTCTAGTGACATGTCGGGATAAAGGTTGTGTATGAAAATTATTTAGAACTAGTTACGAAGTCGGCTTCTCTTTTCTTTTTCCATTCAGTTCTACTTTGCATAGAGAGATTACTTGCAATCATCAACAAAGGAGGTTGGTGTGGATACTATGATTACATTTTCTCTGGAAATATTTCTAATTCTGAGGAAACAAGTTTAATTCTTAGCGAATATGTAACAGATCATGCAGTGTTTCCCCTTCCAAAAAATGACTACGTATATTGAAAACAAACACTCACAATTCAGTAGTAATGAAACTTATTACTATTTTCGGATGCAAGTGTATTGTAGAAGAAGAACGTAAACCAATCATGGCATTTCGTGGTAATTATAGGAGTTTTTTTTTCAGATGTAGCTTTCACCGACAACAGAATAATTTAGACGGTAATGATGGAATCCATGAAGGATGTAGACACCGATTTGCCATAGTTGCGTCCTGGAAACCAACCTGTCGTTCATGTGAAGTAACTCACGCAGAGTGGAGTTTAGTGCTGTAGTATCCATTAGGATTGTAAACCCGATTACCCAAACAGTTCTACACTGAACGTGCGGCACAGCTGCACCACTGAACTTGTTATCCAGTGCTTCCCAAATTTGCCATGAAGACACCTCTGCGTCGTAGGGCAACTGAAATCATTCCCGACCAGAACTTTTAATACGATCACTACTAGATTTTTGTAGTAGACCCATCGAATTACTATTATCGACTACATGTTCACAAAGCTTTCGTTATTTAGAAAATAGCTAAGAAACTACAAAGCTTTTTTCCAATAGACCAACTAGTTAGCCACTATAAATTACGATATCAGCATACATGTCTTGAAATTTTGTGTATTTTTAGAACTCAGGGAGGGAAGGACGCTTGTGTTAATATTTTTTCGTTGTGAAGAGAGGAACGTACAATCACTTTTTATATTTTATCCATTACAAATGATTGGTGAAATCCTCCCACGTAAAAACAGTGAGTTTGTTTGTCAAATAACCTTTTATGTTGTCAGTAACGATTTTCTTTTTATTCTTTCCTAGTACGACGCGTTTTGGGAAATGATTTCCATTTTAAGTGCGTTTCTTTGTGCTACGCCATTTATTCGTGAAGTTTTCGATGTCTGAGATGCTGCGGTGTAATATTGTCTTAACTGTAATATAAACACGTGCAGTTTCTACTTAATGGTCGATCTTTGTATAAAACTGATGGCGAATTTGGGAAGGACTTCTACTTACGGTTTTTATGTGGTCCACTTGTGCAGATACTCGCGCGTATTAAACATCACACACAATTTTCTGTGAAAATACACAACGATAGTAGGAAACGTACAAAACAAAACAGTTACGAAGATATTATTACATACAATAAACAGGGATAACTCCATAGGTCGTCCACAGAGTATGATATTCTTTCGTACAGAGGTAACAAGGTATTTATCTTAATAATCTGGATCGTCATTGGCAGATTTAAACTGTGTGCCGGGCCGAGACTCGATGCGTGGTAGAGCGCTTGTCCGCGAAAGGTAAAGGTCCCGAGTTCGAGTCTCGGCCCGGCACACAGTTTTAATCTGCCAGGAAGTTTCATATCAGAGCACACTCCGCTGCAGAGTGAAAATCTCATTCTGGATCGTCATTGCTTATACATATTTACACTGGTACTCATTTCAATGTATCGCTATTTTTACTGAGCTACAGTATTGAAGCATCTGTGGCTTTAGCTGCATCTTTTTCCAGTCTTTCCTTTAATGGGTCGTCTTTAGATTTTTTGTGATCTGAGTATATCTACAGTTTTCCCAACAGATCCATTTTATGACCTTTACTTAGCCGGTGGACTGCTTTGACATTTTTATCTGCTGTTCTGAATGGACGCCTTTTACTGTAGATGCAGCCGGCTATATAATACGTTCTGTGTATAGGTTTCAACGTGCTCTGGTGAGGAAATCTCGGCCTGTTTCTCCTAGGCAGAAGAAGAAGCGTTCCTAGCACGTTAGTTTGTATATTCCAGAATGTTAATATGGGTCATGATTACACTTTATGTGAAGTGTTGGCAGAAGAGCCAACACTGTGTTGCGAGAGGAGGCCGAAATGCACGTGTTTAATTACACGCTGACTGGCGCGAGGTCTGGAACAGTTAAGGGAATTAATAGTAGCAAATAAAGTACGTAGTTGATATAATACTTAAGTTTAATCCATAATTGTAGAACATCTCTCGTTACGGTACATGCTTCACAATATTAATTATCAAATGCTATGGCGCCTTGCTAGGTCGTAGCAAATGACGTAGCTGAAGGCTATGCTAACTATCGTCTCGGCAAATGAGAGCGTATTTGTCAGTGATCCATCTCTGGCTAAGTCGGCTGTACAACTGGGGCGAGTGCTAGTAAGTCTCTCTAGACCTGCCGTGTGGTGGCGCTCGGTCTGCAATCACTGACAGTGGCGACACGCGGGTCCGACGTATACTAATGGACCGCGGCCGATTTAAAGGCTACCACCTAGCAAGTGTGGTGTCGGGCGGTGACACCACATTATGTTATATATTTATTTCTGTAGTAGTTTATTATACGTAGACAATCAAATTTTTATTTCATGGTTTTTGAAGATATTTGCAGTCTTTTGTGGTATTTTGTCAATGTGTGGGATGTTTTTATCTTTACCTTCTGTGGTGTGGTATGTGTCTGGGTTTTTCTCTTCGTAGTACTTGAGGTCTGAATTTACCGTAAAGAGCCCTGTGTTTGCAGCTGATCGTTCTGTCCGTCGTGATGGCGGTGGCGCACGCCGGGTACCTGGGTGCTCCCGCAGTCTACGCCCCTGGCGCGCCGCTGGCTGCCCGGGCCTACGCCGCCCCTGCCTATGCCGCCCCCCTCGCCAGAGCCTACGCCGCCCCCGTCGCCAGGGCCTACGCCCCAGCAGTGGCCGCCCCCGCCGCCGTCGCTGCCGAGTACGACCCGCACCCCGAGTACAGCTTCGCATACAACGTGCAGGACGCCCTCACCGGTGACTCCAAGACCCAGCACGAGAGCCGCAGCGGAGACGTCGTCCAGGGCAGCTACAGCCTGGTCGAGCCCGACGGCTCCGTCCGCACCGTCGACTACACCGCCGACCCCGTCAACGGCTTCAACGCCGTCGTGCACAAGGAGGCCGGCGCCCACCCCGCACCTGCGATCGCCGCCCCCGCCTACGCCGCCCCCATCGCCAGGGCTGCCTACGCTGCCCCCATCGCTAGGGCTGCTTATGCTGCTCCTGCCCTCGCATATGGAGGTGCTTACCACGGCTAAGCTGTCAAGACATTTGCTTGACGCCTCACATTTTGTACAAACCGCATTATTTATATCTGTATGTCCAGCATGCAAATAAATATTTAATCACACAGTCTTTATTTATTCCTCCTTTTATTCAAACTACATCTGTGAAATGTTTGATTAAAGCTGTGAGTGTCTGCACTAATGGCGCTAAAATTCAGCCAAGCACACTGAGTCACTTCTTCACTAACAAAGTGTATCATACTACGTCAATGTGACGTCCCTTAGTGAAGAGCCAGTTCACCCACACTCCTTTTGGAACTATGTATGGTATTTGCGTTAAAATAGTCTCAGGACTGTTGACGTTTGTCAGTCTGAAACAAAAACATTTCTCCACGACACTTCATCCAAGTTTTCATGCAACGCACGATAAATTCACTACATAGCATTCTTCAAAACAAAACAAAAAAATGTTTATTATTACTTTTATCCCAAACGGAATACATAACCTACAATATATTGTTTTCACTAACAAGACTAAAAAAATGGTTCAAATGGCTCTGAGAACTATGGGACTTAACTTCTGAGGTCATCAGTCCCCTAGAACTTAGAACTACTTAAACCTAACTAACGTAAGGACATCACACACATCCATGCCCGAGGCAGGGTTCGAACCTGCGACCGTAGCAGGCCGCGCGGTTCCAGACTGTAGCGCCTAGAACCGCTCCGTCACTCCGGCCGGCTTACAAGACTAAATACTGAAGCACCTCGAAGTGATGCCTTTTTTAATGATGTGCTTGGAAAGTTCTAAGTTTCCATGGCATACTTATCAAAAAGACACTTTCCAGTTCTCTGTGTTTACGTTTGGACAAGTTTCATTCCAGAATGTGATCAGTTGGTGGTGCAACCCAATTTTGCAGCACAGTCTTATGTTCTGTGAGGCACTGAATCAGCAAGTGCCTGGATTACTTCCTGAAGAATACATCTTTTCCTTACCGGAAAGGAAGAGTCATAGTTAGGGGTGGTTAATAGAAGTTTTGCAGTAGTCTAACCAATGCGTACTCCGCATATCCAGTATCTACTAGGTCTGGGACCTGCCAAGCCACAGCAAAATTAGAACATATTCATCGCAGATGCTTCCACAAGCGCCATGGTCATTCTTCTGCTTAGGCATCTATTTTCAATCAACAGGGAGCCAGCCACTGCGTTGAGAACAGTGTGAAAGTGTGAAGAAAAGTCATTATGCCTTCAGCAATGGATGGTGGTGATTGAAGGTTAAGGACCATAGCTCTCCATACTACCACGTCTGGTTCAGTTCTGTGTGTCTCTAGACTACCAACGGGAATGGTAGTGACGACCGCTGAAGCCGAGGAAAGACTGCGATACTTCAGCTTAGTGTGACGAACTCCCTTTGGCTTCTGTGTTCTGAGATTAGTGAGATATTCACTGTAGGAACAGTCAGCAAAATTTTTGGATACAAACAAATAACAGTTGTTAGTCGCGTGACGTGTAATGTTACAGACTCTTAAATTAACGCTGCTGTCGCCCGCAAGTGTGATCTCCAGATTGTTGGCTATTGGCTCGATCAGATTCCTTTATTTCATCACAGTTGCCACAAAAGTTCTACATTTGAACCAAGGCACATGTCGCGCTGGACTGGGCGTGTTCAGTACGGACTAGGCATCAGTGCAGGTTGTTTACGCGTAGAGCACACTTCATATTTGCATTCAGAGACAAAGGTCGACGTGCAATGAAAGACCTAAGAGCGTTCGAAAGAGGGCAGATTGTGGGGGCCCCTATTAGCTGGAGCATCAGTAACCGAGATGACCAACTTAGCGAATGTTTCAAGAGCAACTGTTTCAACAGTCATGACAGCCCACACAAAACAAGGAAAGACATCATCGTGTAAACGTAATAGTGGGCGCAAATCAAAACTAAATGACAGAGATCGCCGTACGCTAACACGAACTGTGTCAAAAGAACACTAAGTTACGGTGGCTAAACTGACTGCAGAGCCCAATAGCCGTCTTCGAGACCCCGTATCTATCGACACTGTCAGCCGAGATCTCCATAAAGCGAATATTCACGGACGAGCTGCTATACCGAAACCATTAGTGACGACAACCAACGCATAAAAGCGTGAAACACGTTGTCAGGAGCATAAATCCTGGACAGCTGGTCAGTGAAAACACGTCATATGGCCCGACGAGTCAACGTCTTCGTTATTTCCAACATCGGGCCGTGTTTATGTCTGGAGAACGCCAAAAGAAGCTTACAATCCTGATTGCTTGATGCCAACGGTTAAGCAAGGGGGTGGAAGTATGACGGTGTGGGCAGACATATGGTATTCTGCTTGTCCCATCATTGCTCTCAAAGGCCGTGTTACAGCCATCGATTAAGTGAACATTTTAGGTGATCAAGTGCACCCCATGATTCAAATGTTGTTCTCCAATAATGATACCATATTTCAGGACGATAATGCACCCATGCACCCATTCAAACAGCCATGACAGTACAATCGTTGTATGAGGAGCATGCAACTGAACTGCAGCGTCCTCTCTGGCCAGCACAGCTCCCAGATTTGAACATTGTTGAACCCTTATGGACGGTGTTTGATCGCAAACTCCGGAGCAGATTTTCGCCCCCTTCACCAATACAGTAGTTAGAAGAGCTTCTGATCGAGAAGTGGCATAATATTGTACTGAAGGCTATACAAACATTGTATGAGAGTATTCCAATACGAATTGCAGCTGTATTACGGGCAAATGGAGGTCCAACCCCTTATTAATAAGCCTCTGCCAAGTAAGTACAGGTGTTCACATTATTTTGCCTATCCCCTGAACAAAATAGCAGTGTGTATGTTGTAAAAAGCCATTTTTACATAAAACACATAGGAATATTTAGCACTTTATTAACTGTTCGAATGCAATCTGTGATTCTTGAATTCAAGAAATTTTGACACGTACAGTTGTGTACTAATTTCTATGCATTGTTTACGAATAATCCTATGGCCATACCACATCACTGAAGAGATCTTAATTAGAATAATCCAGTAGTTCATACGAGATACATCACCGTATCCGAAACCAGACAGCCATCTTGTATGCTAACAGGACGTACGTTAATTAACAAATAATCCAGCTACAAGTAGAGGTTTTAATTCGAAAACATAATCACATTATTCTGAAAATATTCGTTCGGATATCACAACAGTCTTCGGGAGACAATCAGCTAATGGAGAATGACTGATGTACTTACATTTTTGTATAGGAGTATAGACAGCCCACAGCTCAGACTCATCTTATATTTCTCAGAGTAATCAGCTAAAGCAAAACGGCCACTTCATGTCCTTGCTAGTTAATTATTCCCGTAAAGTAATACTGAATTTTCAACTTGATGATGTCAAATAACTAACTATGTTTTTATGTTTCACTATCATTCCATTAGGACTTTCTCTCTACTGCCAAACTATGAATTTAGTGAAAACGTCAGTTTGCTACCGTTATGAATAGATGTTGATACTTGTCTAGACGTATAATAGCGTAACATCTGTCGAATACGTTCCTTAAATTTGGTGCATATATAAATGGGCGTCACTGAAGTAACCAGCAAAGTGACGTCACTATATCCCGTCGACGACGAAATGATTAGGGACAAAGTGAAGTGCAAGCCGGGACGGGACGAGGATAGTCAAGGAAATCAGCTACATCCTTTGCAACACGAAACATAAATCGCTCCTCGGTGAGCCCTCAAAATTCCTGTAACATCTTGAGGGGTGACTCTACAGTGTGTTGGAATTATTATGGAGAGATGCTACCCCATACACCTTGCACTGCTACTCACAGTCATTCACGTGTAGTTGATGCTGGGTTCGTAGAAGGTAGCACTGGTATCGACAGCATCGCAGAAATACTCGATTGTGTGATATGGAGTGGTCAACAGAGGGTCGCGAATTCATTAGTAGTGTTTACCGAGCCACTTACGTGCAACTGAAGACCAATGACTTGTTGTAACTGTCAATTTGAAAGTTTCTACAACACAACTTTTATTTACTTGAGTCTACGTGGAAATGACTGAATAACAACGAAAAGTCACAATCACAAAGCCAGTAAGAATTTCCTACTAGACGCAACAAAAGATAACTTCTAAGTTTCCCTCAAGAGTCCATGGTGACACACATACACTTAATTTCAAGTCCTATTCTGATGGTGAAGACGTAGTCTTCCGTGGAGACGTCCTTAAGGTCGGTATTCGGCGTGAATTGACGTCCGGTGCTGGTTCTAGCCTTTAAATAGTATTGGACAGCCAATCAGATGTTGGTGTAGTAATACTTCCTGCAGGCCATCTTCAACTCCCTCTGCAGGAAGTAGTACGCGGAAGGTCTGTTTCCAAAACAGCCAATGTTTACCATTGCTAACACCTTGGGCATAGAGAACCTCGGTCCTGTGTTGCCGGCCCCCAGGAGCTACCTTGGTGACGGCGTAACATGACTAATGCACTGTCTCCATCAGAGTATTTTAACGCCTGGTGCACATGGTCTATAAGAATGACTACGTAACATCGGTACATGCTACACGCAACTACTATTTTACGATCCAGTGACAATGTTCGCAGATCAATTACAGTCAATGAATCCTGTATCGACATGTCAGCAAAGCGACACGAGTCGGTGGTTGGCAGCTAAAGGCAATGTGTCGCACATGTCAGCGTAATGTGTTAATAGAAATGGGTTCTTAAAGCTCCACATTATTCAAAACGATGTCGATCTGGCTCACAACAAACCGCCGATCGTCCGGTAGCGCTATGCGCAGGTGGTGTGGCGTCCAGTCAGCAAACTCCTGTGGTCGTCCGGTGCTCTGTTACCTCATGTGATAACGTTACCTCTGCAATACTTAATACGCAACCTATGCACTATTTACTGTATTCGAGAGTTGAAACCCCACTTCCCATTGGGAATAACTGCCGTTCTGCTGTTAGGATTTAAATTCCAATATGGAGTAGTTTCCAATCGTCTTCGTCGTTGCCTTCTCTGCCAGTCTTCGCTACGTGTCATTGCCTTCCCCGCCAGCTCTCGCCAGCCGTCATCACTTTCGTTACCAGTCATCATCTTCGCATCGTCATCTCGCCCTCGCCACTGATCATTGCCAAGCGCATCTTCACTGCTAGTCTTTGCCACCATCAAGGTCATCGTAGTTTCATCGCCTGTTTGTCATCGCCGCGGCCTTCATCCTTTGATCGCCGCCACCTCATCACGCCTGACATACTCATAGGTGCTTCCATCCCTGCCACATCGGAGACATTCTCATCGTTCACAACTTCACCACAGATCGTCACCGTCGTCCCAGCGCCACCTCGGTGGATGCTCACTGCAGTCAACGCCATTTATCACTTTCATCTTCATGAACAAACCTTCTGCACCATTATCTACACCTCTCCATCTCCTGCTCCTATTGTCACCATATGGAGCATGTCTTTTAATCCACCCTTCCACATCTACCTCCCTTTACTTACCATATCCTGTCCTACCACAGCAGTTAAACATGCTTCTGTCCCCAGCTCCCCCTACCTTTTCCTTTTCAGCCACGACTCACCAGCCACCTCCACTCTTGCCGTACGTGTCATCGCCCACTGAGTAACAGTTGCAACAGATAATGTCACAAGTATCATCTTATTGAGCCTCACTGCACTGACAAACACCAGCCATGCTCAAGGCCTGCTTAACTCCCAAGTGACCATCAACAACATCACATCCCGCCAACTCCCATCTCACAACTACCTTTCCCTCCAACAGCCGTTACAAAACCTACAAAACGGCAACCAATGTCGTCTCTCCTCCTCCCACGCCTAAAAATCCACAAAACGAAACAAAACGAACATGATGACACTCAGCATATGGATACAACTCCTCCTTCTCCAAGTTCTTACTCTACCATCCACAGCTTCATCCTCTCCAACACTGACCAAAAATTCCTTATATCCGAATCCCTCACACTAGAAATCAAAAAATACCTACCAAGCCTCCATATCCAACAAATCATCCCAAGAAATGATTATGTCTTACTAAAGTCCTTAAACCCCAAACTTCCGTACTGCCCTCGTCTCCAAAATTCCCTGCATTATCATTGGTCCCAAAGCTTCCTTAACAAGTCTCGCCACCACATCCATGGCCAAACAACCTCAACCTCCCTGCCATCCTCCCACCCTCACAAAAATGATCATAGACATTGACCTTGGAATTTGATCCCAAGTAGGGAAGTGACATCTGAGCTGAACAACCAACTTGATTTAGTGCTTCAAAAAGCCCTATGCATCAATTATGAACTGCCCCACTCACCTTGTCCATGTCTTTTCTGAATCTGCCGCCATTATGGACCTTCTCCTTAAAGTGAGAGCTTTGATCTACTATCACTGACACAAGGTCTAACATTCAATATCGCATCCTACGTGCTACTGCACCATTATCTACACCTCTCCATCTCCTGCTCCTATTGTCACCATATGGAGCATGTCTTTTAATCCACCCCTCTACATCTATCTCCCTTTAATTACCATATCCTGTCCTACCACAGCAGTTAAACATGCTTCTGTCGCCAGCTCCCCCTACCATGGACCTTGCCGTTGGTGGGGAGGCTTGCGTGCCTCAGCGATACAGATAGCCGTACCGTAGTTACAACCACAACGATGGGGTATCTGTTGAGAGACCAGACAAACGTGTGGTTCCTGAAGAGGGGCAGCAGCCTTTTCAGTAGTTGCAAGGGCAACAGTCTGGATGATTGACTGATTTGGCCTTGTAACAATAACCAAAACGGCCTTGCTGTGCTGGTACTGCGAACGGCTGAAAGCAAGGGGAAACTACGGCCGTAATTTTTCCCGAGGGCATGCAGCTTTACTGTATGATTAAATGATGGTGGCGTCCTCTTAGGTAAAATATTCCGGAGGTAAAATAGTCCCCCATTCGGATCTCCGGGCGGGGACTACTCAAGAGGATGTCGTTATCAGGAGAAAGAAAACTGGCGTTCTACGGATCGGAGCGTGGAATGTCAGATCCCTTAATCGGGCAGGTAGGTTAGAAAATTTAAAAAGGGAAATGGATAGGTTAAAGTTGGATGTAGTGGGAATTAGTGAAGTTCGGTGGAAGGAGGAACAAGACTTCTGGTCAGGTGACTACAGGGTTATAAACACAAAGTGAAAAAGGGGTAATGCAGGAGTAGGTTTAATAACGAATAGGAAAACAGGAATGCGGGTAAGCTACTACAAACAGCATAGTGAACGCATTATTGTGGCCAAGATAGATACGAAGCCCGCACCTACTACAGTAGTACAAGTTTATATGCCAACTAGCTCTGCAGATGACGAAGAAATTGAAGAAATGTATGATGAAATAAAAGAAATTATTCAGATAGTGAAGGGAGACGAAAATTTAATAGTCATGGGTGACTGGAAATCGAGTGTAGGAAAAGGGAGAGAAGGAAACGTAGTAGGTGAATATGGATTGGGGCTAAGAAATGAAAGAGGAAGCCGCCTGGTAGAATTTTGCACAGAGCACAACATATTCATAGCTAACACTTGGTTTAAGAATCATGAAAGAAGGTTGTATACATGGAAGAACCATGGAGATACTAAAAGGTATCAGATAGATTATATAATGGTAAGACAGAGATTTAGGAACCAGGTTTTAAATTGTAAGACATTTACAGGGGCAGATGTGGACTCTGACCACAATCTATTGGTTATGACCTGTAGATTAAAACTGAAGAAACTGCAAAAAGGTGGGAATTTAAGGAGATGGGACCTGGATAAACTGAAAGAACCAGAGGTTGTACAGAGTTTCAGGGAGAGCATAAGGGAACAATTGACAGGAATGGGGGAAAGAAATACAGTAGAAGAAGAATGGGTAGCTTTGAGGGATGAAATAGTGAAGGTAGCAGAGGATCAAGTACGTAAAAAGACGAGGCCTAGTATAAATCCTTGGGTAACAGAATAAATATTGAATTTAATTGATGAAAGGAGAAAATATAAAAATACAGTAAATGAAGCAGGCAAAAAGGAATACAAACGTCTCAAAAATGAGATCGACAGGAAGTGCAAAATGGCTAAGCAGGGATGGCTAGAGGACAAATGTAAGGATGTAGAGGCTTATCTCACTAGGGGTAAGATAGATACTGCCTACAGGAAAATTAAAGAGACCTTTGGAGATAAGAGAACCACTTGTATGAACATCAAGAGCTCAAATGGAAGCCCAGTTCTAAGCAAAGAAGGGAAAGCAGAAAGGTGGAAGGAGTATATAGAGGGTCTATACAAGGGCGATGTACTTGAGGACAATATTATGGAAATGGAAGAGGATGTAGATGAAGATGAAATGGGAGATACGATACTGCGTGAAGAGTTTGACAGAGCACTGAAAGACCTGAGTCGAAACAAGGCCCCTGGAGTAGACAACATTCCATTGGAACTACTGACGGCCTTCGGAGAGCCAGTCCTGACAAAACTCTACCATCTGGTGAGCAAGATGTATGAAACAGGCGAAATACCCTCATACTTCAAGAAGAATATAATAATTCCAATCCCAAAGAAAGCAGGTGTTGGCAGATGTGAAATTACCGAACAATCAGTTTAATAAGCCACAGCTGCAAAATACTAACACGAATTCTTTACAGACGAATGGAAAAACTAGTAGAAGCCGACCTCGGGGAAGATCAGTTTGGATTCCGTAGAAATACTGGAACACGTGAGGCAATACTGACCTTACGACTTATCTTAGAAGAAAGATTAAGGAAAGGCAAACCTACGTTTCTAGCATTTGTAGACTTAGAGAAAGCTTTTGACAATGTTGATTGGAATACTCTCTTTCAAATTCTAAAGGTGGCAGGGGTAAAATACAGGGAGCGAAAGTCTATTTACAATTTGTACAGAAACCAGATGGCAGTTATAAGAGTCGAGGGACATGAAAGGGAAGCAGTGGTTGGGAAGGGAGTAAGACGGGGTTGTAGCCTCTCCCCGATGTTATTCAATCTGTATATTGAGCAAGCAGTAAAGGAAACAAAAGAAAAATTCGGAGTAGGTATTAAAGTCCATAGAGAAGAAATAAAAACTTTGAGGTTCGCCGATGACATTGTAATTCTGTCAGAGACAGCAAAGGACTTGGAAGAGCAGTTAAATGGAATGGACAGTGTCTTGAAAGGAGGGTATAAGATAAACATCAACAAAAGCAAAACGAGGATAATGGAATGTAGTCGAATTAAGACGGGTGATGCTGAGGGAATTAGATTAGGAAATGAGACACTTGAAGTAGTAAAGGAGTTTTGCTATTTGGGGAGCAAAATAACTGATGATAGTCGAAGTGGAGAGGATATAAAATGTAGACTGGCAGTGGCAAGGAAAGCGTTTCTGAAGAAGAGAAATTTGTTAACATCGAGTGTAGATTTAAGTGTCAGGAAGTCATTTCTGAAAGTATTTGTATGGAGTGTAGCCATCTATGGAAGTGAAACGTGGACGGTAAATAGTTTGGACAAGAAGAGAATAGAAGCTTTCGAAATGTGGTGCTACAGAAGAATGCTGAAGATTAGATGGGTAGACCACATAACTAATGAGGAAGTATTGAATAGGATTGGGGAGCAGAGAAGTTTGTTCAAAAATGGCTCTGAGCACTATGGGACTCAACTGCTGAGGTCATTAGTCCCCTAGAACTTAGAACTAGTTAAACCTAACTAACCTAAGGTCATCACAAACATCCATGCCCGAGGCAGGATTCGAACCTGCGACCGTAGCGGTCTTGCGGTTCCAGACTGCAGCGCCTAACCGCACGGCCACTTCGGCCGGCAGAGAAGTTTGTGGCACAACTTGACCAGAAGAAGGGATCGGTTGGTAGGACATGTTCTGAGGCATCAAGGGATCACCAATTTAGTATTGGAGGGCAGCGTGGAGGGTAAAAATCGTAGGGGGAGACCAAGAGATGAATACACTAAGCAGATTCAGAAGGATGTAGGTTGCAGTAGGTACTGGGAGATGAAGAAGCTTGCACAGGATAGAGTAGCGTGGAGAGCTGCATCAAACCAGTCTCAGGACTGAAGACCACAACAACAACAACAACAACGTCCTACTGATACCAAAAAGCTCTATGTTACAATGACCACCTGACTGCACACTGTAAAAACCCACCTACCTGTCCACACTGCAAAGCCTCCCAATTTCTTAAACAGTGCCTTAATTTAGCATCCCCTCCTACCTGCAATGACTCCCACTCCCCATACTCTGCGAAATCCAAAACTAGGCCACAAACTACCAAACAAGAGCTCACTGTCCCAATCAGTCCCATTGATGCCGCTACTCATCCCCACAATTCCGTTCATCCAGTTCCCACTGCTGAAGATATTATCAAATTCTCTCAGTCATCCTCCAAAACATCCAGCCACCAGCCATTCCAATATCAACACACCCTCCAACAAATCTCCCTTGTCACCTTCTCCATCTTCCATCTCAAAACCCAAGCTACCTGCTCCTATAACCAGATCCATTTCATCTTTACCTCCCTTCACATCCTTGCCTGAATCTCCTCAGACCGCATCCACATAATTCACTCTTATCCCTTGTAATGGCGCAACAGCACTACACAATCCTGTACCACAAATGTCTGCTCCTTCCCCACCAGTAAACATTTTTTGATGCATAACATATCCCAACACAATGTCTATACATTCATCCTTAATGAAACATTCCTCCAACCCTATCACACCATCCAAACCTACCTCTATATCATCCACTGTATAGATAACCTCCTTCACCTGGCCAGAGGTGGAGTTGCATACTGACCACAACAAGAACGTCCCTTTTGGCCACAACCCTTATATAGTCCCACCAAACATTTTATCCTTACCCTTTTTTTCCAAACCCTAACCATTACCTGTGCCACCATCTAAATCTGATCTAATCACCTCCTCTGCTATGACTTCCTCATCTACATAGAGAGTACCTTTTCCACCTATATTGCTCCAGCTGAGCTCGATATCCATAGCAGATCCCTGGTAGAACTCCATCTGTGGCGTCAGTTTTCTGACTCCCTGTGAGGTGACATTGTTCCATCTCACACCAGACCCTTCTTTTCCGACTCCCTGTGAGGTGACATTGTTCCATCCCACACCATAGCCTTCCTGAAAGCAACACCATCGCCTCATGTCATCCCAGCATCTTCAAAACTTCCTTGGATACCTCACTGCAGAAGTCCTTGATACGATTGGAAGTGACCACTTTTCATTCACACAACGTCATCTCCATGCACCCCATCCTAATTTCCACCCAAGAGTTATCAACGACTACTTCCACGCTAACTGAAATGCCTGCTGGGAATCCACTGAAACTCAGATTGGAAAGCACCCCATGTCCTTCCACCAACCTGACGATATGGCTCATGCCTTATTCTTCCTGCAGCAGACCTTGTCAGACGCTAAGTTCACCCACACTAAGAACATATATCCTCACTGCACACCCTCTAGCCATAAGCCCTATTACTCCCCCAAGAATCCCATTGCATTTAACTCTCCTTTAGCAGTCTCGTGATCAGGATACACAAGCCACTGGAAAATACAGTGACACATCAGGAATTTATTAAACGCAAAAAAAAAAAAAAAAAAAAAAAAAAAAAAAAAAAAAAAAAAAAAAAAAAAAAACGCTGGGAATTACGCCAACCACGCACAAACTCAGCGCTACACTCACATTAACTCTTCCAAGTACTGGAAAGCATTCCATCGACTCACTGGCAATAACCCCACACCTAACTACCTGCTTCTCCATGACAACGATCTACATCTACATATATACTCCGCTAGCCATCAAGCGGTGTGTGGCGGATGGCACAATTCGCGCCAAAGTCATATTTCTCCCACCTGTTCCACTAGCGAATCGCGCGAGGGAAAACCGACTGTCTGAACGCCTCAGTACGAGCTCTTATTTTCCTTATCCTTGAATGGTGATCATTGCGCGATTTGAAAGTTGGTGGTAATAATACATGCTCTACATCCTCGGTGAAGATCGGGTTTCGGAATTTAGTGAGCAGCCCATTCTGCTTAGCGCGCCATCTGTCTGCAAGTGTGTCCCACTTCAAACTTTCAATGAGATTTGTAAATTGGCTAAATGTGCCAGTCACGAATCTTGTCGCTCTTCTTTGGACCTTCTCAATCTCTTGAATCAGACCCAACTTGTAAGGGTCCCATACAGACGAACAATACTCCAAGACTAGACGAACTAACGTATTGTAAGCTATTTACTTTGTTGAAGGACTGCATCGCTTCAGGATTCTACCAATAAACCGCAATCTAGAATTCGCCTTACCCGTTACTTGTGTATTCTGATCATTCCATTTGAGATCATTTCGAATAGTCACAACCAGATACTTGACGGACGTTTCCGCTTCCAAGACTGGGCATTCATTTTGTACTCGTACATTAATGGGGATTTTCGTCGTGTTATATGCAGTAGTTTACACTTACTAATATTGAGAGATAACTGCCAATCACTACACCACGCATTTATTTTCTGCAAATCCTCATTGATTTGTTCACAACTTTCGTGTGATACTACTTTCCTGTAGACTACAGCATCATCGGAAAACAGTCTCAGGGGGCTGTCAATACCATCAACAAGATCGTTTATGTAAATCGAAAAAGCAGATGACCTATTTCCCTGCCCTAAGGCACACTTGAAGTTACGCTTGTTTCTGTTGAAGTCACCCTGTTCTGGACGACATACTGCTTCCTGTCTGTTAGAAAACTTTCTATTCAACCACATATGTCATCGGATAGCCCGCAAGCGCGCACTTTTTGTAGCAAGCGACAGTGCGGAACTGAGTTGAACGCCTTTCGAGAAACATGGCATCAACCTGGGAGCCGGTATCTAGAGCCTGTTGTATATCATGCACAAAGAGGGCCAGCTGTGTCTCGCATGACCGCTGTTTCCGAAAACCGTGCTGGTTTCTGCAGATGAGCTTCTCAGAGTCTAGAAAGGCCACTATGTCTGAACACAAAATATGTTCCATGATACTACAACAAATCGATGTCAGTGAAATTGGCCGGTAATTAAGTGCATCCGATTTTCTACACTTTTTATAGATTGCTATGCCTGGACCTTCTTCCAGTCCCGTGGAACTTTCCACTGTACCAATGATCTCTGATAGATGATGGATAAGAATGGTGCTATATTCGTAGCGTAGTCAACATAAAATCTTACGGGGATACCGTCTGGGCCAGATGCCTTCCTGGCGTCTAAGAATCTTAACTGTTTTACAATCCCAGATACACTACACACTATGTCAGACATCCTTTCGTTTGTTCGATAATTGAAAGGGGAAATGGTGCCGCAGTCCTCTACCGTAAACGAGTTTTTGAAATCTAGGTTTTGAATTTCGGCCTTCTGTTTATCATCTTCAGTTACATTACCCATACTGTCATCAAGAGTAGGTATTGAATTATTTGTAGGATTCATAGATTTTACGTACGGCGAAAATTTTTAGGGTTATTTTTAGAATCTGCAGATAAAATATTGCTTTCAAAATCGTTAAAAGAATCTTTCATTGTCCTTCTGACAGCTGCTTTCATTTCGCATAATTTCTGTTTGTCAGCGGGGCAGTGACTGTGCAAAATTCTCTGCTTTCTCAGCAACTTCCTAATATGTTTGTTGTACCAAGGTGGATCGTTTCCCTCCCCTATACTTTTGCTAGGCACATACTTCTCTAGCACACAGTGGACAATACCTTCAAATTCCGACCAAAGATGCTCAATATCTTTGTGTACCGCGGTGAATGCTTGGAGCTGACTATGAAGCTATTCATTAATGATACTTATATTTACTTTCCCAAACAAGAAACCTCTACAGTGTTTCTTTGGATTTTTTAGCAGCTTCCACTGACATAGAAACCATAACGACATTATGGTCGCCAATACCTTCTTCTAGATTAACTTCCTCAAAAAGATCAGGTCTGTTTGTCGCCAAGATATCTAACATGTTCCCATATCGAGTTGGTTTTCTAACCAATTGCTCAAGGTTGTATGTTGAGAGCGCTCCTAGAATAACTTCACACGAATCTTTGCTTCTGCCCCCTGTGACATGTGTATGTTTTATTTCTAACAGAAAAGCCAAATACAGATTTTCAAAGACATAACTTTAAAAATGCTTTCACAATGAAATATTTTCATAAAACGTTTTACCTCCTATTTCACCCCCTTAGGGGCTGAATTTTCAAAAACAGAGAATCCAAAGACAAATTCTCATAGGTTTAGCTTCAAAAATGCTTGCACAGTAAAACACTTCCATAAAAACTCTCGTCCCCATTTCACCACCATAGGGGTTGAGTTTCCAAACACAGTGAAACACGTATTTTTTTTATTTCTAACTGAGAAGCCATATTTAAATTTTCATAAATTTAACTTAAAATTTTTTTTTTCATAAAAATTTTTTATCCCCTGTTCACTCCCCTAGGGGTTCACTTTGCAAAAATGCTGAAACACGTATTTTTTATTTGTAACTGAGATTAAAAATACTGTAGTAGTTCTCTAATAATGATATAGTTTAAAAAAAAAAAGCTTTCGCCTACATTTTCCCCTCCACATGGTCAAATTTTCAAAAATGCTGACAAACGTATTCTTTTATTTGTGACCGACAAACTAAATACTAATTTTCGTAGGTCTAGCTTCAAAATTGCTTTAATAGCGGCTTTTTGTTTTAAAAAAATTACCTTCATCCCCTATTGCACTCCATTGGATCCACACCTTCTCCAAATTTCAAGTTTCTATCCTTAGCGATTTGAGCTGGGCGATGATGAGTCAGTCAGTCAAGGCATTGCGTTTCATAATATAGAGATTACTTCCTCTCACACGTGTCTCGTGAATTGACCACGACGAGAAAATCAGATACATTAAAGCCCTTACGGAGCTTCACCGATAGCAAATCTTCCCATGTGCCATTCCTCAAATGAACAGGGAAGGAGAGAAAAAGATAGTGGGATCAGAAATACTTGCAGAGTAGAGATGTAGATGTAGATGAAGTTTCCATGTTCTAAGTGTAATGCTAATCTGAAAATTCAAAATATGAATTCCATATTGGCATCGTGAAATGATCTTGAATCTGTTTCAAAGTCACAAAGTGAGTGCAATAATTTTACTATTGTGAACGAAATTCACGAAGGGTGAAATGCCATTGCCTTACCGAATTCATTACCTCTCGCAGTGGGTTACATGTCTCGTTTAGTATTTATTCCAGAGAGATGGAAACTGTAATTACATATTTATTACAAACATCATTTCCATTCTTAAGGTATTTCCTTATTAGTACCAGTGTTGCCAATTTAGTGTATTTTATACTACAGCTGATGGTTTCCAAGCTCCATTTAGTGGCAAAATATTGCTGCTACTGGATATTATAGTGGTTTAGTAAAATTCAGTTTGTTAGTAAAAATGTGATCTCTCAACTATTAAGTTATTTATATGTTTCTAAATATGTTATTTCTGCTTTATTTAATTTCAGGTTTACTTAACTTTTACTGAAAAGAGAACAATGTGCATTAGAATGTGATATCAAACGAACCATCACACTCGATAGACTACATGCAAGGATTCCCTGTAGAATGAACAGTATTTAGTAGCACTTGGTTATAGTTCATTTCATTAGAGAAGGCGGCTTGCGCAGATGCAGGGAGTGCAGTAGCCGGTTTCAAACAATGGGTGCTCACTTGTTTCATTGTAGCTTCGAATAATCACGGAGCGTTTGCTGGCTCACGCAGGGTGCGTCATATCAGATTCACAGAAAAAGTTAATCGACTGCCGTCTTTCGTGGTGTCCACTATACAGTCGTAATTCTCTGCGTATGGTATTATTCACGACTTCTTTTGTGTATAACTATGCCGAAACTACAATATATGCCAGAGTTTCGGGATTCTTCGCTTCAAGACCCACAAAAATCATATGGCTCTGAGCACTATGGTTCTTAACTTCTGAGGTCATCAGTTCCCTAGAACTTAGAACTACTTAAACCTAACTAACCTAAGGACATCACACACACCCATGCCCGAGGCAGGAAACGAACCTGCGATCGTAGCGGTCTCGTGGTTCCTGACTGTAGCGCCTAGAACCGCTCGGCTACCCTGGCCGGCTCAAGACCCACATCTAAAAGATTGGCTTCAAGTTATTGAAAGTACTACGGGTCGGGTAGCGAAGTGCAAATTTTTTGGTACAATTTTAAGGAGTTACTATGGAGATTTGAAGTCTCATGGGATGTCAAAGCAGCATCTACAAAATAAATGGGTAAGCAACCTTTTTCCAATTTTATTAGTCATTCATTGATCAGTTTTACATCTTTGACCACTCTTTGACTAAGTAAATTGTTGCAGGTTGTAACTATGCAGTCTAAAATTGCTTTTAAGTCGGAGCCCATTGGGAATAAAAAAAAAAAAGGAAGAAGCGAGACTTGCATTATTCACAGCGATGTGACCATACGTGTAGTCGACCATTTGGGACAGGTAATTAATCACAGTCATAAAAAAGACATCGAAAAAGTTTAGCTGCACCGAACTAAATGCACCTCAGTTACAAAAAAACATGTTAGCACCGCATTTCACTGACGTTCTAAAACAGGATTGGAACGATCAGCCACTTAGCTAATTTATTGATGAATCTACTGATACTGCTGTGCATAAATACTTGGGACTGATTACAGTTTATTACAGTAAATAACACCTAAAACTGGTATCTACATACCTTGACCTTGCTGAACTGTACGAGTATAACGTTGAAGCTATTGTCTCTGCTATACAGAAGACATTTCAACGATTCGATTTGCGACTTGATAATTTAATGGACATTGGTACAGATAATGCCTCTGTCATGGTTGGAATAAATAACGAAGTATTTACAAACCTGAAAGAAGAGCCATCACACCTTATTTTCGTACGTTGGTTGTGCCATTCCTTGCAACTGCCTGTCTCAGCTGCTGGAAAATAATTTTTAACGATAAATTTGGAGTTTTTAATTAAAGAGACGTATGACTGGCTTAGTTGCTCCTCTTCCAGACAATCTTTATATAAGGAGGTATACAAAACCATCAACGATGGACAGAAACCGTTAAAAATAGTTCAAGCGTACCAGACAAGGTGGTTGTCAATAGAATCCGCTGTATCAAGAATATACTCGCAAAGGTCAGAGCTAAAAACACATTTTCCGTAGCTGAAGTGCGCGAAAAGTGTCACATGACTGAGTTATCGCACGCTATGTATGCGAACGAGATTAATTACACATATATTTCATTTTTATATCCAATATTAATTGAAATAAAGAGTTAATGGCGAAAGATACAGATCACACTAAACTCTTTGATGACTTCACCAACATGTCAGCGAAGTTACGTTATCTTCAAATAAAGTTGATATTTTTACTCAAAATATTTGTGATTTCGTCTAACTAAGATGTTATCTGGGCTTCCACTTTGAAAAGCAGTTGCTTGAAATGGTATAAAATGGATTACCAATGGAAGACGAAGAAATGTTGCGTAATGAGTGCATAATATTTATAGTAAGTCTGACTGAAGAAAAAAAAAAAACAGGTTACCAGAAAATTTGGCTTTGATGAAAAACATTTTCAGAATAAGTGCTGAACAAGCACTTAATCACAACGAAGAAAATGTAATTGAAATAAGAGTTCAATTAAAAAATGATTCAACTGAAGAAGACGAATTCATTTAAATAATTACCTGTTGTTATAGAACTTTTTGTATGTTCTTGACCTTGACTTGCTCATTTATTTATTGTATGTTCATTTAATGATTGTGAATATTTTATTACTTAATAATAAAGGAAACTAATTAATAATCCCCCCCCCCCCCCCCAAGAACCATGGACCTTGCCGTTGCTGGGGAGGCTTACGTGCCTCAGTAATACAGATAGCCATACCGTAGGTGCAACCCAACGGAGGGGTATCTATTGAGAGGCCAGACAAACGTGTGGTTCCTGAAGAGGGGCAGCAGCCCTTTGAGTAGTTGCAGGGGCAACAGTATGGATGATTGACTGATATGGCCTTGTAACACTAACCAAAACGGCCTTGCTGTGAGCGAGATGTATGAGACAGGCGAAATACCCTCAGACTTCAAGAAGATTATAATAATTCCAATCCCAAAGAAAGCAGATGCTGACAGATGTGAAAATTACCGAACAATCAGTTTAATAAGTCACGGATGCAAAATAATAACGGGAATTCTTTACAGACGAATGGAAAAACTGGTAGAAGCCGACCTCGGGGAAGATCAGTTTGGATTCCGTAGAAATATTGGAACACGTGAGGCAATACTGACCCTACGACTTATCTTATAAGCTAGATTAAGGAAAGGCAAACCTACGTTTCTATCATGTGACAATGTTGACTAGAATACTCTCTTTCAAATTCTGAAGGTGGCATGGGTAAAATACAGGGAGCGAAAGGCTATTTACAGTTTATACAGAAAGCAGATGGCAGTTATAAGAGTCGAGGGGCATGAAAGCGAAGCAGTGGTTGGGCAGGCTGTGAGACAGGGTTGTAGCCTCTCCCCAATGTTATTCAATCTGTATGTTGAGCAAGCAGTGAAGGAAACAAAAGAAATTTCGGAGTAGGTATTAAAATCCATGGAGAAGAAATAAAAACATTGAGGTTTGCCGATGACATTGCAATTCTGACAGAGACAGCAAAGGACTTGGAAGAGCAGTTGAACGGAATGGACAGTGTCTTGAAAGGAGGATATAAGATGAACATCAACGAAAGCAAAACGAGGATAATGGAATGTAGTCGAATTAAATCAGGTGATGCTGAGGGAATTTGATTAGGACATGAGACACTTAAAGTAGTAAAGGAGTTTTGCTATTTGGGGAGCAAAATAACTGATGATGGTCGAAGTAGAGATGATATAAAATGTCGACTGGCAATGGCAAGGAAAGCGTTTCTGAAGAAGAGAAATTTGTTAACATCGAGTATAGATTTAAGTGTCAAGAAGCTGTTTCTGAAAGTGTTTGTATGGAGTGTAACCATGTATGGAAGTGAAACGTGGACGATAACTAGTTTGGACAAGAGCAGAATGCAAGCTTTCCAAATGTGGTGCTACAGAAGAATGCTGAAGATTAGATGGGTAGATCATATAACTAATGAGGAGGTATTGTATAGAATTGGGGAGAAGAGTTGTGGCACAACTTGACTAGAAGAAGGGATTGGTTGGTAGGACATGTTCTGAGGCATCAAGGGATCACCAATTTAGTATTGGAGGGCAGCGTGGAGGGTAAAAATCGTAGAGGGAGACCAAGAGATGAATACACTAAACAGATACAGAAGGATGTAGGTTGCAGTAGGTACTGGGAGATGAAGAAGCTTGCACAGGATAGAGTAGCATTGAGAGCTGCATCAAACCAGTCTCAGGACTGAAGATGACAAAAAAAAAAAAAAAAAAAAAAGTTCAAATGGCTCTGAGAACTATGGGACTTAACTTCTGAGGTCATCAGTCCCCTAGAACTTAGAACTACTTAAACCTAACTAACCTAAGGACATCACACACATCCATGCCGGAGGCAGGATTCGAACCTGCGACCGCAGCGGTCGCGCGGTTCCGGACTGTAGCGCCTAGAACCGCTCGGCCACTGCGAAGAGGACTTCAGTGACATAACACATCCGTTCCTTGGTCAAAACGCCACTGCAACTGGAAGTGATTTTGGTTGTCGTATCGATAGTAGGAGTAAATTATAGGTTTTTGACCGCCCTTGGTACTGAGTTTTTCCAAAATGATCTCGCAAGTAATTTGTTTCTGTCTCGGTTGATTTGACTTTCTTATCTACGGTGACGGAAACATCAGTTCCATTTTCCATTAGCACATCGGTTTACACTTAGATTTGTGCCAGATATCCCACTACTGTCAAATTTGTCTGTTACCCTGCTCCTTATATGAGTATCGGTGGTTCAGTGGTAGAATGTCACCCTGCTCCTAACGCGATGTTATGTGAGGTCTTCTGATTTTCTGGAGTACTTCAAAGAATGACAATTTGTTGCGAATACTGTGGCAGTTGTTCTCCATGGATTTGACAATCTCATCTAAGAAAGACTTTTATTTGCGGCTATACTGACAATTATGGGGTCTTCTAGAGATATCTTCATCAACAACACATGGGTCTAAAGGAAAAATAATGTTGTGTGGGCCACAAATACTGTCGCCTACTTTTGATGTGAAGTGAACCGCTAGACATAGAGGGATACTTTATAATTCTCAACCATGTGGTCCAAGTCTAGGAAGTCACAGACTAGTTGTCGTAGAACCATCGTAGTCTCCGGTTCATTTTTTGTGAAATTATGTGAACAAGGCTGATCTTCTGAGCCTTCTCTGCCAATCGCTGACATGATTCAAGGATGTTCACGCAGGCCTGACGATAGGCGCCATCCGTTTCAACAAAGGACACAATCTGCAACAATGGTTGACGGAACAACCTCTTCAACACGTTGAATCAAGTTGCAGTTTTCGTTACGTTATGGCGGACAAAGTGGCAAATTTTCTGAGGTACACAGGTAAATCTCAATGTTTACACGTGTCGAATTATTACGCCGACCTTCTTTTTTATGGAACTACATACTTTGTGGCCCTGGAATGAGCTTGCGAAGAGGAAAAATGGTTCAAATGGCTCTGAGCACTATGGGACTTAACTCATGAGGTCATCAGTTCCCTCGAACTGGAACTACTTAAACCTAACTAACCTAAGGACATCACACACATCCATGCCCGAGGCAGGATTCGAACCTGCGACCGTAACGGTCGCGCGGTTCCAGACTGTAGCGCCACTGCGAAGAGGACTTCAGTGACACAACATATCTGTTCCTTGGTCAAAACGCCGCACGTCGCTTCCCTGTCGCCAGATGAAGAGGTCCCAAAAGCGTGTGTATCAAATGTAAGCCAGCACCTAAATCAGGTACGATTCGTGTGTCTATTATTATGACTGTCGTCCTCAAAATGTTGGCCCTGAGCATTGATACACGATATCCAGCTATTCAGGACAGACAACATTGCACAGTGAACTTTATCTGAACTTGTCACAGTAGGGACCCATGTTAATCAGAATACCGTGTCATCGATGTTTTTTATCAGTACGGAGAACTGAATCAAAAAGCCTAAACGGAAACATCAAATCCAGAAGTGCTAAGTCCGGTGTGCGTTGAGACCATTTTGTGCTTCCCGAACGACCGATCCAACGACGACTATCTCTTAAGAAGGACTGTAATTATCGGTGTGTATTTTGAGCGAAGTCCATCGTGTTGGCTCCAGATAGATTGCCTTGTGTCCAGTGAGAGATCTTCCATTCACGAGGAAGCATATATGTTAATATATATAGGAACCGTGGCTATCTAGTCTCCCATTGACGAACAAAGACTGGTACACTTGCCTAATATCGTGTACAGCCCCCGCGAGCACCCAGAAGTGCCGCAGCACGATGTGGCTTGGACTCGACTAATGTCTGAAGTAGTGTAGGAGGAAACTGACCCCATAAATCCCACAGGACTGTCCATAATTCCGTAAGAGTACGAGGTGGTGGAGATCTCTTCTGAACAGCACGTTGCAAGGCAAGACAACTCAGAAGAGTATTCCTGGAGCCACTCTGTAGCAATTCTGGACGTGAGGGGTGTCGCATTGTCCTGCTTGAATTGTCCAAGTCCGTCGGAATGGACATGAATGGATGCAGGTGGCCAGACAGGATGCGTATGTGTGTGTCGCCTGTCAGAGTCGTATCTAGACGTATCAGTTGTCCCATATCACTACCAAGCACACGCCCCACACCATTACAGAGCCCCCACCAGCTTGAACAGTCCCCTGCTGACATGCAGGGTCCATGGATTCATGATGTTGTTTCCATATTCGTACGCGTCCATCCGCTCGATACAATTTGAAACGAGTCTCGTCCTACCAGGCAACATGTTTCAGTCATCAACAGTCCAATGTCGGTGTTGACGGGCCCAGGAGAGGCATAAATCTTTGTGTCGTGCAGTCATCTAGGGTAGACGAGTGTGCCTTCGGCTCCGGAAGCCCATCTCGATGGTTCGTTAATGGTTCGCACGCTGACACTTGTTGATGCCCCAGCAGTGAAATCTGCACCAATTTACAGAAGGGTTGCACATCTGTCAGGTTAAACGATTCTCTTCAGTCATCGTTGGTCCCGATCTTGCGGGATCTTTTTCCGGCCGCAGCGATGTTGGAGGTTTGATATTTTACAGGTTTCCTGATATTCACGGTACACTCGTGAAATGGTCGTATGGGAAAATCCCCACTTCATCGCTACCTCGGAAATGCTGTGTTCCATCGGTCGTGCGCCGACTATAACACCACGTTCAAAATCACTTAAATCTTTATAATTTGCCACTGTAGCAGTAGTAAACTGCGCCAGACACTTGTCTTATGTAGGCGTTGCCGGTCGCAGCGCAATATCCTGCCTGTTTGCATATCTCTGTATTTGAATACGCATGTGTATACCAGCTTCAGTGTTGGTCCATTCATAATCAGTGCCATAATATGTCAGGTATAAATGCTAAGAATAACTTGCCTGAAATCAGAAATTTTGCGACGTTGTCCGTTACAAATTAGCGGAAATGCCTCCTCCAGATATTCACTCGTCCTAGAAATAAATGTGGTGACCTCTCTTAGCTGCCTGAGTCTCTAAATGGTACATCAAAGATTTATATTTAAGCAAGCAAACAAATACAAGGTGTGTCTGGAGGGAAGCTATATGATTTGACGGTTGATAGTTTTAATGGTCCTGAACGAAAATGTTATACGGATATATATCCTATCCCGAATCGTTTACGTATAGAACACGTTTAATGTAGATTGTTTTTTATTTTCTGTATTATTCAAATATTTTCATTGTTTACAACGTGCCACAATTTTGCAGAGGATGTTCAGACGAACAGTTTGAACAACTGGTCTGTCAAGTCGGGAGACTACCTCAAAACGGCCTACGAAAACTAAGATATAGCGCATGCGCGTCACACGAGATTTTCAATAATCTCGCGCTCTCTTCGTGCTATTAGTCCTAAAGAAAAAAATGAATGGGACCTATTTAGTAGGGAATTTAATGTAGTCTAATTTTGTGCTGCGACACCCTGGAGGGTGCACTTTTTGAGTTATTAAAGAAAAACGTACAAAAGTGATATTAAATGTCTTCTACCTCGGAAACCACTCGTAATACGACATATGTTCATATGAAGTTTTTTGTTCAGAATCGCTTGTACTGTCCACCCTCAAAGCATGTACCTTTCCCCCTTACTCACTCCGTATTTCGTCTGACATCAGAGGAAAAGGATACACTGGTATTTCGTATTTAACAAACACACAGATCTAGAAAATGGCGTTAATCAGTACGTTCTCAAGTACAGAAAGGCGAGAGAGAGAAGCGACAATGGAACATAGCGACGTGTAGCTGCAGACGTTGTGTCGATAGTCTCTAACGACTCATCAACGATTAACGCTATGATGTGACAAGAAAAACGTGAACGACCCAGCAGGGGAGGAGGAAACGAAAGTAAGCTTTACAAAATGAGAGAATATGTTACGTTCGTTTAGTAACTACAAAATAGAGTCAAATTACGAAGATCTTGGCAGTACCATGAGTCCACTTATCAGTACGACGTCGCCTCCACCTCTCCCCCTCCCCCTGGTTGGATGCATCCACTGTTTCAGTTGGGAAAGATGTCACACAGCTACTGAATGCTTTCCTGAAGCAATGTGGCACACAATTGTAAATGGTCCCTGATTCCCTGGATAATGGCACTGGGACGGAGTTGAGTTGACGTCGATGCTCCCCCTCCCCCCCCCCCCCCAACACACACACTTATTCCATTGGAGACACAGACCTAGGGATCTTGTTGGCGAAGGGGGTAACTCAACATCACGCAGACAATTCATAGAAATACGTGCTATGTGTGGACGAGCATCGTCATGTTGAAAAATGGCACCACGATACAGTTGAAAGAGATGTAACACGTGAGAACGCTGACGGTCCGTGACCTACCGTTGTGCCATCAGTGTTACGTCAATCACTTCCACCCGTGTCCTGATATCATACCCGATGGCCCCTCACACCATAACGCCAGGAATAGCGCCGCTGTTAATTTCCAAAACACTGGAAGCTTGCGACCTCTCTCTAGGTTGCCATCATGTTCGCCGAAGACGGTCATCCGGAATAGTGCAGGGCCGCTTGATGCCAGTGACGTCAGTCACCAGCAGCCCATGCTTCCCAGTCACGGCACCACTCCAGACGCAGGCAGCGGCGTTGTGGTGTTCACAGCAGTCTACACATGAGTGCGACTGCTGCTAGTCTCCGGCAGATGATGCAGGATGACACAGAATATTGCTTGTTTTCCATGGCTGCCACAAATGTGAAGGGATTACGATGTGCTCGGTGCACAATAATACACGATCGTCCTTTGTGGTGGACAGGCGTGGTCGAGGGGAATCTTGACGATGAATATGCCTATCCTCACGTTCCAATCTGGCTACTGTCACAAGAAATGCTTCACAAGTCTCGATATTGCACGATTAGACCTTCTGGCAAAGTGAAGACTCACAATGAGGCCTCCTTCAAACGCTGCGAGGTGCTGATAACGTTTTCTCTTTACGAGTACGCGTCGTCTCAGTCTCATTCACCATGATCACTCGACGTCTGACGCTGCTCGCCCCCATTATACAGCGTGAGTCACATATTATTGCCACCTAGAATAACTCCGAAAGTATGATAGTAGCTGAAAAGTTTGTGGGACAAATGTTGCATGGAACAATTCGGGCCACAATATGACGTTGGTTTTTTGTTGCTGTGTGAGGTCGCGTCAGAGATATGACGAGGATGCTATGGTTTGTGTGGTGTCACCGCCAGACACCACACTTGCTAGGTGGTAGCTTTAAATCGGCCGCGGTCCATTAGCACATGTCGGACCCGCTTGTCGCCACTGTCAGTGATTGCAGACCGAGCGCCACCACACGGCAGGTCTCGAGAGACTTACTAGCACTCGCCCCAGTTGTACGGACGACTTAGCTAGCGATGCAACACTGACGAAGCCTCGTTTATTTGCAGAGAAGATAGTTAGAATAGCCTTCAGCTAAGTCAATGGCTGCGACCTAGCAAGGCGCCATAGCAATTGATAGTTATCGTATGAAGCATGTCTCATCTAGAACGATTGTGGTTCGAGATCCTTGTGTTAGTTCTTGTCAAATCGCAAGAGAATTGCCATGAGCCAGAGTAGTGTTGTTCGTGTTCTGCATCGCCAAAAATATCGTCCTCAGCACCAAAAATTGATTGGTAGGGATTGTATGCGTCGCATTGGATTCTGCGCCGGCCGTTGTGGCCGAGCGGTTCTAGGCGCTTCAGTCCGGGACCGCGCGACTGCTAAGGTCGCAGGTTCGTATCCTGCCACGGGCATGGATGTGTGTGATATCCTTACGTTAGTTAGGTTTAAGTAGTTCTAAGTTATAGGGGACTGATGACCTCGAATGTTAAGTCCCATAGTGCTCAGAGCCATTTGAACCATTTTTTGAATTCTGTCGATGGGCTCAACTTCAGATTCAGAGGAATGAGACATTCATTAATTTGATTTTATTTACTGACGAGGCTATATTCACGAACCATGGAAATGTTAATTTGCATAAATTCATTATTGGGCAACTGAAAATCCATGTTGACTGCGGCAAGTTGCACACCAAAAACAGTGCTCGGGGAATGTATGGTGTGGGATTCTGGAGGACAGAATTATAGGCCCCTATTTCATAGAAGGAAATCTTAATGGTATGAAGTACACCACATTTGTGCAAGAACCATTAGGTCTCTTATTGGAAGAAATACCTTTAAGAGCAAGGTACAGGATGTGGTATCAACACGATGGGAGTCCGGCACATTTTTCGCTGATGTCTAGAAATAAGTTGCAGAGACAATTCCCAAATCGTTGGATTGGGCTAGGAGGAGGTGTGTTGTGGCCGGTGCGTTCACCAGACTTGACGCCTCTGGATTTTTTCTTGTGGGGATTCATAAAAGACATTATTTATAAGGACGTTCCAACTATACCTGAAGATATGTGAGAGGGAATTTTCAGAGCATGTGCTTCGATAAGTGCCGATGTGATAAGGAATACCATTCGAGCCATGATAAGAAGATTGCAGCACTGCATTGATAGCAATGGTCATCACTTCGAGCACCTTCTGTAAATGGACGTTCATGCCACCTTTGTGACCTTCGTTGACCTTCAAAAACTTTTTTGTTACACATCATTGCGACCTTCGTTTACTTTCAAAGACATTAGTGTTACACATCATTGGATTTGTCTCGATAGCCGCTATCAGAAAATATGTACCAGACTATAGCATCCTATTTAAGAAAACAAAGTTGACCCCACATAACAACAAAAAACCAATGTCATATTATGGCCCCCGTTGTTCCATGCAACTTCTGTCCCACAAACTTTTCAGCGCCTGTCATACTTTCGGACTCATTCTTGGTGGCAGTAGCTAGTGACTCACCCTGTATACCTTACCAGGAACGGTAAAAACAATAACACAAACAACACTAATGCAATCTGGTGGCCTTTCTAGCTGACACAGAGGATTGAGGCTTTAATTATTTATACACTCATCGTTAATGTGTTCGTGTACGAAGCTACATTGACTTCCGAAAATGTCTTGTGGGTTCTTCAGTTTTTTGTCAGGTTGTGCACAGCATATGACAGAATCGTTACTCCTCTGTGTCCGTAAGCTGTCAGTGCAAAACTTCCGCCAACATGGTAAGTACGAGGTTTACTGTGTTTGGCACTGACTATCCTAACGAGGATATTACTTGTGGAATACTTCGCAGAAATGTCAAAAGTGAGACACTTGATCCTATTGTAAGTAGGCTGTTTAGGTTTTTTTATTGGTAACGCCACCTCTGTATGAAAATCACTGGCTGTGCTGTGGGCAGTCTGTGTCTGCTCTGCATTGTTGTAATACTCGCCATTGTAGTGTTGGGCAGCGGCAGCTGGATGTGAACAGCGCGTAGCGTTGCGCAGTTGGAGGTGAGCCGCCAGCAATGGTGGATGTGGGGAGAGAGATGGCGGAGATTTGTAATTTGTCATGAACTGCTATATTTATACATGATGATATCAAGGTAAATACATTGTTTGTTCTCTATTAATATCTTTCATTTGCTAACTATCCCTATCAGTAGTTAGTGCCTTCCATAGTTTGAATCTTTTATTTAGCTGGCAGTAGTGGCGCTCGCTGTATTGCAGTAGCTTGAGCAGCGAAGATTTTTGTGAGGTAAGTGATTTGTGAAAGGTATAGTTTAATGTTTGTCAGGGCCATTCTTTAGTAGGGAATTTTGAAAGTCAGATTGCGTTGCGCTAACAAAATATTGTGTGTCAGTTTAAGCACAGTCTTGTATAATTGTTCAAAGGGGACGTTTCATATGGCGACCCTGCCAGGATGGCTGTTTAGGTTTTTTTATTGGTAACGCCACCTCTGTATGAAAATCACTGGCTGTGCTGTGGGCGGTCTGTGTCTGCTCTGCATTGTTGTAATACTCGCCATTGTAGTGTTGGGCAGTGGCAGCTGGATGTGAACAGCGCGTAGCGTTGCGCAGTTGGAGGTGAGCCGCCAGCAGTGGTGGATGTGGGGAGAGAGATGGCGGAGATTTGTAATTTGTCATGAACTGCTATATTTATACATGATGATATCAAGGTAAATACATTGTTTGTTCTCTATTAATATCTTTCATTTGCTAACTGTCCCTATCAGTAGTTAGTGCCTTCCATAGTTTGAATCTTTTATTTAGCTGGCAGTAGTGGCGCTCGCTGTATTGCAGTAGCTTGAGCAGCGAAGATTTTTGTGAGGTAAGTGATTTGTGAAAGGTATAGTTTAATGTTTGTCAGGGCCATTCTTTAGTAGGGAATTTTGAAAGTCAGATTGCGTTGCGCTAACAAAATATTGTGTGTCAGTTTAAGCACAGTCGTGTATAATTGTTCAAAGGGGACGTTTCATATGTCGACCCTTAGCCGAGGATACCTCACTGGAATCTTCTGATTTTTTTTCTTGTAGTTTGTGTAAGTAGTGTAGATTTTGTTTATTGATAGCGCGTAATCATAGAGAGAATTTCCTTTGTAGTTGTAGTTTTTCATTGTTGTACAGGAAAACAGTTGTGGCATGCATGTAGATTTGCACCAAGTATTTCGCAGCTGCGCTGGCAATTAAGTAGACATTATTTGCATTGCTATGTTATTTTATTTTGCTCTTCAAATTGTGCTTTTCTGTGTTATCGTGTGAAATATTGTGACAATTATGGCGTGTGAAAAACGTAATACTAGGCCCCAAAGTAAACTGAGAAATGACAGTGAAGACGAAAGCAGTGTGTTAGCGCCGCAGAGTAATGAATTAACTGATGTTCAAAGTAGTAATTTGATAATTGTGCATAGGGAAATGGAGCGGGCGGCAAACAATGGCGTGGACAGTGAAACAATTAGTGAAGAGGGAAGCATTATCGATCGATCGGTCGGCAATAGCTCGCCTCAGGAAGCCGAAATGACACGACACGATTTCGCAAATACTGTAGATTCAGGTTTTGGATCCTCACCGGTTTCTCAAATAAGTCAAGACACATTTTCTGCTTGTCAAAATGTGAATGTTTCCGGTGCAAATTCACTGCCGAAAAGCACTGAGGAACATGTTTCAGACACCAATGCATTGTTATTACAGTTAATACAACAAATGGGACAAACACAGCAAAAGCTTCAAAAGTTAGACACAATGGAACAAAATCAGAGACAAACACAGCAAAAGCTTCAAAAGTTAGACACAATGGAACAAAATCTCAAAAAGTTAGACACAAAGGAACAAAATCTTCAAAAGTTAGACACTACACTTGAACAAACACGTGAAGATTTAACCACTGAGTTACATAACATTGAATCGAAATGTCAGAAAGTGTGTAATGACGTAAAAACACAAATTTGTGAGCATTTTCAACCTATTTTTTCGCGGCATGAAAATGCATTACAGAATCACGAAGCAGCCATAAAAGAACTGCAAAACATTGTTCATGAAAATCATGAGACCTTGTGGGCTAAAATTGACTCAGTTGCATCTACGGATTCGGTTACACAACTTGCAAAAACTCAGGAAAACTTAAAGGACACAGTAGATTCGATTTCAACACAAATGGACACTCTGAAGCTTGGTTCAGAAAAACACACTGAGGAAATGTGTTCATTATCAGAGAAAGTAGTTGAACTTTCGGATCAGCTAAATAATTTATCTACGAAGGTAGATGATAATCTGAATGACGCAAAACCGGTAGTCTTTAATGATACAGAAGAGAGCGAACAAATTAGGAAACTGAAACAAAATCTGAATGAAATTGATACGCAACTTCAAAGAGAAATCCGGGAAGTACAAGATCAGCTGACACAGGTAATACAAGAATTACGTATTTCAGAGGACACTCGCGTTCCAATACGGGAAGAGCGACATAGAAATACGGAACAACCACAAAATAATAACACAGGACACTTCGGAAGTTATGAAAGAAATTGGCAAAGTGCACCGAATTTTGAAATGGAACCGCCGAAACGACGTAACAATGACCGATATGCGATTCGCCGACATGATGACTTTGACTATAAGCTGTTCATTACTACACGTAAATTCAAAACATTTAAGAATTCTGGCAACGAAAGTCATCCACAAGCATGGCTCCATCAATTCTCTCATTGTTTTCCTCCCAACTGGTCATTACAGCACAGATTAGAATTTATGTGTGGCTACTTAGAGAATGAACCAGCTGTAAGAATGCGGTCGGTCATTCACGATTGCCACAGTGAAGGAGAGTTTTACCATGCCTTCCTCTCAGCATATTGGTCTCAGGCCACACAAGACCGAGTAAAACAAAGCATCATAATGATGAAACGTTTCGAACAATCTGAATTTTCCAGTCTTATGAAATATTTTGAAGACATGTTGCACAAGAATCAGTACCTGTCAAACCCATACAGCCCCTCAGAACTTATCCGCATTTGCTTAATCAAATTGCCTGAACATTTACGACACATTATTTTAGCAGGACGTTGCAAAGACGACATTGAAGCTTTTCAGGGACTGTTACAAGAACTAGAAATTGACACTGATAATCGCGGAACGCGAAAACAAGGACACAACAATTACAGGTCACATCCGTCACAATTCCGTGACGACAGAAACAATAACCGGACACTACTGGTCTATTCTTACAACGCAAATCGTGACCAAAACAGACACCACCCATATGACAACCACTGGCAGAGTAATAATAGTTACAGAGAAAGATCGCATTTCCGTAGTAAAGAATATGACAGAGATTACCTTAGAAACAGACAATATGGAAACCAAAACAATTATTATCAAGGGAGACAGAATAACTTTAGACGCAACGGTCCAGCGCGCAGTTACGATTCAGGGCGAAATTCTCCACCACATGACCGACAAACAAGAAACTATGTAAACCACCGACAAAACGACAGACGTGAATTTCATCAGAACTGGCGGGATTCTAACAGAGCTGGGCCCTCTCGGCAAGGCGAATTTGTAGACGTTAGGTCTCCTAATCCCAATAACAACGCGCGCCAACAAAGAGACAGACAATGACTCGCGCCGCAGGCACCCACGTGCGCCGGCTAGCTCAGAGAAAAATAACATAGACGCTAACCTTGTGAAAAATTCCAGTATTCTTTACCGACGTATAATGCATGATAATTGCGTTCAAGCTGAAATTCTGAGTACCTTGAAGAGTAAAAGATTGTATCACATTTCACATGTAAAACCGATTATTGAAAGATAATCTGCTTTTTTAACTTTTTCTTTGCCATAAAACTTTTCAATTGACGCTACTAGTATGCTTTGTCAGACTTAGAATCTGTTAACATACAACAATGTTTGAAGTGAAATATCCAGTCTAGAACCTAGGGAACATTTTTAAACAGAAATTACGAATGCATTGTTATAGTGAACAGACGACACAGTGTTGTATTTGTACATTCTTGCTTGTTAGTTGCACGATTACGTAACGACTATCAGGCTTACATACTTAGGACACATACTGGTACTGCTAATGAGATTTTAATGCAACATTTTGGTTTACTTGAAAATACATTCTGGATTTAAAGTACTTTCAGTGAGATACCAGATGGCACAGTGGTTAGTTTATGTGACAGCTACACGATTTTATCACGACGCTACTAATGAGTGACAATTGACAATGTTGCTTTTGCAGTGTTTCTGTTTTATATCTGCACAGTTTTTCTGAATTCTTCTGGAAAGTAAAACATGTTTTAGTAGTAACTTTTGTGGTACAGCAACAATGAGATTGTCTTTTCCGTAGCACAACAATACGTTACAGCACAGTACTTTCTTCATCACGGCAATAAGCGTAATAACTAAGGTATCTATACACAAAGCATTTCACTTTTGTTTATCATGAGGTAAGTACATTGACTTCTGCAGAACTTGGCTTTCGGAGGACGATAAGTACGACACTTCCACAGAATTATCTTACAGCAAGACGCACATTTAGCGCTACAGGACACGCATTTGAGAGATTTTGTACTTAAGCCATTTATTTTTCAAGATTTTTGAATTACAAAGAAAGTTTTCCGTGATATATTTCATTCTATTGCTGTAATCTGTAACACCTGAGGGTATAATTACATTAATCCTCAGGGGGGTACACGCCTACTTTGTGTACCATGTGTTAGGCAAGCACAAGGAACCCTAGCTAATATGGTATTTGCTTATAAAACTTTACACATCGATACCCTATTTCTCTAACACACAAATTACACAGCTATCTGATCATGTAACTGAGAGAGACAAACTTTTTTTACTACATCAGTGACAGATGTTTACGTAATTATACCGTTGGATAACTTCACACTTACGAAATTGTATTTTGTCTGTACTGTGTGATCTGTTCATATTTTTTCGGAACCATTGTGATACTATGAGAGCTTTGAATGATATATTTGGTAAGGGAGCATGATTTTAAAGTACGTTTGAGGTAGATGACACTATTTAAATGAGCAGAGAATTTTTTTTAGGTTTTGAAATTATTGGAGGAAGTTACGACGATTTTGAGATTTGACTGAAGTTTTATGATGTTATTATTACGACGACGATGTGTATTATGTTGTTGAGGAATGTTTATTATGCTACGTATTTCTCATGATGAAATATTGAAGAAGTGTCGACGAATATGTATATGTATAATGAGGTAAGGAATAATGAGTAGTGTTTAGGGACTCTGATTTATGAAAAGGATGTTGGAAACCAAGAAACGTACTTTAAGAGTTATGAAATGTGTGACTGTATCACAATGCTGACGAATATTTTTTTTGGACACTTATATTTATAGGATTTTGTTTCCACAGATTTGCAACGCTAATTCTTGACCTGTGAAATATTTTTATATGAGACTGCAACGGTAGCAGAAACTGCTGTCGTAAATATTTCCGTACGAAAGTTAAGTGACCACCTGCACGTAATGCGTCGCGGGCACCCAGCTGTGTCAGACGCCTGGAGAAAAAGCCATTATTGCGAGCCCTTTTCAGCGGCACAGGTAGAACAAAAAAAAAGGGGAGTCCATTATCCTCGGAAATATTCTTACATCTGCAAACCTGATAATGACAAGTGTCTTTCTACGAGAATTGAGAGCTACTGACTTACGAAATGCCACATAGCTATTGAATGATGTTTTTATGCTTTGGTTTGCGTAATTGCTTATTTCATTTGATATCTGGTTTCCAGCTGTGTTGCAGCATTGCTTTTATAAAATGAAATGCATTTGCTAATGTGAACACTTTCTGTCAACAGATCTATTAAATAATTATTTTATGAACCACATTCTTTAAAAAAGGAGCACTTGGAAAGGAAAGAACAATAAGAAGGAACTAGTAACAGTAACACATAATTTTCTTTTCAAGTACATGGTAATATTTCCTTTTACAATCAGTTGTTGTGGTGCACCACTTTAATTACATAGATATTAAGATGTGAATATACATTTCCCTTATCTGCATTGTCGTTTTTGCTGTAATATTTTTTCTGCTTGAGCTTTGTCATGTATAGATATAAGTTTTATATTTTTTATATTTTTTATATTTGCTGCTGCTGTTTGCCAGGCATAGTGCTACTGAATTTTAAATTGTGTTACTCTGTTAAGCTAATTTTACTACTGACTTATTTTGCTTGCTACTGTACATTGGCTCATATTAGTTGTAATGTTGCATTGCTTGGTAATTTATATTTACTGTAGCTTGCTTTGCAATTTTCCATTTTTTTGCATTGCTGTTTGTGTTAATTTGTTATGTGCTGCTGCATTGCCTCGTCCCTTAGTTTAGCATCTGAGCTCAGTAGATTTAAGTTAGCTTAAGAGGGGTAGACTATATAAGAAACTGACTATGGAGAGTAGGTAAAAAATGCGTTGCGAAGTTATATGAAACAGACTTGAGCCAAAATGAGTATTGTGCACTGAGAAATAATTATATTGAAAAAAATATGAATAGAATGCAGAAAGCAGGTATAGATAGGACTTTTTGGGAATAATATTGAATGAAGGGAGATCTCCAAGAAGTAAAGAAAGTTTTGTTTGCAAAATACTGCAGTACAACAAACCCTGTCCTTTCCTTTTGTATTATCCCACTATATGTTTGTGTACCCTTGTGTATTTGTTTTCTTCCTGTCTCTGTGCAGTTTCATAGAATTTTTTTCTTCTTTTAATATTAAGCTACATTCACTATGATGAGGAATACTGTTATCCTCGAATATAATTGGAATTAATAATATGTTATTTACTTTGCAAAGATGTTAGACATTATTAATTCCGTTCTGTTTAATGCTAATGTGTGAAGTTGATGTTTCGAAAGTTATTGTGATCTTTTATGTATGTACTCATGTCATAATTCCACTGATGTATATGTTAGTTCGATTCTTTTGTAAAGCCTGTACTACAAATGTTATCTGTATTATTATGTTCTTTAATGATGTATTTTGTACCTTTGTAATTGTATTCTTATGTTATAAAATTGTAATTGTCACCAGTTCATGATATTATTAACTTGTTAGTTACATTTCACTGCACACGTTTCTGTTGGTCATAGTACATGGACAATATGTGAGAAGTAGGGACTGTTAGTGTTTGCACGTGTGTTAATAATTCAGCAAGGGACTGGATAACAGCATTGCTGGTTCTAAGGATAATTCCAAAAACTTTGTGAGCGCACAAGTGGTGGTTATGGACTTGCTATATTATCCGCAAGACTCTTCAGTGGTGATTGTGCACCTGCACAGTCACAACAGATGGCTGTTGGTTATCTCTACAAGGACTACAGTGGGTCTACATCTTTGATGATCCATCAATATCATTATTTCTACAAGGACTGCAGTGGGTCTGCATCTCTGATGGCCCACCAATACCGTAATCTCTACCAGGACTACAGTGGGTCTGCTCTGTGATGACCTACCTACCAATACTCTTCAAAATTTCGACTGTGCTCTGTTGTGGCCCATTACCTGTCTGCATGTCGAGAGTCAGCACTGTCGTTCCGTTGGAAGGACAACACTACTTCTTCAAGATTGCATGGAAATCCACTACTTCTGTGTGCATTTTCTTCTACTGCTCAGACTTTGAGAAAAACGCCACTATTTTACCGTAATGAACGATCAAGACTGTCTTTATGGGCTGTGAGAAAATTTGAGCTTTTGACCAACATTGTATCAATAAGTGTGTGCATTTTATATCTTTGTTACTGTAACTGTAAAAATTTTTTGTCAAATCTGTATTGGCCAGTAAGTAGGCTGTTTAGGTTTTTTTATTGGTAACGCCACCTCTGTATGAAAATCACTGGCTGTGCTGTGGGCGGTCTGTGTCTGCTCTGCATTGTTGTAATACTCGCCATTGTAGTGTTGGGCAGCAGCAGCTGGATGTGAACAGCGCGTAGCGTTGCGCAGTTGGAGGTGAGCCGCCAGCAGTGGTGGATGTGGGGAGAGAGATGGCGGAGATTTGTAATTTGTCATGAACTGCTATATTTATACATGATGATATCAAGGTAAATACATTGTTTGTTCTCTGTTAATATCTTTCATTTGCTAACTATCCCTATCAGTAGTTAGTGCCTTCCATAGTTTGAATCTTTTATTTAGCTGGCAGTAGTGGCGCTCGCTGTATTGCAGTAGCTTGAGCAGCGAAGATTTTTGTGAGGTAAGTGATTTGTGAAAGGTATAGTTTAATGTTTGTCAGGGCCATTCTTTAGTAGGGAATTTTGAAAGTCAGATTGCGTTGCGCTAACAAAATATTGTGTGTCAGTTTAAGCACAGTCGTGTATAATTGTTCAAAGGGGACGTTTCACTATTTGGTCCTATCTGAAGACTTGATCCCACCAGGAAAAAAACATGCTAACGTGGTTGGCATTATTTTCTATTGCACCTTAAATAGACGTTTGAACCGAAATTTTTATTTTTTGTTACACTAACGACTCCTGACGGGACTATACAGATCCGTAAAGTTGCCATGAAGACATGATCTCCCACACAAAAAACTCGTATCTAATGATCACAGCCAGCTTGGTATTCATATTTACATATTCCAAAAATAGTTCCGTATATAACGAATAGTATTAATTAATTTCCGTCTCTTCTCGTCAAGGAAACACACAATAAATCAATGCGTATTTTTTTCAGTACATTAATTAATAGCTTTTGCTACACAAATATAACACTTCAGTCTACTCTCCGTGATCTGGCGTGACAATCATCTTAAAATCTTTACCCTTTTGAGTGTCGCACTGCTGTTTAGTTGTCCAGAATTCAAAAAAAGCTTGCGTGCAAGCGACATTCGAAAGCAAGTGTCTTGTAGTGACGGCCGAATACGTGCTATTCCACCACCACCTAAGGTGCTTAGTCTGTGCGGTGGTGACCTGCGCGTTGTAGGCTACAATGCTGAATGACTAAGCGGCCAAATACCAAGTGTGATATCTTGCGGAGTCATCGGCTACAACATGCCTTCTTGAGTGCTGCATGCTAACGGCGTGTTGAACACAGCCGCTCTAGTCACGGAGGTACTAGAAAGCCTGAAACCGCGTCTGCTCCAGGAAAAAGTCATATCTAAAATTACAGCTCTAAAATGTCTGGCTGCGTGTGGCGAGAGATGAGTAAGCTTCTTACATTCAAACTCAGGCCACTTTTCTGCTGGATTTCAACAAGCTTTGATCATTTTACTTAGTCGAATGGCTTTTCCAGATCCACAAAATATAGTGTATAAATAGCCCTTCTCAAGATATAGTTCACTAATTATTGTTAACAGTTAGTTTCAGTCTCTTGTCCCTTTTTATCAGCTTTGTAGCTATACCCTCTGTTCCTGTCTTTTCCATATTTATTTTGTTTAACAGCAATCTATACTTCTTTCATCATGTATTGAAATCCCATGTTCTCCTCTCTTAACAGTCCTTAACCATCCAAACTGTTGGACGATGCTTTGTTTCCTAAAATTCATATAATTCTTCCATCTTATGCTCCCACTAGTCGTAATTTGTAAAGTTGTTTCTGTTGAAATACAGCTCATTCGTCTCTCAGTTAGTAGTAGTGGTAGTTGTTGTTGTGTTCAGCCCGAAGACTGGTCTGATGAAGCTCTGCACGCCTCTCTATCCTGAGAAAAAGGCTCTTCACCTCTGCCTAGCACCTGCAACCTACATCCATCTTAACCTGCCTCAGCTAAGACTTAGTGTACCACTACACTTTTCTCTCCACACTTCCTTCCATTACCAAATTGTCGATACTGTGATGCTTCATGATGTGTCCTATCTACCAATAAATTCTCTTGGTCAAGTTGTGCCATAAATTTCTTTTTTCTACAATTTGATTACATACCTACGCTTAAGATATTCATCTACCCATGATCTTCACCATATTATATAGCAACACATGTGAAAATTTTCTGTTCTTTTCTTGTCTGAACTGTGTACTGACCATGTTTCCCTTCCGTACAAGGCTACATTCCAGACAAATGCCTTCAGAAAAGGCTTCCTAACATTGATATTTGTATATACATCAGCTTGATGTGTCTTGACTTAAATTTATGTCCGATGTGAACAAATTTCCCGTCTTCAAAAAAACTTTTCTTGCTATTTCTAGTCTTCATTTTATATCCTCTCTCCCTCCGCCATCGTCAGTAACTTCGCTGCCAAAATAACTAAACTCATCAACTCTTTTTAGTTTATTATTTCGTAATTTAATATTATCAGAATGACCTGATTTAATTCGACTGCAGTCCGTTGTCCTTATTTGATATTCATATTATAACCTTTATTCAAGACACTATCTATCCCGTTAAGTTGCTGTTCCATGCCATTTGCCACCTCTGACAGAATTACTATGTGATCGACAAACCTGTAAGTTTTTATTTCTTCTCTCTGTACTTTAATTCCCTTTCCAGATTTCTCTCTGAATTCCGCTGTTGCGTGCTCAGTATACAGTCTGAATAAAATTGGGGGTGGGCTACAACTATTACTCTCTTCTTAACCATAGCCCACCTTTCACGTCTCTCAATACCTACAGCTGCAGTGTGGTTTTTGCACGAGTTGTAGTGAACTTTTCGCTCTCTTTATTTTATCTCTGGTACCTTCATAAGATCAAGTGTTTCCAATCAACATTGTAAAAGTTTTCCCGAAATCTAAAAGTGCTATAAACGTGGGTTTACCTTTCTTCAGCCTGTATCCCAAGACAAGTCACAGGGTCAGTACTGCCTCGTGTGTTTTTGCATTTATCCAGAACGCAAACTGATCTTACCTGAGGTCGACTGCTACCAGTTTTTCCATTCTTCTGTAGGTAATCCATGACATTATTTTGAAATCTTGATTTATTAATCTGATGGTTCGGTAATATTTACACTTGTCAGCACCTGCCTTCTTTGGATTTGGAGTTATTACATTCTTCTTGAAGTATAAGGGTACTTCGCCTGTCTCATATATCTTGTATAACAGATGGAATAATTTTGTCGTAGCTGGCTCTCCCATGGATATCGGTAATTCTGAGGGAATCTCCTCTCTACTACAGGGGTGTTGTTTCCATGTAGGGCTTTTGGAATTCTGTCAAATTCTTCTGGTAGCGTCATATTTCCCATTTTTTCTTCACCTACATTCTCTTCCGATTCTGTTGCATTGTCTTCCAGTTCGTTTCCCTTTTATAGACCTCCTTTGTAGTCTTTCCACCTTTCAAAGTTCCTTTCTTTCCTTAGTATGATGTTGCCACCTTAATGTTCACAGACTTACTTCTCTTTTCCTCAAAGGTCTCCTGAATTTTCATTCAGCCACCATCTACCTTTTCTCCGGTCATGCATGCTTCTACGTACTTTCATTTCTCGTCCAATTATTCTTGCTTTCCATTTTACATTTTCTTTCAATCTCACATTTTAGAAGTCTGTATTCCTTGCTTCATTTGTTGCACTTTTAAATTTTTTCCTTTCGTCAACTATATTAAATGCCTCGTGTGGTACGAAAGATTTCTATTGATCTTGGCTTTTTGCCTTTTTAAACCTGTGCTGCCGCCACTATTTCATCTTAAAAAGCTACCTATTCGTCTTCTATGTATTCCTTTCCCTATTTCTGCCAATCGAGGAAACTTTCAACCTCTGGTTCTATCAATTTACCCACATCCCAATTCCTGCATTTCTTACCTTTCTGGAATTTCTTGGGCTTTAATATGCAACTCATAAACAATAAATGTGGTCAGAGTCCAAATCTGCCACTGAAAATGTTTGCTGTTTAAACTATGCTTTCTAAATTTCTGACTTACCATTATGTACTCTGAGTAAAAGCTTCTGGTATCTCCAGGTTGTAAGTTCCCATTACACTTGTAACTTTTGGTCATATCACGTATTATTTACCACTTCAAAGATACGTTTCTGAACCTAATTATCGACTGCTACCAACGCAGTTCGTCTTTGTAACAGTCTGCCCGATGTTTGGGAAGGGCTCTTTGAATTCTGGTTTAGCGGGCGAATCAGTACCCTGTCCATCTCGCGGAAAACCCTGGCTAGCATGTGTTAAGGCACACAATAGTTCTGGTGTGAGCTTTTGGTTTGGCGGGCTGATGGATAAGTTGGCTGTTTGTAGTGTGCTAAGATGCAAAATGAAATGGCTCTAAGCACTATGGGACTTAACATTTGAGATCATCAGTCTCCTAGACTTAGAACTACTTAAAACTAACTAACCTAAGAACATGACACACATCCATGCCCGAGGCAGGATTCTAACCTGCGAGCGTAGCAGCAGCGCGGTTCCGGACTGAAGCGCCTAGAACCGCCCGACCACAGCGGCCGGCTGCTAAGATGCAGTTTGGCTGTGTGTAAGACGAGCACATTTGCAATACGAGTTTCTTAATCATTCACAGGGGTCATGTAGTTCACACGCAATTATTAACTTGGTTCGCAGTACTAAGTTTAAGATAAAGAATTTCACAGAAACTTTCGTGACTTTAAAGTGTGTCTTCCATATGGAGACACGGTCTTTGTACCTTTGTGGGCAGTTTACATCTGTTTTCCAGTAACACATCTAAATAGTAGCTCATTTATATTTGTCACACACCTTCCAATGAGTTTTTTCCAGTGTTTTGGGCTACTTATACAGTTTTCTTTGTTTCATTTTCTCGAGTGCTGAAACTTGGCGTATCACGTGTTTTTTGAACACTAGCGTTGCGTGTGCTGTCTAGGCTTAACTGCTTGTAGAAACAACTATGCGGATTTATAGTCGAATGTTCTTTCAAAGCAATTTTTCATCTCAACAGTTTCCTATTTAGACGTATTTACACTGCGTCGCACTCAGCAGTTACCACGAGATCACTCTATGCAGAGTATACTAATTGCCTTCAGCAATGGTACAACTTCCCGGAATTCATACAACGAACAATCTCAGATTGGAACGGTGAACATTCATTTTTCTATGCATTGTTTTTCAGCACGAAAGCTAGAAACGGTGCTTCACGCAGCTGACAGAGACGGTCTTCGTTCGTCCGATAAAAAGTGAGATTATCTGACATCTTGTATTTATGTGCTGTTACAGCAGTATGGGTCCCTCGCACACCACGGGGCTGTGAGGTTCATTGTTTTACACGTCTTTACGTAAAGTGAGATGTTTGTTACGATTATTCAGGATCACATAAAATCAGATTTCTTCTGAAATGCGCATTATAAATCGTGCAAAGTAAGCCTTCCCCCTTCCCTATCTAGGTCACATACTATAAATTTTGCAGTCAGTTCGCGTTACTAATTTAATCCATGGATCAAAACATTGCTCGTGATTGTGTAAGTTTCCCACTATATGTTTCTGTATGAAATTTAACTCAGATTTACCTACCACTAAATGAAAAGTGTACGTATTACCAAAACTATGTACCCATAATCTGTTATTCAACTTAAATTTGTGTGCTAACCTTTGACTAAACAGAACATAATTAAACGCGCAACTGAAGTAAGACAATTATCTGGTTCTAATCATAATATCCACTGACCTCGCGCCTTGATAACATTGTTGCAGATTTTTCGAAAGCACAACAGCAAACACCAAGCAGGCAGCGGCTAAGCTAGAGTTCTATTTTTAAATAAAATTTCAAACAGTATTCAAACTGTTGCATACCCTATAGAACAATGTGGTAATGAGTAATTATAAACCTTATTTAAACGATGGGATGGGGGGTAACTATTCCTATGAAATGATATTCCAAGACAACGACTTTAGAATGAAGTATGTATTCATAAAGACAGAGCAAAACATCGGATGATCTTCGCACATAATATTGGTCTGAACAATACTACGCTTAACAAAGTCAACAATGATTTTGAAAAGGGTACGATGTTAACTGAGAATTTCTATCAAAACCAAACAGCTTAATCAGTTGATATGCTAATGCATGACTCTGGGAAATGAAGTGGTTTTTCTCTCAGCTCTGAGAAAATTAACAAAGTTAACTAGCTGACAATAATCATTCCGATCTTCTTCTCTCACTTCGCCGTTCAGTACATACATCAAATTCATCCTTGATGTCATTTACAATAAATCTTTTTTCATCCAACAGATACAATCATGATTCCCGGCGGGGTCAGGGATTTTCTCTGCCTCGAGATGACTGGGTGTTGTGTGTCTTTCATCCTCATTCACTCGCAAATCGCCGTAGTGGCGTTAAAGAACTTGTGGAGCGGCGGTCGAACCGCCCCGCTAGGGGTCTCCCGGCCACCAATGCCATACGCTCATTATTACAGTCGTACTGGGTACGTCCATCAGCTACCACATTTCCGCTAAGAATGTATCAGACTGCACAGAAGCAAAGACTGTGCCACAACAAGAAAAAAGACCGTTTAAGACTATCATAACTTGCTCTCTCTCTCTGACATATCGGTAACTTACAGAAATCGAAATTATATAACCACCTTACAGTAGGATTGCTCAGTTCAGGTGCTATCTCAGACTTAATTTTATACGTAATCCGTTTTTATAAATCTAGCAGGAAGCACGCACTAATAAGCCAAATTATTATGACCAATGCCTACCGTGATACTGGACTCCGCCTGGTGACGTTGCGGGGACGTATATCAGCGGAGCAGACGCGGACAAGGGATCACACCAGCGAAGATATGGGCTGCAAATGGGGAAATACATTGACATAAACGATTTTGACAAAGGGCAAATTATTATTACGCAGAGCCTGTGAACGAGTGTCCCGAAAACGGCAAAGCTGGTCGTTACTTGAGCATCTAAGGAAAGAGTTTGGGGGACAGTGAAATTAACGCTAGGTGCTAAATGACTAGACGTCCACGACCATTCACAGGACTTTGGGTTTGGAGGCTTGTCTGCTCTGTAAAGTAGAATAGATGGTGCTCTGTCGCATCTCTGCCGAAAGAGCACAATGCTGGTGCACGCACAAGTGTTTCGGAGCACATTGTTAATTGTACATTGTTGAACATGGAGCTCCGCAGGAAATCACGTCTTCACGCGTTGCCCCAACGACATTGACAGTTCGACTGCAGTAGGCGTTGGACCATTGGGATTCGTAAGTCAGTGGAAACGTGTCGACTCTTCGGATGAATCATGTTGTTTGCCACACCAGGTCGATGGTCGTCTCCACAATCGCCGTCATTCTTCTGAACGGCGCCTCTAAACATGCAGCGCGCCACGGACGCAGGCTGGTGGGACCAGTATTATGCTATAGGAGACAGTCTCCTGCACATGCATGGAACCTGTGGTGGTAATGGAAGGCACGCTGACAGCTGCGAACCAACTGCATCCCTTCATGCTTGATGCAATGTATAGAACACATGTTATGACTGTGACATGTCCTTATCGTAGCAGACATGCAGCTTAGTAATCGTAAGATTTTAGTCACTATCTATGTATGCAGACCTCTATGACATCTTTCGTTCCATCACTAAACTGTGTGTGGTATGAATCTGTTCTTAATGTTAACGTCGATTATAGTTTTAAAATGAATGAGTACAATTCCTAACACAGTTTTTATAGATTTCGACGTAATTTATGTTATAATGTGATAACAGGTAATTCTGTACAAATATGAACCATTAACGTCTTTCTGATATGTAGTGGGCCACATCACTGTGTTATGGTATACTTTTATTTTCTATGTATTATTCATGGTGACGATAACGATTTTATGTTTCCCTTAACATGATGTTGTGAATAATTTTATCTGAGTACGTGACATTCCATTAAATACGTATTGTTGTTACCATTTACGCTAGTTAACAAATTCGTGAATTTAAGCCTGTAATGTTATTTCTATATTACTTTATTTGTTATACGGAACATGACGATGGTCAGACCACTGAAAATGGTGTATAAATAAAGTGGTTTACCAACTGCTTGAGGCAGTAATATGAAATTTTTCAAGTTCTTTGTTATCTTAATATGAGACTGAGCTACAATGGAACGAGTCAACCCTTTCCCGAGGTACATTTATAGGTAGCTGATTTATTGTAATAAGGGGAGAGCTACACGCATTTCTTTTACATGATCACTTATTATTTCCACTGTTAGATTAAAATGCCAGCTGTTATTATAAGCTAATTGTACCTATTGTACCATGTGTTTCCAGTACGTATCAGTTCGACAAAATAAAATTATTAATGTATTTTTAATATACAGTATTCACCATTGTCTTCCGCCTTCAGTATTCTGTTAGTTATTTCACCAGTTCTTTACATAATAACGACCTTACTCATCAGTGTTCACTCTCTACAACGAGCATATTAATTCGTGTCCCAATCGCGTCCGGCCCTATTGTAACACCGAAAATGCAGGTAAAATACTTTCTACACCATCTAAAAATTTTCGCCGTTTAATATCCGTTGATAACTTGTACTGTACTTATGATTCTGAAGTGCTAAACTTTATTACAGACACTATATTTAATACGTAATCGATATAATAGTGTACTTAATTTTGACTGCATATAATTGAATGTAATTACAATGAAAATATTGTAAATTGCTGGGTAATAGCCAAGGGAACTTTATTTAAATGTATCGGTAGCAACGACGAAATGGCAGCAGCTGTGCCATTGTTTATGTTTGCGTATGGAGAGTCTCTGTCGCGTTGTGAGTTATGAAAAAGTGCGGAAGTGATTGTTGGGCGCTCCCGTCGACGTGGTGAGGAGTTATGCTCGCGCCAATGTAGAAGCGCCTGATTCGTTAACCCGCGGGTACTGAGAGCATTTTAGGAGTGAACAGGCGGAGGAAGCTGCAGTTACAGCTATTGCCAGTCCCATAATATCCATGGATCTGGAGACGACTCAGCGTTCTTATCGAACAGCAGCAGCGGTAACAACGGCAGCTCAGCATTGTCGTCGGCTATATTCTTCGTCGTCCGCACAGCTACAACACCGACCGTTAAGTGAAAAATTATAAACTTACGTAGGCATCACCCAGCAACATTTCCTTCACAAAGTATGGCTAATCTGAGAAATAATCTGCAATAGTTAAAACTTGTAGGGCACCTGTCTTATTATTGTACTCAGACATTTTTACCAAGCAGGGTCCCTTTCCTTTCCATTCAATCACTGAGTGTGTAAGAATATGAAAATTTATTAACTATTTGCTGCCAGTTTTGTGTGTCTGCTAATGACCACTTTCAGTCTAAATTTTCTTCCTCAGTAATCGTTCATTATTGCATTGCATAACAGAGGCTACTTCAAGTAACGTATAATTTCACTGGCAAAACGAATAACTAAAGATAGAGCACAAATGAAGAATGCACAATTTCATTTATTCTGTATTTAGGTTAGCAAGTGACTCGGCTGTCTTGGTATTGTTATTTTAAAAGTAAAACCAATTGCTCATTTGCTTAAAGTAAATTCAGTTCAATTTCTCAATAATCAAAAGTAAATTGCTTGCCTTTATCTAAATTTTGCATTATGTTACACTGAGGTTATTGAAAGTCATTTTTTTACATAACAGAGTTTAAGTCAGTCATTCATTTAACCAGTAATTTCGTTTAACGTTACTTTCAAAATTTAATATTTCGGAATAAGTAACTGCAAATCCAGTGCTTTCTGATTCATTTATGTTTTTGTGAACTGTTGTTCTGTGGAAAAGAGTGACAGCCTTCAGTTGCCACGCCACTGTTTATTTGCTTAAATTTCTTTGCCATTATCTTTCTCAAGACTCTGGAAATTCATTGCCTTAGTGGGCCGGCGACCGTTTAATTCTCCTTTTTTAGCTAATTAGTGTTTTCTTTGTCTTATCAGTGATATTTGTAGTAAATACTACATAGTACCCTTTTTCCCCTCTGTGAGGTTTGAGAGCGATTTCACTATATTCCACCCATTTCAAAATTATCATCAGTATTTAGCTCAAATTTAGAATAGATTTTTCCTTCAGAAGAGTCTGTTGTACACTTTCGTCCAACTAAACGATGTTGTTATTCGTCGGTAACGATAGCCTTACTCACTTTAAAATTTCATTAGGTATACGCGATCATGGTCAGTTATATCGCAATCCAGTTGGCCAATAAGGAAGGCGAAGGTTACACTATATCTGTCTCTAACTACCTCTGCTTGGCGTCACTCTCCAGGGATGTATCTTCTCGGCTAACGCCATCGGGTGGCATCGCTACGTCATGTGTGGTCATTTAACCTTGTCACTTTCTTATAATCAAACTGCTATATAACCTGAGATATGAATTTGGGGTTAATTTATATGCTACTTTGCATATACAATGTTTAACTACTTGTCACCGAATGAAATGTAAAGTGACATCGAAGGTTTACATCCGTTGTCACCTTGCAAACTGTCAGATAAGAATGCCGCCTGGCGGGCTTAGCTCTAGTGAGGAGCATACAATGCCACTAACAATATCCTTATTACGACAGTAAGGGTAATGAAATGAGGGCCTTTAGTCAAGGTAATTCATGACAGATGGACCAAGGAAATTCTTTGCTGGATTTAGGGACTTATGGAAAGATTGGAGGGGCGACCTAATTTAAGGTTGGTGGTTGAGGCTCGGAAATATCCACGGCAACAATATAGCTGGAAACCACAATGCATGGTAAGGACCGTGTGTATGAAATGGTGGTGGTAAAGATATAATTCTGGCCATAGTTGTTCGAGTACAGACTGCACCTAACGGAGTTGACATGATTTATACGAACTTCCAAACGTGCAGCACTGGGATGTCCCGCTTAGACCCTTAGTTCGTGGTATCGACTTACCAATGTATACGGCATCACTGCAATCACCATATCAGAAACCTAGCACATTTGTGCATATGATAAAACCAACAAAACCAGATTCAAATGTCATTTTCAAGAGCTGACATATCTTCCACTGTTCACTAGAGTTCCTCTCCAAGAACACTGACCATGTTAGACTGACGTTTAGAACGTCATGTCTTAAGATTGTTATGTCTGCTCTTGGCAGTGACATGATTTCTGCACAATTGGAACCTTCGTGAGGTGGTCTGTATTATTTGCGTTTGTGATTTACCACATGGAGGAATTTGGTAAGGTCACGCTAAGGAGACCATCATGTCCATCGAGGCTCTTTTATAGAGACGTTGATGATACGTTTGTGGCGTGGCAGTTCTGGACGAGTTCCTAGACCAATTTAATCGAGGTCCGTAAAAACATTAAACTGACATCGGAACTTGAGGTCATCAGTTGTCTTCCGTTGCTGGTTGTCGTTTCACCGAGGAAAACTGAAGATACACTCAGATACGCATTATACAAGAAAACACGATCATAGGTACTGCTCTGGTCTGTTCAGCTGAAAACGACACGACTGATTTATCCATTGCGAGATACAAATTTCTGGGTTGGTGGCGAAGTATTTTGTAATATGCTTCTAACACAAAGACACATACATAACATTACACCACGAAACGCGTTCTTCATGTGATTGAATTTCGGGAGGAGAATGGAGCTAATGTTGTTTACTGGCTCAACTGGTGTATCAGAGAGGAGCTGCTAGAGTGACACGGTGCTGCTTCTGGAAAGTTTTCGCTATTCTCAATATAATTAAAGAAAGTTCCGGAAATACATAAATAGCTCAGTCCACGAAGATCGATATAGTTGTTCTGTACGTGTGTTGTGTGCTTTTGGAACGAGTAAGGAGGTTTACGAATAAGATAAAATACGTCTGGCCATTTACATACCTGTGTTTCCACCCTAACCTTTGATCTATAGTTAAGCTGAATAAATATAAACGTACTCACAAATTCATTTATGTATTAGAAAAAGTTGTCAGTCAGAAATGATTTCAGTTTGTTTAAAAATGCTTTGTCCATCAGCACATTTAATTCTCACGGGAGGTGACCAGATACGTTTATGGCTGTATACCTCACTTCTTTCTGCACAGGGGTCAAGGTAGACTGGTTTGTATCTAGTGCTATATTTGGGATTACTGTTATTATTTTCAACTTGTGGCTATTTGTTCACAGCAAACTTCATCAAATAACAGATTTATTGTGAGGTCATTGCTGGTATTTCCAATTTTTAGCACAGTTTCCTACATAGGGAACGCGGACATCATCTTCACAGAATGTTTCTGTACAGTGTGTGCATGTATGGGGAATTTCCTGAGAGTGTTATTCTATGTGACAACAGTGAATGTAAATATGCAAAGTAATTCAATATTCTCGTGCTTTTATCATCAAAATCAGTAACTACATTTGGAACAAATATTGATGAACTTAATCATTTAAGATCTGCACTATGTCATTTTCATTTCCAATTGTGATGAATATGGTCACCCAGTAATTCTGAACGTAATGTTCTCTTCACTGTTATTGATGGTGATCTATATGCGAGGACCTACGAGAGTGAATGAACAGTTTTTTTTCTGTTAGGTGATAAGCTATTTACGGAGAACCAATCAATATTTTTCTAAATAATTCATTTACTGCTTTATGTGTTATTGCATTTTATTGCGCTTGAGTATTATGCTTACATCATCAAAAAATAATACTCTCTTTGCTCTACAAGTTAAGGGGAAAGTCAGTTTATATAATAGCATGAACGGGAGGAGACCAAATATTCAGCTATGCAGAACACCAGTGGCAGTCAGAGCAAACTGTGCTGGACTGTGTGATTCTCTGTGACTTGTATTGCCATGCGTCAGCATAACACCCCACAATGGCGTTCTGCATCGCCGCTGATGTGGTGACACCTCATATGGTAAGCACCAAACACGGCTGATGCTAGCTTTTACGGTATGTTTTGTATCCGTATCACCGTAACATCTGTCACAATCTCCGCGGGGAGATTTTAATGTAGATGTAGTCGCTGTGCCTCATGTGATTTCATGGGCTCGAAGATCCCATAAGTTAGAAGAATGATATTGAAAACTATTTTTAGCAATTATTCTTATTGTTGTCGATAACTGACGTCTATGGAAAGTGGAGAAAACCAAAGAAATCAATTAAGGAACAAAAACAAGGCCAAATTTTAATGCGTGATTTTTAGGATAAAGCAGCATAGGAAATCTCCACAAAACTTGAATGTCAAAGGTATTAGCAAATTTGAAAACGGTAGAAGACTCGGAAGAAGAATAGGGAAACTTTAAAAAGAAGCTGTGACAAACATAGCTAATGAGGTCCTGGAGGAGGAAAGGACATATAGAAATCGTAGGGGACTAAGGCTTTGGGCTCAAGAAATGTAAACGGCAGTTAAAGAAAAAACAAGCTTTCAATACCTCGAATGAAAACTATAATGAATATAAATAGAAGAGAAATAATGCGGAACATATAACACGGAAAGTTCAAGCTGGATCATGGGAACATTTTAGTAAAACATGATTTACACGGTGGACAAACAGTCGCTTATAAAATGATGAAAACACTCAGTAGACAAGAAAAGGATCACACAGATTTAAGTAATATAGGAGAGAAGGAAGGGGCATGTCATTATAAAAATTGAGCCATGATGACAGCGTAACCCAGACCTTGACCGAACTAAATGACACAAAAAGCCTGGACGATATTTCTGTGAGAAGACCGACAGGAGAAAGAGGTTTCTAAGAAAGCAGGCACGACGTACAAGAGAAGATCGTAAAAGATAAAAATGAAAGATTTAGGAAATATAAACAAAACAAAAAAGGAAACGAAAGCCAATGGGAGAAAATAGAGGAAACATAGACTGTATGGATGCAGAAAGACTCCCGGTAAAGGCTGTCATTCATAAATGCCCTGGAAGAAGAGCATACAAGAGATGGAGTACTGTAATAGACGATTCGCTTAGTACATGAAGCGAAGAACTCATTTCCTCGTACATGAAATTTCTGATACTGTAATGCCATGCAGCAGAATCTCAACAAGTACTGTTTTTAATTAAAACTAACTGCTACGCTTAATCTGAATTTTTACCGTCTTTTCCAGTTGCCTTGAATACAAAGCAAAACAATTGCTGTACTGTTTAAGCCTTTTATGATTAACGCTATAGCGACTTTGCGTTCTATCCATCAGTCATATTCGCCGCTAACGTTTTGCAATGTGGAAAGCTTAAGCGCGACAAGTGAGACAGGGGTCAGGTTCTTGATCGGTGAATGGCAAAAATTTCTGCGCCACAGGGGGGACCAGGCGGTGCCGGCTGCGGCCTATATAAGCTGTCGCCGGCGGCCCAGCAGGCATACAGTAATCGAACACAGCAGCGGCAGCAACATGGTGTGCAAGGTGAGACAACCGGTAGAGCAGCAGCTCTCTCTCGTGTTTGCCCGGGGTGCGGCGCGAGGATGGGGAATGCGTCACCCGGTCCTCGTGCGTCTGTCTTGAGGAGATATTGATGAGTGGCAGTAATGATGCTTAGTAGTAATGTAGTAGCTTGATGATAGTACCAAATACATGTACTGTAGAGGCAGGGGAAGTTATTGAATTACAATACCAGTAAAGAAATACTCTACATCGTATATTTGAGTTCTCTGCTCAATGCAGCCTTTTTATCGAGAGGTGTTTGTCTGACTCGATGATGGAGTATGAAAGACAGGGAGAGGCTGTGAACCATGTGGATACAGTTTTGCCTAATATTTTCCATACCATAAATTTGGTTATTCGATATTCATTATAATCTATATCATGTTGTACATAAAGAGGCATTCTCATAATCTACTTCCCCTTCATTCACATAGCGAATAAAATATTCCAGTAAAGTAGTGCATTATCAGAGTTCGTGAGATTAATGTATATAAATAGTACCTGTCGAAAGAACAATTGCTGTTAATGTTTGCTTTTCGAGTAAAATCTAAAAAAACGTATGCATTGAAGTACAATAGCAGCATTAGTATAGTCATGGGGGACAATTTTTGTGTCATTGTTCTGGTCGATCTGGACCTCTTCAGCTGGTAAAATGCTCCCACATTTATTTTGCTTCATTAACTGGGAATAACCCATTTAGATGTTTTGCATATTTCCCTGCTCTATTTGTACGCTCGGTAGCTGCACAGCATAATCTGTGCAGAGGTGGAAGCCAAATGGCTAGTCATAATCATGAATTGTTACTTAACAAGTAGAATACAGATTTATAATCAATGTAAACGTTGTAAGATAAAGTGAATTCCACAATTTTCATCAAAGAAGACAGTTCACCAACCGTGCTAACTCTCAATGACATTCGTACAGAGGAGGTTACAGAAATGTGTAAAAATTAGACTGTCATGCCGTTAGAAGACAATACATTCGAAGCTGTAGTGTTCGTAACCATGATAAAACAGTTTTTTATTTCTCGCCAGTTGATCGTCCTGTCCGTGGTGGTGGCCGTGGCAAGCGCCGGCTACCTGGGCGCCCCCGCCGTCTACGCCCCCGGTGCACCTCTGGCAGCCCGCGCCTACGCTGCTCCCGCCTACGCCGCCCCCATCGCTCGTTACGCCGCCCCTGTCGCTAGGGCCTACGCCGCTCCCGTAGCCAGGGCCTACGCCCCAGCTGTCGCCGCCGCCCCCGCCGCCGTCGCTGCCGAGTACGACCCGCACCCCGAGTACAGCTTTGCGTACAACGTGCAGGACGCCCTCACCGGTGACTCCAAGACCCAGCACGAGAGCCGCAGCGGCGACGTCGTCCAGGGCAGCTACAGCCTGGCCGAGCCCGACGGCTCCATCCGCACCGTCGACTACACGGCTGACCCCGTCAACGGCTTCAACGCCGTCGTGCACAAGGAGGCCGGCGCCCACCCCGCCGTCGCCGCCCCCGTCGCCGTCGCCCACGCCCCCGTGGCCGTCGCCGCCCCCGCCAGGGCTTACGCCGCTCCCATTGCCAGGGCTGCCTACGCCGCCCCCATCGCTAGGGCTGCCTACGCCCCCGCCCTGGCCTACGGTGGTGCCTACCACGGTTAAGGACTGACATGGACCAACCAATCTCTCACTCTCATTTTGTACAAATACCTGTACCCATTAATGCACATCAATATATAAGTGTATAATCAATTTTTTCCCATTATTTTGTCTGTACTACCACCATTCCTAGCACAGAAACATTTTGAACGTGAGCATTGAATCATACTTCTTCTAAAAACTATCTTTAATGTTTGAACAAAGGCCCAGTGCGAGGTGTGTGAGAAAAGTAATGAGACTGATTTTTTTATCTACCATAACTGTTTTTTTTTCAGGCATCAGTATTGTCTCTATCAAGGTACTATCCTTTGGCAGTTGAGTCGTTGCTCCCAGTCTTGGTAGCGGTACTGGAAAGCTTCAACTGGTAGGGCCTTTAACATGGCGGTCACATTCCTCTGAATGCTCTCCAGAGTCCCAAAACGATGTCCTGTAAAAGATTGTGCAATCTCGGGAAAAGAAAAAAAAAGCTCACAAGGACTCAGATCATGAGAATAGGAGGGCTATGGAACAATGGGAATGACTTCTGAGGTCAAATATTCCGTGACAGAAGTGGCCATGTGACATGGGGAGTTGCCATGATGCAGCATCCATTTGTCTGCAATGCCCGGTTCAAGTGGTTCAGATGGCTCTGAGCACTATGGGACTTAACATCTGAGGTTATCAGTCCCCCTAGAACTTAGAACTACTTAAACCTAACTAACCTAAAGACATCACACACATCCATGCCCGAGGCAGGATTCGAACCTGCGATCGTAGTGGTCGCGCGGTTCCAGACTGAAGCGCATAGGACCGCTCGGCCATGTAATGCCCGGTCTCACTTGTGTCATTCTTTTCCTGAGCCTTTGAAGGATATCTTTGTAAATCACCAGGTTGACAATCTCTCCTGGAGGAACACATTCCGTATGCACAATGCCCCTACTGTCAAAAGCAAATCAGAATAGTTTTGCTCTTTGATTTGCTCATTCGGGATCTTTTCGGTCGAGGACGTGTCTCAGTGTGCCGCAACTCACTTTGCTGCTTTGTCTGAGGATCGTACTCAGAAATCCAGGTTTCATCACTTGTGATCATACTACTGAACCATTCGTGGTCACTGGCAGTCCTCTCCAGAAGATCAACCCATACATTACTTCGGTTGTCCTTCTGCTCAGTTGTGAGGTTTTCGGCACCATTTTAGCACAAAAGCTCGTGCATGTGGAAAACTTCGGTCAAAATTTGATGTACAGTGAAAGTGTTTAACAGGTCACTCATCATCCTTATTGTTAAATGTCGGACTGACGTCGCAAAGCACACACACGTTCGATGTTTCTGTCGGTTCTTGAAGTTGAAGGTCTCTCTGAGTGAGGTTCATCTTTAATGTGTTTTCGGTTTTTTAAAAATGATTTGTACCAGCGAATAACTTGTGCTGTTTAGGAACGTTCATGATAGGCCTGTGTCGACTTTTTAAAGGTCATATTCGCAGATTCCTCAAGTTTAACACAAAGTAGATGGTATAACACTGATCAAAATTCCGGTGTTCAGTTTTCGTAACACGCAACAAAAACACAACTCCACTGATGGCGCTCTCAAAAATCACGTGATGGCTGTACGGAGCTGAAACTCGGACTGAGTGTCTGGAAGGGATGAACACACCGATATACACAACAAGAACAACAGCGTTGCCAGTCTCATTACTTTTCTCACACACTTCGTACATGCAGCTCACAGTGTATGTCATATGATTCATAACTGGCTGGTACTTACAGAAAATGTTCGAATCATTTCCAGTATTTTTGGTGTTAGAATGCAATTTAGCTGCATTGTGAAACGAAGTATTATCAGATCAAGGGAGACAATAGCTGGACGAGTTGAATGCATCAATCAATATCCTGCTGTCCTCTTAAAGAGTATTACAGGTGGGCATTCAACACCATTCTGAATATCATGTATGGAGACAGGAGAGCACACCACTGATTTCAACTCGGAATGGCAGCTATAATGACAGAGAGCGCAGCCAAAAAAGTGTCTTGGAAGAAATGGAGATGAAAATTAGAGCAATAATTATCACATGGTGCACCAGGGTTTTTAAGAAGTGAAATATTACACTCCTGGAAATTGAAATAAGAACACCGTGAATTCATTGTCCCAGGAAGGGGAAACTTTATTGACACATTCCTGGGGTCAGATACATCACATGATCACACTGACAGAACCACAGGCACATAGACACAGGCAACAGAGCATGCACAATGTCGGCACTAGTACAGTGTATATCCACCTTTCGCAGCAATGCAGGCTGCTATTCTCCCATGGAGACGATCGTAGAGATGCTGGATGTAGTCCTGTGGAACGGCTTGCCATGCCATTTCCACCTGGCGCCTCAGTTGGACCAGCGTTCGTGCTGGACGTGCAGACCGCGTGAGACGACGCTTCATCCAGTCCCAAATATGCTCAATGGGGGACAGATCCGGAGATCTTGTTGGCCAGGGTAGTTGACTTACACCTTCTAGAGCACGTTGGGTGGCACGGGATACATGCGGACGTGCATTGTCCTGTTGGAACAGCAAGTTCCCTTGCCGGTCTAGGAATGGTAGAACGATGGGTTCGATGCCGGTTTGGATGTACCGTGCACTATTCAGTGTCCCCTCGACGATCACCAGTGGTGTACGGCCAGTGTAGGAGATCGCTCCCCACACCATGATGCCGGGTGTTGGCCCTGTGTGACTCGGTCGTATGCAGTCCTGATTGTGGCGCTCACCTGCACGGCGCCAAACACGCATACGACCATCATTGGCACCAAGGCAGAAGCGACTCTCATCGCTGAAGACGACACGTCTCCATTCGTCCCTCCATTCACGCCTGTCGCGACACCACTGGAGGCGGGCTGCACGATGTTGGGGCGTGAGCGGAAGACGGCCTAACGGTGTGCGGGACCGTAGCCCAGCTTCATGGAGACGGTTGCGAATGGTCCTCGCCGATACCCCAGGAGCAACAGTGTCCCTAATTTGCTGGGAAGTGGCGGTGCGGTCCCCTACGGCACTGCGTAGGATCCTACGGTCTTGGCGTGCATCCGTGCGTCGCTGCGGTCCGGTCCCAGGTCGACGGGCACGTGCACCTTCCGCCGACCACTGGCGACAACATCGATGTACTGTGGAGACCTCACGCCGCACGTGTTGAGCAATTCGGCGGTACGTCCACCCGGCCTCCCGCATGCCCACTATACGCCCTCGCTCAAAGTCCGTCAACTGCACATACGGTTCACGTCCACGCTGTCGCGGCATGCTACCAGTGTTAAAGACTGCGATGGAGCTCCGTATGCCACGGCAAACTGGCTGACACTGACGGCGGCGGTGCACAAATGCTGCGCAGCTAGCGCCATTCGACGGCCAACACCGCGGTTCCTGGTGTGTCCGCTGTGCCCTCTCGCAGTGTCCGGAGCAAGTATGGTGGGTCTGACACACCGGTGTCAATGTGTTCTTTTTTCCATTTCCAGGAGTGTATTTCGTTCAAAATAGTGTAGATGTATTTGAGAAAAAGACTTCAATTTACTTGGATCTACTTGAACTGATCTTAGCTGATCGGTCATATTCGACTTCTTACTTTGCAATTAACTAGGCTTTGTCCTACCAGGCAATAAATAACATGTATCACGTGCCCTGCAGTAAATGCTTTTGAAATTAAAGGTGGAGGGGGAAGCTCCTTCTGCTGATGAGTTCCGCTGAGAACTAAGCAGTTTTCTCCTGAAGATGGCGACCAGTTGGATCGTCGAAATATGAAGTTGATTTTAGGATCCGGCAGCAAACCCGAAGAGACTTTCAAGATCTATTACGCCAGGAAAGCCTACTATGTTACATTAAACACTTACATTTGAGAGATATTTGAAGCTAGCACATGTGTATCGTTTTCAGTTCAGATGGCTTGTAGCTGCTTTGTGATATAAGAATGTCTGTTTGTACATTCTTTATGGAGCTGAAAGAACTAGCGGATGGATAGTCGTTGATCTTCACACTGTTATTGTCCTGAAGAAGAAAAATCAGAGTATGTTACAAAACACATGCGAGGAGAGTGTAGTTTTTTTAAGTATAGTACGCTACATTGTTGTTTTCTGTGAATGGAAAGTTGCCTATTTGGGGGAAAAAAGCTTATGGAAAGTTGCCTATCAGGGAAAAAAAGCTGTTGGATAGTTGCCAAGTTTTTGAGCCTATATGTATTTTCTAAATAATGCCTACGCATGGGCTTTGTAAATGAGGTGGATGTGTTTAGAGAATAGCGTGTATATGTGGGTAAGTAAAAAAAAAAAAATCTAGGAAATTTTCCGGATTTCCCAGTTACAAATACACCTTTCCCCCGTGAAAATACACTTTACCGTGTTAAGTGAATGGTATACTTCCCCTCGAAAATGTGAAACTTAACAACCCTTCGAATGGTTAAGGTTTTATACACCGACGTAGAGCTTCCCGACACTTCAGAAAACGAAACCCAGAAAAAAATACATTTTGGAAAGATCTTCGCTTCTCTGACGTGCAGCAATATGTACGCTGCATATTTTCGTATTACGAAAGTATAAATTCGAATTCCACCAAACACAGCACGTTAGTTTCCGAAGCATTGAAATCGAGATTGCGATGTGCTTTTGTAAGCCAATCATGGCTGACGTTACGTGATCTCGCCTACCGATGACAGCCAATATTCACAGCATAGGACACCTGCTGTAGTCACCCAATACCAACATCACTATTGGGCAGCGCAGACACACAAATAGGAAAAATTAATGGTTTAAATCAATGTACGTAGTGTAGCTACAAGAAAAGCTAAGCTCTGTTTGCAATTAACGAGAATCAGTCTGTCGTGGACAATTCGTTAGCCTTTCTCGGGTTTCGCGCGCTTACGTGTTCGTCTTAACGGCTGCGCTAGCTGTGTTGTGGTTCCGTGTCACGCGGGCGCCGTTACTGACGCCTGTATGCGATTCACTCACACTGGGTTGTTGATTTCTGTTCTGTATTTTGAAGCAGCTCAGGTGATACCTTGTCCTCACATGAAACTCTATCGGTATAATTTGCTATGGTATTCCGTTAATGCACAACTTGTGTATATTGTAGATGTACTCTCTATCTGTCTGGCCTTTCTAGCACTGGCACAGTGTTGGCACATCGTCGTGATGTCTTAAGTGTTTGGCCGTACCTTGGTGGTGATTGTCTGCGCAGTCATCTGATTGTTTTAATGTTTTTTAAATTCTTGTTTGCTGGATGCCCAAAAATTTCTGCAATTATTACTGTTTAAAGGAAGTATATTTTGCCTCTTACCGCCATTTGGGAGTAATATTTTGTTGCTCCCAAGGTTAATTATTTTGGAATGAAATGATACAATTTCAGAATCTTTACCGGCTCAAGGAGATACGATTTTATGTACGTAGACTGAAGCGGCGAGTGGAAATTTGTTCCAAGGCCGGGAATCGAACCCAGATCTACTGCTTACCTGACAGTTGCGTTAGCTACTAAGCCACCTTGGCATAGAGGTTCGTTCACACAACTGCATCAATTACCTTGGCACGCCTCTCTCCTCGATCAAAATTCGCACTGCCGCCCCAGTCCTCTTTAAATTCTCCATTACACACTAAGAGAATATCTGAGGCTCTTCATATTGTGGAATAACACCTCAGCATCGAACGTAAATGGGGGATCCAGCCTGAAACTCAGGTGCAAGTACTTATAAAAATGAAATGACACAATTTCAGAGACTTCACTGGTCCCATGCAGATATGAAGTTATGTCATTTCATTTGTATAAGTTCCTGCACCTGGGTTTCAGGCTGCATATCCAATTTATGTTCGATTCTGAGGTTCTATTCCAGAACATGGAGAGCCTCGGAAATTCTGCTCCTTGCATTGCTACCTTCTATTACATTGGAGTGCCAGGGAAATTGGTAGAGTGATGCGTATTCCAATAGAGAGATATGTAAACAGGCAGAATACGGCGCTGCAGTTGGCAACGCCTATATAAGACAACAAGTTGTAAACCCGAAAACGCAGGATGCATGGCACCTGCTACCGATATATAATTTTTTTTGCTGAATTATATGCAAATATTAGCAATTTAAATGATTTCTTTTAATACGTAATGACATAGCTTCACTGCATGTGTAGATTTAGGTAGAAGTTGACATTTCACTGTATTTATCTGTGTCTTACTGTGAAACTTATAAGCTCTGGGGAAAAGCCAAAAGAATTGTTATTTGCATTGACTAGCAACGATAATATCAGTGCTTGTGCGTTGCAAAATCTTTGGATAAGTTGTTATTGTGTGGAGGGCGTGGAGAGAGGGAGACGGGTTCCAGCGCTTGTAGTGTGCAGAAATGTGGTATTAACGCTCTCGCAGTAGAGAGTACCATTTCGGCGGTATCATGTATGCGCGCCGGACAGATGTCTAATAGCAGGAGTAAGGACAGTGGACGGGTGGAAGAGGCTGCATTAATTTCGATTGCCCGTTCACATAATTAGCCGTGCTCCACAAGATGCTACCATCTTCAACAACAGCAGCAGTTCCAGCAACACAGATTCGTCGACTCCGAGTTTCGTCGTATGCACAGCACTGTTCATTGGTAGAAAGTGCAACTGAATGTGATTTGATTGACAAAATTTATTTAACTAATAATCAGTTAAACTCAGGACGATTGCGTCCTCATTGTGCTCAGACATTGTTACCAAACAGGGTCCTTGTCCCTTTTTTCCCTTATATGGTAACCGAGTGTCATAAGAAACAACTTGAATAGTTACAGCCAGTTTATTACTGAATAATTTCACTTTTAAGAATTTTAGCCTCAGTCTACTTTCAATTAACTCTTGTATAACCGAGGCTTCAGTATATGAGTAAAGTAAAGAAATTTCAAGTTTAAAGTTGAGACTCAATCACTGGAAAAAAATCCAAATCTAAGGAAACGCACAAATTAAGAATCCGGAAATTTAATTTATTTTACGTATGGGTTAGGGCACATGGATGTTTAGTTTGGTATATATTCTATTATTTATCTCTGTTCAAGTCAGTAAAAAAGGCTCAGTTATTCGGCCAATAATTTGAAATCCAATTTGCAAAATAAGTAACTGCAAAGTAAAAAGTGTTTGCTTTTGTTCTAAATTTCTTTCATGACGTTACGTTGAGGTCACTGAAACAACCTTCAGTTGCCACGTCAGTGTTTAATAATATATGTTTTTGTTTCCCATCATCTTGTACAGGATTTTGGATGTAAATTGCCCTAGTGGGCTCGTGACCGTTAATTATTTCCTTTTCGTTCATTAGTGTAAGTTTTGGATTCATGATCATTGGTACCCCTTTTCTGTCCAGTGTTGTTCGTGAATGAATGCACAAAATAACTTTCATTTTTGCAAATAATAACCCTGTCTGGTTTAACTAATTTTTATTTTTAGTAGACTTTTCCATCAGAAGGGTCTGTTGTACACTTTCCTCCTACTCCAATTAGTAAAAATCCATTAGTCATACACCCGATCCACGGTCGTATGTCATATCGCAAGCAGGAAAGGGCGATTAGTAAGGGGGAGGTTACAAAGTGTCTGGCGCAGTTACATCGGTTACTGCTGCTACAATGGCAGGTTATCAAGATTTAAGTGAGATTGAACGTGGTGTTATAGTATAGTATATATGTATATGGTTCACAGCATCTCCGAGGTAGTGATGAAGTGGGGATTTTCCCACGCAGCCATTTCACGAGGGTACCATGAGTATCAGGAATCCGGTAAAACATCAAATCTCCGACATAGCTGCGGCCGGAAAAAGATCCTGCAAGAACGGGACCAATGATGACAGAAGAGAATCGTTCAACATGGAAGAAGTGTAGCCCTTCCGCATATTGCTGCACATTTCAATGCTGGGACGTCAACAAGAGTCAGCGTACGAAACATTCATCGAAACATCATCGACTTGGGCTTTTTGGAGCCGAAGGCCCACTCGTGTACGCTTGATGACTGCACGACACAAAGCGTTACGCTTCGTCTGGGCCCCTCAGTACTGACACTGGATTCTTGATGACTGGAAACATGTTGCCTAGTCGCACGAGTCTCGTTTCAAATTGTATCGAGTGGATGGATGTGTACAGGTATGGAGACAACCTTATGAATCCATGGGACCTGCATGTCTGCAGGGCACTGTTCAAGCACATGGAGGCTCTGTAACGTTGTTGGAGATGTGCAGTCGGAGTCATATGGGACTCCTGATACGTCTACATACGACTCTGACAGGTGACACGTACTTACTGGCCATCTGCACCCATTCATGTCCATTGTCCCTATGGAAGGACTTGGGCAATTCCAGCAGGACAATGTGACACCACACACGTCCAGAATTGCTACAGAGTGGCTCCAGGAACACTCTTCTGAGTTTAAACACTTCCGCTGGCCACCAAACTCCCCAGACATGAACATTATTGAGCATATCTGTGATGCGTTGCAACTTGCTGTTCAGAAGAGATCTTCACCGCCTCGTACTCTTACGCATTTATGGGCAACCTTGCAGGATTCATGGTGCCAGTTGCCTCCGGCACTTCTGCAGTCATTAGTCGAACCCATGCCAAGTTCTGCTGTGGTACTTCTGCGTGCTCGCGAGGGCCCTACATGATGTTAGGCAAGTTTACCAATTTCTTTGGCTCTTCAGTGTATTTAACTTAAACTAACGCATATCACCGGTAGCAGAGCGCGGTTGTGCTCTGAGTCCCCTTGTAGGATGTAACAGTAACATTCATAATGTACTATATGTAGTTAAGGTGTTTAGTATTTGGTTGTGCGAAGATGCACTCTTGTTCCATTATGTTGCAGGAAGACAGAACCAAGTGGTTGCATCCCTGTCGCTGCATTGGCTTGAACCAGATTAGGTGAGTCCAATTAATTTTCGAATGGAACATCAGAGGGCGTCAATGGGTGGGAACGTTGCGCGTTTGTGGGGAGTGTTGGACCAGCCAGATACATCATGGCTGATTATTTTGGTGAAGTAGGTGCTGTATTGGCCTTGAGTACTGTGACTTTGCCGGCCGAAGTGGCCGTGCGGTTAAAGGCGCTGCAGTCTGGAACCGCAAGACCGCTACGGTCGCAGGTTCGAATCCTGCCTCGGGCATGGATGTGTGTGATGTCCTTAGGTTAGTTAGGTTTAACTAGTTCTAAGTTCTAGGGGACTAATGACCTCAGCAGTTGAGTCCCATAGTGCTCAGAGCCATTTGAACCATTTGAACTGTGACTTTTCCTGGTGTGCTAAATACTGTAACTTTGATTCTGTGCTCAATAAGGAGAGTTAAGGCCGACGTTAATGACTGGTTGTATATAACACGCGATTTAGAGTATATAAGGGATACTCCAGAACCGCTTGGCAGGAGCAAATGATTTTGCGATCACACCTCAACAGGCTGGTTTTAGACCTGGTAAAAACTGCACTTCACGGATCCTCTGTCTTACCTAGTACATCGAAGATAGTTTTGAATCACATATAATCACCGGTGTGGCCTTTGTTAACCTTCTGTTCCGTACGACACTGAAAGCCATAAATTATTCCTGAAAAAATTCTACGACATCACTAATGACTCTATTTTAACTACCCTAATTGGCAACTTCCCTAGCAACAGGAATTTCTGCATGGAGTTTCAACGACGGCACAGTAGATGAAGGTACAGAGAAATGGGCTACCCAAGGGTAGTATCCTGGTCGCTATACTCTCTAAAAGTTTTCTGTATGTGGGTAGTCTCGCGTTGGCCACCCATGGAAAGAACTTCCATAATGCTGATAATAACCTGTCTGAAGCTTTGGAAGAACTAGGACGGGTCTACAAAAATTATCTAACGTCTAATCCTACCACAATGCAAGTCTATGCTTTCCACACAAAAAGCAGACAAGCCAATCAGCAACTAAATACATCATGGAATTGCACTCAATTCGGACATTCCTTTTCTCCAAAATACCTTGGGAGGACCTTGGACTGCACCTTAGACTCGCATTGCCATAAGATGAACATCTGCAAGGAACAATATCATACGGAAACTGAGAGGATCTAACTGGGGTGCACATCCAGCCACTATCCGGACTGCTGAATTGGTGTTATGCTGTTCTGCGGGTGAGTAGGCAGGGACTGTCTAACACAATTCCTGCCATGCTAGGCTGGTGGACAACGATCTGAATGAGACGTGTCACATGATCAATGGATGTTTCAGATCAATTAAAGTTGAGCAGCTACATGCTCTAGCAGGCATAGCTCCGCCATACATCTGGCGTGAAGCAGCTCCCAAGCAGAGGGATGTAGAGCTTTGACCTCTGATATTCACCCTCTGTTTGACCTCTGCCCAGCATCGTCACATTTGAAGTCGAGAAAGAACTTTGTATGAGTCTATGTCAACAACAACAATACAACCCAAAGGCTAGACATGCGGGAAAACAGAGTAGAAAATGGTTCAAATGGCTCTGAGCACTATGGGACTTAACTACTGAGGTCATTAGTCCCCTAGAACTTAGAACTAGTTAAACCTAACTAACCTAAGGACATCACAAACATCCATGCCCGAGGCAGGATTCGAACCTGCGACCGTAGCGATCTTGCGGTTCCAGACTGCAGCGCCTTTAACCGCACGGCCACTTCGGCCGGCAACAGAGTAGAGAATGTCCCTCTATGGTGCAGAAAAACTAAAGAAAAACTACATCCTGGCCATCATGAGAACTCAACAGATTGCGAATCTGGTGTTGGTTGGTGTACAGCAAATCATGAAAATTGGGGATATATTAGTGGACCCTCAGCCTGTGGGTGTGGGGAGGAAGAGACAATGTCTCAACTGCACAGCTGCCATTTGTGCCCATCATCAGGCACCGAACAAGATCTAATGCTGGGCAGCTCTAACGACTTGGACTTATTCCGTTTGTCGGTGAAAAAAATTAATTTGTTTGTTAATTCCTCTACCCAAAAATGTATTTGACTTTTTACTCATGTACAAATTCTAATGCTTGGACGCAGCCCACCTGGAGTTGAAAGTGATTTAATTACTGTCATGTTTGACTATTTCCACATTTAAATGTGTTAATGTCTATGGTCCATGCGCACGTATTTATAACTGTTAAGCTTTTTGTTGCCTCCCTTGTAATCTATACCTTTGACACGAATAAAGAAAGCTCCCAAACAAAAGGCGACTATCAGCCAGTTGCTTCAGCAAGTGACGGAATTGAAAATCGATCTCAATGCTGTGAGGGGCCAAGAGAAGGGTGGTATAGTAAGCAGAGACAAACTTAGTTTCCGTACAGGCGGATGACTCAGTCCTATTAGAAGGGAGGTCGTAGTAAATCATATTGTCTGCTGACGTATATCAGTGCCGGTGCATAGAAGGTAAGGTCTCTTAATGAGCTATATAAGTTAGAGAACTTAAAAAGGGAAATGGACAGTAGAAGTTAGAATAATGGGAGTCAGTGAAGCGCATTGTCAAGAAGAACAAGACTTCTGGTCAGGTCAGTACAGGGTTAAATGTGCAAAGTCAAACTAGGGTGCTGCAAAAATAGATGTAATAATATAAAGAAAATAATACATGTAAGCTATTATGAACATCACAAATGCATCATCGTATTCAAAACACGCAGGAAGCTAATACCCACAAAAGTAGTACAAGTTCTGATGTCTACTAGCTCTGCTGACGAGGAAGAGATTGAAACAATCTATCATCAGATAAAAGGAATTATTCATGTAATTAAAGGATACGAAAATGTAATTTGATTCAAGAAATTATTTGGATAATAGGAACAAAGAGAGAACGAAAAACCGTAACAGAACATGGGCTGGGAGAAAGAATGGAAAGGGGAAGCTGCATGGTTGAATTTGCGCAGAGTGTAATTTCATAATTGCTAACACTTTATTTCAGAATCATGAAAGAAGTCTGTATATGGGGCAGAGACCTGGGCTCACCGAAAAGTTTCAGATCCATTGTATAACGGCAAGGAAAGTTCCGAAATTAGATTTAAACTGTAAGACAGTTTAGGTGCAAATGCTGATTTTAGCCATAATTTATTGGCTATGAACTGCAGAAATTGCAGAAAGACAAAAAATTGAGGAGATGAGATCTGTATAAATTGAAAAACCAAACGTTATTGAGAGTTTCAAAGGGACCATTAGGCAACAATTTGCGGGCACAGGGGAGAGAAATGCAATAAAGACGACTGGGTAACTTTGAGAGATCAAATGTTGAAGGCAGTGGAAAACCAAATAGAAGAAAAGAAAAGGATAACACAAGAAACATTTGTGAAAGAAGAAACTATAAAATGCAGAAATTAAAGTAGACGCCTAAAATACGATATTGTGATAGGATTCAAAATAGCTAAGCACTCATAGCTGAAGGATAAGTGCAAGGCTGTAAATGCATGTGTAACTGGAGGAAGCATAGACGCTGGCTACAAGAAAATTAAAGCAGCTTTTGGAGAAAGAGAATCAGCTTTGTGAATATGAAGAGCTAATGTGGGAGGCCAGCAATAAGCAGGAAGATTTTAATATTCTTTTCATTAAAACGTTTGCTGTTGGGTATAATAGTGGGCCTGTGTACGGGATAACAGTAGAAATAGAAACACAAACACAAACACACACACACACACACACACACACACACACATACACAAAAGTCTCCTCTGTCCATATAGTGAGCCTATGGATGGGATAACAATAGAAACAGAAATACACATACACATATACACATACACAGACACACACACACACACACACACACACACACACACACACACACACACACACACACAAAAGGCTCCTCTGCCCATATCCTTAACGAGTTGGCTAGTACTCCTTTCCTGAAAAACTTCCAGATAGTGCTTTCCACACTTCAATATAGGTAAAGCTTCTTTACCTATCTGCAGGTCTGGTAATAAATCTAATAACATTGTATCTGTCTTCTAAAGACAATTTTGTGCATGGCACTAAATTTTAATAAATTGTAATGTGCTGTCGTCTGCAATGTTCAATTAGCACATGAGGTTTTTGCATTCTCTTTTATCCATATTTGTTTACCTACTAAATTATTAAATAAGACTGTAATGCCATTATTCGCTAAGACTCAAGTTTATCTCTATTTAATGCCCTATGTATAATGTTAAATATGTATTGATTTAATGTAACAGTAATGTACGCTTCCTTTCCTGGAAGGCCATCTTTGTAATTAATCACTGTGTGACATGACTGTCCCATATTACTATGCAATATTGTTTCATTTACTGATATTATTGTGTGGTTACGTTATTGAGTGTACTGGACGTATGCGCCTGGGACCAAAAATTTGTGTTTTTCTTGATAGGTAGATGCACTCTTACTTAGTGTGGTCTTAGGTCCTGTTTGTCGGCAGAAGGTGAGCATCCCTGGGGAGTTAGGCAGTTTTTGAAGAAGTTGGCCTGCTCTGTGCTTTTGATGGTAGAGCCGGTATTTACCTACCAAATTATTAAATAAGACTGTAATGCCATTATTTGCTAAGACTCAAGTTTATCTCTATTTAATGCCCTATGTTTAATGTTAAATATTTATTGATTTAATATAACAGTAATGTACGCTTCCTTTCCTGGAAGGCCATCTTTGTAATTTATCACTGTGTGACATGACTGTCCCATATTACTACGCAATATTGTTTCATTTACTGATATTATTGTGTGGTTACGTTATTGAGTGTACTGGACGTATGCGCCTGGGACCAAAAATTTGTGTTTTTCTTGATAGGTAGATGCACTCTTACTTAGTGTGGTCTTAGGTCCTGTTTGTCGGCAGAAGGCGAGCATCCCTGGGGAGTTAGGCAGTTTTTGAAGAAGTTGGCCTGCGGCCGGCTCTGTGCTTTTGATGGTAGAGCCGGTATTTGCTCTCGTTCAAAGCAGAGGACACCGTGCCACCACTGCCGTTTTCAGGAATTAATTGAGTATGACATTTGCCTTTTCTGTACATACTTCAAAGGACAGGATGCCGTGGTGCTGCCTCGCCAGCATAGAAAGTTCGATTATTTTTTTTCCAAAATTTTGGCGAATCCAGTTGAATGAGTTGCCCTGCCACCATGCGTGGTGCAAAGAGCCTGGTCAATTGAGGAGACACTGATCCAGAGGAGTACCACCATATATTTGTTGTTAATATGCATTTGTACACCAAGAGTGGGAAATTTCTGCTGAGTTCCCCTATCTTTTCATAAAATAAGTGACATTCTAGTTCGTCATATTGGAATCAACATTATGTCGTCCCTTCCATAAAGAGTCTTTGTAAGTGAACTTTCAAATCTACTGCAGCATCTTTGACATTCACGTACTTTTCATATATTGCAAGCAAGTCAAAACACGTGACGTGGATTGATAATTTGTTTTGTGACCCAACAAAAACACTTAATAATGAAAACGAGTATAAGCAAAATAATACCAAAAACTATATGAATATGTTTCATTGGAGAAAAGCTGTGCGAAACAAATGTTCCAGGATGGGTATTTCACGTAAGTTGCAAACCGACACAAGTTTATAGTTCAACCATCTTCGTTACGCGCTTACAACTTCTGTGAATTAGTGTTTATTTCACGGCAAATTCACTTCTATACCATTATAACATGTGTCTTGACAAAAGCATGAAAACCGTCTGATGATTAAATGTATTAATTCGAAACTGGTGACGGTTTGTTTTGAATAAAGTAACCTAAAAGCAGTTCCTCGCTGGTTACTGCTGTAAATCATCAACAATCCGTATGATATAACTGCTAGTCTCCAATCATATATTTATTTGACAAAACTGCATTAAGTAAAATGAATTACAGTCATGTTACAAAATAACTAATCACAACTTATGAATAGTGATGGTGAGACGAGCTCCTTGAAAATTAATCCATACATACATATATACATACGTACATAATACTTTAATCCTTGTTCCATAGATCATGAATATGACATTTCATAATGATGTGGAACGTGTCGCTTTAACATAAGTTTTATTTACACAAAATAATTAATTAATTTTTTAAATTAATTTTTATTTTTTTACTGTTATTACCTCATATCTAAGGATTCATCTGTTGAGTAGAAAGAGTTGTCATTCAAAAATTCTTTTAATTTGCTTTTACTCTTAATACTATTTGGCAAATGACCAGAGATTTTTGTGGTAGCATAATTCACCCCTTTCCATGCCAAAGTGAGATTTAATCCAGAATAGTGTTTTTAAACATATTATTTATAAACTTACTAACGGTTATAACTGTTATTCTTTATAAAATTCATAACAACTGAAGCAGTCACGCAAAGTATACAAATAACCTGTCTTTCAAAAGCTCATGATACAGCAATGAAGACAAATCACATTTATTATTAATCAAATGTACTAATAGTTATAAACAATATTTTGAGTAATATGAGAAATATGCCTAAATTACGATTTACCGATATGAAAACACTTTATAAAGCCAGCATAAGAATTTCAGTCTAAGATCCAGCCAATTCCTACGCTGATGAGGAACATAACTGGTGGAGATCGTTTTACGATCCTGTATCAGTTCAGTTACATTTATTCAATATTTAGAGTGGGCAGCACAATTTGTTCGATGGTGGCTGTAAGGTACTCAGGCAAGGATGCCAATGTGGGGACAACACATGATTTCTATTCCAGCGATGGAGAAGCCTGCCTCAGGTTGGGTGATAGATCTAGGAAGGTTCTATAAGCCACCCTCCATACTATTTATTGATTTATTGTTGATTATTATTTGCCCTAGTCTGGCTGGTTGGAAAATTAAGCATCGGACATTCATTCCTCAGTCGACAGTTTTGAAGGGCAAACTTACTGCAAAAGCACAAGCACCGATAACGAAAGTTCTGACTGTGAGGCTACGTCACATGCCCTACACTCCGACACTGTTCTGTAATTCATTTCCTTCCAAAATATTCTAACAATAATGAAAAGGTCGTAATATATTAACATTTTTGTACGACATAGTCAATTTATTACACCTTAAATTAAAATATATTGTCCCCACTGATTCTGGGCGCACTCACACTACAGTTTCCTGCACATATATATCTCGAGATTATACGAGTTGACCATATTACGAGGGTGAGTCAAATGAAAACCTTAAATTTGCAATAACAAGTCGAAATTTCTCGCCGTTACCCTGTAAGTTGGTAAGCGTTTTACAAACAGCGTGCAGAATGGCCTGTAGGTGGCAACATAGTGAAAATGCACTCATACCGTCGCAGTATCAGTATAAAGATGGCAGCCCCACTTGCGACTTGCACCAGGGAAGAACAGCGTTCTGTTATTCGGTTTTTGCGTAGTGAAGGTGTGAAGCCTATGGAAATTCATCGACGAATGAAGGTTCAGTACGGTGATGCATATTTGTCACAGTAGCAAGTCTATGAATGGCGTAGGAAGTTCGCAAATCGTGTGACTTCAGTAGAAGATGCTCCTCGTCAAGGTCAGACACAACGAGTTGTGACTCCACAGGACATTGCAGCGGTTGAAGCCATAGTGAAGGAAAACCGCCGAGTGACACTGAATGACGTTGCAGCATGTTTACATATTAGTCGTGGGTCAGCACACCACATAGTGCATGATGTTCTCCAGTTTCACAAAGTGTCTGCAAGATGGGTGCCACGGCAGCTGACTCCTGAAATGAGAGAACGACGTGTTGATGCTTGTGAAGAACTTCTTCGGCACTTTGAACGAGAAGGTGATGGCTTCGTTGCAAGAATAATTACTGGGGACGAAACCTGGGTTCACTGCCATCAACCGGAAACGAAGAGAGCGAGCAAGGAATGGCGCCATTCATCATCACCAAAACCAAAGAAGTTTTGAACAGAACCATCAGCAGGGAAGGTTATGATGGCTCTCTTTTGGAGCATTACATGGCTAAAGGGACCACTGTCACCAGTGCATCATACACAGATCTCCTAAAAAATCATTTGCGTCCTGCAATCAAATCAAAGCGACGTGGATTGCTGTCAGCAAGTGTCCTTTTGCAACATGACAATGCAAGGCCCCACACTGCCCGTGCAACTGTTGCAAAATCACAGATCTGCATTTTGAGTGCCCTCATCCACCGTACTCACCAGACTTTGCCCCAAGTGATTTACATATGTTTGGACCACTCAAAGACGCAATGTGAGGAAAGAAGTTCCATTCTGATGAAGAGGTACGCCATGCGGTGTATGAGCGGTTGCGCGGACTAACAAAAGAATTTTTTTCTAAAGGAATTTATGCACTTTGTAAGCGCTGGAAGACTTGCATTGAACGTGGGGGAGATTATGTTGAAAAGTCATACAGCTCTGTACCACTTCTGCACAATAAATAATATTAAAAAAAATATTTACGGGTTTCATTTGACTCACCCTCGTATTTCAACCACGGTAACTTTGCTTACACGCATACACGTCCCAGTGACGTGATGGCTCTGGCTCGATTCTGTATAATCTTTCCACAAAATACTTCACTTTTATGCGTCATCGCGCGAAGAGCAAGCATCCGGTTTCTGTCCTGCTGGTATGCTCTGGCTGGACGGACTCACCCCTTCGCGCCAAAGGAATTTCAGGCGCTGATTTGTCCCTTCTAGAACCGTGGCATCTCCGTATGCGCTGTAGCAAAGACGCATAAAACTCGCTGTGTCCTGAAGTTGCGATTTCCGGGCGTTAATCTTTAACGTGCGGTCGCAGGGGTGCCTTAGCCCCCATGTGCCCGCTTGAGATGTGACAAGTACGTATACGGCACAGACGTCAACAAGAATCCTACCCTTCCGTTCCCATGAAACCTGAGAAATTTCGCCCCATCTCGACTCTATTACTGTCCAGCTGATGCTGTGCATTACGTTCCTTGTTAGACACTGTGTATACAACTCAACAAAGACCGGTACCACCATTAGAAATTGTTTGTGCGCCGTATCAGGCTCCAAACTATTTTCTACACTCTATTTTCATGCTTTGAGACACTTTCGCTCGATGACAATGGCTACACCCTTACTGTCAGCTCTCCAAACAGAGTTTGGACTGAGAACAGAGAACTCTGAATACGGATCTTTCGTTTCCTGGTTGTCTTCCCATGCCGACTGTTTGAAGATTTAAGCGTCATTTTTTGCTATAGCATGGTGTATTAGTTTAATGTCTCAGAGTATGAGAAACTCGCATTTACCTTGTTGTTTGTGCACCTTGGATGCAAAATTCGTTGGGGCATTTCTCTTGTTTTTTTGACAATGTGACTTGTGCGGATAAGGAACGGTAATTTATTCTTCTATCAGTCTTCCTAATGATGTCCATCAAATTCCCACATTATTAGCTTCAATTTTTCGAGTTAATTTTTTGTGTTTCTGTTTTCCAGGAGAAAACCTGGAGTAAGATCCCATGTGGTCTTTAAATGTAAATAAAAATTTAGTAATTTGTGAAATCGATTTCCATTTATGAACCCTACTTTCTACGACTTCTTCCATGATTAGACAACCTTTGTTTAACATTTAACAAATATACACCAAGGAGCTGTTTCAACGTAAATGTTGTTTCCATTCTGCGCAGTATGAAATTTATTAATGGAATGTTGTGAAACATGCGAAGCTGTTTATTGTGGTGTCGCAGATTTTTGTTTCAGAGTTCAAACCATAGTAACGCTGATTAGTTTCAGATGTTTTGACAAGAGTTATGCTGCAGTGTTGTATGTAGCAATAAATGCATAAAGTCGTTTATCACTGTTAAATGTAGATTTAAACATTTTACTATGAGGGCGCAAACCATGACGATTTATCCAGCATTTAAAATGTATGTAAGTGAAATTTGAATAAAAAAGATGAATGGTGGATGTTTTATGAATACTTTCGTTGAGGAAGGTAGTGGTCACGTGGCCGAAGCTCTAAATAAGCATGCAGTTGCAAGACGAAATTAACGTAATGACAAGTGTTATAAGTACATACATTACCAGCCGAAAACAGTAGAAATTCATTCATCAAATCTCATGGCTCGTAAAACAAATTTCAGCTTCTGTAAAATATAGTTTACTAGCTGTTATCCACAGCTGCGCTCGCACCTTAGTAATTCCGTTATGATAAGTGGTGATGAGGAAGTATACCGGTTATTTATAAATATCTGGATAGATAGTGGTGTAGATAACTATGTGTGTACGAAAACAAATTTGTCTGCTGGTATGTAGGTACATAATGAATGTGTTTCAATCTTTTTGTCGTATTTTGAATTTTAGTTAAAATATTAAAATGTTTCTTTCGTACCATGTATTTATTGGAAGATTCTAACACTGTTGCATAGACAATGTTTTTGGTATAGCCCTCTTTTGCAAGAACTTACGTATTTCATGGGCTGGATAAACGTGAGCACGCCACATAGAGCTGTCTGTGATAAAAACACATTCTTTCGAAAAGCACACCGGCAACTTTGAGTAAGTATATGCCATTCGGATTTATTTATGGTCTATCCAAAAGCGTTTTAGGTGGGAGTTGTAATATTTTAAATTTAAAAGACAAATCCTTTAGTTTGATTGAGATTCGTGTAATCAAAACAGTTTCTACTTTAGGTGAGCTACTAATTATAGTAGCCCTAACAATATATGTGTAATTTTTACTCACGTATCGTTAAACGATCTGCTCGTATCATGATTTCTCTTTAAGAGGACTGAAACACCAACCTTTAAACTTAGTTCATGAGAAGGCATTTCCGACAATTGGCACTTCTGACAGTTCCTACTCTACAAAATCTCGTTCTACTTGTGACAATTTTTTTTCCTTCATTTAGCAGTCTTCCAAATTCATTTGTTGGCGCCGAAACTGCCCTTTCACAAAAACATACTTTAACTTCCAAGTTTTCTTGCCGTTCACCATACACTCTGTTCAACAATTCTTATGTACTGTGATCAATATTACAGAATTCACGATATAACGTAATAATGCCGTTGGCACCGGTATCAGAACGATCTTCGCCGATTTTCGGAAGAGCATCCCACATATTATGATGATTCTGTATCATTGTGCATTTTCAAGTGCATATTTGTTGTTGAACTATATTTTTTAACATGTTATCGTAAGGTTGACGCCTTTCAACATGCATTTATTTCATCTTCCGGAGCACCTTCAGTTATTAACGGCAGAGTCTGTTAAGACATTGTATACCCAAAGTAACTGTTTACGTTCTTGCAACATCCGTCCACGGTTGCTGGTTTAGGTATTATCTTCGTGAGCTAAGTTCAGTGGCAGCATATGTACTGAATGCGACTTTCGGCCACAACTGATCAGCGTAGCAGCTGTTCCTGAGAAGGCAATTGTAGCAGCAGCTCTTTATTTTCCGAATTTGGCTAAGAGCAGAACTTACATGAGGACTTACCAGTCGCCACGACGCGCTTCGTGGAAGTATTTCATTTGACGTCATTTATGTGACTTGTGCGTCGATGATGATAAAATGATAACACTCCCACTCAGTCACGAGCGGAAAAAGTCCGATCCCATCTGGAATCGAACCAGGTACTCCTGGATTGTGAGTCAGAAAGGCAAACCGCTCAGTCTCGATCTGTTGTTGCGAAACAATACACGTCTTAGAAGTCATAACACAAGCGATATGCTGATCGGCTAAGGTGTGACCGGCTTGTCACTGATATTACTATAGAAGTATGGATTAAACATATAGAAGATTGTATAAGTATTGTATTGAAAACGCTCAACCGTATTATGTAGAAAATATCAAACAATAAAAGCTCTTTCACAAACATAATACAATTCTAAAGTCAAAGAGTTAATAACTTTTTCAGAGGGTAATTATTAATCCATATTTCGCGTTACATTCGTCAAATGAATAAATATGTGGTAATACACAGCTTATAAACTAGCCTATGTTCTTCCTCAACATTCAAGCTTCCTCCATATCAAATTTCATCAAAATTGGTTCAGCTTTTTAGTCGTGAAAGCGTAACAGACAGAGTTACTTTCGAATTTTTAATATTATTAGTAAGTATTAGTATTGAAAGTATTAGCACAGTATAGTATAAAGTATGTATCAGTATTAGTATTAGTATGGATGATTAAGGGGAGCGCGAACTGCAACTCAGCTTATCTGCTTCGGGAAATAAAAGCGAAGAGGCTTTTACTTTTGACGGCTGTGTATATAACACTTCTCACTCTTATACCACTTTGATCTCAGTTACAGATCGACGCCGCTCTCTTGCCCATGGGATATCCGTGCAAGGTCAGCAGAGAGAAATTCTTGGGCATTACACGCCTGTTTCAAGAAACTTTATGTTGACTGGCTTGTCTCCACTAACAAGTTGTTCAAAATAACTGCTGAAGGTCTGATTTTAAACAAAAATACTGCTGTAATATTGGCAAGTAAATGTACAGGAAAACAGAGGAAGTTGTAAAATATGGGCAACATACGTTGTAAGGATATCTGGGTTACTAGCATTGATTCATCTGCAGTGGATCTGATACGTTGCCATGTTAGTGATTATTACTCCAGAAAGGGACATCCAACACTCAACAAATTATTGGCCACACTTAAGGTAGCAAGCCATTTTCCAGGCAACTGCACATTGCTGTTTATAGTTCAATACAATGTGGGTTTTCACTCCGAACATTTCTGTAGCTGCAAGCTGTTGTAGGAGAAAGAAACTATGGCTTGCTGACGACGCCAGCAGCATTAGTAAGGGCCTAAATTAAAAATTACATTGCCATTAATAACAAAAACCTCTCTTTCTGCAGTCGAAGTACTGGCGAACGAAGCTGTCAGGAGTCATCACTGAAGACTGCAAGAAAGCCGCCATTCATACAAACATACATATCATGGTAAAACATTGTAAAATAAAGATATTTTAGAAAATCCAAGAGAGGGAACAGGTCATTAAACAAGACAGTGTCACTTCAAGCATATGTGATGACAAAGAGAGTAGTGTTAGTGGGGTTCTTCCATTGTCACCACAAAAGATGATGCACAGGCGAAGTTAGCTGAACCTTTGGAGTTAGCAGTTTAAGTGACTGCATTATACTGTCGTTTATTTTGACTCTTAATAACAAGGATATTGTTCCACATCTGAGTTAAAATAAAGTTTATCACAGAAATTCAGTGGTTGCCATACAGAAGAGATCTGTCGCAATGTTTACAACATAACGGTAGAGAGACAGCATGAAGGTGGTTCATTGAACCCTCTGCTAGACACTTTATTGTGAATAGCAGAGTAAGAACGTAGATGTAGATTTGGATGTAGATAATTGCTGCAATAATGAGGTAAAATATTTTGTATCACTATCATTCTTTTTTACAAACTTATAAGAATTCTTACCTCGATTAGGGCTCATAATTTTTTTATGTTAGAAATAAGTACAAAATCTGCTCAAAACAAATAATAATGAGGCAATTATAAATCTAGCTATCTGCATATCGTAATAAAACCAAAAAGGCTACATTTTGTCCAAATTACCGCATTTTGCAGGTATCTGACAGAGTTCTGGTTCGGACCAAATGAAGATGTAGGGTCCAACGTATTTGTAAGATTCTGTTAGGAGAATACGCTCACTTAAATTCAAAAGCAAAAAGTTTCTTGCAATATGAAAATTTGCTAACATCAGCAGGAAATCTATTTTCGTAAAATTTCCATGCATCATCTTAAAAAAATTGTTGCCGAACGAGTAAATAAAACAAAAATAAAATACAGTGCAGCTCTTACAGGACACAGGGATGTCAGTTTCATCTTTGTACATTGAATTGTTTCGAGTTTGAGAGAGTTAAATGAAATGAAAGATAACGCTTTGCGTTCTCTGCAGGAGACAACTCTGCTCCGTGCGTCCGTGTGCTCATGCTGAAGTATCAGCTCTAAAATGATTTCGAATAGAGTACAGAAGCATAATGCATAAAAAGAAACCGTAAACTATTGTCAAACATTAGAATTTTTCTAGCATGTTATATATTTTCACACTTCATTTTCATTTGATTATTCAATCAGAACAAAATATAAATTTTTCTTATCTTAGGGCATGACATCACTGCATAATCGCGAAATGACCCTTCTATTAAAAAGTGTATAGTAGGCATATGAAAAAGAATCTTAAATAGTTTTATGTCGTATTTGTCGCCATTTGTTTTTAAATTGTAACCACTACAGTTGAATCAGTTGCTTTCTTTCGAAACAGGTGTTTTTCAGATTTAAATGGTAGTTATGACCACGGCACTCAGAGAATCGTAGCAAATTAAAGAATTCTTCAGTCGGTCATCCTCATCTGCCTCATGTCGTTGCAGGCTACAGCTGTCCGTACAACAGAATTCATTTGAAATGTGAATTTCCTAAGACTCCTTCAGGAAGAGTAACTGAGCAGCCGACAGTTTCCACTAGCTTCGCTAGATGGCGGCGATGATGCAACTTCAGCACTTAACGCGGGATGCTGCGCTCTTACTGAAGTCTCCTTTTGCCATCCTGGAACTTGGTTGGCATCCTTAGGTATGATGATTGTCCATATTTACAGATAACACAGTTTTTCCCGGGTGGTACTGAGATGAAACAGTATAAAGAACAGTACCAGGCAAAACCCATCAAGGCGTGCTGCTGAGGTGCTTCAAATATTTAGTTTGCGATGGTCCAGCTTTAAGATATAAATGACAGAAACAAGTGAGCAACTGATCTATTATGAGAATTAGGAAGAAAACCACAGATGAAAATGATGAAAATCTTAATCTTTTTATTGTTGATTATGACGGTTAGAAGTTTTCTTCGTACGAATATAAAAGCTTTTTAGACCAAATCCTTATTTAAAGGCCGTAGATGCCACTTTAAATGGCAGCTTGCAGAGTGAAACACACCCACTGGTTGCTCTATGACTTCTCTTAATTCATAAGCCTAAGGATATTTTTTCCTCTGCTTTGAGCTTTCAGAAGTTGTTTGTTCTCTTATTCAGTTATTCCCTAAAGTAATAAGTAACACATGGTTTTTTTTTGCTTCTAAGCAAAGAAATACCGAGGCTGACCTCCAAAGATTTCAAAAAAATGATCTGACGGACCTGGAAGAAAGAACACAATTAATGTAATATTAGGTTTGTGTGTGGCATGCGTACCATTGGAATGAAGTCAACACTTTATGTGCCATTATGAACCTGATAAGTCTTCTTCCAATATTTCAGAAATATAATTCTTTACTGCTTGCTGGTTGCAAATCAGTGACAGTATAATCTATTAGCGATGCGGTGAAAGAAACTGTGAATTTAAATTATGAATGCATAGCAGGAAAATATTATAGACACTGTAAGTCCAATAAAATTTTAAACTTAATTTCCTGTAACTTCCTTATTTTTCTAGCCAAATGTGCCTTTTCTCTGAAACCACTTATCCCGGAGCAATGAAATTCTAACAGTCAGTCGTCTTAATATTGGTGCATGAAGTGAGATTTTTCTTGACTTCCTAGTTCTATTATAGTGTCTTTTATTTTAAAAATACGTCCCAAAACGGGTCAATATTAAATTTTTTTCGAAATTATAATTTAATATATTACTCCTAAAAATGTCACCTTCTTGGCGAACAATGTAAATGTATGTGAAAAAATTTAAGTGTCCTACTATTAACGCTTCCTGAGAACGGATACATTGAAAATGATCAATTTAACAAGGCGGAGATAGAAAGTACCTTCTCTCCTAAAAACTTGGAACTAGCTCTCCTCTTGCAACTGATATTAAGCATAGCAAATTCTGAAGTTTTTAAAAAATATTTCTTTACTTTTAAAACAAATACGTTTCAACCTTCCTGATACACCAACAAGAGAAGGAGGAAAGAAGGGAAGAAGGTTCTTAAGAACGAAAGGCCGTGTCGCATCTAGGAAACTGCTTAAGTCGGGGTGCCCAGTTTAGGATTTGAATCTTGATAATCGGGAACGTCGCCACCGGTAGTCTACAGAAACATGTTAGGAAAAGCAATGTACAAATTTTAAGTACAGCTAGCTACTGAAGAGTTCCAATAAATAAATTCGGTTCCAGATGGAATATTATGATCTCTGTTGAAAAACTGTAGATATGTTAAGGTTGATCTTGTTTCGTCACATTCGGTTATCTTTACTTTTTATCGCTGAAGAGAACTTGGGGAGATGGGAGTATGTCCGCCCATTATTTAATAATAATCATTCAAGTGAACAAAACGGTATACAAACTTAATATTGTCCCATGGCTTATTCTTCGAGGCTGTAGAAGGAGGTAAGTGAAAACGGATTAGATCCTCGATGGCTTGGACGGTGTCAAAATGGTCTCTTGCAGATTACGTCATAATTAATCGAGTATAATTACCGCCCTTTTTAAGAGCTTGCAGTATTCCACGATCAAAACATAAAAGGAATAATAGTTTTCCCAAGTCAGCTCATCAGAGATTCCCTCTGCCTCCTGCATGCCAATCTAAGGAGAGACAGGTATTTTTTTCTAGATCGCAAAACTAAATACAATCAATGAAATACGGCACAAGGGCATAACCCGTTCGTATCTCTATCGCTGAAGTAAATCCATTTTGTGTGCTGCGAGTAAAGATTCTTTCGAGAATCATCCCCAAATTGCGTGCGTATCTGATTTTCCAAATTATTAAATTATTTTGCTGTCACTAAGCAAACAACAGTTTTATATCCCCTTCAGTAAACGGGAGTCACACTGGAATCACATACACAGGTTGTGAAATATTTCACGTTCCTTTTGTTAACGGTACAACAAGAATGTGGAAAACAAGAGAATAGTTGCACCTATGAATGACCACCGTTTACCTCTACATATCCGTATATAACTCGGAAGCAGTACTGAAACGAAAATTTGCGTTACTGTAAGGCATGGGAATTTATGTAGACGAATGAGTCCACTTTTTATACACAGCTCTTTCTGTTCTACAAAGTTCCTCTTATTGCCTAAGGATATGGAATACATACGTGAGAACAGTGTAATTTTCCTTGTGTCCGACCATGCACTGATTTTCGCATGGCCTACGGAATGTACTGACGGTACCAGGTTTCATCTCCTGTACTGGCACGAATATCCAACAACACGTGACCACGGTGCTTCGAGCGACTCCACAAGATGCATTTGCTGTCGGTTTGCAACAGTCTTACGACAAATGTCATAAGTGTGTTGTAGCAAATGGTGATTACTTTTCAAGACCAGTAAAAGTATTTTGTTTGTAACTTTTGTTTCCTTTATTATCTGAGACAATTTACCGAAGTTTTCAGACCCACCATGTATTTTTTGTTCCTTTGAACTAACGTATCAATACATATAACGTTAAATATGAGGCGGAGTGTAAAATTAATTTTTAAAATTTTCTTCCCCCACATTTTGAGCAAAATGCAACGCAAATTGCAATGTTTTATTCAAATTTGCTCGTAAAAAGTAAACATTAAAGGTAATCTGTACTTTCTTTATGTCTCCTGACACTCGCCACTGCCTTTTGCAATGTAGAAAGTACGCACGCGACAAGCGCGACAGGGGTCAGGTTAACCGCGGTGAATGGCAAAAATTTGGCGCCGCGGGGGGGACCAAGCGGCGCCGGCTGTGGCTATATAAGCTGTGACCGCCGCCCAAGCAGGCACACAGCAGCGGAACGTAGCAGCAAACAGCAACAGCAGCAGCATGGCGTGCAAGGTGAGGCAGCCGGCAGCAGCGCACTCTCGTGTTTACCAGGCGTCGTGGCGACGGCTTTGCCAAGAATTAATTTGAGTTTACTTTCACTTCCCGTATACTCGTAAAAGAATTGAACACAGTGGACGGTAATGAACGACAGACGTGTCTTAGACGGCGAATTTTTTGTTGTTTTCGTAACATCATAATGAGATAGTCTATTAAAACATTATTCCAAGTTCCTCCATGTCTAACTTTTAGGCTACTTGAGCCAGGATGATTATCAAAGAAACAATGGATATTCGTGCTATTTAGAGGAAACACAATTACTACATTATGCAGTGATATCTAAAAAACTTTTAGAATTGGAATACATTAATATAGTGCGTTGCTTTGCTATTTAAATAAGGATGGGTGCCATTGACAAGCAGTGTTACCGACCTGGACTTCCTTTCTGTAAAAAAAAAAAAAAAAAAAAAAGAATTAATGAATTATTTTGTATTATATTCAACGGATGCAGATACAATTATATATTTCTTCGAATAACATCTGCAGCGTATGTTCTAGTGCTCATTAGCGGTTTCCAAAGAGCCATGTCCCTGCGTTAGCTGTTTTGCTTCGAATGGACTCTTCATACAGCAGAAAATCTCCACTTTATTTTGGCCAAATTTTTCCTTACTTCACATTCCCACTTACGAATATTGCAGATACTTTCTGCAAGGCCATACCAATACTGGAACCTATGTTCTATACAAAGGAGTGGCACTTTTTATCTCAGACTGAGATGATAGAAAGAATGATAACAGTGTTCTCTTTCTCTGGCAGTTCATCATTCTGTCCGCGGTGGTGGCCATCGCAAGCGCCGGCTACCTGGGCGCCCCCGCCGTCTACGCCCCTGGCGCACCTCTGGCTTCCCGAGGATACGCCGCCCCCGCCTATGCTGCCCCCATCGCTCGCTACGCCGCCCCCGTGGCTAGGGCCTACGCCGCCCCCGTAGCCAGGGCCTACGCCCCAGCTGTCGCTGCCGCCCCCGCCGCCGTGGAGTACGACCCGCACCCCGAGTACAGCTTCGCCTACAACGTCCAGGACGCCCACACTGGTGACTCCAAGACCCAGCACGAGAGCCGCAGCGGAGACGTCGTCCAGGGCAGCTACAGCCTGGCCGAACCCGACGGCTCCATCCGCGTCGTCGACTACACAGCTGACCCCGTCAACGGCTTCAACGCCGTCGTGCACAAGGAGGCCGGCGCCCACCCCGCCGCCGCCGCCCCCTTGGCCGTTGCCCACGCCCCCGTGGCCGTCGCCGCCCCCGCCAGGGCTTACGCTGCTCCCATCGCCAGGGCTGCCTACGCCGCCCCCGTCGCTAGGGCTGCCTACGCTCCCGCCCTGGCCTATGGTGGCGCCTACCATGGTTAAGGACTGACATGGACCAACCAACTACTCATCCTCATTTTGTACAAATTTTGTATCCATTAATGAACATCAATATAATATTTATCTAAACTATTTAGTGGTACATTATTACTTATTTTCATTTTCATCCCAAACCCAGCCTTCCCAATGTATGCAAAATTACGATGGCTCTCCCAAATGTACGTAATTGAGCTACAGCATTATAACTATTTTCAGTACTTGTAAATTATAATACGTAGCCAATGTTGTATGCCATGTAGCACAAGTTGTAGAATGTCTACGCCATAAAACATTTCCAGCAATTTAACCAATTACCAGAAAATAAGGTAAATCTGTCACCATCTAAAAGGTTGTTTGAACACTGCTGTGCCTTACAACCACTGGCTGTGAACAGGTTGCATATGGATCAAAGGTACCGACCAACCACCGAGTCATCCTCAGCCATTAGGCTTCACTGGATGCAGGTATAGAGAGGCATGCAGTCAGCACATCCCTCTCCCGGTCGCTGTCGGTTTTGCAGCTGCTACTTCTCAGTCAAGTAGCTCCTCAATTGGAACCGGTGTTACTACTGCGGCAAGGCCGTTGGCACTGTGCTGTACTAGGCATGGCTTTATTGGGCGCAGTACTCTCTGAACGGACTTACCCAACCAGTTATACAGAAATACTTACAGCGTGACTTGGAGTCCGATTCACGTCACGTTGGAGCTCAGCGTTTCCACATTAACAAACATAGCCAGGGGGGACAGATGTCATAATTGACAGATTGGAATCTGAAGCCATATTGATGGGAAGTAGTAGCAGCAGTGTGCTGTGCAAGGTGAGAACCAATTGGATTGAGACATTGGGGGAGAACAACACAGTTTATCCATGTTCCAGAAAGAGATTTCGTGTCATGTATCACTGTTAGGGAAAGAACTCAAGGTGACATCTATCTCTGTGTTGTCCTGCTATGTAGGTATGTATTACTTTTCCAAGTAAATGTTTCACAATGGTACATACTCCGTTTCAGAGAGTAAGATTAATTCTGGATCAGGTCTTGTAGACTGTGACTAAGCCATTTCTCCGCAGTATCATATTTAAGGTTCCGTGACTCAATCGGTGAAAACGAAACATTTAAAGGATCACTTTGTTGTCCGTCTGTTTGTATATCCGTCTAGTTATACGACTGTTAAAAACTTTTACTTCAGGAACTAGTAGACGTATGAAGTTCAAATTTATGTGATGTCCTAAGGTCTATGATTCCCTGGCGGTGTAAAAGATGTAACCTTCTAAGTTAATACAGTCAAAACGTACGGCCATTTATGTCACCTATTCTGTCACTCGCAAACTCATCAAAACCGACAGGGTACTTCCCATTGATCTAGAATCATGAAAGTTGGCAAGAAGAAAGGCTTTACAGTATCATTAATTTGTAATTATGTCACTAAAAAAAATTTTTTTTGGCATCATAGTACGGAAGATAAATGTTGTAATACACGGTCAACTCTTTTTAATAATGAAGGAAAAAGTCAATAAATTGTAATTGTATCAGACTGTCTCCGTTGTCGTCCGTATGTTAACACGCCATGTTCTCATGAACGGGTGGGAGTATCAAGTTGAAATTTATGTGTACTCCTTAGGTGGTGTAAAGAAGTTAAGCTTCTAAGTAAGTGGAATTAAAATATACGGCCGTTTACGTCACTTATTTTTATAATCTCAAATTTAGGTTTTAAAACGCCTAAGCTACTTCCCATTCACCTAAAATCACTATATGTGGTAAGAAACAAGCCTTAACAGTCCTAGTAAAGGAAAAAATTGAAAAACGGTTATTTCGAAATTATATCAAATGAAAAAAATATTATTTGTCATTTGTTATCCGACTTCAAAGTTAAAATTAAAACGTTCTCGAAAGTTTTGGGATTCTCGGACAGATATCTTGCCGGTCTCTATGTCGATAACCATCAAAACTCGTCGTGATTCTCGATTCCTAGAATGTATTAAGTGTGTACATACATAATTGAGTTTGTACTGAACCTTCAGAGCGCGAGTCCCACTCGCATCTGGCACTGTTTGCTGGCGTGTCAGCCCCACAAGATACGCAGGAGAACTTCTATTAAGTTTGGATAGTAGAAAAGAAGTACTGTTAGAAATGTAGTTTCGAGGACGGGTTGTGAGTCACGTGTGGACAGCTTAACCAGACTTTGGCAGTTCCGCAGTGCGGACTGCTCACAGCCGGCCCTGCCGCTGCGCGCGTGTGGTGTTTGTTTACTTCTTCGTCACCGCGCCTCTAAGTCGAACAAACTGTCATGCCCAACTCTTACGTGATGATGTCAAGATCCTTTGTGACGATCTCATCGGCATTGACATATCGATGGTCAGCAGCGTCCTTTATGTTCAGATGACTTTTGGCGTTACCTGCGACAAGATTATCCAACGGACTCGACACAGACTCAAATTTCGATACTCCGACGACTACACCGGGCCTGTGGGCGTGGACCGTGCCCGACTTGGCCTTCGAACGATCAGTATTTTCGAACTACCATTCGAGGTACAGGAAGACGTCATCGAGGCGCTAAGCTCGGATGGAAAAGTGCACAAACATATAGCCGAAACATGGGTACATTTTCGTAGGCGGCTACCGAGCAGTGATGATTTACGACGGAAAACCCCGAACATGTCTCTGGTTGTGGCAAAGAGGTCAACGTCCGTAACGAATACCTGCAACGCCGCATCACACAACTACGACAAGAACACCGACCGAACCACAACCGCCTTTCCATTCACCTATGTGGCGGTCACAAGACGCAGTTCATAACGCTCTCCAAGGACTGACACAACCAATGGCGTCACAGCACCTTGCCACCGACAGTGCTGTCCGTTAACATAAGTTCCAACAGGACACATCCACACTCGAAGTTCACAGGAAGTGAGAGTCTTATTCAGATTGAAGACCGAATTATTCCAACCCCTTTTTTTTTGTACCGGAATGTCGTAAGTATCTTCCTTCCTCAGATACCGTCACACGTTGTCAGAAGGAAAAGTCGCCCAAACGCCTCACGAAACGCAGAAAAACATCAGAATCGACCAGTGTGTCAACTTCGCAGGACGAAGAGGTGGCGCACAAATCTGACTGCGTAGACGACAAATAATTCTTCTGCTGCCAGAGAGACGCATTCTCCACAAGACTGTGATTCGTCCACCAGAGATTGTGAGCAGGAAACACGCCCAGAAGCCATGGAAATAGCACGCCCGTCGTCGCCGAAGCGACTGTGCCTACATGGGCAGCGCCGCCACCTCTCGCCAATGTTGAAATTGACGGACGGTTTTTAATGGGCAGATGACGTGGATTTGCCACTCCCACCTGATGCGGAGATGATAAATGTTCCTTCATTACAGTAACACTAAAATAGGGGATCATCTCACAACGACTCCTACAACGACATCTTTCAACAGATAAGAGCACATCAGCACCACGGATCCACCACAAGGCAAAACGAATAGCTGCTATCAACATCAATAAGATCGGCTACCACGTTAAGGTTTACGACACGATAGGGGCAGTGGACACCGACATAGCCCTTCTACAAGAACTGAGGACAGCAACTTTGTCTAGGTCTCATTGATACGAGAGATACGCCGCGCCCACGGATATGGAACACAGGCGTAGGACCAGCCTCGTCTGAGAACATACTGCGGTTTACGATGTTGAAGATCCACCAACGGTGGCAAATGTGCATGTGTTAAGCGCATCATGCGTCATGAGACCACACTGCAGTGGTGGATACTGTACGCCAAACCGGCCATCCGCAGCACCTTGACACAATACGGTGGAGCCAAAGTCAGGTGGAACCACCTCACAACAGATTTCTATTATAGTGCTCAGTGCTCCCTCATGGGCCATCCCCTGTCCCCAGATTGTCTAAAAGAAGCTCAATGCATCAAGCTAAAAATTTTAACGCTGACCCTGACATTATAAGACCACGCGGCCAAGATATTTTAATGGTGAAGAACTTTCTATGCATCATAACGTTCGAAATGTTCGTCGACGTCGACAGACCTTACTGTCAACTTTAGACCTACCTGATGGACGACGGCTGACATCGCAAGCTGCATCGCCCATACCTTCACAACGCACTACAGACACCACCATCCAGAAGTACCGATGGTGCAGACGCTATTGCTGAGGTTCCCCAGGAGATCCATCATACACTGGACGCCGCGGCAACACCCGTCCTTATTGCGGAAGTGATGGCCGACGATATCCTTCGACCTGTGGCCAATGGATCACTGACTGTGTCTCCCGGCCCAGACGGTTTACCGCTCGAGTTCTACAGAACGTTCCAAGATCTGATGTTGCCACGCTGGAGAGACTTGTACTAGAAACTTTATTTGGCACTGTACTGCCGCCACCAACGTTCTTGAAACGCTTACTCGTACCAGTCCATAACCTCCCCATTCCTAATCGGCCTACTGGATTGGGATGTAACTGACCGTGATTGCATAAGCCTAATGAAAATTTACAGTTAGCAAAGTTAACACCTGTTAGTTGGAGAAAAGTGTATAACGGACTCTTCTGAAGAAGAATCTATTCTAAAGTTAACCTAAGTACTAATGATAATTTTGAAATGGGTGGAGTATAGTGCAATCGCTCACTATCCGCACAGGGGGAAGAAGGGTACCGGGTAACATTTAGTACAAAAATCACTAATAACACAAAGAAAACACTGATTAGCTAATAAGGAGATAATTAAACAGTCCCTCGCCTTTTAGAGCAATGAATCTCCAGAATCTTGAGAAAGGTAATGGCAAAGAAATTTAATCAAATAATCACTGGTGTGGCAACAGAAGGTTATCACGCTTTTCCACAGATCAACAGCTCACGAGAAAATAAATGAATCAGAGAGCACTGAATTTACAATTAATTGTTCTGAAATACTAAATTTTGAAAGTAAAATTGAATGTAGTTTCTGGTTAAATGAATGACTGGCTTAACTGAAACTGTGTTACATAAAAAAAAAAAAACTTCCAGTAACCTGAGTGAAATGAAACGCAAAATTTAGAAAGAGGCGAGCAATTTACTTTTGATTATTGAAAGACTGAATCGAATTTACTTTAAGCAAGTGAGGAACTGATTTTGCTTTTAAAATAACAACAATAAAATACATAGCAAACCGCGAGTCATGGACTGTGCGGCTGGTCCCGGCGGATATTCGAGTCCTCCCTCGGGCATGGGAGTGTGTGTTTGTCCTTAGGATAATTTAGGTTAAGTAGTGTGTATGCTTAGGGACTGATGACCATAGCAGTTAAGTCCCGTAAGATTTCACACACATTTGAACATTTTTGAACCAAACCGCGAGAAGTCACTCGCCAAGCTAAATACATAATAAATGAAATTGCTTACTATTAATTTGTGATGTATCTTTAGTTATTAGTTTTGCCAGTGACATTTTTCTTTGCTTTAAGTAGCCTCTGTTATACAATATAATAATGAACAGTTACTTAGGCAGTAAATTAGACCGAAACTGGTCATTAGCAAAGACATAAAACTGGCAATAAATAGTTAACCAATTATCGTATTCTTACGACACTCGGTGTTTGCATGGAAAGGGAAGGGGCAGTGCTTGGTAATGTCTGAGGACAATATTGGCACAGGTGCCCTACAAGTTTTAAAATGGCTCTGAGCACTTAGAACTACTTAAACCTAAGTAATCTAAGGACATCACACACATCCATGCCCGAGGCAGGATTCTAACCTGCGACCGGAGCGATCGCGCGGTTCCGGACAGTAGCGCGTAGAACCGCTCGGTCACGCTGGCCGGATAGAAGTTTTAACTATTGCAGGTTATTATTCAGCTTAGCCATACTTTGTGATAGAAATGTTTCCTGGGTAATACCTACGTAAGTTTATAATTTTTCACTTAACAGTATTACGATGTTGTAGCTGTGCGGACGACGAAGAATGTACCGAAGACAATCCCGAGCTGCCGCTGTTGTTGCTGCTGCTGCTGCTGCTGTTCGACTAGAGTTCCGAGTCGTCTCCAGAGCCACGGATAATCATGGGACAGGCAATAGTTTGACTTACAGACTCCTCCGTCTGTCCAATCCTATCGTCCTATCAATACTCGCAGATTAACGAATCAAGCGCGTCTACACTTGTGCGAGCATAGCTGGCCATTGCGTCGGCGGGCGCGCCCCACAAATACTTATGAAAGGGTGTTCTGCCTCCTCTATGCTCGCAACGCGGCAGAGGCTCTCAATACGCAAAGATGAACAACGGCACAGCTAATTCCATTTCGTCGTTACGATGGATACATTTAATTAAAGGTACCTTGGTTATTACCGAGCACTTTACAATATTTTCGTTATAATTACAATCAATTGTATACAGTTAGAAATAAATACACTATTACATCGATTACGTATGAAATATACTTTGAAGTCTTCAGAATCATAAGTACAATACAAGTTATCAACCGATATAAAACGGCGAAAAATTTGGAATGGTGCAGAAGGTATTTTATCTGCATTTTCGGTATTACAAGTCCCGAAACCTGCATGAGGAACACGGCTTGATAGCTACCGACTGGTCACGTTACATAATTTCGATTTCAAGATTTCCATGCGTCTTCTAGCTATGCTATGTGTCCCATGAATAAATCAGCTTAGGTGGTGATAATAACATCCAGACCATCGCCGGTGAATATCGAGATGTGATCGCCGTGGCTGACTGACAGGCTTCTCAGTCTCCATTGACTTCAATCACACGTTTGACCGTGTCAATCACGAATTTCTAAACACAGTAATGGACTGGATAGTGATTCCCCCGACGTTCACGCAGATGTGAACAAAAAAAAAAAAAAAAAAAAAAAAAAAAAAAAAATGTTCAAATGTGTGTTAAATCTTACGGGACTTAACTTCTAAGGTTGTAACCTCCCCGCGAATATTTCTAATGTCAATATTTAAAAAATGTTAATGGGAATAAAGCTAAGTGTAACCTCCCCAGAGAAATTTTATAATAATATTTTAAATGTGAATAGACATAGAGACAAGTGTAACCTCCCCGCAAATATTTGAAAAAGTCAAAAATTTAAATGTTAACGACAACACAACCTAGTGTAACCTCCCAGCAAAATAACATGATTTATTGACAATGGCAATTAAATGAAAACTAGCTATCTGACCCAAATGTAAGCTCCCCACAAAAATGTAAGTCAATTCAATGATAATGAAATCTCAGTCACAATGAAAATGCAAATAGACCGAACTGTCGATCTTAGGCCCTGATCACTAATTAAACTGAAATTCTTACCCTAGTAAAACTGCATCTGCTCTTATTTTTCGCCATAGCTTGGAGGAAATGCATCGCAAAATATTTTTTTTTTTTTTTTTTGAAGTTAAAGGGGACTTTTCTTTATGGAAATGTAAGGCAAATATTCTTTCAAAAAAGGATTCTTTGTTAAAAATGGTTGGTTTAAAAACAAAATTATTATCGGGGCGATTCTTGAACAAATTAGTTACAGTTAATTTACATTACATTATCAAATGTGCGCAATGTTGCTTCATTACCTTATTTAAAAATATACCTCGTCCTGAATCTTGACCAGAGTGCCATGCCGACGCCCGCCGACTCCTCACACACAACAGCTAACTCCCTACATGCAACTGAACTCTACTGCGACTCGACGGTAACTGCCACTACTGCGACTCGATCGCAACTGCATCTCAACTGAACTGAATTCTCGCGCAGTCAAGCGCAGACTAGGAACGACAAATAACTCTCTGGTCAGAGACTCTGCAATGCCTCGCCATCGCTGCTACCGAGTACACACACGTTTCATAACCCTTCACTGGGGGGGGGGGGGGGGGGGGGGGCAAATATTTGGCAGCGATGGTGAGGGTGAGTCATTTGGACTTGCCAAGCGCTGCAAAATTTTTCTTAACTAATTAACTTTACAATTACAGCATATGTACAGATGTTGTACATGAATTAAATGTGGTGCACATGCACCGAGTACAAAACATTTTAGACAAAGACAAAATGTGAGTACAAAACATATCAGCAAATCAGAAAAATGTATATACAAATTACTTGACAGATAATAAAGTGCACACGCACTGAAAAAATTCTTTAGCATTTTCAGAACAAATAAACAGAATGGCAAAAAATCATGTTGACAAGTGACATGAGTGCACATGCACTGCAGTTCAGAACATATCAGCAAATGACGAAATGTATATACAATGAGTAACAAATGACATAAGTGCATACGCACTGAAGTATTGAACATATCAGTAAATCATAAAAAGTATACAGAATGAGTACAAATCATAATGAAAAATGAGAAAAGTGCACAGGCACTGAAGTTCAGTAGAAAACATATTAACATATAACATAAGTGCACATGCACTGAAAAACTCTCTAATATTTTTACGACAAATAAACCTAATGAGTACAAATTATATTGACAAATGATAAAAGTGCACACGGACTGCAGTACTCTCTAGTATTTTTCTACAACAAACAAACAAATCAAGGAGTGCAATTAAGTGCACATGCACTATAGAAGTCTTTAGTAATTTCAGGATAACTGATCTTATTAACAAAAGAAAGGAAGTGCACACGCACTGTATATGACTTTTTCATTTTACAAGAATTAGGGAAGGAATAGGAAGGATTGCATCATGGTTGTAGCACTTAGGTTGCACGCAGCTGCACTGAAAGTCCATATCTTTCCACAGAAGTACAACACCAAGTGAGACAATTTGCAGTTCTTTTCCCAGAAGTATTTATCAGCGTATCCAAGACACTGAATGTCGTAGTAATACTCCCTGTTATCATTTTGGCAGTACATCAGGTACACCAAACAGTGGGACCATAATAACGTCTTCATCGCTCACGGTGGTGGACAGCATGTCGTGTCAACATCACGCTCTTACAAGGCACACCAACGTAGAATTAGTGCAAAAACCAAATATAGTGCTCCATGATCATGAGGATGGACAGGACAAATGGATATTACAGTAATTTCAGGTAGTTAGGTCAGAAGGTGAAGGACATTAAGTCACAGACTAGTCTTGATTACATTAGTAGTTTGCGGCATTCATAGCCCAGTTATTGAAAATTTCTGTACCATGTATTTAGTATTACAGAATAATGTTCATAAAATTAAATTATTGGCATCATGGGTAATCGTATTACAATAAACAGTGGCAGTCCTTGGCCAGTCACTAAGCATATTTAGTATGACATTTTTGATTTATACAAATTATTGGCACTCATTGGCCAGTTACCAAAACATGAAAAGTCATCATTGAAAACAGGAGCTAATTAATGGCATAATTAATAACATAATTCATTTAGTTACATTAATTATCGGCACTTAATGGCCAGCAAGTATTGAATAGTATAAAACATTGTTCATCATTCAGTATTATTCAGAACTCTCTTAAATGAGTAGCATTATTTGAAACTGGTGATACACACCATTAAGAAGTCATGATTAAAAATCAGTTAATTACAGTCATAGCATTAATAATCATGGGCATTATAAGTAGTCTCATTACAATAAACAGTGGCAGTTATTTGCCAGTTACAAAGCATTATTTCATATTTTTTTTGTATCATTAAGAAGTCATTACTGAAGTGACATACTATTCAGAGCTGATCAGTATTACTCAGAATTCTCTTAAACTAGTAGCATTTTTTGGGACTGGTAATACATTTTTTTTTTGTTTCTGTGCTAGTTAGTTAGCAATGCATTGCTTTGGGTAATTATAAGGGAAAGCAAGAAGAGAAAAAAAAATGCTTCTGGGTTGTTCCTGTAAATGAAAAATGTGTAACGTCATTCGTCATGAGTCAGCTGTAGCAAGGTTGTGACACAAGTGGGTAAAAAAATGCAAGTACTAGTATAGTTTAATAAGTAACAAGTTTAGTAACTATCATGAAAGGCTTCTCCTGAAAAAAAAATACAAAATGGATTATTGAGCAGAAAGAAGAAACGCAGACTATGCTGAAAAGTAGCGAACTTCGAATTAACAGGTAGTGAAATGTGTATAAAAAATGTGTTCCATAGCTGTCCTTTCCAAAACCTTCAATCATCATACCATACGATATAAAACATACTGTCAAAACAAACTGCAACAAATACTTAAATAACTACATAGCATAAATACATAAACTTCAACATCATCCTCATCTGTAAAGAAAAACTTCATTATCGATATTATCATAACTTCATTATTATCATCACCTGTAAAGAAAAAACTTCATTATTCATAGTAGCATATTCTTCATCATTAAATTTCATCAACATTCATTATCATATGCAAAAAAAATCACTTCATTATTCATTACACAACTATTCCTTATCTCTAGCATATTTCATCACTAAAACTAAGATGTGTAGTTCTGTCTGACAACCTGCATCAATCGCCTTGTATTCTGAAAGAAAAAATTAGTTAAGACTGCAATTCTACGATGTGCATAGTATATTCTTGTTAATGCTTGTTAATTCTGATCCATTTACTCTTCCTCATAAGGTTTTTTTGCATCTTCTTTCGTTTATTCCGTATGTGAAATTGCCATTTCTGTTTAATTTATTTCCTTTACGTATCATTTCTTTCTGAAAATCATATACCCACTAAATAATGACTGGTTAATGGTGACACAATTAAGCATACAGCATATTATGACAGAAAACGTAATATGTCAAAAGCATAGACAGTGTTCAAAGGCAAAAATGTACAGAGAATATCACAATGCAGCAGCAAAAAAAAAAAAAAAAAAAGTGAAACAGTCACGATGTTGAGATATCATAGGGCAAAAAATGTCAAAATCAACTGGTGTGTTATACCTTAACTCACAGCGCATATAAACAAAACATGAAAACAATCGTACATAAAAAATGTGACGTTCGTTGTGTTCAGCTTGTATGTAGTGTAGTTAATAGAGGCGAGAATTAAAGACTTTAATGGAGAGAGAATTTGATAAAATTAATACGTCACTACATAGAATTGCATAATTATTCATAAAATGCGTAAGTTCATCTGGAAAATATGCACGGTCTGATGTGTAACGACAAGAAGAGCGACCTGCTAACCTTACCTTGCCGGGCACTTGCCAAGAGAAAATACGATAGTCATCAATAATTAGTCATGTGAATATAATTGCAGAAATGATCATAAAAATCAGTAAATAGCATTACAGCGTGATAAATCGTAAAGTATGTTCACTCAATAAAGGGTTTCATGTTGGATAAGTGGTGGTTTTCTTTCGATTTTCTGGTTCTCAGAGTTTCGACGTGTACTACATTGGGGTGAGGAATACTGCGAATCCGATATGGACCTGCGTATAGAAGTTCAAATTTACTGCACTTACCTTTTATTTTATAGCATAAATAGTGTGTTCGTATTAATATCTTCTGTCCAATGTGAAAGTCTCGGCGCATACAAACCTGTTTTTCCTGTCGTCTCCGGCGCTCTGCGACACGTTTGATGTTGTTCAGCGCAATGTCAATTATTTCGTGGTGTCGTAATCGACGAGATGTAGGAAATGTTACTAATTCTTTAATTTTGTTTGGTGGTTCAACGTTTTTCAGTATAACAGACGGAGATAGCATAGTCGATTCATTTGGAATGGAATTAATTACATCTTGGAATGAGAATATGTGTGTGTCCCAATCAATATGTCTTTTGTGGCAGTATATTCTACACAGTTTACCAATTTCTTTCATTAATCGTTCACAAGGGTTCGAAGAAGCATGGTACTTGGATATATAGATCGGAGAAATGTTTCTAGCTCGTAACATGCGTGTCCATATAGCAGAACGAAATTGTGATCCATTATCGGAAATTACTCTCATCACATGCCCTACATGAAATAGAAAATGTTTTACAAATGCTTTCGAAACGGTTTTAGCAGTAGCTTTACGTAACGGAGTGAAGGTAACAAATTTTGAAGTGAGTTCAACAGCGACAAGGATGTAGCAATAACATCTATTAGTTCTCGGAATTGGACCAAAAATGTCTACTGCGGCCATATGTCTTAATTTAACAGGTATAATGGGATATAATGGAGGAATATGTGAATTGGTGTCTGACTTAGCTTTCTGGCAAATTTTACATGACGCTAAAACTCGTCGTATACGTTTTTCCATATTGGCAAAATAACAGTTCTGTCTCAGTATAAGAAAACATTTTCTGGCTCCGTAATGTGCGTAGCTTAAATGAGTGTACCAGATTAATTTGTTAACAAGTTCGTCAGGAATGCATAATAACCAACTGTTGCTGTCAGGATGAGAGCGGCGAAACAATGTCATTGCGTACAGTGTAATGGTTTCTAATCGTAACATTATTCTTATCTTGCCAGAGGTGTTTAATTTCTTTCCACACATTGTCTTTACTTTGCTCTTGTGCTATGTCCTGTAATGACGACGAAATAAAATTTTCAAATGCAACTTGCTGAATGTACATGACGCTGAAATTTGCTTTGAAGAAGTTGGTTGCTACGTCTTGCTGATTGTTGCTGAGAGAACGCGATAGTGCGTCTGGTATAACATTTTGTGTGCCGGGAATGTGAACAATTGTAAAATTAAATTCCTGTAAATAAAGTTTCCATCTGCTTAATCTGTCGTGAGTGAATTTAGCCGAAAGTAAAAATTGTATCGCTCTGTGATCTGTGTAAACGGTGGTATGTCTGCCATAAAGAAAGTGCCCAAATCTCGTAAAAGCCCATACAACACATAATGTTTCCAGTTCTGTAACGGAATAATTTCGTTTAGCAGGTGACAAAATGCGACTTGCAAATGCGATGTTTTTAATTACTGTTGAGCCATCTCCTTCAATTTCCTGAAAAACGTGTACGCCTAAAGCGGTGTTAGAACTGTCGGTGGCAATGGAAAAATTTCTGGTAAGATCTGGGCGCGATAAAAGTGGAGCATTTAACAAGGCTTCTTTCAGGTTCACAAATTCAGAATGTGCTTGCTTATCCCAAGACCAAATACTGTTTTTATCTGTTAATTGGCATAATCTAGGTGTGTCTAAAGCAGAGTGATGAATAAATTTACGAAGAAAGTTAATTAAGCCCAAAAAACTGCGTAATTGCTTCTTCGTTGTGGGAACAGTAATGTCACGTAGAGCTTGAAGTTTTCCCGGATCAGGCGCAATGCCTTCTGCTGAAATTACGTGTCCAAGAAATTTTATGGAAGTTTTGCCAAAATGCGATTTACTGAGGTTAACTGTGAGTCCTTGTGCAGGAAAAGTTTGCAACAGTTGTTCAAAAATCAGATTGTGTTCAGACCAGTTAGCTTCTGCGATAAGAATGTCATCTACGTACGTCGTGATTCTGTCTTTAAGTTCTGCCGGAACTATAGCGTTCAAACCGCGAATAAAAGCTGCAGAAGAAATAGTTAAGCCGAACGGTAATTTACAAAATTGATAACAGTCACCAAAACAGAGAAAAGCTGTGTATTTTCTGCAATTCGGATGAAGCTGAATTTGCCAAAATCCCGATTTCAAATCCAATGTAGAATAAATAGCAGTACCGTGAAATTTTTGTAAAAGTTCCTCTAATGTCTGTGGTCGATCTGTTTCATTAATAATTATGTCATTGATGTGACGTGAATTAAGTACGAGGCGAAGTGAGCCATCTTTTTTCTTAACAATATGTAGCGGGTTTATGTACGGACTAACTGCTGGTTCTATAATTCCTTGGTCAAGCATATTCTGCAATTCTTTTTTAACTTGTTCCCTATGAATATACGGAATAGGACAATGCTTAGCTTTAAATGTGTCGTGCTGTTTGACTTGAAATTCATACATAAATCCGGACATAGTACCAGGAATGTTGTCGAAAACTGGAGCTTGCTGTAAAAGAATTTTATGTAGTTGCGTTCGTTCATCGTCCGTATCTGCACTGCTTTGTTTAACCTTATCGGAAATCATCTGTATTACGTCGTAGTCAGCTTCGTCTGGAGTATTATAGTTATGTACGTATGTGTCTGTGAACAATGTGGGATTACAGTCTATGTTACGTGTTGCGGAAATGACCTCTGTGCGGTTAATTGTTTGTTCTTCCGCAGATAGTGAGTGCTGAAATTCTAAAGCAAGTTGCACATTTTCATCCTTTAACATTAAATAAGAATTCTGAAAATCAACCACTGCGTCGTGTTGTACGAGAAAATTAGTACCTAAAATAACGTCTGTTGTCAATAAAGGAACAATCCAAAAATTTGAGTGAAATGTGTGACCTGCAATACAAAATGATAAATGCGTCTGTAATTTAACATCTATTCCTTTATTCGATACTGCTCCTTTTACTTTCGTTTTGCCTAAAGGTAATGTAGGATAGGTATTCTCTTTGTTACACTCGTTAAAAGTTTCTTCATTTATTAATGACATAGGTGATCCGGAATCGATTACTGCTGAAAATTTCGATGAACCAATTTTAATTTCGATGACAGGATGTGAAATGGTTTTTTGAACAACTGGTCTTTCCTGCAAAAGAGTGTCTCTGATATCGTCAAAAGTAATAACATTTTCGTGAACAACATTCTGCGTGTCAAAAGTTGTGCTTGTGTTACTGGAAGATGCGACCTGTACTGTATCTAGTCAAATTCTATCTGACGTGTTATTATTGTCAGGAGGATGTTGTGGCATTTCTACTATTTGAACTGTTCTATTACTTCTTCCAGACGTGTTACGCTCTGGATGATACCTACTGTCGGGTTCATTCATGAGAATATGTTCTTGTGGGTAATTTTGCTGCTGGTATGACCGACTGTTGTTAGATGTACGCTGAAAATTGCCCTCATCATTTTTACGTCTGTCGCGATAGTCATTCCTATACGGTGCATTGCGATACGAATTGAAATACTGTGTTTTCTGTACGTAGTTGTTCCCTTGCTGCCGTGCGTTACTATTTGTTGTCCACGCGGCGAAACATTAAAGTTATGTTGACCTTGTGCATTAGATTGTTGGTTAGGTATTCTAACCGGTTGACTTTCATGCTGTTGCGGTGGAAAACTTCTATTGTTACCAAAATGCGTTCGCTGTTGCTGAAAATTTTGTACATACTGATGATTAAAATTTTATCTGATATTAAAATTACGCTGGTAGTTCTGGAGTGCCTAATGAAAATTGTCACTTTCGGTAAAAATTTGTCTTATCGGGTTTTCTTTAGTCATTTTTCTTAATCCTAGATAGAGCAATAGTTAAAGAGCTGTTTTGATAGATATAAAGGATAGTAGAAGAGAAGGCAGCAGTGCAGAAAACTAAAGATGAAACAGCACTACTACAGCTCGGGGCCCTATGCACGCTACGGCACATATTCATTAAAGCGTAATGAATCCCCTGAGGTCTATTACGCACTGCAAATAATTTTCAGCTTTCGTGTTATAGGCAACGGCGGTAAAAATTCAGAAATAAATTGCTGTATCCATGCTAATTGTTGTTTCTTCATTACAGGCAATGCTATTGAAAATACAAAAATAAATCGACGTATCCAGTTCAAATCGTGTATCTGTGCTCTGTCATTATTAAATTCCTTAGATTTTTTTTACAAATGCAAATTGCTTATAATCAATGTTCTCGTCACTGAATTTCAAAACACGTTCAGGTTTGTGTGAGAATCTGTTTGTCTGTGTCTGATCGGAATCTAAGTCGTATACTCTCTGTTGATTACCTAAATTATACGCACTGCGTGAGTCTGACAAATTACCCATATTATATGCGCTGCGTGAGTCTGACAAATGTTCGAAAGGTGGCGTCTGCTGTGATGTGTTATTAACTGAAATATTTTTCATCTCTGTTACTTCTTGTTGTAAACTTGACAATTTTCTACGTAACGTGTTATTAGACGAATCGATCTCATCAATTGTTTGCTGTAAATTTTGAAATTCAGGTGTTTGGTTAAATGAAACCGGTGAAGTATCGTCTGATTTGCTGTCATTATTACTTTCAATAACGTCAATACGACTGGCCAATTCATCACATTTCTCAGTCAGTATTTTTACCTGATCATCGGTTTTAGTGTCTGAGGCATTAATCTGTTTTTGCAATTTACGTGTAGTTTCGTTCAGTTTTTTAACATCAGCTTTCACGACATCGGAATCCTGTGTTAGTTCTAATTGTTCTAATCTGTCTGTCACTGTTTGAAAATCTACTGAGTATGTGTCTGTTTTCGATTTAAGGTCGGAAATTTCGTCACGTAATTCTGTGTTCGACTGTTTGATGGTATTAATTTCGTCGGACTCTGTGGCAATATTATTGTCTACATATGTTTTTGCCTTCGCAAACATTTTACGTTTGTCTTCCTGTCTCTGTGCTGTGATTGTTTCCATTACTTGTCGTTTTATTTTATTTTGATCCTGTATGAATTTGCGGAAACGCCTATCACTGTTTTGTATGTGAAGACTAAGACGTTCGTTAATTTGAGAGTTCTGTTGGTCGAATTTCGTGTCAATCTTTTCATCCATTGCGCGCGAAAGTTCTGCTGTCATTGCTTTAAACTCGTCGCGTAATTGTGTAGCCTTTTCAGAGCATTGTTTAGCGACTCCGCTAATTTCGTTTCTTAGTGTTTCTGTTGTAGATGTTTGCATTTCCCTTAATTCTTGAGCAACAGATCTAATTTCTTCGTTACTTTTTCTTGAAAAGCCTCAATTTCCTCGCGTAACTGTTCCTTAGTGTCATGACACTGCGCGGCAACGGTTCAAATTTGTTCACTAAGCTGTCTGGAATTATTGTCTAATTTTTCATTAAGCTTATCTTGTTTTTCGTTCTGTTGTTTGACCTGTTCACTAAGTTGTTTGACATTTACATCATTGTTGTCTACTTTTTTATTAAGTTCGTCTTGTTTTTCATCCGACCGTATTGAATTGCTGTCTATTTTTTCATTTAACTGTTTATTCATTTGTAGCAAAAATGCCATAATTGGATCCGATACAGAATTAGCATTTCTATTCTCTGTGCTGTTTAATGGTGGATCTGGAATTGTCTCGCTTTCTGTAACCATTTGGTTATTCTGAGGTTTACAAAAACGTTTGCCAGTCGAATGTACACTGTCGGTCACTATTTCGGAATTAAATGGATCCGTCGTACTTTGTGTATCCTGTTCATTTTCATTAGACAAATTTGTGTGTTCATCACGTGAATTTAGTAAACCGGTTGTGTTAGGCTGGGCAGCGCTCTTTACAATAGAGCGTCCCGCGTCATCGATTGTCGTCAAATCAACAGAGGACATAACCGAGTTCGTTTGTTCATCATTAAGACAATAATCATCATTAGTGGTTGGAACGCACTGATTGTCGGTGAATGCAGGATTGTCATCATTACATTGCTTGTCACAAGTACTATCAGTCACGTTGTTTAAGTCGGTAATTTCGTTCATAATGCCTCGCGATACACTATTCACAGTCTTTCGCGGCATTTTTGCTAAAGTCACAATTATTCACAAAAGAAATAAGCACAAATGCAAAAAGCAACAAACACAAATACAACAGAACAAAGAATTGCCAGTGATCTGAGGAAAGAAATTCACAAATTAGTAAAAGCGTTGCGCCAAATGCTAATTATATCTAAGCAAATAAGAGCAGATATCTGGCTACGTTTCAGAAGATTCTCAACGAAATACGATCCTGGATCGGATGTCGCCAAGCGTAACCTCCCCGCGAATATTTCTAATTTCAATATTTAAAAAATGTTAATGGGAATAAAGCTAAGTGTAACCTCCCCAGAGAAATTTTATAATAATATTTTAAATGTGAATAGACATAGAGACAAGTGTAACCTCCCCGCAAATATTTGAAAAAGTCAAAAATTTAAATGTTAACGACAACACAACCTAGTGTAACCTCCCAGCAAAATAACATGATTTATTGACAATGGCAATTAAATGAAAACTAGCTATCTGACCCAAATGTAAGCTCCCCACAAAAATGTAAGTCAATTCAATGATAATGAAATCTCAGTCACAATGAAAATGCAAATAGACCGAACTGTCGATCTTAGGCCCTGATCACTAATTAAACTGAAATTCTTACCCTAGTAAAACTGCATCTGCTCTTATTTTTCGCCATAGCTTGGAGGAAATGCATCGCAAAATATTTTTTTTTTTTTTTTTGAAGTTAAAGGGGACTTTTCTTTATGGAAATGTAAGGCAAATATTCTTTCAAAAAAGGATTCTTTGTTAAAAATGGTTGGTTTAAAAACAAAATTATTATCGGGGCGATTCTTGAACAAATTAGTTACAGTTAATTTACATTACATTATCAAATGTGCGCAATGTTGCTTCATTACCTTATTTAAAAATATACCTCATCCTGAATCTTGACCAGAGTGCCATGCCGACGCCCGCCGACTCCTCACACACAACAGCTAACTCCCTACATGCAACTGAACTCTACTGCGACTCGACGGTAACTGCCACTACTGCGACTCGATCGCAACTGAACTGAACTCTCGCACAGTCAAGCGCAGACTAGGAACGACAAATAACTCTCTGGTCGGAGACTCTGCAATGCCTCGCCATCGCTGCTACCGAGTACATACGCGTTTCAAGGTCATCAGTCGCTAAGCTTACACACTACTTAACCTAAATTATCCTAAGGACAAACACACATACTCATGCCCGAGGAAGGACTCGAACCTCCGCCGGGACCAGCCGCACAGTCCATGACTGCTTAAACAGACCGCTCGGCTAATCCCGCGCGGCGCAGATGTGATCACGTACCTCCTTGAAGGGGAGGTGTCCATGCTTCTCGTCATTAGAAGACGCAGAGAATCCATACGGATGAAATGCTCAGTACGGCAGGATTGCCCACTGTCCATCTCGCTTTACGCCACTGCGGTGGGACCATTTATCTGCGGACTACGGCGACGCTTCATGGGTATTTCACTCTCGGAGCACGTGTTCTGCTGCCATACCTATGCGGACGACTTGCCACTCGTCGCATGTTCAGTGGCCGAAATACAAACCACGATAGCATGGGTTTTACCCGTTACAGTGCGGGGACAGGGAGTGCTATGAAGGTCGCAAAACCACGCGCCATTAAGAACGGCCGTGGCCTTCCCACAGATAGCGTGGCTCTCTTTCAGTCGGTGGACACCCTCCGCTCTCTCAGAGCGGTGTGCACGTGAGAAATTCGCCGTACCTCGACGATCAGTTTTCGGGCGCTATTGCAACGCCTGTGGGTAAACATACAGAGCCACCTACATCGTCTACTGTATATGTGCCAGAAGCTCAGCTTTGTCAATACACACCTGGCAGCCCGGATCCCGCAGATTATGCCCATCACTGCGACAATGGCGGCCAGACTACCGGCAGCCTTCGGGTATTTTATATGTCCTGGAAACATCTTCAGTGTCGAGTATGATGCCCTCATCTTACCGAAGCGGGATGGTGGTCTCACGCTTGTTGACGTAAGAGCTAGGACCTCAGCACTTTACAACAATACTATCCTCCAGTTGTGGAAAACCCAGGATACTAGTTTCACTGGAATGTTGACCACCTAATTCGCATATATTTCGAGACGCCTGCTGACATCATTGGTACATAGCCCACTTCCAATGCCACACACCGTACTTTCCTTTCTGGAATAAATGGTTCAAATGGCTCTGAGCACTATGGGACTTAACATCTCAGGTCATCAGTCCTCTAGAACTTAGAACTACTTAAACCTAACTAACCTAAGGGCATCACACACATCCATGCCCGAGGCAGACTGAAGCGCCTAGAACCGCTCGGCCACCAGCGGCCGGCCTTTCTGGAATACTGCTACATATGCATCGCGCTCCCCAGGCTGGAAGACGAATACCCCCCCATCTACCGCCTTCTCCGACCGCACCCACGCCTAAATCCTGTTGAAGCACGCAAGCCCCTGGTTTTCTGGCCTACAGTTTGAAAAACGAGCCATCAACTATACCACAACACTGACATCAGAGCGACGAGGTTCTTTCTCATCAACGGCAAATACCGTAAACTACAAGCCAGGTACTGCACCGCATTGCGCTGGTGGGGTCACCCTGTACCTCAATTACAAGGTCGAGGATACAGATTTACACCATTTTCAGTGTTGTGCAGCAGCAGCTGTCTGGACCCTTCTGCAGAAGATTGTGGCTTTCCATCTCCGACTGCCCTCACATCACGTCTCTCCTACCATGCCAATATATCCTGATGCGACTTATTTTCGATCGTCTAAATGGCACGCCATCACACGGATTAGTGGCTTGGCTTTCAAATACCTCTTCTGGGGCGACATCATCGATACGGCGGACTTCTGGACACATATCCAGCACAATACCGTTCTATGTGCCGACATCGGCATTATAGGGCCTCTTTCGTGAACTATTTAAAACCCGCCCAGGAGCTGGAATCTCGGCGAAACGCGCCACCAAAGCAGGAAACGCCCCCACCCCCACCTCTGACGGCGAGACGACGGGAAGCACGGCATAGCAACTCTTCCTACTTTTTTCATATTCCTTTTTCTCTTCATCTTCTGAATATTTTTCCTTACACGTGTTTAATTCACGGATGGCTTTGAAACAGAAGCCTCATTTGTTTTTCTTTAGCATGTGCTCTGCTATTGCAGCCATTTATTAATTATGTAAAACAATAAAGAAGAAAACGATCACAATCAAAGATCATATACTCTGTATAAAGTCTCCTCATGACTAGTTTTTTTGTTTCTAAAACATAAGAATTCACCGGACTGTCGCGGCTAGAAAACGAAAAAGAAGAGCCCTTGTGCCCTGAGTTTTTTTGTTTTGTTACTCTAGCTAATATCTCATTTTGTCATGAGACTGATAAACATTATTTATTTAAAATAACAAATTTATGTAAAAGTTTGACATGTCCAACAATTCTTATTTAATTTGGCTTGAAAAAATAAATACATAGAAAGAAAAGTTGGTAGGAAAGGCAGTAAGCAGGAATCCCTGGCTTCTGGTTCGAGTCCTGGTTAAAAAAAAAAAGTACAGCAAAGTGCATGGTAACTGGAAAGGAGCACATGAATATCAGAGGTGAATAACAGGTTAGTTTCAGTTTATCTCAGGGTACCAGAATAGAGCTCAGCTGCCTTGTCTCATTTGTTAGTTAGTACTCTATAAATTTGTTTACTGTGTTGTATTAGGTGAGAAATGGTGCATATCCAATGTTACACAGTCGACGCTATGAAGATAAAGCTTCGGATTATTTACATGACATCTGCTGGGACACTTCGAGTGTTCACTAATTGATTGTGAAGTGCTTGCTGTTCGCAGATATGTGGTCCCTAATATTCAGATTGTCTTTCTTACTGCATTTTGATTTTATACCAAAACAGTGGGATTGGGCTCACTGAAATACTCTTGGAGAATTTCAATAATTTCGTAGCGCTGAAATGTGTACAGTATCAAAGGGAGCGGTAAAGCAGTTGTGGGATGTCCCGTGAGTAATTTGACTTCACAGTCCCTTCACGAGCTATAAACAGCTCTCTGAACAATAATCTGCCCGGTCTTCTTTTACTCTGGACATTTGTTCGTTCTAAGATGCTCATGATTGTGTTAGTCACTTACGTAAAGTCACTTTTGCAGCTAAATACGTAGTATTCATACCGTTGCCGTTCAAACACGTGATCACACTACTGCCTAAGCTTGGAATTTACTAATGCATTCTGCCTGAAAGGCACTTATTGCTTACACGACAAATGAATGTCTATAGCTTTGAACCAATCGCAGCGTAAGCTAGCCTGTTCACTAGGCTGTTCAAGTTGTCCACATTGGGTGGAGCAAACTTCTTGCGCTGCTGGTTCCAGGCTGTCTTTCGAGGCTTCTGTGTGCTGTGAGACCTACATTGAGTTTTACAACTGAGAATTTGCATTCCCACCCATCAGGGATAAGGTGTATCTATTCATGCAAGAAGCTGTATTTCGTTGGAATTTTTAAAAGTTTATTTGTAATTATGTAATGAACATAGTTGAGTTCTACATTATGATATTAAACTTAAACATGGGTTGTTAATTAGCATGATCGCTATGCCTGCAGGATACGCTCACAAGGAACATTCCAAAGAGTCAATGAAAAGTTCTAATGAAATTTGACAGGTGTTTGTTTGAAGCAAAATAAAGCAATAAGTATTTTTGTTTTTGCCCAGTCTCTCGTTTAAGGGGCAAAACACACACCGAAAGCTAATTTGACGTATTAGGTTTATAGGGAATAGCTTCGAAACAATGAAATATAAAAAAGCTTTTTATACAAAAGGTTGAAGTGTAACTGACGTTCTTGAAAACTGTATAATCAACTTTTGAAAAAATCAGAAAATTTACAAATCACCCCTACACCGTTAATGAATTCTACAAAATAGAAACTTTTACTACAACATAAATTAAAGAAGCTCGCATTCCAAGTAAATCCATGTATGATGAAGATAGTTTCTGCAATGCCATTTTTGGAAAACAAGTTGTACATAATGTGCTGTTGGAGTATGTACAATATATAAGGGGCGTTCAAAAAGAAACTTGCGGGAGTCATAATTACAGAAACCAGTACCTGTATGTTAGAAATATTGACCCTGGCTGTTGAGACACTTGTCCCACTGTGACACAAGGCGGTGAATGGCTATGTCATAAAATTCCCGGCCTGCGATGTTAACCGGTTCCACATGTGCAGCTGGACGTCTTCGTTTGCCCCTCAGAGCCTTTTTACGGGGACCAAAAACGACGTCATCACAGGGAGAGAGGTCCGGACTGTATGGATGGTGGCCCAGAACCTCCCATTTGAATTTCTGCAGGAGTGTCGCGACTGTATTGGCTGTATGAAGCTTTGCGTTGTCATGGGGCAGAATGACTGCATTGGTGAAACTGCCTGGTCGTTTTGATTTGATCGCTTGGCGAAGGGTGGACAATGTTTGCGAGTAACGCTGGGCATTCACTGTTGTCCCGTGCTACAGGAAATGAATCAGAAGGGGGCCATCTCGGTCAAAGAAGAACGTCAGCATAACCTTTCCGGCACTCGTGTGGACGACGACGTCCAGCTGTACATGCGGAGCTGGTTAACATCGCATCCCAGGGAATTTTATGAGACAGCCGTTCACCGCCTTTTCACAGTGGGGAAGTGTCTCAACAGCCAGGATCAATACTTCTAACACACAGGTACTGGTTTCTGTAATTATGCCTCCAACTCGTTTCTTTTTGAACGCCCCTTATACCTAATTAAAATATCTAAACTTTCATTTTTATTCCAGTTATTCGTCGTACGTATTTTGTTGTATTATGGAAATCGTTATTTCACTTTTTCAGTTCATATTTTTTTTTAGTTTACCCTTTCACATACGTATATTTTGTTAACATAAAATAATGAGCAACCAATTATTATGATACAAAATCGTTGCAATAATGATTATCGGTAAAGAAATGCTTAAAACTGATTTGTATCAGTTATATTTCAATTCTTTGGAAAACCTCGACGAAGAGAACTGCCAATGTACTAGTGACTGCAGCTTCATTGTACTTTTTCTCAGGTCGAGATTGATATCATATCACGCAACAGAACTAGATCTCAAAATCTTTTCACAAAGTCCTTGCAACATTGAAAGCCGTATGCATCAACTGCTGTATTTGCTCTGTCGTGCCTTTTTGGATCACCAGATCACTGAAGATAACAGAAAAACACTTGTTTTGTTGTATTATTGAAATATGAATGAATAAAATATATACAAAGACAGAAATCACTTTGTATGAAGCTATCGTGATGAGTGATAAGTTATGCGTTGTAGTTAGATGCGTTATAACGATTTTTTGTGTGTAAAGACAGTATTGTGAGCTTTACTACGGATTAAAGAACAGAACGCCAGACCATTTGATGTTACTGTAAAAATTGATATTTCAAAGTACCGCATACGAGGTAACGAAACCTGAAAGCAACATGGACAACAATGAATACTAAGATTTTAAAACAGTCTGGCACAAATGAAAGATAGTATGTCACAAACATTTTGTGAACTGGGCCCAGCCGTGTGAGTCGACTGCACAGACTTCGCCCAAGGGAACAGTGAAGATTAACACTAAATAATTTCGGTGCCAGATGGAATATTACGATCTCTGTAGAAAAACAGTAGATATGCTAATGCTAATCTTGTTTTGTCACATCCGGGCATATTTACTTTTTAGCGTTCAATAGAACCTTTCCAGTGACTAATATTGTCCTATGAGTCCTTCTTCAAGGTTGTAAAAGGAGGTAAATGTGTAAGTAGGCTGTTTAGGTTTTTATATTGGTAACGCCACTAGCGCTCTGTATGAAAATCACTGGTTGTGCTGTGTGAAGTCTGTGGCCTGTCTGCATTGTTTGATAATTGCTATTGTAGTGTTGGGCAGCTGGATGTTAACAGCGCGTAGCGTTGCGCAGTTGGAGGTGAGCCGCCAGCAGTGGTGGATGTGGGGAGAGAGATGGCGGAATTTTGAGAGCGGACGATCTGGACGTGTGTCCATCAGAATGAGTAAATTTGTAATATTGGATATCATGGACTGATATATATATATTATGACTTTTGAACACTATTAAGGTAAATACATTGTTTGTTCTCTATCAAAATCTTTCATTAGCTAACTATGCCTATCAGTAGTTAGTGCCATCAGTAGTTTGAATCTTTTATTTAGCTGGCGGTAGTGGCGCTCGCTGTATTCCAGTAGTTCGAGTAACGAAGATTTTTGTGAGGTAAGTGATTTGTGAAACGTATAGGTTAATTAAGTCAGGGCCATTCTCTTGTAGGGATTATTGAAAGTCAGATTGCGTTGCGCTAAAAGATATTGTGTGTCAGTTTAAGCACAGTCATGTATAATTTTTCTAGGATTAGTTCCTGGAAGCCGTGGGGAGTGTCAAAATGGCCTCTTGCGCAGTACGTAAAAATTAAGCGAGTATAATTCTCTCCCTTTTTAAGAGCTTGCAGTCTTTAACTTTTCGATTCCACGATCGAAACGTAAAAGGACTAAAAGTTTTCTCCAGGTCACCTCATTAGAGAAGCCCTCTGCCTCCTGAATAGCACTCTAAAGCGTGACAGGTGTTTAGCGAGTGAGGTGGCGCAGTGGTTAGCACACTGGACTCGCATTCGGGAGGTCGACGGTGCAATCCTGCGTCCGGCCATCCTGATTTAGGTTTTCCGTGATTTCCCTAAATCTCTCCAGGCCAATGCGGAGATGGCTCCTTTGAAAGGGCACGGCCGACTTCCTTCCCCGTCCTTCCCTAATCCGATGAGACCAATGACCTCGCTCGTAGGTCCCTTCCCTCAAATAACCCCACCCCAGAGACATGCATTTTTTTTCTAGATCGTAAAAATAACAATAATCATGAAATATGGCACTAGGATATAACCCGTTCGTTCCTCTTTCGCTAATGTAAATCCATTTTGAGTGCTGCGACTAACGATTCTATCGAGAATCATCCTCAAATTGGGTGTGTATCTGATTTTCAGAATTATTAAATAATTTTTCTCTTACTAAGCAATCAACAACTTTTCCACCCCCATCAGTAACGCGAGTCACTAAAATTAAACTACGCCCGAACAAGCCATGAAGGCTCAGTGGCACTGACCGGCCGCCGTGTCATCCTCAGCACACAGACGTCACTGGATGCGAATACGGAGGGACACGTGGTCAGCACACCGCTCTCCCGGCCGTATGTCAGTTTACGAGACCGGAACCGCCACTTCTCAATCAAGTAGCTCCTCAGTTTGCCTCACAAGGGCTGAGTTCACCCCGCTTGCCAACAGCGCTTGGCCGACCGGATGGTCACCCACCCAAGAGCTAGGCCAGCCCGACGGCGCTTAAAGTTGGTGATATGACGGGAACCGGTGTAACCACTGCGGCAAGGACGTTCGCAAACGGGAGTCACACCGAAAGAGATTTTACACTACTTTGGAATCCCATACCCATATTGTGAAATATTTCATATTCCTTTATTAATGACATTAGAAGAATGTGCAAAAGAATAGAATAATTGCATCTATCAGTGACCACCGTTTATCCCTCCATTTCCTTACATAACACTGCAATGGTGCTGAAACGAAAGATCGCAGTAATCTAAGCAATGGGAATTTATTTAGACAAATGAGTCCACTTTTTATACACAGCTCTTTCTGTTCTGCCAAGTTCCTCTTATTGTCTAAGGATATGGAATACGTACGTGAGAACAGCGTAATTTTCCTTGTGTCAGACCATGCACTGACTGTCACATGGTCTACGGAACATACTGACACACTAGGTGTCATCTCCTGCTGTTGTGACTTGGCAAAACACTATGAGATAGCCGAAAGGCACGCGTTTAAGCTCACGCAGGCTGGCGTGAGGTCTGGAACAGTTAAAGGAGTTGAGTCTAGTAAAAAAAGTACGTAGCTTCTGGAATACTTAACTTTAATCCATAATTGGTAAACATCGGTCTGACGGTACATGCATCACAAGATAAATAGCAAATGATAATGGCGCCTTGCTAGGTCGTAGCAAATGACGTAGCTGAAGGCTATGCTAACTATCGTCTCGGCAAATGAGAGCGTAATTTGTCAGTGAACCATCGCTAGCAAAATCGGCTGTACAACTGGGGCGAGTGCTAGGACGTCTCTCTAGACCTGCCGTGTGGCGGCGCTCGGTCTGCAATCACTGACAGTGGCGACACGCGGGTCCGACGTATACTACCGGACCACGGCCGATTTAAAGGCTACCACCTAGCAAGTGTGGTGTCTGGCGGTGACACCACACCTGCACTGACGCGGATATCCAACAACACGGGGACACAGTGCTTCGAACGACTCCAGAAGATGCGTTTGCTGTCGGTTTGAAACAGCCTTGTGGCAAATGTCAGAACTGTGCAGCTAATGGTGGTTGCTTTTCAAGACCAGTAAAAGTACTTTGTTTGTAACTTTTGTTTCCTTTATTACCTGAGACAATTCACTTAAGTTTTCAGACCCACCATGTAGTCTGTGTTCCTTTGCACTAACGTTTGCAATAACGTATCAATGCATATAATGTCAAAAGTGAAACTGAGAGTAAAATTATTTTTTTAAAATCTACTCTTAAAAAGTAAACATTAAAGACAATCTGTACTTTCTTTATGTCTCATGACACTCGCCACTGACTTTTGCAATGTAGAAAGTATGCACGCGACAAGCGCGACAGGGGTCAAGTTTCCCGCGGTGAATGGCAAAAGTTTTGCGCCGCGGGGGGACCAGGTGGCTCCGGCTGTAGCTATATAATGAGTGACCAACGCCCAAGCAGGCACACAGCAGCGGAACGTAGCAGCAGCAGCAACAGCAACAGCATGGCGTGCAAGGTGAGGCAGCCGGTAGCAGCGCACTCTCGTGTTTACCAGGCGCCGTGGCGACGGCTTTGCCAAGCATTAATTTGAACTTACTTTCACCTCTCGTATACTCGTAAACGAGGGCCAAGAAATCACGTATAACGATGAAGAATTGAACACAATTGCCGGTAATGAACGACAGACGTGTCTTACACGGCAATTTTTTTTGTTGCTTTTCGTAACACAATAATGAGATCGTCTGTTAAAACATCGTCTGTCAAAACATTATTCCAGGTTCCTCCATGTCTAATTTTTAGGCTACGTGAGTTAGGACAATTATCAAAGAAACAATGGGCATTCGCGCTGTTCTCAAGAAACAATAATTACTACATTATGCTGAGATATCTCAGATACTTTTGGAATTGGAATACATTAATATAGTGCGTTGCATTGCCATTTGCGCGCCTTTGACAAGCAGTGTTAGCCACCTGGACTTCCTTTCGTGCAAAAAAAAAAAAAAAGTGGGGGGGAGAGGGATATATATATATATATATATATATATATATATGTATATATATATATATATATATATATATATATATATATATAAAACAGAGGGAGAAGGTAGAGGAAAATTTAACGAACAAATAGGCTAAGATCAATGATGAGGGTGTTTGTTCCCCACTGTATACTTTCCTGTACAGAGGTAGTTTGTGGCTTTTGGCACTATACACATATTGTATGAATAATAGCGGTTAATAGCAAGGTGTGTGGTTTGAGAGTGGGTGTGTCAGCGTCAAACTGATAACCACTACAGCTGAATTTTATATCAGTGCAACCCCGACAGACGAATAAAAAAAAATATCCAATTTCCTCAACACTGAAGAGTTGCGGACCTACCACCTCGTTGGTAGAGCACGCCTCGAAAAAAAAAAAAAAAGAAAACACTTTAGAATGATATAATATATTAGTCCAACGGATGCAGATGCAATTAAATATTCCATAGAATTACATCTAAAGCACACGCTCTACTGGTCACTAGCGCCTATCAAAGAGACATGTCCCTGCGTTAGTTCTTTTGCTTTGAATGGACTCTTCATACAGTAGAAAATCTCCACTTTATTTTTGCCAAATTTTTCTTGACTTCAGAGTCCCACTTAGGAATATTGCAGACACCTTCTACAGGGCCATACGAAAACTGGAAAATATGTTCTACACAAAAGAGGGACCACTTTTTATCTGGGACTGAGATGTCAGAGCGGGAATGTTAACAGTGTTCTATTTCTCCGGCAGTTGATCGTCCTGTCCGTGGTGGTGGCCGTGGCAAGCGCCGGCTACCTGGGCGCCCCCGCCGTCTACGCCCCTGGCGCACCTCTGGCTGCCCGAGGATACGCCGCCCCCGCCTACGCCGCCCCCGTTGCCCGTTACGCCGCCCCCGTCGCTAGGGCTTACGCCGCCCCCGTCGCCAGGGCCTACGCCCCAGCTGTCGCTGCCGCCCCCGCCGCCGTGGAGTACGACCCGCACCCCGAGTACAGCTTCGCCTACAACGTCCAGGACGCCCACACTGGTGACTCCAAGACCCAGCACGAGAGCCGCAGCGGAGACGTCGTCCAGGGCAGCTACAGCCTGGCCGAACCCGACGGCTCCATCCGCACCGTGGACTACACGGCTGACCCCGTCAACGGCTTCAACGCCGTCGTGCACAAGGAGGCCGGCGCCCACCCCGCCGTTGCCGCCCCCGTGGCCGTCGCCCACGCCCCCGTGGCCGTCGCCGCCCCCGCCAGGGCTTACGCTGCTCCCATCGCCAGGGCTGCCTACGCCGCCCCCATCGCTAGGGCTGCCTACGCTCCCGCCCTGGCCTATGGTGGCGCCTACCATGGTTAAGGACTGACATGGACCAACCAACCTACTGCTCATCCTCATTTTGTACAAATTTTTGTATTCATTAATGAACATCAATATAATATTTGTCTAAACTATTTAGTGGTACATTACTACTTATTTTCATTTTCATCCCAAACCCAGTCTTTCCAATGTATGCGAAATTACGATAGCTCTCCCAAATGTACGTAATTGAGCTACAGTGTTATAACTATTTTCAGTACTTGTAAATTATAATACGTAGCCAATGTTGTATGCCATGTAGCACAAGTTGTAGAATGTCTACGCCATAAAACATTTCCAGCAATTTAACCAATTACCAGAAAATAAGGTAAATCTGTCACCATCTAAGAGGTTGTTTGAACACTGCTGTGCCTTACAACCACTGGCTGTGAACAGGTTGCGAATGGATCAAAGGTACCGACGACCACCGAGTCATCCTCAGCCATTAGGCTTCACTGGATGCAGGTATAGAGAGGCATGTAGTCAGCACATCCCTCTCCCGGTCGCTGTCGGTTTTGCAGCTGCTACTTCTCAGTCAAGTAGTTCCCCAATTGGAACCGGTGTTACTACTGCGGCAAGGCCGTTGGCACTGTGCTTTACTAGGCATGATTTTATTGGAAGTGCTACGCCCTTGCCTTACCTCTGAGCTTTCATCTCTGAGCGGACTTACCCGGCGGGTTATACAGAAATACTTACAGGGTGTCTTGGAGTCCGATTCACGGCACGTTGCAGTTCAGCGTTTCCACATTAACAAACATAGCCAGAGGGGACAAATGTCATAATTGACAGGTAGGAAGCTGAAGACATTGGTGGGAAGCAGTAGTAGCAGTATACAGTGCAAGGTGAGAACCAGCTGGATCGAGACATCGGGCGAGAACAGCTCAGTTTGTCCATGTTCCAGAAAGAAATTTCTGGTCATGTACCACTATTACAGAAAAAGCTCAAGGTGACATCTAGTTCTGCGTTGTTCTGCCATATAGGTATGTATTACTTTTTCAAGTAATTGTTGCACAACGGTGCACACGCTGCTGCAGAGTGTAACGTTAATTCTGGATCAGGTCTTGTAGACTGTGGCTAAGCCCTTTCTCCGTAGTATCATATTTAAAGTTCCGTGACTCAATCGGTGAAAACGAAACATTTAAAGGATCACTTTGTTGTCCGTGTGTTTGTATATCCGTCTAGTTATACGACTGTTAAAACCTTTTACCTCAGGAACGAGTAGACGTATCAAGTTCAAATTTAAGTGATGTACTAAGGTCTATGGTTCCCTGGCGGTGTACTAAATGTAACCTTCTAAGTAAATACAGTCAAAACATACGGCCATTTGTGTCACATTTTCTGACACTCGCAAACTCATTAAAAGGTATAGGCTACTTCCCATTGACCTAGAATCATGAACTGTGGCAAGAAACAAGCCTTAACAGTCCTAGTAAAGGAAAAAATCCAAAAAGTCTTCATTTGAAATTATATCACACCAAAAAAATATTTAGTTTGTCATTTGTTATCCGACTTCAAAGTTAAAATTAAAGTATTCTCGAAAGTCTTGGAATTGTTGCACATATATCTTGCCGGTATCAGTATCGATAACAAGCAAAAATCGTCGAGAATTCCGGTTCCCCGACTGCAGAACTGTGTACACACCTAATTAAATTTGTACGAAGGTGAGTCTCACTTGCATAAGGCCAATTTGTTTCCTGGAGTGTCAGTCCCAGAAAATATGCAGGAGAACGTCTGTTAACTTTGGATAGTAGAAAAGAGGTACTGCTCGATGTGTAGTTTCGAGGACGGGTTGTGAGTCACGCGTGGGTAGCTTAACCAGCATCCGCCTCTGGCAGTTCCGCAGTGCGGATCGCTCACAGCCGTCCCCGCCGCCGCACGCGTGGTGTTTGTTTACTTCTGCGTCACAGTGCCTCTAAGTCGAACAAACTGTCATGGCCAACTCTTACGTGATGATGTCAAGATTCCTTGTGATGATCTCATCGTCGTTGACCTATCGATGGTCAGCAGCGTCATTTACGTTCAGATGACTTCGGACGTTGCCTGCAACGAGATTATCCAACGGACGCGACAATTACTCAAATTTCGACACCCCGACGACTACATCGGGCCTATCGTTGTGAGCCATGCCGAACTTGGGCTTCGAACGATCCGTGTTCTCGAACTGCCTTTCGAGGTACAGGAAGATGTCATCGCGGAGCTAAGCCCTTATAGAAGAGTATACAAACGGGTAGCCGAAACACGGGTACATTTTAGTTGGCTGCTGCCGATCAGTGATGAGTTACGACGGTCAACCCCGAACATGTTTTTGGTTATGGCAAAGAGGGCGACGTCCGCAATGGATGCCTGAAACGCCGCATCACACAACTACGGTACGACGACACGAAAGCCGACCGAACCACAACTGAATTTCCAATCACCTGCGTGTTGGCACCGCACGACCACCCCTCAGAAGGCGCAGAGGCGCTGTTCATAACGTTCTCCCAGGACTGACACAGCCGAAGGCGTCACAGCAGGTTGCCACCGACAATGCTGCCCGTTAACATTACTTCCAACCGGACCCACCCACACTCGAAGATCACAAGCATACCCGTGAGGGTCTTATCGAGACTGAAGACCGCATTATCCCAGCAGCGGCTTTTGTACCGGAACGACGGGAGTCACTTTCTTCCTAAGACATCGACACACATTGCTGGAAGGAAAAGTAGCCCTAACGGCGCAGGAAACGCAGCAAGACATCAGAATCGACCATTGAGTCAACTTCGCAAGACCAAGGGGTGCCGCAAAAATCGAACTTCATACACGAAATCTTCTGCTGCCATGGAGACGTATTCTCTCCAAGAATGACATTCTTGCACTAGAAATTGTGAGCAAGAACCACGCCCGGGAGCCGTAGAAATAGCACGCCCGTCGTCGCCTAAGGTACTGCGCCGACTCGGCCAGCGCCGCCACCTCTCGCCAATGTTGAAACCTACGAACCGTTGTTATGGGCAGATGATGGGTTCAAATGGCTCTGAGCTCTGACTTAACTTCTGAGGTAATCAGTCCCCTAGAACGTAGAACTACTTAAACCTAACTAACCTAAGGACATCACACACATCCATGCCCGAGGCAGGATTCGAACCTACGACCGTAGCGGTCGCGCGGTTCCAGACTGTAGCGCCTAGAACCGCTCGGCCACTTCGGCCGGCCCAGATGATGGGGATTTGCCACTCCAACCTGATGCGGAACTGAGATTTGTTCCTCCAAGAAATGGCTCTGAGCACTATGGGACTTAACAGCTGTAGTCATCAGTCCCCTAGAACTTAAAACTACTTAAACCTAACTAACCTAAGGACATCACACACATCCATGCCCGAGGCAGGATTCGAACCTGCGACCGTAGCAGTCGCGCGGTTCCGGACTGCGCTCCTAGAACCGCGAGACCACCGCGGCCGGCTTTTGTTCCTCCATTACACTGACACTAAAATGAGAGATTATCCCACAACGACTCCTGCCCTATGGGCTTCCACAATCCTCCACCTCAAAGTTCAGCAGCTATGAGCATATCGTCAGCACGGATCCCCTACCAGGCATACCCAATAATATCGGCTACCACTTTAAGCTTCAAGTACTGCACAACACGACAGGTGGAGCGGACATCGACGTAGCCCTTCTACAAGAACTGAGGACAGCAACTTGATCTTGGTCACATGGATACGAGAGGTGGATATGGAATACTCGTGTAGGACCACCCTCCTCCGAGAAGGGCTAGCAGTTTCTAATGTCGCAAATCTACCTGACATGTGAGGGAATCAGAATCATAAAACTACACGCCCTATGGGATAGCTCCTAGGTCCATGCAAAGGTTATCACGCCTTTATTTCTCGGAAATACAATCACCTCATTGTGGTCGGAAATCTCAATTGCGATTTTGAGCGTACATACGAATAACCACATTTCACCACATGTCCAGAACTTGGCTTTTTTGTCCGCCACCTTCGTCTCATCGGCACTTGAAGACGGAGAGTGGCACACAGTGATCGCCCGGGGCGTCACACATCACGAGACACTGCGCCGGCCGGCTCAATAAAATATGTATGTCTGACACATTCTATCATCTCCACGCGGAACATTGACCATCTGTCTTTTCGGAATATGAAATCTACATCTGTACCATCGACCTTTATAGACAGTCTACATGGCGCAGCGCAGACAGTCTACATGGTGCAGCGCAGGACCCTGAAAACTGAACACTGCGCTATTGCGAGACCCCGAATGTCGACAACGGGTCGCAGAAGCTTGATATGCTTGTGTCAAACGCATCATGCGGTACGAGGCCACACTGCAGTGGTGGATACTGTGCGCCAAACCGGCCATCTGCCGCATCTTGACACAATATGGCAGAGCCAAAACCTGGTGGAACCACCTCACAACAGATTTCTACTATATTGCTCAATGCGACCTCATGGACCGTCCCCCGTCCCCTGGGCCGTCAAAAAGAACATCAACGCATCATGGCAGAAATTTTAAACTTGACCAGGTGCCCTCTGGAAGGAGACATCATACAACCACGCGGCAAAAACAGGATTAGTGGTGAAGAACCTTATATGCGTCATATCCTCAAAATGTTTGTCGACGTCAACAGGCTTTATTGTCAACTTCAGACCTACCTGATGGACGACGGCTGACATCGCAAGATCCCGTCGCCGATGCCTTCATGACGGACGAGAGACACCACTATCAAGAAGTACCGACCGGTGCAGAGGCTATTGTTGAGGTTCCCCAGGAGATCCATCATAAACTGGACGCCGCTGCGGTAACACTCCTTACTGTGGAAGTGACCACCGACTATATCCTTCGAGCTGTGGCCAAAGCATCACTGAATCGGTCTCGTACTGCAAACTTTGTATGGCGCACCACTCAAGACACCAACGCCCATAGAAGGCTAACTCATACCTTTCCTGAAACTTGCGTGAGGAACACGGCTTGGTAGTTACTGGCCAATCACGTTACTAAATTGCGACTTCAAAATTTCCACGAGAGTTCTAGCAATGCGACACAAACAAATGTTCCGATAAGTTGTGTCCCGTGAACAAACTTCCTTAGTTGGCGATAATACCATCAAGACTGCCTTCAGTGATCGCTGTGGCAACACAATTCCGACTGACACGCGTTTCTATTTCCATCGATTTCAATCAAATGTTTGATCGTGTGAGTCACGCATTACTCAACGCAGTGACGGACTGGATAGTGATATCGCCGACGTTCACGGAGGTGTGATCACGCACCTCCTTCAAGGGGCGATGTCCAGGCTTCTCGTCATTAGAAGACTCAGAGAATATATACGGATCGAACGCCCAGTAAGTCAGGGTCACAGATAGCATGGCTCTCTTTGAGCTGGTGGACATCCTCCGCTCTCTCAGAGTGGTGTGCACGCGAGAGCTTCGCCGTACCTCGATGATCGATTTTCGGGCACTACTTCAACGCGTGCGGGCGAACATACAGAGCCACCTACTACGCCTGCTGAAAATGTGCCAGAGGATCACCTTTGTCAGTACACACCTGGCAGCCCGGATACCCCACATGGCCCAGATTCTGCCCATCACTGCGACAATGGCTGCCAGACTATAAGCAGCCTTCGGGTATTTTATATGTTGCGGCCATATCTTCATATTCGAGTATGATGCCCTTACCTTACCCAAGTGGGATGGTGGTCTCACGCTTGTTGACGTAAGAGCTAGTACCACGTGACTTTACACCAATACTACCCTCCGGTTGTGGAAAAGCGAGGATATTAGTTTCACTGGAATGTTGACCGCCGAATATGACTTATTTCGAGACGCTTGCCAACGTCATTGGTACATATACTACTTCAAATGCCACTGATCGGAGTTTTCCTTTTGGAATACTGTTACATATGCAACACGCTCCCCAGGCTGGAAGACGAATACTTACGCATCTACCGCCTTCTCTGAGCGTCCCTACCCCGAAGCCCCGCCGAAGCACGTCACCCCAGTTTTCATGACCTATAGTTTAGGAAACGAGCCAACAACCATACAACAACACTGACATCACTGTGACGTGGTACTTTCTCGTCAATAGCAAATATACTACAAGGCAGGAACTGCACCGCATCGCGCTGGTGGACTCACCCCTGTTCCTCAATTGCGATGTCGAAGATACGGATTTAGGCAGTTTTGAGTATGGGGCTCCAGCAGCTGTCTGGAGCCTTGTACAGAAAATTGTGGTTTTCTACCTTCGAGTGCCCCCTAACACGTCTCTTCTACCATGCCGATATATCCTGATGCGCCTTACTTTCCGTCGTCTAAGTGGCACGCCATCACATCGTAGATCCGGCGAACTTCTGGGCACGTGTCCATGTACAACGCCACACCTTGCGCCGGCATCGATACTATCGAGCCACTTTCATGAACTCCTTAGAACCCTCCCAGGAGCTGGAATCGAGACGAAACGCGCCACAAAGGCGGGAAACACCCCCTCTCCCCTCCGACGATAGAACGGCCGTTGTTCTAAATTGCTCAAATGGCTCTGAGTACTATGGAACTTAACATCTACGGTCATCAGTCCCCTAGAACTTAGAACTACTGAAACCTAACTAACCTAAGGACATCACACACATCCATGCCCGAGGCAGAATTCGAACCTGCGACCGTAGCAGGCCGCGCGGTTGCAGACCGTTGTTCTAACGGCGAGACGAGTGGAACATGGCTATGCAAGTCTTCCTACCGTCCTTATCTTACTTTTTCTTTTCATCTTCTCAGCATTTTTCCTTACAAGTGTTTAATTCACGGATAACTTTGCAACAGCAGCCTGATTTTTTTTTATTTTTATTTTATTTATTTATTTTTTTTGCATAAGCTCGGCTATTGTGGCTATTTACTAATCATGAAAAACAAGTTAGAAGAAAGGATCAGAAACAAAGATGGTATACTATGTATAACGTCTCTTCATGGCTAGTTATTTTTTGTTTCTGAAATAAAAGAATACACAGGACTATGACGGCTAGAAAAAAAGAAGAGTCCTTGGGCCGCTTGAGGGTGTGTTTGTATTGTTTTGTTTACCCAAGTTAATATTTCATTTTGTAGTGAGTTTAGAAAAGAAGGCTGATAAATACTATTTAACTAAAATAACAAATTTATGTAAAGATTGGAACGTCAATCTGTTCTTATTTAATTTGGATTAAAAAATAAATACACAGAAAAAAGTTGGTAGGAAGAACAGTAAGTGGGAGTCTTGGATTTGTGTCCCGGCAAAGGAAAAGAAAACCAGCAACACTTTGTCCACAAAAAGTAAAGTTCCGTGTTGGATTCCCTGTCTGATACATTGTTTTAATTTGCCAGGAAGCTTGTAGCGCATGGTAACTGCAAAGGACAACATTAATATCATATGTAAATAATAATTTGAAGCTTCAGATAACTCATGGTGTAGCTTTCCATGAAAATCAGCACATAAACTGGCACTCATTGTATCAGTGGTCATAAATACAGGGTGTTGTAAAAATGACCGGTATATTTGAAACGGCAATAAAAACTAAACGAGCAGCGATAGAAATACACCGTTTGTTGCAATATGCTTGGGACAACAGTACATTTTCAGGCGGACAAACTTTCGAAATTACAGTAGTTACAATTTTCAACAACAGATGGCGCTGCAAGTGATGTGAAAGATATAGAAGACAACGCAGTCTGTGGGTGCGCCATTCTGTACGTCGTCTTTCTGCTGTAAGCGTGTGCTGTTCACAACGTGCAAGTGTGCTGTAGACAACATGGTTTATTCCTTAGAACAGAGGATTTTTCTGGTGTTGGAATTCCACCGCCTAGAACACAGTGTTGTTGCAACAAGACGAAGTTTTCAACGGAGGTTTAATGTAACCAAAGGACCGAAAAGCGATACAATAAAGGATCTGTTTGAAAAATTTCAACGGACTGGGAACGTGACGGATGAACGTGCTGGAAAGGTAGGGCGACCGCGTACGGCAACCACAGAGGGCAACGCGCAGCTAGTGCAGCAGGTGATCCAACAGCGGCCTCGAGTTTCCGTTCGCCGTGTTGCAGCTGCGGTCCAAATGACGCCAACGTCCACGTATCGTCTCATGCGCCAGAGTTTACACCTCTATCCATACAAAATTCAAACGCGGCAACCCCTCAGCGCCGCTACCATTGCTGCACGAGAGACATTCGCTAACGATATAGTGCACAGGATTGATGACGGCGATATGCATGTGGGCAGCATTTGGTTTACTGACGAAGCTTATTTTTACCTGGACGGCTTCGTCAATAAACAGAACTGGCGCATATGGGGAACCGAAAAGCCCCATGTTGCAGTCCCATCGTCCCTGCATCCTCAAAAAGTACTGGTCTGGGCCGCAATTTCTTCCAAAGGAATCATTGGCCCATTTTTCAGATCCGAAACGATTACTGCATCACGCTATCTGGACATTCTTCGTGAATTTGTGGCGGTACAAACTGCCTTAGACGACACTGCGAACACCTCGTGGTTTATGCAAGATGGTGCCCGGCCACATCGCAGGCCGACGTTTTTAATTTCCTGAATGAATATTTCGATGATCGTGTGATTGCTTTGGGCTATCCGAAACATACAGGAGGCGGCGTGGATTGGCCTCCCTATTCGACAGACATGAACCCCTGTGACTTCTTTCTGTGGGGACACTAGAAAGACCAGGTGTACCGCCAGAATCCAGAAACAATTGAACAGCTGAAGCAGTACATCACATCTGCATGTGAAGCCATTCCGCCAGACACGTTGTCAAAGGTTTCGGGTAATTTCATTCAGAGACTACGCCATATTATTGCTACGCATGGTGGATATGTGGAAAATATCGTACTATAGAGTTTCCCAGACCGCAGCGCCATCTGTTGTTGAAAATTGTAACTACTGTAATTTCGATAGTTTGTCTGCCTGAAAATGTACTGTTGTCCCAAGCATATTGCAACAAACGGTGTATTTCTATCGCTGCTCGTTTAGTTTTTATTGCCGTTTCAAATATACCGGTCATTTTTGAAACACCCTGTAGATTGTTAATTATATTCATACTGACATCAGTTGTTCAAAGAATTATTTCAGTTTATCTCAGGTACCAGAATAGAGCTCAGTTGCCTTGCCTCATTTGTTCGTTACTAGTTTATAAGTTTTTTTTCTGTGCTGCATTAGCTGAGCTCAGAAACAGTATATACCAAATGTCATACAGTCGACGCTGTGAAGATAAAGCTTGGGATTGTTTACATGATATCTGCTGGGAAACTTCGAGTGCGGGATTGAGGTGTTCACTGACTTCATTGTGAAGTGCTTGCTGTTTGCAGATATGTGGACACCCATATTCAGATTTCAGTAATTTTCAGTAATTTTGTAGCACTGAACTGTATGCGGTATCAAAGGCAGCGGTACAGCAGTTTTGGGATGCACCGTCAGTAACTTGACTTCACAGTCTCCTCACAAGCTATAAGCAGCTCTCTGATCAACAATCTGCCAGGTCTCCTTTTAGTCTGGACATTTGTTCGGTCTACGATGTTCACGATTATAGGAGTTATAAAGGAAGTTAATAGTTTTTTCTTATTGATAAATGTACAGATAATATTTCGACTCTAACACCAAAGATTCATTTGAGAAGTATTTAACAGTGATGGACAAAAGAAGATTTACGCTCTTCGTTTATTAGGTTTAGTAATAGTTACCTTTCGTTGTTCTCATGTCCTGGTGATAAGACGGGCTGTGTAGTTACTAGTGAAATTGTGCTAAATAATGAAAGCAACTTTCGAAACAGAACGATTTTCTCACTTTCGATACTATGAATCCCAGCTCCTGTAACTCTGGAAGATTATTATTATTTTAATTTAGTATGGAGAATTTAGATGGTGGCGACGATGTTCACGACGGCCCTGCTCAACAATAGAGGTACTGAATGCGTTCATCTCTTTCCCTTCGTGGCTGCCAATGTCAATTACAATATATAGGTCATTTACCTCGCCTGCAATCTTTCTTTTCATTTACTTACGAAGTCCGATTATTTTCTTTCTTAGATGAATAAATGCATTTTAACCACAATTCTTTTTACCCAGGCCACGGGGAATGATAGAATGTACGTGCCTCTATACCGATCGTATGTTCGCATACAACTGAGTGTGTACCGATCTATCTATACTTATGGCCCATTCCTCTTACAGTATTAATTCTTATTTTGAACCACTCATTCTTGAATGTACGTGCTCTCTTATTGTGTGTAATCAGTCGGGTGTATTCTTTAATAACGTTGCCGTCAATATTCAGTGGCTTAGTTTCCACAATTGGCCTTTGCATGCGTCACAACGGCGCTTCAAGCGAAACATTTATTACGCGACATTTCTGACTAAGATACTAAGAATTTAACAGGGCGGTTACAGGGACAATTACTTATAAATCATTTTTGAAGCGTTCTAGACTGTCTTTCGAGGCTTCTTTGTGTTGCGAGATCTACATTGAGTTTTACAAATGAGAACTTGTATTCCCAGCCATCAGGGATAAGGTATATCTATTCATGCAAGATGCTGTACTCGGTGGAATTTTTAAAAGTTTGTAATTATGTAGAAAACATAGTTTAGTTCTACATTATGATATCAAACTTAAACATGCGATGTTATGCATGCTCACTATGCCAGCACGAGACAGGAATATCGTTACAAAATGGTTCAAATGGCTCTGAGCACTATGGGACGTAACATCTGAGATCATCAGTCCCCTAGAACAACTTAAACCTAACTAACCTAAAGACATCACACACATCCATGCCCGAGGCAGGATTCGAACCTGCGGCCGCAGCGGTGGCGCGGTTCCAGACTGTAGCGCCTAGAACCGCTCGGCCACCCCGGCCGGCAATATCGTTACACTCACAAGGAATATTCGCTAGAGTCAATGAACGATCTTGATGAAATTTGGTAGGTGTTTGTAGGGAGCAAAATAAAGCAATAAGTGTTTTTGTTTTTGCCCAGCTTCACTTTTAAGGGGTAAAACAAATGCCGAAAAGTAATTTGGTGTATTGGGTTTAGAGGAAATAGCTTCGAAACCATGAAACATAAAACACTTTTATATAAAGTTGAAGTGTAACTTACGTTCTTGAAAACTGTATAATTAACTTTTGAAAAATCATAAAATTACAAATCACTCCTACATCGTTAATGAATTTTGCGAAATAGAAACTTTTATTACAACATAAATTAAAGAAACGCACATTCCACATACATTCATGTGTGATGAAGATAGTTTCTGTAATACCAGTTTTGGAAAATAAGTTGTACAGAATGTGCTGTTGGAGTATGTGCAACACACCTAATTAAAATATATAAACGTTCATTATTATTCTAGTTATTTGTTGTATTATGGAAACTGTTATTTTACTTTTTCAGTTCATACTTCTTTTGTTTTTGTTTTTTTAGTTACCGGTTCACATACGTGTATTTTCTTAACAGAAAATAATGATAACCAATTATTATGATATAAAATCTTTACAGTAATGATAATCGGTAAATAAATGCTTAAAACTGATTTGTGCCAGTCATATTTCAGTACATTGGAACACCTCGACGAAGAGAACTGCCAATGCACCAGTGGCAGCAGCTTCATCATATTGTTTTTCAAATAGAGATTGACATAATAATCATGCAGCAGAACTAAATCTGAGAATCTTGTCACAAAGTTCTTCCAACATCGAAGGCCGTATACGTCCAACTGCTGATCTTGCCCCGTTGAGCTTTTTGGAACCACCAGATGAACAAGTTCCTCGTCCTCAGTTACGACATTCACAACAGTTCTTTCGCACTGACCGCCCCAGGAATCTAACGATAATACAGATTTTTCTCCTGCACTGGGAAAGAAAACTTCTGTCAAGAATCATCTGACATGGTCAGGCGTCACAAGAACATTTTTGGCTTCAAAAAGAAGTTCTCTACTTCTCTGTGAAAACTCTCCATCAGTTTCTTTTAAAACTATGAATAGGCTGGTAAACAGTTTGCTAGTTTCAGAGACTGCAGGGCTGAATCGTTTGACTGTAACTGATTACAATGGCTGCGGTATGAATTCAATTTTCTTTACACCATTTTGGAAAAAAGTACGTATAGAATGGAACTCCAGGTTGAATCCGGTCTGTTCGAAGTTGTACAAATTTTCAGCTCCCAAAACGCTGTTGTACTCCTTAACTTGCGCTAAAAGTCGTAAAATGACTTCGTCGAGATCATTTTCATCGTTTATACAGTGTCTACTTATAAACTTTGTTTTCCGAGATAAAATTCCGCGCACCTTTTCAAAATTCAGTAGCCATTTGGGGCATGCATTGAAATTGTGTAACTTTACTTCCCTGCTCATCTGCAAGGCCCACTTTCGAATGTCGGTATCTTGGATAAACAGTCGATGGTCCATAGCCTACAAATGGCTCTGAGCACTATGGGACTCAACTGCTGAGGTCATTAGTCCCCTAGAACTTAGAACTAGTTAAACCTAACTAACCTAAGGACATCACAAACATCCATGCCCGAGGCAGGATTCGAACCTGCGACCGTAGCGGTCTTGCGGTTCCAGACTGCAGCGCCTTTAACCGCACGGCCACTTCGGCCGGCTCCATAGCCTACACTACTTCTTGTAAAGTTCAGTAGTGTACTATCATCATCTTATCACTTTGTGTGCCATCACGAAAAAAATATTTTTCCTAGATGTTTCATTGACATAACTTTGTGATATTTATGCTGCATGGATGAAAGCGACCTTTTTCCCTTCTTTCCGTTTTTTCAAAATTCAACTGCAGACTTCTTCTAATCGAAATTTAATTTAGTTTCTGAAGAAAGTACTGCTCATGTGTTTTACAATCAGATATACAATCACTGTCAATCATTGCTATGTCATGGAGTTCATCCATCAAACTGTAGACCATTATCTTGTTCTATTATGGTCGAATGTCTATTCACGCCGTCACAAATCAGTGCAATAATGGTGTCTTTCAGTTCCACTTCGGGCAAACTGGTAGAACTCTCAGGGAATTCCATACTGCATAGATGACCATTTAGCATTCGATAAATAGTACCCGGGTTAACGGTTGACACTTTCCCTATTTGTAAACAGATGTACTTTGTACACAATGCAAAATCTCGCGTCAGTTCAACAACAAGTTTGTTCAACATCACAGGTTCAGTGCATACTGGAAAGTACAGGCAATCCGAAGAAACGTTCGTGTTACGTGAATGTAGGCTTTCCCGGTGTATACTGCTGATGAAATCTTCTCGGACTTCCATCCGGGTAGCTGCGTCGAAAATGCACGACGTTTCGATGAATGTCATTCCCATCATCTTCGCCAGGAGATGGCCACGTCCAAAAATCCGTGCGATGCGTAGTAATCCGAAGAATGTTCCGCGAGAAAGAGCTCCTGAAGAGTGTAGCGAGGTCCAGAAGTTGTGCGGGGATGTGCACTTGCTTTTAGATTTTTCGGTTGTGTAATCCTGAAGGTCTGACCCGTGGTCTAGGGTTGGTGCGGCTCTCGCAGCCGAGCGAAGCAGACGTGCGGTGTGTGCTCTCCGCTGTCAGAGAGGGCCCGCGCGCCTTGTTTACTTTTTTCGGCCGACACTAACGTGACGCCGTAGCGCTACAAGACCATGGCAAACCAATACAGAAGATCAACCTTGAAATTCACATTTCGGAACGACTTTACCCGACCAAAGGCGCTCGAAGTCGAACGCTTTTTAAAAGAGGAAGCCAAGATCCCGGCTGCCGACATTGTCGGTATTCACTTTTCGATCGTCAGTAGCACGGTCTATGTAAAGCTCATAAACGAAATTACATGCGACAAGGTGCTTCGTGAGATGAAACAAGAACTCCGCTTCTGCCACGCAGATGGCAATGTTGGCAACGTCGAGGTCGGCCATGCCGCAATGGGACTGCGGACTATCCGCATATTCGAACTTCCATTTGAACTCCCGGCGGCAGAAGTTGTAGCGGCGCTCCGCCCCTACGGCACGGTACACGAACACGTGGCTGAAAAATGGACCCAGTTTAAGACGTATCCAGTACTCAATGGAGTACGCCAAGTGCGCATAGATCTCCAACGACACGTGCCATCCTACCTACAGATAGGAGGATGCCGGGCCATAGTTATTTATGACGGCCAGCCGAAGACGTGTTCCGGATGCGGCAAAGAAGGACACCTTCGTTCCGAGTGCCTCCAGCGTCGGATCACACAACTCCCACCGAAGGACGTTGCGCCACCAGCGGCGAAGACTGTTCTACCCGTGACTTACGCGGCGGCGCTCACGACGTTCTCCACACAACAGACACGGCCGACCGCTTCAGCGGTACAAGAATCACTTTCCACGGACAAAAACCTGGATGATCCGCCGACCTGGCCAGTGGTGGAAAATAGTACTACGACTCTGGAGCTACCGAACGCGACAGACATTGACGCCGGCAAGATGGCAATTGATTCCCTTATTGTACCGACAGAAGCGTTTGTTCCGGCGGAGCGTGAGTCAGTGCCGTCTTCTGACAATGAAGGCCATGTACGGAAACAGCGATCACCGAAACGCCGAAAGCGCCGTCGTCGGACCGTGTCGGAACACAGCGGTTCGCATTCGGCCGGGGAAGAACAACTAACCACTCAAGAAGCCAGCCGCGAAGCTGAGGCTGTTTCCACTGACTCCAACCTTGCAGAACAGACAGAAAAACATGCAGCTTTCGAACATCAGCCCATTGACAGAAACAGTGAGCAGCGGGAAGGTACCAGTGCAGGCAGCGAAGTCGCCCGGTCCCTTACTACCAAACATTCCGAGGCTATGGAACATGAACAGACATCCGCGCCCGCTTCGTGGGCCGAGGACGTCGAGACACAAGATCCCGACCCGCGGCCAGCTGAGGCGCCGCCGGATCATGCAGCATAAGCAGCACAAGGAGGACCGCGTTTGGCGGGGGGTGACATCACTTCCGATGTTCGCTTCTCTCCAACTTCAACATGGATAACCTCGCCCAAACAACGCGTTGCCAGGCTTACCGCCTGGCGACAATGAATATCAACATGATCAGTTCTCCTGTCAAGATCCAACTTTTGATAGAAACCATACGAGCCATGGGAGTTGACTTTGCTTTCCTACAAGAAGTGAAAACGACTGCACTCCCGCACTTTTACGGTTACGCCACACATGTGACGCCCGGAAGCCCTGCAGACACCGGAGTGGCAATATTAGTGCGTGAAGGTATTGAAGTTACCGACGTCACGTTTCTTCCCTCCGCGAGAGGAATAGCATTTACGGCACTCAACACCCGATTCATTAATGTTTACGCGCCGTCGGGTACCACAAGACGTCACGACCGCGCCAGATTCTACTCCACAGATGTCGCTCCCCTTTTCCTTGGACGATACGAGCACAGCGTCTTCGCCGGCGATTTTAATTGCGTACTTCACCCCAAGGACCAAATCCCACATTACATGCCTTGTCCGGAACTGGGTGCGATGATCCAAGAACTTCACTTGTGCGACACGTGGGAAAAAGTCCACGGTAACCGCTCTGGCCACACTCATCTTACCAGTCATTCGGCCAGCCGACTTGACCGCATATATGTGTCACAAGATCTCACACACGGTGTGGTGGACGCCGAATTATGGCCTCAAGCCTATTCCGATCACAATGCCTATATCTGCACTATACACCTACGCCCCCAACAAGTCTGGCGCAGCAATGGCTTTTGGAAGCTCAACACAACTCATCTCCAGGACCTGGATTGCCGTCGGCAAGTTGCAGCAACGTGGACTGACTGTGAACGCCGCCACCCACGATACACCTCGACCCTGGAGTGGTGGCTCCTCTGTGCCAAACCAGCAATCCGTAGGACATTTATGCGTTATGGCAAGGACGTGACTGCGTGGCATCGACAGACCCTCGATTTTTACTACGCGGCACTCAGGGACCTCGACGCCTTACCCCCTTCCCCGGAGAGACAACATGACCAAAGCAGAATCAAGGCTCACATACTATCATTGACGAAGCGTCGACTAGAAGGTGCAGTAGTCCGCTCGCGACGGCACGACCGAACGGTTGCAGAGGAACCCACTATGCACCACGTTGTGGCGGATAAGCGCCGACAACGTCAACATTTAATCACACAACTCAGGACACACGACGGTCGCTTATGTACGACCCAAGCAACCATAGTAAAGGCGGTGGAGGATCATTTTCGTCATCTTTACAAGGAAAGAACCGTCATTGACGAGGCCACTACTGAAGTGTTACAGCAGATAACCCGTACTATCGACGAGGCTACCGTGAATGCACTAACAGAGGAAATCTCACTCGAAGAAGTCGAAGACGCCGTGGACAAAGGTGCGGCCAATAAATCTCCTGGACCTGATGGATTGCCCATCGAATTCTACCGGACTTTCCGTGACATCATGATGCCTCGCTGGGTTATAATGTTCCGCGAACTTATGTCTCCAGACTGTGTTGTGCCGCCAGCGTTTGTAGAAGGTCTCCTCATACCAGTACACAAGCCAGGTGGAGGGCTATCGATTAACGACTATCGGCCGCTTACAATGTTGAACGCCGATTACAAGATTTTCACCAGGATTATGGTGAGCCGTATTAAGACGACTTTGCCGATGATCCTCGCTCCAGAACAGACGTCGCAGGGGGGAGAAGCCAACATACACATGGCCACCGGTGACTGCAGGGACTTAATAGCGATCGCTTCTGCGTGCCGTCTGAGAGCGGCGATCGTCTCCGTCGATTTCCACCGCGCCTTTGATAGAGTGCACCACAACTTCCTCCTACGAGTGATGGACTGTATGGGATTCCCCCCGGGCCTCATCGACACCCTACGGCGTCTTTGGACCGCAGCCAGCTCACACGTTCAGGTCAATGGAAGGACGGTAGGACCAGTACCCATTAAGAGGTCTCTACGACAGGGTTGTCCCCTTTCTACCTACCTTTATGCAATCGCACTCGAGCCACTCCTTGGGGGCCTTAACCACCGCCTATCTGGTATCACGCTGCGTGACGTCACCTTTCGCTATAGGACATACGCTGACGACCTGCTACTGCTGGTTCGTTCCAATGACGGAGTTCAAAGCGTACTAACCTGGATTGAGCGATACGGACAGGCCGCAGGCAGTCTTCTGAACATCAACAAGTCGGCGGCGTTGGACATTGGGCGTGGTCTCGGACCGGAAGCCCTCGCTCCCCTCCCACCAGTTTCTGATCTGCGATATTTGGGAATCACGTTCAAGAAAGATGTACGTAAAACAGCTGCAGCAAACTACCGACGGTTATTACAGATCATACGCACAATGGTGCGACAGAACCTACTCCGGGACTGGAATCAGCTACAACGTGTTGAATACCTGAACCTCTACGTGGCATCAAAACTCAACCACGTGGCACAGGTCCTCCCACTACCGCTGCAGATAGGTCGCCGGCTTCAGGCGGCCTTCAGTTACTACGTTTCCGCAGGTCATATCTTTAAAGTACGATATGACACTCTTACCCTCCCAGTGCACAAAGGAGGGCTGGGATTGGTCAACGTCAGGGCGAGAGCAGCTGCTCTTTACATGAGCAACATGAGGAAACGATGGAAAAGTCAATATGCCTCTCTCACGGGTCGTTTACTGCAGGTTCTGATGCCAGCCTCTAACGTCCCGCCGGTGTCGGTTGCGCACGTCGCACCACAGCTCTCCCATGTGTCGACCTTCATTCTTGATTACAGCTATGTCAGCTTGAACCTCTCCGCCACACGTCCACCAAAGGCGAAAGATTTTTATACCAACCTTCTGCGGGCTGTTCACCATAACGTGGTGGAAAACAAGTACCCTACGGTTCACTGGCCAAGAGTGTGGAAAACGATACACCACCACTTTCTGTCATCCACGGTGCGTTCGAAGTGGTATCAGATCGCCAACAAAAAATATGCCACACGCCAGCGACTTCACACTATTGGACTGGCAGACTCCCCTTATTGCCCAGATTGTCACCTTTTGGATACCGATGAACATCGTTTTACTTGCGCATCATCGTCCGGAGTTTGGCGACTAACACAGAAGATATTGGCTTGTTACCTCCGGGTCACACCTGATATGATTGACCCGCAGACCCTACTCTGTCCCGATGAAACTTACTTTCCGGCTGCAAAATATCATGCGCTTACATGGTTCAAAGGACTTACCGTCGCCTACATCTTTAACGACGGAGAGAAAGAGCAGCTTGATTACTGGTGGTTCCTACAAAATGCTCACAACGCCCTCGAACGCACACCGAAATACCGTACGCTCTTCGCAAATTATTTACGCAGCGTTTTCGTTAACCCCCCACTCAGCTGGGGAGTGCCAGGCTGTGGTTAATGTGCTGTGCCGCATCACACTAACGGCTCTGCCTTGCCAGCCATGACCAAAGGAAGAGACAAGCTGCTGCAAGGATACTGTTTTCCTTGAGGCACTAGCGAAGCAGAATGCCTCCGTTGCAGATGCCCTTCAAAGGCGCTATTGGAGATTTCAGATAACGATGCCAAGGCTCCAAGTGGAACCAGTTACATTATTGAAGAACCTTTTAGTTAGAATTACAACAGTGGTTTATATTTTATTTTTTTGATTACTCTTTTATGCCACCTTTGTTGTTGTAACACTTACTTGTAACACTTAGTTACTAGAATTCTCATTTGTACACGCTCCCTAAAAAAAAAAAAAAAAAAAAAAAAAAAAAAAAAAAAAAAAAAAGGGGTAGCGTCTTTGATTCATAATCAAAAGGTCTTTGGCATCGGGTTCGATCCCCGCCACTGCCTAAATTTTGATAAATAATCAGCATGGCGGCCGAAGACTTCCTGCATAAGAAGTCAGCCTCATTCTGCCAAAGGCCTTGTCAAAGAGGGCGGAGAAGCGGATAGAGGTTCAGGGCACTGTCTTGTCCTAGGGGTGGGAAATTGCCCCTAAAGGCGGAAGAATCAGCAATGATCAACGACATGAGGATGCCGAAGGCATTGGAAACCACTGCATTAAAGACACGTAACGTGTATCCACAGGACATGTGGCCTGTAATTGAAGAAGTGTCATGATGATCTCTCCATTGGCAAAAGATTCCGGAATAGTCCCCCATTCGGATCTCCGGGAGGGGACTGCCAAGGGGGAGGTTACCATGAGAAAAAGATTGAATAATCAACGAAAGGATAACGTTCTACGAGCCGGGGCTTGAAATGTCAGAAGCTTGAACGTGGTAGGGAAACTAGAAAATCTGAAAATGGAAATGCAGAGGCTCTATCTAGATATAGTAGGGGTCAGTGAAGTGGAAGGAAGACAAGGATTTCTGGTCAGATGAGTATCGGGTAATATCAACAGCAGCAGAAAATGGTATAACAGGTGTAGGATTCGTTATGAATAGGAAGGTAGGGCAGAGGGTGTGTTACTGTGAACAGTTCAGTGACCGGGTTGTTCTAATCAGAATCGACAGCAGACCAACACCGACAACGATAGTTCAGGTATACATGCCGACGTCGCAAGCTGAAGATGAACACATAGAGAAAGTGTATGAGGTTATTGAAAGGGTAATGCAGCATGCAAAGGGGGACGAAATTCTAATAGTCATGGGCGACTGGAATGCAGTTGTAGGGGAAGGAATAGAAGAAAAGGTTACAGGAGAATATGGGCTTGGGACAAGGAATGAAAGAGGAGAAAGACTAATTGAGTTCTGTAACATGTTTCAGCTAGTAATAGCGAATACCCTGTACAAGAATTACAAGAGGAGGAGGTATACTTGGAAAAGGCCGGGAGATACGGGAAGATTTCAATTAGATCACATCATGGTCAGACAGAGATTCCGAAATCAGATACTGGATTGTAAGGAGTCCCCAGGAGCAGATATAGACTCAGATCACAATATAATAGTGATGAAGAGTAGGCTGAAGTTCAAGACATTAGTCAGGAAGAATCAATACGCAAAGAAGTGGGATACGGAAGCACTAAGGAATGACGAGATACGTTCGAAGTTCTCTAACGCTATAGATACAGCAATAAGGAATAGCGCAGTAGGCAGTACAGTTGAAGAGGAATGGACATCTCTAAAAAGGGCCATCACAGAAGTTGGGAAGGAAAACATAGGTACAAAGAAGGTAGCTGCGAAGAAACCATGGGTAACAGAAGAAATACTTCAGTTGATTGATGAAAGGAGGAAGTACAAACATGTTCCGGGAAAATCAGGAATACAGAAATACAAGTCGCTGAGGAATGAAATAAATAGGAAATGCAGGGAAGCTAAGACGAAATGGCTGCAGGAAAAATGTGAAGACATCGAAAAAGATATGATTGTCGGACGGACAGACTCAGCATACAGGAAAGTCAAAACAACCTTTGGTGACATTAAAAACAACGGTAGTAACATTAAGAGTGCAACGTGAATTCCACTGTTAAATGCAGAGGAGAGAGTAAAATGGTTCAAATGGCTCTGAGCACTATGGGACTTAACTTCTATGGTCATCAGTCCCCTAGAACTTAGAACTACTTAAACCTAACTAACCTAAGGACATCACACACATCCATGCCCGAAGCAGGATTCGAACCTGCGACCATAGCGGTCAAGCGGTTCCAGACTGAAGCGCCTTTAACCGCACGGCCACACCGGCCGGCTAGGAGAGAGCAAATAGGTGGAAAGAATACATTGAAAGCCTCTATGAGGATGAAGATTTGTCTGATGTGATAGAAGAAGAAACAGGAGTCGATTTAGAAGAGATAGGGGATCCAGTATTAGAATCGGAATTTAAAAGAGCTTTGGAGGACTTACGGTCAAATAAGGCAGAAGGGATAGATAACATTCCATCAGAATTTCTAAAATCATTGGGAGAAGTAGCAACAAAACGACTATTCACGTTGGTGTGTAGAATATATGAATCTGGCGATATACCATCTGACTTTCGGAAAAGCATCATCCACATAATTCCGAAGACGGCAAGAGCTGACAAGTGTGAGAATTAACGCACAATCAGCTTAACAGCTCATGCATCGAAGCTGCTTACAAGAATAATATACAGAAGAATGGAAAAGAAAATTGAGAATGCGCTAGGTTACGGTCAGTTTGGCTTTAGGAAAATTAAAGGGACGAGAGAGGCAATTCTGACGTCACGGCTAATAATGGAAGCAAGGCTAAAGAAAAATCAAGACACTTTCATAGGATTTGTCGACCTGGAAAAAGCGTTCGACAATATAAAATGGTGCAAGCTGTTCGAGATTCTGAAAAAAGTAGGGGTAAGCTATAGGGAGAGACGGGTCATATACAATATGTACAACAACCAAGAGGGAATAATAAGAGTGGACGATCAAGAACAAAGTGCTCGTATTAAGAAGGGTGTAAGACAAGGCTGTAGCCTTTCGCCCCTACTCTTCAATCTGTACATCGAGAAAGCAATGATGGAAATAAAAGAAAGGTTCAGGAGTGGAATTAAAATACAAGGTGAAAGGATATCAATGATACGATTCGCTGATGACATTGCTATCCTGAGTGAAAGTGAAGAAGAATTAAATGATCTGCTGAACGGAATGAACAGTCTAATGAGTACACAGTATGGTTTGAGAGTAAATCGGAGAAAGACGAAGGTAATGAGAAGTAGTAGAAATGAGAACGGCGAGAAACTTAACATCAGGATTGATGGTCACGAAGTCAATGAAGTTAAGGAATTCTGCCACCTAGGCAGTAAAATAACCAATGACGGACGGAGGAAGGAGGACATCAAAAGCAGACTTGCTATGGCAAAAGAGTCATTTCTGGCCATGAGAAGTCTACTAATATCAAATACCGGCCTTAATTTGAGGAAGAAATTTCTGAGGATGTACGTCTGGAGTACAGCATTGTATGATAGTGAAACATGGACTGTGGGAAAACCGTAACAAAAGAGAATCGAAGCATTTGAGATGTGGTGCTATAGACGAATGTTGAAAATCAGGTGGACTGATAAGGTAAGGAATGAGGAGGTTCTACGCAGAAACGGAGAGGAAAGGAATATGTGGAAAACACTGATAAGGAGAAGGGACAGGACGATAGGACATCTGCTAAGACGTGAGGGAATGACTTCCATGGTACTAGAGATAGCTGTAGAGGGCAAAAACTGTAGAGGAAGACAGAGATTGGAATATGTCAAGCAAATAATTGAGGACGTAGGTTGCAAGTGCTACTCTGAGATGAAGAGGTTAGCACAGGAAAGGAATTCGTGGCGAGCCGCATCAAAACAGTCAGTAGACCGATGACAAAAAAAAAAAAAAAAAAAAAAAAAAAAAAAAAAAAAAAACCTTCAGGAAGAGTTGGTTTTTCTATAGCTTTCTAAGTTGCTCATTGTTAACGTTTTATTTTTATCCTTTATTTACAAATGACTGCAAGAAGTCCTTGCTACTCATTTATTTTGATAAAAGGAATTTACACATCATATATTTATTCCATTTTAGGACAAGTTAATATAAAGGTATAAAACATAAAAGATTAAATGAAAAACATAAGTATATGCAAGTGAGAATACAATAAGACATGAGGTATTAAAACATGTAATGTGGGATGCACAGTAAGAATATAGAAAAAGTAAAGATGGAAATAACTTTTCAGAAATTTAGGGGAACATATTGTCTATAATAAATGCTACAATTCAGAGGTTCTCTGTTTTCGGAGTATTGTTTGTTGTTTTAAGTTACAATACTTGCAATAGTTACCGTCTTGGTGGGGTGAGGATGAGAGGAAAGTTGTTTAGGGCTGCGGAGTGTGGGTGTCTGTTTGATTGTGATGAGGTCTGGTTGTTGTGTCCCGCACACTGTACAGGATACAAGCTGCTTCGTACGTGCTTTGTCTTCCGGAGTGTCGATCCGGAGTGTCGATAGTGTTAATTGGTGCGTGTGTGTGTGTGTACAAGTGCGCACGCGTGATATTACGTTGTTTTGTTTCACTGTCTAGCATCTAGGTGGGGTGGCCTGGTGGTGTTTTTTGTAGGAGTTCCGTTGCGAGTGCTATGTAAGAGAATATTTTGGAGGTATTTTGCGGTACCATACCCGCTGTGTGTGTGTGTGTGTGTGTGTGTGTGTGTGTGTGTATTTGGATCGTCTGTTGTCACTGAGTTCGCTATTTAGAAGGTTGGGGTTGCTGTACATCTTGTCTTTAATACAGCCCCACAAAAAGGAGTCGCATCCGTTCAGATCAGGAGAATGTGGCGGCCAATAGAGATCCAGGCCTGTGGCCTCTGGGTATCCCACAGTCAGAATGCGGTCTCCAAAGTCCTCCTTCGTACATCAGACACTCTCCTGTTTCGATTACGTCGATCTCCGTTTTGCATGAACCACGTCTTGTCGAAATCAGGGTCACTTTGGATAATGGGGATGAAATCGTCTTCCAAAACCTTCACGTACCGTCCGGTAGTCACCGTGACGTTGAGAAATATCGCACTGATTATCCCGTTGAGGGTGAAGAGGCTTCCCGATTGCGAAATGCGGATTCTCAGTCCCCGAAATACCGCAATTATAATTATTGACGAACCCATCTAAATGAAACCAAACCATGCTTTCGCATGCTGATTCCTATCATGTCCCGTGGTCAACAGTGCAGTTTGAATATCCTAACGCTTACCGTTCAGAAGTGATGACGATTTTTTTGTATAGTTAAATAATTCTCACCTTGTAAGTGTAACACATGGTGAGGAAATAATAAATAGGGTATAGGGTGGTGCCGCGCGGGATTAGCCGAGCGGTCTCAGACGCTGCAGTCATGGACTGTGCGGCTGGTCCTGGCGGAGGTTCGAGTCCTCCTTCGGGCATTGGTGTGTGTGTTTGTCCTTAGAATAATTTAGGTTAAGTAGTGTGTAAGCTTAGGGACTCATGATCTTAGGAGTTAAGTCCCATAAGATTTCACACACATTAGAACATTTTTTTTTATGAAAGGTATGATCCATTCAGTTAGGCGAAAAGGGAGACCTAGAAGACGATGGATCGAGGAGATAATAATGGATATCACCGGTATGGGAGTCCAGGCGTGGAAAAGAGCAGCAAATAATCGAGAAGTGTGGAGGAAGATTGTTGAAGAAGTCAAGGCTCACCAAGAGCTGTAATGCTACTGAAGAACAAGAAGTAGCTATATTTACTAAATAATTTGTGATCATCATCATCATCTTGGACAGTTTCCAGCCACTGGCTGGGTCTGTCGGGAACACAAGCCTCTCCATCGTGTTCTGTCTTTCCACCATTCCCCCTCTTCCACCTTCGTCCAGTTCTCTCCTCTTCTCGTCACACATTCCTTCACTCCCTTCACCCATCTATCTCTTGGTCTTCCTCTGGGGCTCTTCCCCACCAGTTGCAGATCAAACATCCTCTTTGGAATTCTTCCCTCATCCATTCTCTTCATGTGTCCATACCACTGCAGTCTTGATTTTTCTATCCTGTCCTATACTGGTTCCTCCTTTAGTCTTTCCCTCACATACACATTTCGCACTCTGTCTCGTCTTGTTACACTCAACCTGCTCCTCTGGAACTTCATTTCACTAGCCTGTATTCTACTTTTGTCGCTTTTGTGCATTACCCATGTCTCACTTCCGTATGCCAATATGGGGACAAAGTAGGTTCGGTATATAATTACCTTGGATTTCTGTGGCACCTCCTTGCTCCAAATAAGCCCCCTAATGCATTTGTAGAACTGCTCTGCTTTTCTGCACCTTTCATTTATTTCCATTGCGTTTCCCCCCTTACTTTCAATCATGCTTCCCAGGTACTTGAAGTTCTCTACCACTTGTAGTTTTTCCCCTCCACAAGTTATATCCACATTTGGCCTATTCTTCTTCCTTGTTGTGACAATTATTTCACTTTTCTTTGCAGAGAAATGCATTCCATATTGTGCTGCCGTTGCCTCCCATACATCTAACTGCTCTTGCACCTCCTTCTCGCAATTTCCCCATAACATCAGGTCATCGGCAAAAAGCACTGCTTTCATTTTATGATCTCCAATTGCATCTGATACTTGCTGTAGGATTTCATCCATAACAATAATAAACAATAAAGGCGAAAGTGCACTTCCCTGTCGCAGCCCATTTTCCAGCTTGAACCATGCAGTACGTTCCCTCCCCACTTTGACACAACTCTCACTTCCCTCATACATTTTTCTGACTTTTCGTGTTATCTCTTCATCTATCCCTTTTGCGTTCAGCACATCCCAGAGCTTGTCCCTACAGATACTGTCATACGCCTTCTCAATATCTAAAAAGGCCATGATTAAGTCCTTCCCGTACTCATAGTGCCTTTCCTGCAGTTGCCTTACCGCAAATATGAGGTCCGTTGTTGATCTTCCCGGTCTGAAACCATACTGGTCCTCTTGCAGTCTACTTTCAATACTGCTTCTTATTCTCTTCTCCAGGATCTTTTCATAGATTTTTCCACACTGGCATAGCAGGGTGATTCCTCTGTAGCTCTCACATCTCCTTTTATCCCCTTTCTTGAAGATCGGGACTATAATTCCTTTCTTCCAATCCTCAGGAATTCTGTTCTCCTTCCACACCACCCTCAGCACTCTGTATAGCCACTGGGTTCCTACTTCTCCTGCTGCTCGTATCATATCCACTGTTACTTCGTCCCAACCTGGTGCCTTGCCCCCTTTCATCCTCTTTATGGCTTCTTTCACTTCATTCCAAGTTGGATCATCAATTTCCCCACTATTATAATCGTCTGCTGCCTTAGGCTCTCCATCGCTGTTAGTTACCCGCTTGGCGGCATTCAACAGATCTTCAAAGTACTCCTTCCAAATCTTTTTGAGCTCATGCATTTCCTCCACAACTCTTCCATTATTATCCATGATCCTCAGGCACTCGCTTCTGTCGTTCCTCTTATTTCTTACCATGGTGTAAAGTACTTTTTTGTTCCCTTCACTGTCCTCTTCTAACATTCTTGTCCATTTTTCCATCCACTTCTTCTTCTCCGCCCTTACTATGGTCTGTGTCGCTTTCTTGCTTTCCTTATATTTTATCCTAGTTTCCTCTGTTCGGGTCTGGAACCATTCTCTGAAGGCTTTGTTCTTTCGAAGTACTGCCTCTTTAATATGTTGTTCCACCATGGGGTTTCCTTACTTCTCCTCTTTGTGCTAGTTCTTCCGCACACAGTCTCAGCTGCCTCAACTAGAGCCCTCTTAAAATCTCCCCATTCTTCTTCCACTGTTCTCTGATCTTCCTTTGGCAGCTTCTTCCTGATCGGTGTCTGGTACTGGGTCCTCCGTTCATCCTCTTTCAGCATCCATGTCTTCAACCTTTTCTCCTGTATATCTGTTGCCCTCCTATCTTTTTTCTCTCTCAGGGTGGCTACCAACAGCCGATGGTCACTGTCTAAGGCCTCAGATGGAATGACCTTAACATCTATGAGGCTGCTCCTCATCTGCCTATCCACTAGTACATAGTCTACTACTGAAGTTTGGGACCAGTCTCCACTGTACCAAGTTATTTTGTGGCTACTTCTCTTCTTGTACCAGGGATTTGCGATCGCCAGCCCATTCCTCTTGCAGAATTCCAGCAACAATTTTCCTTCTCTATTTCGGTTCCCCCAGCCCTCTGGTCCCATTATCTCCTCGAATCCCTTCCTGTCTGTGCCAACATGTGCATTGAGGTCCCCTATTATAATCTGATTACCTCCATTTAGCTGCTTTTGCATGTCATCTTCAAATTCCTCCTTCTCCTTTTTTGTACACCCCACCTGTGGGGCATATGCTTGGATGATTTCAATGCTTTTTCCTTTCACTCGTACTCTGGCTTTTATCATTCGATCATTGATACCTTCCACCTCCTCCTGCAGACCCTCTCTGACCACTATTGGCACTCCATTTCTTCCCCTCTCATTCCCTATCCAGTACAGTTTACATCCTTTACTTAGTGGTTTTTCACCAACTCCTCTCCACCTAGTCTCAGCAAGTCCCAAGGTGTCCAATTTCCTCCTTTCCATCATTTCTACAATTTCTTCTAACTTCCCAGTTAGAGTCCTTACGTTTAAGGTGCCCAGTCGTAAACCATCTCGTAATCCTTTTCCATTGCTTGGTTGGTTTCCTTTAAATCCGTTCCGTGATCCGAGGCATGTTCCCTTTTTAAAAGCAGTTGATTTATCCACTACTGGCTTGCTAGGCCTATCGCAGCTTCACCAGGGCCCCGTTAGCCGTCACGTTTCAGGGTTCCCATAGGGCCTTCCCAGCTACCGTAGCGGTCCTGGGGCACACGAAGTCCCCGCTGTACATCGCCCCTATAGGCAGTCCCCTACTTTGTGCCGTTGCCCATCTCCCACGACTTGGACGAGGGGTTGGACTTATTTGTGATGTTGATATAAAATGACTCGTTTCATATCATTACAATTTAACGGGCAAACGGAACATGGGTATATGTTACTAATTAACTAAGACACTCATATTCGCCACTGACGTTTTGCAATGTAGGAAGTATGCGGCGAACAAGCGCGACAGGGATCAGGTTTAGTGCGGTGAATGGCGAAAATTTTGCGCCGTAGGGGGGACCAGGCGGCGACGGCTGTGGCTATATAAGCTGTGACCGCCGCCCAAACAGGCACACAGCAGCGGAACGTAGCAGCAAACAGCAACAGCAACAGCATGGCGTGCAAGGTGAGGCAGCCGGCAGCAGCGCACTCTCGTGTTCGCTTGTCATCGTACCGACGTCTCAGCGCAGCTTTATGTAGAGCTTAGTTCCACCTGTCGTACGTCATAAACGAGGACCACGGAATCTGTCCATTACTTAAAATGGAACTGAACATTGTGGACGATAGTGCGGAGCAGGAATGTGTTAGACGACACATTTTTGTTCCTTTCTTAATACCTTAAGGACATAATCTATTTCAAACATTACGCCAAATTCCTTCATGTAATATTTTTTATGGTACTTGAATCAGGACGATTATCAAAGAAACCACGTACATTCCTACGATTCAGAAGCCACAATAATTAGTACACTACGATTCAGATAACGTGGGAACACGTGGAATAGATTAATGTAAAGTGTAGCACTGCGATTTAATTGTGGATGTGCGCCTTTCGCAGGCAGTATTGAAACATCTGAACTTTCTTTACCATTTCATACAAAAACTTCGCAGTATGTTGTAGCGTATTAATCCACGGATTGTAGATATAATAGTAAGTTTTGAAAGGAGACTCAGTATTGATGCATTTTTTAAAATTACATTAACGCTGTTCTTCTTTTGCTCCGAATTTCATTTAGCGAATTCCAAATTTTTCTTCACTTCAGACTCCCATATGGGAATGTTACGGATACCTACAAAAAAAGATATCTGCTGCAGAGCCACAGCAGTAAGGGAGAACAATTTCTACATAAAAGATGAAGTATTGTTTAATTAGGATTGTGACGATAGCAAGAATGATAACAGTGTTCTCTTTCTCCGGCAGTTGATCGTCCTGTCCGTGGTGGTGGCCGTGGCAAGCGCCGGCTACCTGGGCGCCCCCGCCGTCTACGCCCCCGGCCCACCTCTGGCTGCCCGAGGATACGCCGCCCCCGCCTACGCCGCTCCCGTTGCCCGTTACGCCGCCCCCGTGGCTAGGGCCTACGCTGCCCCCGTAGCCAGGGCCTACGCCCCAGCTGTCGCTGCCGCCCCCGCCGCCGTGGAGTACGACCCGCACCCCGAGTACAGCTTCGCCTACAACGTCCAGGACGCCCACACTGGTGACTCCAAGACGCAGCACGAGAGCCGCAGCGGAGACGTCGTCCAGGGCAGCTACAGCCTGGCCGAACCCGACGGCTCCATCCGCGTCGTCGACTACACGGCTGACCCCGTCAACGGCTTCAACGCCGTCGTGCACAAGGAGGCCGGCGCCCACCCCGCCGTAGCCGCCCCCGTGGCCGTCGCCCACGCCCCCGTGGCCGTCGCCGCCCCCGCCAGGGCTTACGCCGCTCCCATCGCCAGGGCTGCCTACGCCGCCCCCCTCGCTAGGGCCGCCTACGCTCCCGCCCTGGCCTACGGCGGCGCCTACCATGGTTAACGACTGACGTGGACCAGCCAACCAACTACTCATTCTCACTTTGTACAAATTTTTGTATCCATTAATAAACATCAATTCGTCTAAACAATGTATTTTTTCATTATTACTTTTTATAATCCGAAGTAATATAAACTACTACAATTGCAGGCAGCAGCGAAGACCTTCTGTCACTTTTAATATACATTTGTGTCATTTTATTATGTATACTAGGTGGTCGTAAAGTCCCGTTACAAACTGCCAGAACTTCTATAGCAGTGTGAGTATATAATATATTGAATAGGAGCTCATGTCCGGAAACGTACCGTTTCCGTTCTACGACGGTTTCAGTTCATATGTTTGACTCATCCACTTATGCTTGAAGAACTCACTTGGGCGTGACGCACTACAATTATTAGATAACAGTTCGAAACGAAAGGTAACGACACATCCATTTATCACTTCAGCACATTTTTTTTTGTATTAACACTCAAACATTACATGTTCGCAATAAACCAAAACAAAAAGCAATCCAGGTACAGAACATAATGGTTAAGCGTTAATACAAATGTACTTCAGTGATAAAGGGATGCTTTATTATACTTCTTTGTTACCTAATAACAGTACTGCCTCAAACCTAATTCAGTTCCTCAAACGGAGGTGGATGAGTTTAACATCTGAATTGAAACCATCATAGAACGCAAATGGTACGTTTTCGAACATAAGTTCCTATTTAAAATATAATGTACTCACTTCCCTAAACAAGTCCTAGAAGTTTGTAACGGGAATTTCCGAACATCATGTATTTGTAATTAGCCAAAAGAGGTTCATTAAAATTTACAGTAAGAGGTCGTTCTAAGATGTGACCGACACAAGACGTTCTGGAAGACGGATCGAAAGGCCTCTCCAAATTGCCTGAGAAACGGATTTCAGGCGATATCTGTGGTTATTACGAAGCTTTGGCAGATGCAAGCGTTTTCCCTATGTCTCGGTTTACAAGGTCCAAACATTCACGGAAGATAGGGTTATTGGTCTTAGGTTACTCCAGTGTTAGGTGGGTGATGGAGATCCTTAGGGATGTTGTGCTGTCAAGGAGAGGAAGAAAGCCATTGTGCACTTTGTGTGCCTACCGGAAGGAGTCAACCCAGATGTGGAACGGACGCTTCCAGATACCACGAAAAGCGCAGAAAGCAGCCAACTGCAGGTAGTGGCTCACGTCGGTGGCAACGGTGCGTGTCGCTTAGAATCAGATGAGATTCACTCTGGTTTCAGCGTTTATAAGAAGTCGTAAAGACAGTCAGTCTGGTTTGAGACATCTGCAACATTGTTGACAGGACTTTGCGTCCTTTGGTACGGAGCTAGGTGGCTATATGGTTAGCGGAGCGTGTGTGGTGCGGACTGAACGATATTTAAGTTAGAGGATGCTGGAAAAGCTCAGACAGGCGTACGGTCTCTGAGAGAGTGTGTCAAACATAGGACGATGGTAGATTACATTTGTAAACTGTCGTATCTGTGTTGGGAAACGACCAGAACTTCAAGCAGTCATGGGAAGCACTTAAAAAACAATCTTCATAGCTATGTAAAGTTGGCTAAGGTAAGGGAAAAGTTTAATCGAGGTTTTGACCAAGGGCAGAAGGGTATAGACTAAATTCAGTTGGTTGGGGCGTGTTTGTTGCTGCTAGAGAAAGCTTATCTTGTAGTGAAATGGAAGTAGAAGGAAGGAAGGAAGATTAGGGTTTAACATGCCTTCAAAAACTAGATCACCCAAGGACAGGGAAGGAAATAGCCCGTGTCCCTTCAAAGGAAATTTCTCGGAATTTGCCTGGAGCGATATGAGGAAATCGCGGAAAATCTGGATGGTCGAACGCGGATTTGAGCCGTCGTCCCCCGAACATGAGTCCAGTGTGCTCACCACTACGCCACCTCGCTCTGTCTGGAAGGAGATAGTTGCTGCCAGTGTGGGTAGAAGTTACACTCGACAAAGTCGGTGTTAGGCGTAAAACATGGTCCGAAATTGTAGTAAATAGTTTCTTCGAAAATTTTTTAAACAATTAATTCAGGAGTCCACATGAAGTGGAGTGATCGCGAAGACTTCTTTGTGACAAAAAAACCTGAACAAGTATACAGTGTCATGATGGATATAGAATTAGTAGCCGCGAGTTCGTTTTAGCGTGCCTAAACACCGTAACATCCAAAAACAAACGCAAAATGAATCTGTTTAAAATGAAGAAAAAAACTGTTTGATGCTTTGCTAATTGAGTGAGGGTTTCTAGTCTTTATAGCGAACTATGTAAGATATGGTTTGGATTTAAAGATAAGGCGGTGACAGCAATTGATTTTATACGAAATAGATCAGTAAGACGCGAAACAGGTCTGGACATTTGCAGAAGAAAAGAAAGAAGTATGCCAGAATTAAAAGAAAGTAAAATCTCAAAGAATGGCGATTACTTATGGAAGCTCAAAATTAGTGCCTCCTACACTTAGATATTCTTTTGACAGTCACCATTACGAAACTGTCTCTAAATATGGCAGAAAATCCGAGTATGTTCTGGTGATAGCGTACCAAAAGCAAGATGCAAACAATATCTTCCCCGCGCGTTAACAACGGTAATGATATCGGCGAATGCACCACTAAAACTTTGCTAAGCATGACTTTCCGTTGATACTTTTACGAAAGAAGATCCAGTAAATATTCCATAATTCAGATCAAGAACAGCTGCCAACATGCCTAATTTGGATACACTTGGTGTAGCGAAGCAGCTTAAGTCAGTCAATAAAGGTAAGTTCCTTAGTACAGATTAACACAAATTAGGTTCCTTACGGGATATGTTGATGACAGCTCCATTTTTATCAGTCGTGAACAACCACTCGCTCGACAGAAGATCACCCACAGACTGGAAAGAAGCGCAATAGAAGTGACCTGCCGAATTGAAGACCCATATCTCTGCTATTAATTTATAATGGGATTATGGGCCATACACTGTACTACATTGACACTTAAGCAGCACGGATTCAGAAAATGTCGTTATTGTGAAACAACTGGTTCTTTATACAAACGACGTAATGAGTGCTATCGAAAGGACATCTCAAATTGATTCATCATTTCTAGGTTTACAAAAGGCTGTCGACACCGATCATATCAACTTGTTCCTAATCGAACTGCATGCCTGTAAAGTACCGTCTAAGTTGTGAGATTAGATTCATGAGTTCTGTTAGTCTTCAGTAATTGAAGGGAAGTCACTAGAAAAACCGAATTATACTGTATCTAAGGTTCTCCAAGGAAGCGTTATAGGTACTCTGCTGTTCATAATCTGTATAAACGATTTAGGAGACAATTCCTCTGGAAAACACTTAAGTGTTTGTAGATGATACTGTCGCTTACCATCTAGTGAAGTTATCAGTAGATCAAATCGGATTACAAAATGATTAAGTCAAAATATCTGCATGCTGTGGAAAATAGCAGATCAGCCCGAAGAATAAAAGTGTGAGGTCCTTGATTATGAATCCTAAAAAAAAAAAGTTTTGATTAAAAGACAAATAGCATAGATTTAAAGGTTGTCGATGCAACTAAATGCGTAGGGATCACAACTAAGGTCAATTTAAACTGGACCTCTCATAGAAAAAATTGTGGGGAAGCTAGCCAAAGATTGCGTTGTATCAAAATAATACTGGGAAGGTGCGAAAAATCTACTAAAGTCACTCCTTACGGTACATTTGTCCGTCTTCTTCAGAAAACAATACTTTGCCTGTGAATATCATTGACTTTAAAGGATGTTGATATGATACTCGCATCATTATTTGATGTGACAAATCCATTTAAGAACTTAGTCCAAGTATTTTTAATAGAACGTGCTTGCACTACTCGTTACATCTTTTCGAAGTATAAATGGGAGTCGCTTTCTGCAAACTGACACAAGAGCTTCTATAGACCTGAAATGGAGTCCACATAAAAGCTAAGAAAGAGAATGACCCCATACAACGCCTGAACGCCAGACATAAGTCGGCCACTGACCGATATCTTTGTTACTACACGGTTAAAACGAAGCATGGCGCAGAAACGGTTACAAAAATATATTTTCACCATCTCACACAATATTTGACGGAATTTAAAAATTTAAAATCTATTCATTGAGAGATATAATCTTAGACAGGGTGAGGCAAATAACAGTGGCCTAGACGAGTGGATACGATGGGATGTGAATCACACTCCATGACGCCCACACCACGTGTACTCCCGACAAGTGATCCACACCGGTAACTTGGAGCACATTTTCACAATCTTCACACTGACAGAGATGTTAGTAGCGGTCAGCATGTTCGCGGCCATATCTGGCCACAAAGCTCACCAAATATATCAGTGTGCGATTACTTTGTGTGTGGAGCCCTTAAGTCTAAGGTGTATCATAACAGCCGTCATAGTGTTCAAGAGCTGCAGCAGAACGTTTCGGATGAGATTGCAGAAATCCCAGCACTCTAGTTTCGATCCGCCTTCAGCAACTTGCTGACCAGGACCAAAAGTGCTAAGAGATGAATGGTACTCACTTTCAACATCTGCTGTACTGAAATTAGTCTTGTATTTCCTTTCCACTGCTGCTTTTCTTTGTACACTGGAACTTGATTCTCCGCGCCACTTTTATTTGCCCCACCCTGTATGAGAGAATATTACAGTTAGAAACTATGTGTATATCTCGAGGCAGCGCAAATCACCCAGATATATTCAACTAGTATTTGAGAATGAAAGCATTTAGCGATTTCCAACAAAGTGTACACATAATTTCAAACCCTTTCTAACATTTTCTCGGTGACACCCCCACAAAATAATGAAAAGGAAAATGTTATCGCTTCTCCAATTTCCCTGTTCATACAATTAAACCGGCGCATAATGCAAGGCTTTTCATTATTTGTTTACTACTAACTCTATTAGCAATGCATTTTGCAGATGGTGTCCACATACACCACAGAATTTTCCTGCAAAATTATATCGCACATAGTTCAGGAGATATGACGTCATAAATAATAAGATGGGCGAAAGGGTTGCTTTTGATTAAAAAACAGTGCAAATTAACCAGATTATATTTACACATTCCTCCACAAGAAATATTCTCAAAAGTTACTGTTCACAACACATTTTGCAGACAGAGCTGATATATATACATCAAAAAAAGTTTTGCATCACTTCAGTTCCGAAAGTTCCGGAACCTGTACAGAAAATTGGAATTGAGATCAAAATGAACATCAAAAATTCAAATGGCTCTGAGCACTATAAGACTTAACTTCTAAGGTCATCAGTCCCCTAGAACTTAGAACTACTTAAACCTAACTAACTAACCTAAGGACATCACACAAATCCATGCCCGAGGCAGGATTCGAACCTGCAACCGTAGCGGTCGCGCGGCTCCAGACTGTAGCGCCTAGAACCGCTCGGCCACCCCGGCCGGCAAAATGAACATCATTTCTACCCTTTTTATTGTTCATGGAAACCACACATTGCATGTTGTACCGCCATACAGCGAGACATTCAGAGTTGGTGGTCCAGATTGCTGTACACTCCGGTACCTCTAATAACCAGTAGCACGTTCTCTTGCATTGGTGCATGCCTGTATTCGTCGTGGAATACTGTCCACAAGAGGATCAAGGCACTGTTGGTCCAGATTGTCCCACTCCACAACGGCGATTCGGCGTAGATCCCTCAGAGTGATTGGTGGGTCACATCGTCCATAAACAGCCCTTTTCAGTCTATCCCCAATCATGTTCGATAGGGTTCTAGAGAACATGCTGGCCACTCTAGTCGAGCGATGTCGTTATCCTGAAGGAAGTCGTTCACAAGATGAACACGATGGGGGCGCGAATTGTCGTCCATGAAGACGAATGCATCGCCAATACGCTGCCGATATGTTTGCACTATCTGTCGGAGGATAGCATTCACGTATCATACAGCCATTCATGACTACCAGCGGCGTACGTCAACCCCACATAATACCACCCCAAAACAACAGGGAACCTCCACCCTGCTGCACTTGCTGGACAGTGTGCCTAAGGCGTCCAGTCTGACCGGATTGCGTCCAAACACGTCTCCGATGATTTTCTGGTGAAGAGAACGTGATACCAATCCTGAGCGGTCCATTCCGCATGTTGTTTGGCCCATCTGTACCGCGCTGCATGGTGTTGCGGTTACAAAGAAGGACCTGGCCAACGGCGTCGGGAGTGAAGTTGCGCATCATGCAGCCTGTTGCGCACAGTTTGAGTCGTAACACGACGTCCTGCGGCTGCACGGAAAGCACTGTGCAATTTGGTGGCGTTGCTGCCAGGGTTCCTCTGAGCCATCCTCTCAGCCATAATCCGTAGGTGGTGGTCATCCACTGCAGTAACAGCCCTTGGGTGGCCTGAGCGACGCATGTCATCGACAGTTCCTGTCTCTCTGTATCTACTCCATGTCCGAACAACATCGTTTTGGTTCACTCCCAGACGTCTGGTTAATTCCCTTGTTAGAGCCCTTCCTGGCACAAACAAACAATGCGGACGCGATCTAACCGCGGTATTGACCGTCTAGATATGGTTGAAATACAGACAACACAAGCCGTGTCTCATTGTCCTGCTGGAATTGCCCAAGTCTGTCGGCATGCACAATAGACATGAATGGATGCAGTTGATCAGACAGGATGCTTACGTAGGTGTTACCTGTCAGAGTAATTTCTAGACGTATCAGGGGTCCCATATCAGTCCAACTGCACATGCCCCACACCATTACAGAGTCTGCACCAGCTTGAACAGTCCCCTGCTGACACACAGGGTCCATGGAATCACATGGTTATCTTCCTACCCGTACACGTCCACCTGCTTGACACAATTTGAAACGAGACTCGTCCGACCAGGCAACATGTTTCCATTTATCAACAGTCCAATGTCGGTGCTGATGGGCCCAGGCGAGGAGTAACACTTTGTGTCGTGCAATCATCAAGGCTACACGAGGGGCCTTCGGCACCGAAAGCCCATGACGATGATGAATCGTTGAATGGTTTGCTCGTTGAGACTTGTTGATGGCCCACCATTGAAATCTGCAGCAATTTGCGGAACGGTTGCACTTCTGTCACGTTGAACGATTCTCTTCAGTCGTCGTTGGTGCCATTCTAGAGGATCTTCTTCCGGCTGCAGTGATGTCGGAGACTTAATGTTTTACCGGGTTCCTGATATTCACGGTACACTCGTGACATGGTCGTTCGGGAAAATCCGTACTTCGTCGCTACCTGGAAGATGCTGTGTCCCATCGCTCGTGCGCTGACTATAACACCACGTTCAAACTCACTTAAATCTTGATAACCTGCCATTGTAGCTGCAATAACCGATCTAACAATTTCGCTAGACATTTGTTATCTTCTACAGGCGTTTACGACGGCAGCGCCGTATTCTGCCTGTTTACATATCTATGTATTTGAATACGCATGCCTGTACCAGGTTCTTTGACGCTTCAGTATATTACTAAATGTACTTGTAAAATTATATCGGACATAGTCCACACGATATAAGGCCATTAACATTGAGATTCGCGAAGAACGTGCTTTTGCTTAAAAGATCAGCGCAAAATACGCAGACTATACTCATCCAGTGTCTGATAATGAGAGCACATATCGACTACCAACATAGTTTAAACATAATTTCTAACCTTTTCTAAACTTTTTCTCTTTTACATGCTTTTTTTCAGTCATCAGTTTCCGACTGGTTTGACGCGGCCCGCCATAAATTCTTCTCGGGTACCAACCTTTTCAACTCAGAGTAGCAGTATCAAACTTTGTCATCAATTACTTACTAGAAGTATCTCAGTCTCTATCTCCCTTGACAGCTTTTACCCTCAACAGCTCCCTCTAGCACCATGGAAGTTATTCATGATCTCTTAATAGATGTCCTGTCATCCTGTTCCTGTCTTCTTGTCAGTGTTTCCACATATTCTTTTCCCCACCGATTTCTTAGAAAACTTCCTCATTCGTTACCTTACCAGGCCACCTAATTTTCAACGTTCTCCTGTAGCGCAACATCTGATATGCTTCGATCCTCTTCTGTTCCGGGCCAAGCGAGGTGACGCAGTGGTAAGCACACTGGACTCGCATTCGGGAGGACGACGATTCAATCCCGCGTCCGGCCATCCTGATTTAGGCTTTCCGTGATTTCTCTAAATCACTTCAGGTAAATGGCGGGATGGTTCCTTTGAAAGGGTTCGGCCGACTTCCTTTCCCATCCTTCCCTAATCCGATGAGACCGATGACCTCCCTGCTTGGTCTCCTCTCCAGCTCTTCTGTTCCGGTTTTCTCACAGTCCATGTTTCACTACTACACAATGCTGTGCTCCAGACTTACATTTTTAGAAATTTCATCCGCGAATTAAGGCCTATGTTTGATACTCGTAGACGTGCTAGATCTCTGTAACTTCGTTATTCCCAATTCTGAAGTTAAATTTATCGGTTGTACCATTTCTGCTACTTCTCATTACTTTTGTATTTTTTCGATTGACTCACAAACGTCCGCAGCTCGTGGTCGTGCGGTAGCGTTCTCGCTTCCCACGCCCGGGTTCCCGGGTTCGATTCCCGGCGGGGTCAGGGATTTTCTCTGCCTCGTGATGACTGGGTGTTGTGTGCTGTCATTAGGTTAGTTAGGTTTAAGTAGTTCTAAGTTCTAGGGGACTGATGACCATAGATGTTAAGCCCCATAGTGCTCAGAGCCATTTGAGCCATTTTTTTTTTACTCTCAAACCATATTCTGTAGTCACCAGACAGTTCATTCCATTCAGCAGGGCGGCAGGACAGTAATGTCATCAACGAAGCTTATCACTGATATACTTTCATCTTCAATTGTAATACCACTCGTGAACCTTCCTTTTATTTCCGTCATTGCTTCTTCTACGTGTAGATTGAACTGTAGGGGCTACAGACTTCATCCCTGTCTTACACCCTTACACACTTCCACTCTTATTGTTCGCTCTTGATTCTTTTACGTATTGTATATTACCGCTCTTTCCCTATAGTTTAACCCCACTTTCCTCAGACCTCCGAACGTCTTGCGTCATTTTGCATTGTCGAACGCTTTTTCCAGGTCGACAAATCCTTTAAAAATGTCTCGACTCTTCTTCAATCTAGCTTTCATTATCAACCGGAAAGTCAGAATTTTGTCTCTGGTGCCTTTACATTTCCTAAAGCCAAACTGATCGTCATGTTAACAGACCCTCAATTTTCTTTTCCATTATTCAGTATAATACTCTTCTCAGCAACATGGACGCATGAGCTCTTAAGCGAATGAAATGAAGCGAACGTATAGCATTGATGGCTGGAAGTCATCACGTGGGGAAGTTCGGCCGCCGAGTTGCAAGTCTTTTCAGTTAACGTGATGATGGGCGACTTATATGTCGATGATGATGAAAAAATGATGAGTGCAACACAACACCCAGTCACCGAGAGGAGAAAATCTCCGACCAGGCGTGGAATCGGACCCGGCGCCAACGGTTGGTAGTCAGACGCGTTGACCACTCAGCTAAGGCAGTGGAGAGGTCTTAAGTGATGGTGCAATACTTCTCATACTTGTCGTTTCTTGTAGTCGTCGGAATTACGTGAACGATGCTTTTCCGAAAGTCTGATGGTATGTCGACAGCCTCATCCATTCTAAACACCAATGTGAATAGTCGTCCTGTTGCCAGTTGAATGTAAATGTGAATCTGTAGGCAACTTAAAGCTTTTGGTAACAAAAACTGCGAGTATGCATAAAGAACAGGTGTGAAATCTAACTAAAGAGAAACGCAGAGATGCAATGCGTACTCCAAAAACATTGCTATCATTCTTGGTTCATACATTTTGGTAATGGTTTCTAAATAAATTGAAAATTAATCGACTCTCAAGATGCGTACAGTGGCTCTGGTTTAAATAAATTGAACTCCAATTTCATTTCGTTTGACTCCATAGCATTTAATCAAATGTCAAAAATAGTTAAGTTTTCACTGAAATCACGCGACAGTAAACAAATAATTACAAATATTGAATATCACACGTATAATCTCTCCTTAAAAAATTCAGTAATCAAATTCTTAAATCCAATTATCGATAAATCCTAACAAAAAATCAAAAGCAAAACGACTTCTCGTATGAAAGTCTGACGAACCAAGAATGCTGCATTATCAAACCCCTGCTGCAAATAAAACAAATTTAATCATTAGCTGTAATCCATTCTGTACAAATATAATCGTATCAATGTAAAAATCAATTCTTTTCCTCTCCGGAATAAGTCTTCTATTGATTCATAATATAACTGCAAAAATTTCCATTGTTTGTCCCCTGCTGCTACTAAACCAAAACTCGACATCTAACACCAAAGTTCAACTGATTGTCTCCTCTCCTCTTCTCGCGATCGACAGATAAATCTGGCGCGCTTCTTCGCAGAGCAAAGGTCACCTCTGACTCATCTCTGCGCGGCGCAGCACCTCTGTCGAGGCTGCGCACGGCTGTCTATGCAATTCAAACATTAAGAGCGCTATTTCAGACATCCAAAACAAGAAAAATTAACACGCACGCCTTCAGAGTTTGTGGGGAGAGCGGTTTACTGGTTGGGTAATGAAAGAAATCTACCGATAAGAGTGCGGTGTTTCTCTATGGAGAATGTCAACAATCTTTTTGAAGGAATGTTAATTCGAAAAATAGCTTTCACACTAAAACGTTGACCTAGTAATTTGACCCTACGGGAATAGGATATATATTACGAGGCATGTTTTTTAAGTAAGTACCGTTTTGAAATTAAAAAATGACGTGCTAAGATATCTCAATAATTTTATTCTTACATGAAAGCCTCTACCTTAATCTACTTTTCTACGTAATTTTCGTCAATATTGAGGCACTTTTCATAACGTTGTACCAGTTTTTGAATACCCTACTCACAGAAGTCTGCCGCCTGACTTGTTAACCACTGCATCACCACTGTTTTGACTTCGTCATCGTCTTGAAGACGCTGACCTCCCAGGTGTTCCTTCAAGTGCAGGAACAGATAGTAGTCACTGGGCGCAAGATCTGAGCTGTACCCAGGATGATCTAGAGTTTTCCATCGAAAAACTGTGATGAGATCTTTGGTCTGATTCGCCACATGCGGACGGGCATTGTCTTGCAGCAAAACGATGCCCTTGCTCAACTTCCATGCTTTGATTCTGGTGTGACGTAGGCCACCTATGTTTCATCGCCCGTTAAAATTTGGCTTAAGAAATCATCACCGTCGTTGTACCGCTTAAGGATAGTCAATGCACTGTCTAAACGTTTGGTTTGGTGCACATCCGTCAACATTTTCGGTACCCAACGTGCGCACAATTTTCGGTAGGTTAATTCAAGTGCTCGGTCACAATGCCATACAAAACACTATGACAAACATTAGGAAAGTCATTTCACAAGGAGGAAATGGTAAAGTGTCTGTTTTCTCTCACCTTATTGTCCACTTCCTGCACCAAACTTTCATTAACGACCGAAGGACGCCCACTCCGTTGTTCATCATGCACATTTGTGCGGCCATCTTCAAATGCTCTCACCCACTTTCTTACCATTCCATCACTCATAATGTTTTCCCCGTAAACTGCACAGATCTCACGATGAATATCGATCACTTTCAGGCCTTTAGCACTAAGAAATCTTATAACAGCCCGTACTTCACAGTCGGCGGGACTCACGATTATCGGAGGCATTTTAAACACTCAGTACACAACGTAAACATGGAAGAATCAGACTGTATTGGCGTCAGTGCGTAGATTAAGCCACAGGCTTTCATGTAAAAACAAAATTTTTGAGATATCTTAGCACGTCTTTATTTAATTTCAAAACGGTACTTACTTAAAAAACACGCCTCGTATTTTCAACAAAAAAATTAATTCTAAAATTACATATACCAATCATGCCAGAAACACAGTGTCTCTCTCGTAATTTTTTTATCGTATATTTCAGGTTATGGTCACAGAAATGGTAGCATTACCGGCTCCTGCTTATTATCATGTCATCAGAGGATATGAATACGTTCGAGCTGACGATTTACTATGTAAGTCATTTGAATGGTGTGATGATTACGCGGTAATTGTTCGATACTGTCTTCGATGCCACATGTGAGACTTGAGTTCTTCCCAGTATTTCTTACATTTAATTTTTTTTTTTTTTTTGTTTTCAGCACGAAGTAAAAACAGTTTTATGTATTATGTCATGTTTAAAAACAGTGAAGTGAAAAAGGCTAAAGAATTTTTGCGCCTCTATTCATCACTCATTTTAGCTGCTGAAGTTTTGCAACATGGAAAGGGCGACGGGTGTCAACTTTTGCTCGGTGAATGGCCACGACTTTTATGCCCAAGGGGGGACCAGGCGGCGACGGCTGACTATATAAGCTGTGGCCGGCGGCGTAGCAGGCACACAGCAAAGGAACAGCAGCAGCAGCAGCAACATGGCGTGCAAGGTGAGACAGCCGGTACAGTAGCAGCTCTCACTGGCGTTTGCCCGGGGGCCGCCGAAAGGTCCTGGGCCACGTGCGTCTGTCTAGAGCGGGCTGCGTTCTGTTCATACCAAAACTTTTGCAGTAACTTATTTTTAAGGGAAGCAATTTGTTGGGCAGTATGAGGAAGCTATCCGACACATGAAGTACATAGGGGTGGAAACGCTGGGCAATAGCAGTGGATGGATATCTTTCACGCCATTTCTTTCCTTAACTTACAGAAAAATGGTTCAAATGGCTCTGAGCACTATGGGACTTAATATATATGGTCATAAGTCCCCTAGAACTTAGAACTACTTAAACCTAACTAACCTAAGGACATCACACAACACCCAGTCATCACCAGGCAGAGAAAATCCCTGACCCCGCCGGTAATCGAACCCGGGAACCTGGGCGCGGGAAGCAAGAACGCTATCACACGACCACGAGCTGCGGACCCTTAACTTACAAATCTTTTCAAATGTAGAAGGGGTATTATCAGAACCAGAATTTTCAGGCACTATTACGCGTAAAACGTGCATACATACATGCAGTATCACATCATTAAACGTGCGTAATGGGACAGCAAAACAATAAAAATATGTTATATGAAAATACAGTTCTATATTTATTTTCATTCCCTTCTAAAACAGTACGCGACAGTCAATTTAACCAAATTTTCTTCACTAAGCCTAATTTGTTTATCTGCCAAAACATTTACGTACGTGAAAAATGAATGCCCCTTCTATGCTACAACAAATGTCAGGTGCATACTTAACTGAAAAAATTTCGGACAAAGGCGGATCACGGTGAAAGTCTTTTATATTTTCGCCACAAAATATTTTTCTGTCAACTTCATAAACTTAAAATCAGGATTTTATCCGATAAATTTGTTAGTCTTATCTTTTGCTGCAACTCTCATTTCTTGATTTTTCGATCTCTTCAACCATTGTCAAATATTCTACCAGTTACCTGAGGATCCCAACTTGGTTATTTCTGCAGACAAATGCTAAAAATTTGGTTTGCTGTAAATCAGATCTTGCTTCAAATCTGTTTTCTTGAAAGCTGTATTAGTGGCTCCCAAAGCGTCTTCGACCCAGACCCGAAAAGAAAAAAAAATAGAGCAATAACTTAATTATTTTCAATAGAACGAAGCAAACAGATGCACACTTAAACAAATTTGCGGTAATTAACGGACTCTTACCGACTTTACTTCATCACAATCCTTACCGTAAAAGATGGCGGCATTTACGTGGGTACCCCAACAGGTTAAAATACGTTGTGGAGACAAAGCTAAATCTGAGAGTATAGCTCTAAATGCGGCAATATGTATACATATTTTGAAAATACCTTCAACAGCAAAAAAGTCAACGTATGGCTTAATTAATGCTATCTGCAGTGTCAAACCGTTGTATTTTGTGCGTCTATTTACCTTGTTTGTGTAGGATATCAACGTACACACATTGTCCTATTTTAGACGTACTACTTCAGATACACGATGTAGCACATGGGCTGAACTAGGAACATACTTTCGGTTACGATAAAAAATTTTAACTGCTTTCCTGGGCTTCGTCATATTCGCGGTAGCATCATTTAACAGTAGGATCCTTTCTCTATTCAAATTTATTGTACATTCATTTCCACCGACGTCTACCGAATTCACGGTGCAGTTTATATACTGTAACAAAATTCACTAAACTGCTCATGTTCCATACTTTTGGCGTAATTAATATGAAAGAAACATCAGTGAAAGATGTAACCCGAGTGATGACCATCGACTGCAGGCATTCTCCCGTAGGTGTTAGTTCCGAATCACAATCGTATAACATGATTAGACTTCGCATGACCTGGAGAAGAACTAGTGATACGTTGAAACCTTTAGATATCTACAAAATGCTGGGTGTCTGTCTGCGTACTTCTGCTCGTTGCGTTTGAATTAATTTTTCTTTTTGCAATAGATAACAGTACTGATTGTTTTATGATTCATCTCACGATTCTTTTATTGACATTTATTTTTCTTTAATTGAGGGAAGAACTTCGAGGTATAGTTCTAGCCTATAATGTTACTTCCTGCTTGGTATATGATACCTAAATGTATGTGATTCTGTAGTAATTTGCACTGAGGATTATTAGATGAAGTAACTATACACAGTACATTTAGGAAGTACATTACACGTACTGCCAAAGGCCTTGCAGCAGTGGTAACACCGGTTTTCGTCAGATCACCGAAGTTAAGCACTGTCGAGATTGGAGCGCTCTTGACAAGCACGGTGCACTCAGCCGTTGTGAGGCTCATTGAGGAGGTACTTTACTGAGAAGTAGCGGCTCCGGTCTCGTACACAGTCAACGGCCAGGAGAGAGGTGTGCTGAACACATCCCCCCCCCCCTCCTCCCCTCCCCCCCATCCCTCTGAGGATGAGACCGCGGTCGGTTGGTACCGGTGTTCCTTCGAGGACTTGTTTGGACGCAGTTTTAGTTTTAGATTATACATACTGCTTCATCAAAGTGTCAGTGACAATGAAAGTAAATAGCTTCTACTTTTCACAGTTGATCGTCCTGTCCATGATGGTGGCCGTGGCTAGCGCCGGCTACCTGGGTGCCCCCGCCGTCTACGCCCCCGGCGCGCCTCTGGCTGCCAGAGGATACGCCGCCTCCGCCTACGCCGCCCCTGCGTATGCCGCCCCCATTGCTCGTTACGCTGCCCCCGTCGCTAGGGCCTATGCTGCCCCTGTCGCCAGGGCCTACGCCCCAGCTGTCGCTGCCGCCCCCGCCGCTGTCGAGTACGACCCCCACCCACAGTACAGCTTCGCCTACAACGTCCAGGACGCCCACACTGGTGACTCGAAAGCCCAGCACGAGAGCCGCAGCGGAGACGTCGTCCAGGGCAGCTACAGCCTGGCCGAACCCGACGGTTCCATCCGCGTCGTCGACTACACCGCTGACCCCGTGAACGGCTTCAATGCCGTCGTGCACAAGGAGGCTGGAGCCCACCCCGCCGTCGCCGCCCCCGTGGCCGTCGCCCACGCCCCCGTTGCAGTCGCCGCCCCCGCTAGGGCTTACGCCGCCCCCATTGCCAGGGCTGCCTACGCCGCCCCCATCGCTAGGGCTGCCTACGCGCCCGCCCTGGCCTACGGTGGTGCCTACCATGGTTAAAGACTGATGTGGACCAACCAACCTCTCATCCTCATTTTGTACAAATTTTTGTATCCATTCATGCATGTCAATATATGTCTATACAAATATTTATGTTACAGTCTTTTATCTGAACCACTTCTACTTCTTATTTTAATCCCTGTTCCTTCAGATGACTGAACAACTGCTCATCTACAATATCTTTGCTAAATAGATGCAAGTACGGCATACCACTGAGATGAAGTAACGAATTCTGATGTATGAAAACTCGTTGATGGCGAGGTATACGTGTAGCTGGACAATATATTAATGGCTTGATTGCAATTCCTCACTCTGACAACATAGTGAGACGTTGTTTAACTCTGGAACACTGCTGTGAGGAATAAGACGCGAGAACCGCTACTGCCCGTAGACTCTCTCAACACCACTATGCTTTCACTTTCTAGACAGTCAAGCACGCAACACGACACTAGATATGCGAATAGTGTCGACCTTGCTATATGTGACATGTGTTTCTGTCACCAGCATTCCCTCTGCACACTGTGTGTGAAGCTAAAACAAAACGAGGGCCCCACGACTCCCCGGATGTCAGTGTGAACGAACACTCATTCAGAATCTATGATCGTACCTGTTTGTAGGGTGTATCTCATATTGAGAGCATTTCATTGGTGATACTTATTTGCTCTTACCCACTATTCCCAACGTATTTGATATGATACAACTGCAACGCTCACGTATTACACAATAAGTTCCGTCTAGGTCCGGGACGCAGCCCCTCTCAAACACACACACCAACTTCTATCGTACGTTCGGTTCTACTTCCTAAGCAGTTGTCTCAATGAATGACTTGTTAGATCTACGTATTCTTTTTCAGTACCGCCCACACTTCTAACTCGAAAGGCCAGCCCATCAGTCGTCACGATACTACGAGTCCTATAACTACAACGGAAAAAAGAATATACCTTGGGGAAACAGATAAAATTGTTGCTAAATTACATTTAATGAGACTAAATGATTTGCTTAATATAAATGTATGTAATAAATATTGGGTGGTGGATAGCTGGCTTTATAAGAAGAATGAAAGGTTAGAGTTCAAAATCGTCAGCACCGTTACAGTTCAGGAAGAAATAAAGTTAAAGGTAGCTGAATAATGTCTGACTGGGAATCGAACGCACTTTCTCAGGCACTTTCTTAGAAGGCGTCATAATGATCATTGCGGATTTCTATTAGCAGGGTCGTGAGGTTGCTCTGGAACGGCGTTCTGAAACTTTCTGACGTTACTGCACCTGACGGTGATTCAGCTGGTTTAAAGTGGGTTCTATGGATAGGGACTTGTATAAGATCAAGCTTTCCAATGGCGTAGTACATCGTATATAGGATTCTTGACGTTGTGATATCTCTTTATTGCCAGTCAGATAGAGAATTCTGGTGGCTTACAATGAATGTCAGTCATATCGACAGAATCGTTTGAATGTTTCCATTCTGCAACCTATTAATCAAGTTTGGAAACCTTTCCATATGTTTACACTGCTAACTATTTGAATTGCAATATCATGAAGATGATTTGTAAGAAACACCAAACTGGAATGGCATGTATTGTACAGGATGAGACAGCTATGACAGGTTACCCAAACCGTATCCAGAATGAGTAAATATATAAAGGTGAGATTTTCGCGAAGTTACAGCGAACAATATGACAAATTTCCTGACGTTCGCAAGTAATTCTTATCGTTTACAATCTTCTAGTTACGAGACCGACATTGTTTTCTCTAATGGTATTATATAATTTTTTCTGTGGAATTTAGAAGACGCTTTTAAGAGAAATTCAACGAAATAAGATTTATGGGACTTGATGAAATAGTATCAAGATAACAGCGCCGCTTACCACTGCCAACCGACAGCATAAGAGGTTCCACAAACGTCTGCCCTATTATACCAAATGTCAGCAAACACGTCACTCAGGTACGGTTCATAATTTTAATATCGTGATTGTTATACAAAGTACAAAAATGTCGACCTTAAGCACTGCTACACAGACAGTTGTTTTGATTTCGCTACAGACAAAAATAGGTAAGTGTTAAATTTGGTGTGTGGTGAAGGTCAATTTGCGTTTTCTGAACAACTGTTCCTATACTCTCAGTCGTTTCCTTAAGAGGGTCTGTCACTACACCCATCTTGTTGGAATCAAATTGATTGCTTTATGTTCAGTGGAATGTTTTCCAATCTCTGCGGCAGCAAAACATCTTAGATCTCGAGATAGTAGAATGTTTCCAGAATGAGATTTTCACTCTGCAGCGGAGTGTGCGCTGATATGAAACTTCCTGGCAGATTAAAACTGTGTGCCCGACCGAGACTCGAACTCGGAACCTTTGCCTTTCGCGGGCAAGTGCTCTACCATCTTTTTTTTTATTTTTTTGTTTTATTATTTTTTTATCCTTTTTTAAAAAAAAATTTTTATTGGAAATTATTTTCGCTTCCAAGGCGTCTTTCAGTTACGACAAACAAAATTAGAAAATTGCAGCCATAGCAACAACAGAACAAGAGTTCCTTCTAAACTATGAAAATAATAGTGTGATGACAGATAATAAAGAAAGAAAAATGCAACCAAATCCCGCACGCCATTCCATGTACATGGCCCCTCTGCGTACAGATTCCATGTTCCAAATTGGTACAACATTTCGCGGCGTGTGGAGCCCCATGTCGGCGGTCATCCTCTGCCCGGTACTCCCCAACTGTGAGGGGGGTTGTCGAAGACACTGCGCAAATAGTTCGCAAATAGTTGTCGGTATCGGGGTGTACACTCAAGTGTGCTGTGACTGTCCTGGAGAAATTGCCAGTAATCAAGCACCATCTTCTCATTATCTCGAAAGAGGTAGTATATGGACATGCCTTTAAACCATGTGAGAGCGTGAGTCTTCGCAGGTGAGAAATAAGTATCCTCTGGACAAAGGAGGAGCCGTGGCTCAATTGTGCGAGGCGCGATACGTAGGTAGCAGGCGAGGATCTTCTGCACTACCTCTAACGCCGATCCACATGTTAAGCGGTGTTCGTCAGTATCCACGAGGTGGCAACGCGGGCAAAAGGGGGAATCCGCCATCCCAATAGCGTGCAGCCTTTGTCGTGTTACAACCTTCCCGTTCACCACCTGGTACCACGCGGCTCGTACCCGCGTGGGGAGGAACGGCTTCTGGACCGCTCTCCACACTGCAGGCCATAGGGGCGTAGGGCTCTTCCTCTCAATCACATTGCGAGGAATGGACCTTAGCAGCAGTCTGTAAACGTCTCTCGCCTTGGGAGTGCGAGTGTTGGGAAGGTCTGGGTGCACGTAACTATACTCAAGAATAAATGCCGAGAGGTGCGAGAGTGAAGGCGTAATGTGCGCAACCGTGACAGGTGGCAGAAGAGACGCCGGCAGCAATTCCTCTAACAGACGTCCAGTAAGGGAAGCATCTTTGTGGGTCCACAATGTCATCATTGTGCACAAGTATAACGCTGTAGCTCTCGCTCGTACATTTATAAGTCCCAGTCCGCCATCACGCGGAGGGAGGGTGAGTGTTTCGTAGCGGACGTTGAATAGGTGTCCGGCGGTAAGGTGATATCCAAACGCTGCTTGCAATCTGTGTGCCATCGCTGTCGATATCGGTAGGACCTGGGCCATGTGGATCATCTTAGTCGCCACGTGAAGGTTGAGGTATTCCACACGTTGTAGGAGGTCCATCCGTCGAAGTAAGTTCCGGCGAACTTCTGTGCGTAAGGCCTGTAGTAATCATGCATAGTTCATGGCAGCCGTGCGGCGCACATCCTGTGTAAATGTTATGCCCAAGAACCGGATCTTGTTAACTAGTGGGAGTGGGGCTAAAGCGTCCTCCTGTAGACCTCTCCCAATCGGCATCGCTGCTGACTTGGCCACATTCATGAGGCTGCCCGCTGCCAATCCATAGCGATTGATCCATTGTATCACCGATCGTACATCGTCACCAGATCGGACAAGTAATAGAAGGTCATCAGCATATATCCTGCAGTGAAAGGTGTGATCCCTCAATGTCATTCCCGAGAGCCTGTTTTTCAACCCTCCGACAAGTGGTTCGAGTGCGATCGCGTAAAGGATCATGGAGAGTGGGCATCCTTGGCGAACTGAACGTCGGATCGGAAAGGGACCCGCAATCCGTCCATTCACACGGGATGCAGCTCCACGGAAAAGGCGCTGAAAGATGTCGATAAAGTCAGGCGGGAAGCCCACGCGGGCCATAACGGACAGAAGGAACTTGTGGTGAACTCTGTCAAAGGCGTGGTCGAAATCAATGGAGATCAGAGCAGCTCGAAGGCGACAGCATGTGGCGATGGCTATTAAATCCCTGCATTCACTGGTTGCCGTTTGCATGTTGGTCACTCCGCCCTGTGTCGTTTGCTCCATTGAGAGGAGTAGGGGCAGAACCTTCTTTATGCGGCTGGCGAGTAGTCGGGCGAAGATTTTATAGTCCGAGTTGAGCATTGTAATGGGCCTGTAGTCCTCGACCGTCCGACCTCTGGAAGGCTTGTGTATCGGTATAAGGAGACCTTCCACGAATGCAGGTGGCACGTGGGAACCGGGGGTCATCAGTTCTTGGTACATGCTGATCCATCGGGGCATCATTAGATCGCGGAAAGTCTGATAAAACTCGAGCGGCAGTCCGTCTGGCCCGGGAGATTTGTTGAGTGCTCCCTTGTTAAGCGCGTCATCGATGTCGTCCCGTGTAATTCCACCTAACAGCGTCGCCGCTGCTGCATTGTCGAGGGTGTGCGACACGTGCTGCAGTATGTCGTGATCGTCCGCTTCCTCTTCCTCTGTATTCACCTCGTCGTAAAACCGGCGATAGTGATCTGCAAAGGCTTCTGTAACCGCGGCCTGAGTCAGTACGACCCTACCACCTGGCAATACGAGGTCCGTGATCAGCTGCTGTCGGCGTCGGCGGCTGTCGAGCACTATGTGATGCATAGACGTGTTTTCTCCTTCCGCTCGGTCTTGACGTCGCGATCGCACGACGACCCCCTCCAAACGTTTGCTCATAAGAGACAATATTTGACCTTTAATTCGGCGGCTTTCCATTTGTCGGTTTGGAGATGGTGGTTGGCTGTCGAGTTCGCGAAGCATCGTGTAATAAAAGTCCAATGTGTGACGATGCCAAGCTGCGATATCTTTACCGAATTGAGTTAGCACACGCCGAAACGCTGGTTTTTCACGGTCCACCCACCATGCTAGAGTCGAAGGATATCGGGGAAGACGACGTTCGCAATCCAGCCATTCCGGGGCTTGAAGATGTGCCACATTCAGCTTCCACGGTCCTCGGCTGCGCCATATCCGCTGCTGTTGTAGAGTGAGTGTGCATATGAAAGCGCTATGATCGGAGAAGGCAAGCGGCCAACGTTCGGCGTCCAATACTCCCGGCGCTAGAGCTCGTGATACATAAATGCGGTCTAGGCGACTGGCTGAGTGACTAGTAAGGTATGTCGGCCCGGGACGGTCACCGTGCACTGTCTCCCACGTGTCGGTGAGAAGCAGATCACGAACCAGGAGCCGAAGTTCTTGATAAGTCGAGAAGTGTGGGACTTGGTCTTTGGGGTGGAGCACACAGTTAAAGTCGCCGCCGAAGATATATTGATCGTAGCGGCTGATAAAGAGGGGGGCGATATCCTCCAAGTAGAACAGCGATCGTTCGCGGCGTTGGTCAGTTCCTGATGGAGAGTAAATGTTAATGATACGTGTGCCCAGTACTGTGATCGCCAGCCGGAAGGTAAGTCACTTCTTCGATGGCAATTCCGTCGCGCACTAGTATTGCCGTACCGCTGCCATTCCGGTCCGCCGGTGACATATGTGTCACATAACCGTAGAAAACGGGGAGGGCCGCTATATACACTTCTTGCAGCAGGGCAATGTCAACATCCGAAGAACGAAGCATCTCACGCAGCAACTGGATCTTCACTGCCGTTCGTATCGTGTTGAGGTTAAGCGTGGCTATACGATAAGCTTGTTGCCGAACCGCAGGTGTTATCCATTAAGACTGGAATTGCCTATGGCGCTTCTGACTCTATTGACACCTCCGCATCCCCACAAACCTCACCTGCCGTCCTTTCTAGAGAGCCGGCGCCAATGGCGTGGGCCCTGTTGGCGTAACTTGCATGGTTCCGTCGTCGTCGTGGTCATCCGCCCACGTCGGGGAACTCAAAGCAAGATCGGCTTCCCTAGCTTCCTCAGGACTCGGCATGGGTGCTTGCACTCCAGAAGGTGGTGGGCAGCATCTGTCCTGCATATCGGCATCCGATGTTGCCACTGTAGGTATATGTGGTTTGTCCTCAGTTCCGTTCGGTGGTGCCACACTGCAGCAAATGGCGGCTGCCTCTGTGGTAGCGTCGTCATTGAAGGTGGAGTCGTCGTCCTCTGGAGGCTGCGTCGCATCCCGTTCGGAAGTTGCTCTACGCCTCCGCTTCCGTCGCTTCGGCGAGCGTTGCTTCCTGGTGTGTCCTTCTGTGTCAGACGGCGGCAAAGATTCCCGACGTTCCGGCACAAAGGCAGCTGTAGGCACAATAAGCGAGTCTACGGCCATGCTATCGTCATGTATGTTGTTATCCGTCGACGGGGGCGGCGGCATCGGAATTGAATCCGTAGCTTGTGGAACTGGTGTGTCGTCATCGCCCTGTATTGGAGGATGGAGCCGCGACCCAACAGTGGATGTCGGCTGTCGTGGTGAAGTGGTAGCTGTCGTGAGGGCTGCTGCATAAGTCACGGGAAGCAGCGTCGGCTGCGATAGCGGGTCTGCGTCAGCAGTTGAGTGATTCGACGTTGGAGACATTCTGATCTGAGGTGTCCCTCCTTCCCACAACCTGAGCAGGTCTTTGGTTGCCCATCGTAGATGACGATGGCACGGCAGCCACCGATAGTCAGATATGAAGGTACATGTCTGACCTGGCGGACTCCATTCAGCACAGGATATGTCTGGAATTGCGTCCATTTTTCCGCAATATGATCATGGGCCGTGCCGTAGGGTGCGTCCATTTTTCCACAATATGATCATGGGCGGTGCCGTAGGGGCGCAGCGCTGTCACGACGTCCTCCGCCGGTAATTCGAAAGGAAGTTCGAAAATTCTGATCGTGCGAAGTCCCATGCCAGAATAATCGACGTGTACAGTCCCCACATTGCCATCAGCATGGCATAAACGGAGGCCCTGTTTCGTGTCCCAAAGGATCCGTTCACATGTTGCGTCGTTGATGATCTTGACATATACGATACTACTCACAATGGACAAGTGAATGCCGAGAATGTCGGTCGCCGGGATTTTAACTTCTTCTCGTAGAAATGGTTCGACTTCGAGTGCTTTGGGCCGTGCAAATTCGTTGCGGAACGTAAATTTGAGCGTTGATTTTCTGTATTGGTGCGCCATGGTGATCTATATGCTGAGTACGGCACGCGCGAAACGGCCGAGTACGATGTAAACACCACAAGTGCTCGCTCCGCGGCAGGAACACAAACAGCGCGTCCTCACCGCAGCACAGCCAAAGGCCAACTGACCATCTGAGCTACCGAAGCACGACTCACGCCCGGTACTCACAGCTTTACTTCTGCCAGTATCTCGTCTCCTACCTTCCAAATTTTACAGAAGCTCTCCTGCGAACCATGCAGAACTACCACTCCTGAAAGAAAGGATATTGCGGAGACATGGCTTAGCCACAGCCTGGTGGATGTTTCCAGAATGAGATTTTCACTCTGCAGCGGAGTGTGCGCTGATATGAAACTTCCTGGCAGATTAAAACTGTGTGCCCGACCGTGACTCGAACTCGGGACCTTTGCCTTTCGCGGGCAAGTGCTCTACCATCTGAGCTACCGATGCACGACTCACGCCCCGTACTCACATCTTTACTTCTGCCAGTATCTCGTCTCCTACCTTCCAAACTTTCATAGCAGAATGTGTTTGGATTCCCATCAACAGAAGAGGGCCAATGATGTAGGTGTTGAAAGACGTGTAGCAAACGTAAATTTTTTTTATCCACTTCTTTGAATCAATGTGGATTTACAACTAACGATCGGTGCATATTGCGGAGATTGAGTTGCTTATAATTTTTAAACGGTGCTGCTTCACTATACAAAATTTTGCATAGATATGCCGCATCACTTTGCACTTTTCGTAGATAACATTCGGAGAACTGTAACCAATGACGGAAGTCGTTGTTATGAAACTGGTAGATGTAGCGAAATATGAAGAGGATGAAGTACAAGGATGTAGTGTTCGCAGTACACTCGTTTTGTTGATCCCACTAGTACGTCCGAGATGCCTCTTACTGACATTTGCATTCTGTGTTACTGCTGCTAAAATGTTAGTTTCATTTCTTTGGTTAGTTGCTCTTCTTTGTCTTTGGTGTACTTTATTCTCCGCACTTCCAGTTTCTAGAAAGTTTTTGTAATGTTTGCAAAGATAGATCAAGAGTGCTTTGCGCGATCTGGATATTCTTCAGCATACAACAGCACAGCTGCTCTAATACGAGCCGTCTGGCAACGTTCGATATAAACGATACCCACTTCTTAGATTCTCGTAAATAGTGTGAATGGCTCAGTGGCTTTACGAGCAAGTTATCTGACTGACAAGAGGACACGGACTGATGGACTTCAAGTGCACTGGTAAACACAAGAACCATACCTGAGTTACGTGTTTGCTTACATTTGGTAATGGGGCAGACGTTTGTGGAATCTATTCTCCTGGCAGCGGAGCAATAGTGTGCGGCGCTGTTATCTTGATACAATTTCATCAAGTCGCGTACATATTATGTCGTTGCAGTACTCTTAGAAACTTTGCAAGTTCTCTGTAAATAATTAAATAATAGTGAAAGTTCTCTTTAATAAAAAAATAAGAGTGAAAGTTCTCTTTAAATAATAAGAAATAGGACTGACGTACCGTTTCTGATTGTAAGGTCTGAGTTGTAATAATAAAAAAACTGTCGTAATGAAACTTGTACTGTCGTAAAGTGGAAGCAAAGCTGCATTGTAATAGTAATTAACTGTCGTAATGAAAACGGAAGTCTTACTGAAAAAGTTAGCAACCTGACTGCAAGAATTTTGAGCAGTATTAACTGCTTGAAAAAATGAACTTTGACATGAAATCTATAGTAATTGGTTTTGCAAAACTGATCACAAAAACTGTTTCTGAATGACATAAGTTGGCCCTGCCTGAATAAATAAAAAAAATAAAAATATTTTGTCCTTACCTCTGTTCTGCGCAAATCTGGGTAACGCTTTCCACTACTGCTCTGTCTTGCGCTCCGCTATGCGAAAGCTGCAAATTACTGTATCTACACAGATGGTTCTGAGCATTATGGGACTTAACATCTTAGGTCATCAATCCCCTAGAACTTAGAACTACTTAAACCTAACTAACCTAAGGACATCACACACATCAATGCCCGAGGCAGGATTCGAACCTGCGGCCGTAGCAGTCGCGCGGTTCTAGACTGAAGCGCCTAGAACCGCTCGGCCACTGCGGCCGGCTAATGAGATGCAAATCGAACTAATTTTCCGAGCACACTTGGTTCCATGACCCATTAAAAATTATAAGAGAAATGTTGGTAAAAAAAATGAAACGTGCGCATAAACGACAACACTAAGATTTTTTGTATACCGCTAAGAAATGGTCAAGGCTGATTCTAAATTTAATGAACATCTTAACATCCAAATAATAGTTGGTTCAAATGGCTCTGAGCACTATGGGACTCAACTGCTGTGGTCATAAGTCCCCTAGAACTTAGAACTACTTAAACCTAACTAACCTAAGGACAGCACACAACACCCAGCCATCACGAGGCAGAGAAAATCCCTGACCCCGCCGGGAATCGAACCCGGGAACCCGGGCGTGGGAAGCGAGAACGCTACCGCACGACCACGAGATGCGGGCATCCAAATAATAGACTTTCCTATCTAGCAGCTCTCAGTATGATAACCAAGTTAGTCCGATCGCGCAGCAATAGTGAAAAAAAGTAACATCATTCTAATATTTACCTCTGACATTCCATTAGACTTTCTCCTTCACACATCAGTTTCCGTTACAATCTTGATATAATCATGTTGAATGAACAAACTGATAAATTGATACTTTACATTTGAAACATAATATTGCCATTGCTTCCTCACTCTAACACAGCTTAGCATTGTCTGACCCATTGCGCCCTCGCGCACATCGGAGATACTAATCTAACTTCTGCAATACAGCTTATCAAAATCGCTGATCGCTCACAATCGATTCAAATACCAAAATTATACATGACACCTGTCAGTTTCTTTCAGATGCCACAGAAAGCAGAACATAATTCCATGAAAAAAGAAAAAAGTTGGTGTCGTAATTCAAAATTACATGCGGTCGTCAGGAAGTCCGCTATGTTGTCCACTATAACGTCGTGAAAATAGCACCTCGATACATTTATTCATTCTTACTGTATTTCTGATAGACTGTCAGAGCTGCCTCTACCTGTTTGCTTGGATAAGGAAATGATTAGCATTTAAATGCAACTGCACAAGGCAGGGAAGGGTAATGCCGTCTACATTCTGTATGTAAGAAAAGGCTGGGCAGCGGGCTTCTCATTCACCAGTCACATTTCGATGTTGTTTGTTTGTTAGAAGGTCGTGTTATGCCTCCTGTAAGAAGAAGAAATGTTTGCCAACAAGTATCGGAACTCGACAGCGGTAGGTTACGCCTCGTGTAAGAAGGAGAAACGTTTTCCAGCACGTATTGGAACCCGACAGTGGTAGGTTATGCCTCCTGTAAGAAGGGGAACGTTTCCCAACACGTATCGGAATTCGACAGCGCTAGGACCGTGGCCTGTCGAGATGGCGGTTTATCGTTCGGAGATATTGACGCACGTGTTAGGATACCATGACTGTGGCGCGAATACGGAATCGATGAGTTCAGCCATACTGGACGACAGGCAGAATATTGTGTTACAATTTCATAATCGGTAATCGATTGTAGAAACAAAGTTTATTGCGATACCTAGCGATAAACTCGCTGACCCTTACCAAAATTTATATCAAGTAGATTCAATTTAATTCTTCTACATTATCAAACAAGCAGGCAAACAGGAAATTAAGTGGAAGGACTGGACAGACTGGAGTTTAAATCATTCACCATTGTTTATCAAAACTTATTTATTTAAGAAAAACAATTAAAATCAGATAGATTTACAGGATTACAAACAACACTCTGAACTTTTCAAGTTTAAATAATTACAAATCTTATTTAGTAACAATTTAAATAAGGCAATAGTTAAACACAAAAGCTATGTCTGACCCCAGTTCTTAAATTTCAGACTCAAAATTTCCACCTTTACGACCCACAGCTCAGAAAATGCTTCAGCAAATGAACAATACCTAATACACACATCAAAAAGAGTTTTGCATCACCTTGGTTCTGAGAGTTCCGGAACCTGTGCAGAAAATTGGAATGAAGCTCAACATAAACATCATTTCCGCCCTTTTTATTGCTCATGAAAAACACACATTGCATGTTGTACCACCATACAGCGAGACCTTCAGAGGTGGTGGTCGAGACTGCTGTGCACACCGGTACCTCTAATACCCAGTAGTACGTCCTCTTGCATTGACGTATGTCTGTATTCGTCGTGGCATACTATCCACAAGTTCATCAAGGCACTGTTGGTCCAGATTGTCCCACTCATCAACGGCGATTCGGCGTAGATCCCTCAGAGTGATTGATGGGACACGTCGTCAACAAACAGTCCTGTTCAATCCATCCCAGGCATGTTCGATAGGGTTCATGTCTGGAGAACATGCTGGCCACTATAGCCGAGCGATGTCATTATCCTGAAGGAAGTCATTTACAAGATGTGCACGACGGGGATGCGAATTTTCGTCCATGAAGGCGAATGCCTCGCCAATATGCTGCCGATATGATTGCACTATCAGTCGGAGGATGGCATTCATGTATCATACACCCATTACGTCACCTTCCAAGACCACCAGCGGCGTACGTTGGCCCCATATATTGCCACTCAAAAACAGTTGGGAAACTACACCTTGCTGTACTCGCTGGACAGTGTGTCTAAGGTGTTCAGTCTGATCTGGTTGCCTCCAAATACGTCTCCGACGACTGTTTGGTTGAAGGCATACGCGACACTCATCGGTGAAGAGACCATGATACCAATCCTGAGTGATCCATTCGGCATTTTGTTGGGCCCATCTGTATTGCGGTGCATGGTGTCTTCGTTGCAAAATTGGACCTCGCCATGGATGTCGGGAATGAAGTTGCGCAACATGCAGCCTATTGCGCACAGTTTGGATCGTAGCACGACATCCTGTGGCTGCACGAAAAGCATTGTTCAACATGGTGGCGTTGCTGTCAGGATTCCTCCTAGCCCTAATCCGTAGATAGCGGTCTTCCACTGCAGTAGTAGTCCTTGGGCGGCCTGAGCGAGGCATGTCATCAACAGTTCCTGTTTCACTGTATCTCCTCCATGTCCGAACAGCATCGCTTTGGTTCACTCTGAGACACATGGACACTTCTCTTGTTGAGATACCTTCCTGGCACAAAGTAACAATGCGGACGCGATCGAACCGCGGTATTCACCGTGTAGGCATTGTTGAATTACAGACAACACGAGCCGTGTACCTCCTTCCGGGTGGAATGACTGAACTGATCGGCTGTCGGACCCCTTCCGTCTATTAGGGCCTGCTCATGCATGGTTGTTTATATTTTTGGCCGGTTTTAGTGATACTTCTGAACAGTCAAAGGGACTGTGTCTGTGTTACAATATCCACAGTTAACGTTTGTCTTCAGGAGTTTTGGGAATCGGGGTCATGCAAAAATTTTTTTGGTGTGTGTATTTGGAAACAGACAGCCCTTTAAGACAACATAGAAGCCCGAGTCATCTCAAAGGTTCAAAACTTAATAGCTATACCGGTAGACAGAGTAACTTACAGCTGCCTTGAGACAACTATGAAAAAGAAATCCTTAAAATACACCTCCAAGGACCTCTAGATAATTTAATAAAGTAAACAGGTGCACAAGTTTATGGATCTGCCTGCAGGCAGACAGAGCAGGTTTCCCTAAATCTCACCCCTACGAGCAGTTAAGTTATTAATAAAGAACGACTGTGCACTGCTTGATACATCTGCCTTCAGACAGACATTGAAAATTCTCTTAAGGTCTACGTTAGAAAACACTTAAATGTTTCAGTAAGAGAGCGTGCATGCATAGCGGTTCAAGCACGCCATTTGAAAAGGTGGAGGAATGGTTCAAACGCCTCTAAGCACTATGGGACTTAACATCTGAGGTCAGCAGTCCGCTAGACGTAGAACTACTTAAACCTAACTAACTTAAGGACATCACACACATCCATGCCCGAGGCAGGATTCGAGCCTGTGACCGTAGCTGCAGCGCGGTTCCAGACTGAAGCGCCTAGAAAAGAAGGTGGAGAATCAATAATTCGAAGTCAGGACCAAGTTGCAACAAAAGGTAAATATATAAATAAATAAAAGGTGAGGAAAGGTCACCCTACGTAAATATTTAAATAACAAATAGCAGAATAAATAAATCTAGTAAACTGTAACATCCCGTGAGACAGGGAATAAATTACTTTTACTCCTCATTTCGCAAATGGTTAGCGAACGAACACATGAAGAACCTTCAGAGCATGGTAACACTTAAGAGTTTGCACCCTTTTGCTTATCACACTCTGTGAACCTTATATGTGCCAGTTAATCATCAATGGGCAAGTCCAGACAACATTTCAATATGACAAGTGCGATTCACATACAACCGACAGACATATGGCCATCCTACCAGTACTGACGCTACGTCCTAAGAGAGAACTTGACTGAGAAAAGCCCCAAACATCAAAATGTACATTATTTTAACACAGATTTTAAACAGTAATTTACACTACTGGCCATTAAAATTGCTACAGCACGAAGATGACATGCTACAGACGCGAAATTTAACCGACAGGAAGAAGATGTTGTGATATGCAAATGATTAGCTTTTCAGAGCATACACACAAGATTGGCGCCGGTGGCGACACCTACAACGTGCTAACATGAGGAAAGTTTCCAACCAATTTCTCATACACAAACAGCAGCTGACCGGCGTTGCCTGATGAAACGTTGTCGTGATGCCTCGTGTAAGGAGGAGAAATGCGTACCATCACGTTTCCGACTTTGATAAAGGTCGAATTGTAGCCTATCGCGATTGCGGTTTATCGTATCGCGACATTGCTGCTCGCGTTGGTCGAAATCCAATGACTGTTAGCAGAATATGGAATCGGTGGGTTCAGGAGGGTAGTACGGAACGCCGCGCTAGATCCCAACTGCCTCGTATCACTAGCAGTCGAGATGACAGGCACCTTATCCGCATGGCTGTAACGGATTGTGCAGCCACGTCTCGATCCCTGAGTCAACAGATGGGGACGTTTGCAAGACAACAACCATCTGCACGAGCAGCTCGACTACGTTTGCAGCAGAATCGACTCTCATCTCGGAGACCATGGCTGCGGATATCCTTGACGCTGCATCACAGACAGGAGCGCCTGCTATGGTGTACTCAAAGACGAACCTGGGTGCATGAATGGCAAAACGTCATTTTTTCGGATGAATCCAGGTTCTGTTTACAGCATCATGATGGTCGCATCCGTGTTTGGCGACATCGCGGTGAACGCACATTGGAAGCGTGTATTCGTCGTCGCCATACTGGCGTATCACCCGGCATGATGGTACTGGGTGCCATTGGTTACACGTCTCGATCACCTCTTGTTCGCATTGACGGCACTTTGAACAGTGAACGTTACATTTCAGATGTGTTACGACCCGTGGCTCTACCCTTCATTCGATCCCTGCGGAACCCTACATTTCAGCAGGATAATGCACGACCGCACGTTGCAGGTCATGTACGGGCCTTCCTTGATACAGAAAATCTGCCCTGACCAGCACATTCTCCAGATCTCTCACCAATTGAAAACGTCTGGTCAATGGTGGCCGAGCAACTGGCTCGTCACAATTCGCCAGTCACTACTCTTGATGAACTGTGGTATCGTGTTGAAGCTGCATTGGCAGCTGTACCTGTACACGCAATCCAAGCTCTGTTTGACTCAATGCCCATGCGAATCAAGGCCGTTATTACGGGCAGAGGTGGTTGTTCTGGGTACTGATTTCTCAGGATCTATGCACCCAAATTGCGTGAAAATGTAATGACATGTCAGTTCTAGTATAATATATTTTTCCAATGAATACCCGTTTATCATCTGCATTTCTTCTTGGTGTAGCAATTTTAATGGCCAGTAGTGTACATAACTTGAGTTAAGGCTGCGGTGCATTCCATGAAGCCGACGTACAGAGGCGAGGTTAACAGCCACAATACGATGAGCGCGCACTGGGTGCAGGTCCAAGACAGTCAAAGAGTGTCACAACACTTGAAAACTGGAACAAACTGAGGGAGCGTCTAAATTCCACTGTCATTCTCATTAACACAACTGGGTGGTCACAGTACTTGTGCAGATCAATGGACACTTCAGATGATCCTCTTCAAAAACTTGGTCTATCGCTGAACAAGGTCGCCCTTAAAACAATGTACAGGATTAGCAAATTATCGAATCCACTGCCTAGCGTGAGAAATTGTATGGCAACAAGTGCGTCCGGTTGCTATATGTTCCCTAACCCCTTCCAAGGCAACGCAACAAGGTATCTAGTCGCGCAACACGACTCAAAGCAGGAAGTTTACCGGGTCATAAGGCTCCTCGAATAACGTGACTTCCAAAGAGAAGAACCAACAGGAAATTTAAATAGCCAAGACCACAGCACATTTGGTTGTAGAGCCAATCCCTGTGCTCACTACTAAATAGACAAAACGTTTAAAGGGCTACCAATCGTTCCATGGCACGTCAACTTTGGCCGAACGGCTCATACTGCCCTCGGACATTGGCCTGTTCATTCTCCAGTCGGGCTTCAAAACACGGACTGCCCGTACGATCCGGCCGGCCGTTGTGACCGAGTGGTTCTAGGCGCTTCAGTCTGGAACCGCGCGACCGCTACGGTCGCAGGTTCGAATCCTGCCTCGGACATGGATGTGTGTGATGTCCTTAGGTTAGTTAGGTTTAAGTAGTTCTAAGTTCTAGGGGACTGATGACCTGAGCAATAAGTCCCATAGTGCTTAGAGCCATTTGGAAAATTTGAACCGTGCAATACGCCGCCGCTCCCCTCGCGCCACAAGCTCCGAGCCGCGAGAAGTGACATACGCAAGGCGTGTGGGGCGGGAATTTAAAGAGGGGGTCGGCCATAGCTCGCATTGGACATATTTATGACAACAGCGCAACATTGTTGACTGCCTGCTGATTCTATATGTGTATTACAAAGCTCCTGGCATTGTATTTTCGGATTTTTATAAATAACACACATGCCGAATGTTGAAGCCAATCCTATATTATTCTACCACGAGGGCCTATAACAGATGACAACCATAATATTGTTACTGGTTTCATGAGGGCCAACTCATTTGGCTTATTCCAAAATTGTATCACGTATTAACAAAGGAAGAAACTGTGCAGCATTAAAATTCAATTAAACGGCTTTTTGATAAGCAACATTTGTTTAAGAATTGCTAGAGTCAAGAAGTCACGTTTTACATAGAGAACTGTAAATAAAAAGCCATCCGCTGAATTAATATTATTAAATCTTCAACACCGTCGAAAACATTAAAGACTCACAAAGTCTAAGATCTGTTTCGAAATCAGCGCGAAATTTCCTTTAAGTTTATAAACTTAATACATTAATTCCTAGTCATTTTAAATTTCGTAAAACATTCATACATTTTATTTTGTAAGATAGCAGACAAGTTTGTGTTAATGATAATAGATTAAAGTACTTACACATTAAGGTTCATTCAAAGAAATTTAATCTGTAGCAGAAAATCTCCTATAAGTTACTACTATTACACTAGTGTGCAAATCGTTCAGGACGAAAGTAACATTCGTATGATATGCCGGTGCCAAGTACCACAGCTCGATGAAACTTGGTCCAGACCTGGAAAGAACTGCAGCAGTATAGTACGGAAGGTAACAGAAAGAAACACTCCGTGAGATGGACAGAATGGACACTTTTATCCAAAGACAATAACTGCACTGAAGTCAAAGCTATTTATGATGGTCCCCTGAACATTAGAACCGCTGGCTATGGTTCATTACGGTGTCCAGTCACCACGATTTCAGTGAATGCTCCGCAACGTGCTCTCATGCTGGCCACAAGGTTTGCCTAGGACTTCTTGTGATAGGGCATACCATTCCACCAACAGTGCTGTTGACAACTCCTGTCATGCTGACAGACTGAACAGACATTTGGTTGTAGAGAAACGATTTGAAGATGAGTGGTTATCAGCTGGACGCACAACAACCGTGTATAATAAGAAGAGGCATGGGTACTTCCGGTAGGTCTACACCACCAGATCGTTATGGGTTTGTTCGACTTACTCTGACGAACAGACGGCCGGAAACAGCTGAAATCCAGGAAGATTTTGCAGGCACAGTTCCACCACGAACTGTAGGGAATAGATTACTGGAAGCTGGGTTGCAATTTCCTTTTCCGCTGACACCATATCGCAGATCAGGCCTGTTCAGGATGTGGCTAGGACAGCACGTGCTCTCACGCTCGCTCGATGGCCGTGCAGTGAGGGCTCCCGGTAACCTGCGATGGTCTGACAGCGCAGGGGAGGTGGAAACCGTGCGCCGTCTTGAGAGGAATGACCGCCTTAGCCTCAGACACAAAGCGCACTTCTAAAGTGGACAGTAGCTCTACAGGAATCGGTAAAAAGCAGGAACTCAAAACAATAGGCCATATACACCAAAATCAATTTATAACACGTCACTGTAAGATGTCTAGCTACTGTTATAGCTTACAGATGTGCAGCATGACAGGAAGCCCCCTTAGATTGTTTGCAGATGACGCTGTAGTCTACCGTCTAGTAAAATCATCCGATGATCAATTTCAATTACAAAATGATCTAGAGATAATTTCTGTATGGTGCGCAAAGTGGCAATTGCCACTAAACAAAGAAAAGTACAAGGTCATCCACATGGGTACTAAAAGAAATCCGATAGATTTTGGGTATACGATAAACCGCACAAATCTAAGGACTGTCAATTGGACTAAATACCTAGGAATTACAATTACGAGCACTTAAATTGGAAAGACCACATAGATAATGTTGCGGGGAAGGCGAAACAAAGACGGCGCTTTGTTGCCAAAACACTTAGAAGATGCGACAAATCCACTAAAGAGACAGCCTACATTACACTTGTCCGTCCTCTGCTGGAATATTTGTGGGCGGTACGGGATCCTTACCAGGTAGGATTGACGGAGGACATCGCGAAAGTGCAAAGAGGGGCAGGTCGTTTTGTGTTATCGTTCAGTAGGGGTGAGAGCGTACTGATATGATACGCGAGTTGGGGTGGCAGTCACTGAAGCAAAACCGGTTTTCTTTGCGGCGAGATCTATTTAAGAGATTTCAATCCGCAACTTTCTCTTCTGAATGCGAAAACATTTTGTTGACACCCACATACGTAAGGGGAAATGATCATCATAATAAAATAAGAGAAATCAGAGCTAGAAAGGAAAGATTTAGGTGTTCCTTTTTCCCACGTTCCATTCGAGAGTGTAATGGTAGAGAAGTAGTATGAAAATGGTTCGATGAGCTCTCTGCCAGGCACTTAAGTGTGAATTGCAAAGTAGCCATGTAGATATAGATGTAGAAGTAGCGTCATAAGTTTCGTAACAATTTGACTATTATAGGCATGGATAAAAGTTTTTCCATCATAAATGTTCACTTCACAAGTTTGCAACTACGATTATTTCAGTGTTTGCACCTAAATATTTTCATTTTACTTAGCTGCCCCATTTTCTGCACCTCATCAATTAAAAGATACGTAAGATTAATTTCACTGACAGTTCTCATCAATGCATCAGCATGAGGAAACAAATTTGCCACGAAAACCATTAGTTAGCCACCGTGAAGCGATACATCTCTGTATCGGCCGTAGAATTGAGTTTCTCTTTCCGAGTTGCTTTGTTCCGATTCATCCTCACCTCCTGTCCCCTTCCCACGCGGTCGGTTGTTCACTGCTGAGGCGTATGCACGAGCCAACTCGCACGAGCAGTTCGGCGAACAGGCCTGTCACAAACAACAGAGCCAGCGACGACTCGGTCACTGAGTGGCATTCTGTGGTGTTCAGTAGACGAGTTGGTCAGTGTGGAAGGTCACAGGATTCTCGAGCCCGTTACCTCTCCAACATCGAGAATCACGGTGTGGTGATTTTTCAATACAAGACCACGACTAGTTTGGTAACTGCTGAAGGGAGACTGAATGCTCGCCAATATATAGAACGAATGTTAAGGCTTTTCGTTAAAGCCTTCATCATACCATCATACAAAGAAGCAAATGGCGTTCTCCAGCAGGATAATGCAAGACCGCACTTTACAGTTCGCTCCACAGACACCTCGAGAATGTACGGATCCTTGTATAGACTAGCTTGCCCCTTAATTTGTTACCCATAGAAAGGGTCTGGGGTGCGATGGGAAGAAGCATACTTTGATACGAGCCTCCAACCAGCAACAATCACAGACAGACACGACATATGTTTCAGGCAGGGCAAAAACCCTCAAGATTACATTCGGTGGCTGTTTGCTTTCCTGCCATAACGAATACAGTTGTCCAGTCACGCCTGTAGAGGCCAAGTCTCGCACTGACGTTGGTGGCGAACATCAGTTACGATTGAAATGAAAGTTTTAATCATTTTATACCCGTTATATGATGAACATCTCCAAAAAGGCTGACAGGTATTCATCTGGTGCTTCAAGATGTAACAATTTGGGTGCATAGCGTTCAACCATGTGGATGCAGGAAACCAATGGCGAGTTTATTGCAGCATGAGTTCTCAACCAAATTTGCGAACTCACAACGTAGATCCGTTCAACCAGCTGTCAAAACTTTCACTATGACTATTTCTTCGTTCTACCGGGGCCGAGGTCTGGATTTTTCCAGGGGAGGGTTTGAAAACTTTGTAGTGTCGCAATAGACGTTAGTTTAACACCTCCTAATAGCGCATCGGACTTCCTTTTGCGCCGTATAATGCAGCGTGGAATGGACTCAACAACTCACTGGAAGTTCCCTGCAGAAATATTGAGCCATGCTGCCCAGAATTGCGAAAGTGTTGCCGGTGCAGGATTTTGTGCACAAACCGATAAATGTTCGATGGCAATTATGTCGAGCGACCGGAGTGACAAAATCATTAGCTAGAATTGTCCAGAAAGCTCTTCAAACGGTTACGGTATATTGATAATTTTTTCTTTTTAGACCGTCTGACTGCAACTGAATGAAACACAAATTTCGTGCCATACGCTTTTCGGCTTTAATCTGTGCAAGTCATCTTCAGTGGCCTGGAATATATACATATTTTTACTATTTAGTTTACATTTTTGCAATGTACCTATAGGTTTTAAACAGTTCTGGTGGTTGGTTTTTCCTATTATGTAGTAATATTTTGAACTGTACTTACAGGTTGCGTGGACAATTTTCTACATATTACGCTTCTGTTCCATTTTTCATACCGTTCCTCTTCTTATAAATGCCACTTACGGTTTCCTTCCCACATTTCACAGCGCTAGGAACTGAACACTTGTTTTGATGCACTTTTTTGGTTTCTGTTGCCGACTGTCGAATTTTTTGCCAAAGATCTAATGTTATTGCCAGCTTTCAAGTGTACCTTTTGCAGTAACGTGATCTGTTTATGTGTGCATTTGTATATATATATATATATATATATATATGTGTGTGTGTGTGTGTGTGTGTGTGTGTGTGTGTGTGTGTGTGTTTATGTGTATGTGTGTGTGTGTGTGTGTGTTTGTGTGGGTGTGTGTGTGTTTTGGTGTGATATAAAACATTTTTTGTGGGCTTTTTGTGTGTGTGTTTGTGTTGAGAAGGCGAAGGGGGGGCGAGATATATATTATTATTATTATTTCTCCTGTTTGTGTGAGCGGGACAATTTTATCTTATCATTTTATTAAGTGTGGAACGGATCCTGTACTGATGTGTGTTTGTTCATTTATCTCATATTTGTTTTCAACGACGGCTTTCTAAATGTGGAAGATTTCTTGTATTTGTATAAGATGTTTGTCATGATTGCTTATTCTCATTATTTTCGTTTCTTGTTCTACGTTTGTAGGATGGTGGCTGTGGTGTTCTAAATGTTCTGAAAATGTGGAATGGTTTGTTTCGTACTTCCAACACCTGCTATATTCTTTGTACCGTGTTTTAAAATTCCTGCATCTCACGCCTATGTATATTGCAGCACAACTTTGACATGCAAGTTTATATATTTCTGATTGCTGGAATTTATCCCTCTTGGTAGCTGGATGGCTTAAGTGTGACTGGAGGGTTTTCCCAATCTTATATGCTATTTGGAAACCCTGTCTCTTTAGGAGGTTAGCAGTTTTGTGTGTTAATTTATGTGTGTGAGTCATAGTGTACCAACTGGTTCTTTTCTGTGTGATGTTGTCATTGTGCCTGTTTGCTGAGTGTGTCTGTAAGTTGCAGCTTGAGAGCTCTCTTGTATTCTGGAAGTGTTGTGATTGTTTTGTATTTGTGTTTTTTTATTGAGCCTGTGTTCTACATGCGTGTCATACCCATTCTTCCAGGCTACTTGTATGGTTGTACTCATTTCTTTTTCATAGTTTCTCTTGTTCAGTGGGATTCTGTTTTGGTGGAGGAAAGCGGCTCTATTTTTTGCAGACGATCGGCGTCAATACGTCACATTTTTGAAACTTTATTGGCCCTATAATATAACAGGCCAGTCGTGACGGAAAGGGAAACATAGGTAAGAAGCAACTGGTGGGCTAACCGGCTTCTCAGTGATAGGCGGCAGTCTGCAAATCATCGCTTGGCTTCTGGCGAGCACGTTTCCTTCTTGGTGCGCGCGGAAATACACTGACAGTTCCTCTGTAGCTGTTTGTTTAGCTGTCGACAAAAGGGCAATGAAGAGGAGATCCCGCTAGTGCACTTACCATACTTGCAGGGTGTCAGTGAACCGTTATGCCAAAACATGACAGGTTCAACCAATAATGCAGTAAACAAACCAAATACTTCGGGAGTATATGAACTACGTTGTGACTACGCAGCTGCTACCATAGGAGAGCCTGGGAAACCATTAGGGCACTAGTAGCAGAACGTGAATATTTGTGCGATTAGCACAGCATAGTAAATCGGCGATAGCGGAACTCTGCCGTGACTTTGGACAGCTCACCTTTTTCCAGGAAACCCGTGTGATGGCGAAAGGGTCATGGACGTGGCAACGTAAAATTCGAGAGGCGACTGAAATCATTAAGCAGCCTGACAACAGCAACAGACAGGAAGGCTACACGCTTCCGGCGTCCTCGCTGCCGGTCGTCCCAGTTCAACGGGCCGCCAGCGGTCGCGGGGCAGAAGCCTCACCGGGTACGGACGAGAGAAACTAAACAAACAGCTACAGGGGAATTGTCAGTGTATTTCCGCACACACCAGGAAGAAAATGTGTCCACCAGAAACCATGCGCTGATTTGCTCACTGAGAAGTCCGATAACCCACCAGTAGCTTCCTTCCTATCGCCCCCCCCCCCCCCGCCCCCCTAACGACGTGACAAGCCTATTATATTCTGGTGCCAACACAATTTCAAAGATATGTCATATTGACACCGATCGTCTGCAACAACTAGAGCCATCTTTCCTCAACCAAAACCAGTATTGTCCCCAGAAGGGTTGTTGTAATACAGTTAAAACGTTGGCTTTAAGTTAATAATTAAAGTATTTGATACAACGACGCGGTACAAGACCAGTAAGAATATTTTAATCACATAACGCCGTACGCAGAAGCCTACGCAGTCAAATAAGTGGTAAGTTCTGGTCGTTGATGGAAGCGTCAGTGGCGACAGAATCGGAGTGAAATACGACGTTACGATCTGAAAAGTGCTGTATATGAGTAAGCGGAATATACACGGCAATTCGTCAGCTATTATACTTCATCAGCCTTCATACAGAGCGAAAATTAACCTCTCAGATGTAAGGAGTAAAAAGAAATAAAACAAAATATAAACATTAATTTAACCAATAAATGAATGAAATGTCACTTCTCATAACCTATTTTACTTTCCTACCACAAGATAAAACGCTGTTTCTTTGCACTGAAAATTTCAATGAATTCAGAACGGTCTACTGACAAACAGTCAACATGGGTTTAGAAAACATCGTTCCTGTGAAACACAACTATCTCTTTATTGACATTAAGTGTCGAGTGCTACTGACAAGGGATTTCAGATCGATTCCGTATTTCTGGATTTCCGGACGGCTTTTGACACTGTACCACACATGCGGCTCGTAGTGAAATTGCGTGCTTAAGGAATATCGTCTCAGTTATGTGACTGGATTTGTGATTTCCTGTCAGAGGTCACAGTTCGTAGTGACTGACGGAAAGTCCTCGAGTAAAACAGAAGTGATTACTGGCGTTCCCCAAGGTAGTGTTATGGGCCCTTTGTTGTTCCTTATCTATCTTAACGATTTGGGAGACAATCTCAGCAGCTGTCTTCGGTTGTTTGCAGATAACGCTGTCGTTTATCGACTAATAAAGTCATCAGAAGATCAAAACAAACCGCAAAACGATTTAGAAAAGATATTTGAATGGTGCGAAAAGTATCAGTTGAGCTTAAATAACGAAAAGTGTGAGGTCATCCACATGAGTGCTAAAAGTAACTCAAACTTCGGTTACACGATAAATCATTCTAATCTAAAAGCCATAAATTCAACTAAATACCTAGGTATTACAATTATGAACAACTTAAATTGGAAGGAACACATAGAAAATGTCTTGGGGAAGGGTTACCAAAGAATGAGTTCTATTGGCAGGACACTTAGAAAATGTAACAGGTCTACTAAGGAAACTGCCTACACTACGCTTGTCCGACCTCTTTTAGAATACTGCTGCGCGGTGTGGGATGCTTACCAGATAGGACTGACCGAGTACATCGAAAAAGTTCGAAGAAAGGCAGCAAGTTTTGTATTATCGCGAACTATGGGAGAGAGTGTCACAGAAATGATACAGGATTTGGGATGGACATCATTAAAAGAAAGGCGTTTTTCGTTGCGACGGAACCTTCTCACGAAATTCCAATCACCAACTTTCTCTTCCGAATGCGAAAATATTTTCTTGACACTGACCTACATAGGGAGGAACGATCACCAAGATAAAATAAGGGAAATCAGACCTCGTACGGAAAGATATAGGTGTTCATTCTTTCCGCGCGCTATACGAGATTGGATAAATGTGATTTGCAGAGTATCCATGTAGATGTAGAAATAGATGTAGAACAACCTACAGGGTAAGTAATAAATAAATAGCTTATTTCACAGAGAGCTCACGTACAGTTGACCAAATTAATATTGTCCATGGAGAATTTAAGTACAGGATTCACTCTTTGAGTAGTCCATTTTTGTTAATGATTTTGTTACAGTTGTATTGCAAACAGGATGACAATATCAGTTGCAAAAGATTATATTAGTAGCGACTTTTTTCTTATGAACAATGAGTTAAGGATACATCTAAGATATGTCGTATCTTACGCTTGCCCATCTATGCTGGACCCAAGGTCACAGGTGATAAGGGGATGTCTCGTCAGCTAGAGAATGGAGTGAGCTTTTGGTGCCTGCAGACTAGGTGCGTAGGCAATTAGTCTAAGGGGTCAACTCATGTGAACAAGTATAAGTCGATGCCGCTTGAACGATGGCGCAAATACGGGTCCAATGATTTATTCAATGATTATCATTGTGCAATAAGCAACAGTATGTTTTTCTTTACGGCGGCCGAAAAGAGTAACACAATTAATGGCGTACTTCAATGAAAAATGTGAATGATGTATCTTCATGTACTCTGAGTGGACATTAGATCGACGTAGGGGACATTTCCATAAACTCAAGACATAATAAAACCGGTGTTAACCATAAAGTGTGTAATTTATAGATGCCTTTTCAGCAAAATATATTTATTGAGTGATTATAGGAGACTGAGAGGACAGGTTGAGATTTAATTTAACTATGGAATAGCGATCATTGAAGCAAAGTAGTCTGGGACATGTAGCGAGAGACTATTCTAACCTAAATTGATGTCATGTAAATTATGTTTTTTTTTTGCACGTAAAATATGTTTATAACAACAGCACAACATTGCCGACTGCTAGCTGATTCCACAGATCCCATACAGTCTTTCTAAAATTGCATTTTAAGATTCCTGTATGATATCCATATTTCGAATATTGAAACCAGTTTAATTTATCACACCATATATTGCTACCGTGAACTGGCGATCTGTAACTAGAGGTTAATCACCCATTGTTCAAGTGTAACGTCTATGACTAGTTATGAAAACGTCTTCGGTCTCGCGTTCGAACCTCGTCACTGCTCAAACTTCAATAAATATCATTAGCAATGGTCCCCGAAGACTTCCGGCATAAGAAGTCGGCCTCATCCTGCCAAAGGCCTTCTCAAATAGGTCGGAGGACATGACAGCGGTTCAAAGCAACTGCTTGCCCTTGGAATGGGAAACTGCCCCTGAAAGGTGGAAGAATCAGGAATTATCAGTGGCATCAGAATGTAGAAGGCATTAGAAAGCACTGCATTAAAGTTACATAATGTTTATCCCAGGAAACGTGGCCTGTAATTTAAAAAGTGTGATAATATCTCCATTGGCAAAATATTCCGAATTAATACCCCACTCGGATATTCAGGAAGGAATGCCTTGAGGGAGGTGGTCATCAGAAAAAGATGGAATAACCAACGGAGAGATGGTATTTTACGGATCTGATATGAACAGGTTAGCACAGGAGAGGAATTCGTGGCGGCCTTACCAAACAGCCAGAAGACCTAATGAAAAAAATCATAACAGGATAGTGGGTATCATTGGGGACCTGATTATCCGGTTAATTCCAAATTTTATTCTGATTTAATTATGACAGATGTCGTGCAATATAAGATTCAATTGAATAATGCTTTTCAGAAGTTACGTTCGTTCAACTAATGTTGGAGAACAAAAGATCATCTTTTCCACATACAAACGTAAGCCAGTCATCTGAATTAATACTAATAAAATATGGATAATTTTACTAGATTATTCGTAACTCTGGAAATATAACAGTCTACGAGAATCTCAGTTATGGAATCAGCACAGAAATTCCGTTAATATGAAACGTGTAATACATAATTTCGAAGTAGTTTTCAATTTCATAAAAATTACATTATTTTTTTTTTTTTTTTTTTTTTGCTGATGTGGCGGATCGAGTTGTGTTAAAATAGTGGAATCAAGTATGGTTACTACAACATTATTATACATTCCGACTGATTTAATACACAAAGAAAATTATGTTGAGTTAAAACTAATATTAACAATAATGGTAGCCAAGCGGATTAAGTTTACTGTGAGGTATGTATTTAGGCAGTGTGAATAAAAATATACCTTAAAACTTTGGAATGACATATAAATTTATTGAGATAACTTATAGAATAGATAGGTGTGCCATTGTAGTAAATAACTTAAATTTTTATTCAAGTAGTGCATCATATTGCATTCTGCCAACAGGAGCGCAACGAAGTGCACAGTTAAAATAGTTACTTTAAGTGGTGTGGAGCGTGCTACCTATGTGTTGTGGTTTCATGAAATGAACTCTGCAACAGATGTTCGGTGTAAATTTCGCATCGAATTCGCTGACGAACTTTCAATCAGCCGTGCAATTTACTGTTGGTACAAGAACTTTGTTGAGACAGGTTGTTCACTGTGACGTGATAAATCACCAGGCCGCCCGTGTGCTGATGATTTTTTCGGACGGGTAAGAGAGATCTTTGCTCGCAGCCCACAAAAATCAACGCGACATGCGTCTCACGAGACTGGCCTTCCACAAACGACTGTTTGGCGAGTACTGTGTAAAAGTTGCCACTTGACACCTTAGAGATTCACAATGGTGCAGTACGTTCGTGATGCAGATAAGGTCCCTCCTGGGAAATTCTGTGCGTAAATGTTGCATCGGTTAGAGGACGACGAGACATTCCTGAACACAACAATCTTCAGCGATGAGTCGACATTTCATATCAGTGCCTTCGTGAACCCCTACAAACGTAGAATACGGTGCAGCGATAATCCACATGCAACCCTGAAACACATTCATTACAACACCAAAGATAGTGTGTTTTGCGCCCCTTGCAAATTGAAAGTGTACGGCCGCTTTTCTTCATGGAGAAAACTGTCGTTGGTATTGTACGCTTGAAAACTTTTTAATTTCACAGATCGATAAAGATGACCGAGATGGGATGGTTTACTACCAGCAATACGAGGCGCCACCTCATTACCTCACGGAAGTTCGTGATTTCCTCGATAATCGTTTCCTTGGTCTATGGATCGGCCGTGAATGGCCAGTGCGTAACCATCTCACTCACCAGACTTGACACCACTGGAATTCTTTCTCTACGGGTCCATTAAAGACCGTGTGTACTTTCCTCCCCTACCAAACAATTTAACTGACCTGAAAAATCGAATCGAGTCTACGCTGCCACAAATTACGCCTGATTATCTGCAATGAGTGTGGGAAGAAATTGACTACCCGTGGGATGTTTGCCGCATCACAAATGGTAGTCACATGGAACCAAAATTATACTTGACACTTTTATGTGAAACGTGATGTTGTTTGCTGCAAAATGACATATATACTGTTTCTGCAAGTTGTCTCAACAAATTTCTACATCAGTCCAAAGTTGTAAAATCCTTTCTGATTCACTATTTATTTCTTTTTTGTGACCTCACATCCCTACGAACTGGTGGAGAAAGACATGTTTATAAATATATATTTAGAGAGTCGCTAAAAGACATTTAAGCGGGGAAGTGATGTATGTTAGGTACTGTAGACTTTCAATACTTTTATTTATGAGAATGCATTCCAAGTAGTAAACTGACAACAGTGAGAGAACATTTTCGATGGATGTTGTTACTGTGAACTTGTATTGCGAACAGTGTTGTTCTTACGTGTCACCTATCACACATCTTCAGTTTTGAGTGGTTAGATATCAAGAGCTGCCCAGAATGGTTTTTCTTGACTTGAGGCGCATTCTGGGTGAACTGCGCACAATTTCCTAGACAGGTAGCCTTTGGGAAGGGTAGGCACTCCGTCTTCAGGCCACAAGTGGCCCACAGGGACCATCCGACCGCCGTGTCATTCTCAGCTGAGGGTGCAGATAGGAGGGGCGTGTGGTCAGCACACCGCTCTCCCGCTCGTTATGATGGTTTTCTTTGACCGGAGCCGTTGCTATTCGGTCGAGTAGCTCCTTAATTGGCATCACGAGGCTGAGTACACCCCGAAAAATGGCAACAGCACATGGCGGTCCGGATGGTCACCCATCCAAGTGTCGGCCACGCCCGACAGCGCTTAACTTCGGTTATCTGACGGGAACCGGCGTATCCACCGCGGTAAGGCTGTTGCCAGCCTTTGGGAAGGACCCAAGTTATTAATCTTATCCCACCCACAGATCACTGCTGCCTGTCGTCTCAGATGTGGTGGAGCAACGTTACTGAGGGCAGACAACCTAGGTGTAATCAGCCTATTACCACTAATAGGTTAGTGTTAATAAGTAAATACGCTCGTAATAGTGTACAACGAGCTGGTAAAAGAGAAATCATTCCTTCGAGTATTCCTAATGCATTTTTACGAATTTTAATTTGGCAGGCAGGCATGGCCTCTGACACACAGGATTCGAATAGCAGTCAAGTGGGTTTAAGTCTTCCGTGATTTATCTAAATTGCTTCTGAGAAATGCTTACTTACTTCTCCCCACTTTTGACGTTCCTGATCACACCAGTTACACAGCGACGATTATTTTCTCCAGTACTAATTTAAAGTAAGAAGTTGCATCTCAAAATGTGGGGCGGCCATGATATGAGTAGAGCCAGCAGGGTTGCTAGCTTGTGTATACGGGGTCAGCCAGAACTACACGACAAAATTTCGGAGGTTGCTCAAGGAGTCTTATAGTTCAAGACGTAACGCGGCCGTCGGGATTTACTATTTAATGCGCTCTCTAATTAAGAAACATGACAGTGAACATCGGGCCACTAACGCCGTGTTGCAACAACATACTCGTATTTCAAGCACCCACGGTAATATTACTTTATTTTAACGTGTTTAAAAACGACAAACTAAAATTAAAAGGAAAAGGAAAGAACGTATTAAAGATGTTTGGAGGATTGACTTAGTTATTGATAATATATTAATCACTAGAAATTTTTAGAACATTCCTAAACATTCGAGAGTATCCGACAACATTCCAGAACATTCGAGAGTATTCGAGAGCATTCCGCAACATTCAAGAATGTTCTGGAATGTTCCAGAATGATCCGAAATGTTCTGATTCCAGAATTTTCGGGAACATCCCGGAACATCCCAGATCATTGCCGAACATTCCAGAACAATCTCGAATGTTGTGAATGTTCTGGAACGTTCTGGAGTATTCGAAGCTTTTTTCATATGTTCTGAAATTCGTAACTGGTGGGGCTACCCATTAGCAGGGGTATATAACGCAAGACCAGTTGTGGCTTCGGGGGTCACTTTCTTATCAGTGATGAAGGAAGAAACCGAAAAGCTAGTGCAATGAGCTAATATAAACAAACAGTAAAGTGTGAGTAGTCAAGGAGATACAGCGACTGAATATAAATCGACAATAAAGTGTGTACAGTGTACTTGTTAATGAAAAGCAGATTTGGTTTATATTTTAGACAATGCCCAAACGTAAAGAGGAGAAGATCATGTCAATTATGAAGCAAAACGGCGAAAACAAAAAGAACAAAGAGAAAGCGAAACAGACGAACAGCGCGAGGCACGTTTAAGTTCCCAACGAACGAGAATGATCGTTGTGCGAAGCAGAGAAACCGAAGAACAACGAAGTGAATGGATTGGAGAATCAAGAATCGCGACACAATCTTAGAATAAAAGACTGCGAACTCAAGCTAGCCATGAAAATATCGCCCTACGAGAAGCGCAGACAGGAACAAGTAAACAGCACAACCTAACAAACGAAGCATTCCACTACGACCCGATGAAAGAATATAACAAATATAAACACATCTTAATGGAAAAAACATAACATCCGTCAATTGTGCAACGCGAAAATTTCAGTAGAGAAACACCAGGATTCTTTTGCTTGAATGGAAAAATTCGATTGCCACCACTGGAAGCACCTCCGCGGGAACTTTTACATTAAATGACCAGGGAAACTCGAGAATCAAAACACTTTCTACAAAATAGAAAAGTGTACAATGCCTGCTTCCAAATGACTTCTTTCGGAGTCATTTTGATCAACACTAACAGAGAGGAAATTGATTATATTTTTTTCTATCCAAGGACAAATGTATCACAACACGGATTCATTACTACCACTACCCAGTGAAGACCATAAATGTACGCAAGTATATTTTATCGGAAATGAAGAAACAGAAATTGATCAATGATCCCCAAATATCAGTGGACTGAGGGGAGAATTAGTCCAAGATTACACAAATACAATCAACTGATTTACATATCCAGAACAGGATTAGAGCAAATGATTTATGATGACTACAAAGTTATAATACGAGCTGACAAGAGACTGCCTGGAGAACACGAACGTCGATTTAATGCAGCTCATATAGACGAAGTCGCCATCGTAATTGTGAACAATGAAAGCACAAGCCGTGACATAATTGTACATTGAAACACAGAGGGACTACAGCGCATTGCAGGGACACACCGTTCATATGACTCCCTCCAATATCTATTAATATTTCTGCAAGGAATGATCGAATATCGTTTTAATGTGAAACTAACCTGAACCAGGCTTATAAACAAACAAAATATTCACTTCCAAATGTTTCTACGCTTACCGCTAAACGATCAGAGGCAATGAAACATACAGTCATATTTTCATCACTCGCCGTTTAGTCCAACAATTCGTGGTAGAAATGTATGCAAAAATAGAATCGGAACGGATACTTTACATAAGACTACATCAGAAGAAACTGCGCACGGAAGATTACATCCACTTTGGAGACGTAATCACAGATGATGGTGAAACCTCCCCGCAAAAATTATTAAATGAAAAATGTGAAATGGAGCCAAGTGTAACCTCCTCACACAAAAATTAATGAATGATAATTGACCATAAACCCACACAATAATATTAATTAAATAATGAACCATGAACTAAATGTAACCTCCCAACAGAAACAATAATATCTGGTAAATTTAATGAGGACAGCAGCGCTGACCTTCGGCCCTGTATTCTGAATTAAAAAAAAGCAAAAATTCTTACCTGAATAAAACTGCGAATATATCTGCTCTTATGTAAAAAATTTTAGCACAGCTTCGTGCAATGCTGGTGTATATTTTTTTTCTAATTCTTGGAAGGAATGATCATGCAATGGAAATTGAAATGAATGCTTTTCTTTTTCTGAACAAATTAAATTACAATTAACATACATTATTAATTATGTGCAAGGCTGCTTCTTTACCTTCTACAACAATACCCATCCTCCAGAACCCTGACCAGAGTCGCGCGCAGAGTACACAGCCGATGCATGCCGACTCCCGCAGACTACTACCGTCCACTCGCTACTAAAGCCGACCGACTACTACAGTCGACTCGCGCAGACTCGCGACAAGCAACAACTAACTACATACTACTCTCTGGTCAGAGATTCTGTCATGCCTCGCACATCGCCGGCAAAGCACACGTCTTACAATGGAAACATTGACGGCATTGGAAGAATCATAATCTTACCTTCATCGTACATTAGAGGTAGGATGTCCGAGACACGCACGAATACACTCAAGATGCCTTGATCTGCATAAGAAAACATGGACCTCTGACCTCTTCATAACACTCATATGCAACTCATCGTGGCCAGAAATCAAAAAACAACTAAGATACGGACAAGCCCCTATGCATCGACACAGCATAACAGTCCGAGTTTTCCGACAAAAACAAATGAGATTTGTTGAAGTCATCACAAAACACCACATCTTTGGAACCGTTAGATGCTGGATGTAAACAATCGAGTGGCAAAAACGAGGACTGCTTCACTCAGACAATCTCATAAGGGTACACGACGGAATTCATTCCACGGATATCGACAAAATTATCCAAGCTGAATTTCCCAGTCCATAACAAAATCTGGAACGGTATTACATAGTAGTGAAAAACATGATTTGCGGACCATACGGGCAATTAAGTTTTATTCGCCATGTATGAGTGATGGAAAATGTACAAAAAAAAAAAAAAAAAAAATCACCGAAAGCCGTACATGGACGACACACAAACCGGAGCTGATGGCTATCCCAAATACAAAAGACGATCACCCAAAAACGGTGCATTCACAGCAAAAATACGCATACGAGGCAGCGACGAACTGGAAATAGGTAATCAGTGGATAGCACAATATAACACAGTACTTTTCAAAATGTTCCATGCACATATATACGTAGAATAATGCAGTTTAGTGAAATCCATGAAAAATGTGAACAAAGGAAGTGACGTGGCAGTATTTCAAATAGCGAAAGACAGCGAACAACAAGACAGAAACGACGAGATCCTCATGTAGCAAACGTGCAGACACATCAACAGTATCGAAGTAGCGTGGCAGATGTTCGATTTTCTCATACACGAACTTCTATTTCCTTTCTTGGGTGTTGGTGTGACTTTTGCAACTTTCCAGTATTTCGGTCCGGACTTTTCGTCGTACGACCGGTTGTATATGGTTGGTGAGTATGGAGCTCCTGTATCAGCATACTCTGAAAGGAACCTGGATGTTATACAATCTGGATCGGAGGCCTTACCTTTATTAGGTGATTGAAGCTGCTTCGCTGTACTGACGCTATGTAGGCCTACTTCTAAGCTGCTCCTGTTGGCATTTATTCTTGATTCGCCCCACGACGTCCATTTTCAGGGGCTTGGCCAGCCGTCGATCTCATGGCCCACGGTGCCCAGAAGTGGTGTCATGACGACGATAGTTGCTGCTGCCAAGATCGTGCTTGGTCGGCATATCTCTGCAGTGCTTTGTCAGATGCGGCAGCCTTATGTTGTTACGCTACTGGCGGCGCGGATGCTTCCCGCCCAGCTGAAACGACTGTGGGTGCTGGCAGTTTCACTGCGGCTCGGTGACTAAAAGGGCACCGCTTCGACCCTCGCCCCATACAGCTGTGGCATGCAGCAGCAAGAACTTTGCCGACCTCACAGTGGAAACCAACACAGAACAGAAGTCGATTCGTAGCCCGACTACGTCGACAACCAACCCTGACCGCTTGGGCAGATTTTATACGGGACAAAGCAGATCTCGTTGCAGCTGAGAACACGTACGCGGCCCGTCAAGCGCCTCGAAATGTTTCGAAACGCCGGTTATTGTCCCATCGATGAACCGAGCCGCAAGCGTTCGGATTTCGTCATCGCCCCTTTTGTACCCCAGCTGCAACACACTGTTGTGAAGGTATTTTCACAGAAACGAAGATAACTGGGATAATAAACTAAATAAACCATAATTACGTTATTCCTCTGTAGCGAGAGACCGGACACCAAAATACTCAGAAAATATCCCAAAAACTATCAGAATTTTTATCGGTGGATGTAGTGCATTCCTTTTAGAATAACATTCCCTTTAGAATAACATATGACAGTGCAGTTTGGTGCCAGGATGGGGTGGAAACTGAACACCGTGACAACGGCAATCAATAAGGTGGAATGTAGTATGCTGAGATAGTTATATCCGGCTGCAAAATTTACTGCTACTAATTATCAAAATGATTCAAATGGCTCTGAGTACTATGGGACTTAACATCTATGGTCATCAGTCCCCTAGAACTTAGAACTACTTAAACCTAACTAACCTAAGGACATCACACAACACCCAGTCATCACGAGGCAGAGAAAATCCCTGACCCCGCCGGGAACTGAACCCGGGAACCCGGGCGTGGGAAGCGAGAACACTACCGCAATACTAATTATCAAATTAAATTTGGGCTAAGGATAAAATGAGTAATTTTTAACGTTGTAAGAGTCTCATACGCAACACAGAGCTTAAATCATTAAAAAATGAATGAACTATGGACGTCTGGCGACGGCCGAGCGATGCCGAGACGGTGTAATAGTTCATTACTATTTTTTAGGCCGAAAAACCTATTTAACACTCGAGTACAAGCAAGGCTAAACCTCTGCTGTAATGTATTAAAAAATATATTCAATTTGTAGGACATGTTGTTTGACTACTGATTAGGATCTCGCGGCTACACGGGTAGCGGAGGCTGTGTGGCGTGGACTGGGCGGTTTTTTATGTTAGAAGGCCTCGGGAAAGTACGGGGTGGGCTGCAATCTCAAAGGGTGCATGGCAAATACAGTACGTGCTTGGATCAAGGAACAGTCGGAATTGTAGTTGTAAAATATTGTAGTTGTGCTGTGAAAGTCCCTGAGCTTCAAGCGCTAATAGAAAGCACATAAGGTGAAATCGTTATAGGTACAGAAAGCTGGCTAAAGCCTGAAGTAAGTTCTGCAGAAATTTTTACAAAGTCTCAGACGGTGTTCAGGAAAGATAGATTAGGCAGAATTGGTGGTGAAGTGTTTGTGTCTGTCATTAGTGGTTTATCTTGTAGTGAAGTCGAAGTAGATACTCCGTGCGAATTGGTATGGGTGGAGGTTATACTTAACAGCCGAACTAAGTTAATAATTGGCTCCTTCTACCGACCCCCAGACTCCGATGATATAGTTGCTGAACAGTTCAGAGAAAATTTGAGTCTCGTAACAAATAAATACCCCACTCATACGGTTATAGTTGGTGGGGACTTCAAACTTCCCTCGATATGTTGGCAAAAATACTTGTTCAAAACCGGTGGTAGGCAGAAAACATCTTCCGAGATTGTCCTAAATGCTTTCTCCGAAAATTATTTCGAGCAGTTAGTCCACGAACCAACGCTAATTGTAAATGGTTGCGAAAACACACTTGATCTCTTAGCCACAAACAATCCAGAGCTAATAGAGAGCATCAAGCCTGATACAGGGATAAGTGATCACAAGGTCGTTGTAGCTAGGCTCAATACCGTTTCTTCCAAATCCACCAGAAACAAACGCAAAATAATTTTATTTAAAAAAGCGGATAAAGTGTCACTAGAAGCCTTCCTAAGAGACAATCTCCATTCCCTCCGAACTGACTATGCAAATGTGGCTCAAATTCAAAGATACAGTAGCAACAGCAATTGAGAGATTCATACCTCATAAATTGGTAAGAGATGGAACTGATCCCCCATGGTACACAAAACAGGTCCGAACGCTGTTGCAGAGGCAACGGAAAAAGCATGTGAAGTTCAGAAGAACGCGAAATCCCGAAGACTGGCTAAAATTTACAGACGCGCGAAATTTGGCACTGACTTCAATGCGAGATGCCTTTAATAGGTTCCACAACGAAACATTGTCTCGAAATTTGGTAGAAAATCCGAAAAAATTCTGGTCGTATGTAAAGTACACAAGCGGCAAGACGCAGTCAATACCTTCGCTGCGCAGTGCCGATGGTACTGTTACCGACGACTGTGCCGCTAAAGCGGAGTAATTGAACGCAGTTTTCCGAAATTTCTTCACCAGGGAAGACGAATGGAATATTCCAGAATTTGAAACACGAACAGCTGCTAGCATGAGTTCATTAGAAGTAGATACCTTAGGGGTTGCAAAGCAAATCGCTTGATACAGGCAAGTCTTTAGGTCCAGATTGTATACCGATTAGGTTCCGTTCAGATTACGCTGATACAATAGCTCCCTACTTAGCAATCATATACAACCGATCGCTCACCGATAGATCTGTACCTACAGATTGGAAAACTGCGCAGGTCGCACCAGTGTTTATAAAGGGTAGTAGGAGTAATCCATCGAACTACAGACCTATATCATTGACGTTGGTTTGCAGTAGGGGTTTGGAGCACATACTGTATTCAAACATTATGAATCACCTCGAAGGAAACGATCTATTGATACGTAATGAGCATGGTTTCAGAAAACACCGTTCTTGTGCAACGCAGCTAGCTCTTCATTCGCACGAAGTAATGGCCGCTATCGACAGGGGATCTCAAGTTGATTCCGTATTTCTAGATTTCCGGAAAGCTTCTGACACCGTTCCTCACAAGCGACTTCTAATCAAGCTGCGGGTCTATGGGGTATCGTCTCAGTTGTGCGATTGGATTCGTGATTTCCTGTCAGGAAGGTCGCAGTTCGTAGTAATAGAAGGCAAAACGTCGAGTAAAACTGAAGTGATATCAGGTGTTCCCCAGGGAAGCGTCCTGGGACCTCTGCTGTTCCTGATCTATGTAAATGACCTGGGTGACAATCTGAGCAGTTCTCTAAGATTTTTCGCAGATGATGCTGTAATTTACCGTCTAGTAAGGTCATCCGAAGACCAGTATCAGTTGCAAAGCGATTTAGAAAAGATTGCTGTATGGTGTGGCATGTGGCAGTTGACGCTAAATAACGAAAAGTGTGAGGTGATCCACATGAGTTCCAAAAGAAATCCTTTGGAATTCGATTACTCGATAAATAGTACAATTGTCAAGGCTGTCAATTCAACTAAGTACCTGGGTGTTAAAATTACGAACAACTTCAGTTGGAAAGACCACATAGACAATATTCTGGGGAAGGCGAGCCAAAGGTTGCGTTTCATTGGCAGGACACTTAGAAGATGCAACAAGTCCACTAAAGAGACAGCTTACACTACACTCGTTCGTCCTCTGTTAGAATATTGCTGCGCGGTATGGCATCCTTACCAGGTGGGATTGACGGAGGACATCGAAAGGGTGCAAAAAAGGGCAGCTCGTTTTGTATTATCACGTAATAGGGGAGAGAGTGTGGCAGATATGATACGCGAGTTGGGATAGAAGTCATTAAAGCAAAGACGTTTTTCGTCGCGGCGAGATCTATTTACGAAATTTCAGTCACCAACTTTCTCTTCCGAATGCGAAAATATTTTGTTGAGCCCAACCTACGTAGGGAAGAATGATCATCAAAACAAAATAAGAGAAATCAGAGCTCGAACAGAAAGGTTTAGGTGTTCGTTTTTCCCGCGCGCTGTTCGGGAGTGGAATGGTAGAGAGATAGTATGATTGTGGTTCGATGAACCCTCTGCCAAGCACTTAAATGTGAATTGCAGAGTAATCATGTAGATGTAGTATTCGCGACGGTAGAAATTGTATCCTAGATAGTAAAAGACGCCAAGGCGTCCCGAAAGTGAGGGAATGTACCGATAATGTGAACGAGAAAAACATTACGACGAAATGTAATGTAGGAAAGAGGACAACAGTGAAGAAAACGAGATTTACATGCTGCTAAGCCAGTTTATTATGTGTTAAAAATTCAAAGAGGAAATGTAGTTTCAGTGAAAAATAAGAACTAGCATTCAGAGGTAAGGGTGCTTTCAAACATATTCCATATTTGGCAAATACTCAAATGAGGATATTATTCATGAAAGGAGAGAATTAGAACTAGAATTAAATGTAATTAAACGTAGGAAACATCCCTTGGATTTGAAACGCTATCTGGCTGGGCCTGCAACAGAAAGCAAAGGGGCAGAACGAACAACACATAAAAACTGGAAAGAAATAAGCCACTTAAGTGTTGAAAATTAAGCTGAAACACCTCAAGAAAATTTACTACATCAATAAATAGGTTGCTGATGTAAAATATTAATTTTTATGTATATCCGAGGAAAAGGACTCACAGGCATGGTATTCGCAAAAGAAAGCAGACATTCTGAACTGTCTATAAGCCACTTTTTTCTCTAATCCCCGTGAAAGGCTCTTTTCTCCATTTTGCTTTTTACTTTTTTTTAGTATGATACCATAGTGATGTCCTACTCTGAAGTTTCGAGATGTGCCAAGTCCTTAACAAGTAATCGAAGATTTCTGCAACGATTTTAATCATTAGTAAACTTTGTAATCATAGTTTACTCCAAGACACAGTCCCTTTGACTATTCAGAGATGTCACTAAAACCGCCTTAAGATGTAAACGCTGGCCACTGTGGCCGAGCGGTTCGAGGTGCTTCAGTCCGGAAACGCGCGACTGCTACGGTCGCAGGTTCGAAACCTGCCTCGGGCATGGATGTGTGTGATGTCCTTAGGTTTGTTAGGTTTAAGTAGTTCTACGTCTAGGGGACTGATGATTTCAGATGTTAAGTCCCATAGTGCTCAAAGCCATTTGATACCATTTGAAAAACGGCGGAAATGATATTTATGTTGATCTCTATTCCAATTTTCTGTACAGGTTCTGGAACTCTCGGAACCGAGTTAATGCAAGACTTTTTTATGTGTATACTTTACAATACGCAACGCAGGCGTAAAAGACTTATGTCATCTCAGTTATCAGAAGTCCTACTCGAAACTAAGGAATAATTAACAAATCGGCTCAGCTCAGACTAATATGAAGAGGCAAAAACTTTATAGGTGAACATATACTTATGAGCAAAAACTTTTAAAAATTTTGCTATGGAAGAATGTGAACATTGCTCTCTTTTGTTTAAAGTGATAAATTTAATCGCAGCATTAAATTATATCGTTGAGCTTTTAGTCTGAAATAATACTCAACTGCTTCAGAATATTGGCACTTTTATTTGATGCGGATTGTGTTTCTCTTAATGTTGAAATAAGAAACACTGTTCCCCTGTTCTGTGTCACTACTGTCATATGGAAATATTTTCTTTTATTGTGAAAATGTCTCTCCTTAATTCGGAATACCTGTGAAATTTTTAGCTGGACGTAATGTACCGTGGTGCTAATGCAACCTCTCGTTATCTGCGATCACTTTCAGAAACTACGGTAAAGAATCGTATCAACAAATACTTGCTTTCTAAGGAAACCTCGTTTCCCAATTAAGAGTGATTTCAGTTCTTTTTCTTTAACAATTTTTCTTTTCATTCAGTCATTAATTACGCAATTATCTTTCTTTACCTGCTTTAACTATGTTAATAGCAAATTATACGACCAACCTACTGTTACCAACCAAAAGTATGAATACTCTTTACTTTTCATTACCTAAATCAAGCTACTTTCTTCCCCTATAGGTTTTCCTCAACTTTAATGGAAATAACTCGTCAACAAGAATGGCTTTAACTCTTCTAGGAAAAAGATAAATATGTAAAGGTATTTTCCTTTTAGTAAAATTAAGTTTACCTAGTACGTAGTATCAAAATATTTCTATCAGTGACCACAAATATTATCTACTGGAATGAACAACTGACGCAAATTCCTTATTTTAGTTTACTCTTTTGGAATGCATGTAGCTTTATTTATCTGAAAAAAATGGTTCAAATGGCTCTGAGCACTATGGGACTTAACATCTATAGTCATCAGTCCCCTAGAACTTAGAACTACTTAAACCTAACTAACCTAAGGACAGCACACAACACCCAGCCATCACGAGGCAGAGAAAATCCATGACCCCGCCGGGAATCGAACCCGGGAACCCGGGCGTGGGAAGCGAGAACGCTACCGCACGACCACGACATGCGGGCTTTATTTATCTGAGCTTTAGGTATTTCAATACAATGAAACATAGCTCGAGTGTGAGTGCCAACAACAAAACTAGTTATCCCCCCCACTAACGGTAATGAAACACGAAAACAAAACAAAATCCTACGTGACAGGGCCTCTTTGGTCCTTGAAAATTATGCGATTCAATAAACTCTCCTTCTTCGTGTGTTGGCGATACGCGACCCACTGCAGTTTCTAAGATGAAATTTGGCCACTCGTCTTTCATAGTCAGTCAGGTCTCAGTTTTGCTATGTGCTTCTCGTTCGATGGTTCCCCTTTACTGGGTTTTAGTTTAAACAACGGTCAAGGACAGGGCCAACTCCAATTATTGTGTGCAAAGTCAATATTAACAAGCCAAGTAATTCCAGTGGTAATCTTCTAGCCGCTATACATCTAACAATATGCGCTCGACCCAATACCTCGCTCGAGGCACCACAAAACCACCCATTCCAATTACCTCTTGGAGTGCTTTCAGCCAACTAGCAGGACGACACGGACCAAATTCGGATAGCTTCCGTTACAATAAGTTATCACCAAACGACGACTTGTCTGCTTCAGTTCCTTCCACGTAAACCTTTAATCGGTACTTTCACCCACAAAATACTCTTAATCAATAATATACTATTCTCTCCCTTCCGAGTACTAAACAATTGTTAGGAGCGAATACTAGCAGAGGCATCTACTCGAATAAAGTCAGTCATAAATCAGTTTTGGGAGAAAAAATCTCGCAGCCAATCCAGTAAACGGTAGTCTTTTCACAACATTCGACTTACCGAACCCGTTAGTCTGCTTATCAAAAAAGTCTGTTCCCACCAGACCACAAATCAGACCTCAGCCAGTACGAACTATGACATGACGGCTTTTTTCTAACTGACTCCTACGAATCTCACACGTGGACTGCCCACCCTTCCCAAGTACAAATCATTTGGAACCGACAGTGGGAACAAACAAGTAACGCCATCTCTACGGTTGACAATGATTTCATTATTATCGCCGCTCAGACCAGCTCGAGCGGCGGTGAGCTACTCCACAGTGTCGTTACATCTCTGGTTTCTGCGACGACCAGTGGCTACCTCGCTGCTACTTTGTGCGTCAATCCCCCTTTGGTCTTTAACGAAACGTATATGTAGAACATCGTTACAACAAACATACATAATATCAAATACACACATTTTTACATACAGAAACCTTGTTTCCACACCCTATACGCTCAGATGCCGAAAGTGAGTAAAGGCGAACTTACATCGTGTCCATAACGCAGCACACCCTTCATTATCAAATTAACTATTTCTTGATGCCTCTGGATGTGACTGACCAACCTATCCCTCCGTTTCGTTAGACTGTGCCTTAAACAACTTACGTCCACAATTCGACTGCATGTATGTTAATTAGTTAATCAATCTACGCATATAACATACGACATTCTTTCTAAATCATCAACTTTTTGGATGTATCCTTCGTATTTACGCCAGTTTTAAGATTTAGCTGTTTGTTAATATCACTCATACTAGGAGTACTTAAATTTATTTTATCCTAGTGGTGTTTATTTCCAACCGAAAGTAATATTAATATTACTGTATTGTAAACACTACAATAACAATCATTGTCTCTTGGTCGTGAATTAGAAATTTTAAAAGAACAGCAAGTACCACCGATAAACCTAGGGTAAACGAACACTATATTGAAGTAAACTGTGCTTAATTTTTGTGGATGACTTTACTCTGGGTACTGTAAGTCAAGCAGGTAGAAATTAAGGCAGGCGTAAGAATCATCACAGAGGTAACAAAATATTTTAAAGTAAGTCAAGAAAATGCTGCATATGAAATGATGTACAAAATAGAAAGAGGAGACAGAAGAACTAAACATATTTACAATAAAAAGTGAATATCGAGAAATTAAAAACAATGCATTATAACACGATAGTGAAACTATCAAACCTATAAACAAGCAATTCGTCGCACTTAACTGTGTATGGGCAGACCAGATTGGATTTAAAAAGTGTGAGGGGTATTTTGCCAAATAACAAAACTGGAAATTAAGTAGTAAGTAACATAGATGATAATAGTAGAAACTATTAGCAAAAGAAGACGTACTTGTTGGTCATTTATACTGGGTGAACGACAATATTCAAACAAACCAGTTTCGAAGAAGCTCTGGGACAAGAAATTAACACGAAGCTAGATTCGAGAGGTTATGAAAGAAATACACAACATGAGAAAGAAGAAATGCGGCAGAAAAAAATGTTTTTAGAGGGGAAGTCTTAGAACTGAAAGGACTACAATGTCGAAGTTGTGAGAGAATAGTTGTGAAGCATCTAAAGAAAGAACACTGTCAAAGATGAAGAAATAATGTAGTAAAAGCAAACAGTAAATGAGTGTGGAACTGAGAATGGCGTGTGCTCCCTGGCTAACAATAACGAAAAGAAAAATAAAACTTTTATAACATGTATGGCATAACTTCGAGATTCCCTCAATAGAAATGTGTCCTTCACATTTCTCAGTTGCACATTGGAAATGTTCTACATTAAAATTACCGACGAATAGAAACAGCTGTGAGAGAATATAAATACCAGTATACTGGAAGACTGGAATTCTTAACCTAGCAGGACTGCTCGGTTAAGAATCTCAGTCTTTTCCAGACGTCAGTCCAAGGAGTTTCTAGATGATCAATAAAAAACAGAGAAAAGTTTGAAGATGGTTTCAGCGCTTCAGGTGATCTACATAGTCCTGCCAGCCTCTCCCCCCCCCCGTCCATCCCCCCCTCCCCCACCCATTCCCCGCCCCCTCGCTTGAGTGCAACTGATAGAACGTTGATACTACCATGTGAATCTGTCAGAAAAGTCATTCTTTCTTTGGTTCTGATATTATTCAATTCGGGCGTCACATTGGTTTGATTGTCATTTGTGTCACGTGAGTTTCTTCACTCTGTCGTTTTGTGGTAGGTTCGTTTTGATAAAACCGAGTCTCGTCACGCATGATGATATTTTCCAGCACAGAATTGTCCACATGTTGCATTTCAGTTAAATCACGGCAGTTGTTCGGGTGTGCGGGACATACTTTGCACACACTTTTCTCTTCTTCAAAACCTTCTGTAGAACGACTTGAACGATTGATATAGAGGTGTTGCTCCTTCATGATTTTACACGCAACAACATTAATACTCTACGGCCGCACGTTCACTACTGAACACTACCTGCTCAAGGCTGTTTGGTCGAATGCACATCTGTTGTTTACAGTTGTCAGTTCAAGCTCCACCGTAGCTACTGCGCTAACGTCGCTTATACGCCAGGAATAAAGTCAATCTTGGAACTTTTTGGAAGGACGGTGTATCTTCTATTACGCAGCCCTAGGAAAAAACAGGTATGAAGAATTTTGTTGAAGATACATGCTGATAATAGGCACTATGTATTGATAATGTACATTAACTTCCCGTGAATTTTATTTAAATTTTGTTTATTCACACAACTAGTTTCAAACCATATCCCCGTTCTCAAGTGAAGATTTTCCATTACTGGGTTGGTGGTATAGAACAGTTTAGTGTCATACTCGTGACGACTAGGTACAACCAGTAACATTTTTTAGTGGTTTTAGGCGTACAATTGGCAAACAATGAACGTTGACTCTGAGGACATCTCCAAAGCTGAAGAAATTTTATTTTCACTTTATAACAATAAAAATTTGAAGCTTCCCGGCAGATTAAAAAATATTTGAGCTAGTGGAGGAAATAAAACTGTGAGGAGGGATGCCGAGTCATGATTGGGTAGCTCAGTAGGTAGAGCACTAACCCACAAAGGTCAAGGATGGGTTCGATTCCCAGTCCATCATTCAGTTTTAATCTTGCAGGGAGTTTCATATCAACACACACTCTGCTGCAGAGCGAAAATTCATTCTGTAAATTAACATATTGTTAAAAATGTAAGGAGTATATATTTCATCAATCACTGGCGAAAGTTCCGCGCCTTGCTTTGAGAACTGTGCCACCCAGAGACATAGGTCTGTTATTGAAAGTATTCGGGCGAAAAGTGCAAAGGGGCACCCCGGGTTTTGTTCGGTGAACGGCTGAAACCTTTGACGGCCAATCACGGGACAGCGTGGGACAAGGTGGGGCTATATAAGCGCCAGCGGGCGCAGTGACAGGACAGAGACAGCGAGCGACACAACACAGCAGCATGGCCAGCAAGGTGAGACCACGCCCAGCTTTCTCTCGCGTTCCTCCACTGCGGGAACTGACTAACCAAAAGGCAGCCACCGCCAGAATCTCAATGACTGACTCAGGAGCTGCCCGCGGACGGTCCGCGTCTCTGTCCCGTCTGTCGTGCTGCGACATGTCTATAAGTTCTCAGTTTATATTTAATGCACGCACCACAACACGTAGGAGACACGTAACTTTCCCTTGAATAACAGGCTAGGTAGGACATAGGTTTGTCAGGCTGATCCAAGAAAACAAAGTTTTTCTCCTTAATGAAATTCGGAGTCTTTGCAGTTGGTGTTAAAGATAGTAACGTAAGAATGCTGCAAGTGCATCATGTGCAAGATCACAACTTCAGAACATAACGGTGTTCGCAGAACAGTAAAATGATTGCAATCGACCCGTGAAGCTCCATACCGAACGCGTCACTTACTGCAAGATACGTCGCACTCCGGATTTGTTTTAAAATAAACAGCTTGAAGAATTATTTGTAACGATTCCTAAAAACCTTTCCACTCGGTTTAATCCCGTTCAAGAATGACAGAGTGGGTTAGAATGAAGAAGCGACAAAAATTCAAGGTTGGGTTTAACTCCTTTTGTTCAGTTTCTGTGAAAGAGCTAGTGTTACACGGGTATTATCACATTCTTGAACAAGCCAAAACTACATTACACTTAGTCAGTATATTATGCGTGTAAATGCAGCACATGAAACAAGCGTCTGTATTGCCACTCTTCTGACTTAGATACACGTAATTTACGTTCATACATACGCAAAAGGTAACAGTAATTAACAGGTAGCTCACTTGTAAATCTTATTTGCTTTGTGCCATAACGAATGCATTTTACTCGGTTCCCACAGCTGATACTGCAACACAGCTACAAAAAAAAAGTGAGACAGGGTTTGAAAACTTGCAAGTAACCTGTCCACAGCAAAATTTGAGACAAAGACTTTGCTTACATATTAAACAGGAGTGAATATTTTTTTTTTTGTTGATCATTTTGTTTGTTGCTCTCTCAGATTTTTTGTCGAGTTGTTCTTGTTATCACACTTTTATTCCAGTATGCCTACATATTTTCGTTCTGTACCACCGAAATAGAATTGTCAAAATGATTAAGATTATTATAAAAAGAAGGTACTGTAAAATATAAAGGACTTGGAATTTAAGGGAGTGAGGTTCAAATCCCTTTTCAGAGAAACTCATTTAAATTTTTCATAATTTTCTTAAATGATTTTGGGCGAATGCTGGAAGTGTATAGTAAATTTCCTTCCCAGTATTTCTCCTACCGTGCCTATAGCGATCTTGATGCTGTAGTGACAGTAAAATCTAATCTTCCTCCTACTGCAAACGATTTACATAACACAATTTTGAACTGTACAACTTCAGCCTCTACAATTTTGCTTGATACGACACAAATGAGATATTGGTAGGTATAGACAAAAAATTACTATGATCACTTTGTTTGTGCAGCTCATTTTCTTCGCCGTGGTGGTGGCGGCAGCACACGCCGGCTACCTGGGCTCCCCCGCCGTCTACGCCCCCGGTGCACCTCTCGCTGCCCGAGCCTACGCCGCCCCCGCCTACGCCGCCCCCGCCTACGCCGCCCCCATCGCTCGTTACGCCGCCCCCGTCGCTAGGGCCTACGCAGCCCCTGTCGCCAGGGCCTACGCCCCAGCTGTCGCCGCCGCCCCCGCCGCCGTCGCTGCCGAGTACGACCCGCACCCCGAGTACAGCTTTGCGTACAACGTGCAGGACGCCCTCACCGGTGACTCCAAGACCCAGCACGAGAGCCGTAGCGGAGACGTCGTCCAGGGTAGCTACAGCCTGGCCGAACCCGACGGCTCCATCCGCACCGTCGACTACACTGCCGACCCCGTCAACGGCTTCAACGCCGTCGTGCACAAGGAGGCCGGCGCCCACCCCGCCGCCGCCGCCCCTGTCGCCGTCGCCCACGCCCCCGTTGCCGTCGCCGCCCCCGCCAGGGCTTACGCCGCTCCCATCGCCAGGGCTGCCTACGCCGCCCCCCTCGCTAGGGCTGCGTATGCCCCTGCTCTGGCCTATGGTGGTGCCTACCACGGTTGATTTCTGATATGATTATGTTCCTTCGCTGTCATTTTGTACATATGTATGTAGTCATAACTGCACTTCAATACATACACATTAATAACTAATCAGTTTTGTTTTTTATAGTTTTTAGTATCCCTTTTTCCTTCCTACCTTCTCAGATACACAAATTCTCAATGTATACATATATTTGATCCTTGCCTTTCGAATTATAATTTATAACAAAACTGAAGATACGAAGGCCACAAAGTAATTAAAGACATTGGCTGCGAATGGAAATTGATTTAAATCAATGGGGAAAGTTGAAAATTCGTGCCGGTCCGGGATTCGATCCGGATCTCCTGCTTACTAGGGAGATGCTCTGACCATTGAGCCAGTCGGGCACAGTGCTTATCGCAATGCACGGACTACCCTAGCAGGGCTCCCGTCAGACCTAAATTCTCAACTTATTCACACACTAGGAAAGTAGCGCCCCTTTCCCACTATCCTCATTACTCGCGGCATTTCGGCAATTCAAGTATGAGCTCGAATGTAGTGGGCATCTGCACTGAGGAGATTATTGGCTGTCCTCGCCTTAATTATATACATGTGGAATCTGTTCTTTTCGACACGTCCGAAAGAACAGACACCACATATATATGAAGATATGAATTATATTCATACTCCATAACAATGTAACAACATAACCCGTATATGAAATTGTCAGTGGTGTTTGTCATCAAAAATTTATACTGATAATAAGCAACTGTTTGAAAAAGAGCAGAATAAAAATTTTAGGTGAAAGAAATGGCGCTCTTTATAGTTACGTTCTCGTCAGATAAATTACGTTCGTTTTTAAGCGAGATAAAACTTGTAGTAAGTCGATTAATATATATCGATACAATGATACTGTGTATCGTGTTTGTTGAGACGAATGTAAACCTCCATTCATTGTGTTATAGAGAGTGTTTTAGAACGACGTTTTGAAAGTTTGGGGACAGATACCGTACATGAAAACAAAAAAAAGGTCCAATAAACGTGGGCTCTAAAATGCACATTTTAAAAGTTATGAGCACTTGGTCACCCTCGATACTGTGAACCACAGCCCTTCTACTGCAAGCACTTTGCTTTCCACATTTTGGGAGGAGGTAGTATCGACCAAAACAAAACAAAAAAATATGTTCACCAAACATAGGCTCTAAAATGGATATTTTAAAGTTACATGCACTTCTTCATCTTTTCGCTACAGTGAAACACATACCTTCTGATGAGCTAGTGCTCACAGCTCTCAAGGTATACATTTTGGAGCCCATGTTTACTGGACACTTGAAACGTCCCCTTAGAAAATTATGTATTACTGTGCTGGTAAACCTCTTACGTTATTTAATTTTCAAACAGCTGAGCAGAACTGAACGTACTCAGACATTTCTCTCATTACTTATTTCGATCAGCAGTAAACTGACACACAATATTTTTAGCGCAACGCAGTCTAACTTTAATAATCTCCACAAAAGAATGGCCCTGACTAACAATAACCTATACCTTTCATGAATCACTCTCCTCACAAAAATCTTCATTACTCGAACTACTGCAATACAGCGAGTGCCAATACTGCCAGCTAAAGAAAAGATTCTAACTACTGAAGGCACTAACTTCGGATAGGCATAGTTAGGAAATGAAAGATTTAGATAGGGAACAAACAATGTATTTACCTGAATAATGTTGAAAAGCCATCGTATATATATATATATATATATCAATTAATGATAGCCATCTCCACAAACTTCCTTTATCTGGCGGACACCTCTCAAAACTCTGGCATCTCTCTCCCCACATCCACCACTGCTGGCGGCTCATCTACAACAGCCCAACGCTACGCGCCGTTCACGTCCAACTGCCCAACACTAGACAAGCGAATATTCCAACAATGGGTCCAACCAGCCACAGACTGCACACAGCACAGTCAGTGATTTTCATACACACCGCTACGTGGCTTTACCGACATAAAAACCTTAACAGCCTACTTACACATTTTCTCTTGAATGAGATTTTCACTCTGCAGCGGAGTGTGCGCTGATATGAAACTTCCTGGCAGATTAAAACTGTGTGCCCGACCGAGACTCGAACTCGGGACCTTTGCCTTCGCGAGCAAGTGCTCTACCAACTGAGCTAGCGAAGCACGACTCACGGCCGCTACTCACAGCTTTACTTCTGCCAGTACCTCGTCTCCTACCTTCCAAACTTTACAGAAGCTCTCCTGCGAACCTTGCAGAACTAGCACTCCTGAAAGAAAGGATATTGCGGAGACATGGCTTAGCCACAGCCTGGGGGATGTTTCCGGAATGAGATTTTCACTCTGCAGCGGAGTGTGCGCTGATATGAAACTTCCTGGCAGATTAAAACTGTGTGCCCGACCGAGACTCGAACTCGGGACCTTTGCCTGCAAGGTTCGCAGGAGAGCTTCTGTAAAGTTTGGAAGGTAGGAGACGAGGTACTGGCGGAAATAAAGCTGTGAGTACCCGGCGTGAGTCGTGCTTCGGTAGCTCAGTTGGTAGAGCACTTGCCCGCGAAAGGCGAAGATCCCGAGTTCGAGTCTCGGTCGGGCACACAGTTTTAATCTGCCGGGAAGTTTCACATTTTCTCTTTTTTTTGTATAAGGAACCTGTTCCTAAATTTTTAAAACGTCATTTTGAAACACCTTGTAATTGTATCTGGGTGACTGGTAGCAGCACCATAACAGAAGTGTCTGCAGTGAACAAGAAGCCGACACCTGTCCCTGCTGACACTGTGACTGCGTGCAGAAAACAGTTGAGAATTTCTGGACAGACAGTAACGCGGCTGAGGAGGAGAGACCACGGCCTGCGATCCACCGATTTCGAGGCTTTCCAGCGTACTAGTGGCGAGCACTGCAAGCTAATTAGGACGAAAATTTCTTATTCGAAAAAATGTGAACAGAAAGCATGAGGCAGGGTCCGTTGGGACTAAGGTGAAAATGTTAGCATGATCTATAACACAGAAATTTTAGTTGCACTTATCATGCCCAGGACATAATAGTTTCTGAGTATTACTGATTTCACGTCATTTTGGATATACACTGCTGCTATTAAAAATGACACACAATGAGGGGAAAAAAGTAAATTTTACTAGTTGTGTATATACAGGGTGTTTCAAAACGACGCTTTAAAAATTTGGGGATAGGTTAATTACGCAAAAACAAGAAAAAAATATTCAGTAAACATGGGCTCCAAGGTGCATAAATGCGGAACTTAAAAACTATTGTCACTTGTTAGTCCTCTATATTGTGAAGCACATTTCTTCCACTCCAAGCTCTTTGCTTTCCGTATTTTGGTAGGAGGTAGTTGGACCAAAAAAACAAAAAAGTCCAGCAAAACATGGGCTCTAAACAGCGTACCTTAAGAGCTATGAGCACTCCTTCGGTAGAAATGTGTTTCACTCTAGCGAAGATGAACAAGTGCTCAGAGCTCTTAAGGTATGCACTAAGAGTCCAGAGTGGCAGGTCATTTCTTTCTTGTTTTGGTGTAGGAAACTTGTCTACCAACTTTTAAAATGTCGTTCCAAAACTCCCTGTAAAGCTATGGTAGCCAACCTCTTCTACCTACTGCCCACTTTTGTATCTCTGTTATTGGTAAAATTTTCTAACAGCCTACCGTTTTTAGAGTAATGGTGATTTGTAGAGTTGAGATAGAATATAACTTTGTTTATAAAGCAGAGATACAGCAAGTTACAGCATTTAATAATAGTTTCTTACCGAGCACTTTAAGTCAAAATTTCATGAAAATCTAATGAAGATTTTTTTAAAAATCCCTACCGCCTGCAGACAACAACGAAACCTGGAACGCGCACTGGTGAACTTTAGGGACCACGTTGGCTACCACTGCTTAGACTACAGTAAGGACAACACACAACTTAATTTATAGGTCAGCCGCGGGGTATAAGTTGCAGGGTGCGAAATGTAACACACTGGGCTGCCACCTATAGCAGCAACAATGTCTCCCTCTCGCATGGCCATCGATTCTAACTGATGACAGATACGGGTACGTCATTCAGTGCTGTTTCAACCCTATTCCAGGCATAATCGATCTTTACTGGTTGACGGATGGTGGAGTAGTAGTCTTCCAGTAATTCAAGAACTGATGTTTCCAGTAGGTGAGAGGGTTGAAGGACGTAGATGGTCATGGAGACGCACGACACCTTTTTTACGAAGGCAACTAAGGACAACACGGATAACAGGCGATTTTGCGTTACCTTGTTGGAAGTCATCGTCACGAAGCCCCCAAACATATGGCACAGTTACTGGCCTTAAGGGGAGGCGGAAGGCAAGAGGGCTTCAAACATTCGATTTTTAGATTTTAGCATATTTGAAATTCCTGGTCTTTCCTGCGTGAAACAGTTTTTGTTTTATATAAATACGACAATTTTTTCTTGAGTTATGATGGTTTTCCTGACGCTCTGTGCAATCTGGCATTTAAATGCCATGCGCTCCTTTTTGCGCCATGCACAGCATTTAATTAAATGAAATGAAATTAAACCCATATGTAGAGACCTTTGTAAAGATACCTTTTTGAACAAATGTCTTCATGGGAAACCCAAAATTTAAACGAATGTGTGAATTCTGTCATTTGGAACCGGTACCGAAAACTGTATTTGTTCAGCTTACAACCCTCAAATTTGGTATTTATTTTATGCTTCAGTGATGGTGTAATTAGAAAACTGAATGTTTTGGAATTATTGGGCATAAAATCTAGTGGAAATAAAGCAAAATCCTTGGTGCAAATAGATAAAGAGACAACCGGAAAGCAGAGGTTGCTAATTTAAAATGCACAAAAGAAGCTAGACAGAAAAGAAGAGGGACCAAGAAAAGAAAAGAAGATCAGTATGATTCAGATGATGCTGAGTATGGTGCAGGAAAATATTAGTGGTAAGTAATTCTCATCAATAACTATATTAGAATTGCAATATTAAACTTTAAATGGATTTTTCTCAAAACTACATTTTTTTACTTCCAGTTACCATTATTTGATAAACTAATGGGTTTAGAAATTTGATCAATTTGTATTGCAGATGGTAATAAGTTATAACAAGTAAATTGAGAACCACCAAACAATCAGAAATTGTTTTATAATAATTAATGGACAAAAAGTTAAATTTTACTAGTGAAAGAATAATTTTTTTTCTTCAAAACCATAAGAGGTATTATGTTCATTTTACTTGTAAATTGAGGCGTATATGTTACATAGATGTAGCAAAAATTTCATTGTTTTATCACTTATAGTTCTTATATTCAAAGTGTAAAATAACAATGGCAGAATAGGGATAAAAATTGCCTTCCGACTCCCCTTAAGAGGTCATAAATGAAACAGCTGATATCCAGATTACATGTGCGAACTAGAGGCGATTGTGTTGTGTACTCAGAGGTACCCCATACCATCACCCCACGTGTTATTCCTGTATGGCGACGACGAATGATGGAGTCTGGCAACGTTCGTTCTCCTCGCAGCGGCCAAACACAGATATGTCTATCGTAATGCTGTACAGAGAATAAGATATCGTCTGTGTCGAGTACTGTTGCTGGGCAACACAGATGCCGCTTCGAGGAAAGTCGCAACAGCGGTCGTCGAGCTGTTGGTCTGTGGTGCTCCACACGTCGTCGCACTGTTCTTGTAGTTTCCTGTCTTGCTGCAGATAAGCCCACTTCACTGACTCAAAGTGCGTAACGTGGTTGTACGAACCGACACGACCGAGCTACTATATCTACCCTCTCGCGCTCTACACGCCTAAACCAGTTGAGATCTTGCGTGGCGGTGAGTATGATCCTTCTGACCCATTCAACCCGTTTTCACATAACAATCGTGGGATTCCGAGCAACGCTAACAGCAATATCGCGGATCCATTAAGAGCATTCTCGATAGATCACGAACCCGGCGCTGCTGAATTTCGACTCGTTCTGACACACGTTTCTCCTCCTTACACGAGGCACAACACGATCTTCTCACAATTATTTGTGACATCTGAATGAGAAACTGACTGGGTTATCTTTCGTTATATGAAAATTGTAGATGGTGTTACTCCGGCCATCCTTGTGCAGTTGCTCTGAAATGTTAATCATTTGAAGAACCAAGGATGTAGCACACTTTATATCAGTTTGTTGTTTCTTGTACGTCGTCTTCACGGCGTTAGAACTGCAATGGCCAGCATTGTGCATGATGAATAAAGCCTTGCTAAGTGGTGCGGTAGCTGATTGGAAGAAGGTCTGCCTTTACATCAACATCAGTTTTAATTCGTTCTATAGAAAAGGTAGATAACCAGTGATGTGAAATATTGTGATTTCTAATTTTAGCAAAACATCACAAACAAGTAATAATTCTGTGCAGTGTAAACCAATCAACGCGTTGTTACCAACAAGCGCAATGCTGTACACCACAGTTCTAACACCATGAAGACGACGTGCAACAAACGTCAGACTGATATAATGTGTGCTTCATCTTTGGATACTGAAACAGTGTTGCATAAGAGTTCCACATTTAAGCCAGCAGTGCTGTAATCTGCTTATGTCAGAAGCACGTAAAAGGCAAAAACGTGTTTGAGAATAGGATGATAGTTGGACCATGACAGAAAAAAATGTCTATTACGGTACTCAAATCCGTTTAATAGCGTCGAGGCAACGTTAAAAGACGGACTGCATTGGTATATAATATGCTGGTAAGATGATGAAGTCTCGTTCTTCTGTTGTCCATAGCTTGTGACAATGCCTGCAGCCCGAACCGAAAATGAAGGCTGTGCAAGAGCTGTGAGGCGACTAGGTGTTTAATACTCGTTGCTGTGCAGTCGAAGAAACAATGGAGGGCGACGCACCCAAACTAGGGTGTACCACTCCTGTAGCCACTGGAAATTTGATATCATGGAGTATTGTGCGCAGGAACCATCATGCAGATCGTGTGTATATGAGGCATCGAGCTACTTTCGCGTCGAATATCGCTTGTCACGGGAGGGAGTCACAAGCTGCGACATCATCGCGAATTGAACAGTGATCCGAGTATAGTATAAATTCTCTTTACTTCACCTCTATGGTCACAAATTTTTTTCATCAGACTACCGGTTTCGGCCTATAATGACCATCTTCAGATCTGTTTTGTAAAAACTTGTCCTAATCTGAAGATGGTCATTATTGACCGAAACCGTTAGTCTGTTGACAAATAATTTGAGACAATAGACGTGAAGTACAGGAAATTTACAGAAGAGAGTGTTAGCAGTTAGCTCACTCACACATACAGAATGCTGTAGATCATGGGTCATAGTTCTCGTCGGGTCTGAGTCACAATTTAGACAGCAAAGAAACTGCGGAGGCTTTCCGCGCTGGTGAAGAACAGGAACACGTTATTACCGACCAAAAATCTGTGAATTGATTGCCATTAGATGTGGCGGTGACTCGGGACAAGGTGCAGACTGTTACAAAACGGCAATTTTGTTTTGATGGACATTTTGAACGCTGGTGTGGGTCTCGATCCAGGGTATCTGCCACTGTAACTTGTTACAAACGTTCACGACAGACTACATCCTGCTGAAGACTAAAAATGTATCTCTGTAACACCTCTGAGGCTGTGGTTAAATCGAACTCTTTGCTGGATCCTTTCTCTGAAGAAGTGTATTCGATGGTACCGTAGGAGATTCTGTTTGGAGTTTGGAGGATTTGGAGCAGAACTGGTACCCAGCTGATGCTTTGAGTTTGTCCTTACTGCTTGTTTGGATAGCAAAATGGGAGGTCCAACAGCCAGGAGGGATGGTATTGGGTTCCGATTCCCAATTCGCATACTGTGCTGTAGGGTAAAACTATTTCATTTTAGACCTTGCGAGATTCCAGTTCATCCCTCGTCACGACGCTACTAGTCGGTTGGGTGGCCGACTCGCCAGTTTTTCCCTCTCAGCGAGGATAGACATTAAATTGCACATTATGGAACATACTTTTTAATTACCACAAAACTTGTAAAGACACTTTATAGTGCAATAAAATCAATTTTCTTTGTGAACCATGAAAATGATACTAACACTTTTCTTGGCAATCAACCTGCGCCCCTTACGGTACAGTAGCTCGAATAATCATACACCGTATACGAAACTGAGATAAGAAATGATGTTAAGAAACAGGCTTCATTGCATGGTGCTACATTTAAGAAGTATTAAGGCATCCCACACGTCGCACATCCTATTTAGCAGTTACTATAACTGGCATATACACACACACTCACTGGTCATCCCGGACTCGAGAGTCCATTACCGCAGCAACGTATTTTCGCCATCTGTCCCTGTCTTGGGCTATTTCCTTCCTTTCACCTTCAGTACCTAGGTTCCTCAAATCAGCCTTCACATTGTCCTCCCATCTACGCCTCGGTCTCCCCACAGGAGGTTTTCCCTCTAAGTGCCCTACCAGTACTCTGCGCGCTGCCCTGCCCTCATCCATTCGAGCTACGTGGCCCGCCCATCGCAGCCTACGTGATTTAATAATACTGATTATGTCAGGACTTGAATGTAGTTCGTGAATGCATATGGAAATCAATACCTCGTCAGTCAGTCTTTCCAACAAAAGTGGTCTCTAACTTGTCCACGTCTTATACTGTATGATTTTTGGTTAGCTGGGACAGGTGTAATTGGTCTGCACAGTGTAAGCACTGAACAACTAAAGCACTGGCGGGTATAACAATCTTAATCTCTAATGCTTCGCAGAGCAATATGCATCCAACCATGGCCCGTCTCATCTCATTTTGCCGTCACAGTTTACACACGAAACTGCAGCTCTGTTGTTAGCTGCACTCTGCCACTATAAAAACTGCAGTGGTGCTTGTTTAGTAAGCAATGTCAGTAATCTGATAATGAATTATTTCATAACTGAAAAAGAGAAGACTTTAATGCCCATCTCCGTATTTGTGTAAATAACCCAAATTGTTATTGGCAACATATTTTTCGAATTAAAGATTTGTCAATGTTTCCTTTAATTTTGGATAACCCTTTACTTCTGCGGAAATGACACAGTTTGTGGTTTCCTGTATAACAGCATAAGTACAAAAGAAGTATACTATTATTTTGAGAATGCTGTTCAGTATTTAACAATTCTGTCAATTTTTGAACAACAAAAAGTTACTAGTTTTCTGTGTAGGTTGCCTGTCTAAAGTGAATTATAACCCTTCGTTTCTTGTAGCTTTACCTTCTTACCAAACTAGATGATGTATTTTACACCTTCTTTCAGCTGAAAGACTTGTATTTAAGGTAATTCCATTTTTTATCCTGATATGTATCTGTAACAACCATTATAGCCTGTCTTTAACTTTCGTGAATCGTGTAGCACAAGATTCCTGTGACTTTCTAAGCGTTCACCTTTCCGGGTTCCTGATCTTTTTAATACCAACATTATGCTTTTAATTATTTTTGATGTTGGCTTCTTTATGGATACCTTTGTAAACACTTAAATCTTTGTATCAGTCGCGTATTTTATCCATTTAGCTTTTTTCTTATTTTTCTCTAAAATTAATATCTACGAAAAACTGAATAAAGAACTCTGAGAAGAAAATGGCTACATTGAGCTTAAACAAATCGCTTGATCACAGGACACTGAATTTATGTTTGAGAGAAGCGAGGCTCAACCTCCGGCCGGGGAAATTGCTTCAGGTTTTTCTAGGTTTACATGTATCTCAAGAAAGTGAACGCAAAATTGTTCCCTTCGAAAAATGTCGTGGCCAAATCCTTCACAATGTTGCGTGTTTAGCCAACTTTGTTAAAATTCTTTTTTTAGTTATACAGGGTGTCTAAAATATTTTGGGTAAAACTGAAGCAGGTGATAGTGCGTCCTCAATCGATTACACTGAGATAGAGAACCAATGGTCAAAAATGCATATTTATTAAGTTATGGACATATACAGAGTATACCGCATAACAACGACGCATCTTGTGCATGCATTTCTGCCGCATTCTCTCAAAGATTAAAAAAAAATGTTCAAATGTGTATGAATTCCTGAGACCAAACAGCTGAGGTCATCGGTCCCTAGACTTACACACTATTTAAGCTTAAACTAACTTATGCTAAGAACAACACACACACCCATGACCGAGGGAGGATTCGAACCTACGACGGGAGGGCCCGCGCAATCAGTGACATGGCGCCCTAAACCGCGCGGCCACTCCTCGCGCCGGCAGAGGTGGCCGAGCGGTTCTAGGCGCCACAGTCTGGAACCGCGCGACCTCTACGGTCGCAGGTTCGAATCCTGCCTCGGGCATGGGTGTGTGTGATGTCCTTAGGTTAGTTAGGTTTAAGTAGTTCTAAGTTCTAGGGGACTGATGACCTCAGATGTTAAGTCCCATAGTGCTCAGAGCCATTTGAACCATTTTAGCCACTCCTCGTGGTGCAAAGATTCCAATTAACTGTTGTACACTGGAACAGACGCCGGAAAGATGTAGATGTGCGTTATTTCCGTGCGCTATACCCGACTGGAATAATAGAGAATTGAGAAGGTGGTTCGATGAACCCTCTGCAAGGCACTTAAATGTGGTTTGCGGAGTATCCATGCAGATGTAGATGTCGATAAACAGCGTACACCCCTGACCACCAAACAGACATACTATACACAACTTAGCTCATAGATTGTGTGTCATGTGACAATCGCATGCATCGCATCAGCGCATTAATCTGTGTCACACGCACACCATTATGCCTTGAGTCAGTTGTCCATTCCATTAGACAACTTGTGATATGTCCATGGTGAGGTGACTTACTGCGTACACTGCATGACGTGTGGTCAAAGATGGAACGTTACTCGTCACAAGAGCTCGCAGACGTGCAGCAGGAGGCAATGCTGTAAACACCACATAAGTACAGAGAACCCTTTCCCAACAGGCATCATCCTAATTGGAGAAGAAGTTTACCTCCGTGGATACCAACTTACGAGAGACGGAGTCGTTCACGGATATAGAGCCACCCAAGGTTACCACCAAAGACACGCCCGAACACCAGATTTTCAGGAGATGGTGTTGGCTGGTGTAGCCGATCACCCAGCTATACAACTTGCCCGAGAAACACACACTCCGAAGGATACATTGGGGAGAATACTAGTGGAACAGGTATTACACCCTATCACAAAGAACGTATGCAAGCACTGTGACCAACGTATTTTGAGCCCCGCATTCACGTCTCTCAAAAGATTATCTACTGCAGTGCTGTAGCACCGAACTTCGTACAGTTTTTATTGTTCGCAGATGGGACCTCATTCACTTGTGATGGTGTTTTCAACAGCTGAAACAGACATGTTTGGAGTGAGGATAACCCCCACACCATACACATCGGTGGCCAGCAGCAACGATATTCTGTAAACATATGGGGGGGCATTGGCTGCCTCCCCGACTGACTGGTCCGCGTTTATCTGGTGTTCCTGCCAGACACGTCGCCACAGTTCGTGGAAGCTGTATCCGTTGTCGCCCGTGCACCAGCCTACTTCGATGCTAAGGTCCGCCAGCACTTCAACAACGTGTACCCTTCTAGACGGATTGGAGGGAGAGGTGCTTTCCCATGACCAGCAAGATTGCCGGATCTCACATCTCTGCTATTTATCCTCTATGTAAAGACGTTGGTGTATGAAATCCCCACTGCCTTTCTCCTGGTACAACCGACACCAGCGATGATAGTGAGAGTGCGGCCGTTGCCATGCATGCATTGAGGCTGGCGGTTGTCACATTGAACAATTACTATTAGCTACGTTGTTGTTATGCGGTGTGCGCTTTGTATGCCCACAACACAATAAATGCGCACTTTCGACGATTGATTCCTTATCTCAGTATAATTGGTTGGGCGCCAATTATTACCTCAATTTGACCCAAACAGTTTCATGTACTCTCTATTTCTGCACAATATCTGGAGGTTCTGAAGGGATTTATCTTTTCTTCTTATTTAGAGGTAACGAAAACAGTTAGTCATAGTGTTAACTGCGTGGCATTTGCATATTCAAATATGAGTTCTTTACTGTGACAGAGGTAGATGGATATCAGAGATGTTGAGTGAAGTGGGGCATAATTATCTAAGCGTCACATGAAGACTGCTCGGAGTGGCTCTCATTAGATCGTCCCCAGAATTATTAAACCGAGCAGGTTGACGGTTTAATGTCTTTGAGATGAACCAAGGCTCGTTGTGATCAGGAAGCACAGTAATGAAGTACTGCTGAGCGATTATGTTTCTTTGCGTCTCAGTTTTGTTATCAGCACTGTCTATCCAAGTCACCCTTCCTGTACTCCGCTCGTTCATCGGCACGGATCGTGGCCATGCAGAGGGCAGCATAGATCCTATAGATCTTGCCTAATGCATTACCATTCATACTGATTGGGAAGTCTTTGCGAATGATGGGACATAACAATATGGAATGTATGTAGAGGATTAACTTAATATAAGCAAATTCCACTTTCCTGACGTGGGAACAATCGTGACAAACAGATAATAGTACAAGCAAAATGCTGATGTACTCGGGACGAGAAGGTTATAAAAAAGAAAAAAAGGGAGATTTGGTACAAGCGAGGATAGAGAGAATAAAACAGTGAAATATAGTTCGTGGTATTGCAGTAATCAGTGGAATCAAGCCTTCGACATTGTACGCAACAGCTGTGAGCCTTGCTTCATGGATGGTGAAAGCAACTAACCTCTTCCATGCAGATATTTCCAGCAGCAAGAAACAGTGCTCTTAAAGTGCATGGTGAAATGCCTCCAACGACTCCGTAGGATAATAATTGACATGACCCAGGATTTTTTAGATACCGACGTTTAATTATGAATATATAAATTTGTACATGATGGTTATGAGCGTAAAAGATGACCCATTGGGAATCTAGCCGTGGTAAGCCTTGCCATACGCTAGCGCGGGGGCAGCGTAAGCAGCCCTAGCGATGGGGGCGGCGGCGATGGCGGGGGCGGCGGCGACGACCGGTGCGGGGTGGGCACCGCTCTCCCTGTGCACGACGGCGTTGAAGCCGTTGACGGGGTCAGCTGTGTACTCGACGGTGCGGATGGAACCGTCTGGTTCGGCCAGGCTGTAGCTGCCCTGGACGACGTCACCGCTGCGCGTCTCGTGCTGGTTCTTGGAGTCGCCGGTGAGCGCGTCCTGCACGCTGTAGCCGTAGCTGTACTGCGGGTTGGGGTCGAACTCGGCGGCGACAGCGGCAGGGGCGGCAACGGCCACAGGGGCGGCTCTGACGGCGGGGGCAGCGGCGTACCTAGCGATGGGGGCGGCGGCGTATCTGGCGATGGGGGCGGCGGCGATGGCAGGGGCGTACGCCCTGGCTATGGGGGCGGCAGCAATTGCTGGGGCGTAGGCTCTGGCAATGGGAGTGGCGGCGATGGCGGGGGCGGCATAGGCGCGGGCGGCCAGGGGAGCTCCAGGTGCGTAGACGGCGGGTGCGCCCAGGTAGCCGGCTCTGGCGACTGCCACCAGGGCGGCCAACACTACAAGCTGAAAGGAAATGCGTTATCGGTTTGCTGCCTTTTATACATTACCATCCATCCAGTGACAAACGTCTTATTTCACAATATTAATTACTGTTGTATTTAAATGGAGCTGTTTTCCTCTCTTACTTTTCCAGCGGAGCAATTATTTAACGCAGGTAAAATCAATGTAATGTGACATTTACTTGTTTCTGTTGATTTTAGTACAAAAATGGTTCAAATGGCTCTGAGCACTATGCGACTTAACTTCTGAGGTCATCAGTCGCCTAGAACTTAGAACTAATTAAACCTAACTAACCTAAGGACATCACACACATCCATGTCCGAGGCAGGATTCGAACCTCCGACCGTAGCGGTCGCTCGGTTCCAGACTGTAGCGCCTAGAACCGCACGGCCACTCCGGCCGGCGACTTTAGTATAAGCAATGCTTTTGTGGTGGTGGCAAGTTCCTATGAGACCAAACTGTTGACGTTATCGGTTCCTAGGCTTACACACTACTTACTACTTACTAATTTACGCTAAGGACAACACACACCGGAGGGAGGACTCGAACCTCCAACAAGGGAAGCCGCGCGGCCAATGGCAAGGTGCCTCAGATCGCGGGGCTACCATACACGACTGCCCACTTTGCTGGCACGAGAATGGTAGAGGAAAATTACAGACGTGGACTTGACGAGCTGATTAGAAAATAAAAAACTGCACCTTGGTCAAGCAAGATATTTAATAGTTAATTACGACCTCGAGTGCTACAAACTGATCTATACCATCCTACACCCAAAAGTTTCCAAAGGCACTGACAGCTTCTGTAACACCACTGTCTAGGCTCTTTTATCTGCCACTTAAATTTGCATTAGAGTCAGATTATGAACCAAAGCGTATCTGATACAAGACACGAGTTTGTATGAGATTACCATAGTTAAAAATCTGTTGGAAACGTGGTAGCATACGAAAGCTACGGTGTAGTACTTCACAGATAAGTTAATAGAGGCTTCGTAAGATAAGCTGGAATGAAGTCACGACTTGTTACAATGTACTGCAAGATTTGGAAGAGCTGTGTGTGATAGGAGATGCAAAGGTACGTAACACTTTCAAACGCGATAATGTAGTGTTGAAAAGTATGAAAGTGTACCTTTCTAATTGACGCGCAGTGAAGTTATGAAATTATGCATCTTTGTATGAGTGGATTACTTGTAAAACGGTCTACCTCGGAAATATCGTCAGATGATCGAATAAGGCACCATACTGTTGTGTGGCGCCGGCCGGTGTGGCCGAGCGGTTCTAGGCGCTTCAGTCTGGAACCGCGCGACCGCTACGGTCGCAGGTTCGAATCCTGCCTCGGGCATGCATGTATGTGATGTCCTTAGGTTAGTTGGGTTTAAGTAGTTCTAAGTTCTAGGGGACTGATGACCTCAGATGTTAAGTCCCATAGTGCTCAGAGCCATTTTTTTTTTTGTTGTGTGGCAAAACATTTGTTTATTACGTGGACCAGTTGCATGTGTTCGCAGGAAGCACTCATCATATGACAGTTTCTACAAATATCGCAGAATTTATTTAATACGATCTCCCTGTACACTACAGAGTGCTACACATTCGACGAATATTACGGTCGTTCGATGCATTTCGTTACGAATATGTACTGAGGTAAGAAAGCCAGCCAACGTTTACCACCTACGGAAATTTCAAATATGTAACAAACACATGTGTCCATGACATGGAGCTACTATAGCTGATCTGTGTTTGTGTGTGTGTGTGTGTATGTGAGAGAGAGGTTGTCTCACCTTGCAAGCCATGCTGGTGTACTTGTGGCAGACGGGGAGCTGCGCTTTGTGGCCAGACGACTGCTGGTGGTCGCTTATATAGCGCAGCGCCACCCTGCGGCGACCAGCCAGTCCTGCCGGCTCCAGCCCGGTCTGTCTCACTTTTCCTGCTATCGACGCAAAACCCGACCCTGCCCTGCTGCTGCTAGTTAACTCCTACGGTCTCACAAGTGACAACACAAAATTTTGCGAACAGCGGTTCCTCACCTCTATTAACTGACATAGCTTTTCTATAGATCCACGTCTTCCGCTAGCATTTTAGCACTGGTGTAATCCATGTCTGTACATGAACAAATCTACTACAATCTGGTCGCCTGTAATTCCAAACAATGCCTATAAACGTCATGTGTAATTCCAAACAATGCCTATAAACGTCATGATGGAACTGAAGCAATGAACTGACTTTTCTTTTGGTTGTTATATGGATGTTTAATAAATAATGCACTTCTACAATTCCATCTTTGTTTTTACGAAATTACTCAAATGCAGAAGACAAGCACGAAAAAGACAACGGATGAAGTTACATCCGCACTAGAAGTCTTTTATTCGGTTCATACTGAATCATACTGTATATTATACAAAGCTGGTACCTGTAGAAGGCAGTTTGTTTCGAGTGAAATATCATACTTATTGTTTCATGTCATCGAAGCAAGAAGCAGCAATCAACGTGCAGTTTTAACACTTTGCCGTCCGCACGTCTCGTACAAATTTACTCGCTTGGCGCTGGCAGCGCTAATTCGGATTACTTCACTTGTCGCCGGTCGCTTGTCACCTTTCCGTTGATGACAAGCTTCAAACACATTCACTTTTGAGCGCTTTAATTCTTCCGGAAATCCTCTAATTTGCCGTATCGTTCCACAAACTCGAATTTTCTTTTCAAGTAACTTCTCTGCAAGTTCTACACTGTTATAATAATTACCTATGTAGAGATGATGCCACTTACCATAATAAGGTGTCAATAGTTCCATCACTGCTTTTGCTAAAGGTTGTGCAACCCCGGAATATATCTTGAATGAGGAAATGTGTCCCGTACTCGAATCACACAGCAGCCGAATGAGTATGCCATATTTCGTAATTTTCGACGGATTGTAAACTTTAAAATTTAACTCTCCACGCCACGGTATCATTCCTTCATCAATTGAGATGTTTGACTTAGATTAAACTTTTCTTTAAACTTTTTGGAAAAATAATCAGTTACGAATTGCACTTTGAAAAGCCGGTCGGCATTATCCGGTATATTGTTGTTCTCAGAAAAATGTAAAAATGACAATGTTTGTCAGAATCGATTGCGGGACATCATTTTGCGAAATATCGGTGTGTCTATCGACGGATTCGTTGACCAGTAACCATCGATCCTTGCTTTTTTTTTACAGTTCCCATAAGGATAGCACGCCCAAACCATTTTCTAACTTCGAGTCCCGTAAAAATTTGACATTTTTCTATCATATTTTCTTCTGTTGCAATTTTGACTGTAATACTTGTTGGTTTCTTTCTAATTTAGTCAAATAGATCGTTCCCAATATATAATTCTACGATATCCACGACTCTCTGTGTATCTTTGGGGAATGTCTGTGGACCCGGAGATCCTTCAAATTTATTATTGATCCTCAGTAAATCATAATCTGTCTTCTTCGTCTGATTCATCCGAATCAGTTGGCAACCGTAGCGTTCGCCGGATTCTTCTTCCGACGATTCTGCTTCACTTTCATTTTGATATCCAATATCTTCTTCGCAATCGGCCAGGTCGTCCAGAACGTCAGACAAGACGTCCGCACATTCATCGTAAATAATCGTATCGTCTCTTTCGTCTGCCATGATGAAAGTGCGCAAGTATTTATAAAAACAAGAAACTTTTTGACGTGTGTAACTTATTGTTACCTAAACAAGACACAAACAGAATGAAAAAGATACTGAAGTGCTGTCACCAGCCACTGCGCGATACTATGTTCACGACACAACTGTGGTGTCGCCGGCCGTTGACCGCTATTTCGCGCACAACACCACTGTGATGTCGCCGGTCGTCAGTGTGTTAATGTATCTCCTATCCATTACGCACACATCACATAAAATATTTCATTGCCATTTTGGTTATATACTAGGTCTTAATAGTCAAAGGATGTACCGCAGTAGATGCACCGGTTTCCGTCTAAGCACCGTCGGGCGTAGTTGGCACTCGGATGGTTTACCGTCCAGGCTCAGATGCACTGTGCCCTGCTGCAAGGGGGGAGGGGGCGCACTCACAAGTCTAGCGATGCCCATTCCGGAGCTACGTGACCGAGTACTAGCGGCTCCAGATCATGAAAACTGAAGACAAAGCCGGGAGAACAGTGTGCTGACAGCACGCAAACCCCTCTGTAACCGCATCTGATGACGCCAGTCGGCAGAGATGACACGGCTGTCAGTCCTCTTATTAGATAAAATTAACAAAACACCGCATACACCAACATATAAAAGCTTACATCGGTTAAATATAGAAACAACTCAAATATATTTGTAAATGAGTCAGTTGAAGTAAGGTAAAGTGTACAAACTGGTCAAAAAAATAATGATCGTTTGGTTTTGAAGCTCAAGCAAAAGTCATGTTCACAGGCTAATTTATGGGAATTCTAGTCCGCCTACCACGCAAGCAACTACTGTCTATAAATGCCCAAATATTTTTCAGGGTCAGCCAGACTTATAAGTCATAGTAGTTAGTTGCAGATGAGAAGCTACCAATACACAGTAATGTAAAGAGGGCCCTACAGAACCCAGCAGAATAGAAATTAGGCAATAAAAACAGACATAACCTTTTTTAGCTCTGATTTCGTTAGGATAATTTGTGCTTGAGACATCTTTGCGTTTTATACACTACTGGCCATTAAAATTGCTACACCAAGAAGAAATGCAGATGAAAAACGGGTATTCATTGGACAAATACATTATATTAGAACCGACATGTGATTACGTTTTCACGCAATTTGGGTGCATAGATCCTGAGAAATCAGTACCCAGAACAACCACCTCTGGCCGTAATAACGGCCTTGATACGCCTGGGCATTGAGTATCCAGTAAGGCCCGTACAGGAGCTGCAACATGCGGTCTTGAATTATCCTGCTCAAATGTAGGGTTTCGCAGGGATCGAATGAAGGGTAGGGCCACAAGTCGTAACACATCTGAAATGTAGCGTCCAATGATCAAAGTGCCGTCAGTGTGAACAAGAGGTGTAACCAATGGCACCCCATACCATCACGCAGGGTGATACGCCAGTATGGCGATGAGGAATACACGCTTACAATATGCGTTCACCACGATGTAGCCAAACACGGATGCGACCATCATGATGCTGTAAACAGAACCAGGATTCATCCGAAAAAATGACGTTTTGCCATTCGTGCACCTAGGTTCATCGTTGAGTACACCATCGCAGGCGCTCCTGTCTCTGATGCAGCGTCAACGGTAACCGCAGCCATGGTCTCCGAGCTGATAGCCCATGCTGCTGCAAACGTCGTCGAACTGTTCGTGCAGATGGTTGTTGTCTTGCAAACGTCCCCATCTGTTCACTCAGGGATCGAGACGTGGTTGCACGATCCGTTACAGTAATGCGGATAAGATGCCTGTCATCTCGACTGCTAGTGATACGAGGCCGTTGGGATCCAGCACGGCGTTCCGTATTACCCTGCTGAACCCACCGATTCCATCTTCTCCTAACAGTCATTGGATCTCGACCAACACGAGCAGCAATGTCGCGATAAGATAAACCGCAATCGCGATAGGCTACAGTCCGACCTCTATCAAAGTCGGAAACGTGATGGTACGCATTTCTCCTTCTTACACGAGGGATAACAACAACATTTCACCAGGCACTGGCTGTCAACTGCTGTTTGTGTATGAGAAACCCGTTGGAAACTTTCCTCATGTCAGCACGTTGTAGGTGTCGCCACCGGCGCCAAACTTGTGTGAATGCTCTGAAAAACTAATCATTTGCATATCACAGCATCTTCTTCCTGTCGGTTAAATTTCACGTCTGTAGCACGTCATCTTTGTGGTGTAGCAATTTTAATGGCCAATAATGTAGGAGTGAATAAAAGTACCTACTGCTGAGGATACAAAGGTGGATAAACACCGACTTCAATTTCTATAATTTGCTAAAAAAAGTTGTGTTTGCATTACGTACCTGTGAATCTGAGTTATCTTACATTCGATGGGAGGAGGAAACGAAAGAATAATTCCTACAAATCTGAAAAAATAACTTTACTGTAAAATAAAAACCAAACTACACTGTCCAGTCTCATTAATGTAGACACCAGTCAAAAGAATGAATAACCATCTTTTACGTCGCGGATCGCTCCGAGACATGCAGGAAGAAAGTCAGTGAGGTTCTGGAAGATGTTGACAGGGATGTGGAGTCATGCCGACTCCAGTGTTGTGGCCAGCTGCGCCAGGCTTTACGGATGAGGATCCAAGGCGCAAAGAGCCCGATCGAGGTGGTCCGGCAGATTATCGACTGGGTATAAATCCGAGGAGGTTGGAGCCCATGATAGTACTGGTGCTCTTCGAAACCACGTACATACACTGCGAGCTGTGTGATATGTTGCACTAACCTCCTGGTAGATGCCATCCTGCTGAGAAAAAAACAAACTGCATGTAGGGGTGGACGAGATCCCCAATGGTAGATGCATTCTTGTGTTGATCCATTGTGCCGTCCAGAATGGCGAAATGACTCAGACCACAACTCTCCCTCCTCCCTTCTCGTCTGAAAAGGCTACTTGTCGCCTCTCAATGGACGTCTGATGCGCTATTCGCGTACTGTCGCTCGCAAATTCTAGTCTACGTCGTCGATAAACTGCAGTCAGAATGGTTACATAAACCAAGTGCCTGCTGCGGAGGCCAATACGCAGCAACTTCCCTGAACCATCCTTGAGGAAAAAGAAACTGGTTCATCTGGGCGGTCAGTTGGGCAACAGTTGCATGACTATTAGCCCGTACACATCTCCAAAACCGTCGCTGATTCCCGTCATTTATGTCCCTTGGTACACGACAGTTGCCTCGCCGCCGATTTTGGATAGTGCCATTTTGCCACGCACGGTGTACTTTAACCACGGCGGAACGCGAATAGTTTACAAACTTAGTTCTTTCGGAAATGCTTCCTCCCTTGTCCCGAAAGCAATGATCGGGTCCTTTTGGACGTCAGATAAATCGCTCCGTTTGCCGCCTTAATTCAACGACTGTACAATTTCCGTGTCACCCAGACGTCCTTTATGTACCCTTCACTGCTAGTGTTGTCACCGGCAATCTTTGAGTGGTTATTGCACGTTGACGCCTAACACAGGTGGCGGTCATATTAATGTGATTGGGCTCTGTATAGCCGTAATAAATGCAGTCTATTCTAAAGGGCACAATTTTGCACATCTGTGAAATATCGCGTTGCTCCATCCCATTCATTTAACAAAGTTGGATTCTACTTAGCACGGTGTCAACAAGACAGTAAAGTCATTCTGGTCAAGTCTTGCCTACTCTTCGACTGCTACTTCCTGAGGCTATACGGTGTTCCAGGACAGTTGCTGCGATGACGTATTGCGAGTTTCCAATGGTTCCAAGCATGGTCAATCAGGTTCATGTCAGCAGGCAACGTAGGCTGTTCAAGCCGGTTGATCCACAAGTCCTGGAGGGAGGCGTTCACGAGATGGGTGCGACGTGCTCGTCCATTACTGTCTTGACAAGCCTAGAAGTAGACCTAAGTTCTGGACAATAATTTGAAGGATCCTGTGCTGAAACTACACAGCCACAGAGATGAGAGACGTCGAACTTCAGCATGCGATATCGGTCCAAAACGTGATTGCTCCACCTCTCTGCTCCATCCGTGAGATATGTATTGGTTTCTGCCCACCTCGCAACTATTCTACGACGATGACAAGATATCACACAAATCCTACGATCGTCGCTGAAGAACACTAAACATCACTGAACCACATTCCGCCCCAGATTTCCCAACATCACCTTCTTCCCACACGATGGTACTCGGACGTTTCTAATGGTCGCCTAGAGCCCAAATTGATTATACTACTTGATCAAAATTATACGGACACCTATAGTCGACATTAATATGGGATGTGTCCATCCTCAGCCGTCATGACGACTTGAAATCTGCTGGGGACACTTTCAATGAAGTATTAAAATGTCTGTTGGGGATTTTCAACTCATTCTTCCTCAAGAACCGAAACCGGAGAAGGTAGTGGCACTGGATGCTGGGGTGTGGGGCGAAGTCACGCTATAACACATTCCAAGTGTGTTGCATTCGGTTCCGATCGGAACTGTGGGGAGATTAGTCGATTTGAGGGATATTATTGTCCACAGACAATTGCTCACAAATGCTGCTTTATGACAGGGTGTGATACGAACAGTCAACGTCTCCGAACTGTTTCTCTAACGAAAGCAGTACAAAATGCTGTAAATGTGTTATCATCCTTCAGCATTTAGAGTTTTATTAAGTAGAATAAAGGTACCACACCTTAAACCACAAGAAATACTCCCATGCCATAACACCATCTTCTCCGTACTCCACTGTTGGCACTACACATGGTGGCAGGCAACATCCTCCAGGACTTCGGAAAACGCAAACCCTTCCATCGGACTTCCACAGGATATAGTCCGATTAATCATTCGAAATCACTCTTTCCCAGTCATCCACTGGCTATTAGCGTCCACCAGTTACGCCACCTCAAGCGTCACTTAACACTGACTACAGAAGTTTTTGGTTTAAGAGGACCTGCTAGATTATTGCACCCAATTACTTTTAACTCCCTACACATAATTATTATCTTAGCAGCATTGCTGGTAGCGCTTTGGAACTCACGAATGATTCCCCTCGCTGATTCAATGCTATTTCAAACAACCATTCTCCGCAATACTCGACGGCGCGTGTCCGTCAGTATGTGAGTTCTGCCTGATCTTGGTTTAGCTATTGTTGTTTGTTTGAGTTCGTGTGTATCACAATCAAATCACCAACAGTCGAACTTGGTGGCTTTTGGTAGAGGGTTGAAATATTCTTGACAAATCTGTTATTCAGATAACGTCCAATGAATAGTCCATTTTCGAAGTCACTGAGCTCTTCTGGTCGACCAATTCTGCTGTAACTGTTTCTCTACTGACAACACAATATTCACCGTAACTCTTTATATTGGCGGGTCCGCCTCTGGTGACATCTAATGATGAAATTCCCATTACATAGAAGTTATGTATGTTTTACATCAGACGCTACATATGGTGACGGTTGAGTATTGTCTGGATCGACATACTCCTGTCACGCCCCCGGAAAAGGCGGCGCACAGTTATACTACTATCTCTTCGAGGTGCCTACGGACTATAATTTGAAGGTAATGGTCTTCAGACAGCATTCTTAATTGTTGCAATATACAGCGAAGCGTCAGAGTAACTGGTATAGGCATGCCTATTCAAATACAGAGTTATGTAAACAGTCAGAATACGGCGCTGCGGTCGGCAACGTCTATATAAGAAAACAAGTGTCAGCGCAGTTGTTGGGTCGGTTACTGCTGCTGCAGTGGCAGGTTATCAAGATTTAAGTGAGTTTGAACGTGGTGCTATAGTCGGCGCACGAGCGATGGGACACAGCAGTTCCGAGGCAGCTGTGAAGTGGTGATTTTCCCGTACGATCATATCACGAGTGCACCGTGAATATCAGGAATCCGATAAAACAACAAATCTCGTACATCGCTGCGACCGCAAAAAGATCCTGCAAGAACGGGACCAAGAACGACTGAAGAGAATCGTTCAACGTGACAGAAGTGCAACCCTTTCGCAAATTGTTACAGATTTCAATGCTGGGCCATCAACGGGTGTTAGCGTGCGAACCACTCAACGGAACATCATCGATATGGGCTTTTGGAGCCGAAGGCCCACTCGTGTACCCTTGATGACTGCACGGCACAAAGCTCCCGTCAGCACCGATGTTGCACAGAGGATTATTGGAAATATGTTGCATGGTCGGACGAGCCTCGTTTCAAATTGTATCGACTGGATGGACGTGTACGGGTATGGAGACAACCTCATGAATCCATGGATCCTGTGTTGTCAGCAGGGGACTGTTCAAGCTGGTGGAGACTCTCTAATGGATTGGGATGTGTGCATTTGGAGTGATATTGGACCCTCGATACGTCTAGATACCACTCTGACAGGTGACACGTACGTAAACATCCTATCTGATTCTTGGCCAATTCCAGCAGGAAACTGAGACACCCCATACATCCAGAATTGCTACTGAGTGGCTCCAGGAACACTCTTCTCAGTTTAAACTCTTTCGCTGGCCATGAAACTCCCCAGACATGAACATTATTGAGCGTATCTGGGATGCCTAGCAACGTGCTGTTCAGAAGAGGTCTCTAGCCAGGCTTACTCTAACGGATTTATAGACAGCCCTGGAGGTTTCATGGAGTCAATTCCCTTGAGTACTACTTCAGACATTAGTCGAGTCCATGACACGTCGTGTTCTAACTTCTGCGTGTTCGCGGGGCCCTACATGATATTAGGCAGGTGTGCCAGTTTCTTTGCCTCTTGAGTGTTTATTCAGTGTTTCACCTCTCATTATAACGACTGAGCGTTTTAAGGAGGGAAGATTAGGGTTTAACGTCTCGGCAACATAGTACATGGTCGACATGGAGAAGGATGTGCGAAGGAAATCGGCAATGTCCCTTTAAGGGAACCGTCCTGCTATTAGTATTAAGTGATTTTTGGGAAAACATGGAAAAGCTAATTTTCTGGGCCCTATATCGATTGAAACGACCGCCCTTCTGAAAGGAAACCCATTGCTCTAACGGCCAAAACTCTACGTCGCTCGGTGAATATGCGAATGACGTCGCTGCTAAGCACCCTAGTCTTCATCCCGTGGTGATACGCCTTTTCCCCTAAAGTAACAATATGGCAGAGGCTTAAAGCTTGAAGTGGCACTTCGAGACCTTTTGAGGGACTGAACAGCGTCGACAAGCCGCACAGTGTCGTTCACGACAGAAGACAAAGCGAGCTCTGCTGAACTGCTCTGAGAATGCAAGTTTACTTTTGGATTCATAACACTGGGACCTTACCTATTGATTTTTGTCTTCAAAAGTGTATTATATACATATCCAGGGCGTCCAATTTATCTTGATCACCCAAAATAAGTTTTTTCTGATGCGTTAAATGAACAATTGTTTCAACCAACGCTTATTAACATCATTGGGTAGTTATTGTTGAGAACATAAGTTTTGTATATCTTCGCAGATGTAGGAGATACGGGGAAGATGCTAAATTTTTTAAATGGAACCATATACATTTCACTCAAGTATACACTTACATTCTCCAAGAACTATTCAACATTGTATTACACAGTACTATTTTTGTCAGTAAAGCGTAGATGTGCAAAGGTTAAAGAGTATGCGGGCTATGAAGAAACCGTACTGTTTGCTGCCTTGATTGAACACGTTGCGTACCCAATGTAGTACTGTTGTAGAGGTGGGGTTTTGTTTATCATTTCCAACTCATATAAAGACAGGTACTCATCCCCCTTCCCCCCCTCCCCCCCCTCCCTCCTCCCCCCCTCCCGCTCCCCGCCCAACGCACATTTGTTGTTGCTTTAGCATACAGTACACTGCATACCAATTTATTCGTGCATCAGATTAGCTGCACGGCTGCAGTACACATTATGAATACAATTTTTGTTGTGTAAAGGTGTATGACGTACACTAATGACGATAAGGTGGAAATGCCACTGATCTACGGAGGAAGTACGTTGACAGGAAATATTTAAGTAACTTGCTTTTTTATGTTCAGTGCTGTTTGAGAACATTATAATTATTATGTTATTATGTCTACTGTACATACCTGTAATGTAATTTTCTGTTGGCGGAAGACATTAGCCGGCCGTAGTGGCCGAGCGGTTCTAGACGCTACAGTTTGGAACCGCGCGATCGCTACGGTCGCAGGTTCGAATCCTGCCTCGGGCATGGATGTGTGTGATGTCCTTAGGTTAGTTAGGTTTAAGTAGTTCTAAGTTCTAGGGGACTGATGACCTCAGAAGTTAAGTCCCATAGTGCTCAGAGCAATTTCAACCATTTTTTTGGGAGACATTCTGTTCAGGCACAACTACTTTACAGCAAACGATTCCCTGAAAATCCACAGTCTTTTCACTGAATGTTTGGCCGCCTCGTTTCTCGTTTGCGTGAAACGGGAACTTTAAATGCAAGACCTCGAAATCGCCGTAGAACACGAACAGACGAAGCTGCTGAGGTTGCAGTGCTCGCTGCCATAGCCGTGAACCCTAAAGTCAGCATAGTACAAATTCAACATGAAATTGCTGTCTCGAAAACAAGTGCACATTGCAATCTGAAACTTCACAAATTCAAGCTTACAATGTTCATTCACATCAAGAACTCCATGGAAATTACTTCATCAATAAGGTTCAATTTTGTCAGTAGGTTCAGCAACAACTTCTGACTAATCCTAATTTTTTTCTCGGATGCTCTTTTTACCGATGAGGCGTCATTCTTAAACAAAGGAACTGTCAATAGAAGAAATATGCGTTATTGGTCCATCAAAAATCTACGATGTCTCCGACAGGTGGAGCATCAACGTCCATGGAACGTCAAAGTTTGCTGCGGAATTATTGGAGATGCCACTATCGAAGTTTTCATCGTAAACAGCAACCAAAATGGCAGACAGGATATCCGATTTACAGGACACACTTTTCCTGTTCTCTTGGACGCCGTATCTCTGAATCAGAGGGCATGGTGGACGCCCTGCTTATAGCGCCTTACGAGCACTACGAACTCTGGACCGTAAATACCCTGGTACATGGATTGGAGGTGGCGGGCCAGTTAGGTGGCCTGCCCCATCTCCGGACATTACACCGCTGTTTTTTTTTCTTGTGGGGAGGGGAGGGAGGTCAGTCAAGAATGCTGTCCATCGAAGTGTTCCAACAATACCAGAGGACATGCAGCAATGCATTATTTATGCTTTTACAGCTATCATACTGAACTGTAGAATACCAAGATCCAGTTACTAAACATTGCAGTACTGTTGCCTTCAATGTGTATTGCTAATATGTAACCTGTTCAAACGCGCTCTGAAGAAGTTTAACGATTTAGTTAATAAAATGCACTCAATCAATATTTAAATTAGGCCCATCCTGCAGGAAACTTTATTAAAAACCATTTCAACAGTGAAATTCATGGAAAGAGTCTCAAACTCACTGGAGACCGACAAGCACACGGCTTAGTGGCAGACGGTTTAGCGCCACTCTTGTTCAACATCGTACTTAAAAAAATAATCAGAGAATGTGAAAAATGCGTCAGAGAGATACAAACTGGAAAAGAGAGAGGAAAAAATGTCACTGCGAAGTGCCTGTCCTTTGTAGATGACCTTACTATATTAACGAACAACAGAGATGGAGCCAAACTAAGGGCTGGATAAACTATACGAAATCTCGTGTAAAACCGGACTCCAAATTTCCAATGAAAAAATCTCAGTATGTGAACAGAAAATCAACCGGAAAGCGTCCAGTGAAAACAAAATGTGGAAAAATATCACTGGCCACTCACTTCAAGTACTTAGGGAAACCGGGACTGAACACAATCTTCAACGCAGAAAGAATGATCACTCAGTAAAAGGCGTAAAAACTGATATGGAATCAGCACAACAAAACAGCAACATCTCGTATTGCAAAACTACGACACTACGACATGGTTGTTTCACCAGAAGCTTCGCATGCGGTAGAAAACACAGTAATTAAAGGGATGACAAAAATTCGTAACATAGAGAAGCAAAAACGAGAAATTCTTTAAAAAATCATTGGCGTTGTCCTCCGAGATGGAACTTGGGTGAGACGACTTGAAAAGGAACTCTACAAACACCCATAAACGACATCACAAATAAAATTAGAGAAAGACACCTACATTTCTGCAGACACCTATATGGGATAGGTGAAAACACTGACAAAGAAAATTTTTAACATCGTAAATGCAAGCATATTAAAGACCATTTGGATGAAAGAAACTCAAAGAGACCAGCAATAGGAAATTTCAGAAGAAGAAAGCGAGGATAGTAAACAGTTCAGAAGTAAAATCAAAAACATGAAATTTGAACAAGTCTCAACGAGAAAAACAACAGCGAAAAAATAGACAGACGAAAGGAAAAAAATGACGCAGCGAATTAAAGAAGAGGTTTCGGGAAGAAAAGAAAAGAAGAAAAGGAAGGTCAGCTGTGCAAGCTCAAATTCACATGCTCTGTTAAAGGGGAATAATCGAGAATAATAATAATAATAATAATAATACATATATTTTTAAAAGAAGCAAAAAGTACGTAAGTCATGAGGGTGATGCCTTACCCAATTAGTAGTTCATATGACTACTAGTTAGCTTATATGAGAAGTAGAATATTGTGTTTCAGGGAGCCCATTATTTGTTCTCGGATGGCCGACGCAGATGCAATGGATGTGTTTGGTGTTAAATACGGCGATCCTCCTTACGGTAGTCAGACGTAGTCCACTGCTACCTTAAGGACAAGTATGGCGATGGAGACCAGCAACACAAATCTCGATGCTGCGCGATTCCACCAGATGGCCAAATGGAAACCCACAATGAGGCCCCTGTGAAACTCAGGAGCTGATAACGCTGCCTCACACTGTCGCGCTGCATTGCCGTGTCCTTTACAGTGGGCGTTCCACATCAGACCCTGGTCACTCCCCTCGTACACCCCACCAGGCCTGCTAACAACACTAAACACGAACAGCAGTAATGCACTGTAATCATTTACATAGCAGCCGATGGTATGCACATGTACGAAGCTGCATTGACTTCTGACTATGTGTTCTAGGTGCTTCACCTTTTTGGTCAGGCGGTGTATTTGTTTTTCATAATGTCTCTTTCAAAGCTTTTAATGGAAGAGTGGTGGACACTCCACCCTCCACCCTTATTGGGCGAGAGTGATGAAACAACAATAAAAAAAAATATGGAAACCGGCAGTTTATATTCGCACAAAGAAAGAGCATTGGGAAGATGAAAGTACCGCCTGTTTAATAATTGTTTCAGTGTTTCAACACCTGTCTTCAGACAATGACAATACAATTCAAACCGAGCGCTGTCAGGCGCTTCAGTCTGGAAGCGCGCGACAGTTACGGTCGCGGTTTGAATCCTGCCTCGGGCGTGGATGTTTGTGATGTCCTTGGGTTCAAAATGGCTCTGAGCACTATCGGACTTAACTTCTGAGGTCATCAGTCCCCTAGAACTTAGAACTACTTAAACCTAACTAACCTAAGGACATCACACACCTCCATGCCCGAGGCAGGATTCGAACCTGCGATCGTAGCGGTCACGCGGTTCCAAACTGAAGCGCTTAGAACCGCACGGCCGATGTCCTTGGGTTAGTTAGGTTTAAGTAGTTCTAGGGGACTGATGACCTCAGATGTTAAGTCCCATAGTGCTCAGAGCCATTTGAATACAGTTCAATAGTTTTTTTTCTCGAAGAACAAATCTTCACTCCTTGTTAAAATAACTGTGTTCTGCCAAGTATTGTGTGAGATCACTTCAAATAAGAAAAAAGATAACATCCACAGTTCATATGTCTGGGCGAATTTTCGAATTTGCTGCGAGGTTAAGCTACAAGGTCACGATGATTACCAAAAAATTGGACAGTAAGATTCTCATAATGAATTGTCTTTCTACTCTATGCGGAAAGTGTGCTGTGTTTAGTGTTAGTTATGTATGTCAAGCTAAATCTGTCCGCTAAGCCAACAGTCGAACCTCTCAATGTAACGCGTTACCGATCGCTGCATCCGATCACGCGTTGTAGACATTTAAGCTTGACACTTTTCAGCAACTACCCCAAGGCTACGCATAAGCCACATTCTCCACTTCGTCCTTTCTCTAGGATTTACTGGCTCTCAACACAGTGGAAGAACAGCTGAAGATTTTGAGAGTGGAGGAGCCTGTGACAAGTTGAAAGTTACGGTCTGTTCGTGAGGTGTGTTCGGATGGTGTAATTTGAAGATGTTAGCGTCTAAGGACAGGGCACTGTGTTCGAATCCTAGTCCAACACAAAATTTTAACTTGTCGCTAAAAATAAACTAAACATCAGGTTTACAAGTAGAAGAAGTAAAGAACTAATGTGACGAGTGTGAAATCCATAACTGTTTCCGTCAAAGGGCATGGAATGGTTGTCCTTGAGACTACTAAAGATCAACGGACTGCTGGACGTTCCTGTGAGTGGGGACTACTTTTCGTTGTTCCTAAATCCCTTAAATTAACGGTGCCAAATCCATCAATAGCCACGCCGATCGCGTGCCAATGCGGGACAAATACGCAAGAAAAAGATGGGAAACCAGGAAATGCAGGAACGCATTTCATAGGGGTACAACAGAGTTGAAAGGTTTCACCGAATGTTCGACAGCCGTAATTGTGAATAAAAATTACACAAATTCTAGTATCCCTAAATGAGATAGCTCTTCCGTATCAGAGTGCTAATAACCTCGTTGTGGAACGCCCTAAATCAAAGATCATCTCTTCTAAATCAAAGAAAGAACGCTGCACAAGAAAATGGCCATGCTGTTTAAACTATTGGGAATACTGACGCTCATTATATCCGTTATTCATGGCATACTTCTACGACCGTCTGTTAACTCGTAACTCTGCTGCGCACAAATTTGACAATAGGCAAACAATGATCGAGCTTGTGCAACGTTTTGTAGCGATGCGGCTAAACTGTCACCTCATTTGTAATTAAATATTTATGCATTACTTTTAGTGAATATGATCTCCTTTTCTCTCACACATTCTGCATCTTTTTTCTCATGGGTGGTAGACCATGATGATGCGGTTTCGCGAGGTTCCTCTCCTACAGACTGTTTTGAAGCGACGTTTATGAATACAAGCGCTCCGTTCTGACTGACGATTTCTCACGGATGCTGAATCAAAACAGCGTGTGACCTTTCTCTGGTGTTATTGAAGATATTTTCGTGATGTGTGCTTGGAGTTAACAAATGTGCTCCTGGAACTTTCACGTGTCGCCCAGTAACAGCAAAAAGACTGTTTTTGGTTCCCGTTACAATTAGAGTGTTATATAATATGCTCATTCGATATAGCGACCGCAGATTATTCGCAGGCGCTTTATTTTCGGTGACAGCTAAACAAGGAGAACAATTAGTGTTTCTGTCGTAGACTGACTTCTCCACCACGCTCAATACTGAACCCTTGAATTAATTAGATCAATCTTTGGAGAGCCACACGAAAGTAATTATCTTTAGTTTTCTTATCCTGCCTCCTTCCTGATGTTTCCGAATTTTGTTATTTTGCTAATATTTTTGGTTGTTTTCTACATGTGCCCTGTTATTAATCTTAATATTGCTGCAGTTACGACTGAGGTGTTGTAAAACCTATTTCTTTCTTCAATCTCGGACCATATATATATTAACATGAAACCGAATAAGCATATTCTTATATCACCGGTAAAGACATTATGGGTACACTAGAGAAGCTGCAGTGACAGAAAACGATTAATGGATGTACGCAGCAAACGGTTACTTTAATAATTATACTTATACGTATAATTTTATGTTAATATTAGTGGTTTTCGGCTTTTGTACTGTCATCGGTCGTAAACTAGCAGCAGCCACAGTAGGTAATTACAGTCCCATGCGTAGGCTGCCTTTCACACAACGACAAAAACGGCTGCGCCTGGAGTGGTGCCATTCTTCTGGTGTTGTGGAGAGACGCAGCGATGTTACCGCTGACGTCATGGGGTGGAGAGTGGGACCAATGAAATTTGTACGTCCAGTGGCGTACTTCAAAGAACGTCATACTACAGGTCTTACAAATTGCAGCGAACATCTTCAGCTGGGAGCGATTTATTATTTGAGATCACTTTAATAATATGTACCTGTGCGTTTAAATAGACCCTCGCTTCGATAACATATGGCAAAGGTGAGGATTTTTCTGGGTATCTTTTCATTGATATGCTGCATTTCCGCCTGGCCCAGGACGCAGCTGAGCTTTTGTGATTTATTTCAGGCAAGGAAGCTAGTGTGACGTCACAAATTCGTTGCGGAGCCGGTATTTCATGATAGCCCCGGTGGGGAGCCATCGGGTATTAGTTCATGTCATAGCAGATTGTGATTGAAGGAACTCTAATAGCTCAGCGGGACATCACAAACATCCTGTATTCTCATGTGTTACCGCTCATGCGGTGTTATTTGTCAAGAAGACATTGCTTGTCCACGCATGGAAATGGAAATTAGTGGTAACATCATCGGTCCCTAGGCTTACACACTACTTAATCTACAACACATACACACATACCCGAGGGAGGACTCGAACCTCCGACGGGGGGAGCCGTGCGAACCGTGGCAAGGCTCCTAGACCGCACGTCTACCCCGCGCGGCATCCACACGTGGGACACGTTTTTATATGAACTGTCTTCTTTGTAATGAGGTACTACCGTGTTTGGGACCAGATCGGATGTCATATCTCTCCCAGTGTCATTATTCAGGATGTGAAGGATAAGTTGTGGGCCAGACTACCCTAGGAGAAGATTTTTTTTCTGTCATCAGTCTACTGACTGGTTTGATGCGGCTCGCCACGAATTCCTCTCCTGTACTATCCTCTTCATCTCAGAGTAGCACTTGCAACCTCCGTCCTCAATTATTTGCTGAATGTACTCCAATCTCTGTGTTCCTCTATAGTTTTTGCCCTCTACAGTTCCCCTTAGTACCATGGAAGTCATTCTCTCATGTCTTAACAGATGTCCTATCATCCTGTCCCTTCTCCTTATTGGTGTCTTCCACATGTTATTTTCTTCTCCGATTCTGTGCAGAACCTCCTCATTCCTTACCTTATCAGCCCACCTAATTATCAAATTCTTCGATTCTCCTCTGTTCCGGTTTTCCCACAGTCCATGTTTCACTATCATACAATACTGTACTCCAGACGTAAATTCTCAGAAATTTCTTCCTCAAATTAAGGCCGATATTTGATATTAGTGGACTTCTCTTGGCCTGGAATGCCCTTTTTGCCATTGCTAGTCTGCTTTTGATGTCCTCCTTGCTCCGTCCGTCATTGGTTATTCTACTTCCAAGCGGGATGAAAGCAGAGCTCACCATCTGCAGCATCGTCGACAGGACTGACTGCGGACCTTTGGTACAGAGCCGAGTGGAGGGTCTGAATCAGAGGCTGAGACGGTTCTGCGACCGTGTGGGCTGCAGATTCCTCGACTTGCGCCATAGGGTGGTGGGGCTTCGGGTTCCGCAGGATAGGTCAGGAGTCCACTACGCGCAACAAGCGGCTACACGGGTAACACGGGTTGTGTGGCGTGGACTGGGCGGTTTTTTAGGTTAGATGGCCTCGGGCAAGTACAGAAAGGGCAACAGCCTCAAAGGGTGCGGGGCAAAGTCAGGACATGCGGGGACCAAGCAGCAATCGGTATTGTAATTGTAAACTGTCGAAGCTGCATTGGTAAAGTACCAGAACTTCAAGCGCTGACAGAAAGCACCGAAGCTGAAATCGTTATAGGTACAGAAAGCTGGCTGAAGCCAGAGATAAATACCGCCGAAATTTTTACAAAGGCACAGACGGTGTTTAGAAAGGATAGATTGCATGCAACCGGTTATGGTGTGTTTGTCGCTGTTAGTAGTAGTTTATCCTGTAGTGAAGTAGAAGTGGAAAGTTCCTGTGAATTACTATGGGTGGAGGTTACACTCAACAACCGAGCTAGGTTAATAATTAGCTCCTTTTACCGACCTCCCGACTCAGCAGCATTAGTGGCAGAACAACTGAGAGAAAATTTGGAATACATTTCACATAAATTTTCTCAGCATGTTATAGTCTTAGGTGGAGCTTTCAATTTACCAGATATAGACTGGGGCACTCAGATGTTTAGGGCGGGTGGTAGGGACAGAGCATCGAGTGACATTATACTGAGTGCACTATCCGAAAATTACCTCGAGCAATTAAACAGAGAACCGACTCGTGGAGATAACATTTTGGACCTAATGATAACAAACAGACCCGAACTTTTCGTCTCTGTCAGTGCAGAACAGGGAATCAGTGATCATAAGGCCGTTGCAGCATCCATGAATATGGAAGTTAATAGGAATATAAAAAAAAGGGAGGAAGGTTTATCTGTTTAGCAAGAGTAATAGAAGGCAGATTTCAGACTGCCTAACAGATCCAAACGAAAATTTCTGTTCCAACACTGACATTGTTGAGTGTTTATGGAAAAAGTTCAAGGCAATCGTAAAATGCGTTTTAGACAGGTACGTGCCGAGTAAAACTGTGAGGGACGGGAAAAACCCACCGTGGTTCAACAACAAAGTTAGGAAACTACTGCGAAAGCAAAGAGAGCTACACTCCAAGTTTAAACGCAGCCAAAACCTCTCAGACAAACAGAAGCTAAACGATGTCAAATATAGCGTAAGGAGGGCTATGCGTGAAGCGTTCAGTGAATTCGAAAGTAAAATTCTATGCACCGACTTGACAGAAAATCCTAGGAAGTTCTGGTCTTACGTTAAATCAGTAAGTGGCTCGAAACAGCATATCCAGACACTCCGGGATGATGATGGCATTGAAGCAGAGGATGACACGCGTAAAGCTGAAATACTAAACACCTTTTTCCGAAGCTGTTTCACAGAGGAAGACCGCACTGCAGTTCCTTCTCTAAATCCTCGCACAAACGAAAAAATGGCTGACATCGAAATAAGTGTCCAAGGAATAGAAAAGCAACTGCAATCACTCAACAGAGGAAAGTCCACTGGACCTGACGGGATACCAATTCGATTCTACACAGAGTACGCTAAAGAACTTGCCCCCCTTCTAACAGCCGTGAACCGCAAGTCTCTAGAGGAACGGAAGGTTCCAAATGATTAGAAATGAGCACAGGTAGTCCCAGTCTTCAAGAAGGGTCGTCGAGCAGATGCGCAAAACTATAGACCTATATCTCTGACGTCGATCTGTTGTAGAATTTTAGAACATGTTTTTTGCTCGAGTATCATGTCGTTTTTGGAAACCCAGAATCTACTCTGTAGGAATCAACATGGATTCCGGAAACAGCGATCGTGTGAGACCCAGAAAATATTAGATACAGGCTCCCAGGTAGATGCTATTTTCTTTGACTTCCGGAAGGCGTTCGTTACAGTTCCGCACTGTCGCCTGATAAACAAAGTAAGAGCCTACGGAATATCAGACCAGCTGTGTGGCTGGATTGAAGAGTTTTTAGCAAACAGAACACAGCATGTTGTTATCAATGGAGAGACGTCTACAGACGTTAAGGTAACCTCTGGCGTGCCACAGGGGAGTGTTATGGACCATTGCTTTTCACAATATATATAAATGACCTAGTAGATAGTGTCGGAAGTTCCATGCGGCTTTTCGCGGATGATGCTGTAGTATACAGAGAAGTTGCAGCATTAGAAAATTGTAGCGAAATGCAGGAAGATCTGCAGCGGATAGCCACTTGGTGCAGGGAGTGGCAACTGACCCTTAACATAGACAAATGTAATGTATTGCGAATACATAGAAAGAAGGATCCTTTATTGTATGATTATATGATAGCGGAACAAACACTGGTTGCAGTTACTTCTGTAAAATATCTGGGAGTATGCGTGCGGAACGATTTGAAGTGAAATGATCATGTAAAATTAATTGTTGGTAAGGCGGGTACCAGGTTGAGATTCATTGGCAGAGTCCTTAGAAAATGTAGTCCATCAACAAAGGAGGTGGCTTACAAAACACTCGTTCGACCTATACTTGAGTATTGCTCATCAGTGTGGGATCCGTACCAGATCGGGTTGACGGAGGAGATAGAGAAAATCCAAAGAAGAGCGGCGCGTTTCGTCACAGGGTTATTTGGTAACCGTGGTAGCGTTACGGAGATGTTTAGCAAACTCAAGTGGCAGACTCTGCAAGAGAGGCGCTCTGCATCGCGGTGTAGCTTGCTCGCCAGGTTTCGAGAGGGTGCGTTTCTGGATGAGGTATCGAATATATTGCTTCCCCCACGAGATCACGAATGTAAAATTAGAGGGATTCGAGCGCGCACGGAGGCTTTCAGACAGTCTTTCTTCCCGCGAACCATACGCGACTGGAACAGAAAAGGGAAGTAATGACAGTGGCACGTAAAGTGCCCTCCGCCACACACCGTTGGGTGGCTTGCGGATTATAAATGTAGATGTAGATATAGATGTAGCAGAGTTCCTTAACTTCATCTACTTCGTGACCATCAATCCTGATGTTAAGTTTCTCGCTGTTCTTATTACTTCTGCTTCTCATTACCTTCGTCTTTCTTCGATTTACTCTCAAACCATACTGTGTACTCATTAGACTGTTCATTCAGTTCAGCAGATCATTTAATTCTTCTTCACTTTCACTCAGGATAGCAATGTCATAAGTGAATCGTGTCACTGATATCCTTTCACCTTAAATTTTAATTCCACTCCTGAACCTTTCTTTTATTTCCATCATTGCTTTCTCGATGTACAGATTGAAGAGTAGGGGCGAAAGGCTACAGCCTTGTCTTACACCCTTCTTAATACGAGCACTTTGTTCTTGATCGTCCACTCTTATTATTCCCTCTTGGTTGTTGTACATATTGTATATGACCCGTCTCTCCCTGTAGCTTACCCCTACTTTTCTCAGAATTTCGAATATCTTACCCCATTTTACATTGTCGAACGCTTTTTCCAGGTCGACAAATCCTATGAATGTGTCTTGTTTTTTCTTTAGTCTTGCTTCCATTATTAACTGCAACATCAGAATTGCCTCTCTCTTGCCTTTACCTTTCCTAAAGCCAAACTGCGTCAGCAACTTGATGCGTGAGCTGTTAAGCTGATTGTGCGGTAATTCTCGCACTTGTCAGCTCTTGCTGTCTTCGGAATAGTTTGGATGATGCTTATCCGAAAGTAAGATTGTATGTCACCAGACACCAAAGTGAATAGTCGTTTTGTTGTCACTTCCTCCAATGATTTTAGAAATTCTGATGGAATGTTATCTATCTTTTCTGCCTTATTTGATCTTAAGCGCTCTAAAGCTCTTGTAAATTCTGATTCTAGTACTCTATCCCCTATCTCTTCTAAATCGACTCCTGTTTCTTCTTCTGTCACATAGGACAAATCTTCCCCTTCATAAAGGCTTTCAATGTATTCTTTCCACCTATCCGCTCTCTCCTCTGCATTTAACAGTGGAATTCACGTTGCACTCTTAATGTTATCACCCTTGCTTTCAAAGTCATAGAAGGTTGTTTTGACTCTCCTGTATGCTGAGTCTGTCCTTCCGACAATCATTTCTTCACATTTTTCCTGCAGCCATTACGTCTTAGCTTCCCTGCGCTTCCTCTTTATTTTATTCCTCGGTGACTTGTATTTCTCTATTCCTGAGTTTCCAGTAACTTACTTCTTTCATCTGTCAATTGAAGTACTTATTCTGTTACCCATGGTTTCCTTGCAGCTACCTTCTTTGTACCTATGTTTTCCTTCCTAACTTCTCTGATGACCCTTTTTAGAGATGTCGATTCTTCTTCAACTGTACTGCCTACTGAGGTATTCCTTATTATTGTATCTATAGCCTTAGAGAACTTCAACCGTATCTCGTCTTTTCTTAGTACTTCTGTATGCTACTTCTTTGTGTATTGATTCTTCCTGACTACTGTCTTAAACTTCAGCCTACTCTTCATCACTACTATATTGTGATCTGAGTCTATGTCTGCTCCTGGGAACATCTTACAATCCAGTATCTGATTTCGGAATCACTGTCTGACTATGAGGAAATCTAACTAAAATCTTACGGCATCACCTGGCCTTTTCCAAATATACCTTATGCTCCTGTGATTCTCGAACAGAGAATTTGCTATTACTAGCTGAAACTTGTTACAGAACTCAATTAGTCTTTCTCCTCTCTCATTCCTTGTCCCAAACCCATATTCTCCTGTGATATTTTCTTCTACTCCTTCCGCTACAACTGCATTCCAGTCTCCCATGACTATTATATTTCCATTTACCTTTACATACTGTATTACACTTTCAATATCCTCATACACTTTCTCATTATCTTTATCTTCAGCTTGCGACGTTGGCATGTATGCATGAACTACCGTTGCCAGTGTTGGTTTGTTGTCGATTCTGATAAGAACAACCCTATCACTGAACTGTTCACAGTAGCACGCTCTTTGCCCTAACTTCATATTCATAACGAATCTTACTCCCGTTATACCATTTTCTGCTGCTGTTGATATTACCTTGTATTCATCTGTCTAGAAATCCTTGTCTTGTTTCCACTTCATTTCACTGACCCCCACTATACCTAGATTGAGCTTTTGCATTTCCCTTTTCAGAATTTCTAGTTTCCCTACTACGTTCAAGCTTCTAGATTCCACACCCCGACTCGTAGAACGTTATACTTCCTTTGATTATTCAATATTTTTCTCATGGTAGCCTCCCCCTTGGCACTTCCTTCCTGGAGATCCGAATGGGGGGACTATTCCGGAATCTTTTGCCAATGGAGAGATCGTCATGACACATGTCCTGTGGATACACGCTACGTGTCCTTAATACAACGGTTTCCATTGCCTTCTGCATCCACATGCCGTTGATCATTGGTGGTTCTTCCGCCTTTAGGGTCAGTTTCCCACCCCTAGGACAAGAGAGTGCCCTGAACCTCTGTCCGCTCCTCCTCCTCCCTCTTTGACGATACAACAGCTTATGACAGACCAGACCAAAAGGGGGGCAACGTTATACTGGCAAGAGCGCCTGTACTGCCAAGTTCCTAGCAAATTTGACTCGATATTTTAATCAGCCTATTTTGTAAAAATATACCCATAATACATTTTGCAAACATGATGACATTCTTTTAAAAAGTAGCATTTGACATTCTCAGAAAGCTGAGAGACATGCAACAAGAAAAATGGTTTAGGGAAGGGAAAAGTGGCTTGAAGGTTGTGGTTAAAAATGTAAGAATTCGTTGGATAGTATCTATGAAGATGAAAGTTATTATTGAGGTCGATAGTGAAATGAGAGAAAGTGAGGAGTTTGGCGTGGGCATGCTACAATATCAAGAATAGAAGAGATGGGGAAATATGCAGAGGTCAAAGGGAAGAAGGAGCCCTGATATGGAGCGGGATAGATGGGAAAGATAGTCGATAGGATAAATATTTGGGACAGATTTTTCTGTCTGTGAGTGGGAGCTGGTTGTATTTGGATCGTGATAGGATATAAACTGTGTGTAGGTGTTGAGACGGTAGAGACGTGGCAGCATATCAGTATTGGTAGTAAGAGGGGAAAAATAGGCTTATTGGAATCTAGTTTGCGGATAATGCAGGATATGCGGAGCAGTTTGCGGTGGGTGAGGAGTGTTGGAAATTTGATTAGATCGTAGAGAATCCACATGGGGAAAGTAAAAGGATGCGAAAAACAATACTAATGCATGGCCTTCAAGGATTTGGGAGGAGTGATAGAATTTAGGCGGAGCGGGTATCCAGGCAACTTTGGCCTAAGGGAGCATAGGGCGAATCACTGTGGAGTACGGTGGAGAGGACTGTAATCCCAATGTTCGGCTCGTTAGTAGTTTCAGAACTCTTAATCTATTCTGGGCTTTCTGTTGGATTGTAAGTAGATAAGGATATCATGTTACTTGCCAGTCGAGTGTTTTCGTTAACTGTATAGGACAGTTGTAAATGTTTGGGTGAAATTCCTGGAAACTGCAGGTTCGGATCGTTCGTCTTATAATTATTCCTGTTTTTTGAAGGGGGTTTACTTCAACAGCTATTTGTCGCACCAGGTGAAAAAATGATTAAGATTGAAATGGAGAGATCGTTGGGATATCTGGAGTTTTGGGGAGAGGGCTAGGAAGGCTGTGTCATCAGCATAGTGAAAGAGCTGGCTGCTTTCTGGAAATAGTTTTCCATATACATGGTGTTCATTTTAACTGAAGACATTGAAATATCTCGAAAATTACATATCGAATCAAAAAAGTTATAATTCCAATTTGTTTGTCTCGGAGGAAGAGATCCAATGATGCCACATTCGACCCCGCGCGTGGATGGCGGGGGACAACTTTGAAATCTTGAATGGGAACCGCCGTTTTTTACATTTCTACGGCAAAATTTACATAAGTTTCGTCTGAAGCATTTTCTTCGTTTCGCCACATATGCCGCTGTAATCGGCGAAATACAAATGGGTACACGATCATAATTTACGACATGCTACTAGATCGCCCTTGAATGTTCAGTGGCACGTGGACCCCACCTTCACGACCTATGACAGGCCAGTATTTCATAACAGCTGATTGGAAACCCCATTCGCAACGTTCTATGTATGTATGCATGTTCTTGTGGGTGTGCGGACATTTGCCACGGCGGACATTTGCCACAATTTTACCTGCTCCGAAGGGTTGGGTCCCTTGTTTCCCCCTCCTCCTCCTCCTCCTCCTCCTCCTCCTCCTCACTCGCCGCCCGACCCGCAGTAAAGGTACTTACTGAGCCTTTCCGCTGGTTTTCTTAACACAGGATCAGAATCTCTATGGATTTTTCGCTACATTTTTAGAGCGAGTTTCGTTGTGGAAACTATTAAATGCATCTCGCATTGAAATCCGTACCAAATTTCAAGCCACAGTAAAACTTCGCCAATCTTGGAGATTTTGCGCTCGTCTAAATTATACGTGCCTTTTTCGGTGCTCCTGCAGCAACTTTCTGTCGTGTTTTGTGTACCATGGGGGATCAGTTCCGTCTGATATTAATTTACTTGGTACGAATCTCTCGAGTGCTGTTGATACTGTTTCTTTGAACTTAAGCCACATATGGTCTTCACTTACATAGTTTGGAAGGATTGGAGACTGTCTCTTAGAAAGACGTCAACCGAAGTTTTAGTTGCTTTTATAAATATATATATTTCGCTTTTAGTTTTGGTGAGTTTCTTTGTTACGGAATTGAGCCTAGCTACGACTATGTGTTCACTGATTCCTGTACCCGTCGTGATACTCAGGATTATTTGTGGTTAAGAGGTCAAGTGTGTTTTCGTAACCATTTACAATTCGAATGGCCTCGTGAACTAATTGTTCAAAATAATTTTATAACAACCATTTACAACAATTATGGAAGATGTTTTGTATCTACAGTAGGGTCTGAAAATGTATTTTTGTCGACATACGGAAGGTAGACTGAAGTCACTGCCAACTATAATTGTATCAATAGGGTACCTATTTGCGATGAGACTCGAGTTTTCTTTGAAATGTTCGGCAACTGTTTCATCTAGACCGGGGTTGGTAAAAGGAGCCAGTTATTAATTTATTCCGGTTGTCGAATATAACCTCTGTCCATACTAAGTCACAGGAACTAGCTGCTTCAATGTCGCTTGTGAGCTGGAACACACATTACATTATTTTTCCTTAACTTGTGCTTCTTGTTTCTGTTGTAGTTGAGATCATTACAATTATGGCTTTTCCCTCCAAAACCTAGGATGCTTACTATGTGACCCTGTCAATACCAGAGCTAAACAATGTAGAACAACAACGTATGGTACAAGCATAGCATTCTGTATTACTTCATTTCCTTATTTCTAACATTTTAAAATTGTACGTCGACTTTAGATGGCATGTCAATCATAGATGTTCATATCTCTGTTTATGAACGTACTTTCAGTCATGTTTTGAAAATTGTCCCGCTACACTTTATTAACTAATGTTTCGCCGCAAGGGATATCGGGTTTTAGAGTAAATTAATATGGAGTATGTCGTCCTTCTTTTCAAACATTCACGTACTCATTTCTTCTTTCCTTATTGTCTTTTGGGCATGCAGTTGTAGCAATTAAAGTAGGCACAAATGCAGCGATCAAAAAGAAATGGTTAGCGTACGTTCGTATTCTGTTTACAGCGTTCTTTTCTTGTTGCTTCCATGGCGATGGACTGTTTCTATAACAATCAGTAAGCGTGAAAGGAAGCTACCGTACAGACAGAGGGATCTATATTTATACTTGGCAGAAATAATTACATACTGACATAATCGTCGGTATTGCTTTCGTTTCCCAAAAGTTATAAATATTTCGAGTTCGGAAAAGAAGTTCTGCATTTGACCAAGATGTCGAAGAAGAAGGTCCTTTACGTACTGGTTGTATCGAGTAAGATGTGGAGACCGTGGTTGGAAAGCGGACATAAGAAGTACGAGGAAGGGAGTCCCTTTACCTGAGGGATCGCTACCTGGCGAAGGGACAAGTGTGGCAAATGTCCGGCGTGGCAAATGTCCGGCATTCGTTCTTGCGACCACTTGTTTATCCTGGTGAAATGGGGTCTTGTTATTCTTCCTGCTGGCGAATACCTTCGTTCTGTTGCCTTCGATCGCTAGAGGCCAGCCATCGGCGACTTGTAACTGCCCTTCCTGTTCATAATGTTGGAGCGTTTAATTGTTTCAGTAACTTCTCTCACTTTCCGCTACGTCATGGCAGGCATGCATGCACACAAGTTTCTTCAAAATTTTACGGTTGTCAATATTTTTTTTTTCACCCTAAGTGACCGAGGGAGGTGGCGAATTGGTTAGCCCACTGGACTCGCATTTGCGAGGACAACGGTTCAAACCCACGTCCGGCCATCCTGATTTAATTTTTCCGTGATTTCCCTAAATCGCTTCAAGCAAATGCCGAGATGGTTCCTTTGAAAGGGCACTGCCGATTTCCTTCTCCATCCTTCCCTATTCCGATGGGAGCAATGACGCCCCCAAATCAACCAACAGTCCTGAGTGGCTGTACATTACAATGGATTCACATTCAAAAGAAGCGCTGTGCTAAACCCTATGCGGTCACCCTAATTTAGATTTTCATCGGTTTCCCTTAATTACTTCGAGATAGTTTATCCAATCTCAGCTAGTGCTTCCTCTTTGGTGGCTGTAGTACCAACGGAAAGTTCGATTCTAATCTTTTGTTATTTTTGATAGATTCACGATATACAGTGCTACTTTCATATTTCTTGATCTCAGGCCGGAGAGATAGAAGCATGGTCGATCGTAGATTCGATTTGCTAATTAGGGCACACGATTAGCTATAATTTATGAGTGCATTGTGTGAGCTCACGCTGTCGTATTATGTTCTGTAGTGCTCAGTCTTACACAAGCTATTCCTTTCACTGCTGAGGGCGCCATAACAGCGCGCCCATCCGTGTGTGGTCGCGCAGCTCCACACGACGGCGCCGCCCGTGCTGGGCACGATATGCGGCGCTGAACACGACAGCGCCTGGTATCATCGTTATTATCGCAGTCTCTCCCGTATTTATCCACATCAACAGGGTCTTAAAATAAATTGTACTTTGATTGTTCTTTATTTTCTAAGTTCCCAAGACTAGATAACACTGCAAAGAAGCGTATTTCAGAAAGATTTTTGCGTGATAGATTTCGAAGCAAGGCATAAGACCAAGTCCCGCTTCACTTTGTTTACAGCAGTGACGCGATAACTTTTGTTTTTCGTTCTTTCTGCAGCTGATCCGTCTCCTTACAGGTCCGTGTTATTTTACTGAAAACACTTGGAAAGCGCTCTTTTCGAAGCCGCAATGGATTTTTGTCTTCAGATCGACGACTTCCTCATGCCCCTCATGCCCCTAAAGTTTGACAAATGAGGCTGAGACGAAATACAAGAGTTCAAGAATTCTTTGCGGTGTTGATCTTGTAAATAACCTGGGAATTTAACACGGATGTGTCTAAGGAGAGAAAAAAGCGTTCCCTGTATCATTTCGTTGCTTTAAGAACACATTATATAGCGCTAAGGAGAATGTCGTGTTTGTCCCCCGCATGCTTAGACTCGAGACGGCCGATGTGGCCGAGCGGTTCTAGGCGCTTCAGTCTGGAACCGCGGGACCGCTACGGTCGCAGGTTCGAGTCATGCCTCGGGCATGGATGTGTGTGATGTCCTTAGGTTAGTTAGCTTTAAGTAGTTCTAAGTTCTAGGGGACTGATCACCTCAGATGTTAAGTCCCATAGTGCTCAGAGCCATTTGAACCTAGTTGTTGTGCTCTTCAGTCCTGAGACTGGTTTGATGCAGCTCTCGATGCTACTCTATCCTGTGCAAGCTTCTTCATCTCCCAGTACCTATCGCAACCTACATCCTTCTGAATCTGTTTAGTGTATTCATCTCTTGGTCTCCCTCTATGATTTTTACCCTCTACGCTTCCCTCCAATACTAAATTGGTGATCCCTTGATCCCTCAGAACATGTCCTACCAACCGATCCCTTCTTCTAATCAAGTTGTGCCATAAACTTCTCCTCTCCCCAATCCTATTCAATACCTCCTCATTAGTTATATGATCTTCCCATCTAATCTTCAGCATACTTCTGTAGCACCACATTTAAAAAGCTTCTATTCTCTTCTTGTTCAGACTATTTATCGTCCATGTTTCACTTCCATACATGGCTACACTCCATACAAATACTTTCAGAAACGACTTCCTGACACATCTATACTCGATGTTAACAAATTTCTCTTCTTCAGACGCTTTCCTTGCCATTGCCAGTCTACATTTTATATCCTCTCTACTTCGACCATCACCAGTTATTTTGCTCCCCAAATAGCAAAACTCCATTACTACTTTAAGTGTCTCATTTCCTAATCTAATTCCCTCAGCATCACCCGACTTAAATCGACTACATTCCATTATCCTCGTTTTGCTTTTGTTGATGTTCATCTTATATCCTCCTTTCAAGACACTGTCCATTCCGTTCAACTGCCCTTCCAAGTCCTTTGCTGTCTCTGACAGAATTACAATGTCATCGGCGAACCTCAAAGTTTTTATTTCTTCTCCATGCATTTTAATACCTACTCCGAATTTTTCTTTTGTTTCCTTTACTGCTTGTTCAATATACAGATTGAACAACATCGGGGATAGGCTACAACCCTGTCTCACTCCCTTTCCAACCAGTGCTTCCCTTTCATGTCCCTCGGCTCTTATAACTGCTATCCGGTTTCTGTACAAATTGTAAATAGCCTTTCGCTCCCTGTATTTTACCCCCGCCACCTTCAGAATTTGAAAGAGATTATTCCAGTCAACACTGTCAAAAGCTTTCTCTAAGTCTGCAAATGCTAGAAACGTAGGTTTGCCTTTTCTTAATCTAGCTTCTAAAATAAGTCGTAGGGTCAGTATTGCCTCACGTGTTTCAACATTTCTACGGAATCCAAACTGATCTTCCCCGTGGTCGGTTTCTACCAGTTATTCCATTCGTCTGTAAAGAATTCGCGTTAGTATTTTGCATCCGTGACTTATTAAACTGATAGTTCGGTAATTTTCACATCTGTCAACACCTGCTTTCTTTAGGATTGGAATTATTACATTCTTCTTGAAGTCTGAGGGTATTTCGCCTGTCTCATACATTTTGCTCACCAGATGGTAGAGTTTTGTCAGGACTGGCTCTCCCAAGGCTGTCAGTAGTTCTAATGGAATGTTGTCTACTCCCGGGGCCTTGTTTCGACTTAGGGCTTTCAGTGGTCTATCAAACTCTTCACGCAGTATGATATCTCCCATTTCCTCTTCATCTACATCCTCTTCCATTTCTATAACATTGCCCTCAAGTACATCGCCCTTGCATAGACCCTCTATATACTCCTTCCACCTTTCTGCTTTCCCTTCTTTGCTTAGAACTGGGTTTCCACCTGAGCTCTTGATATTCACACAAGTGGTTCTCTTTTCTCCAAAGGTCTCTTTAATTTTCCTGTAGGCAGTATCTATCTTACCCCTAGTGAGATAAGCCTCTACATTCTTACATTTGTCCTCTAGCCACCCGTGCTTAGCCATTTTGCACTTCCTGTCGATCTCATTTTTGAGACGTTTGTATTCCTTTTTGCCTGCTTCATTTACTGCATTTTTATATTTTCTCCTTTCATCAATTAAATTCAATATTTCTTCTTTCACCCAAGGATTTCTACTAGCCCTTGTATTTTTACCTACTTGATCCTCTGCTGCCTTCACTACTTCATCCCTCAAAACTACCCATTCTTCTTCTACAGTATTTCTTTCCCCCATTCTTGTCAATTCTTCCCTTATGCACTCCCTGAAACTGTGTACAAACTCTGGTTTAGTCAGTTTATCCAGGTCCCATCTCCTTAAATTCCCACCTTTTTGCAGTTTCTTCAGTTTTAATCTACAGTTCATAACTAATAGATTGTGGTCAGAGTCCACATCTGCCCCTGGAAATGTCTTACAATTTAAAACCTGGTTCCTAAATCTCTGTCTTATGATGATATAATCTATCTGAAACCTGTTAGTATCTCCAGGCTTCTTCCATGTATACAGCCTTCTTTTATGATTCTTGAACCAAGTGTTAGCTATGATTAAGTTATGCTCTGTGCAAAATTCCACCAGGCGGTTTCCTCTTTCATAGCTTACCCCAAATCCATATTCACCTACTACGTTTCCTTCTCTTCCTTTTCCTACTATCGAATTCCAGTCACCCATGACTATTAAATTTTCGTCTCCCTTCACTATCTGAATAATTTCTTTTATCTCATCATACATTTCTTCAATTTCTTCGTCATCTGCAGAGCTAGTAGGCATATAGACTTGTACTACTGTCGTAGGCGTGGGCTTCGTGTCTATCTTGGCCACAATAATGCGATCGCTGTGTTGTTTGTAGTAGCTTACCCGCATTCCTATTGTTTTAATCATTATTAAACCTACTCCTGTATTACCCATATTTGATTTTGTATTTATAACCCTGTATTCACCCGACCAAAAGTCTTGTTCCTCCTGCCACCGAACTTCGCTAATTTCTACTATATCCAACTTTAACCTATGGATTTCCCTTTTTAAATTTTCTAATCTACCTGCCCGATTAAAGGATCTGACATTCCACGCTCCGATCCGTAGAACGCCAGTTTTCTTTCCACTGATAACGACGTCCTCCTGTGTAGTGCCCGCCCGGATATCCGAATGGGGGACTATTTTACCTCCGGAATATTTTACCCAAGAGGACGCCATCATCATTTATCCATACAGCAAAGCTGCATGCCCTCGGGAAAAATTACGGCCGTAGTTTCCCCTTGCTTTCAGCCGTTCGCAGTACCAGCACAGCAAGGCCGATTTGGTTAGTGTTACGAGGCCAGATCAGTCAATCATCCAGACCGTTGCCCCTGCAACTACTGAAGAGGCTGCTGCCCCTCTTCAGGAAGGATACCTTTGTCTGGCCTCTCAACAGATACCCGTCCGTTGTGGTTGCACCTACGGTACGGCTATCTGTATCGCCGAGGCACGCAAGCCTCCCCACCAACGGCAAGGTCTATGGTTCATGGTGGGGGATTTGAACCTTAGACTCGATGTAATCCAACACATGTTTTTGTTTAAAATTTTCGGGATTACTTTGGCAGTCCATTTTCGCTTCTGATTTTATCACATTTTTGTAGCATGCCAGCAGCATACAGGCTGATCATAATTATAGATCCAGTTTCAAAACGCTGTAGAGAGTGAGCTACTGCTCTGACTGACGTGAAATTTGAACAGCATATTATTGACGCATGGGGAAACTCATGAAAAAAACCGAAAGTTTTACAAATAGATGGCGCTGTAAAGCGTAGCGTCTTAACGTAAATGGGGTCAGCTACAAGTGACAGATGAATCGCAATTTGACGGCTATGGTTTGAGTTGCACACAACTCCACCTGCACTGTTCTGTGTGCAAGACTGCAAAAGTTCGTCAGTCAACAGTTGTGACACTGTTAGTTACGTAAGCCCATCCAACACGCCAGATCGCACCACATCTAATGCGAAAAACTGGCCAGAAACGGAATAAAACGCAAAAGGACTTCGATTTTAATTATCTTCGGGCCAAAAGCAGCATAAAAAGCAAGTGTCGTGAAACTGGTGCAAGACATGTTCAATACGCTGTCCACCGTTTTCTGCCACAAGTTCTAATCGAGAAACAGTATGCTCCACGACAAATCGGATTGTCTCTGGAGTCACGCTCAGAATGCTTTCTTCAGTGTTTGCCTTCAGTTCAGCTACGTCCGCAATTGGAGTATTGAATACATCTTTCAGATAACCGCAAAACCAGAAGTCACAGGGGTTAAGGTAGGTGACCTAGGGAAATGACGACTGATAATTCTAGAATTTCGGAAAAGCCTCTGCAGCAGCCGATATTCCTGTGCGGAGCAGCGGCATCTTGAATGAAAAAAAGGCTACTCACGCATCCACGCTGATGAAGGGTTGGAATGAGTTGGTGCGCAATAACAGAGGCTGCACAGGTAACAGGATCCGCAGGACCCATCTCCCGAAAAAATACGGCCCTGCGATAAACGATGCCGTCAGCTCGCACCACACAGTCAACTTTTCGGAATGAAGTGCTACCGGTTGATGTGCACACCTATTTTCCGTTGCCCATATTTTACAATCTGTCTATTGACATATCCTTGGAGACGGAAATGGGCTTCGTCTGTCAACAGAATATTCCATGGCCATTCATAGTCGTCCTCCATGTGAGTAAGAAATTCCAGAGTCAACGTTTGTCTTGCTCGAAGGCAGATCCTGAACATCGGTGGTTTTCTATGGACAACAAAGTAGGATGTTTCGTAGCAATTTATGCACTGTGCTCGCAGGCAAGTCCAACGTTCGGGCAATTCCCCGTGCACTACATGTTTGCACTACATACACTACTGCCATTAAAATTGCTACACCACGAAGATGACGTGCTACAGACGCGAAATTTCACCAACAGGAAGGAGATGCTGTGATATGCAAATGATTAGCTTTTCAGAGAACACACAAGGTTGGCGTCGGTGGGAACACCTACAACGGACTGACATGAGGAAAGTTTCCAAACGAATTCTTATACACAAACACCAGTTGGCCGGCGTTGCCTGGTGAAACGTTGTTGTGATGCCTCTTGTAAGGACGATAAATACGTACCATCACGTTTCCGACTCTGATAAAGGTCGGATTGTAGCCTATCGCGACTGCGGATTATCGTATCGCGACATCGCTGCTCACGTTGGTCGAGATCCAATGACTGTTAGCAGAATATGGAATCGGTGAGTTCAGGAGGGTAATACGAAACGTCGTTCTGGATCCCAATGGCCTCATATCACTAGCAGTCGAGATGACAGGCATCTTATCCGTTGCAAGACAACAACCATCTGCACGAACAGTTCGACGACATTTTCAGCAGCATGGACTATCGGAGACCATGGCTACGGTTACCCTTGACGCTGCATCACAGACAGGAGCGCCTGCGATGGTGTACTCAACGACGAACCTGGGTGCACGAATGGCAAAATGTCATTTTTTCGGATTAATTCAGGTTCTGTTTACAGCACCATGATGGTCGCATCCGTGTTTGGTGACATCGCGGTGAACGCACATTGGAAGCGTCTATTCGCCATCGCCATACCGGCGTATCACCCGGCGTAATGGTATAGGCTGCCATTGGTTACACGTCTCGGTCACCTCTTGTTCGCATTGACGGCACTTTGAACAGTGGACGTTACATTTCAGATGTGTTACGACCCGTGGCTCTACCCTTCATTCGATCTCTACGAAACCCTACATTTCAGCAGGATAATGCACGACCATATGTTGCAGGTCCTGTACGGGCCTTTCTGGATGCAGAAAATGGTCGACTGCTGCCCTGGCCAGCACATTCTCCAGATCTCTTACCAACTGAAAACGTCTGGACAGTGGTGGCCGAGCAACTGACGCGTCACAATGCGCCAGTCACTACTCTTGATGAACTGTGGTATCGTGTTGAAGCTGCATGGGCAGCTGTACCTGTACACGCCATCCAAACTCTGTTTGACTCAATGCGCAGGCGTATCAAGGCCGTTATTACGGCCAGAGGTGGTTGTTCTGGGTACTGGTTTCTCAGGACCTATGCACCCAAAAAGCGTGAAAATGCAAACACATGTCAGTTCTAGTATAATATATTTGTCCAATGGATACCCGTTTATCATTTGCATTTCTTCTTGGTGTAGCAATTTTAATGGCCAGTAGTGTATTTTCACACCACCGCTCGATCCCTCGTGCACTGCTGTGATCACATCTTCGACAATGCCTGTTCAACTGATTTCCTCCCTCTGCCACAGTGCACTTCAAAAGAACCTCTCGTTTCAAATTTTATGATCATTTTTTCTAGACTTCGGACCAGTGCCTTTTTTCATACCCATCAGTGTCCGGGACTCGCGCAGCGCTACTGGCTCAGTCACGATCCTTTGTAAAAGAGCTGCACCAGCAACGCACGCTCCTTCTTGGAGACAGCCATGTTGTGCGTCTCGGACGCAAACTGACGAACTGCCGTGAGCCTCGAGTCTGTTGGTGGGCATATCCTGACTCTTAAAGCACCATCTACAGGTCATTTTTTCTCCATGACATTTTCCTCTGCGTCATAATATGCTGTTCAAATCTGACGTCATTCTGAGGAGTGGTTGTCTTTCTACAGCGTTTTGAAACTGGAATTAAATTGTGTATGCCCTGTACATACGTCTGTCTTGACATAGCACTGGAAAGCCATCATAGTGTGTATTGGCCTAGATTCCATCTCACTTCTTTGCAAATTGGCTTTCCTGCTCCCGCAAAATTTACGTCAAGCGTTTGTTCTTCTTTCATGCACGTAGTGGAAGAGAGACGGATTTGTGTAGGAGTTGTCCACGAATAGCGCGTGTCTTATAGCGTGCATTTACTAAGAAAACCTTGAAGCATATATACTTGACGCTAGCAGTCCGGGCCCACCCAACAGCTCTCGAATGTGATATACATTTTCAGCACTGGAGGCACGACGTTTGTGCACGGGTATATATACGCCGCTAGCAGTCAAACGGCTAGACAATTTGAATACTGTACCTCATTGCACAGGAATTTTGTAAAGACACAACGTGAAGTGTCAAAGCATTTAAACATTTATCTGTTTTATACGAATGCGTCTGCTAGCTACTAACTCCTAATTGGTACACTTCTCACAGTATCTGTTAATGTGTGTGCAAGGCAGTTAGATCGTCTTCTTTTACAGGAAGAAGGTAACAAAAACACTTTCGGCATGGTAAACATTTTCTTCCTGTTGTTGGTGTTTAAAAAATCCTTGAAATTTGTATAGAAACAAAATTACATTTATGATGCAAGCAGAGCTTTTTCAATGCTTTTCAGGTTTTACAACAGTGAGAAATAAATTTGTGTCTGCATATGTTTTGATTAACATACAAATAAATTCAGAGTTATAAAAGGATATCTGTTCATTATTTGCACCGGAAGAGGTCGATAAGAAATATCGAACAGAAAAACTATCATTTAAACTAAAAAATGGAAGAAATGTTGTAGCAGCTCATAACAAATCAGTATAGTCGTGGCTTAATTTTCTCGAGAAAGTAAGCTGATATTACCTGTGGGTTTGTAAATTTGATTCAGTAATGTCGAAGACACTTTGCAACTAAAAATAAGAATATCTTATTCTTCCTCAGGTATTAATTGAAGCTATGATGCTAGACCTACATCAGTGTGTATCTCCAAAACATTGGCATGTTGTTTTCACTGTACTTTAAGATACCTTACTTGCTCATCTGAGCTAGAGCCGAATCAACATTCGCCACTGAACATAACGCGACGCCATTTAGTAGCAAGCCAAGCTTCCCAATTACGGCACCAGTCCAAACGCGTGTGTTTGTGGTGTGGTGTCAAAAACAGCTCACTCATTGGGTAGCTATTTAGTAGCCAGATTACTGGTAGCCTACAACCAATACACAGGGTGCTGCATTGAATCCATTACTTGTTCCGGAACGTCTGGTATGTATCTGAAGGAGATGTTACGGGCTTGGTGCGCAGGAGGGGAATCCTCCCTTGGTATGGCCAGATTTGGAGGACCAGGTTCTTAACGATGCGTTTGGCTTTCCTCACGTTCCCATACAGCCCAGTATTGGTTCATCATCACATCCAAACACTCCAAATGCCTGAATATTAAAAAATTCGTCTACAGTCAACCGCAAGGTGGCGTTTTCAGACTGTCAGGTACCGATAATATTGTGTCACACGAGCACACAGCATTCTCCATGACATTCTCCATGGTCCTCTGCAGTGTTCATTAACCATCTGACGCATTGACGCCAATTATACTACCTGACAAACCTAAGAACTTGGTCACGTGGTGACAATAGTCAGGCGATCTCATGGTGGTTCTAGTCATCACTGATGGTTTCAACTCATTATTTGTGTGCCTACTGGCAGTACGTATGTTTACAGAATTGTGCCTATATCGGAACATCCGTTTCACGTCTTTAACTTTGTTTGGTTAATGTTCTACGACAATTTTTGATAATTCTTTCTCCTCCATTGAGCAACATCTCTACAGGGTTTCTTGAAGTTACTAGATTAGGTTACAATACTATCAATGTTTGCACTATATCTCGTGTGTGTGTGTGTGTGTGTGTGTGTGTGTGTGTGTGTGTGCAACAATGGCAACCAATTAACAGCATCACCTTATCAGTAACAACCAACTTCATCTAGCTCCCACTGCTACAAACCCGAAAAAACATTTAAAAGCAGTGCTAGGACAGGAAATATTAGTAACATTGAACAAAAGTAGTGCTACTTTGGAGAATATGCAATTAATCTAAGTTGTACAATGATAACAATATCACCAAGAAGTGAGTGATACAAGGAGCTGAGCTAGTCCCAGCAGGTGTTTTAAAACAAAAACGCAATGAAAAATTTATATAGACGTTACATTTATTTTTTTTTTTTTTTACATCTCGGATCTTGGGAGGCTGTGGATTCTCTTTCATAATGTTCTATTACAAGGTGCTGCCTAACTTTTGTCAGCTTTTGGCACGTTTTGACGGTTTGATTGTTATCCGTCGAAGCGAAAATGGCGTCAGTTGAGGATAAGGCACAAACTATGCGTTAGTTTGGAGAGTTTCAATCCATTGCTAAGGCGCAAAGAGAGTAGCGCCAGACGCCAATACACTAAAAGCGTGACACAGGCAGTGTCTGGACGCAGGCAGCAATATGACGCAGCGTGTAGAGAAGAGACGTGTCTCTGAAGAACGATTTGTGAATGTGCGCCAACAGTTCCAACGAAGTCCACGCAAATCAGATACAATATGCGACTTCTCATAAGGTCCACAAGAAGCGGTTGTGTTTTTATTCATATAAGATGCAGATTCTGCAGGCCATAAAGCCCGATGACAAATAACAGCGATATTGATTTGAATGTTGTTTGACGTAATCGACTAGAATCCTGATCTCTTGACAAGTGTAATGTTTTCTGATTAGGGCACATTACATGTCTCTGGATCTGTGAATAAAAATAACGTTCACACTTAGGGGTCACAGAACGCACGCAGCATCAGGATAAAGGTGCGAGATACCCCTCTACTGAACGTCTGTCGAGGCCTCATGTGTGACAAGATAATTGGAGCGTTCTTCTTTGCTGTCGAAATTGTCACCGGAACGACTTATCTAGACACGATGTAGATGTTTGATTTTCCTCATGTTGAAGATCTGCAACCAAATCTTTGTTTTCGACAAGATGATGATACAACACACAGGTCGTTGGATGTTCGTAGAGCTCTGAATCGAACGTTTCCAAGATACTGAACTGGACGTGATCAGCCAATGAATTAGCAGTTCTGTCCGCCTGACATCACATCACTGTTTTTTTTTCTCTGGGTCAACATGAAGGACAGTGCGTTTGCCACGGCAGTGCAGAGGCCCATAAGACCCCCTCTCTTGTACTGTGAAAGGCATCGGTGCCATCTGTCTGCACATGTTGCAGGGGACCTAGTTGGAAACTGATTACAGACTAAACATTTAGGATTTTTGGAACGCTTTTCATAGGAGACAGCGACTGATGAAACTGTAATAAAATTATTTCAATAAAAGCAGTCTTAATGACATGTAAGTTGTTTATTTCAGTTTGTGACAGGTTTTTATCTGTTATGGGGTCAAATCGGATCATTTTTCTCCTTGGTGACAGCAGGGGACCGGTCATCAATGAAATAAATTACTTACATGCGATCAAGACCACCTTTATTGAAATAATTGAAGACTAGACAATCTTCACGTCGCCGCAGGGGTTCGCTTGGAGGTGTTTTGATTTGATGTCGTGATTTTTTTAAAAAAACTTAACATACACACACATTTTGAGAAGGAATAAATTTATTTAATTTAATTTTGTGTTAGTAACGAATTACAACTGGGGCATTTCGGTGAAGACAGTCTGTACTATTCACCACAGACGATAAAACATTCTAGAATCAGCCGTATGTAGAGCCTTATTCTCCATTCGCATTCACGTGAAATTTTGGGAAGGTAGCGTCCGCTGTTAGTCGACACCATCTCTGGAACAAAGGTGAGATTGTATCCACTTTAATAAACCGTGAGACAGCCATTGTCCATTCCAAACGGAGCAGGCTTAATTTTCATGACGTTCAATCTGGCTGAGGCTCTCAAAGCTATGGATGTTGTTGTTCGGTAAAACCCCTGTGACGCAGTGGTGGATACTTGAGAAACTGGAATCTGTTCCAGAAATCGAGTCCGTGATAGACGTAGGTTCGCAACAAAATTGTCTTAATTTTGGCCACTCAAGAGATGATGGCTCTGTTTTAACTGCTGGTACTGCTGCATGCTCGGAAGTTCACACGTGCTCGCAAGCAATGCTTCTTACAGAATGTTCAGGTGCAGGTTTTTCCACGAGAGCTCATGAACCACTCACGAGGATGTTGTTCGGTTTAAGTGGTTCAAATGGCTCTAAGCACTATGGGAATTAACGTCTGAAATCATCAGTCCCCTAGACTTAGAACTACTTAAACCTAACTAACCTAAGAACATCACACACATCCATGCCTGAGGCAGGATTCGAACCTGCGACCGTTGCAGCCGCGTGGCTCCGGACTGAAGCGCCTAGAACCGCTCTGCCACAGCGGCCGGCATGTTGTTCGGAAGTATAAAATGGTTGAAATGGCTCTGAGCACTATGCGACTTAACTTCTGAGGTCATCAGTCGCCTAGAACTAATTAAACCTAACTAACCTAAGGACATCACACACATCCGTGCCCGAGGCAGCATTCGAACCTGCGACCGTAGCGGTCGCCCGGCTCCAAACTGTAGCGCCTAGAACCGCACGGCCATTCCGGCCGGCTCGGAAGTATAAGGTACGCCTCTTAACTGCTATACGGTCCTGGCATATACCAGTTAACGCACTGAGTTACAAGTAAAATACGACCCAAGGCGATATTCACCTCCGGTACTGAAAAGTTCACCCTAAACTCATGTAATAGTAGCAAATTCTTGGAAAGTAAATCAATCTATTGCATCCTGGAAAGTAACTCATGATGATTAAATAACCTCCATTGTAAATTCAATTTTTCTATGAAATTTTCAGCTAGACAGTATTTATTATATGCATGATACATTAGCTGTGATTTGCCCATTTACTGCCTTAAAGACGAAACAGTTTACATTCTTATGAAAACCTTTGTCGATGTGTGTTTGTGTGTCACATTTTTTTAACCTTCAAATGTGTCCTTCCGTTGTGGTCAACTCTACCAAAATCGATTACAATACACAGGAAATACAACATCTACACTATGTGATCACAAGAATTCGGACACCGGGATGAAAATGACTTACAAGTTCGTGGCGCCCTCCATCGGTAATCCTGGAATTCAGTATGGTGTTGACCCACCCTTAGCCTTGATGACAGCTTCCACTCTCGTAGACACGTTCAATCAGGAGCTGGAAGGTTTCTTGGGGAATGGCAGGACACTCTTCACGGAATGCTGCACTGAGAAGAGGTATCTATGTCGGTCGATGAGGCCTGGCACGAAGTCGGCGCTCCAAAACATCCCAAAGGCCTTCTATAGGATTTACGTCAGGATTCTGTGCAGGCCGGTCCATTAAAGAGATGTTATTATGGGGTAACGACTCCGCCACAGGCCTTGCGTTATGAACAGGTGCTTGATCGTGTTGAAAGATGCGATCACCATCCCCGAATTGGTCTTCAACAGTGGAAAGCAAGAAGGTGCTTAAAACATCAATGTAGGCCTGTGCTGCGATAGTGCCACGCAAAACAACAAGGGGTGCAAGCCCCCTTCCATGAAAAACACGACCACACTATAACACCACCTCCACCGAATTTTACTGTTGGCACTACACACGCTGGCAGATGACGTCCAGCTGGCATTCGCCATACCCACACCCTGCCATCGGATCGGCATATTGTGTACCGTGATTCGTCACTGTACACAACGTTTTTCCTGTGTACCGTGATTCGTCACTCTACATAACGTTTTTCCATTGTTCAATCGTCCAATGTTTACGCTCCTTACACCAACCGAGCCGTCGTTTGGCATTTGCCGGCATCATGTGTGGCTTATGAGCAGCCGCTCGACCATGAAATCCAAGTTTTCTCACCTCCCGCCCAGCTGTACTTGCAGTGGATCCTGATGCAGTCTGGAATCCCTGTGTAATGGACTGGATAGATGTCTGCCTACACTTTACGACCATCTTGAACTGTCGGCGGTCTCTGTCAATCAACAGACGAGGTCGGCCTGTACACTTTTGTGCAGTATGTGTCCCTTCACGTTTCCACTTCACTATCACATCGGAAACAGTGGACCTAGGGATGTTTAGGAGTGAGGAAATCTCGCTTGTGTTATGACACAAGTGACACCCAATCACCGTTCGAAGTCCGCGTATTCCGCGGAGCGCCCCATTGTGCTCTCTCACGACGTTAATGACTACTTAGGTTGCTGATATGGAGTACCTGGGTGTAGATGGCAGCACAATGCACCCAGTATGAAAAATGTATGTTTTTTGGGGTGTCCGGATACTATTTAACACACAATGTGTCTCATCTTCCTGGAATAATCCGCATCCTGCGCTTTGCGAACTGTTACGATTTTAGCGAGTTGGGTGCAATTCTAATAGGTACCAGAGCCATAGTAAATGACTTCCACTTTTTCACCTCGTAGTCGCGGGAAAATGAATCACTAAGTTTTTCTCAATATTAATAATAACCACAATAGCTGTGTTAATACACATTTATTATGCCACGACCAGTTCCATTCCAAAGAACATCATCAGGTTACCCGCAGTTGAACAAAAAATGGTTAGGGTAAAAGCTATGGTAACTTACAAGAGTAAACGATCTGGAACTCAGGTTATCAACAGTCTTCATAAGAAATTCTCAGAGTTGTGCTAGTATCATGACTTAAGAAGTCTAGTTAGCGTGCGTAACGTACGAACCTGACGATTATATAAACACTCCGTCGACCACCTGGCAGAAGCGCGGAAAGCAGTGAGTACAAGCAACATGGGATCCTGTGTACACTAGACTATTCAAACAGCGCCGCTCAACGAGAGAAGTAAATACCTGAACATGCTGGTACGACTTTGTTGAGTGTAAGTTACCGATTGTCGGATTATCTTAACAGCCCATAAAATGAACAAGTACTCCAATGGTTTCATCTCAACGTACATAGATTCAGCAATGCGTAAAATACTCAGAAAACAATTGCTTCCAATACGAAATAGTGTCATCCTTACGATAGGCGGTCTACGGAGTGTTTGCATGATCGTCATGTTCCGGAATTTGACTTTAACGTTACTTCTTGTTGTTGTTATTGAGTCATCTGTCTTCTGACTGGTTTGATGGACTGCTACGTATTGCTCTCCTACGCCAACATCTTCATCTCGGAGTAGCACTTGCCTCTCACGTCTTGAATTATTTTCTAGGTGTATTCCTGTCTCTGTCTTCCCCTACTGTTTTTGCTCTCTACTGCTTCCTCTACTACCATGGAGGTTATTCCCTGTTGTGTTAACAGATATCCTGTCATTCTGGCTCTTCTTCTTGTCAGTGTTTTCCATATGTTCCTTTCATTACCGATTCTGCGTAGAGCCTCCTCATTCTTTATCAGTCCATCTAACTTTCAGCATTATTCTGTAGCACCACATCTCAAATGCTTCGATTATCTTCTGTTTCTGTTTTCCCACTGTCGATAATTTACTACCTTACAATGCTGCGCACCAAACGTACATTCTCAGAAAGTTCTTCCTCAAACAAAGTTAATGTTTGGTACCAACAGAGATCTGTTGGCCAACAATCCCCTCTTCGCCTGTGCTAGTCAGTTTTTTATGTCCTCTTTGATTCGTCCGTCATGGGATATTTTGCTTCCAATTAGCGGAATTTCTTAATTCCATCTACTTCGTGATCACAAATTTTGATGTTAAGTTTCTCGTTACTCGATTTCTGCTGCTTCTACTTTCTATGCTCATTTTCTGGTTTACCATTTTTTGTACTCATTAGGATATTCATTCGGTTCACCAGCTCCTGTAATCGTTATTCACTTTTACTAGCGATAGCAATTTCAGCAACGAATCCTATCATTGATATCCTTCCATCCTGGACTTTAATACCGCAAGACCGCTACGGTCGCTGGTTCGAATCCTGCCTCGGGCATGGATGTTTGTGATGTCCTTAGGTTAGTTAGGTTTAACTAGTTCTAAGTTCTAGGGGACTAATGACCTCAGCAGTTGAGTCCCATAGTGCTCAGAGCCATTTTTTGAACCTGGACTTTAATCCCACCTTCAACCTTTCTTTTACTTCCACCATTGCTGCTTCGATGTGTAGATTGAATAGTAGATGCGAAAGGCTGCATTCCTGTCTTACACCCTTTTTAATCCAAGCACTTCGTTCTTGGTCAGACAGTCTTATTGTTCCTTCTTTACTCTTGTTCAAATAGTATATTAGCCATCTTTTCCTATAGATTACTCCTACTCTTCTCAGAATTTCGAACATTTTGCCCCATTTTAGATTATCGATCACTTTTTGTAGGTCGACAGATCCTACGAGCCAGTCTTGATTTTTCTTTAGTCTTGTTTACATTATTAAACGGAACGTCAGAATCGTCTCTCTGGCGCCTTTACATTTCCTAATGCTTACGTTTCGTAAGATATCTAGACTTCTTATGTCTTGGAAGTGGTACAACTCTGTGAGCATTTTTTATGTGAGTTGCATGTCGTTCATACGGGAAAGTTACTACGACTTTTGCCTTAGCTATTCTTTTGTTCAACAGCAGGAAACCCGAGTATGGTGTTTCGAACGATAATAGTCGTGAGACACAATAAAAATGTATCTGTACAGTTGTGGTGGTTTCTTATTAATATTAACCAGAATCAGCTGTGGAACTGAAGATTAGTTTTTAGTTGGTTTTTGTGACATGGAAGCGGTAAAACTGCGGACATTGATTAATTTTTAAAGTATTTTCTAGCCATAGCCCTCTGCATGGTCCAGAAAGGAAAGAAGAAGGCGAGAGTTTAACGACCCTTCGACTGCGAAGTCTAATGAGACGGAGCAACAAGTTCGCATTAGGGAAGGACGGTGGAGGAAACCGGCCGTGTCCTTTTCAGAGGTATCATCCCGGAATTTGCCCGTAGTGATTTAGGAAAGTCACGGAAAACCTAAATCTGGATGGCTAGACGGGTATTTGAACCGTCATCTGCCCGAATGCTAGTGTGCTAATCGCTGGGTCACATCGTTCAGATCATTCTATGAGAATGCAAGAAACGTTCTCCACATCTATGACGAGCAAAGTTTCGTTTGTATGTACCTGTCGTTCTCTATGGTGGTTAACAATAATCGTTGGAAAAATGAATTATACAGAAATATTGTCTTCCCTTGCGGGTAAAATATTAAGACACGTGAAGTAAAAATTAGTTGAGTTGAAGTAACATGAATGAAATAAAGTATATGAAGAGGAAGTGGTTGTAGTGTGAAACTGCGGAAATTAGAGGAGTCGATGATTGAGAAGCTTATTCGGAAGGAATCACTTTAAAGTAAAAGCTATCTAACCAAATTTAAGAATTCTATGGTTTCGAAAAAACACTACAATTGAATGCTTGTATGGTTTCTTTACCCCCCCCCCCCCCCACACCACACAGCACATGAACCGCGAACCATTCCATGGATTGTGTGGCTTGCATACCATAGCGATACAGATAGCCGTAGTAGGTGCAACCACAACGAAGGGGTATCCGTTGAGAGGCCAGTAAAGTGTGTGTTTCCTGAAGAGTGGCAGCAGTCTTTTCAGTAGCTGCAGGGGCAACAGTCTGGATGAATGATTAATCTTTTCTTGTAACATCAACCAAAACGACCTTGCTGTACTGGTACTTCCAATGGCTGAAAAAATGGTTCAAATGGCTCTGAGCACTACGGGACTTAACTTCTGTGGTCATCAGTCCCCTAGAACTTAGAACTACTTAAACCTAACCAACCTAAGGACATCACACACATCCATGCCCGAGGCAGGATTCGGACCTGCGACCGTAGCAGTCGCGCGGTTCCGGACTGAGCGCCTTAACCGCGTCCAATGGCTGAAAGCAAGGGGAAACTACAGCCGTAATTTTTCCCGAGGGGTGCAGCTCTACTGGACGTTGTCTTCATCAGGATAAATGAAGAGCCTTGCACAGAATAGAGTAGCATGGAACAGCATCAAACCAATCTTCAAACTGAAGACCAAAACAACAACGAAAATGGTTTCTTGAATGAAACTCTAGATGTTTTCTTCCCTTGTACAAGTCCAGTAATGCTAGTGCTCTGTTTTTAGGTTATTGAGCTCAGCGGGATATTCGTCAGTAGTATATGCCGGGGAAATCACATATAAAGCATATCTAACGTCCGTCTTTTTCCTTTCGCAGAGTACATTAATGCAGCACTGTTTAAATGTTGAACGGAATGCAGGAAAAGTTTGGACAAAATTATATTTTCAGCCGTTATTCATTATTCATCTCTGAGACTCTTCATTGAAAGCTTTTCATCGCGATAAAGAAATACTGTATACTGACCCTACGACCCCCCCCCCCCCCCTCCCATTAACCACAGACCTTGCCATTGGTGGGGAGGCTTACGTGCCTCAGCGGCACAGATAGCCGTACCGTAGGTGCAACCACAACGGAGGGGTATCTGTTGAGAGGCCAGACAAACGTATGCTTCCTGAAGAGAGGCAGCAGCCTTTTCAGAAGTTGCAGGGGCAACAGACTGGCTTATTGACTGATCTGGTCTTGTAACATTAACCAAAAGGGCCTTGCTGTGTTGGTACTGCGAACGGCTAAAGCAAGGGGAAACTACGGCCGTAATTTTTCCCGAGGGCATGCAGCTTTACTGTGTGGATAAATGATGATGGCGTCCTCTTGAGTAAAATATTCCGGAGGTAAAATAGTCCCCCATTCGGAACTCCGGGCGGGCACTACACAGGAGGACGTCGTTATCAGGAGAAAGAAAACTGGCGTTCTACGGATCGGAGCGTGGAATGTCAGATCCCTTAATCGGGCAGGTAGATTAGAAAATTTAAAAAGGGAAATGAATAGGTTAAAGTTAGATGTAGTAGGAATTAGCGAAGTTCGGTGGCAGGAGGAACAAGACTTTTGGTCAGGTGAATACAGATTATAAATACAAAATCAAATAGGGGTAATGCAGGAGTAGGTTTAATAATGAATAAAAAATAGGAGTTCGGGTAAGCTACTACAAACAACATAGTGAACGCATTATTGTGGCCAAGATAGACACGAAGCCCACGCCTACGACAGTAGTACAAGTCTATATGCCAACTAGCTCTGCAGATGACGAAGAAATTGAAGAAATGTATGATGAGATAACAGAAGTTATTCAGATAGTGAAGGGGGACGAAAATTTAATAGTCATGGGTGACTGGAATTCGATAGTAGGAAAAGGACGAGAAGGAAACATAGTAGGTGAATATGGATTGGGGGTAAGATATGAAAGAGGAAACCGCCTGGTGGAATTTTGCACAGAGCATAACTTAATCATAGCTAACACATGGTTCAAGAATCATAAAAGAAGGTTGTATACATGGAAGAAGCCTGGAGATACTAACAGGTTTCAGATAGATTATATAATCATAACACAGAGAATTAGGAACCAGGTTTTAAATTGTAAGACATTTCCAGGGGCAGATGTGGACTCTGACCACAATCTGTTGGTTATGAACTGTAGATTAAAACTGAAGAAACTGCAAAATGGTGGGAATTTGAGGAGATGGGACCTGGATAAACTGAAAGAACCAAAGGTTGTAGAGAGTTTCAGGAAGAGCATAAAGGAACAATTGACAGGTATGGGGGATAGAAACACTGTAAAAAAAGAATGGATAGCTTTGAGGGATGAAGTGGTGAAGGCAGCAGAGGATCAAGTAGGTAAAATACGAGGGCTAGTAGAAATCCTTGGGTGACAGAAGAAATATTGAATTTAATTGATGAAAGGAGAAAATATAAAAATGCAGTAATTGAAGCAGACAAAAAGGAATACAAACGTCTCAAAATGAGATCGACAGGAAGTGCAAAATGGCTAAGCAGGGGTGGCTAGAGAACAAATGTAAAAATGTAGAGGCTTATCTCACTAGGGGTAAGATAGATACTGCCTACAGGAAAATTAAAGAGACCTTTGGAGAAAAGAGAACCACTTGTGTGAATATCAAGAGCTCAAGTGGAAACCCAGTTCTAAGCAAAGAAGGGAAAGCAGAAAGGTGGAAGGAGTATATAGAGGGTCTATGCAAGGGCGATGTACTTGAGGGCAATGTTATAGAAATGGAAGAGGATGTAGATGAAGAGGAAATGGGAGATATCATACTGCGTGAAGAGTTTGATAGACCACTGAAAGCCCTAAGTCGAAACAAGGCCCCGGGAGTAGACAACATTCCATTAGAACTACTGACAGCCTTGGGAGAGCCAGTCCTGACAAAACTCTACCATCTGGTGAGCAAAATGTATGAGACAGGCGAAATACCCTCAGACTTCAAGAAGAATATAATAATTCCAATCCTAAAGAAATCAGGTGTTGACAGATGTGAAAATTACCAAACTATCAGTTTAATAAGTCACGGACGCAAAATACTAACGCGAATTCTTTACAGACGAATGGAAAAACTGGTAGAAGGCGACCTCGAGGAAGATTAGTTTGGACTCCGTAGAAATATGGGTACACGTGAGGCAATACTGACCCTACGACGTATCTTAGGAGCTAGATTAAGAAAAGACAAACCTACGTTTCTAGCATTTGTAAACTTGGAGAAAGCTTTTGACAATATTGACTGGAATTATCTCTTTCAAATTTTGAAGGTGGCAGGGGTAAAATACAGGGAGCGAAAGGCTATTTACAATTTGTACAGAAACCAGATGGCAGTTATAAGAGTCGAGGGACATGAAAGGGAAGCACTGTTTGGAAAGGGAGTGAGACAGGGTTGTAGCTTCTCCTCGATGTTATTCAATCTGTATATTGAGCAAGCAGTAAAGGAAACAAAAGAAAAATTCGGAGTAGGTATTAAAATGCATGGAGAAGAAATAAAAACTTTGAGGTTCGCCGATGACATTGTAATTCTGTCAGAGACAGCAAAGGACTTGGAAGAGCAGTTGAACGGAATGGACAGTGTCTTGAAGGGAGGATATAAGATGAACATCAACAAAGGCAAAACGAGGATAATGGAATGTAGTCGAATGAAGTCGGGCGACGCTGAGGGAATTAGATTAGGAAATGAGACACTTAAAGTAGTAAAGGAGTTTTGCTATTTGAGGAGCAAAGTAACTGATGATGGTCGAAGTAGAGAAGAAATAAAATGTAGACTGGCAATAGCAAGGAAAGCGTTTCTGAAGAAGAGAAATTTGTTGACGTCGAGTATAGATTTAAATGTCAGGAAGTCGTTTCTGGAAGTATATGTATGGAGTGTAGCCATGTATGGAAGTGAAACGCGGACAATAAATAGTTTGGACAAGAAGAGAACGGAAGCCTGTGAAATGAGGTGCTACAGAAGAATGCTGAAGGTTAGATGGGTGGATCACGTAACTAATGAGGAAGTATTGAATAGGATTGGGGAGAAGAGGAGTTTGTGGCACAACTTGACAAGAAAAAGGGATCGGTTGGTAGGACATGTTCTGAGGCATCAAGGGATCACCAATTTAGTATTGGAGGGCAGCGTGGAGGGTAAAAATCGTAGAGGGAGACCAAGAGATGAATACACTAAACAGATTCAGAAGGATGTAGGTTGCGATAGGTACTAGGAGATGAAGAAGCTTGCACAGGATAGAGTAGCATGGAGAGCTGCATCAAACCAGTCCCTGGACTGAAGACCACAACAACATGAGGAAGTACCTGTGGTATAGCAGCCTCTTGGGTGTCGCAAGGAACCGTAAATTTATTGTTGCAGCTGCTGCACAAGCAAGCGTTGCCCTTTTTAACAGTTGTGGCGAGGTGTCGGAGGGTGTGGCCGCATTCGGCGTGGTGACCGGTGGCTGTTGGCTGTCAGGTGGTGCGCTATATAAGCAGGGCGAGTGTCCACGGCGAGCAGACAGCAGCGAGGACCCACACCAGCACCAGCATGGCTTGCAAGGTGAGGCAACGGCAGCGGCAACGGCTCTCTCCGCAGATCTGGTTTGCGCCCCACGCGGCCGTACTCCGCAGTGCCCACTGTCGCGGCGATAATCACATTTCCTGGGTTTTGTCTAACACGGGTCCAGTCACGAATGGATTACAGAGTGATCCCTTTTGTCTTAGCGGCTGGAGGTCACTGCACTGAGCTATACAGTTTCAACGGGCTATAGTCTTTGTTCTTTCTTTCAGAGAAGTATCTATTTTCCCGAATCAACTAACGAGCCGAGACTTCCCAACTAGTTACCAGGGAAAAGTTATTTAAATGAAATTATCGTAGTTTGTACGTTTTGTTCGGGCTGACTCACATGGCAACCATCTACCCACCATATGGCGTGCATTGGTATATTCGCTGAAAGTAGAGCTAGAAAATAATCTAATCGCAAGCTGTATGTGCCGAATACTTAAGTTACGGTGCAGTGCATTCATAGTGCATTTTGAAGACATTTTCGAGAAGAATTATTTCATGGCCGGGGTTAGAGACTACTAGGGATTTCCAAGACCAGTGTCATCAGACTAGTTGAAGGCTGTATTTGGTGCTCGCAGGTGTTTGAATCAATTTGTTTTTAGAACGATTGGAATTTTTAAGAGCTTAAATCGACGCAGGATATTTAACAGCAAAGTTAGGTTCGTGATGCGAAAATTAGGCGAAGAGATGTAATTGCTCAGATACTGATGGTGTTCATGTAAGTGACGTCATGAACTAGAGACTAGACGGACTTTCATCAAATTATGTAACAACAAACATAGTTTCCGTCGTTTGTATATATAGCCTACAAGTATGAATATCGATTTACAAAGCGATACAATATGTATATATTTGAAGGCGTTAATATATAACCCGCAAAGCCTTCAAATACCGCACGCTGTTTTTCGGATTCTCTCGCTCGCTACCCGCAAACTATTAGTCTTACAGAGGAAATGAACAGGACCTTTTTATAATAAATTTAATGTAGTTACATTTGCACTGGGATAGAAGCAGTAGTTTCCGAGTTATTCAAGAAAAACGTACAAAAGGACCTTCAAAGGCATATTTCTTGAATAACTCGAGAACTATGGCCTCCAGCGAAAACGTATCACAGTAAAAAATTTAACTGCATTAAATTTCCTACATAAGGTCTTGTTCATTTTTCTGTGGGACTAATAGTTTGCACGTAGCGAGCGAGAGATTATGAAACTCTTGCACGTTGGATTTGAAGGCACTGTGAACTGCATAAAACCCTGCTGAATCACCCTTGTGTATATCAAAATGGTTCGGATTCCACGTAAAACTTTTCTCCTATTATTGTCTAAGTAAGCCAGTTCAAAGATCAGGGGGAATACAATACATACAGACTGATCATCTCTAATATGGAAGTGGAAGCTAGTATATAGGGAGGAAGCTGAGTGTGTGTGTGCGTATCAACTTATTAGAGAACAAGTACGTTTAAGAATCCATGGTAAATTGGAGTCGGTTGACAATTGGTGCAGGCGGTTAGAATAGCTAGAGTAGAGTGGACCTGCCTATATTCTGTCTGCAACCAAGGGGATCGCTGACGTGGTGTTAAAAATATTAGTGCGAGTTTTGTGCAGTTTTTCTGTATATGACAGCACGGCAGTGCGCTCTTGAATGTTGACAATTTTCTTTCATGCTGCTGCCTTAGAAGTCCAATGTGTGATTCTTTGCGATGTCTTGTTGCCCAGCAGTTGATCGTCTTGGCCGCAGTGGTAGCAGTGGCGCGGGCAGGCTACCTGCGAGCCGCCCCCGCCATCGCCGCCCCCGCCGCCGTGGCCGCTGAGTACGACCCCAACCCCCAGTACAGCTACGGGTACAATGTGCAGGACGCCCTCACCGGCGACTCGAAGGCGCAGCAGGAAACCCGCAGCGGAGACGTCGTCCAGGGCAGCTACAGCGTCGCCGAACCCGACGGCTCCATCCGCACCGTCGACTACACGGCCGACCCCGTCAACGGCTTCAACGCCGTCGTGCACAGGGAGGGCGGCGCGCACCCCGCCCCCGTCGTGGCCGCCGCCCCCGCCTACGCCGCCGCCCCCGCGCTGGCCTACGGCAAGGCCTACCACGGCTAGTCTCGTCTTTTAACAATCCTGTTTTCTTTGTTTGTATTTATAGTTACTCTTTGATATATTTCTAAAATATATCTATACCCACCTTAACTGCCTCTTTTTATATGACACCCAGTGAAAGCTTCCTGCAAATCCCTCCAGTAAACACTGTCTCTCTACATTAACTGTTACACATTTCAGACTGATTGCACTATTACATACTGTATTAATCGACTGATCATTAATTTGTTGTTGTTCGGAAACCAAATTTTACAAGTGACTGCTGCAGCTACTCTCAACCTTACACCACAGTATCTATTAATAGTTTAATAAAATAAAAAAAAACGCTTTCGGTACAATTTGTAACCAATATTTGTGAAGAAATACCATTACAAAATCTCATACAAAATCAATTATTACATGTAGAAAATCTGAAGGAATGTACTCGAACTGACAATGTTACACAAACCTCTTTTTAAACGTGTCAATAAATGCAATCCTGTTGACATAACAACTCGAGAATGCACCAAAGTGCAAGATATCTAAAAGAAATAGCAAATTAGAAAATGTGACAAGTTTTAAAATTACATAAACGAAAACTGATTAAAAAGATCGGCAATAAGAGGAAGAAACGGTAGTGTGGAAAGACCAAATAGTCTACAATGCAAGCTATACAACAAAGGTGGTAGTCGAAATATAAAATTATCGCACTTCATTAGTGTAGTTACAGTAGTATGTTTATAGTTGTGAGGACGTTTGATGGAGAACTAAACAGACTACAGATAGTAGAAAAAGAGAACTGCACAAGAGAAATAATATGTACAATGCAGGCTGATGATAGAGGGCGGGCCTGTGTGGCCGTGCGGTTCTAGGCGCGTCAGTCTGGAACCGCGAGACCGCTACGGTCGCAGGTTCGAATCCTGCCTCGGGCATGGATGTGTGTGATGTCCTTAGGTTAGTTAGGTTTAATTAGTTCTAAGTTCTACGTGACTGATGACCTCAGAAGTTGAGTCGCATAGTTCTCAGAGCCATTGGAACCATTTTTGATAGATGAAAAATGGGGATCAAAGAGGAAAATCACCGAAGCGTACGTAGAACATCAGAAGTAACAGAAATGCGAATTCAGACCTAATTTGGGCAACTCCGTATAGAGTGAATTAAAACTTATTAGCAAATATTTCAATAGTTACCAAATATCCCACTCGTTCAAGAAAAAAGTATTAGAATAGTTTCAACCACTGTGATATCTGGATTCAATAAGTAGGCAACAATCAGAAATAAAAGAAACTCTTTTGCGACACAAATACTACATCCAGAAAAATACCTGTGAGGAAAGAATTTTTTGAAAAAAATAGGGGCAGTACGCACAAAGAGAAAGGAAACGCAAAACAGGAAGAAGATATAAGGCCATTGGAACAACACTCAACAAAGTAAGAAGAGAAACTGAAGGTGAACCATGATCCTCATTGGTTAGCACGAAACTAAAAAAAAAAACCCACCTCAGGCAACGTCATATTCCAAAATATACTTGAAGTGGTTGCATTGGCAATGGGCCATGGATGCAGTGTGATCATTTTTGGTAAAGGATGTTATGGTGTCACTGCACCGTTGGTTGGCGTCGGCAATGGATTCACGTTTGCTCTTGATATGCAGGAATAAATGTTTAAGATCGATGGGCCTTTGTCCACGATAATGTAGGAAACCAAAAATGTCGTACATTGTGACATTTTCTTTCAATGCAAAATTAGTAAGTCTCGATATGCTACTTCTGTTATCTGTGCAGTTAACATAAGTATTGATCTGTGAAGAACTCTTATTTATTTTGAGATTTTTTTATCTAATATATATCAGTCTATACCAAAAAATGTAAGACTTTTTATGTGAACCACACACATTATGTTACGATTCATTTCTGAAACGTCCTATGTAGCCCGAAATATACGACTTAATTTTTAATATACAAAGTGAGTTTCAGAAATTATTTTACGAACTTTGGGGGGAGGGGGGGGGGCACACATACAAAAAAGTTAATGGTTAATGTTACATTGCAACTTTCAATATTTAATTTGCTGTTATAGAGTTCAATCATTTTCGTGTACTAGTTTACCGCAGACCTACTGCAGAGATACAGTTCTGTCCCTAGTATCGACTACAGACAACTTAGTTATCTTTGGAATTAGCCTGCGAGGCATCCAGAAAGCCTTTCTTAGTTTCAGATGAACCGACCAACCAGGTCACGGTCTGCTTGCGGAGAATTCTGGGTCATGAGTCTGAATAGGCACCCGTGCCTTTCGCCATATTGAAGGAAGACGTACTTTTTTCTGAATGGTGAAAGTTGGTGAACGCTGGACGTTGAAGTGGTGGCCATTGCTCGGTTTCGGTCAGGAAATGCGCACTTGCGATACGACGCTGTTAGTCATTCACGACATTTGTGTGATTTGTGTTTAACTCTTTCATGTTTCACCCCGCGGAACTGCTGTAACTAGAATCGCGTGTCACATATGGTTATTGGGTCTTTCTGAGGCGAGCATGTTTCACAGCTCCGTTCAGAATCTGTTTACTGTTAATTCATCCGAATGGTAATACAGTTGATTTAGTCACTGTGTCAATGACGCTTTGTAAATGCTTTGCGATTTTTATTGGATCATAGTTTGTTTGGTTTTCTTTCCTTCTTAACTCAGTGCGCCATGTGTTATCTGGGCACAAATGATACACGTGTGACCGTACACTTTTCTCTTGGCAAAAAGGAAAGTTTCACAGTGCAACCAAAGGAAAACATCAGGAAACTGTAAATCTGTCTTTATATCAAACGAAAACAAATTTTTTGTAATTTCTCATCTAACTGTCTGTCCGTGCGTGTGTTAAGACCCCTTTTTCTCAGAAACGGGTAGACACATCAAGCTGAAATTTGTGTTACAGACCAAAGTGTACGGTCTCTTGGCGGTGTAATAAACTTTAACTTCCACGTCATCACTGATGACGGCCATTTATGTCACATATTTTGACTCTCGCAATCTTATTCATCAAAACCTACGTATGAGGTACATCCCGTTGATCTAAAATGATAAAATTTGGCGAGAAGCAAGGTTGCATAGTACAAGTAACGTAAAAAGCCGAAAATTATTAATCTTTAACTACATCACACGAAAAAAAAATCCTTTGTAATTTGTTACCCGATGTCAACTCGAAATTATTGTATAACGGTATAACGATCAGTAGTTCACCATTCTGACCGACTGGATCGCAATGGTAAAAGACAAACATCAGGCAAGGAATGATTTTATCGCTCATAAGACGCGTTTCTCAATGTATCCATCATCACATATCCAGGAGCGATTAACGCACGTACATACCTGTATGGTGTTTCAAGTTGTATATGAGCAAATATTCGTAGACTAACGGATATATCATTTCAAGCTGTATATGACACAATGCCGTTGCAAATTGTATGTGAAACAAATATTCGCAGACTAGCCAGCGAATGTTTGTTTCTCATGCAGCTTGAAACGCCATATCTACGTGTAGTAATCGCTCCAGGATATCTGATCATGAATAAATCCCGAAACTCCTCATACGAGCGGTAAAGTCATTCCTTGCTGATGTTTGACTTTAACCATTGCGACCCTTTCAGCCTGAATGGGGAAGTAATGATTATTACAAATATGGTCGCCTGCCTTCTGCATGATTTTATATCACATTTATATTATTGAAGTTAAAATATTGTCGAAAATCTTGGAATCTCTGGGACCAATGCTTGAGATTCTCGGTTGCCGGAATGGGTGAACTGTCTGTACACATATAGAAGTTTGTACGGAACCCTCAGTGCGCGAGTCCTACTCATACCTGGGTAATTTTTTTGCTTAAATAAGTCTTATTCTTTCATTGCCTATTTCCCTTGAATCCAAATTCACACACGTTCGCAAGTATTTTTAAGCATTTTTTGAACAGTTTATAATTAAAAAAATCCTTCTTTTTGTGGTATTAATTAAAGAATATATACATAATTTACTCATAATAATCTCGTGAAAAATATACAAAATATGCCAAAGTTATTTCTACACACGCATGCACTCGTTGGGTAGTGGACTACCAACCCCTCTCATACACGTTCAGATGGTTTAAAATGATATCTCTGTTAGCATGACGCCTTGATGAAACGTCTTTGATTTAGGAATATTTTCTGCTTAACCAGTGTCTTAAATTGGCTCAAAATGGATGATCCAGTCTCGAAATCCAACATTCTGGAGCTCCATTGCGTAGAAACCACACGCTTCCCCCTATTTGCACTTTTACGGCCTGTAGTAAATTTGGTAGAACGTTCTAAATAAAATCCAAGTAGACACTACCAATTTGAAGTGGTGATACAACATTAACATACCAGACAATCATCTATAATTTCAGCCCACACTTCTTAAACTTCATAATTACGAATAAATTTTATACTAGTGTTTTGGCTTTGCCCTTCGCTTCCAGATTTTAAGCAACCACTGACACAAATCCTCAAGTATTTTAACGGTGAAACACAAATGTAAGAATTGTTCGATAATCAGAGGCATGTCTTTCTACTTTTACACCCACGTACATAATCCACAAGCCACCATATGGTGCATGGCGGAAGGTACCTTGTGCCACTACTAGACATTTCATTTCCTGTTCCACTCGCAAATAGAGCGAGGGAAAGACGACTATCTATAAACCTTTAAAGTCAGTACCGCCGTTAGACTGTCTTTTATTTGCTGTGTTACATTTACACGATCAGGATTTCGGCTTTAAAGTGCCATTATCAAGTGTTTTAATGTTATACAGTGCCTAAGATCTATAAGCCTTCGTGCGAACCCTAATTTCTCTTATCTTGTCTTCACAGTCCCTGTGCGCAATGTACGTCGACCATAGTAGAATCGTTCGGCAATCAACTACAAATACCGGTTCTCTAAATATTCTCAGTAGTGTTTGGCGAAAAGAATATCGCCTTCCCTCCAGGGATTACCATTTACTGATAAAGAAACGACACAGGGAACTATTTTCCATAAAAACGAAACAGATAATCAGAGATATGGCTACATCTTGCTTCTACACGTGTAAGGAAACGACATGAAGCTTTCTGTGATGTAACTGGATATCCCTACTGGTAGCTGAACACATTCCTGAACCATGGCTAATTGGAAGCCTATAAAAGCCCTTATTGTCAACTGACGGGTTGCAGGTCGTCTCCTCAATAGCATCCCAGACATATTCCGTAGGATTCAGATCCGTTGATCTCTCTGACCAGTTCATGTGGTAGATACCTTCAATTACGACGAACTCACCCATCAGAACAGCTTGACATACATGGGCATCATTATCCATAAAGAGAAAGTATGACTAACTTTTACTGTAAACTGTCACATATGTGGTTACAGCATCCCGTACCTCTGAGTGTGCCAGATACCTGCATTCACTGATCACCAACGGAGATGTGAAACTACGTACCGTCAACCAACATGATGTCTTAGCCGCATCAAGACTCTACCTCTTAGCAGTAGCTGCAGCGAATTTTCTAACCAATTAATCTTCAGACCACTCCGTTTATTTTCTCTTCTTATAATGGCTATAGAGGAAGCCAGAGCGTCACACCAACAGCTAGCTTAAATATTTTTAATGTTTAATATTTTGCGATATCTATTGAGTTTATGTAATCCATATCATGACTACACGTTTGTTAAGTTATTTCTCCATGGTAGACGCAGTGAACAGTTCAGACTAGAAACATAAGAAAATCTTCTCAAATTTTAATCTTTACAAAGACGGATTAAATGGCAAGTGAATTTGGAAACGGACTTGCCAATGCAGCTAAGAGCTAGTCTAACAGAAAAATAATCCTTAATATTTCAAATATTCATCATCATAGTTTTTCCTCTCCACTTGTCCTGGTGTGGTTTACGTGCGTTCTCCCCTTGTGTCTGTCGATGTACCATTCTTCTCTCAGGGCTGTATCCCGGCTGACTTATCTTTTTCCTACTTCATCCTTCACTTGGTTCAGCCCTCTTTTCCGTGGTCTTCCTACCGGACTTCTACCAATCACATCTGTGCGTAGCCATCGGTTTGCTATTTTTCCCCTCGTCCATTTCTTTGACACAGCCATGCCATCTCAAACGGCCCCTTGTCACTTGTTCTTTCAAGGACATGTGCAACCAGCCTCTACATTGTACAGTGTAATTGTTTTGCATGATTCTATTTATTAAATTCTATTAGTAGTGGGGCAGAAATATCAGCTTAGAGATGGTATTAGTTTTAGCGAATATCCTGTTGTATTAATATTCATTTGACCTATTCTTTTAGTCTGTTGATAGTAGCAGTTTCTTCTCTCATGAGCATCGAGTTGAGAAACCAAGAGTAGTGCGGAATCTGTTGCTACTTCTCCCAATACCATTTCCCTTGAAGTTATGGTCCATGTTCACTGACCTCGTCCATTCCATTTTTATTTGGTTGGCGAGTGCGTAACGCTATTAGCTTGCAGTCGATTCAAGACTCTCGGGAAACATTAAGCCCCTTCTGCTCACTTTGTGTTTCTGTCTTTTAGGCAGAAAAGGCGATAAACATTTCTAAATAGGATACACAGACACTAAAAAAAAATGCTACGATAACTAAACCTTGAAAAAGCATTGCTCGAAGGAGAAATTTCTAAGTAGTCAACAATTCATTCCGTATATACAACACTAAAGAGGTGGTGTTAGCGGTGAAACACCTACGTTGTGGAAGGGAAATATCACACCAAATACATGTTTGCTCATTCTAATTTCCGTTTTCCACGGTGTCTATTAATCGGTGAATCCTGTTTGCCTTGTGATGGCTCGTTCAAGTGCTTGTGCAGAGCAAATGTACTTTATTACTTTGATGTAGTGAGATTAAAAAAAAAAAAAAAACTGCACAAGCTCTAACTGGAACTATATACAAGGTAAACTGACTTGGACAATATTTTTGAAGTCGTTCAACGGTGTCACATAAGTGTTTCAGTATGAGCGACCCGTGGTCTGACTTGTTATAGAGTAATTACAATTTGTTTCATTTTTTAGCCCCACTTATCTTTGTACGTGTGTTGCACTAAATATCGGCACAAGAGAGGCAATGCCTGCTGTATGCACTGCGTCTAGTTTGGTGCGAAACTTGTTCTATTCTCCCACGGTTCTTGCTGTAGTAAAACTTCGCCCTCAAGCTTACATTCAGTGAAACGCAGACACAAATATAAAACGAAGTAAGGAATCTAATGAAGTGCAGTTACTCAGTAACGAACCACCGGAGACCACAGGACTCTTACACCAAAATACTCAGAATAAATGTCTGAAAAAATTAGGAAATTTTGAATGTGTAGTTCAGATTCACTCTGTATAGTTTCAGGACGTTGTGGTGATCGATGATCCGTATACAGTGTGGTGTTTCCTGCAGTAGAAAAGTAAGTGCTTTGATGTCTTCTGACGAAGGCTGAAACTCTTGGTAGGACCTTGTCCAGCTGATAGGTGGCACGAGGAGAACTTTAGGTATTCGTCACTTGTGCGAACTTAGGTACGCTGAGTAAGACATTACTTCTTGTTTGAATCACGCCGTATAAAACGTGGTACGACATCTACTCTCGTTTTCTTTAGCGTTTCCTGTTTACTGGAATAGCCATGGTTTTCCGCAACATCAGTATATATGTTCGTACATTCTTTTGATAAGATATATATTAGAGATCACAATATGTCACAAGCTGTTTGTAGTTCAGTTGAAGTCTATAGACTGTCTCTTAAGCAATATACACTAAAAAAAGAAAAAAGAAAACACTGAAAAAGAAAAGAAAGCGACTCACGACGCTATCCGATCTGGACGGAAATCCGTAGATGTGATGTACATGTACGAACAAACAAATGATTACAATTTTGAAAAAAATTGAATTGTTGGATGTCCTCTTTAGGGATATCGTACCAAATCTGTACAATTGCGTCACATCGTCAAAATCCCGACATGGTTGGAGAGCCCTGCCGATAACGCTCGAAACGTTCTCTGTTGGGGGAAAGATCCGGTGACCATGCTGGCGAAAGTACGAAGACAAGCAGTAGAAAGCCCTCGCTTGTGTGCGCGGGCGTTATCTTGCTGAAATGTGAGCACAGGATGGCTTGCCATGAAGGGTAACAAATCGGTATGTAGAAATGAAATGATCGTATGGCATTTATTGGCCGGGATATCCCCTTCGGGGTTCGGCCGCCGTATTGCAAGTCCTTTTAGTTGACGCCCCTTCGGCGACTTGCATGTCAATGATGATGAAATGATGATGAAGGAGACACAACACCCAGTCCCCTGCCGGGAATCGAACCCGGACCCCCTTGCGTGGTAGGCGGTAACGCTACCACTGGGCTACGGAGGCGGACTCGGTATGTAGAATATCGTCGACATACCGCTGTGCTTTAAGGATGCCGTAGATGACAACCACAGAGGTCCTGGTATGAAAAGAAATGACCCCCCAGAGCATCATTACTGGTTGTTGGGCCTTACGGCGGGCCACAGTCTGATTGGTGTGCCACCTCTGTTTGGTGGGTGTCTCTATACACGTATTCTCTAGTTATCGGAGCTCAGTTCGAAGTGTGTCTCATGACAGAAGTCAATTCTACTCGAGTCAACGAGATTCCAGGCCAAAGACGTGTCTGGAGGTTCCCTGGACTGTGATGGGAACCAACCTGATTGCAGCCCTTTATACTGCCTGGCAACCGGAAGTGATGGTTTGGGGTGCATTTCTTTTCATAGCAGGACCCCTCTGGTTTTCATCCGCTGCACTGCGACAGCACAGCAGTAGGTCGTATATTCTACACCCCGTTTTGTTACCCCTCATTGTAAACCATCCTCTGGTTACATTTCAGCACACGGAAAGAGTTTCTGCTGCTTGTCTTTGCGCTTCCCAATCCGTACTTTAGCCAGCAACGTCGATGGTTATCTTCCTGTTAAGAACTTGTGGAGCAGTATGCTCAGGGCTCTGCAGCCGTCTAGGGAATTTGGCGATGTAAGATGCCACTGTATCCATCGACACTAAAGCCTTCAGGAGGACATCCTACAACTCTGTCAATCAATGGCAAGCCGAATAAATGTTTGCATAGGGGCCAGAGGTGGACAAAGAAGTTATTGAACTGTTCAATTTGTGAAGCTCTTTTTCTTGAATGAATCATCCAATTTTTCTGAAACAAACTGCAAAACGATTTAGAAAAGATATCTGAATGGTGCGGAAAGTGGCAGTTGACCCCAAATAACGTAAAGTGTGAGGTCATCCACATGATTACTAAAAGGAACTCGTTAAACTTCGGTTACACGACAAATCAGTCTAATCTAAAAGCCGTAAATTCAACTACATACCTAGGTATTACAATTACGAACAATTTAAATTGGAAGGAACACGTAGAAAATGTTGTGGGAAAGGCTAACCACAGACTGCGTTTTATTGGCAGGACACTTAGAAAATGTAACAGACCTACTAAGGAGACTGCCTACACTACGCTTGTTTGTCCGCTTTTAGATTACTGCTGTGAGGTGTGGGATTCTTACCAGATACGACTGACGGAGTACATCGAAAAAGTTCAAAGAAAGGCAGCATGTTTTGTATTATCGCGAAATATGGGAGAGAGTTCACAGAAATGGAAACGAATTTGGGCTGGACATTATTAAAAGAAAGGCGTTTTTCGTTGCGACGGAATCTTCTCACAAAATTCCAATGACCAACTTTATCCTCCGAATGCGAAAATATTTTGTTGACACCGACCTACATAGGGAGGAAGGATTACCAAGATAAAATAAGGGAAATCAGAGCTCGTACTGAAAGATATAGGTGTTCATTCTTTCTGCGCGAGATTGGAATAATGAATTGTGAAGGTGGTTCGATGAAGCCTCTGCCAAGCACTTAAATGTGATTTGCAGAGTATCCATGTAGATGTAGATGTAGAAACTGTAAGCATTTGTTTGCTGTATATGTATATCACATCTATCGATTTCCATCCCATGCAGGGCGTTTCTTTTTTATGCTAGAGTGTAATTACGAGCCAAGCTGCGTTTCGAGAAGTAGAACGACCTTTTAGAGAAACTAAATCTCGATTTCGTCAGCTGTGTAGAGGACTGTTAGAGAGGGTTGTTAATGAGGAGAAGCGTAATGGTGAATGAGGAGCCTCGTGTTGCGCTCAGGGGAGAGAGAGGTCCTGGGAGACGTTTAGTAGCTTTGGAGTGGTCCTGGTGAAAGGTGGTGTACCATGTGAACTTTAAAGAGTAGTGTAACTCGTAGTGAGAAGGGCGAATTAGGAAAAACTGGCGCGAATGTCATGAGTGCTGCAGAAACTCTCAAAAGGTACTGTGAGTCCAGCATCTCTGAAGGAGAGGACTTAACGAAGATTTGACTTATTCATAGTTTGAACGTTGTTAAAAAAAATCTCGTTCTCTAAGCGTAATATAAGTCGAAGCTGCGGAATAACCAAACTAGCCATCTAAGCGAAATATGCGCTGAAGCTGCGGAATAGCCAATTTAATCTTTACATACATTCTCAGCAAAGTGATAGTACCACAGCTGTATGGAAGAGAGATTCTGCAGTGTTTGGAAGAAAGGAAGTTTGGGACTTGACGCCCCGTCGAAAAAGTGGTCACTAAAGACGGAGCACAGGCTCAGAACGAGCAACGATAGGGAAGGACATAAGGTGAGTCCTTTACACATTAACTGTCCCGACCTCTACCTTCTGCGATTGAAGACGACCACGCGAAACCTAAATGTTGTTAGCCGGACGGGGATATGAATCGAAGTCCTGACGAATACGAAGAAAGGGAGAAAACTGTTGTGTAATGTCCCGTCGATGAGGAGGTCATCACAGCCAGAAATAGTTTCAAGGACGGAAAATTTACTACCGCAGGACTCATTGGTTGTTGGTTGAGGACTGGCAATAATCACTCGCCTATCAATTTCGATTTCTACGTGGCACGTTCGTGCTTGAGACAGCGACACATGTCGTAGACAAGTCACGAAGAAAAATATTAGTTATTCCTTTCACTAATCCCCATTAACCTGAACCCTCAACAAGATGCCTTTTACCCCAACAACGCTCAAATGAGACTCTTAACTTTGTAAAGAAGTCGAGCCTGTAACCATCCTGAGAGAAAGAATGCTGTATAATGTGCAGGTGATTTGTGGCCATACGGGGTGCGAAACTTGCTACACGGAGATGTCATATCTGACAGAAAGAATGGCGCCAGTGCCGCGGGGCATCGAGTTGAAATGAGTTTGAATGAGAGATATGGGTTCGCCATTCCATGCTACTTCAACTCTCTGTGAGAGATCATCAGCCGTCGTGGCTAGAGGGTGGTAGTACTCCAGTCCCTCGGAAACTCATGACCAGATGTGTTCAGTGGGTGACAGATGAGGAGAATGTGTTAGCTAGGGCAACCATAGAACACAGTCTGTATTGGGGTAGAGCAAGACAGCAGGGACAACATGCGGTCTTGCGTTGTCTTGTTGAACGATAGCGTCTCAGAGACCTCGAAGTTAGGCGCAGCTAGCAACCTTTACAGGTCAGAAATGTAACAGCGGCTGTCAAATTTACCGGCTTATCCAGTGGTACACCACATCATCACGCCCGGTGCTGGGCCTGTACGACGAAGACGAATACAGTCTCGCAACGTTTGTTCTTTTCGGAGCCTCCATACAAATGGAAACGTACATAGAGATGCTGTACGCAGAACAGAGTCTCGTCTGAAAAGGCGACGCAGTGCCGCATCTGTGGTACCCACTGTAGTCCCTGGGAGCACCATTGTCGAAGCTCCCTCTCTGCTGCCACGCCAATGGAAGTCACAACAACGGTCCCCACGTTGACCGTTCGTGGTGCTCCAGACGTCGACGCACTGTCCGCGTGGATATCTTCTTGCAAAAAAGCCCATTTCCTGACGCAAGGTACGTCACGTGGCTATACGATCCTGCATCGCCGAACGACCAATATCTTCCTGGGCGCTAGAAGTGTCAGGCTGTTGAGTCCTGCATAGCACTGAGTGTGGCCTTCCGAAATCCATCGACTCCATCCATGTTTGCTTGACAATTTCAGGATACCGACCAACGGGGAAAAAAAAAAACAGAACACCTTGAACGATTAGAGAAAGGACGTTCATATTCACAGGACGCTTACAATGGTATGTTTGGCAGAAATGATTAGCATTTCAGTCATCTCGGTTCAGCACGTATGCTGTTGCCTAGTAGTAACAGGGTCCACCACGAGCCCTGATAACTTTCTCCATGCACCTGGTTCCAAAGTTCATCTATCGTGGTTGCCATAGGGTCACAGTGCTGCGACAGTCGTTTCAGCATGTACCACACATTTTCGATTGGCGACAATTCTAGCAACCTGGCGGGCCAGAGCAAAAGGCTGACATCCTGTCACACCAAGAAGGCACATGTTCGTGCAGCAACATGTGGTCGTGCATTGCCAAGCCGAGAAAGGGCGTCTGGGATTTTGTGCAGGAAGTGTGAGGCTACGAGTTGCAGGATGTAATTCACATACGCCACACTGATCACAGTGTCCTGGACACGCACCAACTGTGATTTGTGGCAGTACTCAATAGCACCCCACATCATAAGGCCATGAGCTGGTACTGTATGTATTGTGCGAATACAGTCAGTGTGATGCCGCTCCACCTGTCTGCGATAAACCAAAATGTGGCCATCATTTTCAAACAAACAGAACCTGGATTCGTCGGAAAACACTTTCTGATGCCATTCCTTTCCCAGTGACGTTTCCATACACCATTGTCATCTAGGATGTTTCCGCACATTCGTCAAAGGTAGACGGAGAAGTAGACGACGCGCATGCAACCCATGCCATAATAAAAGGCAACGGACTGTCACCCCTGATAGTGTACGATGTGTTACATTGTTGCGCCAGAGCAGAGGAGGACGCAGATCTGTCCTGCAATGCCTTTCGAATGAGGTGCTGATCTTCTCGAGGGATGGTTTCTGTGGTGCGACCTGACCCATCTCGTCGTGTTCTGCGGCCTTCCATGAACCATTCTGCACACACCGGTTGTACTGCCACACGAACAGCCATTTCCTGATGGAAGCATCACATTCTCCCATGGCAATAATCAGCCCTCCTCAAAACTCACTGATTTGATGTTAAGGTCCGCGCATACGTCTACGAGGCACCGTGCACATCTGCTCAAGTCGCACTAATCCATTACCTTCGGTTTAAAGTGACGAGAGCTGCTGGCACATTTTACCAGTAGGTGGTGTTGCGCCGCGATATCGATGTTGACCTTCAACCCGTGGCCCGACATGGTTCAAATGCTTATCATTTCTGCAGTACATACTAATATACATATCCTGTGAATATGAACGTCCTATCTCTAATCGTCCAGGTGTTCTGCTTTTTTTTCTGAACATGAGAGCGGTTTACACTGCAGCCCCGATGTGCCATCAGCCTGCAGCTGCCCATCTCTAACACTTGCTGGTAGGCACTTCCCGTTCTTTAACGGAGCCTTACACGGTCTTCTGAGATCTAACCAATATTCAGATCTGATCTCTGAATGAGAAACTGGCTGTGCAATATTTCCTTGTATAGGTATTTGGCCGTTACAGGTACAAACGGAAGGGGCGAGTATAGGACAATGAAAAAAGCATGTAATCCTAATAAACATAGGTCCAGAAACCAGTAGCTTCCCCAATGTGACTTACACACAGGTGCAGTCATGCCAGTGTTACAATACTGCTAATGTCTATGGCTTCATTTTGCGTGGTGTTCTTTACGGTGAAAAGATATATACAGTACATGGTACACGCACGATGGTGCACCAGCACACATTCATGAGACTGTTCGGGAATACGTAGAGCGAATCTTCGACAACAAGTAAGTTGGTGGTGGCTCGGCACTACTATGGCGTTATAGGTCCCCAAACTTGACCCAGTTGAATGCTATACATTAAAATGGGAAATTTTGAGATTTCCAAAACGAGATCAATAACACGTTTGGTCAGGTTTCTTCAAACTGAAAACCGATGCGATGTGTATGGGAAAATATTATATCCGGTAACAGTTTTTTTCTATTGCAATTACTGACCGTTCTATGGTTGACATGTATTGTTTTACAGCACAGTCATTATACATATCCCATATGGAATCCCATACTCCCATAAAACTCGAAAATAGTTCATGCCAACACTTTTATGTGATCCTTTGCTAACTGGAGGCATTCTCCAATCCACTTGCATCTATTTGTCATTATTACGTAATTTCTAGGCACGGTCTGCAAATAAATAAATGTTAAAATGTTATTACGAGTTTCCATCTTATCCTAAAGAAAATATGGGCTCTATCCCAGGTATCGGGTACGAGCTGCCTGTTTAATATGTGTTCCACTATGGCAGCGAACAGGAAGTAGATTGTGATACACATACTTCGACGCAGAGTACATGACAAACACGCTGTTAGAACTGACAAAAATGTATAGAAATCACTAATATAGTTTTTAAATAGATTTTTGATTGTTATCCAGTGTAAGTTTTCGTACGCACCGCATTTTTTGGTCCAAAAGATGAAAAATATCGCAACTGTGCCTATCGCTTTCCGCTCAGACTTGGACTCAAGGAAGCAATGGACCACTAAGTGCTGCTCTCTTGACACAATGAAGTAACATGAGCAAATAGGTACCATGCCACGATTATCATCTTCCTTCGACTCACCCCATTTAAAAGCTTTGGTGTAGTCCATCCCTCTTGACAGTGTCGAATTCCGGGAACGTGTTGTGGATGCATTCGGAACAGAGTTGGGATTTTTGAACGTGTACGGGCAACGATGAACAGACGTGATGAAGACTGCGTTCACATGAACTGTGACCGTTTGGAACACTTGTTGTATTGTGCTTGTCCTTCAAAGTATGTCTGCCGTTTGACTCCTCCGGGACTCTGTTATAAAGTGTCCATGTATTCAGGCGCAATACATCATATTGAGGAAACCGTTGGATCCGGATTATTGGGAAATTAGAATTATTTGCACGCTCGGTTGTGCTCTACTCATTCCTTTTGCTTGTATTTGTAATAGTCACACACCCTGTATACGGAATGTAGTTGGTCTTACTCCTACGTTGTATTATGAGCGTTTGCGCTGGTATGCTAGGCGTTTACTGGCGCCAGATAATTCGATGTTAGTTGCATGCCGCCTTCGTGGTGTTGTAACTGTAATCGCCAGCAATGCATTCGTAGAGAAAACAGGTTCGCTGTTGACCAGAGTGGCAGTAAAAGATCTGTCTGTCGAGACAATAGACACTGAAGTTCTTGCCTACGTAACTCGCGCGCGGAGAAAATAATAGAAGGCAAACGAAATAATCTCCGATCTCATCGCAGCTGCCTGTTCTCGAAGGGAGTTTTTAACCATCTGACGTTTCTATGTACGGACATACGTCGACGACGCGCGTGGAGCAGTCAGTGAAAGCCTCGGCATTGACCCAGTTTGGGCCGCCGGACGCAGACGCGTTGGCGCGGTGAAATGGAGAGTTGCTGAGGGATCCCCGCCGCTTTCTTCGGCGTCCTCCAGCTGCCAGCCAGTCGACTGCTGTAAGCCGGCCGCGGTGACCTCACGGCGTGACGTGGCGGCCGGCGCGTTATGTCAGCACTACCTGGGTCACTGACACGGCGCAGCCGCGCTGCTGCAGACGCCGAGAGATCGCCGGCACAAGCGGCAAGTGCCGCAGGGAACAACCTTGGATTCACTTCGTGCGCATGGAAATCTGCGTCGAGAAACGAAAGAGAGTGATGCTTGCTTGAACACTGCTCATATTTGAAACTTCCTGGCAGATTAAAACTGTGTGCCGGACCGAGACTCGAACTCGGGACCTTTGACTTTCGCGAGCAAGTGCTCTACCATCTGAGCTACCCAAGCACGACTCACGCCCCATCCTCACAGCTTTAATTCCGCCAGTACCTCGTCTCCTACCTTCCAAACTTTACAGAAGCTCTCCTGCGAACCTTGCAGAACTAGCACTGCAGAGTGAAAATCTCATTCTGGAAATGTGGCTAAGCCATGTCTCCGCAATATCCTTTCTTTCAGGAGTGCTAGTTCTGCAAGGTTCGCAGGGAGCTTCTACAAAGTATGGAAGGTAGGAAACGAGGTACTGGCAGAATTGAAGCTGTGAGGACGGGGCGTGAGTCGTGCTTGGGTAGCTCAGATGGTAGAGCACTTGCCCGTGAAAGGCAAAGGTCCCGAGTTCGAGTCTCGGTCCGGCACACAGTTTTAATCTGCCAGGAAGTTTCATATCTGCGCACACTCCGCTGCAGAGTGAAAATCTCATACTGCTCATATTTGTATGTTCCCTGACCTCCGTTTTAAGAAAAATGTGGAAAGTAGAATACACTTTAGTTAAGACATGAAGTCGCCCAGCAGGTATGCGACAACGTTGTAAAATTGAGAGCACTTCTTACATCAATGTTAAATGGCTCGCTTGATATAAACTGGTCACTTGGTGCTCAAACTGACGCATTTCGGGCGCGGAACATATTCAGAACGTCCGCTAAACGAATACAAAGCTATAAGCACAAGAATAAATTACAAAAGTGTTAAGTTATCGAAGGTATTACAAATATGTTTAAAAATAAAATAATCATACCAAATAGAACTGCCCCTCACACAGTATATCGTCATATGTATGGGTCTTCACCATCAGTTCTCAACTAATGAAGGGTCGCCATTATACAACCTAGCTAAAAAATATGCCACCAGATAACGTGACAGTATGGACATAGTGGTGATACTAGCGCCCACAGAAATAAATCAGCAACTTAGTAAGAAAATAATACTGGAAATCAGTACAGAAATAGGAACAAAGAACTATCTTTTCCTTCTTTCTTCTGTTTGTGCCGTTTTTCCCGCGTTTACGCAGGGTCGGCATGGTTAATCGGATGTGGCAATGTTAGTTGAAGGGGTGGCCGAATGTCCTTCCTGCCACCACCCCGTACCCCCCAGGAAGGAATCAGCGTACCCCAACTGTCTGCGACTAGTGTAATCTATGGAATAGTGCGAAAGTGTTCAGATGTCTGCGAGCCGTGTAACTGAGGCAGGACGCGAGGACCAGCCCGGTATTCACCTAGGGGGATGTGGAAAACCGCCTAAAAACCACATCCAGGCTGGCCGGCACACCAGCCCTCGTTGTTAATCCGCCGGGCGGATTCGATCCGGGGCCGGCGCGCCTGCCCGAGTCCACGAAGCAGCGCGTCAGCGCGCTCGGCTAACCGGGTAGGTCAAATAGGAACAAAGAACTATATATAACACTAAATACAATAATTTAAAATTTATACCCAACAGTGCAGTAATGTTTCATGTGGTTCATTTTGGAGCCGGTAGCGAAAGGGAAGAGAGAATAACAAGGGAGGAAAGGGGGAAGGAGAAGCATATTGGGGGAGTAACAAATCAATCGCAAAACAAAATTCATGCAAAGAACAAAAATACGTAAGGTAAAAAACTTTTCTATGTACTAGATGGCTCGCCGGGTCGTGCAGTGCTAAATAAGACAGTGGGTTTCTTGCGGGAGAGAAGTGCCCGGGCATTCAGGCTCATATTCCTTGGTTCCCTAAGTCGCTTAAGTTACACTCCGGATGGCTCTTTACTCTTGATGATTTTTGTAAGTTATTATTGTCATTATTATTATTATTATTATTATTATTATTATTACTATTAGTGGCAGCAACTACAGGATTAATTTTATTAGTTCATAGTCAGTGTTATTTACTCACATTACCATTTCAGGCACTCAAATCATTTTAATAGCTCAGACCATGATAAATAAAACAAGTATGTTGGGCTGCCCTACGGCATCGTAAATCTACCTGTTCCTAGCCTGATTTCAACCTCTATGACAACCTTCCACAACCAATGAAACTATTAATTTTGACGTACAAATTTTGATCTTTGTCTTCTCCTACAGTTTCTGTAAGTAGTGTTTGATCCAGAGCAAAAGGGAATTATACCTAAATGCCGAAGTAGATGCGCTATCAACGTCGCATTGTGTCTAATCAGTGTTTTCCGTAGACTGTGTTATTATTATGTTCTTTCTAATTTATTCATATCGTACTTCATATTTAAAATTAATTTGTAACAGATTTCTAGAGAACAAAATTTCAAATGATCCTAGTTTTCAGTTTTTCCATTGCTACTGACGATGATGATTATGTTTTACTTGTAGGGCGCACAACTGCGCAGTCATCAGTGCCTGTACACATTCCCAATCTATACACAGTCCAGTCTAGTCACTTTCATGGATGATGATGGAATGATGAGAACAGCACAAACATCCAGTTCCCTCCATTGCTACTGTCACTTCTATACAGCGTTTCAGAAACTTCTAAAATTCTGTACCAGTGAATTACTAAGTATAGACTACTTATCTTGTTGACGTAACCAGTTTCTGACATCATCTGTTTGGCTGTAATCTCTTCATTGCTTTGATCTTCCTGTCTCGTCTTATTGTCAGTTGACAGAATTGTTTCACTCTTTATTTGCGGCTTTTTCTTTAACAGATCATCTAATTAATTTTTATTGTCACTCGTGCCTTCGCTTTATTTTCTGTGCACTTATATTCGTCTCCTCAAATTTTCTTTCACTGCTTTATTCCTTCCTTCGATACAAATTGTAAACGGAAATTACTTTACACTCTTTTTTAATACGCACTTGTCTTTCTTGTTTACCTGCTAGGCTAGTCGTGCGCAAAATTTTATTTTTGAAACGTGCAACTTTAAACGTGCCTCTTGTCCTCGCCGGAAATCTCTGCTGCCATAAACTGCAATACCTTTTAACGCAAGATGCCACCACAAGGGAATTTTAGAGGTGGAATTTCTAGGCTACACTCTTAGACATCCTGGCTTCGTGCTCTGGAAACAAATTATTCAGTTACACTCTGCGCGAGATTTACAATCCTTCTTCTCAACTAAGAAGTATTTCTACTTTCGCAATGCGGCTTTTGCTACTGCGGACTGAACATGTGTGAGCAGTGGATACTAGGCAGCTGGTTCCAGGTTGGGAATTAACATTTCGATCCCGCCGCCCTGATTGTCAACGATATTACTCGCTGCATCTTTTCGGCGAGGAGAAAGCTCACGTTTAACAAAGCAAGCTCTGTCCGCCACGCAAACGGCCTGAAGTAATACCTGTTGGAACGCGCTCGTTTGATTCCGGGTAACGCCGTGTAAATTCGCAGATGCCCTTTAGGCTAATGGCGTCCGCTGACCACTGCCCTTATTACCAGCACGTGCTCACCGAAGGCGCAGGGTGGGGCGCGCTTTGTCTGGAGAATGGAAGCGGCGGCGTTTCACATCCAGTTGGACGGGCCAAGCGATCGCCTATATAAGAGCAGGCCGGCGGCACCGCAGGCAGACACCACCGACAACCACTCAACAGCATGGCCTGCAAGGTGAGGCAACCATATCTTTTCTCCTGGCGAACTTTACGTGCGGGCTGCTCTACGAGTAGGCAGCGCGTGAGCGTAAAATTCTGGTGCGGCATATTTTGGAAGGGTCTCTTATAATTGGAGAGCTTTCTCTGTAGCGTGTGGATTTGTGAAAATACTTACGTACGCCATTTACGAGATCAAAGTATCAGGCAGAATTCAAGATTTGGGACAACGTACATGTATATTTGATACAGACTATTTTGTGATTAACTCCCAGTGATGCTTGTGTTAGTGGCACTAGTTGCCATTATAACAGTTTTGATTACTTTTGTAATGTTTATACGCGTCCCACACAATATATGTACGAAAGGGAGCAGAGAGAGATACAGGGTTTAAGTCTACGGATACAAGAACGTCAGTTAAGTTATCATGGTCTCACAATAAAAAAAAAAAAAAGGAAAAGTAAAATACCCTTGGGCGCTGTGTTTCACTGAACGGAACTCTTACTGCATATAGCAATGATGTTATTTTCTTTTATCGTGAAACTATTAGCAATGACTGTTGTGGTATGTTACACGCCACGAAGTACTGAAGTGTACATTGTGTGAAGAAACTATACGTTTGTTTCCAATAGAGGAGTGAGTTGATGCTGAGGTTAACACACTGTGCTCACATTTTGTAGGATCGGGGTTCAGATCGTCGTCCGGCTATCCTCATTCAGATTTTCCGTTAATTACCTATACTGGGAGTTGCGCGAACGATTCCTTTGAAAAATAAAACAGCCAAGTTGTTTTGATAACCATGTTTTAGACCATTTGTGCCCATCGATATCAAAGGACATCCTTGTCAGTGGAACGATAAAATCTTAAGCTTACTTTTGCATTCTTAGCAGTGTTCGAACGGACAGTTTTTTTGGAAACTAAAGGGTGAACCAAACTAGATACGCAAATTATAGGACGAACAAGACCACTTGCAATTCCATTAAGAACGAATAGACCTCAAGATTAAGCCTGAAACGCTCTTTCTTAACCATCAACTCTCATTCCTAGCGATTATCCCATCGCTCAGGGTCCGCTGTTTTATAAGTTTATTTTATTTTTTTTCACCCTTGTGGCCGAATGCTATCCCGGTTGCTATTGCCATCAGTCAGCCTAAGTGACGGAAGTCGCTTATGGCAATTTGTCTTTGAATCGTGAAAACTTTTTTGTGTGTTTTTGTATGACATTTTCTGATGCAGAGTTTGAGGACAGCCTACTATTTCCCTAAACGAGCTTGAAAAATCGACTGAAAACTACGTTTAATCTGGCATGTTTACCTGATCAACTATGATTAATCCTCCGAACCGACTCGGGCAAGATCTGTCAAACCTCTTTGCCTAGCTAGCTAGCGCGCTGCGCGTTAAGCTGTTCAGCAAAGCCTCAGCTATGAGTGCAGATCTTCGAATTCGAGGTCTTCTGCGGTAAGCAGCTTCTGGCTTGTCCTGTTGTATCGCGCTGTAATGTGGTTTCCAAACCTAGTGAAAGGTATCTTAACTGTGACCGAAACGTCGGACTTAGTTTACAACATGTGGCAACACTTAGGTGTCAGAAGTACACCAGAACACGGAAAGGACAGAGTTCAATACGGTAAGCGGCGTGACAAGTTGCCAAACGTCTTGTCTCTCGTTCGCCAAAACGAGGTCTCCCATCGAACTATACATCTGTTTAATTGAAGTGCTTATATCTGTATGTAGTTTGCTGTGTTATACACTGCAACCATAATATCTATTCGGAAGTAGTTAAGAGTTAATACTCAGATGTCATGTCACATATACGGGACGTCAAAAAAAGTGTCGAATATTTTCAGTGTCGAATATTCGTCTAGAAAGACAAGTCCAGTAAACCTGAGTCCCTAAAGGCAAGTTATCTGAAATTTGAACACTTCTTGATGATTAGAGTTGTGTTTACTGAACTACTTTTCCCTTGCTTCAAAATATTCAACTGTTTTGAACACTCTGCCTATCATATATTGCCATTATTATAAATTTTCTTCAATTTAATTGCTGATGACGTTTAAGACAGCTTTCAGAGATGTCAAAACGTAAAGTCCTAATGGTGGTTTGGAGCAGTCGTTCCCGACGTCACCACTCCACGTTGCTCTATACAAAACCGAACAATCAGCAAAATACAAACAAGCAAAAAATTCTAAACAACAAATCTAATCGCGTATAGTGTCTTCATGCTGGATCTAGATCCGCGAACTTCATTTACGGGCTGTCCGGAGAGAGGAGACGACGAGTCAAAGCTAGGGAGGATGGCTGCGTGCTCAACAGGTTGTACAGTTTAAGTAGGAGAGACGTTTCTCAGCTTATGACAGAGCGTACTGGGAACGAGACACCTATCGTGCAAATGGATTAGTTCAGCCGATATAAGACGGAATAGCAGCTCTTGGTTTATGGTGTTGACGTCTCGAGCTGTTGAGGGTGGCGAGCGTAAACTTTACTAATGCATCAGATGTCAGTCTCTTACACAGTATGTCGAGGCAGTACGTGGGACGAAGCCAAAGTTCACATAGATAGTGTGGTTGTTGTACAGAAAATAAATAAAGAAGAATTCGTCTTCCACGTATTATGTCAGTGTACCCTTCATAGGAGTTGCCATTATTAGTAGGAAACTGACTTAGCCACTGTGAGATAACAGTTCGTTTGTAGGCCCTAACGTTCGTGTGGCTCGGTAGTGTACTGGTGTAGCCTTAGACTGCAGATCCAAAGGTGCCAGTTTCGATCCTCGGTCAGTTTTAGAATCATGTTTCACTTACCACATATTTTACCTCTACTAATGTTTGTTAACGTGAAAAATGCGCAGATTCACTGTGATTCACGCTCCACCTTAACCAGCAGGTCCTCTTATAACTAGAAGAGAAAGAGTAGGAGATTAGTGTTTAAAACGTCCAGTCGACAACGCGGTCATTGGAGCACAAGCTCGGATTAGGGAAGTATGGGGAAGGAAATCTGACGTGCCCTTTCAAAGCAACCAGCCTGGCACTTGCCTGAAGCGATTTTGGGAAATCACGAGGAACCTAAATCAGGACGGCCAGACGGGGTTTGAACCGTTGTCCTTCCGAATACAGCTATAGTGTGCTAATCCTCTTACAACTGACTGGGTAAATAAGTTCAAAGATCGGAGGAAGAGAACAACATACCAGATTCACTAGAACGGTACTCAGTTAAGTAGTACAGTGTTCAAACTAACCTTTGGGTTGATGAGCGCATTCCTCTTTTTACCTCTAAGGGTGATGAAATTGGCAGTGCGATTCACGCTGGTCTTCCCTGTCCGCAGCTGATCGTGCTCGCCGCCCTCGTGGCCGTGGCCCACGCCGGCTACCTCGGCGCCCCCGCCGTGGTCGCCCCCGCCGGCCCGGCCTACGCCGCGCGCGCCTACGCCGCCCCCTACGCCAGGGCGTACGCCGCCCCCGCCGCCGTGGCCGCTGAGTACGACCCCAACCCCCAGTACAGCTACGCCTACAACGTGCAGGACGCTCTCACCGGTGACTCCAAGGCGCAGCACGAAACCCGCAGCGGAGATGTCGTCCAGGGCAGCTACAGCGTCGCCGAACCCGACGGCTCCATCCGCACCGTCGACTACACGGCCGACCCCGTCAACGGCTTCAACGCCGTCGTGCACAGGGAGGGCGGCGCTCACCCCGCCCCCGTCGTGGCCGCCGCTCCCGCCTACGCTGCCGCCCCTGCGCTGGCCTACGGCAAGGCTTATCACGGCTAAACGCTCATCTGACCACAACGCATTCTCATAGCCATTATGTACAAACTTTTATACCCACTACTATACATTAGCGCACCTCAATAAATAGTCGCTCAAATACAATACTTGTCAAAGTTGTTTTTGTAACCATGTCATACATGCTCTTTCTAGCTGACTACTTTTGGTACCCGCATACATAGCTGATCCTGTCCACATGTATAAATAACCCTGTGGTTAACGCTCCCAGTTTATTTTTTTGTTTATTTATTTGCAGCGTGCTCCACTATAAAACTACATGTATGTAGTGTGTGTGTGTGTGTGTGTGTGTGTGTGTGTGTGTGTGTGTATGTGTGTGTGCGCGCGCGCGCTCATATATATATATATATATATATATATGAGAGCACGCACACACACACACACACACAGAGTATATATATATATATGTATATATATATATATATGTGTGTGTGTGTGTGTGTGAAACTTCCTGGCAGATTAAAACTGTGTGCCGGACCGAGACTCGAAATCAGGACCTTTGCCTTTCGCGGGCAAGTGCTCTACCAACTGAGCTACCCAAGCACGACTCACGCCCCGTCCTCACAGCTTTAATTCCGCCAGTACCTCGTATCCTACCTTCCAGACTTTACAGAAGCTTTCCTTCTAACCTTGCAGACTAGCACTCCTGAAAGGAAGTGTGTGTATCTGGAGTGGAGTGTATGTGTTCCGATGATGGTGATGTGACAAGGGATAGGGTGTAACCCAGTACCGGCGGATAGCGAATAGCACCAAGGTGGTTGCCAAACTAACGTTCCCATCCGACGGACGTGTCACCATCAAGAGCGTCACATGCCCTCACTTCATGAGATACATCGGATGAGTCTGGAATTCAAATTAGGACATCAGTGCAAAGTCTGGGGATCAGAAACTTTACACCGCCACCTCTCCTTCCCCTGTTGGCCAAATACTGGCAGTGAAAATCGTTTCCACTACTAGGAATCGAACCAGCGTATCCCGGATCGACGCTCCGAGTTCTAAATGCTTAGACAGAAGAAGTTGTTGATGTTTGACCAGAAAAGGCAATTGACATTTTGTAGCCTATAATTTCTTATAATCAGATACTATGTGCGTTCATACCAAGCTGTCCAGCAGTCTCTAAGGAATTTGGGCTAGTGGCAATGTATAAATGTCTGCTGACGGAATTAAGCTCGCTATCCATTATAATAGTATTCAAAACGAGAAGTTGACGAATCTGTGTCTCATTCTCGTCGTTTTCCTTCTCTCATATACAAATACATCATCTACTACATCATGTAACTCTGTAAGCCACGTTGCAGGTGCGATGGGATATACGTTGGCAGTAGAATTTTGAGGTGGAGAGGTGGGGAGGGTGAAATGCTGCTACAGGGCTGTGCTACTGCATGCAGAATCCTACGGAATTCAGCTGACCAAATACTCCAACGCAACTGTTCCAAACCCGTATTTTGACCTCTGTGTCCTGATGTGTAGTGAATAAACCCAAACCTCTGCTTACAACAGATACAAAAACTCCAACAGGAATTAATAAAACTCCAGGAACGCCACCGGGTCCCAGCCCGGAATAAAGGAAGCTGAATTAAGATAAGACTTGATTTTATTTCGATAATCACGCTGCATTAACAACACAATAATTATTTGCTTTTTGGAAGAACAGCTTAAATCCTACGGTAATTACTTGTGCTAGAATGGTTACGCCAGAAACTCGTTACGGAGAGGTATGCCCAACAGCAGTCGAGCAAGGTAACTGATATACATCTCACCAATGTTGTGCATCACTACTAAGTCCTATCGATTGGCGTTTCAGCTGCTGAATGGATCTCAGCAACAAGTCTCATTTTTCGAGTAGAGTCTGGAGGAGGAGATTAATGTTTAACACTGGTCTGAACCGTCTTCCTCCCGAATGCGAGTCCAGTGTGCTGACCACTGCGCTACCCCAGTCGGTTCTCCAGACTGGTTCACACAGCGAGTGTTCGAATCAGCCAATCAAAAGCCAGTGCCCTCCTCAATGCTACTTCAGATTTAAATATTATTTTTATAGCACCTACGGCTTAGAAAAGTAGTTAATCTACGCAGATGATCTGGTGGGTGACATTTCCTTTTCCCCTATATATCTTGAACATTTTCTTTGTTATTTATAGCAAAGGGGGCACACACATCTCAAATGCGCTGCTGTGGTTCGTTGATATTGTTTCCTGGCGAGTAACAGCACTTAAGATGCTAAGGCAGCCGGTCCGTTGCCCACGGCACCAAGGGCGCACGGGCGCCAGCTCCTCAGAGGAGTTTCTCCGCGGCACATCCCTCCATCTTTTTACAAAAGTCTGTTACGACTTTTTGTCGCTTTCCCCAAGCCTTGCGAGCCGTCTTCTCCCTGTATTTTCCTGCATACCAATTTCCAATTCTGACATCGTCCAGAGATCGCGTTGCCACGCCAGTCGATGTCACATATTTTAGCGAGGTCTCGCTGCAGTCCGCAACGACGCACGGGAAGCGCTCCTGAAGAGGACGCCTCCCTTCTCAGCACGGCAGCGCCCTCACACTGTGGTCAATATAGTGTCTAGCATGCAAGAACTCTGGCCAGTTCCTGATCTCAGCTACGGCAGCCAACATCATAATGTAGGATCAACAAGTTGATAAAGCTTCAGGTGAATTTCTACTGTTGTAAACGTTCCTCAACAGAAGAAATCGTTAATCTATGCATCAAGAGATGAATTCATAGTCAATGACAGCTGTTAGTTGTCAGGCAATCCTGTGGCAAAGTACTGTGTGAAAGTTAAGTAAATCTTATATTCGTTTACGTAATACAGTGAAATAACATCTCATGTGTTCTAGTTCGAGAAGCGTTCTCCCAAAGCAATTAAGGAACTCACAGTTATTCTCAGACGAAAGTAGTTTCGTCTGGTCACAACACCAGTGGTTTTACAGCACCTGATACTAAACTGGCTGTTTCTTTGCTCTATTCCATGACATAGTGTCTGTGCTAACTATATCAACAGTCAGACTTTTAAACAATACAGTTAGCATTAGATTTGTGAATAGTGTGATAATTTTGCCACATAGTTTCCTCCATCTCTTTCCATGTGTCCTGCATCCACATGTGCTGTACAAAATGAAGAAAATAATTATCAGTCCTTTCCAAGACGCAAAGGATACCTTTGTTACAACCTTCCACTAGTTCGTCCTGTACTTTTTGTGCTTATTCCGTTGTAACATGAAGGGATAAATTTCAGACGAAGCACTGCCTCAACGAGGATGGATTAGGGGATCGGACATGGCCATCTCGACGGAACCACGTATTAGAATTCAACACTTCTCGTGGTTGGTTGGTTTGGGGGAGGGCACCAAACAGTGAGGTCATCGGTCCCATCGGATTAGGGAAGGATGGGGAAGGAAATCGGCCGTTCTCTTTCAAAGGAACCATCCCGGCATTTGCCCGAAGAGATTTTGGGGAATTACGGAAAACCTAAATCAGGATGGCCGGACGCGGGTTTGAGCAGTCGTCTTCCCGAATGCCAGTCCAGTGTGCTAACCACTGCGCCACCTCACTCGGTGCCTCTCGTGTATAAGGAAATTACCTAAATAATGCAATATTTACCCAGGACACTTCTCGAGGCAAATTTATAGGTGAAGTTCCATTTATAAACTACAATGGTATTCCATAAATCAAGAGAACTCGTAGAAATACCAATTACTCAATTATTTATGGACTAACGTTCTAAAACTTCGCTGAATTCTGTAACAAAAGACATGGCATAAATGTAACATTAAAACATAGTTTCAGGTAAATAATTTGTGCTCGACATGGGAACATAATGCACAATACAGCACATATAGATACGTTCAGTATACTTTATAGTGTCACTGTCAAGTGAAGAACTGAGTAGTTTCAAGTACATCCATCAGCAATACAGCACATGCAACGATGTGTGATAGTGCCCAGGCAGCCTTACCATCTGATGTGTGAACTCCACAGGAATTGAACGTCAAATGCCAAGCCGAATCAGTCAATTTGAGAGGAGCGCAAAATTCAAACACGCCGTACACTAACTGACAATAAATTCCAACCATCTGTTCAATGGGAAAGCCTGCTTACTGTATGGACAAGTAAATTAAAAGCTAACGCTAAACGTCTTGCTCCTGCGGAGCAGTCAGTACTTCAGTTTACTCACTAGCACCATTGAACAACAAGGTTGATATAATGGGAGAAAATAATGGTAGATGCGAAAATTTATTTCATAAGTATGTTACCGACAACACGGTCAAAAAATCCATCGTCGGTGTCGCATCAGCCACTACGGAATACGACGGAATTACAGCACAAATGATGAAGCTTAATATTGACACACTATTTCCGGCAACGAGTAGTTTCAACCGTTAACTGACCACAAGCGTTTTACCGGCGGCATGGAGATAGGGACTTGTCAAATCACTACACAAGTAGGGCTTCCGTCCTGTCTGCCTTGTTCTACTGCTGTCTAAGTACTTAGAAGATCTGGCCCACAACCGACTATTCGAAGAAGATTAACCACCAGTCGAATACTAATCTGTGTTCCAGCAAGTTCGTAGCTAAGTATATGCTTTAGAAAAGTGATAGACGACCTTAGGCTAGCTTAAATTGTTCCGCTCTAACGTGACGTTCCACTAACAGTGCGAAATGTCTCGAACTACAAAGCTGCAAAGGGAATAAGTAGTGTCAATGTCGACCACAAATTTGTATTAAGTTCATTGCTCTTATCAAAAAATATCTGTAACCTGTCGTCATTTCTGTTTCACTACAGATAATACATGTACAATGGCGATATTCAATTAGACAAGAGAGCAATATCAATGAAATTGAGAAAGAGACCATCCAGAATGTCAATACCCATCTGTCTCCATTATCACAATGGGCCGCAAATAACCTAAACAAGAGATGTCTACTAGTCTTGCCTTTTTTTTTCGGGGTGGTTTATAGAATGGTTTCTCTAAAAGGTTTCCAAATCTACTAGCAAGCCTCACGTTAGTTTCCTTGCTGACTTCCCCGCGCCAATTAAAAACAGAAATAACAATACGGTACGAGCTCACAAACGAAAGAAGTTCGAAAACTGGAAGCCTTGTCCCACATCGGGGATGTGACCAGACAAACCTGTCTTCTCCCTGAGCACCCGATACAGAGTTCTTGCTGTCTGGAGATACCGCTGGTGACGTTTTCTATTGGCTTTTCTCAACGGAACATGACGTTCACATACTAAGGTTAGTAAACAGCTGATTTTTATTGAGCGTCTTTGAAGCAGGCTTGTATACTTATGTGACACCACTGCTACGTTCAGAGTGCGTCAGTTAAAAAGGTAGCAAGTGATGTGAGGCAGGCTGAACGATCTGTATCGTATTCCTATCATTATATTTGCTATTAGTAGTAGTGAAAATAATACAATATTAGTGTTCTCATTATTACTGCTTCTTAGTTATTGTTGTGAGTATTTGTTGCAAAGGCAGTGGAATTTACACTACTGGCCATTAAAATTACTACACCAAGAAGAAATGCAGATGATACACGGACATTCATTGGACAAATATATTATACTAGAACTGACATGTGATTACATTTTCACGCAATTTGGGTGCATAGATCCTGAGAAACCAGTACCCAGAAAAACACCTCTGGCCGTAATAACGGCGTTGATACGCCTGGGCATTGAGTCAAACAGAGCTTGGATGGCGTGTACAATACGGCTTTCCATGCAGCTTCAACACGATACCACGGTGCATCAAGAGTAGCGACTGGCGTATTGTGACGAGCCAGTTGCTCGGCCATCATTGACCAGACGTTTTCAATTGGTGCTAGATCTGGAGAATGTGCTGGCCAGGGCAGCAGTCGAACATTTTCTGTATCCAGAAAGGCCCGTAGAGGACCTGCAACATGCGGTCGTGCATTATCCTGCTGAAATGTAGGGTTTCGCAGGGATCGAATGAAGGGTAGAGCCACGGGTCGTAACACATCTGAAATGTAACATCCACTGTTCAAAGTGCCGTCAATGCGAACAAGAGGTGACCGAGACGTGTAACTCATGGCACCCCATACCATCACGCCGGGTGATACGCCAGTATGGCCATGACGAATACACACTTCCAATGTGCGTTTACTGCGATGTCGCCAAACACGGATGCGACCATCATGATGCTGTAAACAGAACCTGGATTCATCCGAAAAAATGACGTTTTCCCATTCGTGCACTCAGGTTCGTCGTTGAGTACACCATCGCAGGCGCTCCTGTCTGTGATGCAGCGTCAAGGGTAACCGCAGCCATGGTCTCCAAGCTGATAGTCCATGCTGCTGCAAACGTCGTCGAACTGTTCGTGCAGATGGTTGTTGTCTTGCAAACGTCCCCATCTATTGACTCAGGGAACGAGACGTGGCTGCAAGATCCGTTACAGGCATGCGGATAAGGTGCCTGTCGTCTCGACTGCTAGTGATACGAGGCCGTTGGGATCCAGCACGGCCCACCGATTCCATATTCTGCTAACAGTCATTGGATCTCGACCAAGGCGAGCAGCAATGTCGCGACAGTACAAACCGCAGTCGCGATAGGCTATAATCCGACCTTTATAAAAGTCGGAAACGTGATGGTAGGCATTTCTCCTCCTTACACGAGACATCACAACAACGTTTCACCAGGCAACGCCGGTCAACTGCTGTTTGTGTATGAGAAATCGGTTGGAAACGTTCCTCATGTCAGCACGTTTTAGGTGTCGCCACCGGCGCCAACCTTGTGTGAATGCTCTGAAAAGCTAATCATTTGCATATCACAGTATCTTTTTCCTGTCGGTTAAATTTTGCTTCTGTAGCACGTCATCTTCGTGGTGTAACAATTTTAATGGCCAGTAGTGTATATGAATAATTTCTGCTTTGGATATGTTACACTGTTTCAAATTTTATTTTAGATATTACTTTATTTATTTTTCCTCTACTGCCGGTTACGTTAGGATCACGATAATCTGACTACCGCTAAGGCAATTCTCATATTGTTTAATCCTTTAATGAAATGTATTTCATCAGCTCCCTGTGGCTAGCATGCTTTACCCAACAATCAGGGAACATTCCTCCGTTTGTTGTCTCAAAACATCCCACTATGTTATCACTTTAGGAGTTCTGGAGAAATTTTTGCCACAGTACGTGAACATTTAACCCACAGGCTACATTTGTTTGCTGAGGCTGATTTGGTTCCAATATTTCATTCATCCCCCCTCCCATTTCGCTCGGTGAAGTACTCCGCCTCATTTTTGGCAAAGTTGTAAATTCCAGCAGTCATGTTCTACTCCAACGGCAAACCTGCGTAGAGGTATAATGTACAAAGAGCACAAGTGGAAGATTATCGGTTGGTAGAATTCATGAGTTTATTAACAACGGTCAGGCTGAAGTCAACAGACTCACATTCTAGCCGTGTACCAATAGTAATGATTTTATGACATATCAGCATCGTGTATTAAGCGATTGAAAAATTGCTATCCTTAAGTGTATGTACAAGTCTTACTCTCCTTTATCTCTTTCTCGCGATCAGCACACGAGAAATACGGTGGTGGCTACAGCACTGCCCCACGGCCTATCTCAAATTATGCTTCTTAAATTGTAAGGTGTCAGGCAAATCAACACCTTCCATGAAAACCCTGACATGATAAGCAAATCCAGTAGTATGTCACATAGCTCCGAATAAATAGCGACATTAAATTAACGAAAGTAATACGAGTAACGAGTGAGCAAATGGAATACCACAGACTAACACAAGAATGTCTAAATGCATGTCATACCTTCCCACCGTGAGACAGACGCAGGGGAGAAACGAGAACAGAAGCCGAGAGCAGAACCGTGTTAAGCTGGAAGGCCCTACGATAAGGGACGGACACCCACGTCGCCAGCTAACCGCTAGGACCAACCCCAGCCCATGTTAAAAGCTAGAGCCCTCCAGAAGAACAGTATAGATCTTACGATAACACTAAAAGGACCACACCAGCTGCAAGTTTTAGCGTGAGACTTTTTCGCGTCTCTGTTACGTTACAAACTTTAAAAACATTGCCCCACCACGAAAAGTATAACATTTGTCATTGGATGGACAGAATTTTTGTAGGCGGAGCTTAAGGTTAACATTGAGACCCTGACTGGTCAGATGAAAACACAGCCAGATAGTTTTTTTAAACCAACTTCGGTAAATTGTAGTAAGGAGAAGTTAGGAAAGAGTTGCTTCCGAGACGGCGAGGTGAGCGGAGCTGTGCTGCCCGCCGCCCCCTGACGAACACCGACAAGGTAATTAACGCACGCGATGCTGCATAACAGCGCATAAAGCTTCACTCAGAACTGCAGAAGTCCTATCTGTTACACCCCCTTTTTGCGCAATACTAGTGTCGATCGTCAATTAAAGCTCATGGTCTTCACATTTACCACTTAAAGTAAAAATCTGAAACGCGATGATTATTCTGTTATATAGTTATTGAGAAGCCACATCAGCCACTGTAATTTATGGCAAGTTAGATAAGTAATTAAAGATAATTGAGGGTCACTGTAGACCATTTTGATAGTTTTCTCTCTTGTGAAACTTAATTTAAACCTAGATTATAGATGTGACATGGCATAGGTCATCCTTTGATCCATTGTAGAACTTGGAAACCCATTCAGGGAATATTCGTTTTTGTTGAACGCAGTTGGTTTTTTATCATCCTGTGTTAAAACATTTCCTTTTATCAATAGTGCAATTTATAAACAATGTTTTGTGAGTAGAATACAATTTCCAATGGTAAACTTAATTGCTTTTTCGACGTAATTTTACCAGATAACTAAAAATAGGAAAGTCTTGAAGCCCTTCCACTAAATTTAGTTAGTATTAAGATTCTTTCACAGGGAGTGCAGTGGAGCTGACGCTGAAATAATTAAGTATTTGGTTATATCATCGCTAGTCTCACTGAACTCTTCTGAACTCTACATGTCATGTGTAGTCTGACGTCTCCTTACCAGCAACAGGTCCCAGGTTCAAACTAGTCAATTCCCTAAAAAACATGCTCAGAGCGTCGTTGCGCAAAAGTGGTAGGGAGACACGATACAGAACAACAGACACCATGCAGAATGTTAGAAAATGGCGACCCTGCCAGGATGGTAAAATACCATGATTGAAGGTCGACCACATGACTAGCTAGGTCAGAAAAATATCCAGTTAAAAATTTTTCGTAATAAAAAAATAATTTTTTTGAAAGGCATAAATAGTTGAAAACAGTAGCTGCAGGGATAGATAGTGAGACATTCTAGCAGAAACAATAGCATAATTAAGTTATGAATTTTAAAATTTGTTAGAATTAATGCAAGTGCACAGGTGGCGGATACATCATTGACAAGTTGGTTCTGACCCAACAAGTAAGTGAATGGATTGCCAGTCTTGGGTATAATAAGTGTCAAGTCGTGTGAACAAAAAGTTTATGAAACGCGTGAGATCGTATGAGCGCATGTTGACTCGAAGTAGGTCGCGTGAATTGCTTATAAAACAGAAAATAAGGGATTCGGAAAGATTAGCAATGGCAGATCGAGACCTTGACCGAATTGAGGTAGAGACCCAGCATGAAAATGGACAGAGAATAGAGGAAAGTACAACAGACGATGCAGTATCGCGAGAAATAGGACATATAACGCACCATAACGAGGATAATGTACGTCAAGGCATAGAAAACGTAAGTCAGCATACGATAGAGGAGCAGGAAAGTAGAGAGACATTCGATGAGGATTCTATCTTGCGTCTTGAATACGTAGAACCCATAGTACAAGTAATCAGAGCTCCCTCACCACAGAGTACAAGGGATGCGAGCAGAAACGTGTCACAGCACAGTTCAATTCAATCGGTTGCGAACCAACACTTTGGCGAAAACACAGAGCGTAGGACGGTGGAAGAATACGCAATAGGACCCATCAATCTGGCAGAATTATTACAACAAATTACGGAAACCATGACAAGGCAAAATAAAGACATAGCGAACCAAATTCAAATTCAGAATGCAGAAACCAAGAGACAAATGCGTGCGATTAAAGAACAAAACAAAAAAATTCAGTTGCACCTAAGTCATATTGAAGACGAGGCAAAAGAATCTCGAGAAGTAATAGGAAACTTAATAACAGGTCACAATCAATTGAGAACAGACATTGACAAGGTACAAGTGGACGTACAAACATTGCGTAATGACATTCAGGACGAGATCAAAACATTACGTAACAACACCCTGGGAGAAATCAAGAAACTAGAGAAACAGATAAACGTAATTACTAGACAAGCAGCAGGTACAGCGCGTGAAGTTGTTGAAAACAGTGTGTTACACAAACGTTTCACAAAAGCAGCGCTGAAAAGATATGATAACCGCATAGTCAAAATAGAAGCGCAAACGAAGCGACAATTTCAGAAATTACGAATAGAGTTGGTGCAAACCATTGAAGAGCGTAGTGAACAGGATCGAACAAGCACAGAGTCTGCAACCACATCCGTATCTGTAACAGCACCGGAAAAACAAGCAATTAACGAAGATATTACGCATTTGCGATTCCAATCACAGGCGGAAAACAACATACGTGAAATCAGACAGCCTGCACAGCAACAAACACGTTTCGAAATTCTTGATGAACAAACGTTATCACAAACACATGCGGAACCACAAATGTATGTTTCAAGACAGTTTGGATCGTGCAATGAAGCAGCAAGGTTAGCCAGACAATATACTGAACCAATACCTGACAATGGAAAGCCAGGTCGCGAAGAGTACAGTGCAATGCATTCAGCTACACGTTCACAACCGATGGAAGAAAATTATTGCGTACCACTCCAACGATACTACGCAAGGGTAGGCGAAAGTTACAGTGGACAATATCCAATGGATCTACCACAACCGGAAAGAACGACGGGAGAAATGATCAGAAACAAAAGTGGCGAAGAATCGCGAACTTCATATGGAACTATGACGAAATACGACAACGATCATTTCCTCACAGTCAGAAAATTTCAACACTTTCGAGAAGGAAACTCATTACATCCACGAACTTTTATTGATCAATTCCGAGTAGGATTACCAGAACACTGGACGCTAACACACAAATTAGACTTTATATGTGCACACATGTCAGGAACAGTCGCAGAAACCACGCAGAATGTTGCAGCGACATGCCGATCGTACGAAGATTTCAGAGAGAAGTTTCTCTCACGATATTCGTCCAGCGAAGCACAGAACAGAGTGAAGTACGAATTATTACAGAACCCATATTTTGAAAATTCAGGAGAGAAGAGTCCCGTGAAATTTTTCGAATTAATGGCAAAGAAAAATCAATGCTTAGATGTACCATACAGTGACGGAGAGTTGATTAAATTATGCGCGATGAAGTTACCATTGAAATACCAGCAATCATTAGTAGGTCGCGGAGGCAATGACGTCGAAGCATTTAAAGGTATTCTAAGGGAACTAGAGTTCATATTTTCGGAAGATGACGCAAGAAAAAGACGAAGCGCACGTGAAAACGAAAGCAAAAAACAGTGGAATCCACAAGACACAGTACGAAGAAACAATAATTACGAACCATGTGATAACTTCGCAGCAAGAAACGACAATAGATTTCGACAAAGAACCGGTTATGGATTTACAAGAGAATATGGCAATAACTATAATTCACCCAGGAACGGCAACAACTATTACAGGGGGAATAATGACAACCGGAACGGGTACTGGAGAACCAACAGACCGACAAATTATCAACAAAGAAACAACTATCAACAAGCTGAACAAGAAAAGAGAATACAGATAGAAGAGGTGGAGGTAAGACCACCATACCCCGAAAAACGTTCGAATTGACAGGTAAGCGCCCATGCCAAAGAGAATGACGCACCGACCAAGGACAATTGCAGCACCTTGAACAAAGAAGTAAAAATCTTATCACGAGAAGAGAAGAAGGAAGAAACAAATCCGCAGGAACTAGATGAAAACGAAGACAAGAAAATAACAATATCATGTTGGGACGAAATTAATTGGGAGAATACCGACGAGGAAGATGAATTACCAGAGGCATACACAGCGAATGTAGGAGGAAAGGACGAAGTAATGAGTATTGCAGAGCTATTTGAGATGGAAACCAGGCAAGGGAATTCAATGAGGATAATGCGCAGTCGACAGAAGTTGAAAATAAGTAACGAGTGGGCACACAACCCAACGTATATAATGAAGGAAGTTATGAAGCGATAATTAGAGCATTTAGATGCGATTATGTGGAAGTAGCGACGAAGAAGGAGAAGATAGACGAGGATGAGGAAAAAGTAGAGGATGTTGAAGAAAGCGTAGATGAAGGAAGAAATAGAGAAGAGGAAATAAAAGAGAGAGAAGTAGCAGTCGAAGCTTATCCTACAGAAAGTTCGAATTCACAAGGGAAATTCCTAAAAAGACTCATGTATGATTCAGTGGAGGATTCGTTGATGCAAGAAGGAGAAGAACAGAACCAACCCTTTCAAATTCAACCAATTGTGAGGGCCATGGTAAAGCATATCCCAGTCAATATTGTAATTGATAGCGGAAGTGAACAGACTGCGAGCTCAGAAAATTTATTCATGCAGTGTAATGCCAATGAGGAATTGCCAGTTCTGAAAACACGTAAGATTAAAGTAAGAGGTCCTATTAGAAACAATGCTGCAGAAGTTACGAGACAAACAAGGTTAACTCTTTCGTGTCAAGGTCAAAAGATCGACGCCAACTTCGTGATTATACCTAAGCTAACTGTAGATTTGATTATAGGTGCAGATTTTTTAAATGAGAGACGAGAAAGGTAGCTTAACATTCGGGAATGTCACACTTCTCTTTGAGCAAAAGCTAAAATTAGAAGAAATACCAGTTATGAACAAACAATTAAGAATGACGCGAGATAAAGAGGATGAAGAATTAGAATGGTATGCACAAAAGGAGGAATCGCCTCAATTCATGTTAGAAGTCCATAAAGAAATCGACGACAAATTGCAAGAAGTTCAAGGCATTTCGGAACAGAGTAAAAGAAAATTAGAGGGTATTTTACGAGATAAAGCAGAGGTATTTTTACCTAAGGCTGCAGTATTAAACACTTTCAGTACAAGTTTGAAGTAAAACAGCACAAACCACTTATGGTGCCACCTTATACAATCCCATTAACCTACAGGAATAAAGTATTCCAGGAGATATCTAAAATGTTAGATGACGATATTATTGAACCAGCTACCTCCACATATAACAGCCCACTCCATATTGTACAAAAACGAGATGGGAGCATCAGGTTAGTGCTTGATTCCAGACAGATCAACACAATCATAATCACTGAGACAGATCGCCCAGAAAAATTAGAGGAATTGGTACAAAACTTCCACGGTGCTAAGATATTTTCATCAATTGATTTACGGAGTAGTTTCTGGCAAATAGAATTGGCCCCAGAATGTAGAAAATTTACGGCATTTATTGTATTCGGTAGATGTTACCAGTTTAAACGATTGCCATTTGGTTTAAACATATGATCAGCAGCGTTTATTAGGGGATTTAATACTATACTCAGTCCTGAAATTTTACAAAAAATTACAGGGCTATTACAAATGATTGAAGCGGTTTCATAAATTCACTGTAGCTCCATTCATTGACATATGGTCACGACACACTACAGATACGTAGAAAAACTCATAAAGTTTTGTTCGGCTGAAGCCGCACTTCAGGTTTCTGCCGCCAGAGCGCTCGAGAGCGCAGTGAGACAAAATGGCGACAGGAGCCGAGAAAGCGTATGTCGTGCTTGAAATGCACTCACATCAGTCAGTCATAACAGTGCAACGACACTTCAGGACGAAGTTCAACAAAGATCCACCAACTGCTAACTCCATTCGGCGATGGTATGCGCAGTTTAAAGCTTCTGGATGCCTCTGTAAGGGGAAATCAACGGGTCGGCCTACAGTGAGCGAAGAAACGGTTGAACGCGTGCGGGGAAGTTTCACGCATAGTGATGTGAAAGATTCAGTGTTTAAACCTCCTCTACCAAGAAACGTGCCAGAACTGCGAGCTCACATCAACAATGCTTTCGAAGTCATTGATGGGGACATGCTGCACCGAGTGTGGGAGGAACTTGATTATAGGCTTGATGTCTGCCGAATCACTAAAGGGGCACATGTCGAACATTTGTGAATGCCTAAAAAAACTTTTTGAGTTTTTGTATGTGTGTGCAAAGTATTGTGAAAATATCTCAAATAATAAAGTTATTGTAGAGCTGTGAAATCGCTTCAATCATTTGTAATAACCCTGTACTTGTTATGTTGATGATGTGATTACAGCAGAACCCTCTTGGGAACATCACAACGACACATTAAATCAGTTTTTACAGATCATGAACGAGCATGGGGTCACAGTAAATATAACAAAATCCAAATTTGGAAGGCGAGAGGTCAAATTTATAGGACACATAATTTCCGAGAAAGGGGTAATGCCCGACCCAGAAAAACTAACAGCAATCAAAGAATTCTGTACTCCATATAATAAGAAAACTCTCAGAGGATTTCTAGGTCTCGCCGGATTCTATAAAAAATTTATTTGGATCGCCTCTCTCGCAACACCACACCTATGTGCATTGACTGGAAAAAACACACCATGGGTATGGGATCAACAAGCAAATGAAGAATTTTTAAAAGTGAAAAACGCACTAACAACAGCACCGATTTAAGCACATCCTGATCTAACACAAAATTTTTGTATGGCCACTGACAGCGCGAAAACAGGTTTAAGAGTTGTTTTATTCCAAGAATACGAACAAGCAAGGCTAAGATCATATAGAACACTTGCATTTGCCAGTCGGGTACTCAAAAAAAGCGAGAAAAACTATTCAGTCACGGAGCTGGAAGCATTGGCCATTGTATGGGGCTTCCAACGTTTTCGATACTTCCTATTCGGAAGAAAAACAATAGTATACACTGACCACAAAGCATTAGAAATTCTGTTATCCGCCAAACTAACTCATGGGAGGTTAGCCAGATGGATGTTAATACTACAAGAATTTGACTGCACTATTACACACATACCAGGACCAGCGAATGTATTAGCAGATGCTTTATCACGATGTCCACAGGGTGCATCCAATAACATAGGTTTGGAAGCAGCAGAAGACCAGTTTACAATGTACTATATGAAACAAGTACCTTTCGAAAACTACATTACGACAGCATTGAAAAACATAGGCAAAGAACAGGACAAGGATCCCGAAATACTAGGAATCAAACACAAGTGGAGAAGTAAGGATTTTCCAGACATTCGACAGCACTATCTCGTAAAAAACAATGTTTTACTTTTTAGACGAAATGTTGCAACGAATGAATGGTTAATTTATACCCCAGATGAACTAATTAATAAGTACATATGGTATACACATTTAAGTAATGGCTACTTTGGACCAAAGAAATGCTTTTTAAAAATAAAACAAACAAGCCATTTTCCTAATATGGAAAGACGAATTAGAACAGTATTAGTCAAATGCAAAAAATGTATGAGGGCTAAACACGTCACTTTCCAAACCAAACCACCTATGTTTCCAATAATCCCTAAAAGATTAAAACAAATAGCTGCAACAGATTTGATGGGGCCCTTCCCACGCACAAAAAATGGATATATTTTCATATTTGTCGTTTTGGAACTTACTTATAAATATGTTACCTTGACATCATTAAAACGGGCAACAGGTCTTACTATAAGTAAAGCATTTAGACAAGATTTTCTCAGACAAGTAGGTCGAGTGGAACGAATAATTTCGGATAATGGCCCACAATACAAATCAGTGCAATGACAGAACACGTTAAAACAACACAAAATAAAACCCATCTATATATCTAAGTACAAACCTAGCGTAAATCCAGCAGAACGATCTATGAAGAACATAGGCACTTTATGCCGATTATATGCAGGCAAAAGACACAACACTTGGGATATACACCTTAAAGATTTTCAAGAAGTAATAAATGAAATGCCACATAGCACTACACTACTACCTCCAGTCACTGTACTTAAAAATATTGAACCCCCAAACATAACCAGAGCAAATGTTAGATTTCCTATTGTACCACATAGACAGCACAAACAAGTCATAGCAACAGCGCTCTCCAACATCAGAAAGGCAGCCATGAAAAGAAAAGAAAGAGGAGATAGAACAGCAATTAAAAGAACATTCTCAGTAGGCCAGAAAGTATTTGTAAAAACACACCATCTCTCCAGCAAACAGAAACACAAAATATATAAGTTTTACGCTGCATACAAAGGATCTGTCATAATTAGCCGAATTGCTCATGATAATGCTGTGGAACTAATGAACCCAAAAACAGGCAAAACCTTAGGACTTCACCATGTGAGCCATATCAAAAAGTTTGAAGATTAATTTTATTACTGGTAAATAATCAGCACAATATTTCAAGATTATGTTGCAGATAAGATCGTCAGGAGAAAGAAGAATGAAGAGAGAGGAAGGTGGGAAAAAGAAAGTAGTTTCAATAAAAACAAAAACAAAAATAACACCAATAGTACCATAGATTAAGGTGAAGGGATAAAGTGTAGATAGTCTAACAGCATGAAATACTAAAATGCTATGCACCATGACACTACAAAAAAATAAAAAACGAATTTGAGGATTCTTGTAGACGTTAAGACTCAAAATATCTTAGAATTGTAACATGGAAAGGGTGCCAAAATTTGTAAAGCTTTTAAGAAGGCGTAAAACAATGTAGGTATGAGACATATGTTAGATGATTATAAGTAAAACTTTTTGTAAGAATCATTGTAAAAACTCCAGCAAGGACGAGATGCAATGACCCACAAGTTGCAACGCGAGAAGTATCAAGAAAGGAAAGGACGTAATTAGCAAGACATGATTACTACAAGGCAGAAGTGTCAAGAGAAGGGAAAGGACTGCGAGATCAACAGAAGGCCCTTGTAGCCAAAGTGGACAGTAAATAAATCTGCTGCCAAGCTGAACCACAGGGTGGCAGAACCCTGCTGGGACAGAACACAGAACCACACAGTGGCAGAGACACGACAGGACACCGAACGCCAGAAGGCTCTCTGAGCGCCCCGACTCAGCGGAGCGAGCAAAAAACGGCCCAACGAAAAGACCACTTGGGCAAAAAAATATGTGTAAAAGTCAAACTACTACTATTAAACAGCACACTGATGCACGAAACTGAAGAAAACTTCCACAAAGTAAAAATGACACGCCCAAACAATTTATCAAACTGTTACTAAGAGGAGAACTTCAAAGCGACTAGTTATCAATAAATATTTCCATATCCTGCCCAGAGACGAACCAAGAAGCAAGTAAGAAGCAGAGAAAAAGCAGGAAGAACAGAAGTTGAAGATTCGCAAGATTGAGACCAAGAAAGAAGATGGGTGAAGAATAGATGACATACCTTCCCAAATCCCTATCCTATTGTAAACTAGTCGTCTGCGAAGTGTTACAACGAAAAACGACCGCTTTCAGCGACACATAACGATGTCTTTCACGCATACAAAGCCAATAAACCACGAGATTCTGCACTCACAGCTCCATTCCATTATAGGACCTCCACAACAGCAACACACACTTGCAAAGCCAACAAGGAACGACGAACAAAGCTGTACATCAAATACTTGCCCACATCCATCTCGCTCAAGTCCATCACCTTCGTGCAAAAAACATTCGCCAACCTCACGGTTAAACATTCATAGGATTGTGTGAATGTGTGAAATCAAATTATGTGATGTAGGAATTGTGCAAAAGAAACGTGTGAAAAACTAAATAAGTTAAGCACACCAGACAGCTAATAAACTACAAAATAACAGTCACTGACTATGGACTTACGTAAAAAATAGACTATCGATAAAAATAAGTCATTAGTTCTGAAATGGACAGTATATAAAGAACAAAAGTAAGGCATAATAAACACTAAAACTATATGCCACTTATTTTCTCCTCATAAAAATAAAAGAATAACTATATTTTACTTATGTTCTCCTTATAAAAACAAAGAATAAAAAATTATCTTGTTGGATGTTTTCCCTTTTTTTTAACATTTGTACCATTTGTTAGGATAATATCTCAATACTTGTGTATGTATATTTCTTTTTCAAAGCAATTCTTGGAAATAATTCTTATTTGTTAGTGTAACAATGTTGAAACGAGTGTCTAGAAACAAAAACATTTTACTTGTACATGATATTTACAAAATGTGTTAGGAATAGATTTTACTTAATTACTACATTTATAAAAACAATATTTCTAAGAAAATCGATGTGAAAGTCTCCTCACTTTCGATAACAAACTTTTAAAAAAACAAACTTCACAATTAAATAAAGAAAGAAAACAATTAAAAAATAATAATTACAATAGAATAAAAATATTCTTCCCTTGTCAATATAAACATATTTTTGATAATAATGTGGAAGAATATAAAAATATAAATTAGTAATACAAACTAGCATAGAACAGAATAACGTGGCTAAACAGTAGGCAACAAAATTTAGATAACGGAATAATTTTTGACACACTTAGACAACGATTCAATCATTGCCTAACTTCAGTGCAAAAATTAAGTTCGAAGGGTGGTGATATGTAAGGTGTCAGGCAAATCCACCACCTTCCATGAAAACCCTGACATGATAGGCAAATCCAGTAGTATGTCACATAGCTCCGAATAAATCGTGACATTAAATTAACCAAAGTAATACGAGTAACGAGTGAGCAAATGGAATACCACAGACTAACACAAGAATGTCTAAATGCATGTCATACCTTCCCACCGTGAGACAGACGCAGGGGAGAAACGAGAACAGAAGCCGAGAGCAGAACCGTGTTAAGCTGGAAGGCCCTACGATAAGGGACGGACACCCACGTCGCCAGCTAACCGCTAGGACCAACCCCAGCCCATGTTAAAAGCTAGAGCCCTCCAGAAGAACAGTATAGATCTTACGATAACACTAAAAGGACCACACCAGCTGCAAGTTTTAGCGTGAGACTTTTTCGCGTCTCTGTTACGTCATGGCCAACCCCCCCCCCCCAGCCTATGTTAAAAGATAGAGCCCTCCAGAAGAACAGTATAGATCTTACGATAACACTAAAAGGACCACACCAGCTGCAAGTTTTAGCGTGAGATTTTTTCGCGTCTCTGTTACGTTGCAAACTTTAAAAACATTGCCCCACCACGAAAAGTGTAACGTTTCTCATTGGATAGACAGAATTTTTGTAGGCAGAGCTTAAGGTTAACATTGAGACCCTGATTGGTCAGATGAAAACACAGCCAGATAGTTTTTTTAAACCAACTTCAGTAAATTGTAGTAAGGAGAAGTTAGGAGAGAGTTGCTTCCGAGATGGCGAGGTGAGCGGAGCTGTGGTGTCCGCCGCCCCCTGACGAACACCGACAAGGTAATGAACGCACGCGGTGCCGCATAACAGCGCATAAAGCTTCACTCAGAACTGCAGAAGTCTCATCTGTTACACCCCCTTTTTGCGCAATACTAGTGTCGATCGTCAATTAAAGCTCATGGTCTTCACATTTACCACTTGAAGTAAAAATCTGAAATGCGATGATTATTCTGTTATATAGTTATTGAGAAGCCACATCAGGCACTCTAATTTATGACAAGTTAGATAAGTAATTAAAGATAATTGAGGGTCACTGTAGACCATTTTGATAGTTTTCTCTCTTGTGAAACTTAATTTAAACCTAGATTATAGATGTGATATGGCATAGGTCATCCTTCGATCCATTGTAGTACTTGGAAACCCATTCAGGGAATATTCGTTTTTGTTGAACGCAGTTGGTTTTTTATCATCCTGTATTAAAACATTTCCTTTTATCAATAGTGCAATTTATAAACAATGTTTTGTGAGTAGAATAAAATTTCCAATGGTAAACTTAATTGCTTTTTCGATGTAATTTTGCCAGCTAACTAAAAATAGGAAAGTCTTGAAGCCCTTCCACTAAACTTAGTTAGTATTAAGATTCTTTTGCAGATGGTGCAGTGGAGCTGACGCTGAAATAATTAAGTATTTGGTTATATCATCGCTAGTCTCACTGAACTCTTCTGAACTCTACATGTCATGTGTGGTCTGACGTCTCCTTACCAGCAACAGGTCTCAGGTTCAAACTAGTCAATTCCCTAAAAAACACGCTCAGAGCGTCGTTGCGCGAAAGTGGTAGGGAGACACGATATAGAACAACAGACACCACGCAGAATGTTAGAAAATTCACATAGCAGGATTTAGTCAGAATAATGTTAGCTCTCTTTCAAATATTTCCCATTTAGAATCCCGAGAGTTTCTGTTGCAATTCCGTATTGGCTACATCGACCTGTCACAATCCCAGCGGCGCGTCTCTGATTTCGTTAGATATTCGAGTCTTGCATCGTTGATAAGGACTCTCAACACTGAACCTAAACTACAGAACTAGTCACACTAGCGCCTCGTAAGCGACTCCCGTTACAGATGCACTTTCTGACAACTCTTCTAACAGATGTACCACTTGTTTACTCTGCTGCAGATTTTGATTGTTGTTTCTTTTCTTACTGAGTCCTGCCTTATCTATTCAAATTATGTTTCAGGACCCAGACATTCAGCGCTAGTTTCGAAATCAGATACTATCGGCTTCCTTCCTGTTGTAGTATTTATCTTGCATTTATCTACATTTATAGAGAGCTGCCATTCATTACATCAGGTGGACATTTTGCCTTTCTGCATTTTCCTACGGTCTGCCCACTACTATAATATCATATACTTAACAGCACAGTCAGCGAACAGTCTGTATGTGCTGATGTCTGTCAGCGAAATTTTTATCTATATTTGGAACATTAGTAGTCCTATAATGCTTCCTTTGGTTCACCCCATGTTTCTGTTGAATAATACTGTCCGTTGTCAGAAGATATTGTTACTGTAGTGAACGAAGTTCCTCGTGAAGGCCATAAAATTGGCACTTACCCGAAGTTACCGAAAGATTGCGTAGAAGAGTAGATACCATAGTCGTAGACATACTGTTAAGTCTCATTCATGGATATCTTGTAGATGGTGGAGCTTGCTTTGGTCTTTCCGGACTTTAATCATCCTTTGTCAATTACAGGATCTGTCTTGCATCCACGGAGCTCATAGCACTGTTTACCTCGGAATAATACTGCCAAGACTGGTGCATGGAGAGAGAAACAAGTATGTTTGTGTGGCCATCCTCCGCAGCAATCGTATAAATTCTTGTTTTGTAAATAAAACTGCCTTTTTTTGCTGCTACTTAACTTTCTGGATATAACAATCAAAAAACAAAGCGATAAGCGGGACCTTGGCTTTCCCGAGTTCGAGTCTCGGTCAGGCACACAGCTTTAATTTGCCAGGAAGTTTCATATCAACGCACACTCCGCTGCAAAATGAAAATTTCAATCTGGTAACGGACATTATCATTCCCCAATCCTCGAACCACAAAAGCAAACAGCACTTCGACATGTGCTCCATAGACTCAACACAGTACTACTCACCAAAGAAAGCTACCAAAAAGAACTGGACATAAGAATGCTGATAGCACAAAATAATGGTTACAATAATAAGATAATCACAAACCCAAACAAAAAATTAAAATTAAAAGGAAATCAGAAAGCACCAAACTACAGACAACGACACAACATAACCAAACACAAACATGCAGTCCCACAATAACTACACAGGATAATCAGAAAAAGATGAAAGAAAACACAAGATGGTACACAATGACATACAAACTCAAACTCACTTATAAAATCACCAACGTTTTCAAAAGACAGAGAATAAACATATCACACACAACAGGCATTTCTATACAACAATACACCCCAAAACTGACAAAAAACAGAGACATATATCAGAAAGCAGGTATATATCAAGTACAGTGTAACACTTGTGAAGGCAGATGCATAGGACTAACAGGTAGAACATTTGATGCCAGATACAAAAGACACATGAGAGCCTGGAAATACGGGACAAACCACTCCACATTTGCAGATCACTTAAGAGAACATGACCATAAACCAACCACCACAGAAGATGACATGGAAATAATTAGAATCAACAAAAAAACACCTCCTAACCCTGCAAGAAAATTACCACATACAGAAAACCAAAGCAGAAAGGAAAACCCTGTTGAATGACCAAGTATGCATGCCAAGCAATTCATAATTTACACTAATACGTAACATAATAGACTAATGCTCCCAAAGAGGATTGATATAATAATACTGCCCAATATAATAATAATACCACCCAACATCTTTACGCGCACTTATCCATCAAACCTACCACAGAATATTAAAACGAAGTCAGATCCCTTATCACCAAAGTTTTCAATCACTCGCTAACAACTAGTACAGCACCATACAATTCAAACCACCAATCTAAAAAAAAAAAAAAAAAAAAAAAGCACTCGTCAACACACACACACTCTCTCTCTCTCTTTTATACAAACAAACTGTGAAAACATCATGAATAGAAATCAGTCTTGAAAATATACTTCATACTTCGTTAGGTTGGCAATAAGTAGGTTGAGAGTTGGCAAAACTCTCTTAGGATTTAAAGGTTGGCTACAGCACGCATACACAAGCTCTGGAATCTAAGATATTGTTGTCGCACTTCGCAGCGCACGAATTAGCTAGTGGCAGTTTTGAAGCCAGTGTAGGAGCCCGCCTGCTGTGGTGCGCACGTGTGTTGGGCGAGGGGTCGTCGCCGAGCTGCCGTACTACTGTGTCCGCCAGCAGCGACACAGGATTTGGTAGTGAGGTGTATGTGCGTCGCAGCACACGGTAATTTTGACAATGATAGGAGTAGAATTCTTAAGGGAAACCATTGTTAGGCGAATAGATTAAGTATTGATTTTTGCCATTGATTTCTTTTGTAATTGTCAGGGAATTGTTTCACTATGTATTTAATTGAGAAGTATTTCAGCCTGTCTCAAGAGTTTGATTAATTTGTAATGTTGCTTTAATGCCACTGGAGGCAGATTTACATACGAAGCGATTATTCAAAGAGCTTCTAGCGTTTTGTTAATTGAACGAGAAAGAATCGCTTTCAGAATATAGTTTTTGAAAAAAAAAGAAGGGATTGTTTGGGTTATCATTTATCGAGTTTAGATTTGACCAAACCATTTCTCTTGAATTATATGTAGTTGTAGTAAGCAGCAGCAGCCGCAGCAACAGCAGGAGCTGCCATACAGAACATGGATTGCACTCAGCATGAATAATGGGTTTTTTTAGGTTTTTGTTAAATAATGGAATGCAGCAGATCAAGCAGTGGCAGCAGAAAGCCCAAGTAAGTTATTTGTTGCGCACAGGACCAATAAAAAAGTAGAGTTAATTTAGCTGATCTCTGTAATAGTAAAGTTACCAAGAGTACAAGCATGAGATTTTCAGTAGAAAACACGAGATAAGAAGAAAGAGCACGCGACTTTAAGGGTAAACACGCCAAAAAGGAGGAAACACGTAATGGAGTCGCGATATTTACGCTGTGAAAATCAGGGTTCGGCGAAATAGATATATCGAGTGGCAAGAAACAATAGAACACCACAAAAAGATTGAGATACATGGTGAACAGTGTGGAGAAGGTCAGAAAGCAAAGTTGTTCAAAAATGGTTCAAATGGCTCTGAGCACTATGGGACTTAACTTCTGAGGTCATCAGTCCCCTAGAACTTAGAACTACTTAAACCTAACTAACCTAAGGACATCACACACATCCATGCCCGAGGCAGGATTCGAAACTGCGACCGTAGCGGTCGCGCGGTTCCAGACTGAAGCGTCTAGAAAAGCTCGGCCAAGCAAAATTGTTCTTATATGGCAGTAATAAAAATGGTAGTGCGACCTCCAGACCAGATGTGAGGAAACGCAACTCGGCAGTTCGTAAGTAATTAGTATTTTCCAAAAAAATCGCGACGTGAACCGTTTAACAATCTAAAACTAACAAAACTGTATCTTTATAAATCCCACTGATGGTGCCTTAAAACAAGACAAGGCGAACCGCGTAAGGGGTAAATAAACTAAGTAGCAACAGGAAAAGGCAGTTTTATGTAGATGGTTCAAATAGCTCTGAGCACTATGGGACTTAACTTCTGAGGTCATCAGTCCCCTAGAACTTAGAACTACTTAAACCTAAGTAACCTAAGGACATCACACACATCCATGCCCGAGGCAGGATTCGAACCTGCGACCGTAGCGGTCGCGTGGTTCCCGACTGTAGCGCCTAGAACCGCGCGGCCACTTCGGCCGCCCTTTTCTGTAAAAACCAAGTATTCTTTCGAGACAAATTTCACACTTCAAGAATTTGGTATGAGGCTTTTGTTTGAACTCACATTCAGAGTTGCTTTAACGAAAGCCTACAAAATGTATGTATTTGAACATTCATGTATCCAAGTACTTTCTTATGTGAAACAGAATTGTATGTTGAATGAATTCCGTTATATATTTACTAGCCTTTTCCCCCGTGGCTTTACCAGTGTACGCGTTCGACACATAAATCACATACATCTCCTCCTATTCCCTTTCTATGACTATCTCTCGCTCCCCTCCCCGACCCCCTCCCTCACTCTGTGCGGGAGATGTGAAGTGTTTATTCATTCCAATCTGTAATTGTAAATGAAACAATGTGCATTGTCTTTGCAGTGCCATATCGAGAAAGTGTCATTTCCATGTAACCGAGACTGCAGAGTAGAAATTAAGAAATATTGACAAAGAGGATTAAAGAAATGGAATACCATATCTGTATGAACATCATCCACAACAAGGAAAGTTGCACGCAATATGCACAGTTGACTAATATTTATTGAACTCAAGATCTGATTGTACACAATGTTCCGTTACACCTGAAGGCGCTAGGATGAATAACTTCTGGGGTTAGTCCACCCTTGTGCAAGCAACGTATAAATGACCCTGAGAGAAACACGGAGGTGACAAATTACTCCGCAGTATATAATAGACTGCCCCTGTGCCTTATTTATTGCAATCGAAAGTGAAAGTCGCATGGAAAATTGCAGTCTCCGGAAGTTATTCGTGGGAAGGCGAATTTGTGAACGTCTGTATGTTAACGCCTCAGTGCTGCTGATGCCATACTGACAGCTATCGTTTTGGTTTTGTAGTTGATTATGCTTCAAAGTTGAAACTTATGAGGACATTACTTACGCTGTATCGACTATTGGAGTATCTTGTTGCCACTGTATATGTATCCACCGTCCATTTAAAACGTGTACCAAACGACTGTACATCTCGTTCACCCCCCTCTCTCTGACCATCTCCCACTCCACCATCTCTCTGTATATGTCATCCACCACACTTCTCTGTGTCCATCTCCCATATCTCTGCCCATCTCATACTCCCTCTCTGGGACCACATAATCCTCCATCTCCTCCTTTCCCCTCTATCTGTTCATTTCCCACTCCCCAGTATCACAGGCGTACTCCCCATCCCTTCACTCTCTGCCCATCTCCTTCTCTCGCGTGCCTGGATCCATCTCTTCCTACCCTCTCTCTATTTGTTCATCTCCCCTCTCTCTGTCCAAATTCTCCCCTCCCCTCCTCTGTATACCTCACCCTTTCATCTGCATCTTTCCATCGCCTCCTTCCACTCTCTCTGTCTCTCCATCTCCTCCTCCCCCTCTCTCTAGGTCCATCTCCTGCTTCTGCCTCTCTGTCCAATCCATATCCTCTTACCCCTTGCTATGTCCATCTCATCCTTTCCTCTCACTATCCATCTCCTCCCTCCAAGCCATCTGCTTAGACACACCCATATGCATGAGTAGCCCCTGCAATGCATGCCAAAATTGCTCACAGCACGCATATGTTGTGCAGTGCAACTTAGATGTCAGGGGATGAAGAACCTGTTCTGCCCACACATGTGTGCCGTGAGTTTCTAACCCCTAAGTCCTGATGCCCAGATAGCAGTTAGGATGTGAACCAAGTTTGGTTGGAATCAATCTAATGACTTTGGAGGAATTGCTACACACACACACACATATACATATACATATATATATATATATATATATATATATATATATATATATATATTGTAAGTAGGCTGTTTAGGTTTTCTTATTAGTAACGCCACGTAGCACTCTGTGTGAGAATCACTGACTGTGCTGTGTGCAGTCTGTGGCTAGTTTGCATTGTTGTCTGCCATTGTAGTGTTGGGCAGCTGGGCTGTTAACAGCGCGTAGCGTAGCGTTGCGCAGTTGGAGGTGAGCTGCCAGCAGTGGTGGATGTGGGGAGAGAGATGGCGGAGTTTTGAAATTTATAAGACTGGATGTCATGAACTGGTATATATATATATATATATTATGACTATTAAGGTAAATACATTGTTTGTTCTCTATTAAAATCTTTCATTTGCTAACTATTCCTATCAGTAGTTAGTGCCTTCCATAGTTTGAATCTTGTATTTAGCTGGCAGTAGTGGCGCTCGCTGTATTGCAGTAGTTCGAGTAACGAAGATTTTTGTGAGGTAAGTGATTTGTGAAAGGTATAGGTTAATGTTAGTCAGGGCCATTCTTTTGTAGGGATTATTGAAAGTCAGATTGCGTTGCGCTAAAAATATTGTGTGTCAGTTTTAGGCACAGTCATGTATAAATTTTTCTAAGGGGACGTTTCATAATATATATATATATATATATATATATATATATATATATATATATATATATATATATATATGAGAGAGAGAGAGAGAGAGAGAGAGAGAGAGAGAGAGAGAGACAGAGTAGCCACTACCCCATTTATTACATGTCTTCCCCTGTGTGTATGTTCCACATACATTGTTGCACACATGTCTCTCCTCGGTGTCCATCTCTTACTCCCCCTATTTCTCTGTTCACCTCATCTTCTCACCTCTATGACCACCTCATCCTCCCATATCTATTAGTCTATCCCCTCTTCCATGCTCTCTCTGTCTCTTTATCTCCCTCTCCCCCCTCTGTCCATCTCCTCTGTCCCTTTCTCCCTCATATCTTCCTCCCATCTCCTTTTGTCCATATCCTCCTCATCCTGTCTGTCCATATTCTCCTCCCCCTCTTTTCCTCCTGTCCACTATCCCTCTATACCTTCCATCTGCCTCCTGCATCTCCCTCTCCTCCATGTCTTCCTGCCCATCTCATCCTCCCCTCTCTGTGGCTGTCCCCTCCTCATCCCTCTCTCTGTGTCCATCTTCCCTGCCCCCTCTCTACATCCATCTCCTCTTCCAGACTCTCTCCTCTACTGCTCCCATCTTTTCCTAACACCTCACTCCTTCTGTCCATCTCATCTTCCTCCTCTTTGCCTCTCTGGCCAAACTCTCCTCCCCTTCTCTCTTTGCATCACCAGCTCCCCCTCCCTCTCTTTGTCCATCACTTCACCTCTCCTTTCCCCCACCTTCTCAGCCTCTGTCCTCTGTCATTATTCACCTCCTCCCTCACTCTTTCTTCAGCTATTCCCATCGGCATGTGCAGCCCTTTCAAGGCATATGATACTAACCCAGCAGCCTACATGTCAGAAGTAGGAAACCCTTTTCTGTCTGTTTGTCCAGTCTTACAGTAGCTAGGAGATTGTAACACCCACAGTGCTGATTCTCATAAAGCAAGCAGAATGTGCGTCAAATTTAGCGAAAATCGATAAGGTGATTTAGGAGATGATGGACATACACGCATACATGTATACTTACATGCTGCGCATACGATCTGTTTTATATACACAACAATTCAGTACAATTTTTTGCCTAAGTGAACAATAAACACAAAATAAATATCATGCGAAACAGAGAAGGCTATTAAAGTTTTGTTGTCTGTCACCATAAAATTCAAGACTAGTTAAGTCCCTCAGGGATATATGGAAGTATTGTCCAACGCAGTACTCGAGAGATGGTTCCACTATGTTTCTGATTTGAGAAAACTATGATAAATCTGAAACAAGATGCCAAAAGAGAGACAAGACTTCCAATACCCTGTTTTCGGCTCAAACTTCTTAATTAGTGTATCACATCTTCTGAGCCGTTATTTTGCCATCGGCAGACTTCCTTGGCCCAGTTGCACGTAGAAAAACATCTTAACCGAAAGACCTAGTTAGACGTTTATTAACTGAGAATAGAAAATTTTGGTTCACCTTGAGTAACTGTTCTTTCCAATGGTTCAGATGGTTCTGAGCATTATGGGACTTAACATCTTAGGTCATCAATCCCCTAGAACTTAGAATTACTTAAACCTAACTAACCTAAGGACATCACACACATCCATGCCCGAGGCAGGATTCGAACCTGCGACCGTAGCGGTCGCTCGGTTCCAGACTGTAGCGCCTAGAACCGCACGGCCACTCCGGCCGGCAATGTTTTTTCCAGTGCTAACAGTTAATATTGTTTTCAAAAGAGATCTACTCTTTTATCAACGTAGTTGGTTTTAAACAATTTGTTCCACAATATTTCGAAAGTAATTGTCATTAATGTATTTATGTATAATTTTATCATGAGGCTACGGCACAATTGATTGTAGGGAAGAATGTTTACCTTCAACGAATATGTGAACACAAATAGGGTAGGTGGAGCGCATAATTTAGTCAGTAGCTTTCCCTTCTCAGTAGTTTATGTTAAGATGGCGTTGTTGCTCCTACGGGAACTGTCGTTTAAATATTGGGTGTTCGTGCTGAAAGTTGGATTGACTGTGTGCCTTTTAAATCAACCAAATTTAGAAATTCCAGCTTAACTGTAGGTAAAGTATTTGATGGTACTTAACATAATTTATAGTACCTGAGTGATAAATAGATCCAACTTAAAAATTATTGGTATTGTTTGGGTATTTAAATTTCCTTTTTATATGGCAGCATTTGCACTACACAGTGAGTCTGGATAGTTTAGTGTCCCAGAAAAGGACAGTTTTACAGAAACTGCGGCAGTTTGAACCAAATACGTATAACTGTTATGGACCCTTGACACAGTGGCTCGTCCGGTATCTTCATTACCTCATGTCTAGGACTAATGTGATGGTCGAGATAAAATGCCCTTAGTTCTATTGTTTTACCCATCCCGTTTGCAACTGTCTCTTTCGCCGGCCCTGTCTGGTCCAGTGACGTCACGTCCAGGAAACAGGATAAGCTGTGCTGTCATGAAGAAGGCAGTAGTTCCATCTCTCCAAAATTGTAGCTATATAGAATTCATTTGTCCACCATTACAACGCATGTCTTCATCATAGGCTCTATTTCTTTGTATATGTAATATTGTAATAATCCCAGCTGTATTTCCCGCTTGTTGGCCTCTGGTATGTCGTTTGTGCTCAAATGCCCGTGGTATAGTTCACAACTGGAAACTGGCGAGTTTCGAGTGTAGAGAGCACCAGACGAGGATGTTTCGCTGTATTCATGAACATAATTAGCGCTTAGTAACTACTTAATTTTAGCGACGCCTTTAGATACAATTACTTAATAATTCGTATGAAAGAATTCAGTATTCAAAGTTGATTGTTTTCAAAGAATTGGCAGTATGCTCCGTTTCATCAGCAGCAGCCAAAGCAAGACACTATTTCTTGTGACAGAGAAAGTGATATGCAAATTCTCGTACACGCCGACTGCGCTGCTACTAAGGCAGGTAAATGGCTGCGTTAAACGGTCATTTGACTTTTTTTTGCATCGTGTCATTTGGCCGCAAAGTTTGCTCTGTGGGCCGACTCATAGCCCCCACCTGTCCCATTTGCGACACCACACGTTGAGCAGGTCAGATTTCGTACCAGGAATGCTAAGCACCTTTCAGATCCAGTTCGCCAGACAGCGCAGTACATTAGCGTATATAAGCGCCGGTCACCGACACCTGGGGCAGAACACAGCGATTTCTCACAGCAGCATGGCTTACAAGGTGAGGCGTCCACACTTTCGTACCGTTAGTAGTGAACTGCAAAAACGTCTTGCATATGATGCCGGTCAGTGAGTTAGAAAATGTTTTGAGCTGAATTAAAGAGGTATTTTTACCAACGAAAGATTTATGGGTCATAGACTGAGCTTTCTTAGGGTCATACAGGACTATGAGATAGATAATTTGATGCAGGCTGCGGTGTGGATAGAGGGGGGGGGGGGGAGGAGGGCAGTGTTGTGAAATTATTGAAACAACGACAAACTGCCTATTGGCTTCTGTCTCGGGTTCTTCGGCCGACGTTCATCTGTTGATTTTACTCGCAAAGAACCCGAGACAGAAGCCAATAGGCATTTTGTCAACAAGTGGTCACGAAAGCCTTAACAATCTTGAAACAACATTGCCCAGACTCTGTTCTTGTCGTTTGTGATACTTATCATAACGTTATTTTATTTGCTTGAACACAGGCGTTTTAACAAACTTTAATGATTTTTTTTATCAGCGGTGGCAAGACAGGCCACGATCTCTCCTTCGCGGTTTGCCAGGTGTGCAATTTCTTTCACAAAATGCAAAAATGATCTAATAGATTTTAATGTTAAAAACAAAATATTGTTTAGTTATTCTTCCACGACCAAGGATAACTCACAGTGTCGTTGCGCGTTTAAATCTAAATGGTTTGTCGTAGTTGATACAAAGACGTGCAGAAATCTCCGTAAGATGTAAGTGGTACATAAAAATGTTCTTCGCACAGTTATGAGCCATTTTACTTCAACAGGGGTAAGGAGATTGACTTAATACTCGACAATGAATGATCAATAATTCACTATATAAAATATTGCTGGAACCCGTAAATTTGGTTCATTAAACAAACACACAGCCTAGCCAGCTTTCAGCACGATTACATAACATTTAAACGGCAGATTGCCCTTTCTGTAGCAGCAACAAATTCGTCTTAAGCTAAACTAGCGAAGGAAAAACGACTGACTAAGTTACGCATCTCCTGATTTGGGTTCTGTTATTTCAGCTGCGTGTACGTTATACACTGCAGTTTGAAAGAGGAGATCAATTCGTCACTGGCACAAGTGCGATAATAAACTGTCTGTAAACTTCAATCAGCTTGGAAGGGCGTAGCAGACGAACTGTGGTTAATCTGATAGATGAATTCACCCCCGTTTCGACATCTTCTCCAGGGCTGCGAGTCTTAGCTCATTATTGTACTGGTAGTTCAGGTTATAGGTGACAACGAAGCATAGCATTGCATTAGCTAAAGACTAACTATTTATTGTTTAATGTTCAGTGATGTTAGAATTTCAGAGAATAAACAGGGCGAAGTTCACATTGTTGGTTGATGCAACTGGTTTATTAGTTACATGATTTTAACTAATACATGTCCAATTGCAAAACAGAGATAAATCTGACTTGTCTTTGCCCCTAGGTCGAAGGTCGTATGTAAATAGCAACGAATAAATTAGCAGTGTTTTGTGTTACGTTTAGATCCACCACCGAGTGTTAGACATGAGTTCTGTTTACAACCGTTGGAGAGTGGATTATTATTGGGAATTTGCTTGACGCGTAGCTGCATCATGCAAATGGCAGCAACAAAAATTTTTCTAGATATGACAAATATACACATAAATATTTACAAAAGTAGAGATATTTTAAAAGCTCGAATTATTATTTCTTGTAGCGTTAGGTGAAAATACAATGTAGGTAAAGAAAAACGGGAGAGAATTGTTGAAGGCTAAATGCAATTCAATTGGTTGATACACAATAAGTTGTAGACCTTACCTTGAATCTCTAAAACAAGTCATATTAGGCCTACAACTTCGCTTCCTCCGTCCTTTCTCGGAGTTAGAGGCTTCATTGTGAAAAACTTTAAAAAAAATTACGATACAAAATGGGCCATCGCCAGCCACTACTTTTCGGGCAGCGTGAGAATTCCGAGGGGAAGAACTAGGAGTTTTTTGAGGAGGAACATGAGTCGATCCAATTTTGCCCTTGTTCATATGATCTGAAGTGCTGGTCAGCCAGACCGTGTGCCTGTCATCGAAAAAGGTGTTAGTCAGAGGGAGCAATCTCTAGAGAATACGGTGGGTCGGGTAAGACTTTCCATTTCAACGTTTCCAACTACATTTTTTTTTGCGACATGGATGTCTAGCATTGTTATGCTGCAAAATTTGCTCTTTCATGCCTATCGCTGTGTTGTGGCCGTTTGTCTTTCAATGCTCGGCTGAAACGCATGAACTGCTTTCGACAACGATGTCCTGTGATTGTTTCCATTGGTTTCAATAGCTTAGAGAACCTTCTCTCTTCCACCAACATGCCGGTTTCTACGTCAAAATCACCATTCTTAGTGCGTTAAAACCATTCTCTGCACTTTCCTTCACTAATAAGAGCCTCATCATAATTCTTACCCAGCATTTTATGAGCCTCAGCCGCAGATTTCTTCATATTACAGCAGAAAATTAAAACTTCCCTCAAATGACAAGAATTGGACTCGTAATTGACATATTAATTAGATAATAATTTTATGATACAATCACAAATCTACTAACATTTTGATAGCGTTATGTTTGCAAATGTCTAAGCTTATTGTATGGCGCATACGATCTACCGCCTGCACCATGACTTGCGGCTACTGCCATCTACTGCAAAACGGCGGAAACAAAGTTATAAACCTAATTCCTTTGACAAATTACATGTACCATAACAATGCACGTTATATAACACTACATATATGTTTATATAAAGTTATTATCGTTTGCAAATAATGGGGGCTATATCAAGAAGCCATCCTGGGGATCTCGCTTTAGACGCTTATCTCAGAATGTATCCGATCATATCCACAAGCAGCAGCATGTCAAAACTAGGGTACCATAATGTATTTAAATCTGTGTCCAGTACGAAATTTTCGTTCTGCAGAGGAGTGTGCGCTGATGTGAAACTTCCTGGTAGGTTAAAACTGTGTGCCGGCCGAGACTCGAACTCGGGACTTTTGTCTTCCGCGTGCAATGAATCCCGTCCCGTCCTCACTGCTATAAAGCTGTGAGGACGGTTTCGGAGTCGTACTTGCGTGAGTCAGTTAGTAGAGTACTTGCCCAAGAAAGGCAAAGATCCAGACTTGGAGTTTCGGTCCAGTACACAGTTTTAATCCGGCAGGAAGTTTCATATTTAAATACCTCTCGGAAACCTAAGAAAAAACGTAAATTCTATACGCTTCTCTCGTTGTGTAAAAGTGATCTCAGATTGTACACGTGGAGGTATTTCCTGACTTCAGTTATTTAATAACATGAGGACTTTCATGTCTACTGTCAGTAAAAAACAATCTATAGAAAGTCTCCAACAGTTAGACGCAAATATATGATGTTATGTATGATAAGACTTGGGAGTTGAATGTCTGAAGGAGTTCACCAGAGCAGATCAGCGCAGCAGATGTGTGAAAGCGTCTTCCGCCCCACAGATCGTCGTCCTCGCCGCCCTCGTGGCCGTGGCCCGCGCCGGCTACCTGGGCGCCCCTGCTGTCTACGCCCCCGGCGCTCCACTGGCCGCCCGCGCCTACGCTGCTCCCGTGGCGTACGCCGCCCCCGCTCTCCGCGCTGCCCCTGTGGCTGTCGCCGCCCCCGCCGTGAGGGCCGCCCCCGTCGCCGTCGCCGCCGCCCCTGCCGCCGTCGCTGCCGAGTACGACCCCAACCCCCAGTACAGTTACGCGTACAACGTGCAGGATGCCCTCACCGGTGATTCCAAGACCCAGCACGAGAGCCGCAGCGGTGACGTCGTCCAGGGCAGCTACAGCCTGGTCGAGCCCGACGGTTCCATCCGCACCGTGGACTACACGGCTGACCCCGTCAACGGCTTCAACGCCGTCGTGCACAAGGAGGCTGGCGCCCACCCCGCCCCCGTCGTCGCCGCCGCCCCCGCCATCGCTGCCGCCCCTGCTCTGGCTTACGGCAAGGCCTACCACGGCTAAACTCCAACTCTGCTCATTTCTCCCACTGTGACTCTGTAAATATTATTTATACCCTTTCGGGCTTTATCGTTAAGAATAAACGAGTAAAACCTGTGTCAGTAGTTTTATTCATTGCAGTATGGAAAAGTTCTTACGCTTGCAGTTGCAGTTTTTGTATACAACAGGAGTTCCCGACATTATCTGCTGCCGAAAACTGAAATGTAATTTCGCAGTGATATACACTACTGGCCATTAAAATTGCTGCACCAAGAAGAAATGCAGATGATAAACGGGTATTCATTGGACAAATATATTATACTAGAACCGACGTGTGATTACATTTTCACGCAATTTGGGTGCATAGATCCTGAGAAGTCAGTACCCAGAACAACCACCTCTGGTCGTAATAACGGCCTTGATACGCCCGGGCATTGAGTCAAACAGAGCTTGGATGGCGTGTACAGGTACAGCTGCCCATGCAGCTTCAACACGATACCACAGTTCATCAAGAGTAGTGACTGGCGTACTGTGACGAGCCAGTTGCTCGGTCACCATTGATCAGACGTTTTCAGTTTGTGAGAGATCTGGAGAATGTGCTGGCCAGGGCAGCGGCCGAAAATTCTCTGTATCCAGAAAGACCCGTACAGGACCTAGAACATGCGGTCGTGCATCATACTGCTTAAATGTAGGGATCGAATGAAGGGTAGAGCCACGGGTCGTAACACATCTGAAATGTAACGCCCACTGTTCAAAGTGCCATCAGTGGGAACAAGAGGTGCCCGAGACGTGTAACCAATGGCACCCCATACCATCACGCCGGGTGATAGGCCAGTATGGCGATGACGGATACACGCTTCCAATGTGCGTTCACCGCGATGTTGCCAAACACGGAGTCTACCATCATGATGCTGTAAACAGAACCTGGATTCATCCGAAAAATAACGTTTTGCCATTCGTTCTCCCAGGTTTGGTCTCCGAGCTGATAGTCCATGCTTCTGTAAACGTCGTCGAACTCTTCGTGGAGATGGTTGTTGCAAACATCGCCGTCTGTTGACTCATGGATCGAGACGTGGCTGCACGGTCCGTTACAACCATGCGGATAAGATGCCTGTCATCTCGACTGCTAATGATACGAGGCCGTTGGGATCCAGAACGGCGTTCCATATTGCCCTCCTGAACCCACCGATTCCATATTCTGCTAATGGTTATTGGATCTCGACCAACGCGAGCAGCAATTCGCGATACGATAAACCGCAATCGCGATAGGCTACAATCCGACATTATTAAAGTCGGAAACGTGATCGTACGCATTTCTCCTCCTTACACGAGGCATCACAACAACGTTTAAGCAGGCAACGCCGGTCAACTGCTGTTTGTGTATGAGAAATCAGTTGGAAACTTTCCTCATGTCAGGACGTTGTAGGTGTCGCCACCGGTGGCAACCTTGTGTGAATCCTCTGAAAAGCTAATAATTTGCATATCACAGCATCTTCTTCCCGTCGGTTAAATTTCGCATCTGTATCACGTCATCTTCGTGGTGTAGCAATTTTAATGACCAGTAGTGTATTAGTTCTGCTAGTGTATCCCACGAACAGTCACTATGACGGTTGATATCTTTTACAATATCCATTACTCCCTTTCAATGTTTATGTGATAGTCTTCAGAGTACGCCCCCACAGTTTATAGCGTCTCTGCTAGTCCCCAAACACATGGTACAGACCATTCTTTGTCAGATCGTTGAGAATCGCCTCACTTTTCTTAAACACTGGTTCAGACTTCTCAAATCGATTGCCCCAAAGCTTTGCCTTTAATGATGGGAATAATTAAAAAAATCACAGGGTGCAAGTTCGGGACTATAAGGCAGATACGGTTCACAGGTAATGGTGAATTGATGCAGTAACTGCATCATTTCATCTGTGACGTGAAGCTGAGCATTGTCATGATGAAGTCACCACCAAGTCCGAGAAAGTTCTTGCAATGTGCTTCCTCATTTCAGTCAATACTGACATGCAGTATGCTGCTGTAACAGTAGTGTGATGAGGAAATGCTGTCCGCAGCTCGCGGTCGTGCGGTAGCGTTCTCGCTTCCCACGCCCGGGTTCCCGAGCTCGATTCCCGGCGGGGTCAGAGATTTTCTCTGCCTCGTGATTACTGGGTGTTGTGTGCTGTCCTTAGGTTAGGTTTAAGTAGTTCTAGGGGACTGATGACCATAGATGTTAAGTCCCATAGTGCTCAGAGCCATTTGAACCATTTGAGGAAATGCTGGCTTGGTAAATCATTCCATAACAGTAAAAAAAATGTGATCACCATCACGTTCCTTGGAGACGGAAAAGCTTTCGCCTTTTTGGTGCTGGAGAACCTACCGATTTCTACACTGTGCTAGCTCGCTTTCCTTCAGGATCTTAATGATGGAGCCATGAGTTATTACCGGTCAAAATCGATTCCAGAAACGCATCCTCTCCATGAGCAAAGAGGCGCAGCATTGGACAGCTTGTCTCCTTTCGCACAGCCTTTTGTTCGGGAGTCAACAGACATGGCACCCGAAAGGACACAAACAAGAACCATATAGAGATGATCATGCACAATCGTAAAGACAGTACCGTACAAAATTCTCAATACTTCACAGAAGTCGCGTAATGTTATCTGCCGACCCTCACGGACAATCGCAGCAGCTGTGTTAATGTCTTCAGCCACAGCAGATGCCGGAACAGCAGTAGAGATGGGCAAAACTGTTCTTTTCAGAGATTGGATCAGAACTGTTCACTCCCTGAAATGAACTTGGTCTTTTTCATGACTCACGACTCATTTACAATAGAAAATAAATGGAAGGCACATTGCCCTTTAAACTTGGTTTATTCCAGTACTATAGCTGTATTTTGATCTTATTTGATACTATTTTGAAGTAACACAGATAATGAGTAAGAATTTTGTATTGTTTATTGAAATTTCCACGATATGACAAAGTTTTTGACTATCGATTTATTTTGCACTATCGTGGTTTTTTGGGTGATTGGAAAATGTTGTAAATTGAGATTTACATTAACAATGTATTTTGCTATAATGTATTAAAATTTCATTAACCTCGTACAAATACATCCCAAGCCATATATTTTTAAAGTGAACGTTTCCTTCTGAAGACTCCCAAAATCGCAAAATCCGTACTACAATTAGAAAAAAAATATAAATTTGACTGTAAGAGCAAAGTGCTGCATATAGCCTTACTCAGAATAAAACAAGGAAAATATTGGTGGATCACATTTTGCGATACGTTTATTGGTTCGCTCGTAATTAAAGTGTAAATTCGAGTGTCCATAATAAAAAATCCTATAGTAAGAGGAGCCATCAGGAACCTCATCTGATCAGTTTAAACAAATAAAAATAAAATAAAAACAAATGATGTATACACAACATAATTATGTAATATACAAATCGGTATTACTACGAAGAACAATATCCACTAAGGCGAGCTCCGATGCAGAGGCACTGAGTCAAGCAGGTCGAGCCGCGAGCTGTATTACTGCGTGAGCTAAGACGGCAGAGACCAGAGTGACACCTGAGTTGCTTTGCTCAACGCTCTGGCTAGAGTCGAGAACGGTGGGGTGAGCGTTGAGCGGGCGAGTTCCGAGGGTGGGGGGAGCGGTGAGCGGCCACCACTCACCCGCTCCGAGACGAATCGTCCGTTCTCTTGCGAGCAGGTTGTTGCAAGTAGTTCTTATGTTCTCCGCTAGGAGGCTCTCTGTCCTGTTGCTCGCATCAACTGCACAGAGGGCAGGACGTGCGACTGAAACGATCGCCGACGGAGTGCTAGCTAAGTTAAGCTGCGCCAGACACTGTACGCGGCAGAGGAAGCACAGAGAGGGCACGGCATATGTGAAACACAAAATCCAATGGGGCACTGCACAATGCAGGCAGCCAAGGCAGAAGCAGGGCAGAGGCCGGCGCTGGCTGTGTTGTGTGGCGTGGACTGTGCTCTGACCAGCAGAGGCCCCACTGATATGCTCCGTCTCTCTCTCTCTCTCTCTCTGCTGTGGGAAACGTTTGGAGCTACCGTTCTTTTTTTCTGAATCACTGATTGTTCACTCCTTTGAAAGATTCAACTCTATGAATTAGTTCAGGAGCGGATCCCCTATCTCTAAACAGCAGGTCGCCTGGCTTAACACAGTGAAGTCGGCATTCTTTGAAGTTCTTCAGCCACCTAAACACTGTTGCATCTTCACCGCAAACTTGCTACAGCTTTTCGTAAGTTTGGTAGTACGCGAAAAGCAAAAAGTCTCCGTTTTTGTTGATCAGCCAAGGCACAATTAATCATAGTTGTTCGTTACAGAGGCTTTCGAACTGCACTATGGATAACACTTGTTGATTCACTCCTGAAGTTCGTAGTTTATTGTAAGACAACAACTTTGGTGAATTGATCTTTCTTACAATAAGAATCGTAAATGCTCGTCTGGCTTAATCTTGTCCCAAGTAAATACAATAACGAAAATTAACATCTTAAATGACTGTTAATATCGCTATTGCTTCGTTAGTCCCATGGATCTGCATTCTTGCTTAGATCTGAGAAACAAATTCCACATTTTCTACGGTTCTATACGTCAGTCAGTAAAAACAGAATCATTATAGTGTCACATTATCGTCCGTCTGTCTGGCCGTCTATTAAGACCCCTTTTTCTCAGTTACGGATAGAGGTATCAAGTTGAAATTTATGCAAATAGTAAAGTCTACAGTCCCTTGATAGTGTAAAACATTTAAGCTTCTAAGTCAGTGCAATCAAAAGCTACCGGCATTTATGTCACGCATTTTGAGACTCGGAACTCACTATCGAAAAAATGTAAAGAACTATCTACATACATAATTAAGTTTGTACGGTACCTTCAGAGTGAGAGTTCTATTCGCACCCGTCCGGTTTCGTTGTTTTTAAAACAAGCAAAATATTCGTCATACGTTGGCTCTCATAGTATTCTTTTACTTGTATATTAGTCTCAATTAAAATCTTCTGCACTATGCCGGCCGGAGTGGCCGAACGGTTCTAGGCGCTACAGTCTGGAACCGCGCGACCGCTACGGTCGCAGGTTCGAATCCTGCCTCGGGCATGGATGTGTGTGATGTCCTTAGGCTAGTTAGGTTTAAGCAGTTCTAAGTTCTAGGGGACTGATGACCTCAGAAGTTAAGTCCCATAGTGCTCAGAGCCATTTGAACCATTTTTTTAAAAATATTTATGATCGCGAAGAAAGTAAAACCATAAGTTGAAGTAAACGCAATCAACAATACAACAACTCCTCGACAGAATAGAAGGAGTGACCCATGAGAAAACTCTTCCGTTTCGATTTGAAAGCGCGTGGATTACTGCTAAGATTTTTGAATTCTAGTGGTAGCTTATTGAAAATTGGTGCACCAGTATACTGCACACCTTTCGGCACAAGAGTAAAGGAAGTACGATCCAAATGCAGGTTTTATTTCTGCCGAGTATGAACTGAGTGAAAGCTGCTTATTCTTGCGAATCAGCTAATATTATTAACAAGAAATGGCAGGAAGGAATATATATATTGAGAGGCCAATGTCAAAATTCCCAGACTCGTGAACAGGGATCGACAAAAGGTTCGTGAACTTACACCACTTATTGCCCGAACCGCCCGTTTCTGAGCCAAAAACATCCTTTTATAATGGGAAGTTACCCCAAAATATAATACCATAAGACATAAGGAATGAAGATAAGCGACCTAATTTTCATGTCGAACGATCACTCACTTCAGATACCGTTCGAATAGTAAAAATTGCAGCATTAAGTCTTTGAACAAGATCCTGAATGTGGGCTTTCCACGACAGTTTACTATCTATTTGAACACCTAGAAATATGAACTCTTCAGATTCATTAATCATATTCCCATTCTATGAAATTAAAACGTCAGGTTTTGTTGAATTCTGTGTTAGAAACTGTAAAAACTGAGTCTTACTGTGATTTAGCGTTAATTTATTTTCAGCAAGTCATGAATTTATGTCATGAACTGTATTGTTTGATACCGAGTCAATGTTCCACACAAAATCCCTTACTACCAATCTAGTGTCATCTGCAAAAGAAATATTAGAGTTACCTGTAATAGTAGAGGGCATATCATTTAAATAAATAAAGAACAGGAGTGGCCCCAAAACTGATCCCTGGGGCACACCCCACTTGACTGTACCCCACTCAGACCTCACATCATAACCATTATGGACATTGTGAATAATTACCTTTTGCTGTCTGTTGCTAAAGTAAGAGGTGAACCAATTGGGAGCTACTCCCCGTATTCTGTAATGGTCCAACTTTTGGGTCAACATTTTGTGATGAACACTCAAACGCCTTAGTTAAATCAAAAAATATGCATAGCATTTGAAAGCTTTTGTTTAACCAATCCAGTACCCCACAGAGAAAAGAGAATATAACATTTTCAGTTGTTAAACGACTTCTAAAGCAGAACAAAACATTTGATAGCATATCGTGTGATATAAAATGATCAATTATCCTTACATACACAACACCTTTGGCAAACACTGATGGCATAGAAATAGGTCTAAAATTGTCTTTATTACCTCTTTCTCCCTTTTTATAAAGCGGCCATACTACTGAGTACTTTACTCGTTCAGGAAACTGACCAGCCGGCCGCGGTGACAGAGCGGCTCTAGGCGCTTCAGTCCGGAGCCGTGCGACTGCAAACGGTCGCAGGTTCGAATCCTGCCTCGGGCATGGATGTGTGTGATGTTCTTGGGTTAGTTAGGTTTAAGTAGTTATAAGTTCTAGGGGACTGATGACCTCCGATGTTAAGTCCCATAGTGCTCAGAGCCATTTGAACCATTTTTGAAACTGACAAACATGGCTAAATACAGGGCTAACATGTGCAGCACAGTACTTTAATTTCTGCTAGGCACTCCATCATATCCATGAGAGTCCTTAGTCTTCAGCGATTTAATTATTGACTGACCCTGTGCCTGAAATCCCATGCGAGAGACTTCTTGTTGCCGCATTCCGTCGTTGGATACTGTCTATCAACAGCTCTGCTAATCTCAATGACGAACTGCCAGTCTACAGCTCTCTGCAGCTTGGTAACTCATACACTACCATCGAACAATGGGTCCATTATGTAAGAGATCACTCAAGATAATGTTGGTTTGCGCAATGTATTTTTTGCTCATCAGTTCTTACAGACGAATTCTCTTTCTAATAAGGAACTTAGGTTAATCAAGTGGATATAACTTCATCATCATAAGCAGCACATCCAGAAAATGGCTATAAGCACCAAAATATTTTTGGGGCAACATTCTGCTAAATTTATCGCTTTAACTGCTATGATGGAGCGCTCTAGTTATCGTTAGTTTTCACGCAGTCATGAACCAGTATTCGTCGTGGTTCGTTTGTGGGAAACTGACAGAGAGAAAATGGCGACGTTGCCTGTAGTACCACTACAATTTAAGAAACTTGCTCTTGTAGTGAAATTCAAAATATTCGTATATCATTATTAGTGCAACGTAATGATTACAAATGATACAGCCATTTCTCTGATGCTTTCTTTACTATAAGTTATTTATTATATGGCTATTTTGTTTAACAGTATCGCAACAGAAAGGCGTCGTGGGAAGTGGAGTACGGATAAACTGCATTTAGATGTAACAGCATCTCTAAATGGGCATAATGGATTTAATAATACGAACGCATATAAAGCAACTAGCTCAGCGCCCTCTGTTTTGTTCGTGCAGACTGTATGGGATGCATAAATTTATTTATTTATTTATTTATGTTTTTCTTTAGCCGAATTCGTGTTTTGTACGCCAATTGCTCATGTGTAAATGTACACATTATGCAGACAGCGTATCTCGTCGACGTAGACAAAGTTCAAGAGAGGGTATTAAAATTTAATAAAAGAATTCCTCGTATAAGATTTGTATTTCTTTTAATTTAATTGAATATATTCTTACGCACACTGTTCACACACAAATCAATAGTCTAGTCTACACAAACAAAGCCGCAGACAGGAGTTTGGAATTTATTGAAGTATTTCTTTCTGTATACCATTGGTGGTTGTACTGTTTGCTGCAAAAACATCAGGTTGCTGCTGGATCTGGGTCTTGTACAGGCGACATAGCATTGCCCACGAGGGAAGGAATCCTCCTCCAGTCAATGTCTGCCACCTTTGATGATTGGCCCTGAGATTTATTTATCGTCACTGCAATGCAGACTTTAAGAGGGAATCGCGTAATTAAAGTGTTCCAACGGCTTTAATTTAATTTCACGTAGTGCGTTAAAGAAAAAGGAAGATATAAATAGGATGTTGTTGTTGTTGTGGTCTTCAGTCCTGGGACTGGTTTGATACAGCTCTCCATGCTACTCTATCCTGTGCAAGCTTCTTCATCTCCCAGTACTTACTGCAACCTACATCCTTCTCAATCTGTTTAGTGTATTCATCTCTTGGTCGCCCTCTACGATTTTTACCCTCCACGCTGCACTCCAATGCTAAATTTGTGATCCCTTGATGCCTCAGAACATGTCCTACCAACCGGTCCCTTCTTCTTGTCAAGTTGTGCCATAAACTCCTCTTCTCCCCAATCCTATTCAATACATCCTCGTTAGTTATGTGATCTACCCATCTAATCTTCAGCATTCTTCTGTAGCACCACATTTCGAAAGCTTCTATTCCCATCTTGTCTAAAATATTTATCGTCCACGTTCCACTTCAGAAACGCTTTCCTTGCCATTGCCAGTCTACATTTTATGTCCTCTCTACTTCGACCATCATCAGTTATTTTGCTCCCCAAATAGCAAAACTCCTTTACTACTTTAAGTGTCTCATTTTCTAATCTAATTCCCTCAGCATCACCCGACTTAATTCGACCAAATTCCTTTATCCTCGTTTTGCTTTTGTTGATGTTCATCTTATATCCTCCTTTCAAGACTCTGTCCATTCCGTTCAACTGCTCTTCCAAGTCCTGTGCTGTCTCTGACAGAATTACAATGTCATCGGCGAACCTCAAAGTTTTTATTTCTTCTCGATGCATTTTAATACCTACTCCGAATTTTTCTTTTGTTTCCTTTACTGCTTGCTCAATATACAGATTGAATAGCATCGGGGAGAGGCTACAACCCTGTCTCACTCCCTTCCCAACCACTGCTTCCCTTTCATGCCCCTCGACTCTTATAACTGCCATCTGGTTTCTGTACAAATTGCAAATAGCCTTTCGCTCCCTGTATTTTACCCCTGCCACCTTCAGAATTTGAAAGAGAGTATTCCAGTCAACATTGTCAAAAGCTTTCTCTAAGTCTACAAATGCTAGAAACGTAGGTTTGCCTTTCCTTAATCTATTTTCTAAGATAAGTCGTAGGGTCAGTATTGCCTCGCGTGTTCCAACATTTCTACGGAATCCAAACTGATCTTCCCCGAGGTCGGCTTCTACCAGTTTTTCCATTCGTCTGTAAGGAATTCGCGTTAGTATTTTGCAGCTGTGACTTATTAAACTGGTAGTACGCTAATTTTCACATCTGTCAACACCTGCTTTCTTTGGGATTGGAATTATTATATTCTTCTTGAAGTCTCATGGTATTTCACCTGTCTCATACATCTTGCTCACCAGATGATAGAGTTTTGTCAGGACTGGCTCTCCCAAGTCCGTCAGTAGCTCCAATGGAATGTTGTCTACTCCCGGGGCCTTGTTTCGACTCAGGTCTTTCAGTGCTCTGTCAAACTCTTCACGCAATATCGTATCTCCCATTTCATCTTCATCTGCATCCTCTTCCACTTCCATAATATTGTCCTCAAGTACATCGCCCTTGTATAGACCCTCTATAAATAGGATAAGTGGTTCTATAGTTAAAATAGGATATGTGGTTCTATAGTTATTCTAGTAAATCTTAAAACCAGTGCTGAATTCTCTCCCTCTGACAGATATTCCTGTACATGGAATCGCATGTAAAAGTGGTATCTATTTTGTAATCGTCGGTGATTAGTTTGTATTGTTATTACAAAGAGAAAAATTTCATAGACATATATTAGGCTGTCTGAAAAATTATGTACTAAAGATTCAGTTTTTTCTATGCAATTCTGACAAAGCCTATTTTCTGCGGTGACTGTTAAATAGCTTTCTTTCGTTCAGTTCGCAAATTACACCCTTTTCATGCTAAGTAAGGCCATGGAAGCAAGGCCTTTTCCGAATGTACGTCTGACCGAAAGCGATTCTGGCAGCTCGAGTCGGAGGTGTCCGTTAATCCTGCCTTTTGAGTTCTTTTAGTGTTATTGCCCTAGATACTTTAATCCCCAACATATATTCCATTATATCCATCCAAAACGTCAAATACCAATATTCGTAGATTTAGCTTTAAATATGTTTTAATGTAACGGAAAGTTTCATACAGAATTTTCGTTCCCTGTTTCACCCTACTAGGTGCTGAATCTGAAAAAACTCTGAGACACGTATTTTTCCTTTTGTTTCTAATCGAGAAGCCAAAGGCAAATTTTCGTAGATTTAAGCTTTAAAAATGCTTTCTTAATGAAATATTTTCCTAAAATTTTATTCTCCTACTTCACCCGCTTAGGGGCTGAATTTCCTAAAACAATGGAACACATATTTCTTTATTTCCGACAGAGAGTGAAATACGAATTTTCTTAGACGTGATTTTAAAACTTCTTTAGTGGTACTATAATAATAATTTATTTAGAAACAAATTTCATCTGCTATTTTACTTCCTTTGGGATTAAATTCCCACAAATGCTGAAACACGTATTCTTTTTTCATTTCTGACCGAGAAACGAAATAAAAGTTTTCCTGTTTTTAGCTTCAAAATTTCCTTAATACCGACGTATTTTCAAAAACAATCTTTCATCTCCTATTTCACTCTTTTAGGCGTGGTATTTTAAAAAGTCACTTGTTAAACGATGTCTATAGTGTAAGGTGAAAACCCCCTCCAACTTTCAAGTTTCTATCCTTAGCGGCTTGAGTTGTCCGATGATAAGTCAGTGAACCAGTCAGGACATTTCGTTTTATATACAAAGAAGATTAAGAGGAATGCTGAAAATAAAAACAGAAATACACACGAGTACATAAAAAGTTTGGCCGCAGTAAAATATTTTCCAACGGAGTTAAAAACGAAGTGAAAAAGCATACTTCCACATTTGAAGACGAGTGTTCGTTTTAAGCATGTTGGACTTAAGAAAATTTGCTTTCGACATTGCAGAACAAAATGGATTTCCCCACAATTTCAATGCACAAGAAGTCATGGTAGATAGAATGTGGGCTGAAATTGTCCACGCAAGAAATTTCATCTAATCAGGGCGTCGGTGAGGAGCGTCTGAGGTGAAGAGCAAGACGTGTAAAAGAAAAATGGAGCCTCTGTGGGGAAGCCTCCACAGAAATAAATCAGACACCAAGAAAAACGTCCTGCGGTTGAAAATAGTATTGTTTAAATAATTTTGTTGTGACTTACTATTTATGTTATAAATAAAATCCTTAAAGTGAAACAGTTTTGGCAACTCTCCCACACATCCAAAATCCTGTATAACCTTTTAGGCTTATTCCAATTACTGCTCCTTCCAGTGTCACATTAACAGTTCCTGAATACTATAGTAGAAGTCCTAGTGATTCGTCCCTTCTTCTGGTAAATGTTTTCCACACACTTTAGTTCTCAGTTGCTCTTTTAGTACCTCTTCATTTCGTACTTTCTCGGCCTGCTTAGCTGAGTGGTAACGTGTTTGTCTCCCTTACAGCGGGCCCGAATTCGATTCCCGGCCGGGTTGGAAATTTTCTCCGCCCGTGGACTGGGTGTTGTGTTGTCCTCTCAATCCTGTCATCATCGACGCGCAAATCGCCGAATGTGGCGTCACATGAAATAAGACTTGCAACAAGGCTGCCGAACCCGGACGGGTTCTCCCGGCCAATAATGCCATACGATCATTTCATTTATTTCGTACTTTAAGTATCTGAATAATTTTTAATATTCTGCGATAGCATCATATTTAAAAATGTGTGTAGCTTACTATTTTCTTGTACAGCTTAATACCTACAAGACCTTACTAGACCATGTCAGTCCATTGCTGGATATAAGACTCCCCCATTTGTTTCTATTGTCTTCGTTTTTGAACCAACTAATACCATCGCGTTGCAGCTTCGCACCATCACGCCATTTCTTTTGGTGTCTTCCGCTAACTCTCTTGTGGTCCTGTGACTTCCAGTGAACAATTCCACTTGCTCTAATCTTGTGGAGGTACGTATCCGATCCCTGATTGAATCCTATCTAGTTTACGAGCACTTGCCTTAGGCACAGTCGTAGTTACTAGACCTTAGGTTGTAACTGGCAGTATGCACATATTATAGACCTTCTCGTTATTTAGGCCATCCTTGAGGATGACTTTTAATTCCTGTCGATCTTATTTTGCGAGGAATTTCTGAATTTTGAGTGTTTTTCCTTAGTTTACTCTTGTGAGAAAGGCAGTTGTGTTCATGAACAGTCTCTGTAGATTGGTATCCGACTACAAGTGTGTGGTTGTCTTTATTTAGAAGGTTTGTTTTTCTGATGTTAATATGAAGGCAGTCTTTGCAGAGCCAAGCTTTAGTCCTTCAGAATCTGCACTTACGACACAACATTATCGGCAAAGCGTAGATAGTTCAAATATGAGCCAACGATATTATGTTGCAGGCTATCAGTTTTTAAACAGAAATCCGTCCATGGAATTAAGCGTTGTCCGGGGGAAATGATTTTAGGTTAGACTTAAAACTTGCTTTGATGTCTGTATGACATTTTATGATATTGGGCAGGTGATCAAAATCTTTCGTTGTTGCATGTTGAACTATTTTCTGAGCCACTAACATATTTAATAATGGCTAATAAAGGTCCTTTTGTAAGTATGGATATAATACTATTCTTCTTAAATTGTCATGAAATTTCTTTAGCGAATATATTCATTGTGATGGTGCAGTTAAAATATCCAACTCCATGAAGAAGTACGTACATGAGCACTGCGGCTGAATGCCACCTATTATTCCTACCACTCGCTTTTATGCAATCAATACTTTCTTTCTGAGTGAAGATTTACCATGGGAAATCATTCCATAAGACATTACTAATCTGAAATATGCAAAATATGTCAGGAGATTGATCTGTTTATTCCAAGGTTAGCAAATACACAGAGAGAAAAACTAGCTGACCTCAGTTCTTTGAGAACTTCAGTAATATGCTTCTTCCATTTCAAGTTGTCATCAGGAATTGCATACATCCAATAATTTTGAGCATTCTGCCCTATTTATTGACTCCTGTTCATGTGCTACATCAGTAGTTGGTGTGACTGTTTGTTTTGCAGAATTTACAAGTTGTCCGTTTTCAAAAAATCACTGAATAATTCTTTTTAAAGCGGGATTAACAATGTTTTCTATTGCTTTTTCTCCAATGGGATTTATATAACACTAGTATCTTTCGCAAAAAATACCAGTTCTGGTTATTAAATATTAAGTGGAAGGCCATTCACATGTGAGAGGAATGGGGAGTGGACCTAATCCCTTTGTGATTCCTCCCAAAATTTTCTATTTTTCCAATATTGTGTGAATTATGCAGCACACATTTTTGCATTTGGTTCTTTAAGTATGATTCAAACCAGTTGTGTGTAAAGCATAACACTTCAGTTTTTCTAAGAGTGTAACATGATCTATACAGTCAAACTCCTTCGACAGGTCACGTAATGATATATGGCGATATTTTGTTATTTAAGGCTGCAATATTTGGTGGTTGAATGTGTAAATAGCAAACTCAGTTGGGTAAGCTTTCTGGAAGCCAACTCTGGTATATTAAGTAAATTGTTTGTACTACGTTGAGAGTAGCCTTAAGCACCATAGTTTTTCGATTTTTTGAAAGAAGATGTCAGTAGTGAAACTGGATGATAGTTATTTAAATCTCTCTTGTCACCTGTCTTATGAAGAGGCTAAAGAGTTGCATATTTTCATCTGTCTGGATGAAGATCTTAATAAATCTAGAAGTCGGGAGAAAGACGTTATTCACCTATGGTTGTGAAACTGTGGATGATACTGCTGCTGATGGTGGTGTACTATAGTAGCAGATTCTGAAACAACCTTGAGAACTGACAAAGAATATTCTCAACCCAACGAAGAGCGAACGGATCTACCTGCGAGGCAGTTAGCGAACTTCGTATGGATCATTATTACTACCTCTTCGAATTGTAACTCTTGCATCTTAACGCAAAGCTTTGATGCCACATGAGTTTTAAAATGATCTATCTGAAAAGAACTGCTGCATTAATTCATGGTGAACAGAGAAAGATTTGCATTTGTACAGCCCATTCTCAAAATCATCGAAGAGAAATGTGGACTGTTCTGCATACTGAATTTTCAATGTGCTTCTAATGAGACTGAAATATGTGTACAGTGAGTTTTGGATTTTGAAACACAAACTAAAGGAGTACCTTCTGACTTATTGCTTTTATTTTTTGAGATATTTCTTCGCTCAGAGCCTTTCACTATAAGGGGTTACCTACATATACATACAGTCGCAAATATCTTACCTTCATCTCTCTATTAAACAGCATTCAGAGAATTACGCATACAGAGACTACTCGCGCGTATCAGATAAGTGAATAACATCCCATTACAGAAATGTAAAATCTGCTAAATCCAGAATGAGGAATATCAAAAACAGGAAAAGAGAGAGAGAAAATGAGAAAGCGAGAGAGAGAGAGTGAGCGAGTGAGAGAGAGAGAGAGAGAGAGAGAGAGAGGAATATAATCTTAGCTAAGAGCCGCAGATTCGATTTTTGTGACTAAGAACATAGTCCCGCTTAGAAATAATCCAACATTTAGTGCCCTCATAGAGTCTGGATTCTTTGTGGGCATCTCGACTCGTCCTACCCACGCTGGAAGCTTGTCGTTTCTTTGTAGCAGGATACCTCACGGTCAGCCCTTTTCACTGCCCTCCCAGCGACCATTGCCAGGCGCTTGAATTCCTGCATAAGGCCCGGCGAGCAGTAACGGTATCGAGGCCGTCGCCATGACGCCAAATTGATGGTCGGCCGACCTCCTAGTCAGCGTCATCTGCACGGCGACGCCAGCCATCTGTCGCGCCGTTCTCTTCGCCCAAGGCCGCCGACGTCCTTGCACTCGGTGGACAAAAGCAGGTTGTCTCTCCTACGTCCTTGCTCCATCTTTGGGGGGAATTTGCTTCTGTAAGAAAACCCTGCTTGTAGGAAGGCCGAGAACTGAATCATAACGCAGCGTTCATTGTCTTACTGGTGCAGGAATGTTAATCTGGAAGTTGGTATTTGATTCTGAATTTCCTCATTAGTACGTGTGTTACAGCCGCACACTTGAGCCAGGTCCGGTTTAAGTTCGCCTTGGGCCCGAGTACTGATAAAATGAGGGGGTCTTTATTAAACAACATACACGCATAATTGTTAAATGTATTATTGTACTTCCGTATAATATGTGACTGTTATTTTTACTTCTTTCCCATCTGCCAGTGTTTGTTGATATGAAAATTGCTGAGTTTCCCTATGGTTCGGAATCCGTGTTAAACTGACGGTCTTTCTATCATTGCCTGGGGAATTAAGTTCGTTGATCTGGGAAACGTAACGTACACCATCTCTAAAAGAACAAAAGTCTAGTGAAGTACCATGTTGTTGAGATCGATATTTGGACTGGTGACAGTATCACTGCATATGATATGAAGATCCCGGCTGTAAACAGTCACAAGGGACAAGTTGGTTGTTTTAAGAAACTGCACAGTAAAGTTTCAATCAGATATCATAAATAAAACATTTCAAATGCGTACGTGCACATGCAATGCGATTTTTTAAATTCAGATAAATCATTGTTTTCCAAGATATCTACGTTAATGACATTTTTAAACTTGAAAATTTTACACAAAATTTTATTCTTAAAAATACGTCAGCTGGTACTTCCTCTACTAGCAAAACTGAATGCATTTAACACCGGTTAGCGTTGACTTGCTACTATTCTTAAACTGTCATGGAATTTCTTTAGCGAATATATGCATTGTGATGCTGCACTTAAAATATCCAACTCCCTGAAGAGGTACGTACATGAGCACTGCGGTTGAATGCCACCTATCATTCTGGGCGAAATAACGAAACTTTGCTGCCAAACGTCTCAAATATTCAGATTTAAAAGGTCCGAATCGTTTCAGTGTTAGATACTAAGATTTCCATTAGCAATTTTTGCAGTAATTTAGTGTAACAATCTCAAGAATGTATGTTTCAGCACCCATATGCAATTAATATGTACGAAGACACTTAACATTTCTACCATCACCCAGTCGTGTAAATTCACTTAAACTATGGTTCAAATGGTTCAAATGTCTCTGAGCACTATGGGAGTTAACATCTGAGGTCATCAGTCCCCTAGAGTTTAGAACTACTTAAACCTGACTAACCTAAGGACATCACACACATCCATGCCAGAGGCAGGATTCGAACCTGCGACCGTAGCGGTCGTGCGGATCCAGACTGAAGGGCCTAGAACCGCTCGACCACACCGGCCGACCTTAAACTATGGTAAGGGACACCGTATCGTTTGCATGCTTAAATAAATGTTCTCATTTACATGACTAGCAACAACTTTTGAAGGGCATTTCCTCTTAGAAAAATATTCAGGGTCTTTATCCGAATCGTAATCATCTGCATCATTCTCAGGTTCGTAAAATCGTCCCTTGGCTATATTTTGGTACTTACCACTGTTTACGTGCACCCATCCTGACAAAGCTGCCATTAGTGAGAACCTGAAATCTGAGATAGAGGAGCCATATCTCGTCTCATCGTGGAACTGTCAACTTATATGAATAAAGTGCATAGTTATCCATGTTTCAGGAGCCATAAATCTATTTCTCATCGTCTGTCCTTTCCCATCGTTAACAGCGGAGGTCTCTCTATGTGAGGGTAACATCTAGTAAAATTTTGTTGTATTAATTTACACGTAGTAAGTAGATGCTATGATTTTTGAAACTTTATCTTAGTACATTATCAACATCACTCAAAATACCCATCACAGTTGACTTTTATCAGTTCCATTCACATACTAATAAAAAAATCACTGTTTACGAATAATGAGTCTATGCATCTGAGAGTAAAATAAAATTTTGTGACCAGTACCTACCTAAATGGAAACAATTAAGTACCGTACCCACTGCTTCGGGTTTTTACCATCGATCCAATAACCGGCAAGCAGAAACGACTGTACTCGCCATTGCAGGCGCTGAAATGTGCAGATTACCTTGAAATTTATTGTTTTTATTGCAGCGAATACTAAAAAGTAAAATGTGCTGTATTGCAAACTTATAAAGTATAGAAAAGCAAACACTGTTCCTTCAGTTTATAAACTGAAAATTGTACAGCCCATAAAGGACAACGTTTTCTTTTCTAAAATTCGCCGATAATTTGGATCATTATGAAAACAAAATAATTATGAAGTTTAATACTCTAGATGCAACAATGTTTCGACTGTTCAAATAAATTTAGAGATTTCTGCCTGTAGTCTACAGTTTCAACTGGACACCTGCCACTCATTCTCAATTTTTTTATTATCAGATTCATTTGTTAGTTTCATGGAAATTCAGACGAGCATAGTAAAAATCATCAAGTAATATGAGCTAAAAATTAAGAAAACAGGTAATTATTAGCAACCAAACGAGAGAAAAAGAGCCTAAGCAACCAGAAAAGTAACCCACGGCCTATTGCTTGTTTTTAATACGTTAATTTATTTGTGATTTTTTTATTTTGTGTTACATTTTTGCAAATTTTTCATGTGTATAAGGAAGAATAGTGATGAAAGCAATGCTCTGCGTGACTTGTACCAGAAAGATGGAGGAATCAAAGACCACAGGGGTACTTAACCAACATCATGTTGATTAAAAACAAGCATATTTGCAAAAACGCTGGATAACATGGGAACCATAGCCACTTCCAGTGCGCGGCCTCCAGATAATGGTGAAAGAGATGGGGATCAGGATTGTTCCATCCATCAACAACGTAGTGACCCAGGAGCCAGACCACCGTGTTTGTTTTCGTCTGAGGTAAAAAGGATACGTCCGAACGAATAAGAAATTCATGGGAAAAAGCGGATTCAAGTTCTGAGGAAAGAAATGCCAACTGGCGACGAATCCAGAGCCAATGATCCCGTCACTAAGAGACCATCCAGTGAAGTAAGGTATCAATGTAGTGATATTTGTCACACTGACCAGTCGGGTGAAGGCCTGTGCGAAAAAGACCGTCGCCAATCGGTATCGTACGATGAACGACCCAATATCATGGCGAAGCAGTCTCCATAGATAATATGAGGATGAGGCCAGACAGTTTCCCAGTATGTTGACGGGGAAGCTATTTCAATAGGGAAGAGAAAAAAGTAGTTGATCCGAGCCGGTTAATAAATCGCCGGTAGTCAAGTGCGTCTTTGAAAGGATATCAGCACCTAAGAATCTGACGACTGTGAAATATTCGCCGATACGTCGCAATGTACGGGTAACACGTCCAGTATCTACGGGCGGAGCCCGACTGACAGGCAGGAGACAGGAAAATAAAAGAGATGTAACGGAATATGGCCCCCATGTACATGTTAAGACACTGTGAAGTACAAACAAGATGGACGCCTTTACTTTAGTATCGGGAAGACCTAACCCTCGGAGCTTGTGGGGCCTGTGCCACCGCTTCACACTGAGCTAGAAAGATGTGTCGTTGCTTGAGTCTGCGGGCCATCATCTCGGGAAGAAGGGCTAACTGAGCAATGTAATACAGTTTACTGAAAATGCATGTGTCTAAGAACGGCTCTTAGGGATGGAGGTTAAGGGAACGGCGTTCGTGTTCAAGAATCACTCCTTAAACAAGAGACGTAACCTCCTGCCAGTTAAAAGCCGTCATTATGGTCGGGTTGCGATGTGTTATGATCGCTAAAGTCTTGTGGCGATCGACCACCGTCGCCATAGGAATTACCACTTAGTTAAAGCCCGTAACGACAGGAACATGCATTTGCGATCATTAATGTGAGCACCAGCAAGGCAACGAAAGCAATTCGAGGCATCCTCGAGCCAGGAAATGTGGTGGGCATTTCGTAGTAAAACCATGACGTCATCGGCCTAAGTGAGGATTGAGAATCGTTCTCCCAGTATAGTCCAGCCACGTAGTCGCGTGGCAATACGCCGAAGCAAGGGTTTTAAGAACAAAGCAAAGAGCAAAGAGTGACATGGATAAGGGGCTTGCTTCCCTCGGATAGACCACACCCGATCGAAATCCCTAGGAAGGGGGTTAAGGTGAGCGTTCACAACCACTGAGGCGTGGATACCGGTTTAAAATTGTCTAGCACCTGCATGTGCCGTAAGTTAAGCCCAAAGCGGTTAACACACTAATTAAAGGAACTGTGACTGACACAGTCAAATGTCTTGTGTAGGTCGAGGAAATGCAAGGTCTTGGAGATATTAGTGGCCACAGCCACCGAACAACATCTCGGCATTCGATGACTGGAGTCAGTATCGTGCGTCTAGGCGCACAACTTTCGTGAACGGTAATGCTCTTGTCGAGCAACTAAGAGAGACGCATGTTTCTAGCTCGAGCGACGGTTTTATATTCGAAGTTTAGGAAAGTAATCGGACTAAGTGACTCAAGATCAGGTCGACCCCTTGTTTTCGGTATGAGGACCATTTCACCTTAGCAGTGCCAGTTGTGACAGTTCGAGCGGCGCGGTCTACTGCCCGACGAAATTGAAGCAGTTCTGAAGCGAATGTCCGGTCGCGGTGGTCTAGCGGTTCTAGGCGCTTAGTCCGGAACCGCGGCACTGCTACGGCCGCAGGTTCGAATCCTGCCTCGGGCATGGATGTGTGTGATGTCCTTAGGTTAGTTAGTTCTAGGGGACTGATGACCACAGATGTTAAGTCCCATAGTGCTCAGAGCCATTTGAATTTGAAGCGAATGCCGTTAAGTATTTCCTTCAGTTTAGAAATCGAGTTGAACTTTCGAGGGCTTAAGTCAGGGGAGTGTAGCTGGTCGTAGGTTGTGTTCCAAAAGTGAACAGCTTAGAGACAGAAGTGATGACACTTTCTGCAGGACCTGACCATCATTTTGCAGGACAATGCTCAAGCACGTACAGTGCAAGCTCTTACTGAATTGTTTGACTGATGGGGCTGTTAAGTGCTATACTACTTACTGCACTCCCCTGACTTAAGCCCTCGTGAGTTCAACTCGATTTCTAAACTGAAAGAAACACTTCACGGCATTCGCTTCAGAACGGCTCAAAATTCGTCGGGCAATAGACCGCGCCGCTCGAACTGTCAACACAACTGGCACTGCTAAGAGTATCCTACAACTTTCACATCGCTGGCAACGGGTTATACACAATGCTAATGACTACTTTAAAGGTCACTAAAACTTTGAAACACGTATCTATTTTGCACGAGCTGTAGATTAATAGTTGCCACTATAAAGTTCCAACCCCCGTAGCTTACTCCACATTAGAAGACGTGGTATCATACGAAGTTTTACGAACATTATACTATTTGAGCTTCTGCTTCCGTTGCTATATAATAAATAGAAGCGAATTTATCAGTGATGTGAAAAAGTATATCAGTTATAGTGTACCGCTGCTGTACGTACATCAACTGTACAGCTGCAAAAGAAAGAAAATTTATTTTGACCCTTCTCATAAGCCATCCTCAGAAGTAAAGTTCATTGTTTCAAAATCTAGGCGATACGGTCAAGAATGAAGAGATTCAACATCGTGGCTATAAAAGACGTCGGAAGAATTTTTCTCACGCACGAAATAAAATCCCTGCACAACGGCTTGATAAGAAACTGCATACACATTAAATGAAATACGCAGATTCCAAACTTGTATCGGGACTCAATTGTAATGAATTTTGTAACACATATGTAACTTTCCGAGATCAGTCACACCGTTGTATCGTCACCGTTACACCGACTATACTGTATAAATTACAATATAATGGCGTCTGTGCGTGGCAGGACCTGTATAAAATTCTAATTATGTGCCTTTTATTCGAATCACGAGAGAGTTTTGATCTCGTAAAAACAGTAGCATTAAAACTGTTTGAGTATGATTTTCCAGAATAGTTCGAATACGAACGTACTAATGCCTACAATTTTCCATTTAATGAAGAAACTTCATTCACGTACCTCAGTGTCAACATCAACCAACAAAGCCTTATGGAACAAGCGATAGTAACAAGAATTCAAGCTGGGCTGAGATGTCCAGGAGCTAAGCACAACATCATAAGATCGAAGTTACTGTCTAAGCAGGCAAAAATAAGATTATATGAGACCGTCATCAAGCCAATAGTGTGCTATGCAAGTGAGACATGGACCCTGACAAAGAAAACAGAGGAAAAACTCATCACTTTTGAAAATAAAGTACTGAGAAAAATATATGGACCAGTGAAAGAAAATGAACAGTGGAGAATAAGGAAAAACAGAGAACTCAGTTATACACACTGCCTGACGTCTTAGAGAGTGTGAAAATTAAGAGACTAAGATGGTACGTGCCGGCCTGTGTGACCGAGCGGTTCTAGGCGCTTCAATCTGGAACCGCGCGACCGCTACGGTCGCAGGTTCGAATCCGGCCTCGGGCATGGATGTGTGTGATGTCCTTAGTCCTTAGGTTAGTTAGGTTTAAGTAGTGCTAAGTTCTAGGGGACTGATGACTTCAGATGTTATGTCACATAGTGCTCAGAGCTATTTGAACCATTTAAGATGGTACGTACATGTGAGGAGGAGAGTAAAGAACACGGTAATAAAGGCTGTAATGGATGGAGAAGCTGAAGGATAGAGACCACTAGGACGGCCGAGAATGAGGTGGAAGGATAATACCATGGGAGACATGCAATTACTGGTCTGGGAGATGAAGGTGCAGAAGTGGGGATGGTTGGACTGAGTGAGGCTACGGACCGGCTGCAGTTTCTGTGGCCAGTGTAAGTAAGTATGATGAAACTTTCCGATATATAATCGGAAACGGAATTTATTCACGTGATAAGACGAATCTTGGAAAAGTAACAATAATTAAAGAATATAATTATCGAAGGAAGCATAAGTATTACAGGCAACGACATTTTGAAATACATGAGTAAAAATTCAGTTAATAGTATCAGTTGAATCATACTCGGCACATTTGCATCCACTTGTACAACTCTTAACGGAATGGACAATGTCTTGTAAGGAGGATATAAGATGAACACCAACAAAAGCAAACCGAGGTTAATGGCATGTAGTCGAATTAAGTCGGGCGACGCTGAAGGAATTAGATTAGGAAATGGAACACTTAAAGAAGTAAAGGAGTTTTGCTATTTGGGGAGCAAAATAACTGATGATGGTCGAAGTAGAGAGGATATAAAATGTAGACTCTTCTAAAGAAGAGAAATTTGTTAACATCGAGTATAGATTTAAGTGTCAGGAAGCCGTTTCTGAAAGTATTTGTATGGAGTGTAGCCATGTACGGAAGTGAAACGTGGGCGATAAATAGTTTAGACAGGAAGAGAATAGAGCTTTCGAAATGTGGTGCTACAAAAGAATGCTGAAGATTAGATGGGTAGATCACATAACTAATGAGGAGGTATTGAACAGAATTGGAGAGAAGAGAATTTTGTGGCACAACTTGACTAGAAGAAGGGATCGGTTGGTAGGGCATATTCTGAGGCATCGAGGGATCACGAATTTAGTATTGGAGGGCATCGTGGAGGGTAAAAATCGTAGAGGGAGACCAAGGGATGAGTACACTAAACAGATTCAAAAGGAAGTAGGTTGCAGTAGGTACTGGGAGATGAAGAAGCTTGCACAGGATAGAGTAGCATGGAGAGCTGAATCAAACCAGTCTCTGGATTGAAGACCACAACAACAACAGTACAATTTTTATGGAAATCTAGTCTTAGTATTTCTAGGAAAATAGTTTTTCTTTCTTTCTTTCGTACAGATAATTTCTCTTACTGAAATAGCGTCTTACAGAACTGGCCAATGGCGTAGCCGTTTGTATAGTTGTTACATTCTAGGTGTAGATGGAAAACATCCTGCCAGTAAACTAGTCATAAACACAGTAACAAGTAGTATCTCTTAGTAAATATAGAAATCACTGATAGAATTTTACTATAGAAGTGAATAATATTACTGGAAAACCGGACGAAATAGTGCAGTCCGACGATATGAATGTACCAGAAATTGGTAACGAGTCGACAATGGAAACTGCGGCAACACAAGAAAGCAATGGAAGTAGGGCAATTGATAACCGTATTTTAAACAGTAAAAATAACAAAGAATGGTTTGTCAAAAATAGATGACCCACAATGATAACTTAAGATAAGTGGCCGTCTCGATCGACGCTCACAAGCGCATTCGCACGCGATAGTTTTTAACGTGATGATGTACGTGAATTACATATCTTTACTAGTCTGCAAATAGTGGAACAGGAAATACCAACTGAAAAGAAACAACACCAAAGAGTAGGAAATCCCGTCTTACCGCCATCTAGGGGTGACAGTCTTATACTACAGTATCTGGAACAGATGTCTAAGTAGTCTGAACAGTCTAAGCAGTTGGATCAAAATGGTTCAAATGGCTCTGAGCACTATGGGACTCAACATCTGTGGTCATAAGTCCCCTAGAACTTAGAACTACTTAAACTTAACTAACCTAAGGACATCACACACATCCATGTCCGAGGCAGGATTCGAACCTGCGACCGTAGCAGTCGCGCGGTTCCTGACTAAGCGCCTAGAACCGCTAGACCACCGCGGCCGGCGCAGTTGGATCAAATGTCATCTAGATTTGACCGGAAACTTCCGAGTTTAAAACAGAATTTTCGTTTTTAAAAACAAGATTTTCGAGTTTTGAGCGTAAGTTAGAACACAAGTTTGCTCAAAATTTTTCTGAACTTATAAGTGAACAGAAGAAAAACACTCAACGGTTAGATGAGATTGTCTTAAATAGTTTACATACAGTACATGATAGCTTAGCAAATGCATTATCTGTGGTGCAAATTAGCATGTCGGATTTACACAACACATGCGGTGATTTTCCAGATGAAATGCAAAAAATGTCGAAGGATACGGGATTTCTTAAAATAGAACAAAAACGCGTCGGTAACGATGTGCAAAAATTAAACAATCGTACTGATGTTGGGATATCTGGCAGTGATACTACACTTGTAGAAAAGGTGGCAGAGCAACATAGCACTTATGTTGCGGAAGTCGAAAGGATGGTAACAGGAATGGAGGATAAGATTATCAAAATATCCACGGGTGTGCTGCCGGTCTATAGTGTCCAACGGGCACAATATTTCGGCGATCATACATGTCGCCATCATCAGGTGAACTGACGGACTGAGCTCCTGTGAACGTGCCGGCACTGAGATCCGTACGTTATGGCTGCTCAGAGGGAACTGGGTTAGGTCTGCATTGCACTGCACTGCAAATCTCTGGTTTCATCTACCAGGAGGGGGACAGGCTAAGCAGCGAAGCTGCTGTTCCTGTGTGGACCTCAAGAACTATTGTATGGCCTCACTGTTAGGTTTGGCCTATAGAGCGGCCGCGTGAGGTCGGACGCTGCGTCAAAAGCGTCATAGGGGCTGCGGAAGAAACTACTCCCGCAGCAGATCAGGCCAACGCGTGGTTGGCCTGCGGTGGACTTGGTGTCCCAGTCTGCGTATAAGACGACTGCCAGAGTGTTCTGCAGAGGCATAGAACACCCTGGCGGACTGCCTGAAGCGATCCCGCAGCAACGGGACGCCAGCTTCCTCATGAAGCAGCCTCGTGGAGTACCGAGGCGGCTTGTGGAGAGCGAGTCGTAGCGCCCCATTCTGGACACGTTGGAGCATCGCAACGTGCGACGGAGCGGCATTCCCCCACACCACGGCGGCGTACTCGAGTACCGGCCGGACGAGGGCCAAGTACACGGTCAGGCCGTGCCGAGGGGGGAGAGTGGATGAGGGGTTCAGCAGCGGGTAGAGCGCCCAGAGACGCCCAATCGCCCGCCCCCTGATGTCTCGGATGTGCGGCAGCCAGGTGAGATGCCTGTCCAGCGTCACACCGAGGTATTGGCCGGTTGGTGACCACGGGATGGGGCCTCCCGAGATCGAGACAGGCGGCAGGGCAGGAGGCAGCTCCGAGTGAAGACGACCGCCTGGCTCTTGGCGGCGTTAAATTTGAGACGCCACTTGGTGGACCACGCCCCAGGACATCGCACGCAAGTTGGAGTCGGCGGCACATAGCGACCACGTTCATGCTGCGGGTGAACAGCGCAGTGTCGTCGGCGTAAAGAGCCAACTCCACACGCGCCACCCGCGGTGCGTCAGCGGTGTACAAGGTGTACAGCAGGGGGCCGAGAACCGACCCCTGCGGTACCCCTGCACGAATCGGCCGGTCGGTGGGGGTGCCGCCGGCGGCCCGGACGTGGAAGGTGCGGCCCTCGAGGTAGGACCGCAGTAGAAGGGCGTGGGACGTCGGGACCCCATGTACAAGGAGCTTGTACACGAGGCCCTCGTGCCACACGCAGTCGAACGCCTTGGAGACGTCGAGGAGCACCGCCCCAAGGTACTCCCGCGACTCCAGCGCCCGCATCGCCTGTTCCACCAGGCGTAGGAGCTGTTGCGTGGTCGAGTGGCCCCGCCGGAATCCGAACTGCTCCGCTGGAAGGAGCCCTTCGGCAGTGACGTGGCGCCACAGCCGCTCCACGTACAGTCTCTCAAAGATCTTGGAGAGAGACTGGAGCAGGCTGATCGGCCGGTAGTGCTCCACCTGACGCGGATCCTTGCCGGCCTTCGGGAAAGCCACCACTTCCGCGTGTTTCCAAGCGGAAGGGAAGATCCCAGAGTGGAGAACACAGTTGAAAGTGTCCGCCAGTGATTGATGGAGTGCCGGCGGCAGTAACCGCAGGTGGTTTGTGACACCATCGGAGCCACCCGCCTTCCTCGGGTTGAGGCGGCGGAGCTGGAGTCCAACTTCATCAGCTGTGATGGGTGTGATCACATCGTCAGCGGCCCTGGCGGCGAGGAAAACTGGCAGGCGGTCTTCCACGAGATGGACGTGGTTGGCATCGAAAACGTCCGCGACCGGGCGGAAGTTGTCGGCGAACACGTCGGCGAGGGCGTTGGCCTTGGCGTCCGGGGTACAGACAACCTCGTCGCCGACGTGGAGCGGAGGAACAGGCTGATGGCGGTGGAGGAAGCGCTTGGCGGTCCGCCAGGCACTCCCATCAGTCGTGTTCAGGTTGGCCACAAGGCCAGCCCAGTCACGGTTCCGGTGTTGGTCGATAGCGGCCCGGATTTCCGCCGTGCCCGATTGAGACAACGCTTGGTCGCAGGCTGGCGAGTGAGCTGCCACTCACGGAAGAGACGGTTTTTGGCCGTTATAGCCTCCAAGATGTGCGGAGGAAGCTGCTGGGACATCTCGCGGGGCCGCCGCGGCTGTCGGGGAGACGCAGCGGCAGCAGCGCTGAGGGTGTGCCGCGTAAAGAAGGCCAGCGCAGCATCGGCCCCCTCCAGTGCAGGATCTGGAGCACCGTCGAAGCGACCGAGCAGTTTGGCCTGAAATCGGGCCTCATCAATGCCGCGGAAGGTGCGGCGGGCAGGCGACAGAGAGGCGCCGACGACGTCCATGTCGTAGGCCACCGGAAGGTGGTCGGAGAACAGGGCGCAGTGGACAGTAGCCGACGTAAAGTGCCCGACGCCTTTCAGGACTGCGACGTCGAGCACGTCGGACTGGCCTCTGTTGGGGAAGAATGTGTGGTCAAATGGACCCAGGACGAGAGCGCCGTGACGTTGAGTGATGCGGAGAAGGCGTCGCCCGCTGACGTTGGTGACTCGAGAGTTCCATTGCGGGCTCTTGGCGTTCAAGTCACCCGCAATGAACAGTTTCCCACGCAGCGTCAGCAGGGCATCAAGGTCGGCCTCCAGGAGGTGGCCCCTCGGTGGCCTGTAGATGGCGACGAAGATAATGACACCCCTGTGGTGGTGACAGCCACCCCAGTGGCCTCCACCGCAGCTAGAGGCGGCATCAGGACTGCATGGTGCTTCAGCGAATTCTTCACGTATATGGCGGTGCCTTCGCCATGGGTGGACCGGTCGGTGCGGTAGCAGCGATAGTTCGCCACCCCGACGGCCACGCCAGGTTTCAGAAACGTCTCGCAGACGAGACAGATGTCTATCGCCTCATCTTGGAGGAATTGGCGGAATCCCCTTGTTGGGGAACCAAGCCGCGAGCGTTAAAGCCGCACACGGTGAGCCCATGGACATGCTCATTCTCCATGGCGGTCAGCAGGAACAACGCCGGCCTGGAGGGCGGACGTGACGGCGGTGACGAGCACCGGCAGCTGCTCGAGCAGCTGGCTCACCGAACGCAGGAGCGTACGGAGCTCAGCCGCATCAGGAGCCGTGGGGGCCCCTGGGGCGGCCTCCAAGGCAGGAACAGCAAGCTGCGGTGGGACCGCAGGAGGCGGCGTTTGCGGGGGCACGGCCCGAGGGGTAGACCGCTGTCGCGGGGCATCAGTGGCCGGACGTTCCGCCGCGGGGGCGGTACGCCGCGGCCGTCGGCGGCGCCGGCGGGGGGCGGCAGCCGGTGCGGGAGGCGTGGGTGCAGGGGCAGCAGCCACATCGGACGAGGCAGGCTGCTGCGGCGCAGCGCTATCGGAGGCAGCAGGCCGCTGAGTGGAGGGGGCGGGCTCCCCCCTCCTTGGCGGCATCAGCGAAGCTGGTGCCATGCTGTACCTTGCGGGAAGGGGCAGCCCGGCCACAGTGCTGATGGCGGCCACGCTGGAAGGCTGGACATCCCCGGTAGCTCGCAACGTGCGCGCCACTGCAGTTGCAGCACGTCGGTTTATCTTCTCGTGGGAGCGTGCATTCCTTGCTCTGATGCTGAGCCCCGCATTTGACACAGCGGGGCGGCATCGAACAGTAGCGAGCCACATGGTCGAGCTGTTGGCAGGAGAAGCACTGGGCCCTCCTGCCTTTGGCCCGCAGTGGCTCCACTTCGACGTCGACCCGCCCAACCCGCCGCACCTGAAAGATCTTGCGATTTTCCAGGTTGTCGACAAGAACGACCAGGTACAGCGGCATGGGTCGGTGGGTGCGTGGGGAGTTCATGAGCCCCGTGTGGCGGATGCTGAAGCCCATGTCCTCCAGTTCTTCACGTAGGTAATCCGCCTCAAACTGGAGGGGGAGGCGGCGGAACACCACCTTCAACAGCTTGAGTGGTTCCGACGGGTGCGTGTAGCAATGGAGGCCATCTTTGCAGATGACCTCCATGACTGCACGGTAGTCCTCGGCAGATGTCGTGAAAAGCCAGTAAAGATCATTGCCAGCAGTCCTGATGCTGGCAGTGGGCGCCACCCGAATGATCTTCTACTCGAACGGCTTATAAGGGCCGTCCCATTGGACCACAATCGGCGGGGGGGCGCGGCGCAGCAGGCCGGGGCGGAACCCCGGCGTCGTCCGAGACATCATCAGATGCGTCCTGGAAGGCGTTGGCGGTCGGTAGCGACAGCGCAGGCTGTAGGACAGCCGCCCTTGCCGTGTGCCGCCTGGCAGGGGTGACGAAACCGTCCTCATCAAGGTGGCGCGCAGCAGCAGTCCCTGTGGAGGACCGCTGCTCCCTCGCGCACACCGTCGTCGCGACCGTCAGGGCCGCAGTGGCAGCGGCGGCGCGGGAGGCCTTAGAGGCCTTCTTCCGCGGCCGAGCAGTGTCGGAGGCTTGGGAGCGGACGTCAGAGTCGTCGGCCGCGAAAGCACGGCGCTTCCGGAGCGCACGAGCACCGTCAGCGTCACGTCTGTCTGCGTCTGCAATGGCCTCCGCAAGATTTGCGTCTGGCAAATCGTCGTCGTCGGCAATCACGGCGGCCTCTTGAGCTGGCTTTGCACCCGCCCAGACCGCGGTAGTGCCCTTCGCGCAGGGCGTGGCAGAAACTGGCGTGGCTACGGGTTCTTGATGTTGCAGGGCTGTAGGAGCAGCCACGAGCGAACGGACCTCTTGCATGGCCGGCCCCTGTGGCGCACCCTGTGAGACCGCCGTCGCCAGGGACGCAGACTGCGCCTGGCGAGGCCCCCACCAGGTCGCCTGTCGCCCCGAGCCCGGCAGTGCAGCAGCCTTCCGGATCCTGCAGTATGCAAGCACGGCAGCTACGTCGTCCTCACAACCGGGGTAGTCACCCCCATGTGCAAGCTTGTGCATGCGCACGTGCATGCGCTGCTGGGAGCGAGAAACATCACCAAAAAAAACGTCCAAGTCATCGTCAGGTAGTCGGCGCCGGTTCGTCATAAGTGGGGGGCCGGATGGGGCCGCCGACGGGAGCAACTCAGTCACCTGAGCTGACCCCGCCGGACAGCGATCCGCCACACCCTTCGCTCGATCGTCAAACACGTCCTCTCGCTTCGATATCGCAGCTCGGAGTGCGTGCTGAACATTGTTTGTCGGAAAATCACGCCATGGAGTATGACCGCACGAGGATTCTGGTACAGACGTCGAGATACTGGGACAGCGTTGTTAGAGAGGCCATCGAAATTCGCACCAATGACGACCTCATAAACCGTGACTGTGGCTATAATCTTAGCAAGGCTTGGGAACCAGCGATTGGGTTAATCAAGAGTAAATCGAGCAAACGTATAGTTGTGACGACCACGGCGGACAGAGCCATCACACCGACGTCATCTCAGACGCCGTCGCAATCTGCTCCACCGCGCGACCGTGGCGCGGGGCGCGTACGGCGGAGGGAGCGCGCCGCGGGCGGAGGGTATTTAAATCGGCCGCCGCCGTGACCGAACCCAGTTCCCTCTGAGCAGCCATAACGTACGGATCTCCGTGCCGGCACGTTCACAGGAGCTCAGTCCGTCAGTTCACCTGATGATGGAGACATGTATGATCGCCGAAATATTGTGCCCGTTGGACACTATAGACCGGCAGCACACCCGTGGATATTTTGATTATCAAATACGCCGGGAGAATCTCAAGAATCACGAGGATAAGATTGTTAACAAACTCGATAGCGACTGAAGACTGCCATTAAACAAATATGTAATGAAACAGGCGGAGGAAGCTTGGGTTCAAGTGAACCTTTTGTCATTAATAACGAAAAGACAAAAGTGATCAGTACATTGTGTACAGCTAGGAAATTATCGATACGTGACGCCGCCAGCTGTACGCCTACACACGGTAATATATCTTCCCTGTCGACAATCTTGACTGACGAAAGCCTATTAAAACATAATTTCAGGTATTTTCACTGAAACAAAGAATGTACATGTCATAGTACTCCTTAGATCTTTTAGAAATATTACATCGCATTGCTGGAATGAACAGCAGAAGATTCGTTACGTAGTGCAAGACACACAACGGGACGCTTTGCTATTAGCTGCTGAGGATTCTGAAGCTTATAATCAATTTGAACAGGCTTGTCTTGCTAATTTTTGGTCACATGGAGTATAAGAACAACTAAGACGATAATTTTTTGACCCGGAACCATTTAATAATAGACAAAATCACTAAGGAAGTATTTTGAGAAATATCTGAGTACTACTGGTTATTGGAGTAAACCTATGCCACATGTAAATGTTCTTAAAATTTTAAAGGGTAGACTACCTGTACACATCAAGGAGAAATTAGTCACTATACCAGAAAAACATTTAGAGTATTTTCTATCCGTCGTTGATGCCTTTTACCTCATATATGAGAAGGTACTTAAGAAAACTCTTGAATATTTTGCTACTGTTCATTTACAAAAGATCAAATTTGGAAGAAAAAATAAAATTTTTGATCACTTTATCTCTCTCACAGATATTTTACCTGATCCCGGAAGAGTGCGGCTTCAAAAACTTTTCTACATCACAGAACAGGAAACAAACGCTTTTCTACGACTACCTACGTTACTTAGAAAGTTTGTACCTAAACAACTGTTAAATAGTGATCCGCTCCTGAACCTGTTAAGAAAAAGTAATACCTGGGTATGGGCTGAAGAATGTCAAAGAGACTTCGGGGCCATAAAGGAAATTTTAGTTAATGAAAATATTTGACACCATCCAGACATGACACAAGATTTTTGTTTAAGCACAGATCCATCTTTACAGGGTCTCGGTGCTTGTCTGTTTCAGATTAGAGAAACAGACGGAAAGAGCACGAGTCGTGTAATTAGTTTTGCTAGCTGAACACTCACCGAGTGAGAAAGATCACACTCGGCTACCGCACTCAAAACATTAACCACAGTGTGGGCCTTTCGGAAGTTTCAATACTATTTGTGGGGAAAACACACTAAAGTTTATTGTGTCCACCAAGCTTTATCTTTTTTGTTTACTTGTAAGTTGTTACACAAGTTGGTCCTTATTTTTACAAGAAATCAATTCTGAAGTAATACATATGAAAGGGGTACAAAACATATAGCACTTTCGAGATTCCCACAAGTATTAAAGGAATTTACAGAACTAAATGAACAGATTTCAGATTTTAAAATCTTATTAATACAAAATAAAAATTACAGACTCTGTAACTTAAAACTGTGTCAGGAACTGGGAAATTAGGAGAAAGGGACCCTCCTTGAAGGAAGGTAAAAGAGAAACTTAATAAAAAGAAAGTTGGAAATCTAGGTATGTACGTACTACATAATTTACAAAGGGGTGTGCTATTTAATGGACGAGCGCCGGAATTAAACTAATGGTGCGTCTGAATACGTGAAGACTACGTAACCGATGTTGTTAGGTTTACACACCACACGTGGTGTCATTGTGGACTAAAGAAGTGTAGTGAGAAATTTATGTTGTATTGTTACTGTCCAAATTTGCTACGCAAGGTGCAAAGAGTAATAAAAATGTGTATCATATGTCAGAAGGCCTGACATTCGAATCTGTTCTGCATGAATGAATTACATCTTATCATTACAACGAAACCACTAGAAATGGCCTCACTTAACACTGCTGGACCATTTCCTTGGAGAAGAAGAGGTGCTGCGTACAATGTCTTTATAAAATGCATATGTACAGGGTGACCGTTATTGAACTACATGAAGTAAAATCGTCATACCTTCTGAACGATTTGCGTTAGGACGTTCAAATTGCGCTGCTGGCCGCGGGGAGTGATGGGAATTAGTATGCACATATGCGCACGCACCTTGTTGCTGTCAGCCATTTGCACGTGAAAATGCCTGAGTATATAGCGCGTTTGAAGGCCTACTATGCGAGCAATAATTGCCCAACTGCGGCTCAAAGGAAGTTTGCGACCGAGTTCAAGCTGAAGACAACCGGTCCAAGTATGCTAACAATCAGGCATTTGATTCGCATGTTTGAGAGAATGGGTAGTTTTCATGATTACAGTGTTGGCAATGTCGGTCGTCCAAAAACGATGAAAACTTGCCGTATGAAATCGATCAGACGAGCTGCACAACAGATGGGAATCAACTGGAAGAGACTGCGACAAATTGTCGTTGAAGACCTGCATCTCTTCCCACATAAAATTCAGACCGATCAGCCACTAAGCCCCAGGGCCGTGGAACAGCGGTTGTGTTTCGCCAACACTATTGTTCACAGAATTGACGAATAGGACTTTGATGTGAATATGGTTTGGTTTCGCTACGAAATCCACTTTCATTGGGATAGGTTTGTCAATAAATAAAGATGGCGCATTTGGGGGACTGAGAATCCACATTTCGCGAACGAGAAGTTTCTTCACCCTCAGCGGGTGACTGTGGTGTGAAGTGTCCAGTCACGGAAAAGTCGATGCGATATTCCTTGATGGCACAGTGACTACCGAAGATTCTGGAAGATGATCTAATCCCCATTATCCAAAGTGACCTAGGTTTCGACAAGATGTGGTTCTTGCAAGACGGAGCCCGACCTCATCGAAGCAGGAGAGTGATGTCCTGGAGGAACACTTTGGGGATCGCATTCTGGCTCTGGGGTGCCTAGAGGTCACTTGTATGGGCTTCGATTAGCCACCATATTCTCCGGATCTGTATACATGCGACTCCTGTTTGTGGGGCTGTATTAAAGACAAGGTGTACAGAAATAATCGCCAAGCCATTGCTGAGCTGAAAACAGCCATTCACGAGGTCATCGGCAGCATCGATGTTCCGACACTTCAGCGAGTCATAAAAATTTCGCTATTCGTCTGCGCTACATCATCGCCCAGTCGAACATGTCATAACCTAAATCCGAATATCTGTAGCGACGTTTACATGTTGAATAAAGTGTATGCTCGCGGTAGTTTGTAACTAATTTACGTTTTTTTTTCGTGTAGTTCAATAACTGTCACCTACATATGCTATGAGAACCATTGTAACTAGTACAATTATGAGGAGGATAGTAGAGGAATATTTTCCTAGAACAGGTAAACCTAAGGCTATATTAACTTACAATGAATCATATTTTACAAATCCTAAATGGAAAATCTTTCTCAAAGAACAAGTAAAACACATTTTAGTAGCCCGATTTCACGAAGAAGCAAGTCCAGTTAAACGTATATTTAAAGAGTGTAATAGCTTTGATAGGATTTATATACCAAGTAAGCAAACGATATGGGTAGAGCACATTGCTCTCTTTCAACACACAGTTAATAATTTACCACATCCATCTATAGGATTTATTCGTACTGAATTAATGATACGGAAAAACTAACTTTACAAGTGGTCAAAACATTTGCCATGTATACCAGTACAAGAACCTTCACTCAAAGAGAAAATAATATAAGCTGCAATTATTCTGAGTGAACAGGCACAAAAAGAAACCCAACATGACAGGAATTTAAGCTAGATCTGTACCTTCTTGATAGAAGACCTTGTGTTATGAATACATCAGAAATCTAGTAGAGTTAAAAGGCAAACAAGAAGTGGAAAATACTACATTCAGAACCTTTCCTGGTAACATTCCACATAAACGATGCTATTTGTTACCTTCTCCCAAATTCGGAAAGGTGAAACGACTGTATGCACACAAAGATATGAAGAAGTTTATTCGGTAAACATACGAACACAGGAAGTCTGGGATAAAAGGTCGAATGATGTAAATATATAAATAGTAATAAGTTAAAATATAGTTAGTAATAAGTTTAAATTATGAGCATTGTCCTGCGGGAAGGCACATGGATAAAGATCCATTTTGCCTCTCTACTTGGGAAGACACCTGAAAATGACGCACGTAAGAGAGTTTTGAATATTTTATGGAGGACAATCGATGCACATAAATTGTGTGGCATATTTTTGGCATATGATACAGTGGAACCACATATGCTAAGCTAAAAGATATGTGTAAGTATACTTGAATATACACTGAGAACCCCCAAAACATTATAACCGCCTGCTTAATAGGTTGTTTGTCCGTCTTTGGAACGAAATACATCACTGATTCTGCGTATCATGGATCCAACAGTTTGTTGGTAGTTTTGTGGAGGTATGTGGCATTAGATGACTACGCACAGATCATATAGTGGGCCGCTGATTGCGTACTTAGTGGTGGCACCAGAAAGCGACCCAGGTGGGAACCATAGGACTTACATTAAGCGAATTTGGTCACCGATACATTAACGAGAATTCATATAATGCTCCTCAAACCATCGAAGTACGGTTCTGGCTGCGAGTTATGGACAATTACTGTTGTGACTTGGCAAGACAGCCAAGTCACTATGCGAGGATGCCGAAAGGCACGCGTTAATCTCACGCAGACTGGCGTGAGGTCTGGAACAGTTAAGGGAATTTATAGTAGCAAATAAAGTACGTAGTTGATGTAGTACTTAACTTTAATCCATAATTGGAGAACATCGCTCTTGTTGATACATTAATAACAATCTCAATATTAACTGGTAATGGCGCCTTGCTAGGTCGTAGCAAATGACGTAGCTGAAGGCTATGCTAACTATCGTCTCGGCAAATGAGAGCGTATTTTGTCAGTGAACCTTTCCTAACAAAGTCGGCTGTACAACTGGGGCGAGTGCTAGGACGTCTCTCTAGACCTGCCATGTGGCGGCGCTCGGTCTGCAATCACTGACAGTGGCGACACGCGGGTCCGACGTATACTAACGGACCGCGGAATATTTAAAGGCTACCACCTAGCAAGTGTGGTGTCTGGCGGTGACACAACAATTACACTGCTGAAAGATGACATCAGTGTCGGGGAAGACATCGAGCATGAAGGGTAGTTCGCAACTTCCAGCATGTCTTCGATAACTACCACAGGGCCGGCCGTTGTGGCCGAGCGGCTCTAGGCGCTTCAGTCTGGGACCGCGCGACCGCTAAGGTCGCAGGTTCAAATCCTGCCTCGGGCATGGATGTGTGTGATGTCCTTAGTTAGGTTTAAGTAGTTCTAAGTTCTAGGGGATTGATGACCTCAGATGTTAAGTCCCATTGTGCTCAGAGCAATTTGAACCATTTTTACTACCACAGGTCCCATGAAAGCGCAGGAGAATTTCTCCTTTAGCATAATACTGCTCCCACCAGCCAGCGTCCAAGGCGAACTGCACGCTTCGAGCCGCTGTTTATTTCGATGATGGCGTTTGTGGAGACGCCCATCGACCTAGTGTAGCAAAAATGTGATTCACCCAAAGAGCCGATACGTTTCCATTGATCGACGGTCGAATCCTGATGGTCCCGTGCCCACTGCAATCGCAGTTGTCGATGTCGTTGGGTCAACATGTGCACACGTAGGAGTGGTCTGCTACGGAGCTCCATGTTCAACAATGTGCGATGAACGGTGTGCTCCTGAACACTTGTGCGTGCACCAGCATTGTGCTCTTTCGGCAGAGATGGCACAGATCACCATCTATCCTACTTTACAAAGCAGGCAAGCCACCAGAAGCCACGTTCTGTGAATATTCGTGGACGTCCAACGATTTAACGCCTGGTGGTAGTTTCACTGTCCTTCTGCCTCTTTCTGTAGATCCTCACGACAGCAGCACGTGAACATTCGATCGTTTTCGAGATCCTCCTGCACAGACTCTGCGTAATAATTATCTGCCCTTCGCCAGAGTCGCTTATATCAATGGATTTCCCCATTTGTAGCCCACATCTTCGCTAGGGTGATCCCCTGTCCGTGTTTGCTCCGCTTACATATTTTCCTTACCGCGACACTTGCCCTGAACACCACCAAGCGGCTTCCAGCGTCGCGGGGCTTATCAGTGTATACAGCTATAACAACGCAACGATCTACAAACTAACCATGTCTAGTTAAATAAATATGTACACTAAGTCTAAGCTAACAACTACACTAAAACTGAAGTAAATATTAAACCTAAAGCTATAATCTAGTATACCGTATGATACTAAAAACGAACTACTTCCAAGGAAAGGAGGAGAAAAACATCAGACAGCAAAGTTACGCTGAGTCGACAACAGGAAAGAAGTATAAACTTAATTGAAATACCTGTAATCCGAAAGTATAAAAATATCTACATGTTAGTTTGCTGGTAGATATTCTTCGTTAGGAACCATTTGTGTAAATGAGTATGAATGTATGAACAACCTGGTAGATCCGTGGGAACCAGAATCTAACTAATTGATTACTAACTAACTGATATTATATATGATAAAGGCGATAGAAATGATGATTCGCGCAGGAAAAACAAATACGGCTGCTGGGAGAGGAAGGAAGAATATTTTACCTTAGCCTTGAAGGAACACAAAACACTATGTCAGTTACTAATGTACTCAAACTCTACGTACCTCCACATATGCACGAGTGCGATTACACCCACGAACATGAATCTTATACAATTTTATGAGAGGAAGTTGTAAAATGAAGTGAATATAAGTCGTTGTCCCAGACTGTCTCAGCTACACTTGCTGAAAACACTCAACGCATCGACAATGCCATGTCTCAGTACTGTTTCGGACATTTGCTAGACGAATCGGTACATCAAAGAATAATAATTAGTTCCATACGGGAACTTGGTATACGGCTGTTGGAAGCGGAAGGAAGAATGTTTTACCTTAGCCTTGAAGGAACACAAAACACCATGTCAGCTACTAATGTACTCAAACTCTACGTACCTCCTCATATGCATGAATGCGATTACACCCGTATACATGAATCTTATACAATTTTATGAGAAGATTATAAAATGAAGTGAATATAAGTCGTTGTCTCAGACTGTCTCAGCTGCTCTTGGTGAAAACACTTGAAACATACAAGAAAATGTTTATGTCACACATCATTATACGACACATAATAATACATAATAACAAAACGTACTATTGAATCCTCATATGGCTGCAGCGAGATAATGAAAAGCCTCCAGGAGCGACGTGTTGACAATTGTGGTGAAAAAGTTTTATTCACCGTCGCGAATGGTAATTGTTTCTATTCTTCTTGATCTCTGTAGTATGTAGTCTCATATGCTGAACTTATGAATGCTCCGTAGTTAAATACAATGGATGCAAACTTCCTGGCAGATTAAAACTGTGTGCCGGACCGAGACTCGAACTCGTGACCTTTGCCTTTCGCGGACAAGTGCTCTACCAACTGAGCTACCCAAGCACGAGTCACGCCCCGTCCTCACAGCTTTACATCTGCCAGTACCTCGTCTCCTACCTTCCAAACTTTACAGAAGCTCTCCCGAGTTTGAGTCTCGGTCCGGCACACAGTTTTAATCTGCCAGGAAGTTTCATATCAGCGCACACTCCGCTGCAGAGTGAAAATCTCATTCTGGAAATATCCCCTAGGCTGTGGCTAAGCCATGTCTCCGCAATATCCTTTCTTTCAGGAGTGCTAGTTCTGCAAGGTTCGCAGGAGAGCTTCTGTAAAGTTTGGAAGGTAGGAGACAAGGTACCGGCAGATGTAAAGCTGCGAGGACAGGGTGTGAGTCGTGCTTTGGTAGCTTAGTCGGTAGAGCACTTGCCTGCGAAAGGCAAAAGTCCCGAGTTCGAGTCTCGGTCCGGCACACAGTTTTAATCTGCCAGGAAGTTTCACATCAGCGCACACTCCGCTGCAGAGTGAAAATCTCATTCTGGAAACAATGGATGGAAGTAAGTCTATTAATTTATCTGTGGGATACAGAATGTTCGGATTGCGCACAGATACGACCATAGGGATGGGGAAACTTGTCCTTGACTGTAAGGCAGAAAGGTAGAATTATAGAATAATTTAACTATGTCTATACTATATCTAAACGTAATTGAGTGAAAATATTATTTTGATTGTAATTATTGCCCTACATGTGAGCACAATGTAATGTACTCGTGGGAAATTAATATTAAAGACTCGAGAAAAGTGCGACTGATCAATAGCTAAAAGCATACACTACGTGAAAATTTACACGTGAAAATGCCGTAGTGCTACAGCAAATTCACATCCACATGGATACTCTGCGAATCATATTTTAGTGCCTGGCAGAGGGTTCATCGAACCCCCTTAACGATAACTCTCTAGTAATCCAATCTCGGACCGCGCACAGAACAAGCGAACACCTATATCTTTCCGTGCGATCTCTGATTTCCCTTATTTTATTATTATGATCGTTCCTCCCCATGTATGTCGGCGTCAACAAAATATTTCCGCATACAGAGGAAAAAGTTGGTGGTTGGAATTTCGTGAGAAGATTCCGTCTCAACGAAAAACGCCTTTGTTTTGATGATTCCTGTATCATGTCAGTGACGTTCTCTGCCCTATTTCTCGCTAATACAAAATGTGCTGCTTTTTTTTTAACTTTCTCGATGTACTCTGTTAATCCTATCAGGTAAGGAGTCGCAGTAGAATTATAAAAGAGGACGAGCAAGCGTAGTGTTGGCAGTCTCTGAAGTAGATCGGTTGCATCTTCCACCAATAAAACGCAGTCTTTCGTTCGCCTTCCCCACAACATTTTTTTTATGTGTTCTTCCCAGTTTACGATGTTCGAAATTGTAATTCCTAGGTATTTAGTTGAATTTACGTCCATTTAATTGACTGATTTATCGTGTAACCAAAGTATAACGGATTCCTTTTAGCACACGTTTGGATGACCGCACATTTTTCACTACTTAGGGTCAATTTCAAATTTTCGCACCATGAAGACACCGTTTCTAAATCGTTTTGCAATTTGTTTTGATCTTCTGATAACTTCACTAGACGATAAACGACAGAATCATCTGCAAAAAACCTAAGACGGCTGCTCAGATTGTCTCGTAAATTGTTTAGATAGATAAGGAAAAGCAAAGGACTTGTAACACTACCTTGGGGAATACTAGAAATAACTTCTGTTTTACTCGGTGTCTATCCGTCAGTTACTACAAACAATGACCTCTCTGACGGGAAATCGCGGATCCAGCCACATAACTGAGACGATACTCCATAAGCAGGCAATTTCACTATAAATCGCTTGCCTGGTACAGCATCAAAAGCCTTCTGGAAATCTATAAATACAGATTCAATATAAAATCCCTTGTCAATAGCACTCATCACCTCGTGTGAGTAAGGAGCCAGTTATATGTGACAAGAGCGGTGTTTTCTAAATCGGTGTTGACTGTGTGTCAATAGACAGTTCTCTTCGAGGTAATTCATTACGTTCGAACACAATATTTGTTCCAAAATCCTGCTGCAAATCGACGTTAATGATAGGGGCCAGTAATTCGGTGGATTACTCCTACTACCTTTCTTGAATATCGGTGACAGCAGCACAAAATTTCCATCTTTGGGTGACTCACAAACAGATTCACAATGACAGGAGTTTTAGAAATCAGGCAGCTAGAACTACTCTAGTCGGAATGTGCGAACAGAGAGCAAAAATCATTTAATGTATGTCACAACGTGAAAGATCTTACGTTGTACATTTTGTTTGGGAGTAACTAATGCAAGAGGAATTTGGATAATAGAGGATTCAGCATTAAGATCTGACAGTTTTTAATTAATAGTAACTCACGCTCTACATGACATTTTCATTTTGTGAAGCGACGCGTTGTTGCCTAGGCTGTACCACTTCAGCAGCCAGGGAGCTGTGATCATTTTGGCACTGTACATTCGTCGCGGAACGGATTGAAGCACAAATCAGGCGAAACAGTGGGGTGCACGAACTCTTCATTATCAGATTTTTTATTGGACGAAAGTCTCTGAGTGCTGCATGCACGTGATCCTGCCCTAATTTTAGTCTGTGCCGTAGTCCCATCAAATTCCAGTTTCTTTTCTCATTTCATTATTCTGAACTTTTATCACGTTTTGCAAATGTTTTTGATTTCTATTTTTATAAGTACCACATTTATCTGCCTCATTGAATCTATTTTTTTTACTACTAATCACTGATTCTCTAACAGTTGGTATTACTCATCCATCTCTATTCCTATTTGTTCATGTTCTAGATCTTCTTTATTTCTGAGAGCGATAATCTGATCAACAAAATACACTGCTGTTTTGCATATCAAGTACTCGATTATTATGTCACATATTTTGTTTTTGTCGTTCCTCATCTGTAAACATTCTTTTGTTTGACATTTGTCTGCTTTTGGTATAAATTACATTTCGATGTTTTCAGCTCCTATAAATTGTATGTTTTGTTTTGCAAATCGCCAGGGCTAATTCTAGCTCTTTCGTATCCTCCCTGCTTTCCTTTATCCGCCCCACTTGTTGCGTCATGTTCCAAAGTTTCCCTGTGTTTTTTCTCGATAACCTGGTTTTGGAGTCCTCATAACGTGACAAAGAATGAGATCATTTTTTCCGTATAATATCGGTAATGGCGCTGTAAACATCAAGGACAAAATTTAAGTACCTTTAATAATCTCGGGAGCCTTAGCGGTTTTACCAGCCAGATAATTGCAATGTAACAAATCTGCGGAGTTCCCTCAGAATGCTCTTGTGAAAGTTAACTAGTTATTTCCAGGAACGCTCTTTCAGGATGGCAGTAGAAAATTACCTTATGTCATCCATTTTGAACTTTTGTTAGGAAACTGCTACTGTTTACGACAACAACAGGTAACTTAAAACAATTATATGAGTCAATCACTTTTTATTTTCTACCAAGGCGCGCTTCAAGGTCTTACACATTCATCTTCAAGTGGATAAATGGATTACATCACATTTTTGTTTGCTGGACGTAGCCAATTGTCTCTTTTGAGTATCATTTCGCTACTAAAACCTTGAGATTCGTCATGAATATAGATTTTCAACCTTAGATGTCACAAAAACACGAAACAAGAAAATCAACAGTACAGAGATTGTACAGATGTAGACACACAGTGCCTTGTACCTCAAAGGGTACTCATTACTAGCATATATTGAGAGTCAAAGACACCAGTAACAAATATATAAGTGTTTAATTCTTTCCTACCTTTTATCTTAAGAAAACGACTGTCGCAAAAAATAAGAATATGAAATTTATTTATTTCGGTTTGGGAATTTGGGAGTGATTTATGATTTAGGACATTCAAAAATAAATAGTTGCAAAAGTTACTGTGTATCGTCTAGTATGCTTGAGAAGCTTATAAAAACCTTCTCTGCCACTTTCTCAGCTTTGTCATTGAGCGTGTTCTGTCTATTTTCACTTGTGAATAAAAATTTCAAATTCTTCATAGAGGTTCAATTTGTGTCCATTTTTTAGTTTACGAAGCAATGTTAAATTATTGTCTGTGTTTTCAAAGCATGTCATGCACCGTTAATTAGGGCAGCTTTATTGGGGGTGTTGTTCTTAAAAGCATTTAAATCTAGGTTCAAAAATTTGTCTTTGTTGGATTTTAAGCTGTGAGGCAGCTTACTGGATTCTAATGTTATCTTGTATTAGTAGAAAACAGCGACAAACGCCGTAAAATCGTGTTTTCTTGCTGAGACAGGTTCCTTTAATGAGTCCTAGCAAGGTCTCCGTTCTGTCACTCTTCTGAAATTCTTCTGAATTCTAACGTCTACATCGGGTTGTTAGTGTCCACCGCAATGGACCCCTTCCTAAGTGTCTTTTTGGCGAGTAAATTGTACTGAGAGCAGACGTACATACAGGAATACTAAGTGCACCTAATACAGATAGTAACATTTACCGTTCATGAGGTCTGAAGTATCTTCATGATTTTCTCTATTGTAAGGTGGGGCAGGGGTTCCCTCACTTTTTCTCTGACTGAATAGTCTGAGAATCCTGGTACTGCATCTGTGATCTGAACGAACTGCTTGTTTATTTTAGAGGTTAAGAAAATTTTAAAAAATGAGAAAAAATTTGTTTTAGCTTCTGATTAATTCAATTTTAAATCATAACTAATAACGCAGAAATCATAATAAAATCTTTAAAAACAATTAGTATCGTCAAAATGTCGGAAAAAATCGGCACGTTATTAATAGTTTTCGCAGAGCTCTTATTCACTACCTGCGGAACACCAGTGTTACGCGGGACACAATTTGGGAAAACCTGCGCTAGAGACTTGGTAACACTATGAATTCACATCAGTTATTTGTTTGCTTAATTAACTGCACAAAACATTTTATTCGTCGAGTAAAATTTGGCTTCTTTCCGCTATTACGACTGTGGTACGGTCGTTCCAGTTCAGTCATATTCCCTTGGTTAACTTTAATTAATCAGCGCATCATTCACTGCTCGATTCACAATCAAACGCGTTGTTTCCGAGGCCACACGGAAGACGGTTTGTTTCCTTCGTTTCACTCGTTAGAGGAGCTGACTGGTAAGTTAGGAGCAACACCACAACTTCTTGGCTTCTGCAATGGTCTGACACTTCCGCCCTTTTTGATGCTACTGGTTAACATTTGCGCTCATATTGTTGCTCGTCATGAAATCCATCCCAATCGTTGTTCCACGTCGACAGCAATTTTTAGCGACGTGAAAGCACATGAAATTTCTCGATGAGCAGTATCTTTATATACAAAATACGCGAAACACCTGTCCTGTCGCGGTCTCTTGCCACCCGTAGATAGATAGCTCATGGAAGTATGTTCAATCTATGCAACTAAAGACAGAATATGTTTTCCAGTGTTCCTGATATTGGGGATCCCACTGGAAGCCCATCTTCTTGTAAATAAAATTCCTTTTGAAATTTGAAGTAATTTTGGGATGTGATTGCTTCAAGGGTTTTAGTTATTTCATTAATATTGTCTGCAGGTAGTTTGTTGTACGTCTGTTAGTTTTCTTCAATTAGTTTTATTGCGCCTGCAGTGAGTACGGAGGTGTACATGTTCTCTATGTCGAAAAAGATGAGTGATGAGGTTTCTGGGATATGTAAGTCTTATATTTGTGCTACGAGTTCATTTATATTTTTCAGTGTTCTGCTGCAACATTATTAAATGAAAACAGCAGAAAAGTGAAAAAAGACAAATAAACTCAGGAGAAAATTCCTGTAATTGCAAATTTTTGTACAGTGGTAGGAGGAAGTGTCATGTACTAGATAATAAAATGCCCCGCAGTTGGGGTGTGAGCGTGAGTGTACGGGCGGGGGACGGGGGGGGGCAACGTTTAAGGGCCAGTTTTGTATGTTTTTACTGAATAGCTCAAAAACCACGACTTCCAACGAAAATGTTTCCCAGTACAAAAATAAACTACATAAAATTTTCTACAAACATGATCGTATTCATTTTTTTTTCCGGAGGTCTACTCGTTTCCGCGTGGCAGGGGATGGAAAAATCACAGATCAATAAAAATAGTGTTGCAGTGGTATAAAATTAGAGTTTATTGCTCAATAAGTGGGCTAATACAAAATTAAATGTGTGTATCACGTCTAAGTGCTACAGACCCGTGTTGAAGGATAAACTGTGCTGTCGGGTCAGACTGCGTGGAGAGGGCAGGGCAGGTGGACCATGAATTGCCAGGAAAGGTAGGTCGTCAGATTGTGGTCATGCAGTTCCCTGCTTCAAATATCTGCAAACTGCAAAGTGAGCAGGTATTCTCCACTCGACCTAACTTAATATGTCACACGAAGCAACTACAGGGCGTTCCACGAAGTTACAGCGACCCTCTGCAGGGCGCCTTAGGAATCACTGACGATACAGTGGTTAGACATGGCCGGATGTTGTGTATTTTCCACAGAGTGCGTTAACACTAGGTGGGGTACAGATACGAGTTACTAATAATACGAACACAAGAAACGCGTATGGACAGACTCTACGTAAATCTCTGCCCACTGTTGCACACTGCTAGGGAGAGAGACTGATTCTTAGTCTCCCCGTACGGCAACTCTAACATCCGTTCAGGGAAGGAGATTTTCTTCAATGCGAGTGCTGCTTGCCTTTTATTTTGCAGAGAAGCTATACCTCTCCAGCATTTCATGACCAATTCTCGTATGTGAATAGACCAAATGACTAAGCTTACGTTTATGCAGTGGAGTTATTTTCAGCTTATTAAATGAGTACTTATTTCAAGTTATTAAGTGAGCTTTTAAGTATAATACGTTCCGATAAACAATGAGAAGAGTACACACAGTGGCCGAGCGGTTCTATGCGCTTCAGTCTGGAACCGCGCGACCGCTACGGTCGGAGGTTCGAATCCTGCCCCGGGGATGGTTGTGTGTGATGTCCTTAGGTTAGTTAGGTTTACGTAGTTCTAAGTTCTAGGGGACTGATGACCTCAGATGTTAAGTCCCATAGTGCTCAGAGCCATTTGAACCATTTTTGAGTACACACATTTCTTCTTAACCCACTTCATTTAACGGGTAACATTAATTTTATACGATTAAAACATTATTTTTTATAATCTGCAATTTTTCTATCCCCTGTAACGGGGAAATTATAAGTCCTTGACAAAAATGAATATGACATTTCTTACACGAAATTTAAATGTAGTTCAATTTCGAACTTGGAAACGCTTTTTCTATAAGCAGCGGTTTGCGAGTTATCCAAGAAAAACATACAAATGTGACCTTAACCCGCCCTCCCTCCCCGCGGTCACATCCCGCCGGTGGCGATTTTTAGTTGTTGTTGATGTCACTCTTTCCTACCAAAGTAACAAAGTTAGCGACTACAGTATTTTCCCTCCTATGCGATCATTTGTAATGGGAGGGCAATAAAAATTAGGGTAATTACTGGTAATGCTGTTCAGATGGTTTCAATTAAATGTCCATGAAGTACGTTTCGGTTTGTATAAGCAATAAATAATATATAACTTACGGCATCACCTACAATTACCGTAATTAATAATAATACGACCATAGTTATTTTAGATTGACACTCTAATGTTATACATTTTAACTAACTCCTTAGATTATCTTAGATAATCACTTGATAAATAAATTTACTGAAGTTCTTTCAATTACAATTGGTATAAATCTGTGGTTTGCTCCACAAATTTCTGAGCATTGGCCGAAAAATAGTCCAGGTCGGTTTATTCTAAATGTTCCTTGATTTAGTCGACCTGGTGTGATGTCAATTTTAACCCCTAAAGCAGGTACTGCTCATGAGTGAAGAACGTCTGATGCTCTTGTTAATACTCGTACTTCTGCATTTATTGAAAGAATTGTTCGGTTATCTACATCTAGAAGCCGGAACCCGTAGTTTTCTGAATCTTGTGACCTTAAACCGCCCTCCCTCCCAACGCTCACATCCCACCGGTGGCGATTTTTAGTTTTTGTTCATGTCACTCATTCCTACCAAAGCAATAAAGTTAGCGACTACAGTATTTTTCCCCCTATGCGATCATTCCCGGACTTCGTTGACTGATCTACTGAGAGGTGGCAGCGCATAGGCACTCTGTGGCGCATTGTCTGTTTCCTGTCACTCAGTCATTTGTTCCGTGTGGAATGCGGTAGGTCGCACAAAATTGGAGTTCCTTATTCGTTTCTAAAATGTCTTCCTCCGCTTAGAGGCAGTCATTCTTACCGTTTTCTTGCTCAAAATAAACTATCAATTTACTGAAGTAGGTAGTATGTTGCGCACCTGGTTAGTGGATCCTACTACTTCTGTGAAATGTCGTCGTCTCAGGATCGGCGAATACTATAGGACACCTAGCACCGCTGGGAAATGTCAGCGAATATTTTGTCTCGAACAGAAGTTGTTCCCGACGAGGTGATTTATTACTCCTCGACGTTTGTCGCCAATATTTTGAAACACCATGCATGTGAACATCAAGAAGTCAAATAGCTTATTGAGAAATGTAAATTCAACTATAACAACTATCACGTAGCAAGAGAATATGGATCACATGACAAACGTCTTTCTGCTGAATCGAACACATGATCTCAAGTGGTCGTCGACGTGGTACAGACAATATTTTCACATACTGGAGAAAGTAGCTCAGCAAAGCTGCAAATCAAGGAGTAAACAATCAGTTCAGAGACTACCAACCTCTTCTAAGAATAATTTTGCGTATGGAAATAAATAGCAGAACGGAACTTGAGCAATTTATTTAATTTTTCGATAGAAGTAGCAGCTGTTTACACCCTAAAAGCACCGGCAGATAGATGTATCCGTACAGCGCCCATCTTAGAAAGAATATAAATGGTAAGGGTAAGAGAATTAGAGTTCAGATGAAACCAGCGACAGCAGCAGTCATTCAAACAGAGTTATCTACACTGTCCAGCCATATTAATGTGACCACCTTTCATAAGCTTGAATATAATCCCCACGGATAGACGCTTACCTGTGTTGATGCAGTGCGCCTTCCAGAATGATGAGATCACCCAACGAGTGACACCAATATATTCCACAGAGCACAACGCTCCCTCCTGTGGCCTAGTGTCTTCCGACAATTGTCGCAGGGTGTTCGCTTTCAGACGTTTAACGACGTACACGCCAACGGCCGTCGGTCCGATGGAGCATAAAATGTGATTCATATGAAAAGGCCACCAACTGCTGCCCTGTGGACTGACAGTTTCGATACTTGCGTGCAAATTTCAGCCTTCGTCTCCGATGAACAGCAGTCAGCAATGCTGCGAGAACCAGACACCTGCTGTGGACACCCATACGCAGGAACGTTCACTGAACAGTCGTTGAGGAGACAGTGTTGTTACCCCTTGGTTTACCTGGGCGATCAGTTTTCATCTACGTGATTACTCTGCTGTTCACAATAAAGTGCCTGGCAGAGGGTTAAATGAACCACCTTCAAGCTATCTCTCTACCGTTCCACTCTCGAACGGCACGCGGGAAAAACGAGCACTTAAATTTTTCTATGCGAGCCCTGATTTCTCTTATTTTATCGTGATGATCATTTCTCCCTATGTAGGTGGGTGCCAACAGAATGTTTTCGCAATCGGAGGAGAAAACTGGTGATTGAAATTTCATGAGAAGATCTCGTCGCAACGAAAAACGCCTTTGTTTTAATGATTGGCACTCCAACTCACGTATCATGTCTGTGAAACTATCTCCCCTATTTCGCGATAATACAAAACGAGCTGCCTTATTTGTACTTTTTCGATGTCATCCGTCAGTCCCACCTGATGCGGATCCCACACCGCACAGCTGTACTCCAGAATAGGGCGGACAAGCCTGGTGTAAGCAGTCTCTTTAGTAGACCTGTTGCACCTTCTAAGTGTTCTGCCAATGAATCGCAGTCTTTGGTTTGCTCTATCCACAATATTATCTATGTGATCGTTCCAATTTAGGTTATTTGTAATTGTAATTTCTTGGGGAACGCCGGATATTACTTCTGTTTCACTCGATGACTTTTCGTCTATTACTACGAACTGTGACAGGAAATCACGAATCCAGTCGCACAGCTGAGGTGATATTCCGTAGGCATGCAGTTTGGTTAGAAGACGCTTGTGAGGGACGGTGTCGAAAGCCTTCTGGAAATCTAAAAATATGGAATCAATTTGACATCCCCTGTCGATAGCACTTATTACTTCATGAGAATAAAGAGCTAGTTGTGTTTCAAAAGAAAGATATTTTCTGAATCCGTGCTGACTATATGTCAATAAATCGTTTTCTTCGAGGTACTTCCTAATATTCGAATACAGTGTATGTTCTAAAACCCTATTGCAAATCGATGTTAGTAATATAGGCCTGAAATTCAGCGGATTACTCCTACTTTCCTTTTTGGATATTGGTGTGACTTTTCCAGTCTTTAGGTACGGATCTTTCTGTGAGCGAGTGGTTGTGTATAATTGCAAAATATGGAGATATTTACTCTGAGAGGAACCGGACTGGTATACAATCTGGATCGGTGGCCTTGCCTTTATTAAGTGATTTAAGCTGCTTTGTTACACCGAGGATATCTACTTCTATGTTTCTCATCGTGGCAGTTGTTCTTGAATGGAATTCAGGAATATTTACTTCGTCTTCTTTGGTGAAGGAGTTTCAGAAAACCGTGTTTAATAACTCTGCTTTAGTAGCATCATCAGTGACTTCAGCGTTGTTATCACGCAGTGAAGGTATTGATTGCGTCTTGTCACTGGTGTGCAGCATGTATGGCCAGAATCTCTTTGGGTTTTCTGCCAGATTTCGAGACAGAATTTCGCTGTGGAAATTATTAAAAGCATCTCGCATTGAATACGCGCTATATTTCGAACTTCTGCAAAACTCAACTTTTCTACATTTACATGATCAGATCGGAAGGAGTGAAGACTGTCTCTTAAAAAGGCGTTAAGAGCATTTTTATCAGCTTTTTTTAAATAGATGTACTTTGCGTTTCTTTTTGACGGTTGTAGGTGTTACGGCATTCAGCCTGGCAGCAACTGCCTTGTGGTCGCTAATCCCTGTATTCGTAACAACAATCACTATTTGTCCAGGATTATTTGTTGCTAAAAGGTAAGTATGCTTTCGCAACGATTTACGCTTCGAGTGGACTCATGATCTAATTGTTCAAAATAATTTTCTGAGAAAGCATTCAGTACAATTTCGGATGATGTTTTATGCCTGCCGCCGGCTTTAAACGTATAATTCTACAGTTGCACGTCTATTCACCAGTACACATCTCCGCAGCCATCGTTCACTGTGATATTTACAGCTCATGGTGCCCCTCAGTTGCCTCGCCGCCCGATTTGGATTGCGCCATTTGGGCGTGTCCAATGTACTTTAACCACTATGGCACTCGAACAATTTGCGTACTGAGCCATTTCAGAAATCATTTCACCCACGGCTCGAGAACCAATGATCATGGGCTACTGAACGTCAGATAAATTGCTCCGTTTCTGCATTGCTGCACTGTGACAATGATTGCACCGTTTACCACAACCCCCCCCCCCCCTTCCCCCGCCGGCCCACCGCCACCGCCACGACACGCTTTATATACCATTCACTGTGCTTCCACCTGCCGTTCTGAGTAGTTATTGCACACTGACGTCGAATATAGGCGCTGGTCACATTAATGTGACTCAACCGTGTATAATTAAACACAAAAAGATGGATCTGTATGACTGCAGTGTCTTGCTACAGAATTGTAGGACGTATATAACGTTCTCACAGCTCTATCAAATAAGTAAATGTATGCAAAGCCAAAGAAATATATATGGAACTAAAGAAATGTGATTAGCGTTACTGCCACACTGAGCTGGCGCTCGCAGTGGCCGCACAATTAAAGGCGCCATGTCACAGATTGCGCGGCCCCTCCCACCGGAGGTCGAGTCCTCCCTCGGGCATGGATGTGTGTGTTGTTCTTAGCATAAGTTAGTTCAAGTTAGTTTAAGTAGTGTGTAAGTCTAGATGACTTCAGCAGTTTGGTCTCTTGGGAATTCACACACATTTGAACATAAGCGTTATTCACGCGAAGAGCTGCTAGAAAACCAGGAAAAGTTGTGAAGTTTGTGTCCTCTTTGATTGCATGTGAGACACATATACTGTCCTACTACGTTGCTGTCTTGGGCACGAGGTACCTAATAAAGCTATATATTTCTCCAGTTATAGAATGCAGTAATTATTTATGATTTGTTCTCCACGCGTCTAGATGCAGTTGGCGCTGCGGACTGCAATCAGTGTAAAAAATGTTTGAATGCTAACAAAACTACCTTGTTTATTTACTACGGTAGCGGCCTACATCTCGCGTCATGGAACTCACACAGACACAGACAGGAATTAAAACGTGCAGCATTTTCGACATGACCGTAGAAATATTGAGAAACATACACCACTAGTAAACCTTGTACACACTGAAAAAAAAAAAGAAAAAGACAGAGATAAACGACGCACCACGAAGGAACTATGCGAATAGTTCAGCAATCGGTACATTTGATGTACATGTACAGACAAACAAATGACCACAATTTCAGAAAAAAATGGCTGATTTATTCAAGAGAAAATGCTTCACAAATTGAGAACAACGCGTTGGTCCAAATGGTTCAAATGGCTCTCAGCACTATGCGACTTAACTTCTGAGGCCATCAGTCGCCTAGAACTTAGAACTAATTAAACCTAACTAACCTAAGGACATTACACACAAGGCAGGATTCGAACCTGCGACCGTAGAGGTTGCTCGGTTCCAGACTGTAGTGCCTAGAACCGCACGGTCACTCCGGCCGGGGCGTTGGTCCATCTCTGGCCCTTACACAAGCAGTTATTCGGCTTGGCTTTGATTGATAGAGTTGTTGGATGTCGTGATGAGGATTGTCGTGCCAGTTGGCGATTTGTATCGTCAAAATCCCGAGTTGGTAGAGGACCCTGCCCAAGATACTCCAGACTTTCTCAGTCGGAGAGAGATGCGGCGACCTTGCTAGCCAAGGTAGGGTTTAGCAAGCACGAAGACAAGTAGGAGAAACTTTCACCATGTGCGGGCGGCATTATGTTGCTGAAATACACTGGTGAACAAAGTTAAAGCAACAAACCGCAGGCGTCCGGAGTGGCCGAGCGGTTCTAGGCGCTACTGTCTGGAACCGCGCGACTGCTACGGTCGCAGGTTCGAATCCTGCCTCGGGCATGGATGTATGTGGTGTCCTTAGGTTAGTTAGGTTTAAGTTGTTCTAAGTTCTAGGGGACTGATGACCACAGCAGTTAAGTCCCATAGTACTCAGAGCCATTTTGAACAAATCGCAATTTCCCAGTCCCGTGTCCACTTCACGATATAATCATACAAACTCTCAACAGATATCCGTACGATCGTGTTCTACACGGAAGATGGCATTCCAGTCAACGGACACCCACGCCAGCGATGACGTCACAGTACCTCTAAAACGAGGTAGTCTTCGCCGGGTAGTTCTACATCCACAATCGCTGTAGACGCAGACACAGACGGTGCATTATGGTACAAAGAAGACGTCTACCAGTGTCTCTGCAGTGGAGAGCCATAGGAAGAATGGAAGCAGGAGAGTCGCAAACTGATGTGACCCGACGGCTTAAGTGAACCACTTTTTTGTTTCTCGGATGTGGCGATAGTTTGTAGAGACAGAAACTGTATCCAAGAGACCAGAGCAGGGTCCACCACGTGTGTCACCAGAAAGGGAGTACCGTTATTTGGCTGTAAGAGCACGACAGTACCGCCTTAGTACAGCACGGCAACTGGCATATCACCTGGCAACATGCACTGGATGTGCTGTATCGAGGCAAACGGTGAAAGAAGGCTTTGGCAGAGTAGCCTTTGTTGTGGGAGACCTGTTGTATGTGTATCTCTGACGCGTCTTCACAGAAGGGAACGTGTAGCGTGGAGTCGTCAACATGACACCTGGACGGTCGCACTGTGGGCATTGTTCTTGAGTCCCGATTCGGGCTGGAGAGTGATTCTTCACGGATTCGCATCTCGAGGGAACATGGAACACTATTTGTGGACTCAAACGCTATGGAAAGAGACCGATATAGAGGAGCATCCCTAACGTTATGGGCAGGGATTATTTTTACCACTCGAACACCTATTCATGAAACTGTACAGGTGACTCGGCAAGGTTTAACTGCTCTCAGATATCGGGACGAGATCTTAGGATCTCATGGGGGGTTTTACGAGGTGCTGTGGGCCCACATTTAGTATCAAAAAAATGTGTGTGAAATCTTATGGGACTTAACTGCTAAGGTCATCAGTCCCTAAGCTTACACACTACTTAACCTAAATTATCCTAAGGACAAACACACACACACCCATGCCCGAGGGAGGACTCGAACCTCCGCGGGAGCAGCCGCTCAGCATTTCGTATCGATGGACGATAATGCTCGATGTAATAGGGCATGGGTGGTTGATGTTTTCTTGGAAACGGAAGATATTGCACGCAAGATGTGGCTTACTCGCTCTCCTGATTTGAATCCCATAGAGCGTGTCTGGGACGCATTAGGGAGAGGGGTTGCATAAGTCAGCACCCATCAGCCACTCTCCAAGACTTAAGAGCAGCTCTGCAGGAAGAATGGGTGTTATTGCCTCAACATGAGATTGATGACATCATTCACTGCATTCTACATCGTTGTCAAGCCTGTATTGCTGCCAGAGGCGGTCACACTCTATACTGAGCACATCAACCAGTTGTCGGGATGTGTGTGCAAATCTTATAAGTTGGAAAAACCGAAAAACATCTTTGTCTACCGTTATGCATATTGCAGTTATTTATGTTCTGTATTCTTTAGATCGTTTTCATTTTACTATCCCTGTTTTTACAGTTTTGTGGCAAAATAAACGCAATTTTGCAAAATTTCTGTTTGCTGCTTTAGTTTTGGACACCAGTGTATAAGCCCATGATGGTTTACCACGAAGAGCAAGAAAACTGGGAGTTGATTATCGTTGACGTAGCGCTGTGATGTAAGGGTGCCCCGGATGATTACCAAAGAGGTTCTGTTATGAAAATAAACGGCACCCCAGACCACCACTCTTGATTGTCGGGCTGTGTGGTGGGCGACAATGCGTTACGTATCCTACCGCTTTCTGGGACGTCTTCACACATGTCTTCGTTGGTCATCGGGGCTAAATTCGAAGCGGGACTTATCACTGAATTCTACTTGAGTTACTCTTACAACACAGTGTTATTTCACGATATTCCACTATCTGTTTTGCAGCAATTCTAGGTTTACATTTCAGCAAGGTAATTCTCGCCCGCACACGATGAGAGTGTCTATTGCTTGTCTTCGCGTTTGCCAAACCATATCTTAGCCAGCACGTTTGCTCATTTCTCCTCAACTGAGAAGGTATGGGGAATTATGGGGCAGGGCTCTCGAGGCAGCTGGGGATTTTGCACGATATCCTTCAGGGGGAAAAATGGTTCAGATGGCTCTAAACACTATGGGACTTGACATCTGAGGTCATCAGTCCCCTAGACTTAGAAACTACTTGAAAGTAGCTAACCTAAGGACATCACACACATCCGTGCCCGAGGCAGGATTCGAACCTGCGACCGTAGCAGCATCGCGGTTCCAGACTGAAGCGCCTACAACTGCTCGGCCACAACGGCCGGCCTTCAGAGGGACATCCAACAATTCTGTCAATCAGTGCCAAGCCGAATAACTGCTTGTATAAGGGCCAGAGCTAGACTAACGCGTTTTTGACTTGCTCAATTTCTAATGCTCTTTCTCTTGAACGAATCATCGAATTTCTCCGAAATTTTAATCATTTGTTCGTCTGTACATGCACGTCACTTCTACCGATTTCCATCCCATTCGCATATTTCGTTCGCGGTACATCGTTATTTTTCTTAAAGTATATAGACAAACTTTGAATGTAATAGTAATGTTACACCGACTTTTGACCTGCCCGGAAACCAGTCGAAATCATTTAGTACACAAGTGCTTCAGAATAATTCTTCGTGCAGCGCAGTGTGCAGTGTGCGTGCTTACGGGACACCAAGGTGACCCACACCGGGATAGAATCCGCGCGGCGGATTGACGACAGTGGCTACAGCACCAGCCAGCGTTATTGTGGTTTGAGGTGGTTTCGCACTCTCATTTAGGCAAATGTTGCACTGGTCTCCACTTTCCGCCTCAGACAGGACGTTGCTCTAACACTTAAGATACGATGACACATAGTCAAAGTTCGCAAAATTCTCAGACAGGAGGCGAACACGACTTCGCTCCCCCAGATGACTGACGACTGTGGCGACAAGAAGAGCATCAGACCGCAAAGTTAAAGTTACCTAAGTTACCTAAGACAAGGTAAGCGGTAACGAAAACAAGAAGAAGATATGCTTCAGAGTTGTCATAATACTCTTGCATCCTAAGTGGTAAAAATGTGTTAATGACAAAATAAGTTATACTTTTAACAATTAAAAATACTGAGCGAAGCGGCACAGTGATAAGATTCACATTTACTTTTACTGTGTTCCCTAAATCGCGTAAGACAGAAGCCGGGACTGTTGCTTTGAAAGGGCACGACTGATTTTCTTTCCTAATCGTCCTCAGACAGAGCTTTTGTCTTACCTCATTCGTCATAGAAGGGACGTGAAAACCTCATCTCCCTTCTTTTTTCCTAATAAATCCTCAGTCAGCTTCCTAAGAATACATCTGACCTACAGATTATAATGGCATCCACATTTCGAATAGGCCACATTGAAAGTTAATGAAGCCGTACAATATCCTTCGACCCTTCGATCTCTCTTACACACTTGATGGGAAACGGAATCCCTTTCTAGCTCTAATTAATATGTTCTGTAATGGATTACGGGAGCATATAGTTCAGAAACACTCAGTTTTATTTACTAGAAAACTTGTGAAAGCTACACTACTGTGTACTGTGAATATTTTTGAGCGTAATGATAAATAACCGACTAACGCGTTCCTTGCAGAAAAAAAAATCTACGGATGACAACAGTTGTTAGCAAAGACTTTCATACTACATAGTCAAAGAAATTCGAACAGGGTGATGGTCAGTACGATACAGTTGTTACATGTACTTATGCGCCACAAAACCAAGAGTCATGTCTATAGACGACTCTTCTAAAAACAAGACAGCATCCGATCCGAACTACGTCACTTGCAGTTCAGCAGTAAAACAGCGAGCAAGTTTCTCGGATATCATTTTATATGGTATGTCCTCATCGACAGTTAGTGCAAAATTACCCCTATGAAACACGGCTGAACGAATTACGTCCAAATTTACAAGGACGGCTCCAAGACTCTTGAAGAAATGGGATACGCTTTTTGCTGCACACTAGCTAACAAAGCTGAAAGACACGAAATACACAAGGCACTGTCTAATTATACTTCCATGACTTAACTCAGTTATTGCCATTTTAAATACGAATGGTGTAAGAACCTCCTACAGAACCTCCTACAACACAGAAAACTGCCTAAGAGCCTCGTACAAATCATTAGTACACTACTAATTTTATTTTGTTTTTTAACCACACATAAATATAAATAAATTTAAAGAAATGTGACACATTAACACATATAAAATATAGAAGTGGCAAAACAAAAAATAAAATAACTGCCATAGAACTGTCGTTCATTGTATACCATTACAAATGCACCTCGTAACTGACGAATAAGGGTCATAAGGATATGAACCTTAAAAAAAAAATGACAACCCTTTGTACGGCGATCCGTTTATCAAAACTTATCAACGAGATTCTGAACGACGACGCATGTCGTACTTTTAATTATTGAAACAGTTACTTGATGTCAGTTTTACAACATTTATTCGGTTTGACAGAAGAAAGAAAGAGACCTTAGATTTTAACCATTATTGTGTTACGAAAACTTATTCACTCAGCATGCAGACAAAAACAGTAAACGAAGACATAAAACTGATTTTTTTAAATGTTAATGAATGCCTTACAAGCTAGAAAAACCAACATGACAATCTGTCTTGCAGTGTTTTAGAAGTGCAAAACAGTCTAAAGTTTTGCTACGTTATTGACTTCCTAAACTGATATTAAGTACAATAATTTCTACCTTTTGGAGATTCCTTGGCCGTGTGTATTTTCAATGTATTGCTATTGCCCGAGCGTCCCTCAGCGGAAGACAAAAATCGACTTCCAACGTACCTTACTGGAAGATAGCTAACAGCTGTTGAAGAGTCTGAAGCACTAGTCTCGTAATGCATTCGTGAAAAAGACGCGCCCAAGCTTGCGCCATTTCTTTGTTCTGAACCCCCAGCTCCTATAGTGACTCTAGCACCCACAATGGACAACGTTACGAACAACACAGAAGGATATCTGGCTCGACTTTGAAGTTACGGCGCTGCTGCACAGTCGATTCTGTAACGTGTCAGGTGCATGATGTAGAATTTGGGTGCCCGGCCATCTGTTCCCGCACTGAGCGCTATAAAAGCCAGTCGGCGAGGGCAGCCCAGCACAGTTCGCAAAGCATCCGGGCAGCAGCATGGCTTACAAGGTAGGCGAGCGCGCGCTTTGTCTCTTCACTGCACCCACCTTCTGTGTCTCGAGGAAACAGGCGTATTTTTTTTTTCTACGCTGAATTCGGAAAGCTGTTGCTAGGACTTACCTCCACTGTTCGTTATCTGAGAACAGAGGCGTTTCCAGCCGTAAGCAATACTCTGTTTTGACCTAAACAATAATCTGTTTTGAACATGAAATAGCAGGGGGTTTTGTTTCCCATAGTGGAGCATAGTGGACCTAACAGGATGGTACTCGAACAATTTTACAATGATACTGTAAGTAGGCTGTTTAGGTTTTTATGTTGGTAACGCCACGTAGCGCTCTATATGAAAATCACTGACTGTGCTGTGTGCAGTCTGTGGCTGGTTGGCATTGTTGAAATATTCTCTACTGTAGTGTTGGGCAGTTGGATGTAAACAGCGCGTAGCGTTGCGCAGTTGGAGGTGAGCCGCCAGCAGTGGTGGATGTGGGGAGTGAGATGGCGGAGTTTTGAGAGCGGATGATCTGGACGTGTGTCCATCAGAAAGAGTAAATTTGTAAGACTGTATGTCATGAACTGATATATATATATATATTATGACTTTTGAACACTATTAAGGTAAATACATTGTTTGTTCTCTATCAAAATCTTTCATTCGCTAACTATGCCTATCAGTAGTTACGGCCTTCAGTAGTTAGTATCTTTTATTTAGCTACCAGTATTGGCGCTGTTTGTATTGCAGTAGTTGGAGTAACGAAGATTTTTGTGAGGTAAGTGATTCATGAAAGTTACAAGTTATTGTTAGTCAGGGCCATTCTTTTGTAGGGATTGTTGAAAGATTGCGTTGCGCAAAAAATATTGTGTGTCAGTTTGGTGGTGATCAGAATAAGTAAAGAGAGAAATGTCTGAGTACGTTCAGTTTTGTTCAGCTGTTCGAAAATCAAATAACGTAAGGGGTTTATCAGCACAGTAATTCATGAACTTTTCTAAGGGGACGTTTCAATACTAATATCATTGTAAGAGAAACATGATTCATTATCAGTGTTCATGAAACCGCGAGAAAAATAGAGCGTTACCATCATCGTCTATATCACTTTACGTTTAGCTTTACTACGAAGAAATTGCTTTTTTTTTAGCTTATCAGTGACGACAGAGTGAATGAGAGCCACAAAAGACAAAAATAAATTGAAGCTTGTGGTGGCACGTGTACTGTGTATTGGTTTACGTTCTGAGCGTCTGTTAATTTGTCTTTCATTTAACTGGCTTTGTTCTATGTTCGATCGAAATCACTAGCTTAATTCCTGATTATAATTTCAAAATTGTGGAATGCAGGAAGCCCAAAATTTATCAACCACTGATTTCTTTCCTGCTTGTTAAAATTATGGAACACAAAGGGGACCTAGAAGCATATAAATTATCATTAAAATCTGACGAATGAATGCTGTAAAACTTACAGTTAGTTGTGAAAAGAATACTCAGTCAGTCGATGTTTTCGTCTCACTATCTAAACCTATACTCTACGAATCTAAGCTTATTTCATTTACAGAATAAAACAATTCCTATCTTTTGTCCTCACTTTCCATTCACAAACAAAACTATCACTCCTTCCTTAGGTGTCACGTTTGGCTATTTTTATAGCTAAAAGTTCACAAATGTTCACAAAAAATGGACTTTTGCTATGAGACAAGAATTTTGATTCTTCACCTGACAGTGATAAATACCTCGTCGACATGCTTTTTTTTCTGTGTTTCAGTGCGTACCATTTCCATCAGCTTCGTTGGGTTGATGGATGAAGGACTCTGCTATCATTCTGCAACTAGTAACACTTTCATGTCATTGGTTCGAGATGCCCTCCTTGTTTCTACCACCCAGATCCGCTCCATCTCACTACATGCATGTTTACGAAGATTATTACTTTCTTTTACAAAGAGTTGAAAAAAGAACATAGGAGCTTAACGTTCCGTGGGCTACGAAGTCATTAGAGGAGAAGTACAAACTAATATTGGGACAAGACGGGGATTTGAACCACGAATTCAGTGTCTTAATTAATGCGCCACCTCGCCTGGTATATACAGTTAACTTACATTCCTTAACAGCAACCACATTTTATGCCAGGGGCTTAAAATACTTCATTCAGTGACGATAAATGTCACGAACGCTCATTGGTGAGCATCGATGTCATCCTACCACCAGATGCTATCAAATATTCATCAAATCTCAGCTGGCGTTGCACAGGAAACAAAGAGCCAGTAACTGAGCTCACTTTTAAGCCCGTGACTGTAGGGAATTAGTTGGAAAATCGCCAGAGTGGTCCCCTTCTATCACTATTTCCACGTTCCCCCTCCTAAGACATACAGCGTCATTAGCCACACAGTTAACATATTTCGTCGAAGGAGAGTCCATGTATTGGTTGGACACAGCCACATACTACTTAGTGATGTTTTTCGTATGTAAAGCTATGACTGCTAGTAATGCGGCACTCGCACTCTAGTATCTCCTAGGTAGATCATTTTTAAATGTCCTAGTGCACATTCAAGCAGTGATAGAAACTATAATATGATCAGAGTATTCTAGTAGCCACAACGTAAAAGAAGTTTTATTCCATATGCCGGATTAGTTACCCCAAATTTCAGAATGTAAACCAGTGTTTATAGGAGACATCAATGATACTTATTCTGTCAACAATGATACTTATTCTTATTCTCCATCCAGGTGATCATCTTCGCGGCGGTTGTGGCTGTGGCCCGCGCCATCTACCTGGACGCTCCGTATGCTACGTACGCTGCCCGCGCTTATGCTGCCCCCGCCTATGCCGCCGCCCCTGCTGTAGTCGCCGCCGCCGCCCCCGCCGTCGTCGCCGCCCCCGCCGTCCGCGCTGCCCCTGTGGCCGTCGCCGCCCCCGCCGTGAGGGCCGCCGCAGTGCCGGTAGCCGCCGCCGCCCCCGCAGCCGTGGCCGCCGCCGAGTACGACCCGCACCCGCAGTACAGCTACGGCTACAGCGTGTCCGACGCCCTCACCGGCGACTCCAAGACCCATCAGGAGAGCCGCGACGGAGACGTCGTCCAGGGCAGCTACAGCCTGGTCGAGCCTGACGGCTCCGTGCGCACCGTCGACTACACCGCAGACCCCGTCAACGGCTTCAACGCCGTCGTTCACAAGGAGGGCGGAGTCCACCCGCCGGTCGCCGCCCCCGCCCCTGTGGCCGTGGCCGCCCCCGCCGTAGCCGGGGCTGCCATCGCCGCCCCAGCTGTGGCCGCCGCCCCTGTGGTTAGGACAGCCATCGCCGCCCCTGCTGTGGCCGCCGCCCCTGTGGTGAGGACCGCCGTCGCCGCCCCCGCCATCGCAGCCGCCCCCATCGCCAGGGCAGCCATCGCAGCTCCAGCCTACGCCACCTACGCCGCCGCACCCTTCGCCAGGGCTGCTTACGCTGCCCCTCTCTACCCGTACGGTAGAGCTTACCTCCGCTGAACCTTTTTTAGACATCCACTGACGTATGACTATTACATAAACTCTTGCCCTGGAATTCGCTGATCATCTGTGTATTTATGCCATGTAAATAAAGGCGCTGACTTATAATATAGTTTGATTCCTAGGAGATCATCCTTCCTGCTTGATCAGAGAATCAGATCTGGCCGTTCCTAGTGAGAGAGAGCGAGACTGAGTGATGGGGAGAAGACAGAGAGAGAAAGACAGACAGATAGATAGATAGATAGAAAGAGAGAGAGAGAGAGAGAAGTATAACAGCAGCGTTAAGCCTTTAGCAAAGATTGCCTCTGTGCCACCGCCATGCAGCACAGCCAACCAAACGGTAACAATGATGCAGTATTCAGTCTCAAGCTTGTATTTATCACCTTAATACTCCATTACACATGCTATTATAGTGATGGTACACATTAAATGTTTTTGGTAATGATAATTTCTTAGTCATCTGTTTTTTACAATGAAGATTTAAACTTTATTTTAAAGACTCTTCGTACTTGACCACATGCTTCATCTCACAATCCTGACACCTATGTCAGTCTTACATTTCATCTTATGCTTCATTTCGTTGTCCGTCTGGAAAGCAATTTCAACACCTTTGTTGTTGAATAATCTTGCCCTTTTAAATGAGATAATTACCCAATATGGCATGACTCTATATTTCTGTGGATTTACATTGCTTTGTTGGTTTGAAGAGCATAATAATAAAGACAATGGTTCATCGATGGTAGCAAAGTACCTCAAGATTGATCACGATTTCTTGGGAACCGTCACAGACAGTATCCATTTATGGTACGTGGGAGAAAAGATGGTTCACTGTTAAATTTGGGGAAACAGAGATTATTTTGCCCATTAGATGATACAGGAGTGTCCAAGGGGCATTTTTGAGCCCACTGCAGTGACGTCATCGTGAGAACCAGCCACCAACCTAATCTCCCTAGCAGCCGTTAAGTTGTTGGTTATTCTCAGTGGATGCTGACAATGCGAAATAGGTGAAACATTGTTTTTCAGAATTTGCTATGACTTCAGACATAAACTTACTGTAGACGGCAGTATAGTTGTGGGGGGTACGATCTATACATAAAATGATAGTGTAATCCATAACACAAGAACGTGTTTTTGTTGGAGTGTTACGCGCCAATATGAGATGTGCAAGAAAAAGTTTTATATGCTTTCGTTGCATATTTACTACTTGCTTTCTACTTTTTATGGTGACGAATGGCAAATTAACTTTATGTATTTGATGCTATAGACCAAAGTAGATAAATCTGCATGTGTGTCAGTATGTCTAGTAATGCGAAGCAATGATTTGTATTTCCATGTGTCATAGAACTTGCTACGGGAATTATGTAGTCCCGAAACATGTTTTGGTAAATAAATTACACACTTTAGACGACTGGTGCGCAATATTCTCATTGTTAATTTACAAACTAACAGTAATACACATAAAAACCATAGAGTTGGGAATGCATTGGTCCTCAACTTCAAATGGCATAAGTGTATTTATTATAGAATGAGATTTTCACTCTGCAGCGGAGTGTGCGCTGATATGAAACTTCCTGGCAGATTAAAACTGTGTGCCCGACCGAGACTCGAACTCGGGACCTTTGCCTTTCGCGGGCAAGTGCTCTACCATCTGAGCTACCGAAGCACGACTCACGCCCGGTACTCACAGCTTTACTTCTGCCAGTATCTCGTCTCCTACCTTCCAAACTTTACAGAAGCTCTCCTGCGAACCTTGCAGAACTAGCACTCCTGAAAGAAAGGATATAGCGGAGACATGGCTTAGCCACAGCCTGGGGGATGTTTCCAGAATGAGATTTTCACTCTGCAGCGGAGTGTGCGCTGATATGAAACTTCCTGGCAGATTAAAACTGTGTGCCCGACCGAGACTCGAACTCGGGACCTTTGCCTTTCGCGGGCAAGTGCTCTACCATCTGAGCTACCGAAGCACGACTCACGCCCGGTACTCACAGCTTTACTTCTGCCAGTATCTCGTCTCCTACCTTCCAAACTTTACAGAAGCTCTCCTGCGAACCTTGCAGAACTAGCACTCCTGAAAGAAAGGATATAGCGGAGACATGGCTTAGCCACAGCCTGGGGGATGTTTCCAGAATGAGATTTTCACTCTGCAGCGGAGTGTGCGCTGATATGAAACTTCCTGGCAGATTAAAACTGTGTGCCCGACCGAGACTCGAACTCGGGACCTTTGCCTTTCGCGGGCAAGTGCTCTACCATCTGAGCTACCGAAGCACGACTCACGCCCGGTACTCACAGCTTTACTTCTGCCAGTATCTCGTCTCCTACCTTCCAAACTTTACAGAAGCTCTCCTGCGAACCTTGCAGAACTAGCACTCCTGAAAGAAAGGATATAGCGGAGACATGGCTTAGCCACAGCCTGGGGGATGTTTCCAGAATGAGATTTTCACTCTGCAGCGGAGTGTGCGCTGATATGAAACTTCCTGGCAGATTAAAACTGTGTGCCCGACCGAGACTCGAACTCGGGACCTTTGCCTTTCGCGGGCAAGTGCTCTACCATCTGAGCTACCGAAGCACGACTCACGCCCGGTACTCACAGCTTTACTTCTGCCAGTATCTCGTCTCCTACCTTCCAAACTTTACAGAAGCTCTCCTGCGAACCTTGCAGAACTAGCACTCCTGAAAGAAAGGATATAGCGGAGACATGGCTTAGCCACAGCCTGGGGGATGTTTCCAGAATGAGATTTTCACTCTGCAGCGGAGTGTGCGCTGATATGAAACTTCCTGGCAGATTAAAACTGTGTGCCCGACCGAGACTCGAACTCGGGACCTTTGCCTTTCGCGGGCAAGTGCTCTACCATCTGAGCTACCGAAGCACGACTCACGCCCGGTACTCACAGCTTTACTTCTGCCAGTATCTCGTCTCCTACCTTCCAAACTTTACAGAAGCTCTCCTGCGAACCTTGCAGAACTAGCACTCCTGAAAGAAAGGATATAGCGGAGACATGGCTTAGCCACAGCCTGGGGGATGTTTCCAGAATGAGATTTTCACTCTGCAGCGGAGTGTGCGCTGATATGAAACTTCCTGGCAGATTAAAACTGTGTGCCCGACCGAGACTCGAACTCGGGACCTTTGCCTTTCGCGGGCAAGTGCTCTGCCATCTGAGCTACCGAAGCACGACTCACGCCCGGTACTCACAGCTTTACTTCTGCCAGTATCTCGTCTCCTACCTTCCAAACTTTACAGAAGCTCTCCTGCGAACCTTGCAGAACTAGCACTCCTGAAAGAAAGGATATAGCGGAGACATGGCTTAGCCACAGCCTGGGGGATGTTTCCAGAATGAGATTTTCACTCTGCAGCGGAGTGTGCGCTGATATGAAACTTCCTGGCAGATTAAAACTGTGTGCCCGACCGAGACTCGAACTCGGGACCTTTGCCTTTCGCGGGCAAGTGCTCTACCATCTGAGCTACCGAAGCACGACTCACGCCCGGTACTCACAGCTTTACTTCTGCCAGTATCTCGTCTCCTACCTTCCAAACTTTACAGAAGCTCTCCTGCGAACCTTGCAGAACTAGCACTCCTGAAAGAAAGGATATAGCGGAGACATGGCTTAGCCACAGCCTGGGGGATGTTTCCAGAATGAGATTTTCACTCTGCAGCGGAGTGTGCGCTGATATGAAACTTCCTGGCAGATTAAAACTGTGTGCCCGACCGAGACTCGAACTCGGGACCTTTGCCTTTCGCGGGCAAGTGCTCTGCCATCTGAGCTACCGAAGCACGACTCACGCCCGGTACTCACAGCTTTACTTCTGCCAGTATCTCGTCTCCTACCTTCCAAACTTTACAGAAGCTCTCCTGCGAACCTTGCAGAACTAGCACTCCTGAAAGAAAGGATATAGCGGAGACATGGCTTAGCCACAGCCTGGGGGATGTTTCCAGAATGAGATTTTCACTCTGCAGCGGAGTGTGCGCTGATATGAAACTTCCTGGCAGATTAAAACTGTGTGCCCGACCGAGACTCGAACTCGGGACCTTTGCCTTTCGCGGGCAAGTGCTCTACCATCTGAGCTACCGAAGCACGACTCACGCCCGGTACTCACAGCTTTACTTCTGCCAGTATCTCGTCTCCTACCTTCCAAACTTTACAGAAGCTCTCCTGCGAACCTTGCAGAACTAGCACTCCTGAAAGAAAGGATATAGCGGAGACATGGCTTAGCCACAGCCTGGGGGATGTTTCCAGAATTTTGTATTTATTATAATCACTTATTGATCAAGCACAAGCACTGCTGTGCTGAAAAAAAATTGTAACACTGCATTCTAAGATTATTGTAACAAAACATTCTATAACCTCAAAATACACATACATATACTATTTGGCTTAGGAATCTAGCAGTAGCAAACAAGTAAAAATGTTTCCGACATGATCACAGATGTCTACACTCAGTCGATTTCTTATACCTTATTTATTTCAGGGATTTCTTGTACACGGTTCAATCACATAAATATGATCACCACCTATGTTCGATGTCAGCATGCAATAACCATTCACAGACGGCAGATGGTAGCATTAGCAGTGGAGGGTACATAAAACGTGTCCGGGTTACGCGGAAAAAACTGCAGCCATTGTCGTGATGCCTAAATGGAACAGTTTACGTAGCCTTCAATAGGGCAAGATCAATGGATTTAGGACCAAGAGTGGAAGTACTTCCGAAACCCCGAAGTCTGTAAACGTCGTTAACGTTACATGGCAAAATGGCTCTATGCGAAGACAGCGCCTGGGCAACTTTGGTGCAGCACGGGCCGTAAGTGACGACTGCGGAGATGTTTACGTGCGAATAGACGTGCAAATGTTAAGCAGCTGACCGTCCAGATGAACCGAGGGCTACCAACAATGTCTCCTCAGCGACCGTTCACCGAACGTAGCCGCACGTGCCTGGACCATGCCCCCACACTGACTGTTCATTCTACGACGAAGGCTTCAATTAGCACACCAATAGCGCAACTGAACGTCCACTGAGTAGTGAAATTTGGTCTTTTCTGATTAATCACGTTTCATGCTCAATAGACGTGAATCGTCTGCAAACAAAAACGTGCAACAGTCGTCCGGACGGCCCAGGCCGGAGTAAGGAGCGTTATGGTCTGAGGAACCTTTTTCTTAACAACTGATCAACAGACATATGGATCTATCCTTGGGGACCATGTACACTACTTGCCATTAAAATTGCTACACCACGAAGATGACGTGCTACAGACGCTAAATTTAACCGACGGGAAGAAGATGCTGTGATATGCAAATGATTAGCTTTTCAGAGCATTCACACAAGGTTGGCGCCGGTGGAGACGCCTGCAACGTGCTGACATGAGGGAAGTTTCCAACCGATTTCTCATACACAAACAGCAGTTGACCGGCGTTGCCTGGTGAAGCGTTGTTGTGATGCCTCGTGTAAGGAGGAGAAATTCGTACCATCACGTTTTCGACTTTGATAAAGGTCGGATTGTAGCCTATCGCGATTGCGGTTTATCGTATCGTGACATTGCTGCTCGCGTTGGTCGAGATCCAATGACTTTTAGCAGAATATGGAATCGGTGGGTTCAGGAGGGTAATACGGAACGCCGTGCTCGATCCCAACGGCCTCGTATTACTAGTAGTCGAGATGACAGGCATCTTAACCGCATTACTGTAACGGATCGTGCAGCCACATATCGATCCCTGAGTCAACAGATGGGGACGTTTGCGAGACAACAACGATCTGCACGAACAGTTCCACGACGTTTGCAGCAGCATGAACTATCAGCTCGCAGACCGTGGCTGCGGTTACCCTTGACGCTGCATAACAGACAGGAGCGCCTGCGATGATGTACTCAACGACGAACCTGGGTGCACGAATGGCAAAACGTCATTTTTTCGGATGAATCCAGGTTCTGTTTATAGCATCATGATGGTCGCATCCGTGTTTGGCGACATCGTGGTGAACGCACATTGGAAGCGTGTATTCGTCGTCGTCATACTGGCGTATCACCCGGCATGATGGTATTGGGTGCCATTGGTTACACGTCTCGGTCACCTCTTGTTCGCATTGACAGCACTTTGAACCGTGGACGTTACATTTCAGATGTGTTACGACCCGTGGCTCTACCCTTCATTGCCGGCCGGAGTGGCCGTGCGGTTCTAGGCGCTACAGTCTGGAGCCGAGCGACAGCTACGGTCGCAGGTTCGAATCCTGCCTCGGGCATGGATGTGTGTGATGTCCTTAGGTTAGTTAGGTTTAATTAGTTCTAAGTTATAGGCAACTGATGACCTGAGAAGTTAAGTCGCATAGTGCTCAGAGCCATTTGAACAATTTTCTACCCTTCATTCGATCCCTGCGAAACCCTAAATTTCAGCAGGATAATGCACGACCGCATGTACGGGCCTTTCTGGATGCAGAAAATGTTCGACTGCTGCCCTGGCCAGGCCAGCACATTCTCCAGATCTCTCACCAACCGAAAACGTCTGGTCAATGGTGGTCGAGAAACTGGCTCGTCACAATACGCCAGTCACTACTCTTAATGAATTGTGGTATCGTGTTGAAGTTGCATGGGCAGCTGTACCTGTACACGCCATCCAAGCTCTGTTTGACTCAATGCCCAGGCGTATCAAGGTCATTATTACGGCCAGAGGTGGTTGCTCTGGGTACTGATTTCTCAGGATCTATGCACCCAAATTACGTGAAAATGTAATCACATGTCAGTTCTAGTACAATATATTTGTCCAATGAATACCCGTTAATCATCTGCATTTCTTATTGGTGTAGCAATTTCAATGGCCAGTAGTGTAGTTTGTTTTCCTCATCATCTACCTGTAGGACAATGCAAAGCGTCACACAGCTCGTAGTGTACGCGCGTGGTTCGAAGAGCATAGGGAGGAGTTTAGCGTAGCCACTTGGCCACCAAATTCCCCGGATTTAAACCCAATAGAGAACCTGTGAGACCACCTCGATCGGGCAGTTCGCACCGTTGATCTTCAACGGGAAAACCAAGCGCAGCGGACCATGACTATTGTGTCGTCATGGCTCCACATTCCTGTTGACACTTTCCAGAAACTCATTGACTCTCTTGTTTGCCAGATGGTCACTTAATGTCACTTGACAGCGTATAATGACTCAGTGTCGTGCGAGTCATTAGAGAGAGATACTAACAGCTCTTCAGAAATAGTCAGGGAAAAATATTATAGTCCACACAAACACGGCAACAGGACTGCGGTATGACCTAAGTTGCTCCAAATTCCTACACTGCAATCTTAGCCACTACACCACTTCACTGGGTAATCAATCTGTGAGAGATCTGTTCCTGTATTGCCCACAGTTTCATTCATTCATGGTCATAGGGAGGGAAACAGTGTGGGATCTGGATATGAATTACCACATAAGTTCTTGCAGGACTAAGACTTCTAATAAGAATTTTAACATCACTATTCACTGCCTTAAAAGCATTTGTGAATGTGACATTGTTTCAAAATAAAAGGCTGCTGTATTGAATAGCTGTTGTTAGTACTCTTATCCCCCTCCCCCCCCCCCCCCCTGAACCATGGACCTTGCCGTTGCGCGCCTCAGCGATACAGATAGCCGTACCGTAGGTGAAATAGGTGAAACCACAACGGAGGGGTATCTGTTGAGAGGCCAGACAAACTTATGTTTCCTGAAGCGGGGCAGTAGCCTTTTCAGTAGTTGCAGGGGCAACAGTCTGGATAATAGACTGATCTGGCCTTGTAACACTAAGCAAAACAGCCTTGCTGTGCTGGTACTGCGATCGGCTGAAAGCAAGGGGAAACTAAGGCCTTAATTTTTCCCGAGGGCATGCAGCTTTACTGTATGGTTAAATGATGATGGTGTCCCCTTGAGTAAAATATTCCGGAGGTAAAATAGCATCCCATTCGGATCTCCGGGCGGGGACTACTCAAGAGGACGTCGTTATCAGGAGAAAGAAACTGGCATTCTACGGATCGGAGTGTAGAATGTCAGATCCCTTAATCGGGCAGGTAGGTTAGAAAATTTAGAAAGGGAAATGGATAGGTTTAAGTTAGATATAGAGGGAATTAGTGAAGTTCGGTGGCAGGAGGAACAAGACTTTTGGTCAGGTGAATACAGGGTTATAAATACAAAATCAAATAGGGGTAATGGAGGAGTAGGTTTAATAATGAATAAAAAAAATTAGGAGTGCGGGTAAGCTACAACAAATAGCATAGTGAATCCCTACGTAATTCGGTGCTCTCCGATACACACGACCGAACAGCGGAGGAGTGGTACTCAAGCGTCAACTTTAGGTTACATTATCTCCGGATGTAATTAACATTTTACAATGCAACAAACGGCACTGATTACGTATTTGTTTATATGTTCAGATGTGCTAACAAAACTAACGTGGCTCCATTTTAAAAAGCGAAGGTTTATGTTAAAAAACATACTTCCGTGAATTTTTGTATGGTTTGTATTAACCAATTACACTAACCCCTCTCCTCACGTTCGGTCTGTGGAATCGGTTCGTCAGTATTTGATGTGGTTTACGAAATATATGCAGCGGTAACGTTAGGTGACTCACCCTGTATACTGACATACGTAACATTAATGTTTCAATTAAATTTCTGCACTGTACATATCTACCTAGTGATAGAAAACTAAATATTCTTAAGATTTTTGAGACAAAATGGTCACAATAAAAAAATTTCTCGATAACCAAAACTTCGAAAGTGATGAAAACAATTTCGTTCCGAAAATTGGATTTACTTATTTAATTCAGCATGCCAAAACAAATTATGAAATAAATTTTCAGCCTCTTGTGATTTTATTACGACCGGGTTGAAATTTCACCGGTACCTCCACTTAAAACAGGCAGTTATCCGGCTTTCCATTGAATGACGGAATTGTTGGATGTCTTCCTCAGGGACATCGTGCCAAATTCTGCGCAATTGGCGCTTTAGATCTTCAAAATCCCGAGCTTCTTGGAAGGCCCTGCCCATAATGCTCCAAATGCTCTGAACTCGGGAGAGATCCGGCGACCTTGCTAGCCAAGGAGGGGCTTGGCAAGTGGTAGAAACTCTCTCCGTGTGCAGAGGGGCATTATATTGTTGAAATGAAGCATAGCATTGCTTGCCATGGAAAAAACGGAAATGAGCGTTTGGTGGCATTGGCCGGGAGGCCCCTCACGGAGCAGGTCCGGCCGCCTTGGTGCAGGTCTTGTTACATTCGACGCCGCATTGGGCGACCTGCGCACCGGATGGGGATGAAATGATGATGAAGGCAACACAACACCCAGTCCCTGAGTGAAGAAAATCCCCGACCCAGCCGGGATCGAATCCGGGCCCGTAGGACAGCAATCCGTCACCCTGACCGCTTTTTTTTCAGTAGTCTTTATTGAAAAAAACTAACAGTACACACACACACACACACACACACACACATATATATATATATATATATATATATATATATATATATATATATATATATATATATACAATGCAACAGTCCTGCATGGTATCATTTAAACATATACAAATGATTGTAAGTTGAACAAAAATATTAGAAAAACATTAAATACAACAAAATATAACATATTCTGTCTTCTTGCTTTTTTTGAGATGCATGAGAACGTGGATAAGGGTGTTGCATTACGTGACGGGTAGGCATCGCACACCCCAACTTTGAGGGGGGTCAAGGAAGATGCTGCGGAGATAACCGGCAAAAGTTTGTCGGTAAGATGGTTTTCGGATGAGGGTGCTATGCGCGGTCACAACTTTGTACCACGTGCAGTTTGCTCTGGTGAAAGGAAAGTAGGTAAGACGGTGCGTATGCGCGCTGCTAAGAGGCGTGCATAGATTTTATAGTCTGTATTCATTAATGTAAGGGGGCGATATGCAGAGACATGAGACCCTCCCTTCGGCTTAGGCACAGGCAGAAGAATGCCAGTGACGAATTCAGGGGGAAATGGGAAGGACGGAGTAAAGAGTTCCTGAATCATTTCCGTCTAGCGAGGAAGCATTAACGTGGTGAACGCCCGGTAAAACTCCACAGGGAGACCATCCGGTCCTGGTGATAAGTTCTTGGCCCCTTTGTTGATAGTATCTACCACCTCATCTGCGGTGATTGCAGACATCATGGACGTTGACTCAGCGACGGTGAGGGTCCGATCAGGGGAAGGACGAAGATCATTAGGAATTGGCGTTGCCATCGGTTCGTCGTCATAAAATTGGCGATTAAGTTCAGCAAAGGCAGACATCACTGCCGCCTGTGTTGTGTGGAGAACACCGTCGGAGGTCGTGATGCTGGGGTCGAAAAGTCGATGTCGACGGCGACGGTCGGATGCGGCATGGATTGTGGATGGCGTCTCGTCGTGGAGGAGGTCCTGTCGTCGGGAAGGCACCACGACACCATGCAGTCCTGCACGTTGGAGAGAGAGGAGACGATCTTTAGTACGCTGTCGTTCACTATGGGTTTCAGGTGATGGAGGGAGCGCATCGAGCTTACGGAGGACGGCGTAGTGAAAATTTGTGGTGTCTCGATGCCATGCTGCTGCTTCCTTGCCACACTGCATGAACACCTTTCTGATCGCAGCTTTGGCACATTTGAGCCACCAATGGAATGTGGATGTGTACTGCGGGAATCGTCTTTCGCAAGACGCCCATGTAGTGGCAATACATTGTCGGCAGTGTGGATCATTAAGGAGGGAGGTATTAAGCTTCCAGTAACCTCTGATGCGCCATACAGACTGAGGTGGCAAAGCCAGGGAGCAAATGGCGGCGCAGTGGTCCGAAAATGCAAGGGGCCATCGTTCTGCTTGGGAGACTTTGTTGCCAATGTGGGCAGAGACATAAAACGGGTCCAGTCTGCTCGCAGAATGTGCTGTATAATGGGTAAAACCTGGGGTATTCCATGAATGTTCTCCCAAACGTTCATTAGATGAAAATTTTCGATTAAGGTGAGCAGCGCCGGGCTTGGCGAATAGCCAGGCATTTGGTCCTGCGGATGGAGGCCGCAGTTGAAATCGCCTCCCATGATAAGGCGATCATAGTACCCAGAAAATAGGGCGGCCACGTCATGTCCGAAAAAAGTACACCGCTGCCGACGGTTCGTGGAGCCAGACGGAGTGTAGGTATTGATGACGCGCGTGTCGAAGATGGTAGCAGCCATGTCCCTACCAGAGGGAAGGGTTGTCGTGTCCGTGAGTGGGATTCCTTCGCATGTATAGAAAGCCACTCCACGCCCTGATTGACCACATGTGGAAGTGTATGAGTCGTAGCGTAGACCGGTGGTAGCGTGGCAACGCGTACTTCCTGAAGAAGGGCGACCGACGTCAGAGGCCCGAAGCATGTGACATAGGAGCTGCAGCTTGGGTGCAGTCCCGATCATGTTGTTGTTCAGTGTGGCGAACCGGTACGTTTGTTTCAGTGGTTGTGGACACGCATCTACCATCACCAAAGGAAGTATGAGGAGGGCAACGACAGGAAGCCCCGTCCCATCAGCTGCAGTGCCTCGCTTTTGATGTTAACAGGCAGCCTCGTCAGGGGGAGGCAACTCATCCGGAGGAGGGGGCGTACCTTCCTCAACGTCGTCGACCCATGCTCCTGTGCTGTGGGTCTGTCCAATGTCCAAGGGTATTGCGTCGTGGTGAGAGAGACCTGGAGCTATCGGCGGGGAGACAGGCGTCTCAACCTGCGCACCGATCGTTTCATTGTGCGTGGCGACCTGCATGGTGGTCCCGTCCTGCGAAACGTCTTGTTCATCGTGAAAGCTCTCCGCCGACCTCTGGGTGGAAATGTCGGCTGCTTGGGTGTCGTCTTCGTCGTCTTTGGTAGCGACGATTTGAGAGCTCGTGGGTGAACGTCGGCGGCGGTTGCGCCCACGTGGCGAGCGTTGTTTGCGCACGTGTTCCCCAGTGTCGGACGATGGCAAGGAGGAGCGTCGACCTGGTTCGAAGGCGTCGGTGGGTAAAATGAAATTGTCAAACAGATATTGTGAAGAAGTACTGGTCTCCTCAGCGTCCGGTGCGGGAGCCTGTTCGGCGGCAATGTTGTCAGGTGGGACGTCTGCACCGTCCGTAGGTGTCTGGGACGGTGGGACGTGCCGATTGGAGAGACCGGGCGACCGACTGGACGAGACTGTAGACGTGGCGAGAGCCGCTGTGTAAGTGACCGGTAGGGCGGTCATCATGTGTGTGACGGACGCTTCCGACAACGCGAGCTGCGCGACACGTCGTTGAATGCAATCAGACCGTAGATGACCTTCTTTCCCGCAACCTGAACAGGTCCGATATTGGCCGTCGTACATTATAATGGCACGGCAGCCTCCGATACGTAGATAGGAAGGCACGTGTTTCTGCAACTCGATGCGGACCTGTCTGACACAGTTTAAAACGGGATGGGTTTGAAATTGTACCCATCGTTCAGCGACATGCTCCAGAACGTTGCCACAGGTACGGAGCGCCGCGATGACGACGTCTGTAGGTAGTGCGAACGGCAGTTCGAAGATGCTTATCGTTCGTGAGCCGAGACCTGCGTGATCGACAGTAACGGGTCCGACGTTGTCGTCGGAATGACAGAGGCGCAGTCCACGTTTTGCCTCTTGAAGCACCTTGTCGCAGGCCGTATCGTTGATCATTTTGACGTATACGGTACTGCTAACTATGACAAGTGGATACCAATTAGATCCGTTGGTGGTATTTCAACTTCATCGCCAATAAATCATTCTACCTCCACTGCCTTGGATCGGGAGAAGTCGAAACAAAAGTTGAAAGGTAATGTCTTTTTGCGATACTTGTGCGCCATGGTGGTCTAGAAGAGAAACAGCACTTACAGCGGCCGAAGTAAACACAAACACACGCTGCGCCCCTCGGCTGCAGCGCTGTGGCGCGTGACCGCCTCGCAGCACAGCACTGTCCACTCAGCTAGCGGTGACAGGAAGAGCAACAAAATCTGGTGTAGAATGTCGTCGACATGCCGCTGTGCCGTAAGGGGCCATTTATTAGTCTGTACATGTACATCACGTCTAACGATTTCCGTCCCTTTCGGATAATTCCTTCGTGGTGTGTCGTTTTTTGTGTCTTAGGATATGCTTTTAAAAGTTTTGTTCCCCGTTTAATAGATAGATGTTTGTATCTAACTGTCGAAAACTCATTTAATGTGGTTACTTTCTTTTAGTGCAAAATGACTAATAAAATAACGCAATTTTCCATTTAAATATAAGAGTTGCATTACGCACAGGTGATTATATCTTGCAGCATGCTAGGTGTATCGCTCTTGTTATAACTATTATAGTCACTGGCAGGCGACGTCTGGCTCACCGTTTCCATTCCCGCATCCTAGAATTATTTAAAGATTATCATGTATGGTTTTTTCAAGTTTCTGGGACTTTCTTGTTTATGAAATATTTTAGTAATATGTGTTGTGGTCTTCAGTCCAGAGACTGGTTTAATGCAGTTCTCCATGCTACTCTATCTTGTGCAAGCTTCTTCATCTCCCAGTACCTACTGCAAAATACATCCTCCTGAATCTGCTTAGTGTATTCATCTCTTAGTCTCCCTCTAAGATTTTTAGTCCGCAGCTCGTGGTCTTGCGGTCGCGTTCTCGCTTCCCACGCCCGGGTTCCCGGGTTCGATTCCCGGCGGGGTCAGGGATTTTCTCTACCTCGCGATGACTGGGTGTTGTGTGCTGTTCTTAGGTTAGTTAGGTTTAAGTAGTTCTAAGTTCTAGGGGACTGATGACAATAGATATTAAGTCCCATAGTGCTCAGAGCTGTTTGAACCATTTTTTTAGAGATTTTTACCCTCCACGCCGCCCTCCAATACAAAATTGGTGCCTGCTGGAGCGGCCGAGCGGTTCTAGGCGCTACAGCCTGGAACCGAGCGACCGCTACGGTCCCAGGTTCGAATCCTGCCTCGGGCATGGATGTGTGTGATGTCCTTAGGTTAGTTAGGTTTAAGTAGTTGTGAGTTCTAGAGGACTGATGACCACAGCAGTTAAGTCCCATAGTGCTCAGAGCCATTTGAACCATTGGAACTAAATTGGTGAGCCCTTGATGCCTTAGAACATGTCCTACCAACCGATCCCTTCTTCTAGTCAAGTTGTGCCACAAATTTCTGTTCTCCCCAATTCTATTCAGCACCTTCTCATTAGTTATGTGATTTACCCATCTAATCTTCAGCAATCTTGGCGTACCTCAAAGTTTTTATTTCTGTAGCACCACATTTCGAAAGCTTCTATTCTCTTCTTGTCCAAACTATTTATCGTCCATGTTTCACTTCCATACATGGCTACACTCCATACAAATACTTTCAGAAACGACTTCCTGACACTTAAATCTATACTCGATGTTAACAAATATCTCTTCTTCAGAAACGCTTTCCTTGCCACTGCCAGTCTACATTTTATATCTTCTGTACTTCGACCATCATCAGTTATTTTGCTCCCCAAATAGCAAAACTCCTTTACTACTTTAAGTGTTCCATTTCCTAATCTAATTCCCTCAGCATCACCCGACTTAATTCGACTACATTCCATTATCCTCGTTTTGCTTTTGTTGATGTTCATCTTATATCCTCCTTTCAAGACTCTGTCCATTCTGTTCAACTGCTCTTCCAAGTTCTTTGCTGTCTCTGACAGAATGACAATGTCATTGGCGAACCTCAAAGTTTTTATTTCTTCTCCATAGATTTTAATATCTACTCCGAATTTTTCTTTTGTTTCCTTTAATGCTTGCTCAATATACCGATCCCTGTCTCACTCCCTTCCCAACCACTGCTTCCCTTTCATTCCCCTCGACTCTTATAACTGCCTTCTGGTTTCTGTACAAATTGTAAATAGCCTTTCGCTCCCTGTATTATACTCCTGCCACCCTCAGAATTTGGAAGAGAGTATTCCAGTCATCATTGTCAAAAGCTCTCTCTGACAAGGGGAGGCCACAACGTTTGGGGACGCGGATTTACTGTACATTTCTTACACTCGTAGTACTCCATGAGGACAACAAAATGTGTGAGCAGTAGCGCGTAGTTCTCAAGCATTATTGAGAAAATCGCAAGATACTTTCGGTCGTCAAATATATACCTGTGCGTTGCTATTTTTACCATGAAGCGGCGACAGCCGAGTGGCTGCCGGCACGGTAGCTCAGCGTGTTCGGTCGGAGGGTTTAGCTACCCTCTGTAATAAAAAACTGAGTGAACGGATCAATGAGCAACCTGAGCGAGTGTCATCGGACGTCCGCCACGAACAAATTAAACGAACAATAAATAGAACAAAATGAGATGAACAACAAAGAAAAGTGGTTAGCATTCAAGTCCCGTAATCACTGGATCGAGTTCCATTCGTTAGTTTTTTTTTCTTTCATTTTCAACACAGTCATTTTCTTTACTATTTATATTACAATTGATATAATGGGAGAAATACGTGTAATCGGATGAACTTTTATTAAATTTACGATGTTATTTGGCAGTCTACAAATTTTTATTACCACAAATAATATAATATTCATAGCTATCGACTAATAAGGGACCAAACGCATCAAGTGATACTGAAAATGTATGCTTTTCCGTGATTTGAGAAATCCCTTATGTCTGGAAGGAGCCCGAAACTACTTGTTACCTGCAAGTTTTGACCGCAACAGACGGCTTTCTAAGATGTACAATTAATCGTCGCTATCCACATTACGGGTACAATTTTCAGGGTGGATTTTTCGTAAAAACATGGAAAACATAAAGTTAAACGGCACCAGCTGCATTGAATAAATGCTATGTTTCCGCATACACAAGGTCTTTTGAGGTTTTCCTTGGAAAAACAAACCTCGTTAACATTTTCAAAAACCTCTCTTTCAGCCGATAATTTGAAAGCAAACCATGCATAACGCAGTATTTCCTTAAATATCGGCGCTGATAATTGATCATGCGGTATCGAGTGTTTTTTAATAGTGTCTTCACGAGAAGCAGTTTCTCCTTCTCTTGTGATTAAATACGAACAATTTTGAAGACACGGACAAGCACACATTTTCAGTATCACTTTATGCGTTTGGTCGTTTACTAGTCGATAGTTATGAATATTATATTATTTGTGATAAAAAAATTGTAGACTACCAAATAACATCGTAAATTTAATAGAAGTTCATCCGATTACACGTATTTTTCCCATAATATCAATTTTAATATAAATAGCAAAGAAAATGACTGTGGTGAAAATGAAAGAAAAACTGACGAACAAGACTCGATCCAGCGATTACAGGGATTGAACGCTAACCACTTTTTTCCATTTTGTTCCTTGTTGATCGTTGCGTTTGGTCATTACGGACGGTACATGGCGTCCATTCAAGTTCGTTTGTTGATCATTCTACTCAGTTTTTTATTACAGAGGGTAACTAAACCCTCTGACCGAACACGCTGAGCTACCGTGCCGACAGCCACTCGGCTGTCGCCGCTTCATGGTAAAAATGGCCACGTACAGATGCATATTTGACGACCGAAATTATCTTGCAATTTTCTCAATAACGCTTGAGAAGTACGCGCTACTGCTTAGACATTTTGTTGTCCTCATGGAGTACTACGAGTATACGAAGTTTGCAGTAAATCCGCGTTCCAAGCGTCGTGGCCTCCCCTTGTAAGTCTAAAAATGCTAGAAACGTAGTTTTTACTTGCTTAATCTATCTTCTAAGACAAGTCGTAGGGTCTGTATTGCCTCGGTCTGCTTCTACCAGTTTTTCCATTCGTCTGTAAAGAATTCGCGTTAGTATTTTGGAGCCGTGACTTATTAAACTGATAGTTCGGTAATTTTCACATCTGTCAACCCTTGCTTTCTTTGGGATTGGAATTATTATATTCTTCTTGAAGTCTGACGGTATTTCGCCTGTCTCACACATCTTGCTCACCAGATGGTAGAGTTTTGTCAGAGCTGGCTCTCCCAAGGCTGTCAGTAGTTCTAAAGGAATGTTGTCTACTCCTGGGGACTTGTTTCGACTTAGGATCCTCTTCAATTTCTATAATATTGTCCTAAAGTACATCGCCCTTGTATAGACTCTCTATATACTCCTTCCACCTTTCTGCTTTGCCTTCTTTACTTAGAACTGGGTTTCCATCTGAGCTCTTCATATTCATACAAGTGCTTCTCTTTTCTCCAAAGGTCCCTTTAATTTTCCTGTAGGCAGGCTCTATCTTACCCTAGTGAGATATGCCTCTGCATCCTTACATTTGTCCTCTAGCCATTCCCGGTTAGCCATTTTGCAGTTCCTGTCGATATCATTTTTGAGACGTTTCTATTCCTTTTTGCCTGCTTCATTTGCTGCATTTTATGCATTTTTATATTGTCTCCTTTCATCAGTTAAATTCAATTTTTCTTCTGCTACCCGAGGATTTTTACTAGCCCTCGTCTTTTTAACTACTTGATCCTCTGCTGCCTTCTTTATTTCATCCCTCGAAGCTACCCATTCTTCTTCTACTGTATTTCTTCCCCCAATTCCTATCAATTGTTCCCTTATGCTCTCCCTGAAACTCTACAACCTCTGGTTCTGTCAGATTATCCAGGTCCCATTTCCTTAAGTTTCCACCTTTTCGCAGTTTCTTCAGTTTTAATCTACAGTTCATAACCAATAGATTGTGGTCAGAGTCCACATCTGCCCCTGGACATGGATTACAATTTAAAACCTGGTTCTTGAGTCTCTGTCTTACCATTATATAATCTATCTGAAACCTTACAGTATCTCCAAGCCTCTTCCATGTATACAACCTTCTTTCATGATTCTTGAACCAAGTCTTAGATATGATTAAGTCATGCTCTGTGCCAAATTCTACTAGGCGGCTTCATTTATTACCCCCATTCCATATTCACCTACTAAGTTTCCTCCTCTTCCTTTACCTACTATCGAATTCCAGTCACCCATGACTATTAAATTTTCGTCTCCCTTCACTATCTAAATAATTTCTTTTATCTCATCATACATTTCATCAATCTCTTCGTCATCAGAAGAGCTAGTTGACATATAAACTTGTACTACTGTCGTAGGCGTGGGCTTCGTGTCTAAGTTGGCCACAATAATGCGTTCACTATGCCGTTTGTAGTAGCTTACCCGCACTCCTATTTTTTATTCATTATTAAACCTACTCCTGCATTACCCCTACTTGATTTTGTATTTATAACCTTGTATTCACCTGACCAAAAGTCTTGTTCCTCCTGCCACCGACCGAGCGAGATTTCGCAGTGGTAGCACACTGGACTCGCATTGTGGAGGACGACGGTTCAATCCCGTCTCCAGCCATCCTGATTTAGGTTTTCCGTGATTTCCCTAAATCGTTTCAGGCAAATGCCGGGATGGTTCCTTTGAAAGGGCACGGCCGATTTCCTTCCCAATTCTTCCCTAACCCGAGCTTGCGCTCCGTCTCTAATGACCTCGTTGTCGACGGGACGTTAAACACTAACCTAACGTAACCTAACCTGCCACCGAACTTCACTAATTCCCACTACAGCTAACTTTGAGCTAATCATTCCCTTTTTAAAGTTTATAACCTACCTGTCCGATTAAGGAATCTGCCATTCCATGCTCCGATCCGTAGAACGCCAGTTTTCTTTCTCCCGATAACGACGTCCTCCTGAGTAGTCCCCGCCTCAAGACCCGAATGGGGGACCGTTTTACCTCCGAAATATTTTACCCAAGAGGACGCCATCATCATTTAACCATACAGTAAAGCTGTATGCCCTCTGGAAAAATTACGGCTGTAGTTTCCCCTTGCTTTCAGCCGTTCGCAGTACCAGCACAGCAAGGCCGTTTTGGTTAGTGTTACAAGGCCAGATCGGTCAGTCATCCTGCAACTACTGAAAAGGCTGCTGCCCCTCTTCAGGAACCACACATTGGTCTGGCCTTTCAAGAGATACCCCTCCGTTGTGGTTTCACCTACGGTACGGCTATCTGTATCATTGAGGCACGCAAGCCTCTCCACCAACGGCAAGGTCCATGGTTCATTGGTAGGGGTGTAGTTAGATATATTATCACATATTAAAATTATACTGAGCTAGAACGGTTTATGTATTGATAATGCAGAAGCAGGCAGTTCAGCTAGGTCCGCAATTTCGTGAGCGCTTACGAAACGTGCATTCATTACGAAACGTTACTTTGTGTTGACAAACCACTCTTCACTCTTAATGGAGCAAAATCGACAGATTTTAAGGTAGTTTGGAGAGCACCCCAACGGAGTTAAATAACGCTAGAGGATGTCCCATTTATCTCGACCACCATAAATAACTGTTGGTCCAGATGCAAGTTACAAAATGTTTCAAGCAAATGTTCTTTAGCCGTGAGAAGGACATCAGTAAGATTCGTTGTAGCTTTTTTTTTTACAAAGATACGAACAGCGCTTTGACTTTTTTAAATGGCACCTTGTATTTTTTATTCGGTAATTCATTTCCTCTCCTAAAGAGGCACGCAAGCCTGGAACTGAATAAGTTGTATCCATACTTCTCCAAGAAGAATCATTGTACTACAGAACGCCAACGACTGAAGCATGTCTCTTACTTACCCCCAGTCATCTGGTACCGATGCTCGTGCAGTTGCTCCATTTCATCGGAATGGAAACGACATCGTGGAGACGTTCCCCACACCGACAGATGGTAATAAAGGGCTACTAATATGCGCTAATCATCTTATTTTCCACACCATCAACAAAACTGTGTAAGACGTCGTGGTCTCCTGACCTTCATTGCTTACATACTCCGCCCTCACAATTATATTCCCCACATCAAGACGCTTCATTCGAACCCAAACTCAATAAGATAAAGTCAATGTTGTATGAATTCATGTAAACGATATGCAATTAACAAGTAAGCGCACCGTGGTTGAAATACTCGAGGCTGGCGTACACACCTACATTCCAGACATGACAGTCACAGGAGCTTTTAGTTTTGGAGGGAAACCGCACAATGGGACGCTGGTCCCTTCAGAGGACGACCCAGCCTATGTCGGCTGGTGACCGCCCGTGTAGCGGACAGCGTGGGCCCGAGTAAAAGGAGGGAACAACCCCGTGTTTGGCTTGAAATCAAATTCCGCTGCATTGTGTGGGAGCGGCCAGCCTACGCATTCTTTACACATAGGACGCAGTTTCAGAGATTTTCACAGGGAGACAGCAAACGCCAAACGCCAATACTACAGGTTTCCAGATTGGTCGCCTTGAACGAAACGCCATTCTCCCGTTTTAGAAGATCAATGCTGATTGGCAGACGATATTTCTGACGCCTTGAGCTGAAGGAATAATGGAAAAGACCAAAGATATACCCCTTCACGTCTAGCGTGGAGAGGCCGTTCTGTTGTCGCTCTTGGAGCGAGAACACGTAACGAGAGCGTGCGCGCTCGTACGTGTACTCGAAGAGCGAGGAACAAATCTCTCCTCAGTACTTCACTGGGAGAGCACCTCTGTCGAGAGTGAATCGAAGTGCTACTCTATATTGAGTCCTTGCGATTAAGCGTTGTTCACTGTGTTGGCCGACACATTTATTGTGCAGTGTGAACGGACAGAGTTATAGTTAAATGCCTGTGAGCGAATTTTGAGTGGCATCACGGTGGACTGGTTATCTGACCGGTGTACCACGCCAATAGTTAGACTAAGGGCGAATAGGAATCCTTGACTTCATCAAGGCATAGGGAGAGTTTGATTGGCGAAGATCAATCCAGATAGAACGAGAGTTACCTTATTTTTCAGCAACGAGCGGCGCAGACAGCAGTCATCGCAGCTTATGGTATTGTGAGCTACAGCTATTGCGAGCCCCATATTTCCTCCACAACAGTACACTTCACTGCATTTCACACACGACAGCCTCGACAGTACCTAGCAACATTCTAAAGGATAATTATTCAAGTTGAGTAGGCGTGCCTCTCAGCCATTTTGCCAAGTCAACAACCATCTGAAACTTTGTATAGAAATTTCATTATCGAATCCTGTCCTTGAGAGGTAACTTCACATTCCAAAAAGAACCAGGATATAACTTGTTCAATTCATAACTAAAAGTACCGTTGTGATTTCTCAGAATTTTTGCAAAATAAATAATAACTTTCGTTAGTTTCATGTTTTTCTTACACTAACTAGCACTACTCCAGTACCCAAGTATCCCACTAGTTACGTAAGAAATTTTGTGAATTTTTGTGTCATTTCCTGACAGCGGACGACTCCAGAAGATATTTATTGCTGAAAGTTTTTCAGGCATTTCTCTTTAGAACGTTAGGAGCGTCTGTCTGACTTCTGTAGTAGTGTGGGGGTGAAAATTCCATCTTGCAGGAGCCACAGGGTAAAGTGTACATCTCAGATAAATCCGTTGCGCAGAATAACAGATCAAACCCACACCTCAGCACTGTACCGACTACAAAGTTCTGGAAGTCGGCACGTATCTTGTAGTAGACACAGTTTTGAAATATATAGCACCAAAGTTTAATGATCTCTGGTCGTTATAAACTGTTTCCATCGCGGCCGATGCCTGGAGTAATTTCACGATGCAACAGCGTCCACAGAGTGACACCTACCAACCCCTATAGACAAATGCCTTCAAAGAACGCTTTAATAACATTTTAAGGAAAATATTCACTGGACTCTGACGTCGAACAGAAACACAGGGATACGAAGAGGTGTCTGTTGTGACTTTTACATACAACACAGCAAAGCAAGGTACCATAGATTTTCTCACTGTTTTTGCTAGTCACGATTAATAGGCTAAAACAGTAAAGGATAACTTTTTTTCATTTCATCCTGACAAACTTCATCACCAGAACAGAAGAAGAAAGACAGCTGGCATTCGTAGAGACATTGGACACTCAGTTTAAGGGCCAGGAACATTAACTCCAAACGCCGTCCTGTAGGCTGCAACTCAGGATAGCTGGTACGGATTTTTATATTTGTGCGAAGATTGGGCATTAAGAAAAAAATACCAAAAAGCTTCTTTGCCCTGTAATTAATCTTATGTCGCCTGCGAGATATCATCTATTAAGTCGAGGAGGAAGATCCTATATCGAGGAAACCAAACCGTTGAGTCGTCGTCCATGTCCTTTGCATGAAGCCTTTCTATTGTTCTGAGTGACTGGCGATACAAGGTACATAAAGACCTTCCGAATGATCGCAATGTCTCGACGAAAATAAGTCCATTTGAACATCATATTAACCACGAGGATTTGACAACAGCATATGAAGTTTCTCATTAACAACTGGTCACATTCTGAAAACAACACAGGCTTTCTAGATAAAAATAATGTAAATAACAATTATTTCCAATATTCTGTGCTATAGTTGATTCTCTCGTAGAATTTGGTAAATTGTGCAATTAATGACATCCAGTATTCATGGGATCTGTGACTCAGATAATACGTCACGTTTATAAAATGCATTTTCAAGTTGGTGCACTTCGACTTCGGACACTTTTCTGCTAGCGAAAACAAATCAGGTTTCCTGAAAGCCATAACACAACTACTTCTCCCCCCCCCCCCAAAAAAAAAGAAAAAAAAGTTGCAAATTGCGCTGTCTAGATAAATGCAGCATTGATGCTGGCAAAGTGTTTAATAAAGTCTGACATCCTGCTTTTTTCAGTCACTCGTAAAAATTTCTCGACAAGCAACGTTTCTCCGCTGCTGCGGAAGGGACGCATGCCGTAATTACATCTCTGTCTGTGAACCAAATAATGATTGACAGACGTAGATCAGCTCTCAATTTGTGAAACGGTTCTTAGAAGTCTCGCCCGCCACGCTTTGATTCGCGAGGTTGGGGGTACAGACCACAACTCGTTGTCTACTGGGAAATATCCTGTAGCACACCAATTGCTCTCCATAAAACCCTCAGATCCGACTATCGGACGTTAAGATATAAGGCCTCTTACCAGCTGCACCTAGCCACCTAATCGTGTCCCGTAAAATGGTCTTCAAACTTCTAGAGGTGACGTTTTAGAAATAGTTAAAACATATCTGAACAAGTCGGTCATGTCGAAACAAAAATTTGATTCCATAGAAACAGCATATTTCATTCACTTCAGCTCAATCTTGTCAAGTCCACTGTTTTCGACTGTAGCTTCTTCCAGCTGATTAGCAACGTACTATTAGTGTCTGTCAATAAAACGTCCCGCACCTTTACGCTAGGCACGAGCAATCACTCTGGATGCCGATTCCACATTAGGCATCCGCAAAAGGAATCGTAAAAACAACTTCACGCTCCCTCTACACACTTGGATCGTACGTCTTCCAGACTGAACGACGACTACGACTCTTAAATACCACATTAATGTCAATACTCTCACTGCAGGTCTCCTTTTACACGCCCAGAAACTCACAGTTCATCTTTGGAAACTCGCGCTCGAATATAAACCAAATTTAGACAAGATCCACGCCACTAAAACGTTTACAATTCTTTCCTTTCAACCAATCAGTGTAGTAAACGCAGCTTTATTGGAATTTACGTGAATCAGTGACATCCCCATTGAATAAAGCCCCCTCATCCATTAACTGGAGCTCTCTGCAGGGTGTTACCTTCAAGATTTATTCTTACCCTATCATTTATAATACTAATATTCAGAATATCCTCTTGAAGTACTGCAATATTCTTGGACAAACAAGCTAACCCAATAATTCCTGCAGGACCACTCACAAAGTAATTGGAGCCTACCTGAATCCCACAATGAAAAACATTAGAAATCCGAAGCTCATCTAACTATTGAAGAACAATGTAAAATCCCAGCTACGAATGATCCTGCTTAATTGTTCGGCCACATTATGGGGTAACTTTTCTCGAGTCACTGGCACAAAAATTCCATGCAGAGTGCTGTTTTAAGGTTTGTTCTCACTGAGCTTGGAATATGTTACAGTGGATTCGAAGGATATTGTCGAAATCGAGATATTTCAGGAATGTCATAGGACTCTGACATGTTGGGATTCTGTGAAGGGTATTATCCTGTTTCCTTTGTCCTCCTATAATTATCTTCTTTGCCGACGATCATCAGCGTTGTTCAAGCACCAAACGTACATAGAACACCTCTGGCGCTACACGTATAACTGATAGAGTATGTACAGTACCCGGGCGAGTGCAGAATCTGGACATTAAACTGAACCCAAGAAAATATTAAGCAGTATTTCATTCACAAAGAAATCAGTCTTCATTCTCCTGAACTCCAACCTCCTATCACTATTTTCCACCCCTACCTCTACTGAACCAAATCAAATAAACAATAAAATTGAAGATAAGACCATATAACTCGCGATACTCTTGATTTTATACAACACTGATGTTAAATCCATGGAAACATTATCTGATCCAAATGTTACTGCTGTGATTTAAGTCACAACTACTAGAAATTTCTTACCGACCCAGCTCACATAAGATACACTGGTGTCCAAAATTAAAGCAACAAACGGAAATTTTGCAGGGTTGTGTTTGTTTTGACACAAAACACTATAAACAGGGGATAGTCAAGTAGAAACAATATAAAGAATAGAGAACAGAGCCAACTGCAATATGCCTAAAAATGACAAATTTTTTTTCGTTTTTTCCAACTTGACGTATTTGCACACACATTCCTACAACTGGTTAAAGTGCGCAGTACAGGGTGTGACCACCTCCGGCTGCACCCAAGGTCTGACAACGACGGGGCATGCTGTGAATGATATCGTCAATCTCATGTTGAGGTAATAACGCCCATTCTCTCAAATCTTGGAGAATGGTTGGTGGATGCTGACGTGATATAACCTCTCTCCGTAGTGCACCCTAGACATGCTCTATGGGATTCAAATCGGGAGAGCGAGCAGGCCACACGGTGTGTGCAATATCTTCCGTTTCAAAGAAAACACCAACCGTTCTTGCTCTATGAGGTCGGTCATTGTCGTCCATCAGTACGAAGTATGGGCCTTCACCACCTCGCAAAAGCGCACATGAGGTCCCAAGATCTCGTCACGATACCTGACAATAGATAAATCTTGACGATTCACCTACACAATATTATGAGGAGATGTTGATGTCGTCAACGTAATCGCTGGCCACAACATTAGGAATCCTTCTCGATATCGTTCTATTTCCATAATGTTTGGGTCCCGAAATCGTGTTCCACGTTCCCTCCAGATACGAATGCGTCGAGAATCACTCTCCAGACCAAATCCGGACTCATCTGTCAAAAGAACATTGGCCCAAAGTTCGGCCGCCAAGGTGGCATGTTGACGACTCCAATCTAGACGTTCCCATCTGTGAAGACTCATGTGAGGTACACATACAGCAGGTCTGCAACAATAAAGGCCACTCTTCCGATATCTTCTGTACACCGTCTGTCTGGATACAACACGTTCAGTGGACGCTGCGAGAAGAGATGCCAACTGCCGTGCAGTACTAAGGCGGTGCTGTGGTGCCCTTACATCCAAATAACGGTCCTCTCTTTCTGATATCACACGTGGTGGGCCCTGTCCTGGTCTCTGGCGTACTGTTTCGGTCTCTATAAATTGTTGCCACATGCTAGAAACAACAGAACGATTCAGTTGAGCCATTGGGCCTCATCAGTTTTCAACTATCCTGCTTCCATTCTGCTTATCGGCCTCCACGGCAAAGAGTCTGGTGGGCGTCTTCTTTGTGCCACACTGCATCGTCGGTGACTGTATACACAGCGATTGTGGATATGGGACTACCTGGTAAACACTACCCCGTTTGATAAGTGCCCTGACGTCATCGTTCATGTGGTTGTCCGTTGACCGGAATGCCATTTTCCATGCAGAACACGATTTTATGGACATATGTTGACAGTTTGTATGATTATACAATGAATTAGACACAAGACGGAGAAATTGCGGTTCGCTGCTTTAGTTTTGGACAGCAATTCATCTGCGCAACTTGCAACTATAGGACTATGTTGAAGCCTCGTAAGTTTCATTGCGTCCAAGACTAAGAGACATGCGATGTGACTACGACAAGTGCTTTATTACTGGTTTACTGACCAACATGCCACTGTGTGTCCTTCTATGTGTTTACGTGCCATGGCTGTAACAATGAAGAATAATATAAGTTTGGTATTTTAACTGTTAGTAGAATCAAGAAATACATGGAATTTTTATCCACTGTAGTCATATGAAATCAACTATCTCGAAGTTTCCATAAGACTGAACTACACGCCATAAGAACGTGTCAGTTTTAAAAGCGACTCATTTATCTCATTATTGTTTTCCTATTATAATATATAACTTTCAGCTATTCCATTCTTGCTTAAGCCGTTACTTTTTCTCTGCTTTAGTGCTACTGTTTCGTTTAACATTATTGATATTTTTACTGTAGTTGGCATTAATGATATTTCATGTAATTTCTTCATTATGCTTATGTAGAAAAGCACAGAGGATTTGTTTTATTTTTGCTACAAGGTGATTACCATCTCATTATAAAGTTCTAAGTAAGTTCAGTCCATTTTTTACACTACGTGAAAGAGACTACCTCTGTCAACGATAGATAAAGCGCAAAAATTCTATTTGACACGTCAGGTTGCCATCAGCTAACAAGAAATGAAGTAAGTGTGCTAGCAAATACAAAACCAAAGTTTTTATTTTTACCTTTTTCCTGGAAACAGTACCTCCAAATAATGAAGTGCAGTTTCTTTTTCCACAGGAAGTAGCTAGATTTTTGGTTCACAGTTAAGCATAGAGAAACGTTTTTACAAACAGTTTTGTTACGTATTGGAACAGAAAGGAGAGACTTTTCGGTCAGGGGAGAGACAGTTCGTAAAATCCTGAAGATTTTTATCTTGCAGAGAGCTAACTGTCTCACCTCTGAAGTTATCTTATTTCTGTTGTATGTTAATGACACTTCAAGCGAAAATAGCTAATGATTCTGAAAGATGACCCGAGTAATACTGTCAGTCCCAGTACAGACTGCACTAAGCGGAAAGGTCAATATTTAGGGACATGACAGGAACGGTCACTCGAAGAAAAAATTCTAGAAAACGAGGGCTTTAAAATGCGTACCTTAAGATCTACGAGCACTTGTTCATCTTCGCTTCTGTGAAGCACATATATACTACTGAACAAGCGTTCATAATTCTTAGGGTAGGGATTTTAGAGACCATATTCAGTACATTTTTTTCCTATTTTGATCCATACTTCCCTCCGAAAATGTAGAAAACAAAGAGCTTGCAGTAGAAGAGGTTTATTTCACAGTATTGACGATAGAGAAGTGCTCGTAGCTTTTAAGGTACCGATTTTAGAGCCCATGTTAGCCAGATTTTTTCTTCGAATGGCCGTTCCTGTCATATCCCTGTGTGTTGAGCATTCCTTCTGGGGCACCAGGTGTATAATACTAGAAGAAGAAAAATTAAATAATGCCTTTAAGCAAGTCCTCATTGCTTTTTGCAAATGATGTCCCTATCGATTTCTTTAAAGAAAAGCACATAGTCTTTAAAACAGTACTAGATTTCGGAAAAATTTCACATTTCCATTGGCGTTATGAACTATGGGAGAATGCGAATCCGCAAAATATCAATGTACAGGTATGCCTAACAGATTTAACTCAATGAAGAACACGTATTACTGGAATGTCTGAGGCACAAGGCATGTAAGGGTGTTATCAAAAAGTAACGGGAAGCGTTGCACTGTACAGTATAGGGAATCAGTATAGAGGCATGGGTATTTGTAAAAAAATTAGCGTTGTTGGTTGGAATACTTGTGCACAGTTTACGAAGTATCTGCAGCAGTATGAGAACCAGTATATCGACAATTCAGACAAATTGTATTTGGTATCAGCACTGCAGTGTACAACAAGACTCAGCGATTCAGGTGGTAGAGGGTAGAAGTTGGTATAAGGCAGTCGTCTACGTGTGGTGTTAGTGGGTGATTACTTGCCTTTACTGCATATAGGAAACGCACTAATAGTGACAGTGTGTGTTGTGTACATAAACCACGACTGTGACATGCCAAACGGAAAACGTTCGTCATTTGCAGAAAAATAAAAAATCATTGCTTAAAACTAAATGTAAACTCTAATTGTCAAGTCGCAAAGAAATTGAACCATTCAAGTACAATGATTGATAATTTAGTTATTCTGTGCTGAACGGAAAGTACGGGCAAAGTAGAAAATCATCTGACGCATAGAAATGGTTACTTTTGGACAAAACAAGGGATACTACTTGTTCTTCTCGATTTGTTGCTGATTTACAGTTGCCAGTAACTGCCAGACATGTACGACAAATTTTTTAACATGACAAATATCTGCTCAAACAACCAAGCATAAACATTTTGCTGAAAAACATATCTCAAGGAGTTCGGAATGGGATGAAATGATTGTCAGTGATGAAAAGAAGTTTAATTTAGGTGGACTGTGTGGATTTCAGTGAGATTGGCATGAATCCAATAACAGAGCAGCAGATAAGAATGAGTAGAAATTTTTGTAGTGGAAGAGTTATGATTTTGGCAGCCTTCTGCACTAAAGATAAATCACCCATTGTTTGGCTGAACACTAGAATGAACTCTTAACATGTTCATTGAAGTGCTAGATACAGAACTAGGATCTAGGGAACGAAAGCTAAATGTTTCAACAAGAAAATGCATCTGTATATGACTCTGCTTCGACCAAAAGTGGTTTGAAGATAAAGATATACATGCATTTCTCTTGACTGCACGTAGCCCGGATTTGATACGCTGGGAAAACCTTTGGCATGTTTATCACAATGGAAGGCAATCTGAGGCTGTATGTGAGCTGCAAAGAGCGATACGAGAAGAGTGGGCGACAGTTTCCCTGCAAGAATTACAAACCGTAACAAAATGCACTGTATGATGACATTGTAATTCTGTCAGAGACAGCAAAGGACTTGGAAGAGCAGTTGAACGGAATGGACAGTGTCTTGAAAGAAGGATATAAGATGAACTTCAACACAAGCAAAACGAGGATATTGGAATGTAGTCGAATTAAGTCGGGTGACGCTGAAGGAATTAGATTAGGAAATGGGACACTTAAAGTAGAAAGGAGTTTTGCTATTTGGGGAGCAAAATAACTGATGATGGTCGAAGTAGAGGGGATATGAAATGCAGACTCTTCTGAAGGTGAGAAATTTGTTAACATCGAGTATAGATTTAAGTATCAGGAAGTCGTTTCTGAAAGTATTTGTATGGAGTGTAGCCATGTATGGAAGTGAAACAGGGACGATAAATAATTTGGAAAAGAAGAGAATAGAAGCATTCGAAATGTGGTGCTACAGAAGAATGCTGAAGATTAGATGGGTAGATCACATAACCAATGAGGATGTGTTGAATAGAATTGGGGAGAAGAGGAGTTTGTGGCACAACTTGACTAGAAGAAGGGATCGGTTGATAGGACATGTTCTGAGGCATCAAAGGATCACCAATTTAGTATTGGAGGGCAGCGTAGAGGGTAAAAATCGTAGAGGGAGACCAAGAGATGAATACACTAAGCAGATTCAGAAGGATGTAGGTTGCAGTAGGTACTGGGAGATGAAGCAGCTTGCACAGGATAGAGTAGCATGGAGAGCTGCATCAAACCAGTCTCAAGACAACAACAACAATAACAAAATCAATGCCGAAAAGAATTTTTGATGTAATTAGGAAACATGGAGATTGGAAGAAGTACTTAACTTAACAATGCAGTAACACAGCAGGACAGTCAGTGTGTTTATGGATGGAAATTCATCTAGGAAATGCGAACTTCTTATTTTGTTACTCATGATACGAAAGAATCTATGTAAATACATATTGATTATATATGTCTTATATCTATCTACTACTTTCATAATAAATTCGATACGTCTTTTTCAGACAGTGTTAACTACTTTTGTTGGAATCCTCCCTTTAAACTGACTTCCACTGCTGTAGCTGCATCGAAACCTACAGATGCTGAAGTGAGTATTGCAACCACAATGGGCGTGTTACGACCATAAGGCGCACTAGCTGGTCGTCCTCTGAAGTTATGGCACAGGCGGCTGTGTACCGTGGCAGGTGCCTGATGGAGAATTTCAGGGAGCAGGCTAGTCGGCCATCTGTTCGAGCGGTGGGCGCTATAAAAGCCAGCCGTCGAGGACACAGCAGCAGAGTTCGTCGAGCATCCGGACAACGACATGGCTTGCAAGGTAGGCCAGCGCATCAGTGGTTCCGCAAATCCATCTTCTGTGGTTCGAAAACTTAAGTGCTGTGTGATCACCAAACCGAGGAAGCAGCGGCGGTACTTCTCACTGTTTACAGTGACTGTTAATTTTTAATCATGCGGTTGGCATCCATTAGCATCAATACGTGTCCGTAACCGTCTAACGTGCTTGGGCCGACTATATTAGTGCGCATACGCCAACACTTAGGTGATTATTCATGGAAACTCAAATGACATATTAGTGCTTCATTTTCCATCACTAGTGCCGCTAGAGTCAAATCAAATATTTTTGAATTTTTAGTCCTCGCATGTTTGGAAGTGAAAACTAGAGGAAAACATCTTAGATAGTTCTCTGGTGCTCGTACGCTGTTGTATCGAAAAGGAGCCGTATGCGGTGTCACTTTACATTTCACAATTATGTCTATGTCTGTGTCAGTCAGTGTTCAAAATGTATGGTGATTTGCATTTGAAGTTCAAGGAGATTACAGTCTTTATTATACATTTACCTGTAAATCGCAATCTGTCCCACTGCCTCTCTTGGACAGGTCAGAAATAGTCTGTGAATTGTATCAGCTCTTGTATCTTCCACGTTACTGAGCAATGATTTCTTAGAATCTAGACTTCTCTTGCATACAGTAAGTCTACCTTTACATACTAGATGGTTTAAATGGCTCTGCGCCCTATGGGACTTAACTTCTGACGTCATCAGTCCCACAGAACTTCGAACTACTTAAACCTAACTAACCTAAGGACATCACACACATCCTGCCCGAGGCAGGATTCGAACCTGCGACCGTAGAGGTTGCCCGGTTGCAGACTGTAGCGCCTAGAGCCGCTCGGCCACCTAGCTGGCTTACATACTAGATTCCTTACCTATCTCCATATAATTGCTTCTCTACCGCTCTGTTCGTTCATGCTCTCGCCTTAGAATGGTATAAGCTATTTTAAACAATCACATCTTTCAACATTTGGGTCTCTGAATGATTTCTTGATATTGCCAGTGATTTGTAACCCACTGTTTCTCTTTTACAATCAAGAAGACAACGACTAAAACTGCATAGTAGAGGACGAAAAACAGCAAAGAATTTTCAAACTTATGTACAATATTGTCATACTAACGACCGTTCGAGACCGCACTACAGGTTCAATTAAAAAACTACCTCTGATGCGCACAAGGATAGGGCGTCGCTTAGTGTGCCCGTTAATATTGAACCGTCCAACCAGCGTACGGGTAGAAATACTGATCCTATACTTGAAGGATCGAATCTACAACTTACGTTACTTTGCTATAGCGCAGCAGTGTTGCTGGCGGAGATGCCCCATGGTTCTAGCAGGTCAAATAGACTCTTGGAGATCGTTTGGCGGGAAGGAGTGACTCAGTCGAGCTAGAACATACTTGCAGGGCGGATCTCAAATGCCCGCGCTTTCCGTGATCTCGTAGAAAAGTTTCGGGATTTCGTAGAAAAGTTAAGTATCTGAAGGAAAGGTTATACTCAATCGCATCAGAGCCATCACGCGAGTAGGACACTTATGTGTGTGAGAAATTTGGGAATTTTGAAGCTCAGGATTAATTTCGTGTCGGGCAATCGTACAGTAATGAAGCAGCGATGGTAAACTCATATACGCTGGTGATAGATGTGGCTGTAATTGTAGTGTGAGTGCGATCAGAACAAGTAGGGACTTGATACTTGAATTTAAATTGGAACTGTGTCATACAAAAGTGTTAGCATATTACAACCTCTTTATTATTACGACAATTTGGAAGCGAATGAATCATAGAAGAATGTGGAAGAATATATAGGGCATGTGCTGTAGGCTCTCTGTCAGAACTTCAGTTACCGGCATGTTAGGAGTACGTTCGCCCTCAAAAACTGGCTACTTATGATTGCCCGATGCCTAACTTTGTAACCAGCCTCACTATAGTAAGGAATGACCAAACATAAATCGATAAATAGTATGTGGGCGGATTACAGCTGTTATAATACACCCCTACCTTAACAGTACATGTAGAGTCATTACTTCGACTGAGGGAGAACTATGCGACATGAAACAGTATTCTTAATGGGTGGACACTGGGTGCATCCTACTGTTGATGGATGTGGGGAAACTCTCTGGAGGTGGCACATATTTTCAATAATGGTATATCTCCATGTCTCAACCATAAACATAGATATCGTATCATAACAACCATAGCCAACTACTTTCTTCATTGGTTGACCTATGTGAAGCATGACAGGGCCACTTGCTGATAAGTTGTTTTTTCACAATTTCTGACCATATGGGAGGGCCTGTTGCTTTTACAACTACACTTGTCGCCCTTGAGATGGGCTTCACTTTTCACCCTTTCACGCAAACGATCGTCACACTTGCCAAAAACAATAGTTTTAGACTTTAATTACGATTTGAAAGAAAATTTGAAGATCTTACTTCAGTAAAATGCAATGGATGTATGATATCACTTAGAATAAACAGCAATGTTCTCTACAAGCGGATTAAGTAGCATACACCAACTGCCAAATTACTGTGCAGGTGATCATCTTCGCGGCGGTAGTGGCTGTGGCCCGCGCCATCTACCTGGACGCTCCCGCGGTGTACGCCCCGTACGCCGCCCGCGCTTACGCCGCCCCCGCTTACGCCGCCGCCCCCGCCGTCGTCGCCGCCCCCGCCGTCCGCGCTGCCCCTGTGGCCGTGGCCGCCCCCGCCGTGAGAGCCGCCGCAGTGCCGGTAGCCGCCGCCGCCCCCGCAGCCGTGGCCGCCGCCGAGTACGACCCGCACCCGCAGTACAGCTACGGCTACAGCGTGTCCGACGCCCTCACCGGCGACTCCAAGACCCACCAGGAGAGCCGCGACGGAGACGTCGTCCAGGGCAGCTACAGCCTGGTCGAGCCCGACGGCTCCGTGCGCACCGTCGACTACACCGCAGACCCCGTCAACGGCTTCAACGCCGTCGTGCACAAGGAGGGCGGAGTCCACCCAACAGTCGCCGCCCCCGCGCCCGCTCCCGTCGCCGTGGTCGCCCCCACCGTAGCAAGGGCTGCCATTGCCGCCCCCGCAGTGGCAGCCGCCCCTGTGGTTAGGACCGCCGTCGCCGCCCCCGCCATCGCAGCAGCCCCCATCGCCAGGCCAGCCATCGCAGCCCCCGCCTACGCCACCTACGCCGCCGCCCCCTTCGCCAGGGCTGCATACGCTGCTCCTATCTACCCCTATGCTAGAACTTACCTCCGCTAAATCATTTTATGGCTATCAATCACATATTGTAGCTGCTTCTGTGGAAATCTGCTGGCCATATCTGTATTTATGTCGTGTAAATAAAGGCGTTGACTCATATTTTACTTGTGTACAGCATTGGTAATTGTCCTCAGTCCTATTCACAAACTCCTTTACCAGTGACCAGCTTACGTCTGTTTTATATTCATTTTAGTAACCAGAATATATATTATACCACACAATGCGAAGTGGTTTCAGGTTTAAAACGTCAATATCCTTTGTCAAATGTGAAACCACTCTCCTTCTGGAAGGTCAGCGATCTGTTTGTGCAAACGATGTGGCAACGGTGGAGACGGGAAACAGAGGTTCAGTTTTCTCTCACCGCTTCTTCAGTACCATGCTATGGCAGCCGAATATAATGGTTGTGTTACCTACCATAAAACGTTTCAAATTTGAATCTCGTCTTTTACAGTAGGTACATTGGTCAATATTTTATAATCCAACTATGCTTGGTACCTAATCCGAAATAGAACTATCTCTTACTGTCAGTATTTATATTGTATGTTACCGGGGACCTAGAAACGACCGAGAGGCTGCGTACCCGCCGCAGCCGCAGTGGTCCACAACCCCACGACGACTACCGTAGTCCACTTCACCCCTCCGCCACCCCACACCGAACCCAGGGTTATTGTGCGGTTCGGTCCCCGGTGGCCCCCCCAGAGAACGTCTCACACCAGACGAGTGTAACCCCTATGTTTGCGTGGTAGGGTAATGGTGGTGTACGCGTAAGTGGAGAACTTGTTTGCGCAGCAATCGCCGACATAGTGTAGCTGAGGCGGAATAAGGGGAACCCGCATTCGTCGAGGCAAATGGAAAACCGCCTAAAAACGATCCACAGACTGGCCGGTTCACCGGACCTCGACACAAACCCGCCGGGCGGATTCGTGCCGGGGACCAGGCGCTCCTTCCCGCCCGGAAAGCCGTGCGTTAGACCGCACGGCCAACCGGGCGAGCACTGTCAGTATTTACTCATAACAAGTAAATATATTGCACAATAAAAAAATCCGATGCAGTTACAGCCACAGCAGCAGCATATATTTTACAATTTACAAATGGAATGAACCGTCATTTCCACTGGCTAGAATACACGACACTGAATGTTATATCATATGAGTGTCAATATGGAAAGTGTCTCGAAAAAGTAATGAGACTGTGAAACGTTCTGTTCATTTTTCCTCGGAGCTTCTGTGGCGTCACGCGAATACCTATACGCAACGGCATCTAGAATCTACACACTCATACCTACACTGCTCTGCAAGACTTAAGTATTTATTAGATAAAGTACCATAACATATCAACTATTCGTTAAAAATGACTGAAAGCGCGAGAGAATGTTGCCAGAGGTCTCCCAGTCGTGCACAGAAAGCTGGACGTCACGTGGCATGACGTTATGGTTACTATAGCGCCAAATGGCGCAACGCGAGGCAGATGAAGAAGTCGGAAAAGACAGCATGTGTCAATCAGTGAGAAGTTTCGACGCACTGCGGTGGTGTTCTCCGTTACAACATGGTCCGGAGACAACATTTGGATGACTTCGCACGGGGAAACATCAGCGGGTAACTGGAAAAAGGACGAAGGTTAGCGTAGGACTTTGGTATTGCTCACAGCATTTTTCCACATCCATGGCAGGCGTTAAGAACCACAGGCACTGCTGCCCGAGATGTGATCGACCACAATAAACTGCACTGGCATACGACCACAACATTGTGCAACAAGCAAGACGGGATCTACGTCAAACAGAGGGTGCAATTGCAACCACATTTAACAAGATTGCAAGACACGCAATCCCACGCTCCAAAGTGACAAGCAGCTGCACGGGTATGGTCTCTTTGCCTGGTGACCAGTGCACTGTGTCCCGTGGACGCCCGTACATTAGCGGCACCGTTTGCAAATGGTGCCAACATCATAGGCTCTGAACCAATGAGGAGTAGAGTCGTGTCTTCTTCTCGGATGAGAACAGATTGTCTGAGTTGTGATTCTCGAAGTACCCTCGTATGGCGAGAGGTGGGAACACATAAGGTATCCAGATTCATTTTCGAACATGATCGCTTTGACGGTCTAGGTGAAACAATGTGGAGATACATAATGTTGCAGAGACGTACTGATCTCCAAATCTATTAACAAGGAACATTCATCGGTCAACGCTGTTATAATACTGTACTGCTTTCCCACAAGTGTCTTCTGAGTCGTACATTTGGCCCTGACTTCATGTTATGGGCGACAATGCGCGACGATATCGAATTGTGCAGGTGAAGAAGCTCTTAGAAAGAGAGGATATTTGGCGAATGGACAGGCCTGATCGTTCCTCGGACTTAAATCCCACCGAGAAGTTGGGGAGCCGTATTGCAGAACGTCCACATGCACTATGAACCATCCATCAGTTGTTAACCGCACTGGTGACATAACACAACACCCCACAATAAGAACTCCTTACCAGCCTTGTGTCCGACAAGGGAGCACATTGCAGAACATGCACTGCCATCCGTGATGATCATGCACCTTATTAAGAACCATGTATCAGGGGGCCACCATGAGAACCATGTCTCTGGGAGCCATCATAAACCGCGATGACCAGTGTAGTTACCGTCTTTGAATAAAAGTGGCATTTCTGTTTGTCTCACTGCGTATTTCTTTTGGCTACATTCCGTGCTATACTGCAGCAGTTCTTTCTGTGTATGGCACAAGTTTCATTGAGATGTGTCACACTTCATTTGAGACATCATGTGAAAGTTACTTCCGTCCTTAAGTTTTGACCCCCTATGTACGAGTATGTGCAGCGCGCAGGACAAGTTATGCCATGTACTACTCCACTGATTTAAGCGGAAAAAATTATCGGTGGACTTGCATTTATTCTCTGTATTACTATACCATTATAACCAATTTAAATAAGGGTCGCCAAACTCGTTTTGACGCACGAGAAGGGTGACACTTCTCAATACTCCAACGTCAATAGTTGAAGCCCTAGAGCTGTCTAACAGCTCTAAGGCAGATTTCGAAATCCGACCACTGGAATGGAATGCTGTATGTATATCGCTATCAGGTCATAAACCTACTCCAGTTGAGTCGTAGCAACTTCTGCTCGCTAATTCCACAAAAAAGTCCGTAAAATACAATTTAAAGGCAATTGGGAAAAATCTGTAGTGGCACCACAGTATAAGATAGGAAAGTTAGATTTGGTGCAACATTTCTGAGCCCACAAGTTACAGCCAGGTGCGGGCCTGTTGACAGTAAGTTACACTGACCAGCGATTGCGAAGCAGAATGGAGGCCACAGGGCCGTCAAACCACTGAAAAGAGTAAACACAGCAGTTTGCATGTCGCAAGTTACAGGCAGAAGGGGCCCACTGGTGCAACATAGGTTTTGTGAGTACGTGACTCGAAGTGGTGCGTTAGCAAAACAGAGGTGCACAGCTGCGTATAAATAGGTGCTGGTTTTCTAACAAGGCATTCAAGTGTGACAGCTCTCCTGGATGGCGGGGCGTGTCTCACCACCGGCTACACGCTGCAGCAGATGGGGCGCCAGCATTCCAGTCGCTGGTTCAGCCCTCTGAGGCTGACGCAGGGTCCGTAGCCAGCCAGCGGCAGGCCACTCCACTGCTCGCTACTGCGGGCAGACTTGTTGGCTCCCAACCTGCACTGGAGACATCCAGGGCGAGGGCCGCAGATTCGGACCCTGGATCATGGGCACTTGTTGTCGCCCGTGATCTGAACCATGACGGCAAAGAAGCGTGCAGTGAACCAGTTGCGGCTCCCAGCGAGCGGCGCTGAGGCAGCAGGGGCGAAGACCGCTGAGTCAACTGTTGGCACATCCTGACGTCGAGGATGTACAAGGCGACACACAGCAGTGTGTGCATGGGTCGCTGAGGCAGTCATTCCATGCCAAGCCGTTTTGGAGTCAGCAAAGTTGTGTCCTCAGCATTGCGGGACCCGGTAACACAGACAGAGGGGAAAGTGGCACTGTAGTTGGAAACAATAAATCACTTGGAAACCTCTGACAAGTTTTAATATGGAGCCTTCTACCTCTTCCCACTACATTTGGTGCTGCTGTTACATTCGGTGGCAGAAGTTGCCTCTACAAATCACACAAAAACATCGTGCTCAAATTGCTATGGAAAGGAATATGGTTTCTTCAACTAAAGTGCATCTTGCTCACTGAACAGCTCGGTCCAGCTAGTTGTTTGGCTTCTCAACATAGTTCAAGGACTCCGTCTACTGAGCATGAACTCATTCCCTAAACAGCAGCACTTACCTATAAAAAACTGATACGACTCATCCACAAATTCACGCCTGCGTGCGCGAACGCATTCTCGGATTTTCACAGGTTTTGAAACTGCAAGAAATAGCTTGATTGATCATGAAGAATCAGCACTTCCTCAGTTCAGAAGTACAACAGCAAAACACCAGCATCTCCTGCAGGTTTCACGTCTTATACTCGTACATTAGACGAGGGCTGCCAGTCGTTTCCCCGATTTCGCAACCTACAGTCTGCTTCACAAAACTGCTATGATCTTCAGGGGTTTCAGTTGTGGACCAACGTTAGTGAATTCCTACTCTCGCTGATAGATCGTCGCTAGAATGTTCTACTTTCTGCCAAGACCTTCAGAAGTTATTTCCACCAGGTGCTGGAAAACTTCGGTCGTCAAGAAAAATTACTCGCTCTTGAAATCAGGTTAGCATTCCCACACTCTACCCTTTTCGATCAGGGAAAGACCAGCACATCATCACCAACCTAAAGAAAGCCTCCTTTCCCTGGATACCGATAACCATCTCCACTGTAGCCGTTAACGAATACTACGAACAGAGGCTGGAAATGATTTGCTACAATTGTGCAACCGTCACCGTCGTTATCACGCTGTTTTTACGGACAGTTAGATTTAGTTTTCCCCCTGACTCAGTATAAGTTAAAAGGAGACTGTTCTATTTGCCATATCAATTTTCAGGTAGTTTGGCCATAAATGTGAATGAAATTGCGAATCTAATAAATGTACCTAGCATCTGTCATATCGATATAACCAAATTCTTTGTAAGTCTGTTCTTGGGGTCATAGATCTTGGTCAGAGAGGTTAGTTTTACTTTGTCGGAGTAGCAGTTAGTGTGCGCCAGACAGTCTGGCTACGTACTTGCTTTGAGAAGGATGGAAGCTGATCTGCTGTGTAGTGGAGGCGGCATTATTTGAAAAGTATTTTGCAGTAATTTACTCTGAGGAAACATTTTGTGGAAATGAGATGATATGAACGCAAGAACGTCAGAAGGGAAGTTTTCTAAGATAATCCAGCTTTTTTTTATATATTCGTAATTGTGTAGTTTCTTGTTGTTAGAGCATTGCGTATGGTTAAAGTTTACTGCAAAAAGTTTTATAGTGAAGCATATGGATTTGTCTTATAATTGAAATACGTGTCAAGGAAAGTAATTTTATACAGGAAAACAATTAAGATAGATTTTTGCTAACGGTTCTAGTTGTGAGAACTTCATGAAAGGGTGAATTGTTGTTAAGGGAGCATAGTTATACTTGGAGTCTTTGTTCTCATTTATCAGTCGTTAAGTTTATTTCCTCGTTCTTCAGTCTTTACCTTTATCAGTGTGTTTGTATACTCGCACTGTACATCGAAAGTTGTTTGCTGTAGAAGCATTTTTTGAAAATTGATAAGATACCACTTGCATTGCACATCACAAGTACGGTAAATATAATTTTATTATTGACAGTTTCATTATTATCTTAATAGTAACAGCTTGCAGAACAGACGATTTTTCGAGGGTTCCTTGCGCAAACGTAGGACAACAAATTTAATTGCCAAAATTCACGTCCACCGTAAGGTGCAGTGATTGTCGGAATGTATTTGTGAAACTATCAGTTCAGAGGCTTTATATAAGTAAAAGATTTCAGAAAAGTGCTGTCTTGTAAGTTTTCATGCAGTTTATCATAAAATCAAACAATATAGAAAATTTTCTGGAGAAGAGTTAAAGTTTGCTTGTGCAGGAATATATTTTTGTGTATTTTCTGCAATTCTGAATACTGGCTTGTAACAAGTATTTTGTAGAGTGTAGTGCAACTGAGAGACTTTCATTTTTAGGCATTTGAGGTGTTATATCGTACTTAGAATAAGTGATTTTTGCCATTGATCTTTGCCATTGGTAATGATATACGCCATTTAAAGTAATCTTGTCTATTGAATCTTGAAGTGTTATGTGGTCAGGCAGACGGTGATGTTTTATGGCAGGTACTACTTCGCTTTCTTTACTGTAGTGTAGGTATTTCTTTGATATTCTCATAAGCTTGGATTTGCATCTGTTCAGTGAATTCTGTCAGTGGGATTTTTCTGTTTTCATTAACATTCATAGGAAGTGATTGTAGTTAGTTTAAGTATGGTAGTGATCTTGGTTATTCATAATGCTGCAATATGTGGTATATGTGGTTACAGCATTCTTGCCAGACAGATACATGGATGTAACTAGAAAACTGGATACAAATCTTTCATTTATGTGATGTGCTTTAAGATCGGGATGGATACGTAACATGGACAATTGCTACCAGAATTATGATTAACTATTTATTTGTTTAAGCAACTGATTGAAATGAGACCATAACTTTACTGAGAAGCGTTACACATTAGGGGATGACCATTTCTACTGACTGTATATCACATAAGCATTTTGGATAAGGCACATGCAGATGGAATTATATGTTTTTCTGGACAAATCATTATGGTATTAAGATGTACATAACTAGTTATCTATTTCCTTTGTAAATTCGGTTCATGTATTCTGGGTGCACATGGGAGACAATCTTGATTAATATGCACACTCAGTACTTAATGGACAGAGTATGCTGGATGGCTTCATGCAATTAACTATGGCACTATGTTGAGTATCACAAGATTTCACAGCTTATGAAAGATGGATCAATGGAATTTTGCTCATTATGGCAATTCTACTGCAATGATCATTGCTCTTCAAATTCTGAACTGTCAGTGGAGGTTGTGACAAGACACTTAATTTTCCCTGGGTCTTCCAGATAAGACCTTCAAATTCTGGGTTGTCAAAGGAGGCTGTAACAAGACCTTTCATCCTCCCTGAGCCTGCCTGGATAACATTACAAGAGATGCAGCATGCAACAAACAATTCCCATCTCCAGACACAGCGAGTTGCTGCAGACTCTGACATGCTCTGAGCTCAACCCACCAATTAAGTCCACCAGCAGATTCCAAAGCCAGTAGGCTTGATGTTTCAATCAGATCCTTCTCCAAAAATGTACAGGAGTCTTCAGGATACACTGTCAAATCTAGCAATGTGAAGGTGCAAACAGACATCTCAATGAAAAACTGATAAACATTGCAAGCTGCAATATCTCGAAACTCAGGAGCAATATCTGAGTGAGCAGGTGAGACTAACTTTTTCTATCGCTCTTGAGTTTCCTATTTCAAGTTTATTTAAGTCGGCTAAGTCAATGGCTGAAGTTCTGTAGAGTGTGCTTGGATGTTGCCATCTTCTTTTTTCCAAGTAGTTTTAGCATTACCCCTATTTTCCAAAATTTCTCAATAGCATTTTTCGAATTCCAGCCACTGCTTGCAAGCAGGTTATTGATGTTTCTGTAACATTGCTTCTGTTTGACATAAATTTGTTATGACTCCATTCCCCCATGGGAGTCTGACGTTGCTGCCATATTCCTTGGGTTTCTGCACTTGTGTCCACTCAAACGTATTGTCAAATTTGTTCCATACCTAAATCAATATAACTTTAATACCTTCGTTAAATGGTAAGTCGGGGATATGTCCTGGGCCCTTAACCCAGAAGTCTGTGGATCCAAAACACTCTCTGCTACCAACTGAGGTCCCACAAGCCAGGTTAAGAGGAATGCTTGGAAGATCTAGGCCCCAGGTTATGACATTATTTATTATTTTCCAAGTGATTCATATTTATTAAACAATTTTTAACAAAATTGCAATAGTACAACAGAATGAAATAATCTTTTAGAAATCAGCAGTTCTTAAAACAATAAGTGGAATGTTTTGAATTCAAAGGAGCACAACGGCGTAACTTATTTAACATCCATACCACAGGTACACTAGTCTCACACAATGTTTTAAATTGCATACTTAAGATTCAACACGGTCTTTTAAGAGACCTGAAAAATTTAAAGCTAAACTTTTGAGGAGTCAATCTAACAATGACTAACACAAATTTAGTGACAGCTAAAATGTTTAAACAAATTTAAATGTCCCAAGCTAACAGAATGGTTTTTAAATTAGAGACCAAATTTTGAAAGTCAATTGTAACGACGACTATCAAAAATTTAGTAATGGGTGAATTGCTTAAACAAGTTTAAATATCAAAGCCAAAAGAATTTTTTAAATTACAAGCCAAAATTTTTCATGATCCTTTCAGAGAGCTGACAAATATACGCAATACAAGGGCCATAAAATCATCCAGGTGACTACGGAAAACTTGATACAGAAAGGGCATTTTACCAAAAGGGATCCAAGCTAAAAGACAAAAAGTTGCAAATTCTGAAAAGATTTAGGCCCACGCGAACCAGTGAGGATAAAGCTTAACTTAAGCACAGTCACTGTGCTATAGAGCTTCTTCAAACAAGCTAACAGCGCAGTGAATCACAAATGCTGGTCAGAAATATCGTACTGCCAGTGTGCTCACCCTTCTCAGGTTGGGATAATTGAATACATGGACTGTAGAAACATTAGCTGACCTATAAGGCAACAGCACGGCGTACCTAAAGTAACTTTCATGCGAGAAGAAGCTGCCTAGGAACACCAGAAGGTCAATTGGCACGATAACACAGTGGCAACAAATAGTTGCCTGAACAGGCAATCCAGAATAAGGTGCAACAACAGCTGGTAAACTACGATTAGCTGACTGAACTAAGAATTTAAAGAATAGTAGAATTTAAACACTGGCGAAAACCAGAAATAAGTGTATTAATATAACCAAGCTACAAACACAGTTTAAGTAGATTTTAAATAACAATTTTGAACTTCCCTTCCGATTTGAAATTCTGGTTCTACTAATAATGTAATGATCAGATACCAGTGTAAGATGGCACACCGAACCAGCGAGGCTCCAAGAATCCGGTAAGGAGTCTAGCCTTACAACACCGACATCGCCAACACATAAAATTTCACAGCTCTCCAACAGCGTACCCGGTGTACTAATAGACCCGGCCAGATCAGAATCTAAAACATAATTAAAAGAACATATTAATCATAGAAGTTCATGACATCACGAGTAGCACCTGTGACTGCCGTCACACTCCCGCCGCCTGAACAGACGCTGACAATGCTAGGTATCGTTTGAAAAGGAGAAGTACTATTAAAACAAAAAAATGAAAATTTATCACCACAATCGTTATACCTGGAATTACAGCTATGTTACTTTTCCAGGAAAGCAGCATATGGCGCTCAGCGAACACAGAGGTGGTCAGGCTCAAGCAGTTTCTGTAAGTGACACAAACCACGCTAACTGCAGATAGAAACTGCTCGGAAGGCAAAAATTCACAACTAAGGGAAGGATGACATAGGGCAGGCACTCTTATAATTTACATACTTGCCGATGGTGTGTACGTGTACAAAGTTGCATTGTCAAAGATCATGTCTCCTGAGTTCTTCAGTTTTTTTTTGTCAGCCGGTGTAAATAACGATCTAGAAGTTACATCTTTGTGGGTCTGTGATTCTTCTAATGTCCTTTACTTCTACATCTACATGATTATTCTGCAATTCACAATTAAGCGCCTGACAGAGGACTCATCAAACCTCTTTCAAGGTATTTTTCTACAGTTCCACTCCCGAACGGCGTGCTGGAAAAACGAACACTTAAACCTTTCAGTGTGAGCTCTGATTGTTATGATGATCATTTCTCTCTATGCAGGTGGGATCAATCGGAAGAGACAGTTAGTGACTGAAATTTCAAGAGAAGATCCTTCCGCATGGAAAAACACCTTCGTTTTAATGATTGCACCCATGCACATCCTGTCACTCTCTCCGCTATTTCTCGATAATTCAAAACGAACTGCTCTTTCTTTGAACTTTTTCGATGTCCTCTGTCCGTGCCATCTGCAGCAGGATTTTAGAACACATATTGTGTTCGAACATTATGAATTACCTCGAAGAAAACGGTCTATTGACACAAAATCAACATGGGTTTAGAAAACATCGTTCCTGTGAAACACAACTAGCTCTTTATTCACACGAAGTGTTGAGTGCTATTGACAAGGGGTTTCAGATCGATTACGTATTTCAGGATTTCCGGAAGGCTTTTGACACGGTACCACACAAGCGGCTCATAGTGAAATTGCGTGCTTATGGAATGTTGTCTCAGTTATGTGACTGGATTTGTGATTTCCTGTCAGAGAGGTCACACTTCGTAGTAACTGACGGAAAGTCATCGAGTAAAACAGAAGTCATTTCAGGCGTCCACCAAAATTGTGTTATAGGCTCTTTGCTGTTCCTTATCTACATAAACGATTTAGGAGACAATCTGAGTAGCCGTCTTCGGTTGTTTGCAGATGGCGCTGTCGTTTATCGACTAATAAAGTCATCAGAAGATCAAAGCAAACTGCAAAACGATTTAGAAAAGATATCTGAATGGTGAGAAAAGTGGCAGTTGACCCTAAATAACGAAAAGTGTGCGGTCATCCACATGAGTGCTAAAAGGAGCTCGTTAAACTTTGGTTACACGATAAATCAGTCTAATCTAAAAGCCGTAAATGCAGCTAAATACCTAGGTATTACAATTACGAACAACTTAAATTGGAAGGAACACATAGAAAATGTTGTGGGGAAGGCTAACCAAAGACTGCGTTTTATTGGCAAGACATTTAGAAAATGTAACAGACCTACCAAGGAGACTGCCTACACTACGCTTGTCCGTCCTCTTTTAGAATACTGCTGCGCAGTGTGGGATCCTTACCAGATAGGACTGACGGAGTACACGGTAAAAGTTCAAAGAAATTCAGCAAGTTTTGTGTTACCGGGAAATATGGGAGAGAGTGTCACAGAAATGATACAGGATTTGGGCTGGACATCATTAAAAGAAAGGCGTTTCTCGTTGCGACGGAATATTATCACGAAATTCCAATCACCATCTTTCTCCTCCGAATGCGAAAATATTTTGTTGACACCAACCTACATAGGGTGGAACGGTCATCACGATAAAATAAGGGAATTCAGAGGTCGTACGGAAAGATATACGTGTTCATTCTTTCCGTACGCTATACGAGATTGGAATAATAGAGAATTGTGAAGGTGGTTCGATTAACCCTCTGCCAGGCACTTAAATGTGATTAGCAGAGTATCCATGTAGATGTAGATTTAAATATAGATGTAGATGATGCTGGTCCCACACCGCACAACAGTACTCCAGAAAAGGGTGGACGACCTAGGTGTAAGCAGCCTTCTTAGTAGACCTGTTGCACTTTCTAACGCTTCTGCCATAAATCGTAGTCTGTGGTTTGCTTTCTCCACAACATTGTCTATGAGATCGTTCCAATTTAAGTTAATATAATTGTAATACCTATGTATTTAATTGAATTTACGGCTTTTAGATTAGACTGATTTATCGTGTAACCGAAGTTTAACGAGTTCCTTTTAGCACTCATGTGGATGGCCTCCCACTTTTCGTTATTTAGGGTAACTGCCACTTTTCGCACCATTCAGATGTCTTGTCTAGATCATTTCGCAAATTGACTTTGATCATCTGATAACTTTACAAGTCGGTAAATGACAGCATCATCTGCAAACAATATAAGAAGGCTGCTTGGATTGTCTCATATGTCGTTTATGTAGATCAGGAAGAGCAGAGGGCTTGTAACACTTCAGATGGTTCAAATGGCTCTGATCACTATGGGACTTAACATCTGAGGTCATCAGTTACCTAGAACTTAGAACTACTTAAACCTAACTAACCTAAGGACATCACACACATCCATGCCCGAGCGGTCGCGCGGTTCCAGACTAAAGCGCCTAGCACCGCTCGGTCACACTGGCCGGCTATAACACTTCGTTGGGGACTTTACTCGATGACTTTCCATCAGTTACCACGAAGTGAGACCTTCCTGACAGGAACCCACGAACCCAGTCGTACAACTTAGGTGATACTCCGTAGATATGTAATTTGATTAGAAGTCGCTTGTGAGGCAGGGTGTCTATAAATCTAAAAGTGTAGAGTCAAACTGGTATCTCCCGTTGATAGCACTCATTACTTCGTGAGGATAAAGAGTTAGATGTGTTTCACAAGAACGGTATCTTCTGAATCCGTACTATTTGTCAATAAATCGTTTTTTTCCGAGGTAATTCATCGACAGTCTTCGTACCAGAGATCTAGTGCCCATAATTCAGGTCAAGCGCTCACAGCGGTGGGATGGGACAGCAGACCAGATGACCCGATATTGGTGCGACCACTTTTGCAGTGAAGGCGTTTCTGCAGGTTGACATATGCCTGATGGAGAATTTCGGAGGGCAGCCTTCTCAGCCATCTGTTGCCGAGTCGTGCGCTATAAAAGCCGGCCGTCCCAGGTAGGCCGCCAGAGTTCGGTAACCGTCTCGGCAGCAACATGGCTTACAAGGTAGGCGGGCCTCCCGTCGGCTCAAACACTAACCTGTGTCTTTATTTACCAGTGAAAGTGGTCACTCTACGTTTCTAGTTTGCTCATAGCGAAGGACGCAGGTATTGTAATCTCAGTGGTTCTACAAGTAGTAATGGATGAAGTGTGATACGATTGGATCATCAGCTAGTTGAGCTCAACCGCGGAGTTTTTCTCGCATCAGTATGAGCGAATGTAGGATTTATTTGAAAACGCAGTGAACGTGACTTTAGAACTAGCTGCAGTCCTACAAGTTCGATCCATTTCCTATCCATCTCTGACGTACAACTTTTTCTTTCTTTGCGTTACGTCAGGCGCCGGCAAGTACTTCGCCCGTAGAATCTCTGAGAACAGAGACTTAACTAACATATCAGCGAAGAGAATCTTGTGGCACTGTTCTACGCGTTATGTAGAATGTTTCATTGAACATTCAGTTACGTGCAACGTATTATGCTGTATAGTTTCTCTCGTAGGAAATATTTTTCTTAGAAAATCGTAGCGCTGATTCTTGAATTTCTGTAGCGGTCTGTTCACAGTTTTTTTTCAGTCTCTATTAGACAATATGCGACAATAATACATTTTCTGGATTGCTAAGCCATATTCCATATAAGTTTCAAGCAAAGCTATTAGCATTATGTTATCAGGTTTCAAAGCTTACTCATTAAATAGTAAAAATATCCTGGGACATAAGGCGTAAGTTACCATTCTTCGTTGTACATAACTTTCACATTTCCGTGGGTGAATATGAGTTGGTATCCATCAATAGCTCATAGCACGAACTTCTAAACACTTAGTTAAAGTTTTGTTCATTTTTTTAGCTTTTCTCAGTATATCACTCGTTTATTTGACGAACTTAAACTTGAGTATGAGTTCATTTTGCTGTTGAACTCTCATAGCTTCATGTCGTTACTGTGGATGCTTAGTCCAAACAATATCCGAGATGACATCTCCAGACATCTCCATTAGCCAATAAATGAGATATTGGAATAACTGTAGCAAATTTCTTAGAAAAATCTTAGAATATATATATGTATATTCGTCTTGGTCAAAGCGTTGCGAGCCGAGCCACTTTACCATGTGTGTGAAGAGGTGGAAATCATTGTCAGCCAACTCTGAGCTATAGGTTGAATATTCAGATATGTCCCGTTCGAACTAACGCAATAATTCTTCGTTTCAAATCAGGAAATGGCCCTTGAGTTTTGTGGCCCTAAAAAAGAGTGCTTGGACCCACCGAGGGCAGGGATTTTGAAATTTTTTGTCATTTAAAATCGTATACAGAACAAATTGTACATTTGGCTGGTTTATCAATCGCAACGCTCATTTTGAATGGCTACTGTAGAGAAATGAGAAGCATTATGACTTTCTTGCTATCGCAACTCTAAGGGTACTAATGTTCGCGTGTATCAATATAGCGACTGTTCGCCCCGATATCTGAGTGGTCAACGTGACGAATTGCAGTCCTACGGGCCCGGGTTCGATTCCCGGCTGGGTCGGGGATTTTCTCCGCTCAGGGACTTGATGTTGTCCTGTATTAATCATCATTTCATCACCATGCAGTCCGCAGGTCGCCCAATGTGTCGTCGAATGTAATAAGACCTACACCAAGACGGCCGGTCCTGCCCCGCAAGGGGCCAAACGCTCATTTCATTTCCAATATAGCGACTGTTTCGTTCCACCCACTACTTCCTATGCGGCATGAAGACGAAGGTTACTTTCTGGATAGACCTCCTATCTTCCATAGTTCACCTGCTTTGCAAAATGTGCACGCTGATATCAAAGACGACACATTTAATGAGTCGTTCTGATGCAATAATTATGGTGTCTTCCATGACATTTCCTGTTCTTGAAAGAGTATAGTTTCTGCAGTGGACTGTTGACATGTTCTGAAGGTTTTGATACTGTTAAATTTCGAAATGTCGAGAGTATTAAGCAGGGAAAAGTTCAATACTAAAACTGCAGATTGCTTGCACAGTTCATCCTCTGGACAGACGTCAACACCGTTTTATATGGAAAACGACGTAGGTGCACTTATTATAAATTCTTCTCTCGCTTTTCGTTTTCCTACTCTGATTTGATAACACTATATTCCGGATCTGCAGATACTGCTACATATGAGTGCCTTAAGATATAATTCGGAAGTGTATAATACTAGTTTTTTTCTGACCGGCAGTTAGTTAAGTGTAATCTACAAGCAGATTTAACGAAATCAGTAAACATCGATATCTGGAAGGCGGGAGTATGAGTTTCACGTGACTTCTCATCATCACAACTAGTATGCTCCAGTGTCAGTAAATAATTATTTTACAGTTTCTTCCACCGATAAACGAACTGAATTTTCGGATACTGAGAAGTGACAGACTTCGTTGTTATTTTCTACTCTTCAAAAATTTTTCTTACAAAACATGTTCATTATGAGTTGGAACCTTATGCCAATTTGTCATGTTAGTGGAAAAAAATAACACATTATATACAGGTTTGACAGAATAAAACATTTACAAACAAAAAGCAACTTGAGCACATGGCCATGTCCGTATATGTAGCGCCCACAGACAATTGTTAAGTCTTCCATTAACGGAAAGTGTCAGGCCAACGCAAACAGATGTGCTCATGCGCGTTTTACTGTATATTGTGATTTTTGACTTAATAATCATCTGTGAGCGCTACATATACGAACATAGCAAGCGCACAAGGTGTTTTTTGACTGTAAATATTTTATCTCTAACAAACCTTTATATAAAATGCTACATTTTATCCACTATTATGACAACTTAGAATGAAGTTCCAACTCACAATGAACACGTTTTGTGACAAAACATTTTGAAGACCAGAAGATCACAGCAACTCTGTTGAAACCGGTCGCCGAAAACGAAGAAGTGTTTATACTATCTTGGCAATAGAACGTTTGGTTCCGAGATAAAGGTACTGTTTCCTAAATACTGTATCATATGTCGGGAATAGGATACTGTAGTATACAAATCTTATACCATATCAGTTAGGTGCATCTGTTGCTTGTTTCTACAGGGAAGGCAAGTTACCTGTTTTCTATTTCGCAGAAAAATTTTCTGCCGTCAATCAATCCTCTTAGTATAGGGGTTAGACAAAAATATGCAAAATGCTACAAGAAATGCTAACTTGAACATAAGTACATATGCTAACCAACTCCGCAGGTTGCGCCGTTGCGTCTGACCACGAAAGGCACCTGCGTAATGTTGTCAATACATTGCAAGTGTGAGCCGTGACCGGAAGAGTGTTCTGTGTAGATGTGAGTGCATTATGTCAGATCTAAGTGAATTCGAATGTGGCAAGTCGCTGAAGCTCGTATGGTGGGTGCTTTCATAACCAAGGTAGCTGAAGTGTTTGGTGTTTCAAGAGGCATCGTATGGAAGGTTTATACTGCATATAGGGAAAAGAAGAAAAACATCATCCGCTAAGTCACAACGCGGTGTGTGTGTTGAGTTACCGTGACGGTCGGTTATTGGGGAAGATTGTGAAGAAAAAGTAGAGAACTACAGCCGCGATAGTCGCTGTAAAACTGAATGTCGCACTTGCAAACACTGTCAGTACCAAAAAACACGAAAGAGGCTCCATAAGCAGGGGATTCCAAAACCGCTCATCAGTGACATAAACAACCGTAACAGGAACGTGGTGCCGAAGCCATAAAACACGGACCGTGGAGCAATGAAGGGATATGATTTTGTCGGATGAGTCTTGTTTCTCACTGTTTCCAAGTTCTGGCCGAGTCTGTGTACGAAGAGTGAAAAGGTGCGGGTGTTCGGCGATGATTTAGACAGTAGTGTAGTGGTATTCCAAGGGCCCCATGCTTACTCTGCAAGGTCGCATTACTGACTAGGAATATGTCTCCATTTTGTCTGATCAGGTCCATAACGTGGTACTACGTTAGTTCCCCGATAGTGATGCTGTGTTCCAAGATTACGGGCTCCCTGTTCACATAGTTCGCATCGTCCAGGAATGATTATGTGAGAGCGAGGATGAAATGTCGCTTCTTCCCTGGCTATCACAGTCTCCAGATGTCAGTATTATAAAGCCATTGTGGTCTAATTTGGAGAGAAGGGTGTGTCATCGCTATGCACTTCCATCATCGTTACCTCAAGTTGCCACTAGGGGGAATGGTATAAGATTCCATTGAAAATCATATAGGACTAGTATTTTTCCATTACGAGAGGACTGCAAACTGTGTCGAATGCCTCCAGGTTTCCTACACCGTATTAGGCACGGTACTGTGTGGCGTTTTCGTTGTTCACATATTTTTGTCCACCCTCTGTGCTTCTGACACTAGTTAGGTTACATCTTTATTGGCACGGTAAAAAGATTTTATTAAATCATTTTTCTATGCAGACATTCTTTGCCAAGAAACAGAAGAAACATTTCCGTTAGTGAAACTGAAGTGAAACATGTCAGAAAAAACCACACATGGATTTGCCTACAATTTTCGCAATTTTCTACATTCAGTTTTCTTCCCTTTCAGTTTATCCTGTACACGTAGTTAACGTGCCTATAAGATCAAAAGAGTTGAAATTTCATGTCCACAATGGTGGTTCACTTCATTCAATGGAAGTTGCGCAGAATTTAATAGTGTATTCGACAAATAACAATAAACCAATATTTTTCTCCACTGAGAATAAAACCATGCCCACATACTTTCCGTGTATGTTTGGAAGATAGTTTCACCTTGTTTAGAGGGATAGATTGATTTCTGTCACCTTATGCTCTAAAAATTATGAACTCCTGCCAGTAGTGACAGCCACAGTTGAACTGTAGTTTCTTTGCTCTGACTGGGAGGCTACTGATGGAATAAAGCATAGTAAACGCACTTAAGGATTTCCGTCGACACATAGTACTCGACTGAGCGAGGATGCGCAGTGGTTAGCACACTGGACTCGCATTCAGGAGGACGACAGTTAAAACCCGCGACCTACCATCCTGATTTACGTTTTCCGTGAGTTCCCTAAATTACTTCAGGGAATTGCCAGAATGGTTCCCTTGAAAGGGCACGGCCGACTTCCTTCTCCGTCCTTGCCTAATGCGACGGGGTTGATGACCTCGCTATTTGATCCCCTCCTCTCCAAATCAACCAACCAACCATAATATTCGGATAAAACAGTCGAAGGTCCCAGAAAATTTGATTTTCTAACCGGTTTCGCATATCAGACGCGAGTATCATCAGATGTGTAAACATTACTGTACTTAGAAACAATATCAGATAAAGTTAATCACTAAAAGCAGTTTACGACGCAATAACTTATGATTTTTGCCACGGTGGCAACATGTTGTGGGGAAAGGAGGAGATGGGTAAAATTACTATTCAGGCTGGAACACAGTTTTTACGAGTATTTACGCTATGAAGAACATGGTTACACAAATTCTGAACGTACGTCAAGGCGAGTATTTAAACGCAACCAGCACACCCTAGGAGGAATTCAGAATAGCATGAGCGTAACCGACACAGCAGGTAAAGGCTCTTTCTTAAAGTGGAAGAGGAATTGAAGATATTTACGGAAAAGGAAAGAAACTTGCAAAATTTATTAAATGATTACAGTGAGTTCAATTTGAACGGGTTTTTCAGATCTTTCGATGTGGTGCAACAGAAAATAATGTTAGTACATGGTTTGTAAATATCGATATGACTGTTACGTTCCCTGTCAAATGTGATAACTTACATCGTTTTGCTCTGGTCATATATCTGATCAGTTAGCTTACAGTAAGCATGGCAGATCCAAGCCACATCACTTTATGTTTAGCTGCGATACCGCATGGTGCTTTTAACCTCCTGACTTCTTCTCATCATGCCAACTATTGTCACTCGCCTTAGCTGCCATTTAATGATTAAAATTTTTTGCTGTTATTGCTAAATACTATAATTTTTGTAGACCTGATGATACTCGCGCGTCAGGGGTGAAACTGGTTATTGCTGTGTGCGACTTGTGGTTTTTTTTATAAATTAGTTATAATAATGGTTAGAGATTAATGCCCCATTGATATGGAGCTCGTTAACTGTCTAGTTACGCGACGAAAGGAATAAGTGCGAGATGCGGCAATAACGATGTTAATGGAACGGTCCCAACGAAAGTCACATGTGGTTTTGCGAAATTACGAAAAATCTAAATCAGAATGATTTTACGTTCGTTGAAGCCCATTCCTACTTCAAACACTTCTAGTCTTATAACCACTTCTTCATTCACTAAAACGGGTAGTAGATATTACTAATTATTTGTCGAACGTTTAACGCCACAGGCGAGATTGTTCATCGGTCATTAAAATTTTAGAACCTTAAACGTAATGGACACAAGACACGGAATGAAGAAGGCCAGAGACCTAATCCCTTCCTTGTGCATCAAACATCACAGAAAAAAATTAAGGCTAGCTATATGGCCTCTTTCATAACAATCGTCGAATAGAGGAGTATAAAGAAAATATTTTTCAGTAATTTTCTAGTTAGCTGAAGGCAGTAGTCGATTGCATAGGGTTTATTTTACAAATAGCGAAAAATAGCCGTCGTGGAAACTAACTTCAAAGTAATTGCGAGAATGAAAAAAAAGAGAAAGTAACAGTGCTTATCGAATTCTGGTACGTTCTTACATCCAGGTGATCATCTTCGCGGCGGTAGTGGCTGTGGCCCGCGCCATCTACCTGGACGCTCCCGCGGTATACGCTCCGTACGCTGCCCGCGCCTATGCTGCTCCCGCTTACGCCGCCCCGGCTGTCGTCGCCGCCCCCGCCGTCCGCGCTGCCCCTGTGGCCGTCGCCGCCCCCGCTGTGAGGGCCGCCGCAGTGCCGGTAGCTGCCACCGCCCCCGCAGCCGTGGCCGCCGCCGAGTACGACCCGCACCCGCAGTACAGCTACGGCTACAGCGTGTCCGACGCCCTCACCGGCGACTCCAAGACTCACCAGGAGAGCCGCGACGGAGACGTTGTCCAGGGCAGCTACAGCCTGGTCGAGCCCGACGGCTCCGTGCGCACCGTCGACTACACCGCAGACCCCGTCAACGGCTTCAACGCCGTCGTGCACAAGGAGGGCGGAGTCCACCCACCTGTTGCCGCCCCCGCTCCTGTGGCCGTGGCCGCCCCAGCCGTAGCCAGGGCTGCCATCGCCGCCCCAGCTGTGGCCGCCGCCCCTGTGGTGAGGACCGCCGTCGCCGCCCCCGCCATCGCAGCCGCCCCCATCGCTAGGGCAGCGATCGCTGCACCCGCCTACGCCACCTATGCCGCCGCTCCGTACGCTACCCCTGTCTACCCGTACGGTAGGACTGTCATTGCGTGAAATCTCATTCGGCGGCTCCCACGTGTGCAACCCTGAACCCTACTTGTTGCTGGGTTCGCAATCACATTCATTCTGTACCCATAACATGCAAATAAAGATGTCTTATACTTATTTCCTTGCGTCTCTTCTGTCAGCTGCATGTGTAAAACTTGTCTCTGTATTAATTACATGGACACGTACCTACCAGGTTCCAAATACTAACCACACTCAACCTAAAACCATTTTCTAATGTTGGTAATGCAAAATTGAGATAGTTAAGTAGGAAATCAGATTATGCCAATTTTTTCTTAAACGTTAGTGTGTTGCAGGCAATCCCGAGAGATGAACTGAAAGAAAATAGTCTCTCTACAGTCCGTGCTAACAACGGAACTTTGTGAAAACGAACGCTTCAAATCGGTTTTAGCTCTCTCTTGTTTTATCGATACTCTATCGTCCGTCCATCTGCAGGCACTTATTGACATGCTACTGGCGATTACTGTTATAAACAGCCCCCTTGCGCGTTTCTAGGTCTGCCAGAAGAATACTTATATCCTGATCAAGCGATGTGGACTCTTAGCGTTAATGCTAGCACCATTGTGCCTGTCGTTCTACGAAAGGAAACAATTTGAAGTTTCATGTTTACCTGGTGAATGAAAAGTGGAATATTTTTTTTTTCTCTGGGTGTGATTTCAGAAGTATATGGAAAAAGATGTGTGCACTTATTCGCTCCAGATATTTTAAATGTACAGTCGTTGTACCAGGGAGACATTAAGCTTCTTCACGTAAAAATGGTCTTTCAAATTTGTTTTCTTTTTTTCATAATGCTACATATTCACTAACATTTGACATGGGCGTAAGGAGATGGCCATTTTGATTGCTTATCTATACCCGTGGTCTAGGGGTAGCGTCTTTGATTCATAATCAAAACGTCTTCGGCATCGCGTTCGATCCCCGCCACTGCTTAAATTTTGATAAATAATCAGCATGGCGGCCGAAGACTTCCGGCATAAGAAGTCAGCCTCATTCTGTCAACGGCCTTGTCAAAGAGGGCGGAGGAGCGGATAGAGGTTCAGGGCACTCTCTTGTCCTAGGGGTGGGAAATTGCCCGTAAAGGCGGAAGAATCAGCAATGATCAACGACATGAGGATGCAGAAGGCAATGGAAACCACTGCATTAAAGACACGCAACGTGTATCCACAGGACATGTGGCCTGTAGTTGAAGAAGTGTCATGATGATCTCTCCATTGGCAAAAGATTCCGGAACAGTCCCCCATTCGGATCTCCGGGAGGGGACTGCCAAGGGGGAGATTACCATGAGAAAAAGATTGAATAATCAACGAAAGGATAACGTTCTACGAGTCGGGGCGTGGAATGTCAGAAGCTTGAACGTGGTAGGGAAACTAGAAATTCTGAAAAGGGAAATGCAAAGGCTCAATCTAGATATAGTAGGGGTCAGTGAAGTGAAGTGGAAGGAAGACAAGGATTTCTGGTCAGATGAGTATCAGGTAATATCAACAGCAGCAGAAAATGGTATAACAGGTGTAGGATTCGTTATGAATAGGAAGGTAGGGCAGAGGGTGTGTTACTGTGAACAATTCAGTGACCGGGTTGTTCTAATCAGAATCGACAGCAGACCAACACCGACAACGATAGTTCAGGTATACATGCCGACGTCGCAAGCTGAAGATGAACAGATAGAGAAAGTGTATGAGGATATTGAAAGGGTAATGCAGTATGTAAAGGGGGACGAAAATCTAATAGTCATGGGCGACCGGATAGCAGTTGTAGGGGAAGGAGTAGAAGAAAAAGTTACAGGAGAATATGGGCTTGGGACAAGGAACGAAAGAGGAGAAAGACTAATTGAGTTCTGTAGCAAGTTTCAGCTAGTAATAGCGAATACCCTGTTCAAGAATCACAAGAGGAGGAGGTATACTTGCAAAAGGCCGGGAGATACGGGAAGATTTCGATTAGATCACATCATGGTCAGACAGAGATTCCGAAATCAGATACTGGATTGTAAGGCGTACCCAGGAGCAGATATAGACTCAGATCACAAAATAGTAGTGATGAAGAGTAGGCTGAAGTTCAAGACATTAGTCAGGAAGAATCAATACGCAAAGAAGTGGGATACGGAAGTACTAAGGAACGACGAGATACGTTTGAAGTTCTCTAACGCTATAGATACAGCAATAAGGAATAGCGCAGTTGGCAGTAGAGTTGAAGAGGAATGGATATCTCTAAAAAGGGCCATCACAGAAGTTGGAAAGAAAAACATAGGTACAAAGAAGGTAGCTGCGAAGAAACCATGGGTAACAGAAGAAATACTTCAGTTGACTGATGAAAGGAGGAAGTACAAACATGTTCCGGGAATATCAGGAATACAGAAATACAAGTCGCTGAGGAATGAAATAAATAGGAAGTGCAGGGAAGCTAAGACGAAATGGCTGCAGGAAAAATGTGAAGACATCGAAAAAGATATGACTGTCGGAAGGACAGACTCAGCACACAGGAAAGTCAAAACAACCTTTGGTGATATTAAAAGCAACGGTGGTAACATTAAGAGTGCAACGGGAATTCCACTGTTAAATGCAGAGGAGAGAGCAGATAGGTGGAAAGAATACATTGAAAGTCTCTATGAGGGTGAAGATTTGTCTGATGTGATAGAAGAAATAACAGGAGTCGATTTAGAAGAGATAGGGGATCCAGTATTAGAATCGGAATTTAAAAGAGCTTTGGAGGACTTACGGTCAAATAAGGCAGAAGGGATAGATAACATTCCATCAGAATTTCTAAAATCATTGGGGGAAGTGGCAACAAAACGACTATTCACGTTGGTGTGTAGAATATATGAGTCTGGCGACATACCATCTGACTTTCGGAAAAGCATCATCCACACAATTCCGAAGACGGCAAGAGCTGACAAGTGTGAGAATTATCGCACAATCAGCTTAACAGCTCATGCATCGAAGCTGCTTACAAGAATAATATACAGAAGAATGGAAAAGAAATTTGAGAATGCACTAGGTGACGATCAGTTTGGCTTTAGGAAAAGTAAAGGGACGAGAGAGGCAATTCTGACGTTACCTCTGATAATGGAAGCAAGGCTAAAGAAAAATCAAGACACTTTCATAGGATTTGTCGACCTGGAAAAAGCGTTCGACAATATAAAATGGTGCAAGCTGTTCGAGATTCTGAAAAAAGTAGGAGTAAGCTATAGGGAGAGACGGGTCATATACAGTATGTACAACAACCAAGAGGGAATAATAAGAGTGGACGATCAAGAACGAAGTGCTCGTATTAATCTGTACATCGAGGAAGTAATGATGGAAATAAAAGAAAGGTTCAGGAGTGGAATTAAAATACAAGGTGAAATGATATCAATGATACGATTCGCTGATGACATTGCTATCCTGAGTGAAAGTGAAGAAGAATTAAATGATCTGCTGAACGGAATGAACAGTCTAATGAGTACACAGTATGGTTTGAGAGTAAATCGGAGAAAGACGAAGGTAATGAGAAGTAGTAGAAATGAGAACAGCGAGAAACTTAACATCAGAATTGATGGTCACGAAGTCAATGAAGTTAAGGAATTCTGCTACCTAGGCAGTAAAATAACCAATGACGGACGGAGCAAGAAGGACATCAAAAGCAGACTCGCTATGGCAAAAAAGGCATTTCTGGCCACGAGAAGTCTACTAATATCAAATACCGGCCTTAATTTGAGGAAGAAATTTCTGAGGATGTACGTCTGGAGTACAGCATTGTATGGCAGTGAAACATGGACTGTGGGAAAACCGGAACAGAAGAGAATCGAAGCATTTGAAATGTGGCGCAATAGACGAATGTTGAAAATTAGGTGGACTGATAAGTTAAGGAATGAGGAGGTTCTACGCAGAATCGGAGAGGAAAGGAATACGTGGAAAACACTGATAAGGAGAAGGGACAGGATGATAGGACATCTGCTAAGACATGAGGGAATGACTTCCATGGTACTAGAGGGAGCTGTAGAGGGCAAAGACTGTAGAGGAAGACAGAGATTGGAATACGTCAAGCAAATAATTGAGGACGTAGGTTGCAAGTGCTACTCTGAGATGAAGAGGTTAGCACAGGAAAGGAATTCGTGGCGGGCCGCATCAAACCAGTCAGTAGACTGATGACACAAAAAAAAAACAAAAAAAACAAAAAAAAAACAAATAAAAAGTCAGTTACTCATAAAGAAAAGGCTCGTTCCCAGTTTGATGGTAATATTATGCCACATTTTCAACGACATTTGATATGGGCATAAATTCAGGACCTTGTAGCGTTTTCAGTAAGAACAGTTTGACATTTAGACTCTGGCATTAGACTGCGTGCAGCATACAGCAGATGCCGTGAACATAGCACTTATTTCCAGTATTAGTTTCTAAAACAGTAGAGAGGAGCTGAAAGACTATGGTTTTTAATGGCATCGTCAAAAAAAAGTATGTCAAAAAAAAAGAAACTTGTAATTAAGATTAGACTTGTAACTAGCAGAAGAGACAGGAATTTAAGCATGCTCAGATCTAAAGAAATGAAATTACAGAAAATATTGAAGGCGAGAACTAGTAATTTCGGTCATTGTAGTAACAAGAAAGAAACTTACGGTAACTGCTTGGGTATTTTCTAACTTGTAGTAGTGTTGCACAGAAACTATGGACGAAAAGTGAGAAACTCCGTGTCATTTTTTCACTCAAAAAGTTGAAAACTTTGTAACTACAAACTCGTTATAGCTTGTGTCTGCGAGAGCGAAAGTGAGTATAAATTTACCTGAGTACAGTAAGCATACATACTTCGGTAACAGAAAGGTAGCAAGGAATTCCAAAACTTCTGTTGAGCAGAGCCCCAAAAGATTGATAAAGTCTATGGAAATGACCATATAATGGTGTGTAGTGATTTTAATGCAAGAGTGAATGCTACACCGACAATACAACCTGAACCATTTGAAATGGGGGAGTGCAATAACAATGGTAATAAACTATTTGATTGCATGAATCATTTAACGATTACAAATACCTACATCGTAAAAAAGTATATTTGCAACTTTAGATGGTGCACATATGACTATAGCTCAAACATATTTTAACTTATAATGAAAGATAAACTACGATCTCATTTCAGAGATGTGAAAATATTGATTGATTCTGATTCGGACACAGATATAAATTTATCAATTGCGAAGCATGATCTGTCTGAAAAGAGAAAAATCCAAGAACCGATGAAACATTATCACCAAACGAAGTATACCAAATGCACTTACTACAAAAACAAATTATACTCAGACAAGCAGAAAGTAGCAGCAGACGCGCTTGGGAAAAGACAGAAAATAAAACGCCGAAGACCCTGGAGGATTTGGAGTGCAAGATAATGCGTCCTAGACGATTTAAAGTGTCCAAAAATTATTCGATGACTATGATCAAGGTCTCAACAAATTCTCCTGGTTTCTGATCTCGCCTCCATTACCACCATTTGCCCATCTGCTCACAACCTCGACTGCTATGTTCGCTATCTGATTTCTACTGTACGTCTCCGAGGCTTCAGCAGCTCTCAAAGTGACTGCAGTCATCAAAGATCCAAGTGCCTATGTAGGTCTAACAAGCCTGGACTACGCACATCCAGCTCTGTTTAGGAGAATGTGTTGGCAAATTCGATAAAAAATATAGTAACGACCTTCAAGGAAGATTTTAGTTCTTAATACGGAATTCGTTAAGCTCAATCATGTTTTAATGGCCAGCAGTGTATTTTTGCGTTTACGGCACATACAATCTCGTCACTCATCGAAAATCCATCAACTTCAAACATTTTTGAGGGCAATAATTAGAATAGATCCTCAAGGACCACTCTACCGAACAAAGTGGGAAATATTCCGCGGTCTAAGTTGCGTACATCCGTCTCTGAAACGAGCTACGTGCTAACATTTGACAGTGGGCTGTGGAATATCACTATCCTTCTCGATTTCGTGACTATTCCTTCTTCACCACACAACGAGCTAGGTGATGCACCCGTAACACATTTTATTTACAATCAGGAGAACAGCGGTTTAAATCCCCCTCCGATCAACCAGAGTTTCTGTGATCTTAAATCGACTGAGTCAGACGCTACAGCTAATCATCTGAAAGGCATCCGGCTGACTTATTTCTCCAGCCTTCCTATATCTGAGCCTCGCTATGCCTGTAAGAGCTCGTCGTCGATGGAACGTTACATTCAGTTGGCAGTTGGCAGCCGTTGCAGGCGGATGCACTGACGTGCTCGAAAGTAAACAACAGCAGTTGTTACAACAGTGAGGTGCTCATCATAGTTTCCGGTTTTATTTGCTATATAGCGCATAAATACCGTGCTTTTAGGGTTTTCATTCGTTTCAAGTCTTCTGTGAAATAAAATCTACGATAAGCGAAAATCGGTGCTGTGTTTATAAGTTACCGTTAACTTCTGCGCGCCGTATAATCATTACGCATTGTCTTGGATCCATTACAGTGCTTTAAATAATTCCCTGATAGCGTCGGTTTGAGAGCGTTGTTAGAAAATATCATGCTTTTATAGTTTTCGTTCACTTCGTGTCTTGTACTATCAACGTTCAATGAACTTCGGCGTGTTGTTCTACGTCTGACACACCCCTGGAAGGTGGCTGCACAACTCATAGAAAGATAAGATTTACTGATTACTTCTTTATTACTGTGTAAGTGTGCTTTTAGTGCTCTTTAGCTGACTGTAAGAGTAGCGTCATGTGTGACAAATGTGGATGTGGCCGTTGGTTAATTGGTGTGGTGGTGTGGGAGAAAAATGTCAGGATTGTGAGTTGGGGTTTGATTGCGGAGCATGTAGCGGTGAAGTTGAAAAAGTGTCAGATGGGGCTCTTCCATGGAGTTGCAGATTATGTAGTCGAGAAAAGATAATCGTGGAAGAAGGAAAAAAGATTTGTGTCCTCCAGGCAGAATTTGAAATGGTATATTTCGAATTAGACATGTTGAAGGCGGAAAGACACAATGGGAGCTGGGAGGTGGCAACTGATATGCAAATTGAAAGAACCTGAAAAATGACATTTAAAATTTCGGTTAGCAATCAGTTTGACGTGTTGCCTGAAATAGAGGAAGTACCACAACCAGTTTTTGAACTTAACAGAGTGCAGCAGACTCGTAGGAACGACTGTAAGTGTAGGTCGGTAGAAAACTCATGCAGGAAAAAAACAGTCTTGCTACTACGGAGCAGTCACTGGAGAGATGTAGGCCAATTGCTACTAGAAAAGCTAGGCACAGAATATCAGGTCACAGGCATCGTGAAACCTGGCGTCAGATTTAGTTTTATGTCAGCATATGGGCCTTGTGTAGCAGCAGCTACAGCGCGCACTCGTGTGGTGTTTGTTGAAGTTGCGCAGCAACATGACTAGCCCTGTGTTAACACGGCTGTTAGCCCTGCAAACAAAGAGCTGAGTGAGCTTTCTGGCTGAAGCATAGTCTCATATCGGTGCCGTGCCTGTAGCGGCGATTGAGAGATGGGAATACACTAATCACAGCCTGAATCTAAAAATGGGAGGGGGGAGGAGGGGGAGGAGATTAGCTGAGCATCTTGCAGAAACTGTAAGGGGGACCACAAGCACACAAGCACACAAGAGAAAATCCCTGTGACTACTATAATCAAAGAGGCCAGTTTTTAGGTCAAAGTCTAGTTACAGCCAGAGAACATTGAATCAAGAAATTAGAGCAGTACAAGGCCAAAATACATTTAACAGTTTCCAGAAAAATAAAATTAATTTGTTTCATCAGAACATTAGAGGGTTAAAAAAGAAGATAGATGGGATGGTTGTATGTCTAGAAGACGTGGAAAATTCTGAAGAGGTAGAAGCTCTGTGCCTCTCTGAACATCACGTAACCACAGGAATGGAGAAATTAAATATCAAGGCTTATAGAATTGCATAATTTTCATGTAGACTTAACATGGAAACAGAAGGTGTTGCAACATACGTAAAAGTTGTACGCAAAGTCAAAAATATTGAAATAAATAGTTTTTGTGTTAATCAGAACCTAGAAGCATGAAATTGTAAGATGCTACTGCAGAATACTTTTCCGATAATTGTAAGAGTCTACAGATCCCCTCTAGGAAACTTTCAACTATTTATGAGAAATCTAGCTGTGGTATTGGGCTACCTGTCAGATAGGAAGAAACAGTAGTTTGTGGAGATTTCAGTGTAGATTTCTTAAAAGATATGGTCAATAAAAATGAACTAGAATTATTATTTGGGCGTTTTAATCTAATTTCAGAAATCAATTTTCGAACACATGGGTAGCAGAATAGTAGTACACTGCTTGATAACATTTGTATAGACAGTGCTCAGGCTGAAACAATTAATGTTACCCAATGCTAATGGACTATCCGATCATGACGCACAATTAATGGAAATAAACAGTATGACACACTACAACCCAGAGACAGGTTCATACAAAGCACTGAGCTTATTACAGAGAACAGGATACAAGAATAGGTTAAAAGCTGTGGTATGCAATCAGGTATATGTAGAAGGAAATGCTAATGTCAATTCAATTCATTCCATAGTAAATTTGTGTCAATATTTGAAAGTTACTTTGCAAAAAAATTATCCAAGACATCCATTAAAAAAACAAGTAAGCTGTATATATCTAAGGGAATTAAAATCTCATGCAAGTGGAAGTAGGAAATTTTTGCAAAAGCCAGAGTACATCAATATCTGACATTACTTGAATACTATAAACTACTGTAGTACTTTAAGGATAGTCAGTAAAATGTCCAGGAGTACAAATGTCCTGATAGGACTAAATAATACACATGATAAAATTAAAACCATAGGGGACATTTTCAAATGGGAGACAGGACACCCAGTCAGTGTACAAGACTGTGTAACAATTGAAATAAATGACAATATTCTGACTGATAATTTACAAGTTGCAAGTGCTTTTAACAATAACTTTCTAAATATAGCTGCAAATATAGGATTAAATGGTTCAGTTGAAGAACAAAGTGAAGTATTAAAAATGCCATGCCACAAAACTTTAAGCAACTAGAAGTAGAATCTACACCCTTCACTGAAATTAATACAGTTATAAAAAAATCTAGAAAACTAAAGTTCTTCTGGGGTTGACGGAATTTCAAACAGAATTCTGAAAAGTTAGCGAATTTAATAAGTAATGTCCTTAGTGATATATGAAATGCAACACTGGCACAGGAAATTTTTCCAGACATGTTAAATTATGCAATTATTTAACGACTTCACAGAAATAGGTGACAGGACACGCTTAAAAAATTATCATCAATTTCCTAAATGACATTTTTTCCAAAGTATTAGAAAATTAATGCACTCAACAGCAGTCGCACACGTAAGTGGAAAAAACATACCTAGCATATCACAGTTTGAATTCCAGGAAGGTTACTAAACTGAGAATTATATTTATACACTTACTCATCAAATAGTTCAAGCCTTAAATCGCAATATATCGCCAGTTGATAGTTTCTGTGATCTCTCTGAACACTTCCATTATATAGATCAGGATACTCTCTTAGAAAAATTAAAGCTTTCTGGAATTGATGGCTTTACTCACAGTTGGTTTGTATTACACTTAACAAACAGAATACAGAGCACTATGCTAAATAATTCAGATAATGTTGTAAAGGTAGAAAATTTTAGTGACTGGGGTAAAAAACAAAATCACAAAGAGAGTCCCACATTGATCAATTTTGGGTCCACTCCTACTCCTTATCTATGTGAATTAACTTCCACTTAACATCCAACAAGCGATATTGGTAGCTTTTGCAGACAATACTAGTGTTATAAGAAATCTCATTAGAGAGAAAGTAAAAGATATGTTGGTAAATGATATTTTCTAAAGAATTATTAAGTGGTTCTCCGAAAATGCTCTCTCTAAATTTTGAAAAAAAAAAAAAGAACGCACTACATTCAGTTCTGTGCAACATACAGAGCCATATCAAGAACTGATGTAGCACTTGAGCAGTAGTCAGTGAGTAGGGTGTACATATTGACCAAAACTTGAACTAGGACAAGCATGTTACTGAGCTTCTCAAACAATTAAGTTCACCTGGTTTTGCTCTTCATATAACTGCTAATCTTGGAAACAAATGTATCAACCTCCTGACGTATTTTGCATACTTTTACTTAATTACGATGTATGGAAAAAATTTCTGGGGTAACTTATAACTTAGAAAGAAATACTAATTGCACAAAAGCAAGCAGTAAGAATAAAATGTGGTGTTCCGCCATGGATGTCATGGAGCTATCTCTTCAAGGAGCTAGGTATTTTAACTGCGCCGTCAAAATTTTAGAAGAGCAATGATGTACATACCTACAACACTAGAGGGAAAATGATCTTTACTGTCCATTGTTAAAGCTGTCAGTGGCTCAGAGAGGGGTTCAGTATGGAACAATAAAAATTTTTGTTCATTTCCAGCAGGTACCAAAGCAAGTTTTAAGTCTAACCTAAAAGTCATTTCTCCTGGACAATAACTTTGACTAAAAATTAATATGTTCATTAATGTTAACGCTAATCATGTCTCATGTATACCAATAAACTGACTCGTTCCACATAATTTCGATAAAAGAATCGTTCAGATGACTAATGGAAGATGTAACTGCCTGACTGACCAACCACAAGAATCTGTCTTGGCCCCCAGACATTAGTAAATAAAATCTATGGTGGGACATGATAGAGAAAAGCTATACAAGGTAAACAAATTTCGAGTTTCAGTGCCAATGATAGTGGAATTCATTGTTATATATGTGAAACTCCTATGAGAGTTCTCCACCACAAACTGTATGTTACGTGTTTTGTTGCAGTTAAGCAACAGTGTCTTCGCTTGTAAGCTTCGAACTAAAGTTGCATGACCTCAGTTTCCTAAGCCATTTACATATTTTTGATCATTTTCTAACAACATGAAATGTCTGAAATGTAGCGTAGCAAGTTTTAAATCTAATTTAAAATCATTTCTCCTGGACTACTCCTTCTATTTTATTGATGAATTTCTGCTTAGAAACTGGCAAAGAAAAAAGAAGACTTGTTTTCAAGTGTATTTGCGTGAGTACGAATAGAATGATAATGTGTTTATTAACGTTAACACCAATCATGTATACATATCCTGTAAATCTTAAAAAATAATCGTCATCTATGGAACATTAACTAACCAACTTACTTCTGATCTTCCTTCATACCTTCATGAGAATCGTCCAATAACGCCATGTAAGAAGTACCAGTCATTGTTCTAGTCTATTATAAACAGCGATCCTCCCATTCCGCTGCAGAAAAGTCCACTGTCGTACTTTTCATTTTGCAGATGGCATTACCTCTGGGTAGCAGCAAGTTGGTCGTAATAATTTGAGTAGGCAGTGTAAAGGTTTCGTTCAGCCGCACGTGAGATTGGCCTATGAATTAGCACTACAATGCTCTGAAGACCATATATGCTTCTATCAGACTACGTCTAGGAAGTGGGACATTCATAACTGAAAGAGGTGTCGAGTAAATAGATTTCATATCACCAAAACTTTTTTCATTAGTCCTAGTGGATATTTTCTGAATTTTTAACGGTGAAAAGGAAAAAGAAATACGCGCTAGTAAAAAGTTTCCGAAATACTTTCCTTCGACCAGCTATCCAAATGGATGCCCACAATAAGGCCACTTTCTAAATCTGTCAGGTGCTCATAGCGCTGCCTCACACGAGTATGCGGAATCTCCCACGACGGTGTGTACGCGTGTGAAGGTACATTGACAGTTGACCATGTCATCTGTGTGCTTTGCTTTTTGTTAGGCATTGTAATACAAAAAGGTGTAACGGCTATAAGGGCAGATATTTTTATATGTGGTACCTTAATATGTGCACTCATCAATGTGTTGGTTGTTTTTCTCTGTGTAGAACAGTCTTCCCACAAGTCACCCACAATTTACTACCTGAAGTTTTATGTATGGTCGTAACTGCACCACTATGCCTGTCAGTGCTAACCGTTTTGCATCTACGAACCCACACTTCAACGCCTGAACTGCTCCTCAAAAGGAAAATACACGTTATTGGTATGTTCTTGCCACATGTACTTGAGGTTGCTACTCAACTTAAAAACATAGTATTCCTAACAGCTGTAATTATTAGTCTGCAAATGAAGAAATCACTGATGTAATGTTGTTCAGTACACTATCATCAGTCACGAATAAAAAATCTACGCTCATCCTCGTTACACCCTGTATAATTCAAATGGTTCAGATGGCTCTAAGCACTATGGGACTTAACGTATGTGGTCATCAGTCCCCTAGACTTAAAACTACTTAAACCTAACTAACCTAAGGACATCACACACATCCGTGCCCAAGGCAGGATTCGATTCTGCGACTGCAGCAGCAGCCAGGTTCAGGACTGAAGCGCCTAGAACCGCTCGGTCACAGCAGCCGGCCTTGTATGATTAACACATCGAAAAAATAATAGTAGAAATTACCGATGAAGTCACAGAAACAGATGACGGATTTTTATATTTTGAGCAGTTGAAAATAACGACTGAATTAACCGGGAAAGAAAGACACAAAATGTAACAATGACAGGGAGTGCCTAAGGCGGACTAATTAGTTTTCAAAACTTAATTTAATTTGACTTTAGATGTAAAAACTATTCTAAATATGAGGGTTGTCTGAAAATAATGGAGAGATTCATACAGGGATTACATGAAAAAATTTGAATGAGGGAATATTTTGGACTGGAAGACGTGATTGTGGCTGCAACCAAAATGGAATGAAGGAGGGTGGGACACGTAGCCAGGATAATGGACTGTCGCTAGACCCAGGAGTTTTCATTTCTTCCAAGAAATAAGAAGAGACCAAGATCAAAACCTGATAGAAGGTAAGTATATTAAATGATAATAAATGTAGAATCGGCGTTTATGTCTGGAGACTATAATAGGCGAGAAGGTCTGTGTGCAGCATTGGAGATAAAATGGCTGGTGACGAAGAGAGGCATGAGTCTGACTTGTGTAATGGATTTCCAGCATTTGTGTTTGCCTGTGCCGCTGCAGGCAGTTGATCAGCCGGTAGTCGCACAGTGGAGCGCGGAACAGGTGTGCTGCGCGTTGGCGCCGCCGCAGACGTGACCGGCCGCGGCCACGCCCACACCCGTACTGCTCTGCGGTGCGGTGCGGTCTGCAGTGCCGTGCTGTGCTGTGACACGAGTTTCGCAATGCCAGTCCTCCTCTACGCTCACCGCAAGTGGGCGACGGTTTTCACTAAGCTAATCCCGTAAATAATCGCGTGTTACCGTTCCGGATCGCCATAATCAATCGAGTTTATTCTGGATAGGCAGTCACATGGAGAAATACCCTATCGTGAGTAAATGAAACCTCAGATCTACAGGTAATTATATTACAAGGTACCACATTTAGGTTCCAGATCTCGAAATAAGCTAAAAAATCTCTAAGCTCATTCTTGAGAATCGTACAAAGCCCGTGAAATGTTACCAGTTGCGACGCGAGACGTCGTGATTACCGTTGAAAGCCTCCTACTGCTTTTGAAGTTTTATCTGAGTAGCTAGTTGACGTCCGCAGTTCGTGGTCTTGCGGTAGCGTTCTCGCTTTCCACGCGCGGGGTCATGGTTCAATTCCCGGCGGGGTCAGGGATTTTTCCTGCCTCGAGATGACTGGGTGTTGTTGTGTCGTCGTCGTCATCCATCCTCATTACGGTCGGAGGAAGGCAATGGCAAACCACCTCCACTAGGACCTTGCCTAGTACAGCGGCTCTTCCACTTCGTCCCCTGCGCTCCTCGGAGTATGGGACCTCAACATCGTCATCTAGTTGATATGACGTCACAATTTACACACTGAAAATATTGTCCATTTATATAAGATGTTAATCCATGTTAATATTAAGGCGATCTTATTTTTACAGAGATATTCGGAGATACGAAGGACTTTCATAATGCAACGATAAAGATCTTGAACATTTATTCAGTTAATACCTCATTACAACCAAAATACCAAACTTGGAAAGACAACCTCAGAGCATACGCCATTCCCAATGTCAATGAACACCCATGCTGTATAGCCTCGCAACTTCTAATAAAAATTATTAATGACACAGTCACTCTCAACATAGTCAGGATCAGCACGTGTTATGCATGCAACGAAATAAGAATATAATCTGTTAATGGTAGCTTCTCTAAAAAAAACCATTCAACCGAAGATATAACGTTTTTATTTAAGTGTGCTAGCGTCAGTTATTACTTTGGACTGATAGCAAACTATCACATTGGCGCTAACTATATCACGTTTGGGACTGATCACATTGGGGCTGGGTTAATAAATTTTAAGTGGCTACGGGATCAGAAATAATTGAAGAGAGATTGATTACAGGCGTCTGCCGTGGGACGGCGTGGAACACCGTTAGCATAAACCTCAAAGTTAGAACACAAGTAACTCCATATAATTTCCAATCGCCGTAGCAATTCTAAATAAGTGGGGTAGTAACGTGAGCCACTATCTATATTCACGAATGAATTAATGGTTCAAATGGCTCTGAGCACTATGGGACTTAACAGCTGGGGTCATCAGCCCCATAAAACTTGGAACTACTTAAACCTAAATAACCTAAGGACATCACACACATCCATGCCCGAGGCAGGATTCGAACCTGCGACCGTAGGGGTCGTGCGGTTCCAGACTGAAGCGCCTAGAACCGCTCGGTCACTCCGGCCGGCGAATGAACTAATGAAAGACCGATATTGATCCTTGAACATGGAACAAAGTCTATAGCTATGAACAACAGGTTTAACTTTTGTCCCAAAGAAAGCACATATACGATGTTAAAAATTATGCGAATAGAGTATTACGCCAAAGTACGATAGCAAGCATCTTTCTAACTGTAAATGCCTTCATGTTGCAGCACAGAAATGGCCATCGAAAAAAAAAAAAAAAAAAAAAAAACACTAAGCAAGTCCTCGAATCTGGAGCAACAGAACCGTGAAAGGTGCTGACAGCATCCATGCTATGTGACTACTACATCGGCTGGCGAAAACACAAGTGTGCCATGTCTCTAAGTCAACATAGGCGCGCTAAACGCAGACGTCAAGTGCTGTGATACAGGAATGATCAGCAGGGCGTTGCCTCCAAGACAAGAATTCGCTAAGCGACCAAAGACTGTGGGGTTCCAAGAAAAAGAAATCCGTGGATAGAGTGTTTTTGCATCTCGCTGGCTCGAAGGTAAGTGATATAAAGAAAGTTTTCCAACAGACGTCCTACTAACCTATCTGTATAGTATCCCTTGCCCCGTACTGCCGGAAGAGACTGATCGGTTCAACGACCTTTCTATTGTTATTGGTTTAAAGAGAAGATACATCGCGAGGTGGCGCGCTTCGCATAGGCGAGCGAAATGTTTATTCCTTGACTCCGCGTTGCTCCATGGCGAGCGATGAAAAGTAAGAAAATCGGAATGTGACTGGACTTTGTTACGAGACAGGATAAGGAGAGGACGTTTAGGAAGTGTGTGCAATGAAACAGTCATTGTTAGCCGCCACATTGAGTAATTTGTGTTATCTGAGATTCGCAAGAGATATGTAATGTTAAAGTAGAGTTTGTAGCATTTCAAAGGTAATCGAGCATATTTAATTTTGATCAAAGGATTCTGCGATGAACTATTATGTGCTACAAGCTTGTATAGGACTTCGAACATTTGGTGGTCGACGTTTGCTGTAGAACCTGCTTCAATAACACGGTAAAAAGAATAGAGAAAGTTTTCTCTGCTAAAAACTCATTTTACTCTACTCGCAAACAATCATCGAATTACCAAATGTGAATGGCAGTGTTCGAATTCGAGAAGTTTTCTTTCTCTTATATTTCAAAAATTTTACAGACAACCGTCGGAGTCGGCAGCTACTTCTCAACCACGAGATTAACTTGTCTACGTGTACGAAATTACGTATGCTGTGGGAGTAGTTGACGACGATCAAGCTAATTTCCTTCACAGACATACAAACAGAGACACTACACACACTAGTTCAATAAGAACGAGCTTAATATTACCAGTTTGAAAAACGTTAATTTCTTCCTTTGAGTAGAAAAATTATATCAAATCTGTAGACCATAGTTGCGTACAGGTATTCCCCTAACTCTGCCACGAAACGATAGTATGGCATGGATGGCCGGGAGCCACAACCTAATGATCTTCGGCTGCCAAGTTGCAAGTCTTTTAAGGTGACGCCACATTGAGCAACTTGGGAATGTCACTGATCACGAAAGCAACACAATACCAAGTCCACGAGCTGAGAAAATCCCCAGCCCGGCCAGGAATAGAACCTGGATCCACTGCATACCAGTCAGACGTGCTGGCCACTCGAGGGTGGACTTCTCAGCCAAGTTGAGCTTTGATACCAGCATCAAAAATCACGTTGATAGAGTATATGCCCTCGAAAGCCAAAGCTTCCGAGCTTGAGTCTCCATGTGACACAGAGTTTCATTATGTCCAGAAAGTTTCACAAGATTTGTCCAAAGCCAGACAGATGTAGGGTGTTCCACGTATGAAGCACGCACTGTCTCCGATGTTCTCCAGGAGACAATATTCCGTAGGCAGAATGTGACCACTGTATGACGCTAAGGCTCGTTACTCGGTTAGTGTGGAAGATGGTCAATTGGTTTTAAGCTGACTAATTAGGGCGACCTTTGAAAGAAGACTGAGAAAATCGTTGAACCATTTAACACACTAAAATGGTGTGTCAGTAACATCTGCCCATAGACCTGTGTACGAGCGACATATTAACTAGCAGAACAATCCTCATCACTTATATCAAGAACCTGTGCAAGATATGAAAACAGAAGTGTGGTCTGCAGCTAATGCAACACAAATTACTGGACCGACATTTTTCCAACAAATTATATTAATGATAGGTATCTAAATAATATTTTGAAACCTTTCTGAGGTAACTAACAACTACTGAAGGCGCCTACGTTTTCCTCATGGAAGACAATGGTAGAGCACACTCCGTCAATACGTCTACGACACTACTACGAGGCGGTTTTGTGAAATAATAGTTTCTATCATCAAAAAACTTCGTAAGAGTGTCGTAGATGAATCGCTGGGGTATATTATTCGGTTCTACTTGGTGTAAGTAATCGTTTAAAGGAAATACGATTGGCGGACAGTAATTAGAAAGTAAGAAGAGCTGTCGCGGTTTTATGTGGTAGTAGCTATTATTACATTGCAGGTTCAGGATTTCTGAACGCGTTTTACTTGTACTGGTTCATGCTACTGGCTAACGCTGACTCCACCTCCACGGTTTCCACTCATTTAATTTCAGAAGTTGTAAAGTGGCTGGACAAAAATATGTAAACGCCATAATGACAATACTTTACCATGCCTAATACGGTACAGCGAACACGTCCGCATTCAAAACAACTTCCATTCGTCTCGGAATGGATAAATACTGGTGCTGTACAGATAAAAGTTAACTTTATACCACCCTTCCTCGAAAATAGTGGAAAGGTCATGTAACTATCATGCAGGTGGAAAGCGATCACGCACCCTTCTCTCCAAAGTAGACCACAAAGGCTCAATAACATTGAGATGTGGTGACTCTGGTAGCCAGGGGAGATGCGATGGTTCATCCGAGAGCTCACAAAACCACTTCTGGACTACGTGAGCTGTATGGACAGGGACCGTGTCGTCTTGGAACACAGCATCACCATTGGGGTACAAGCATAGTACCATGGGACGCGGACTTCCAGAGTAACCATGGCTCCCATGCACTACCACGATCTGGCAGCCCATATCATCACAGATGCCCCGCCATGTTTCGCTCTTGGAACGTGAACTCGGACAGAAGGTGGAAAGTCTGAAACAACATATATCCATCTATTGATCCATAGTCCAGGTGTTGTAGCTTAGGCACTACGTTTCCTGTGACGGACATTTGCATCATTGATGAGCGGTTCTGGAATTCCAGGTCATGCTGTAATTCCCTGCCCCTGGAACACCCTCCGTGCTGTTGTGGTGTCAACGGTGTTCGTGAGTGTGACATTCAGTTCTAGAGTGACTTCTGGAGCTATTACCGTCTTATCTTTCTTCAAAAACCTCTTCAGTGACCGTCTGTCACGATCACTTAACGGACACTTTCGTCCGTATGGTGACTTAGCGACTGTTTTTCCCTCTTTTTCCTGTGTGCCTTATAAATCTTCAATATGATGCCTCTTGAAATACGAAACACTTCGGCATCCTTGGTTACGGAAACACTTATCACAAGAATAGCAACAAGCAATTTGCTCATTTTTGAATTCACTCAGCTCCGATATAATGCACTCGTAACTACACGGAACACTGTGCTGACAAGGACTGACAGTTGCAACGTACTGAGAACATTGCACAGTTGCCGTTCGTTGTCAAATACAACAGCACCGTCTTCAGGCCTGGCTCGCATCAGATTTATTTCTACGCATGCATATCTCCTGGAATTTGCAAATTTTTGTCCAACACTTGGAATTCAAACGTATTTCGCCTACGGTGGAATGAATCATATTTGACGCCTTCCTGAGAGACAATCTCCACTCATTCCAAATTAATAATATACGTGTAGACCAGATGTGGCTTAAATTCAAAGAAATAGTATCGGCAGCAATTGAGAGATTTATATCAAGTAAATAGACAAACGACGGAGCTGTTCCTCCTTGGTACACAAAACGGGTTAGAACACTGTTGCAGAAACAACGAAACAAACATGCCAAATTTAAACAGAAGCAAAATCCCCAAGATTGGCGATCCTTTACAGAAGCTCGAAATTTAGCGCGGAGTTCAATGCGAGACGCCTATAATAGTTTCCGCAACGAAACTTTGTCTCGAAACCTGGCAGAAAATCCAGTATGTGAAGTATGTTAGCGGCAAGAAACAATCAATGCCTCATCTCCGCGATAGCAATGAATATACTATCGAAGACAGTGCTGCCAAAGCAGATTTACTAAACAGAGCCTTCCGAAATGCCTTCACAAAAGAAGAACTCGAATCGAGGACAGCTGCCAAAATGAGTAACGTAGAAGTAAATATCCACGGAGTAGTGAAGCAACTCAAATCACTTAATAAAAGCAAATCTTCTGGTCCAGACTGTATACCAATTAGGTTCCTCTCCGAGTATTCTGATGCTTTAGCTCCATGCTTAACAATCATATACAACCGCTCGCTCGACGAAAGATACGTACCCAAAGACAGGAAAGTTGCACAGGTCACACGAATATTCAAGAAAGGTAGTAGGAGTAATCCACTAAATTACAGGCCCATGTCGTTGACGTCGATGTGCAGCAGGATTTTAGAACATATATTGTGTTCGAACATTATGAACTACCACGAAGGAAACGGTCTATTGACACACAGTCAACAAGGCTTTAGAAAACATCGTCCCTGTGAAACAGAACTAGCTCTTTATTCTCATGAAGTGCTGAGTGCTATTGACAAGGGGTTTCAGAGGCTTTTGACACTGTACCACACAAGCGGCTCGTAGTGAAATTGCGTGATTATGAAATATCGTCTCAGTTATGTGAGTGGATTTGCGATTTCCTGTCAGAGAGGTAACAGTTCGCAGTAATTGACGGAAAGTCATTGAGTAAAACAGTAGAAAGAAGGTAGTGTTATAGGCCCTTCGCTGTTCCTTACCTATATAAAAGATTTGGGAGACAATCTGAGCAGCCTTCTTCAGTTGTTTGCAGATGATGCTGTCGTTTATCGACGAATAAAGTCATCAGTAGATCAAAACAAACTGCAAAAAGATTCAGAAAAAATATCTGAATGGTGCCAAAATCGGCAGTTGACCTTAAATAACGAAAAGTGTGAGTCATCCACATGAGTGCTAAAAGGAACTCGTTAAACTTCTGTTACGCGATAAATCAGTCTAACCTAAATGCCGTAAATTCAACTAAATACCTAGGTATTACAATTACGAACGACTTAAATTGGAAAGAACACATAGAAAATGTTGTGGGTAAGGCTAACCAATGACTGCGTTTTATTGGCAGGACACTTAGAAAATGTAACAGACCTACTAAGGAGACTGCCTTCACTACGCTTGTCCGTCCTCTTTTGTAATACTGCTGCACGGTGTGGGATCCTTACCAGATAGGACTGACGGAGTACATAGAAAAAGTTCAAAGAAAGGCAGCACGTTTTGTATTATCGCGAAATATGGGAGAGAGTGTCACAGAAATGATACAGAATTTGGGCTGGAAATCATTAAAAGAAAGGCGTTTTTCGTTGCGACGGAATCTTCTCACGAAATTCCAATCACCAACTTTCTCCTCCGAATGCAAAAATATTTTCTTGACACCGACCTACATAGGGAGGAACGATCACCTAGATAAAAGAAGGGAAATCAGAGCTCGTACGGAAAGATACAGGTGTTCATTCTTTCCACGCGCTATACGAGATTGAAATAATAGAGAATTGTGAAGGTGGTTCGATGAATCCTCTGCCAGGCACTTAAATGTGATTTGCAGAGTATCCATGTAGATGTAGATGTAGATGGCCATCACATCCTATTCTCCGATAGTCCTGTTCACGAAGGAGAACGTCTGTTTCTTTATTCGGGGAAACAAGACGATAACTGAACGTTTTTAAGATAGTGCGAGGCTTGTAGCGCTTACGAAATGCGGGCCCCTATTCAGCGATATGCATTCCTTTATATTTCTTTTCTAAAAAAGGAAGCAAGAAAACAGCGAAGAGCGAAAAAAACTATTACACCCGACTGATATCTTGTAGGGTTCCCGCGAGCACGTAGAACTGCCGCAGCACGACGTGGCATTGACTCGAATAATGTCTAGAGTAGTGCTGGAGGGAACTGACACGACGAATCCTGCAGTGCTGTCCATAAATCCGTAAGAGTACGAGGGGGTGGAGATCCCTTCTGAACAGCACGTTGCAAGGCATCTCTTATACGCTTCATAATGTTCGTGGCTGGGGAGTTTGGTGGCCAGAGGAAGTGTTTAAACTCAGAAGAGTGTTCCTGCAGCCACTGTGCAGCAATCCTATACGTATGGAGTGTCGCATTGTCGTGCTGGAATTGCCCAAGTCCGTCGTCATGAACGGATGCAGGTGGTCAGACAGGATGCGTATGTGTGTGTCACCTGTCAGAGTCCTATCTAAACGTATCACGGGTCCCATATTACTACAACTACACACACTCCACATCATTACAGAGCCTCCAACAGCTTGAACGGTGCCCTGCTGACATGGATTCATGAGTTGTCTCTATACCTGTACATGTCCATCCGCTCGATACAATGTGAAACGAGGTCCGTCCGACCAAGCAATACGTTTCCAGTTATCAACAGTCTAATGTCGGTGTTGACGGGCCGAGGCGAGGCGTAAAGCTTTGTATTGTGCAGTCATCAAGGCTACATCACTGGACCTTCGGCTCCGAAAGCCCATATCGATGATGTTTCGTTGAATTGGTCGCATGCTGACGTTTGTTGATGGCCCAGCACTGAAATATGCAGCAATCTGCGGAAGGGCTGCTCCTCTGTCACGTTGATCGATTCTCTTCAGTAGTCGTTGGTCCCGTTCTTGCAGGAGTTTTTTCCGTGCGCAGTGATACCGGAGATTTGATATTTTACCGGATTGCTGATATTCACGGTACGCTCGTGAAATGCTCGTACGGGAAAATCCGCCATTCAACGCTACCTCGGAGATGCTGTGTCCTATCGTTCGTGCACAGACTATAACACCACGTTCAAACTCACTTAAATCTTGATAACTTGCCATTGTAATAGCAGCAGCCGGTCTAACAACTGCGGCAGACACTTGTTGTCTTATATAGGCGTTGCCGACCGCATCGCCGATCTTGTTTGTTTACATATCTCTGTATTTGAATACGCATGCCTACACCAGTTTCTTTCGCGCTTCAGTGTAATATGTGAAACTATCGTCGAAAAACATTTTATTTAACTAATGGCATCTATATACCACGATTTCTAACTATTACCTGGCCAATATAACAAGCGCTTGCCAACACAGTAAAACTAGCCAAAACAGTTGATCTCCATTGGCTCCCTTACATAATTGGCAAAACCACTACTAAGACAAGTAAACAGTTAAACGACGCTCCATGTTTGCAGCACATTCCAATAGGAACATTTTAACCCTCTGAAGTGGATGTGCAGTCAGATCATGTAGGTAGCTGCTGCCTCGATACAGGATCAGTTATTGCCCAGCCATTTCTGCAAGTCAGGCTCAGTGTGGTTGTGAGGCGGTTAGCCACATTCATCTAGGCACTGGTGGACGGTATTAGCATTTGCGCCTCATATACACTTTGCACAAAGAGAAAAAGAACGAAAGCTCATATTCTACAATACAACACAAGCACACAAATGGATCTGAACTCTTATACATCAGCCTGCAGGTTTAACCATCAGAAATCTTGTTCACACAGGACACACACAGAACAACATTTATACAAAATATGGTCACATAATATTCATATTGGAAACATTCAGCGCATTATGTACGACATACAGCATGTTGCTGCACAATTCACACCCACTGTACTTGTGTAGTACTGTACTAGCATCTTCGGAAGTCCTGAAATTATACAGTTTGTCTTATACGAATAATAAGTTTCTCAGTCATGAAACAGAAGTACACTACTGGCCATTTAAACTGCTACACCACGAAGATGACGCGCTACAGACGCGAAATTTAACCGACAGGAAGAAGATGCTGTGATATGCAAATGATTACCTTTTCAGAGCATTCACACAAGGTTGGCGCCGCTGGCGACACCTACAACGTGCTGACATGAGGAAAGTTTCCAACCGATTTCTCATACACAAACAGCAGTTGACCGTCGTTGCCTGGTGAAACGTTGTTGTGATGCCTCGTGTAAGGAGGAGAAATGCGTACCATCACGTTTCCGACTTTGATAAAGGTCGGATTGTAGCCTATCGCGATTGCGGTTTATCGTATCGCGACATTGCTGCTCGCGTTGGTCGAGATCCAATGACTGTTAGCATAATATGGAATCGGTGGGTTCAGTAGGGTAATACGGAACGCCGTGCTGGATCCCAAGGCCTCCTATCACTAGCAGTCGAGATGACAGGAATCTTATCCGCATGGCTGTAACGGATCGTGCACCCACGTCTCGATCCCTGGGTCAACAGGTGGGGACGTTTGCAAGACAACAACCATGTGCACGAACACTTCGGCGACGTTTGCAGCAGTATGGACTATCAGCTCGGAGACCATGGCTGCGGTTACCCTTGACGCTGCATCACAGAGAGGAGTGCCTGCGATGGTGTACTCAACGACGAACCTGGGTGCACGAATGGCAAAACGTCATTTTTTCGCGTGAATCCAGGTTCTATTTACAGCATCATGATGGTCGCATCCGTGTTTGGCGACATCGCAGTGTACGCACATCGGAAGCGTGTATTCGTCATCGCCATACTGGCGTATCACCTGGCGTGATGGTATGGGGTGCCATTGGTTACACGTCTCAGTCACCTCTTGTTCGTATTGACAGCACTTTGAACAGTGGACGTTACATTTCAGATGTGTTACGACCCGTGGCTCTACCCTTCATTCGATCCCCACCTTTCAGCAGGATAATGCACGATCGCATGTTGCAGATCCTGTACGGGCCTTTCTGGATACAGAAAATGTTTGACTGCTGCTCTGGCCAGCACATTCTCCAGATCTCTCACCAATTGAAAACGTCTGGTCAATGGTGGCTGAGCATCTGGCTCGTCACAATACGCCAGTCACTACTCTTGATGAACTGTGGTATCGTGTTGAAGCTACATGGGCAATTGTACCTGTACACGCCATCCAAGCTCTGTTTGACTCAATGCCCAAGCGTATGAAGGCCGTTATTACGGCCAGAGGCGGTTGTTCTGGGTATTGATTTCTCAGGATCTATGCACCCAAACTGCGTGAAAATGTAATCACATGTCAGTTCTAGTATAGTATATTTGTCCAATGAATACCTTTTTATCATCTGCATTTCTCCTTGTTGTACCAATTTTAATGGCCAGCAGTGTAACATTTTGGACCACTACCTACTTAGGTCGTGTATACAGTGAAACTGATTAAGTGACTGGGATGTTGTTACTCTAGTTTTTCACTAACAATGGAACAGTGTCTCCTCTTCCTCACCTATTTCGTCCAAACTTATGGTATACGTAGGGCTCGGCGAGAAATGAAAGTGACGGAAGCGGAAACTCCAGATGACCAAGCGCTTAGCGAAAAAAGCAATTGTGGCGTGGGTCAGGTGAGGCATGACCCATTTAAGGTAATGTAAGTTCAAGGTAGCGTTTGGAACACCAGAGAGATCACAGAACGGTAATAGGGACGTCCTAGTTTCGAGTTCGGATGTGGAAGCTTTTTAATTTTTTATTTTAAATTTTTACGTTACAGGCACTGCAAATAATCCGAAATAGTGCTTAACATATTTTATTCCTTAATATCTCCATAGAGAATTGAAAAGAAAAGGAAAAAACAATTTCCAAGAAAGGGGTGTAACAACAGCTTTCACTACGACATTGCAAATAAGTTTCCAAGAAGGACTTCTAATTAAAGCACACAGGACTTCCGTTAATCTCACTTTGACCTTCGAACAGCCTTCGAACAAAACGATCCTCTTTTTACGTGCAAATCATCAACTACAGAATAATAAAATATTCGCTCATGTTCAGCAAAAACAGAATACCTTGAACGACTACAGGTAGGACTTACGTATTCACAGATGTATACTAGTATGTTCTGCAGAAATAATCAGCATTTCATTCACCTCGGTTAGCATGTGTGCTGCTGACTAGTAGTAACAGGATCCACCATGAGCCCTGTAAACTTGTTCTATGCGTGATGGCATCGACTCGTTTAAGACATGAATGACGTCCTGTGGTATAGCCTTCCATGCTGCATTCACCTGATTCCAAAGTTCATTTATGATGGTTGACTTTGGGCCTCAGCGTTGCATCCTTCATTTCAGCATATACCGCACATTTTCGATTGGCTACAAGTCTGGTGAAATGGTGGGACAGGGCAAAAGGTTGACATCCTGTGAAACCAGGAAGGCACGTGTTCGTGCAACAACATGTGGTCATGCATTACTTTGCTGAAAAATGGCTTTTGGGGCGCTGCGCAGAAAAGATATGACTACACGTCGTAAGATGTCATTTACGTAGGTCACACTGGTCACTCTGGACATGCACCAGCTGTGGTTCAAATGGTTCAAATGGCTCTGAGCACTATGCGACTTAACTTCTGAGGTCATCAGTCGCCTAGAACTTAGAACTAATTAAACCTAACTAACCTAAGGACATCACACACATCCATGCCCGAGGCAGGATTCGAACCTGCAACCGTAGCGGTCGCTCGGCTCCAGACTGTAGCGCCTAGAACCGCACGGCCACTCCGGCCGGCTACCAGCTGTGATTAGTGGTTGTACCCAATAGCATCCCACCCCATAAGGCCTTGAGTTGGCGCTGCATGCCTTGTGCGAATGCAGTCACTGTGATGTCGCTGCCCCTGCTTGCGGCAAACCAAAATGCGGCCATCACTTTCAAACAAACAGAACCTGGATTCTTCTAAAACCACTATCTGATGCCATACCTGTTTCCAGTGACGTCGTTCCATACACCACTGCCCTCTAGCATGTTTCTGCATATTCGTTGAAGGTAGGTGGAGAAGTGGAAGGCGCGCATATTCGTCGAAGGTAGGTGGAGAAGTGGACGGCGCGTACGTAACCGATGCCGTAGTAGACGGCGACGGACTGTTACCCCTGATAGTGTACGATACGTTACACTGTCCCACTTTTGCACCAGAGCCGAGGAGGACGCAGATCTATCCTGCAATGCCATTCGGATGAGATGTCGATCAACTCGGAAGGTGATCTGGTTGCTGTGACCTGATCCATCTCGTCGTGTTCTACGGCCTTCCGTGAACCATTCGCCGCATACCCGTTGCACTGTCGAAACACTAGCATCAGTTTGCCGGATGAGTGTATCACATTCTCTCACGCCAATAATGCGCCCTTTTTCAAACTCACGATTCGGTGCGTGCATACGTCTGTGAGATATCCTGCACGTCTGATCAAGTTACACTGATCCAATAGCAACGAGAGCTGCAGGCACATTTTACCGGTAGGTGGTGTTGCGTGCTGCGCCGCGACATCGATGTTGAGCCCGTAGGCCGATACGGTTCAAATGCTAATCATTTCTGCAAAATATACTGATGTACACGTCCTGTGACTATGAACTTCCTATCTCTAGTCGTTCAAGTTGTTATGAAAATATTAATAAATATAATTTATTTGGTATTATTTCGGTTAGTTTGCAGTAAAAATATGGCAAGAATTGAAAATAAAGAAAAGTTTCTGCATAGGTACTCGAACTCACGACCGTCATATTACCGTTCTGTACTCGTTCCGCAGCACCAATCGCTGCCTTCGAACTACATTAACATAAATGGCTCACGTCTCACATGAAACGCGCCAAAAATGTGGATTCTTCTAAACCCTCGATCATCTGGGGTTCCCCGCTACCATTTTCATTTTTGGCCCAGCCGTGCGTACACCATAAATCTGAACGAAATCGGTGATAACTAGTGGGCGCGGTCCCCTTGTAAGAGGGTAAATTGAGGTAACCTCTCCTCCCGGTTTCTACCATCCCTCGAATTACCAGTAATTACTACCGAGCAAGGTTGTGCAGTGGTTAGCACACCGGACTCGCATTCGGGAGGACTACATATCGAACCCGCGTCCAGTCATCCTGATTTAGGCTTTCCGTGATTTCCCGAAATCGGTTCAGGTAAATAGCATGTTTCAAACACACATAAATGCACTGTAACCTGGTAGAAAACCTAGAGTAAACGATCAACATAAAATTTGTGAAAGGAATGTAAAAACGCGAATGTTAAAAAAATGAAACTGACCCGGATTATCAGTAACCCGAATTCAAACAACAGTCACACTTTTGGGGTACTGCGATTCGCTTACCAGTCTACGGCCTTTCTACATCTACATCACATACTATATGGTAAAACGTTTATTTCTATTATGATTATTCTGTAGTTCGAACTTCAGTGTTCGGCAGAGTCTCACCGAATTACTTTAATTATTTCTCTACCCTTCCACTCAAACAGCACGCGAAAGGAGGCAACACCTGTACGAGCGCCTATTTCTCTTATCGTTACAGCGCAGAAGTGCTGTAACAAATATGTTTGAGAAGGCCGCGCGCAGAATTGTAGTTTTGGGGTCGGGGGGACTCGGTTCCTATTTGATCTAGGAACATTAGGTGAAAAGTTTTTGGTTTATCCCGGCCCAGGGGCCAATTGCATAGCCATTCGAACATCTAGCTTACTGTAGCTGTTGCAGTGTATCAAGCAAGGTTTGAACGACGAACCGGAGTTGGCGCCCAGTCAAATTGTGCGAATCGTTTAATTCCTTTTGCAAAAAATGTTAATTGGGCTGACATTAATGTTCAGCTAGTGGCACAATTTGTATGTGGACTCTTCGGATTTTACGTGTAAATACGTGGAAAAGATTTTTGTTTCTGGTAGGTTTTTGAGGTTTTTGAACTGCGCACTTCTATATTTTAAACTTGTACGAATCGATTCAAACTTTGCACGAAGATAGATAAATGAATAAACACAAAATGACTTTCTTTATTCGATAATCTTTATTCGTTGGCTAGATACAATGGTTTAAAGTCGGGCTAAATGTAGCACTGAAAATTCATTCTTACATTAACTGAATGCATGGAAACAGTTTAAAGTGAAACAAATAAAAAATCCATTCTTTCGATAAAACTGAAAACTCACTTTAAAAATGTAGCTTGCGTCCGATTTTACGTGCAAAAAACGTATTGGCAGTAAGTTTCTTACACGCGCCACTACAACCTTTCAAATTACGTGCAAAAACATGTTTTTCTGGCAGGTTTTTGAAGTACACCACTTTTACACTTCAAACTTGTACGAAGCTGTTCAAATTTTGTACTAAGGTAGATAAGTGGATAAAATCAAAACAGAATTTTTATCCAATAATCTTTGTCCATTGTCTAGATACGATGGTTTAAAGTAGAGGTAAATGTAGCACGTAAAAATCATTCTTACGTGAACCGAATGCATGGAAACGTCTTAAACGGACGCAGATAAATAAGAAATGCCTTCTTACGATAAAATTGAAAGCTTGCGTTCAAAAAAATCTAGCGTCATTCGGATTTTATGGGCAAAAACACGTTTTTTGTGTGTTTTATGTTCTACACTGACATGTTTTAATCTTTTGCAAATCGGTTAACATCTTGTAGGAAGGTAAGCACATGTAATTAATTGTCGTTGTGTTGTTTTGTGAAGGATTTATGTGTTGCCGCGATATAAGCAACACAGTCCGAAAGACAAGTAAAGTAACCTATACAGGAGCAGTCGTCGCCCGAATCAATAAAAGTCTATGTCGAGTGCCAAGCTATGGCGGCCTAATGTCAAAATTATGGTAGAGTGAAAGTTGGGAACCAGAATGAAAAATGCTCCTATCATAGCACAAAAAGGCGAATATGTCCTGATAAGAATTAGAACTGTAAGCAAAGGGAACTAGCTTTTCGAATTATCCAATATGTTCAAAGACACTTAAAACATTTTGACATAATCGCTCTTTTTCGAGTTACCCTACTTCCGCAGCGCAGTGGGCTGCCTTAGCTGCAAGGTGTTGCCACACCTGCATCCTGCAATTTACAGACTAAAGTCCCTGATCCTATGTCCAAAATACAGAGGATTCACTAGCTGCAATAAACAATATTAATAACATAGGCTAAAGAGCATATATGTAATAGCTGAGGGTATAAAATTTCTGGCGGTGGATTTGTTTGGAAGGATGTCATTATGTATCATGTTACTCCACTTGACACGATGCATTACAGTACATTGCATGGGACTAATATTAACAAGTAAAAAAGTGCAAACATGTCAAGATGTTTTAATTTAAATGTCTATGAAGCTGCCACATAAGTCGAAAACTAGTTCCCTTCTTTTAAACCCCTAACTCTGTTAAGGACATATTCGCCTTTTTTTGTACTACGATAGGAGCATTTTTCATCCTGGTTTTATTATGATGCTAATTTATGCCTACGTGGGTTGGAGTCAACAAAATATTTTCACATTCAGAGAAAAATTCAGTTACTGAAATTTCGTGAAAAGAAATAAAAAGCACTCGCTTATCATATTCGTTACATTCTCTCCTCACTTCTGGATACTACAATACCAGCTGCTCTTCTCTGAACTTTTCCAGTGTTGTCTATCAATCCCATCTGTTGCATCTTTTAAGTGTTCCGCCAAAACACACTGTCATTGTTTCGTCTGCTCCACATTTTTTAGTATCATTATACTAATTTAAATTTTTCGTAATTTACTTCCTAGATATTTAGTTGCGTGGACAATCTTTAAGTTCGTACGGTTTATCATGTAACTGAAATGTAGTGGATTTTTTTTAGCAGATGTGTGAAGGACGTCACAGATTTTACTTTTCGCAGTACGCAGATATCTCGTCAACGGGAACAACAGACATATTTTCAAGTTTTCTAGATGACTTCCCGTCAATTACTACGACCTGTGATCTTTCTGACAGTAAATAAGGAATTGAATCGCATTTTCGAGTTGGTACTCAGATTGACAATTTGGTTAGAGACCATTGGTGAGGAACTGTGGCGAAAGCCTTCCGAAAATCTAGAAATGTGGAAGCAGCTTATGATCCATTGTCAATAGCACTCAATATTTTGTGTAGAAAAAAAAAGTGACTTATGTTTCACTAGAACAATGTTTTGTGAATCAGTGCTGATTAGGTGTTTGATGGGAGGGTTCATCAACAGATAGTTTTAGGCAAACTATCTTAACATAAGTTAATAACATAAAGTAAGTTATTGTTGTCTGAGCCACTCTCATGATTGCTTACCCTTCAGCTAGAAGGATGATTACAGAAATATAAAGCACTCTCATGCTGTACGGTCGCAGTAGGTCAAAGGTCGTGCTGAATGAATTCAGTACACCACAAGAGAAGTTATGCTGTTGTCTCTGAACTGCGTATTTGTCCATTCATCGAAACTGAATGTTCCACCTTGTCGCTACAAAAATCTTACACCAATGCTAACGTCTCTGAATAATTAACAGAGTTCGTGACTGAATGTAATCTTTCACTCTTCAACAGTATGTCTGGATATGTAAACGTAATAAGAGAGAGATTTATTCCTTATCTAGAATCTTTACACCTTGCTCCAGTGCCGACCGGTGTGGCCGTACGGTTCTAGGCGCTACAGTCTGGAACCGCATGACCGCTACGGTCACAGGTTCGAATCCTGCCTCGGGCATGAATGTGTGTGATGTCCTTAAGATAGTTAGGTTTAAGTAGTTCTAAGTTCTAGGGGACTAATGACCTCAGATGTTAAGTCCCATAGCGCTCAGAGCCATTTGAACCATTTTGAACCTTGCTCCAATACAGTCACAGCAATAGGTGTTACCGCTTGTAGAGACTGACAAACCCAGTCTTAGTTTTCTGATGCTTTTATTTCAGTTGACACCGCACGCAGCGTTAGCCTCATATTGAAAGAAAGCAAAACGCGGACGTTTACGGAATGACGAGCTGATCACATACTTGGTCAGTACGTAACGCCAGTGGTCAGCTGTGGGTGCAAATGTGTGCCGATCTCGAAGGGGTTGCAAAACGCCACTGAAATCCAGGAGCACGGCGCAGCGGCGTACGAAAGAGTAACCGATACGGCTGCGACAACTGGCCTGACAGGAGTGTCAGCAAGAGGCGGCTAGAGTGACGCGCTCACCACGAGGTATATAAGGGCAGGGGCCGCGGGGTGCTTCAGAACAACACAGCAGCCTCCACCAGCAGCACCGCCACGACAGCGGCACCTCCAGCATGGCTTACAAGGTACGTCTCGTGTGGCCAGTTCCGTCATGACGATCCTAGAGGACAAGAGACTTTTCTCGGTCTTCACAGATTCAGAAAAAAACCGCTGGTATGGAATACAGATTGTTTTATCCATACACGATGTCCTGTAGGAGGTACATCCAAGTCAAATGACTAGTGTTCTTAGATTTTCGAAAAGTGTTCGTTACTTGAAACGTATTCAACTCCCACAATGATATTACTGAAAACAGTTAATTGATGAAGGCACTTCAGAGCAGACTTCTCACTTTTTGCACTTCCTAATAATCTAGAGCGGGGTACATTCACGTAACGATTGTAGACTCTTCGGGAGCGTTATTTTGAGGATGCTGTTCAAATGGTTTAAATGGCTCTGAGCACTATGCGATTTAACTGCTGAGATCATCAGTCGCCTAGAACTTAGAACTAATTAAACCTAACTAACCTAAAGACATCACACACAGCCATGCCCGAGGCAGGATTCGAACCTGCGACAGTAGCGGTCGCTCGGTTCCAGACTGTAGCGCCTAGAACCGCACGGCCACTCCGGCCGGTGAGGATGCTGTGTTCTGTTGACCTGGTGTTGAGAGTGGTCCGGGTTTTTATCAGTCGCTTGAATAAAATGCAAGCTTCGTTTTTGGCTATTTCTTCAATGAAAGCTAAAACTCTTTGTATACATTTGACGTAGACGATGAACACAAATTTCGTCATAATAAGAGTGAAACTGAACTTTCTTTTGTATAATTCAAATAAATGGCTCTAAGCACTATGGGACTTAACATCTAAGGTCATCAGTCCCCTAGACTTAGAACTACTTAAACCAAACTAACCCAAGGACATCACACACATCCATGCCCGAGTCAGGATTCGAACCTGCGACCGTAGCAGCAGCGCGGTTCCGGACTGAAGCTCCTAGCACCGCTCGGCCACAGCGGCCAACTTAGTCCAAATAAAAAAGAACTGTTAGCCCCCAGGTACAAGCACGCTGACACGGTTCACTCCACCCATTCCGTTACATACATGCCGAATCGACCATGCTTCTAAAAACCAAAGATACGTATGTGCCGAAGATAGGCTTCCAAAAAGTTATATTGGTATGAAAACATAAACTATGAAATAAATTTCATGTACACCAGAAGGTAGAAATTTACGCGTTATTTCAAAATATGTGTTAAGATTTTCAATTACTGTTTTTATTCAAATCTGTTTCAGACCACATGTAAAGTTCATGTATAACCATTCTTCTAGGTAGCTACATTTACGCCTTCTGAACATATAAAAAATACACAGAGGAACTTTAAATAAAAAAACGAAACTACAAATAACAGAAAGTCTAGCATAATTAATGCACTCCCCTGCCAGAACCGAAAAACGTCTAAGTTCACAAAAAAAAAAAAAAACGGTACCGTATTCTTCACTTTAGAAATCAGGTGTCGACAGGTACAATACTGGCCACAAAGCGTCTACCTAGGATCGTCAAATACTAACCAAGATGCTATCGTACGGAGTATCTTCATAGTTGAGCGATTTGCTGGTGAGTATTTCAGATCCCAGAACATTACCCTGGGAGGCAAAGTTCTACACAGAACAAATTAACATCACAAGTGCACAGAGGAATGGTAGTAGGCTCTTTAATGTTCTCAGTATACACAAACGGTCAGCAGCACTACAAGAGAGTTCGCTGACGATGCTGTTTACTACGGGAAAGTATCGTCGTTAAGCGATCGTAAGAAAATACATAACGACCGGATAAAATGTCCACTTGGTGTAATGTGGATAAATCAAGTTATCTTCCGTTAGGAATGTGGAATGCACTCAATGAATGCGATATGACTTTCAAAATGGTAGAGCACAGCAATCAGTCGTCCTTTCTTTTAGGGCTTCACTAAAGTCAATTTATATTTCGGCTAGTGCCTAGCCATTGTCAATGCACTATTTCATAGTTTCAATACTTGTCCTAGTACGCCAGTCCTCTATTGTTCTGGCTTCTGTCATAGTTCATTCAAAAGGCTTGAATGTACTCTGTAGTGGATGAAATGTAGCACATTTTGCCATTGTGCAAAGATTTGTCAGAAACAAAACATATACAACCGAGAAGCGCCTTGTGCACATGGCTATGTCCGTTTATGTAGCGCTTAAGCCTTAACAATCATTTGTAACCACTGCACATACGGACATTGCCATGTGCACAAAGTGCTTTTTGATTGAAAATGTTTCATTTCTGACAACGCTTTGCATAATGTTTTACGTTTTGTCCACTAATGTGATAACCTGCCTTGAGGTTGCAATTCACAAACAATATGTTTTTTAACAAAAATTTTTGAAGACCATAAGGTAACAGCAAAGTCTGTCGAAATCGATTTTCGAAAATAAAGACGAATTTATGCCAACTTAGCTACAGTAAAATTTTTTTACCGGACATAACGTACTTTATTTTGTCGAAACTTCTGAAGAATGTGAGTATTTTAATTCCGGTAGTGTCATGAGATGATTGAGTTAGCAGTACACATGCAACGAGTAAAAATGATCAGATCGCGACAGGTACCGTCCAGCAAGTACATCAGTCCATGGTAAGCAGGTGTGTCCAATAATGGAAACAAGCAAGGCAAGTTAACGTCTTGGATTTTCTTTGTTTCTTAATACCACTTGCGAAAAATACTGGTTCATTCAAATTTTTTGCGTATTTTTTCAGCCAAAGACAGCCGCTTACGTTTGATTATTTTTATCTCAGCGTTTTATTTCTCTTCTTCTTCGTTACAGAATACTGTCGAATTCTTGAAACTTGCATTCTTAGTTACGCGTATCTACTACTTGTCCCACCGCTTAGGGTGTGGGTACTTGTCAGTCCACACATTTACGATACTTCGTAGCATTGTGGAAAGAGTTTTCCATTCATGGATTGATATATTCATTTTGTTACTGCATTACCTTTTATGAGACGTCAAAGTTTTCCGGTATCATTTTCGTACAGAGTATTTACGACAGTTTAGAACATCAAGGTAGATAGTAATGTATCAGTGTGTTCAACAGCTTACTTACTCTTAGCATACAACCAGTATTATTAAGAACAAAGCAGGAGCCGCGCGGAGTGGCAACGTGGTTTGAGGCGCCATGTCACGGGTTGAGCAGCCCCTCCTGCCGGAGGTTCGAGTCCTCCCTCGGGCAAGCGTGTGTGTGTTGTTCTTAGCATACATTAGTTTAAATAGTGTGTAAGTCTAGGGGCGGATGACTAAAGCAGTTTGGTCTCTTAGGAATTAACATACATTTGAATATTTGAACAAAGCAGGGGTAACTTAATTATACGTGTACTACAGCTTGACGGTGTTTTAAAACAATTTGGCCATTCTTCTACCAGAGCAGTGCAGACTACTGTGAAGTGCAAGCATTACTCCTGAAGACATTCAGTTAGACTAACGCGTGTGGCGAAGAGCAGCAGTACTACTGAATTTTGTATTATTGCACCCTTATGCAGCCATTAGTTCAGATTAGTTCAGTTCATATCCATAGAGCTTAGTTCGGCTTTAGGCAGAATTGACCACCTTAAGATATTAGCAATTTGCAGCGCAGCCATCAAAATTTTCGCTGATACCAGAAGATGTCCCGTCGTGAAGCGAAAACCAAATTTTCATTGCGATCTGATCCAAATATACCAGACTTTCGATAATTCAACTTAACAACTGCGTCAGAAGAAAAAAAATAATAAACTGTTAGACAGACCGCAGATGTCCTGTGGGTACTTTCAGGCTCAGTCGAGGTTCCTTCTTTTAGGAATAAGGATGCGCAACATTTACACGAGGGTTGGTCTACGTGGTAAAAACCACATCACTGTTTAATACTTCGAAGAAAAAAAAAAAAAAAGATCAGAGATTGACAGCGATATCAACACAGGCAGAGTATTCAGTTAATTTCTGTCATGACTATGATGGTTCAAATGGCTCTGAGCACTATGAGACTTCACATCTATGGTCATCAGTCCCCTAGAACTTAGAACTACTTAAACCTAACTAACCTAAGGACATCACACAACACCCAGTCATCACGAGGCAGAGAAAATCCCTGACCCCGCCGGGAATTGAACCCGGGAAGCGAGAACGCTACCGCACGACCACGACCTGCGGACTCTTGACTAAGAAAGAACCGTGACCGATACATGTGACTCGTGAAGAAATAAATAAATGGAAGAAATGCAGGATAGACAAGGAAAACTACAATCAAAAAAATGGTTCAAATGGCTCTGAGCACTATGGGACTTAACATCTCTGGTCATCAGTCCCCTAGAACTTAGAACTACTTAAACCTAACTAACCTAAGGACATCACACACATCCATGCCCGAGGTAGTATTCGAACCTGCGACCGTAGCAGTCGCGCGGTTCCGGACGGAGCGCCTAGAACCGCGAGACCACCGCGGCCGGCAAAACCACAGTCGGAATGACCGGACGGAGACTAAGAAACTATTCGGGAATGCGAAAGATGATTGGAGTTTAACGTCCCGTAAGAGTGGCAGTGACACCATGTACGCACTAGTATAAAAAAAATGCTTCAGAATGACCGAATAACTGAATCCAAGTCCTCCTACGTTGGAGACCAGTATCTCAGCTGAAGTTCCAAAACTGGCGTAGACTACTTAGACTGCCGTGAGTAAGCGTAGACTGCGGTAGTTTTCCTAGTAACCATGGTCAGTTAAGGTCGTACTTGCATTATCTGTGCGTTAGGTGTGTTGCATAACTATCGGGCGTTACCTCATGACAATCGCTTTCTTTACTCTACGTATGTGATCAATGTCTAACTAGATCCCTCTAAAAACAGGAAACATTTAGAAACTGAGTGAGGATATATTAAGGGCCACATAAGCTAAGGAAGATTTTGGTACATAATTATTGTCCAGTCTGCTACCTAAGAATTTATAGCAGTACTTATAACAGTATTTACAGCAAAATCAAACATTTCAACGTTTAATTCAGATTTTATTTGAAAATTGTTGTTTGTAAAGAAAAACAGAGGGATACTGTAGTAAAAATAACGAAAACTATACAATTTATTATACAGCGCTACAAAACATATTTACCTCAACAAAAGTAAAAAATAAAGAAAACTATACATTTTATCAAACAGCGCTAGAAAACGCAATTTCCTCAAGAAAAAGGTAAAATAAAGAAAATATTTGCTAAACAAAAATGTATCAAGCGTCTCTTTAATACATCGGCATACTTATATAAAACGTGTTTCTGTTATTCATAAACAACTTCCGCATTTATCAACAATAAAAGAAAACTCTTGCCTTTCATCATGATGAAGAATGTTCTATTGAGTACAAAATAACAACAATTCTTATCTACATATATTTTATGTCTGTGCATGTAAACTGTACTTGCACCAATAGTTATTGCTTTTGTTGCATAAATGCACAGAGCGCAGAAGCTAGGCGATCAAGTAATTTTTATTGCTTATAAAATGCAATCTGTATTCTGTAAAGATATAAAATATATAATGGACTAACACTGAATGATGTGTGTTTCTGATTATGTGCAAAGGAAACAGCTAAACAAACAAACAAAACATAGAGAAGTCGGTGCCTCCCGGTTTCTCTCTTACACATTCGTTTATCTTTCTTTTCCTGCCAATGCTAAAAATACTATTAATAATCCTACAATTTACTACGCCATTTTTGAACTGCTCCAAAACTACCGAACTGCAGTTTCGATATAGCACAACTCTAGTCTCAGCTATTATGGAACGCAGCCTAGATGTGCAGTATTGCACAGCTCTCTGTTATGAAAAAGACAAAAATTATGATCCCAATGGTTCCACATAATAAAGCCCAAACAGAAAGACAAGGTGCAGACAGTCAGAGAGCACCTATTGATTTTTTTTCTTATGATGGATAATGGACACACTTTTGTTAACAATTTGGTAAAGTAGCCACTGCATGACTGCCGCAGCTGATCGTCCTCGCCGCCGTGGCGGCCGTGGCACACGCCGGGTACCTGGGCGCGCCCGCTATCGTCGCTCCCGGTGCCGCCTTCGCCGCGCCCGCCTACGCCGCCCCCACCATCGACGCCGCCCCCATCAGCAGCTACGGCCCGGCCATTGCCGCTGCCCCAGTTGGCAGCTACGCCCCCGCCTTTGTCGCCGCCCCCGTCGCCAGGTTCGCCCAGGCCGTCGCTGCTGCCCCCGCCGTCAGAGCTGCCCCCGCCCCCGCCCCCGTCGCCGCCGCCGCGCCTGCTACCATCGCCACAGAGTACGACCCCAATCCCCAGTACAGCTACGGCTACAGCGTGTCTGACTCCATCACCGGAGACTCCAAGAACCAGCAGGAGACCCGCAACGGCGACGTCGTCCAGGGCAGCTACAGCCTGGCCGAGCCGGACGGCTCCATCCGCACCGTCGACTACACCGCCGATCCGGTCAACGGCTTCAACGCCGTCGTGCACCGCCAGCCGGGCACCCACCCCGCCCCCGCAGGTTCCGCTGCCGCACCCGCCCCCGCCCCCGCCCCTGCCGCCAGGGCCGCCCCTGCCCCTCAACAGGCTACTAGAGCGGCATACTCTGGGCCTGCAGTGTCCGCCGCTCCTTCCGCCAGGGCCTACGGCCCTGTTCTGTCCTATGGCAAGGTTATTCTAAGCTAAATGCTATTTCTTCTAGGCTAGATGTTATTTATTCTTGAATTCGTTTCTCTCCTTATTTGCACTGCATGTATTTAGCACTGTGGTATTAATTGTTTGTAATCTTTAGTCTTAAATAAACATCTTTGGAGACATATTTCTTATTTCCTTGGGCACCATTGCCACAAAACGATATTTTCAGATATAATTTCGATTAATTCAACTTTAACTTAAACGCATCTTGTGAGAGTCATACCAAAGGACTACATTACAACACAGGGACTACTCAACAAAACCTGGAAAGCGACATACTTCACATGAGAGATGTAGTGTGAGACAATGAACCATTAAGAGGTAACAATGATGACCATCAAATGCATAGTTCATTGAAAGGTGTTGAAACACCCACGTTTAAATTTCTTTATTGGGTTTTATGTATTTTACCGAAGCCGCCAAACAGTTAATTATTATGATTATATGACATTGTGCTTAACGGATGAAAGGCTATCGGTATTTCTGCTGTGGTTTCGGGGGTATCTCAACCGAGTGCGGCTGTTCTGAGAGGGAATAGTTCATGATTGAAAGTTTGTCTATCATTAAAGACCATAAAGGTTGCGATGTACAAATTGGTATGCATTTTCTACTAACACACAAATTCTGAGGCAGTTGCTACCTTCGCCTTACACATCTAATCACAGTTATATCTTTTACTGGTTGCTGATTTTAGGTACTTCGTCACACGCAATGATGACGGTTAACATTCACAACAATCCTCACTGCAATCCACGGTTGTTGCTGGCCGACGAGGTTGACGCGAAACACGTAATTCGGCACTTGTCACTTTTGGTTTCATATCACTCGCGAATCGGTATCGATGAGGGTCCACCCCACGACGATCAGGGGGACGCGCTCATTTGTCATACACCGGTGAATTTACCGTTTACTACTCACTCAACCACCATTCTTGCCCGTCTCTCCAACACCACTTCTCACTCGACACTCGTCTCACAGCCTCCTGCAGCACTCGACAATCGACTCCTGTCTGCTATCGACCTTGGTGTCGGATACTAGCATCTATGTTCGTGGGATCACGGATCCCTTACAGTGTGAAGGATGACCGCCTCTCATCGAGCTGACTGCAGTTCTCAGCAGCGGGGTCGATAAATAATCAACGTCGATGTGAAGAAACGGTTATTCAAAGCTAAACTAATACAAATAAAAACACAAAGCAACCAATCATTAAATTTTAAGTTTTTAATTTACCATACGTTTCTGATACTTTTCTCCATAGTCAAATGGCAGTTCTGATGTGTACATCATATGCAGTACTCCCGGGAAACTAAAGATGTCGAAATATCTGCAGTCCTATGACCTCAGCTGTGCACTTTCCTCAGCAGTAGTGCATTTAACACATTACCTACTTACAAAGTCTGTTTCCCACGAAGAAACAATAAACTTGAGCCCAACATACAAAGTCCTATCCTGACAATGAAGCAAATCCTGCGAACAGATCGTAAACAAAAACACATAAAATTTAGTGACTGGTTACTAATATGGTGATTTTGAGCATATCGGGACAGTTTTGGGACCGTCTGCATTTGTGTTATGAGGGACCACCCCCTCCTCCCTTTCCCTCTAGACCACTTGTCTTACAAAAACCTCTTCTACACTGTGACAGCCAGTACAGGTCAACAACAGTATCTTGTATGCCAAAGAATTTCTTGAGGAGCATGCGAAGGTTGACGAGGAAAACCTCGTGTCCTGCACAGACGAGCCACTGGACGCACCGGATGAAGCCTGACTACGACTGTGAAGTAGACAGTGAAGTAGCGGTACTCTGCCGTAGAATGAATTGGTTGATATTGAAATGATTTATCTTAAAGACCGACAGATGTGGATCTCAAGACAATATGTGAAATGTAGGCGCACTTTTTCTGTGTAACGTTACTACTTCAATAGTGAATGTGTAATGAACTATTTCAAAAACATCTCACTGAATTTATAAAACTCTATTGTGTTTGAGAGTAAGTAAAATTCGTACTGCTGTTTCTGATTGATAATCATCTTTTTGATTACTCCTAAGAGCCTGTGTTGTACCAGAAGAGGCCTTACCAATTCCAGTCGCCTGCATCTTTCTCTTTATTCTAAAAAATTTTTTGTGTTCTGGAGCCCAAGTTTTGATATGTTGTAGTACACAAAAAGGCTGTCACATTGTTTAAATTTGCTTACGATAATGGCATGAACATTTAAAGCTGCGGTCCCTACTACCCACTAACGGGCGTTCCAGTTTTCATGGCAGACAGTAAACGGTAGGGGTCTTAAAACATTTTCTTTACATTTTCACAAACTTTTGTCATGAAGTATTTGGTAAGTAGCTACTATTACATTTTTTAACTTAATGTAACTCGGCTTTGTAAATTTTGTAAAGTGAGTTCCCTACCTTATCAGTCACAATTTCTGAGGAACCGGTGGACGGTCACAAAATTTTACTAATAATACAGAATCAAAAGTAGGCGATAGGTAAAAAGGTTGACAACTCCTGATTTATAGAATAAGATACGCAATCAGCAATCTATCTTAAAAAAAAAAAAAAAAAAAACATTTGGCCGAACAGATTGTTGCATGGGGCTCCAATACTTGATCAGAGGCCTTGTGCTACGTTTTTGTGTCCCGACGTCACAAGAGGTATGCGTAAGCTCTTTAACTGTCGTTGTATGGGTTTCTTCTGTCTGTAAATGTTGTATACAGTAAGAACTGTACGTCTGTCCTGAAATGTAAATAAATTCTTTTAACAACCCGCCTCCGTGGCCGAGGTCACTCTTCCTTTGGCAGGGCAACAGAGCGGACAAGCTATTGTTTCCGTGTGCAGAGAGAGAGATCTCGCTTTGTTTATATTCTGACAGCCGTTGTTTACGTGCTGTCTTAGCGTTTACGATACATGGCGAACCGTTGCCGTAAATCTACACTTCGATTTACTTTCTGCAGTGACCATGCCCTACCCAATCGAGGTAGAGCGTTTTCTGCGAGATGAAGTGAAGATCCCGACGACGGACATCATAGGAATACACTTACCGATCTTGAACAGCACAGTCTATGTTAAAATCGGTAACGACGCTCCACCGATCGCATCCTACGTCAAAGCAAACAGGGACTCCGCTTCTGTCGCGCTGACGGCAAAGTCGGGACGGTGACCATCGACCACATAGGCTCAGGTATGCGTACGGTACGCGTTTTCGAATTTCCTGCAGAGGAAGTCGTTGCGGTACTAGGATGGTACTGGACAGCCCAAATCCATACTGCGCAGGAATGGACGCAGTCTCACACATATCCTGTCATAAACGGTGCCACCCTTGATCTTCATAGCCACGTCCCCTCCTGTCTACAGATCAGCAGATGGCCGAGTAATAATTATGTATGACGGCAAGCCTCGGACCTGTTCCGCATGTAGCAAAGAAGGGCACCTTAGATCCGAATGCCTACAATGGTGCCTTACGCAACTTCCAACCGCCGACGGACCACCCGCGTCGCAAACTATGGTGCTACCGGTGACCTACACCGCGGTTCTTCCTTCTCTTGTCACCTCGCAACGACGACAGGACTCCACAACTGAGCCACATCCTACCCCAATGGAGGGCGCCTCAGACCGCCCGTCGCCTCGGTCGGCCATTGACCCCGCTCTGACGGTAACAACGCTGCCAGCCACTGACCCAACCCTCGGTGGTCGTGCGGTTCTATGCGCTACAGTCTGGAGCCGAGCGACCGCTACGGTCGCAGGTTCGAATCCTGTCTCGGGCATGGATGTGTGTTGTGTCCTTAGGTTAGTTACGTCTAATTAGTTCTAAGTTCTAGGCGACTGATGATCTCAGAAGTTAAGTCGCATAGTGCTCAGAGCCATTTGAACCATTTGAACCAACCCTCGGTAACAAGATGGAGATCGATTCACTCATCGCCTCTTAGCCGAATGGCGTCGTAATACCATCAACTGTTATTATGCTGTCCTCCGAGATCTTGACGCTAAGCCGTCAGGCCCAGACAACCAGATGGAATGGCAAAGCGGTAAGGCGAGGATAATTGTGTGGCACGCCAGAAACTTCAGGGGGTGGTGACCATACGTGACTCCAAGATCAGATGGAATTTGAAATTCCATCCATGCATCATGTAGAGCCTGATGAACAACGGCGTCGGCGACAGCTCATCGACACTCTGTCACGCCTCGTGACTCACAAGCGACCAATCAGAATGACATCGTTATCGCGTTCGTTGAACACTACCGATGTACTTGCAGGGGAGAAGATGCCGATGCCGAAGAATGACTCCATCTTGCATTACGTCATGTGCGCTCTCACCCGCACAGAGGAGGATACTTTAACAGCGGCGGTCACACGAGACGATGCCAACGACGCAGTCGATAAGGGTGCAGTGAAACAAATCGCCCGGTTTAGACGCCTTACTGGCTGAGTTTTACTAAACCTGCCAGGAGCTTGTGGCAACATGGTGGACGACTATGTTCCAAGAACTGATTACATCTCATAAAGCAGTGTTACCCACCTTTGTTGCGGGCATTATCATTCTGATGCACAAACCAGCCCCCCGGTTCGACACTCACAAACTATAGACTGCTCACCCTACTCAGTGCAGATTATAAGATCTTCGCCTACTTACTGGCAATGTGTCTCTGGACAATACTCCCTCGTGTCCTCTCCTCCGAGCAAAAGACGCCTGGGGGGACAGGTTAACGTACAGACTGCCACAGGACACTGCCGCGGCTATCTGCAGACTCCATGCAGTGGTCGTCGCTATGGATTTAGATAGCGTCTTCATTACAGTGCGCCACGGTTTCCTGTTTTCGGTGGCAGGCCGGATATGCATCTCACCTTCCTGTTGCTGTTGCCCTCGAGGCCCTCTTTGGGGACCTGACGACCGATCTCCCTGGACTCTCCCTACAACATCACACCTTTCGCTGCCGGGCATACGCAGATGACTTCCACCTCGTCCATTTCGGCTCCGAGATTCGACCAGTCCTCGAATTGATTACGCGTTATGGGGTTGCTGCGGGCAGTGCCACGAACGTCACCAAATCTTCTACGACGTACGTCGGACGAGGCCACCAGGAAGGTGAAGCAGCATCCCTGTCGGTAGTGTGGACATTCCGGTAACTCGTCGTCACTCTTATCCCCACCATCACACGCACAGCCGTAACGAATTTATGTCACCTGTTACATGTCATCCGCAACGACGTCCAGAAGAACCTCTTGCGTCGCCAGGACATACATCATCGCGTTGAATTCCTTAATTGTTATGTGTCATCAAAATCGGTCCACCTCGCACAAGTGCTCACTCTGCCGACGGCCATTGGGCGCAACCTTCAGGTGGTACTTGTCTGTTATCTTGCAGCTGGCTCCATGGTTAAAGTTCGTTGTGAGACACTTAAGCTGCCCTCATGGAATGGTGGTCTCGGACTCGTCAACGTCTGCAGGTGAGCTGCAGCCTTGTATACGAATACTATAAGAAGACAGTGGAATGGACAGGGCACATCCTTAACACACAGCTTGCTTGAAGTCCTCGTGCCTGCCTCTACCTTACTACTGGGAGCTCGTGGCACATTGCGCCTCATTGGTCTCACCTTCCGCCCTATTTCATCGACTACAGTTACACTAGTGGCCCATAGTGTGGAGTACCATCCACCAGACCTTCCTCCCTAAGAACGTCCGGGCAATGTGGTATCACATGGTCAACAGGAAATTTGCCACAAAACAGTGACCGAACAACATCGGTTTGTCGGATTCTCCTCTTTGTCTCCTTTGCCATCAACTCCACGCTGATGATCAATGTCTGACTGGTTTCCTGAGCTCTCTCAGCTCCTGTCGGAGCTTGTCGGCAGAATCCGGAATATTCCGTAGCTCTAAGCACTGCTGCCAATGAACGCAATTTGCAGTGTGCGACACTATAATGAACAGACGTTCAGTGCGCAGTGGACTATGTAGTGACTGAGATTGACTTGTTAATGATTGTACCCGTTTTGAGTATCAAACTAATTATTTACATGGCTTTCAGTGTATCACTCACTGAATAATCGTGTCTTAGCAGGATTTAATTTTTTTCTTTGTTTTGTATTATAGATATAAATATGTACATCTTATGGTTAACGCTTTCACGAAACCCGTTTTTTTAATACTTTAATGCTATTTACACCACAGCAAGCGAGGAATTCTTCGAAGCCCAAACTGCGCGCGTGTTGACAGTATTTCGAGGAAGCCATTCTCTTCTTACGCAGCGGCCTTTGTTTTCGCTACCCCTGGCCGCGTGTCCCCCACAGCTCGGGGAACTGGAGAAACATTACAAGCTATGTTCGTTAGGTTTATATGCGTGCGATATATCTCAAAGTTGGACTTGTACATTTAGATTGTTTTAACTCGCATCATATTCGCTTGTTACCGACTGCGTATGTCTTCCTTTTGGTTTTTTTAAAAATAAATCTCAAGAAGTACCCCGTTTAACCTCTACTAGAAAAAAATACATATTGGTATTTACGCTGTACCGATTTTTCACATGGCCGGCCCTCGTTCCTCGCTGTGGGATCCGGTTAGATTATGCAAGTATTTTGTGCGACATTTTTTTTTTAATTTTCAGAGAAACTAATCTCAAAAAGCACTCTGCATAATCTCTGCCAAAAAGTATTCAGATCAGTATTCTAAATGCTACGACTTTTCACGTGGGCGTCACTGTTCTACAAGCGACAGTAGGCACTATATTCTATTTAATTTCTGAAAATAAATGCTGCTCAAAATATTCTTCTTGTGCCACTTTACATTAATATTTTGAAATGTTAGGATCTTACGTCATTGTTCACTTTAAGAATGAAGAGTTTTGAGTCCTAATACGACAAGTTATCTGTAAGCTACCGAAAAAAATTGTTAATTTTGAACCACAGAACATTTGTTTGGTTAGAAGAGGGCTTGTATCTGTCATATAAGTGTCGAGTTGCGTATTGTACTGCTACAAATACGAACCAAAATACTAAGTTCTTTTTTTCTTTATCTTTACATACTTACATGTTAACGACGCCAGATACTCGGATGTTACACCTTTTTATTCAACCAGATAGTTTGAGCAGTACGTGAAATGGCGTATTTGTTCGCCTCACATATTTTCTTTTTGAAAAAAAAATGTGTATTTTGTTTCAACATCGTTGGCTGCTGTTCGTGAGAGTTTAAAGACGAACAATAAATTCGCAAGACATGCAGTTACCTCCTGCCTCAACAGGTAGTCCGGAAAAGTGAGAACAATAAAAAATATTGGTAATCATAATAAATTAACTTTTCAAATACCTAAGAAACTTGTAATTTTAGAGAAGTTGAAACAGAGCACAGGATTTTCTTCTTGTTGTTATAGTAAGAATAACTCGTCGACACGAATTGCCTTGCCTTTATTAATTTGTATTTTAGTGTAAAACTTGTTAAAAAGTTGTGGAATACCCATTTCATTGACCACATTCACTGATGCGAACCGAACATACGGAAACCTGTGTAATCGACCAATTCGGTCAGAAGCTCTGTGACTACCCAATCGCCCGACGATATCGGTCGACGTCTGTCGAAAATAATCTGACGGCTGACGTCGGTTGCACTGTGACCGTATCCTTATACGTGCACTTTTTTTTTAATTAATCGGAAGTTCATATTCGCGGCCTCTCTGATCTAGTGGCTCGCGTTCCGAACTACTAAGCCTAGCCGGCCGCGGTGGCCGCCGGTTTCTAGGCGCTTCAGTCCGGAACCGGCGACTGCTACGGTCGCAGGTTCGAATCCTGCGTCGGGCATAGATGTGTGTGATGTCCTTAGGTTAGTTGGGCTTAAGTGGTTCTAAGTTCTAGGGGACTGATGACCTCAGATGTTAAGTCCCATAGTGCTCAGAGCCATTTTTTTTTTACTAAGCCTAGGGGTTGTGGGTTCGAAGCCCCTAGATAAATTTGGGTATGATGAGCACTAGCATCTATGTATTTAAGTGCGTTTATTATGCTGTTTACTAGCCATATTACAAGCTTCGGCTCAGTTTCGGGATCGAGATAGTTGGTGTGATTGTTGAAAGATTTATTTGTTTATTATTTTTTCCTTCAGGTACATAGTGGCTTCTGTGAGACTAAATCCCATCTGGAAATATTTTTGGAAAAACATATGGCAACTTGTAAAGTATGTATTAAATCACTGTCGCTTGGAACTGCCTTATCCAAAAAAACAGACCATTACAAAAATATTAGAAATCATTGGTCGAAACTTCATAAAATGAATGGGCAGCTTATTGTAAGATAAATGAAAAACACCATAGTTTGATCAAATAGGGACCAGACATTTAACTCTTCGCAAGACAAAAAGGTGGTCACACTATCTACTTTGCCGGATGTAATTGGGAAAGGCCTGATAATCATTCGATATCGTTGTGAATCGATGAAAGTATTATGGATCTCATTATCGTTGACATTCTGCCATACAGCGTTGTTGAAGGAGATGCATTTCATAGGCTCAATTTGACTGACCCTGACACTCTATCCAGGTAGAGGGAAAAATCTGACAAGTACTTTAGAACGACTTTACTACCAGCGACGTACGAGAACCTAAAGGAAATATGTCAGCTTTACCACTGACGCATGGAGTAATCCAGCAAAGACATGCTCATTGTTGAGTTGCACAGGCCACTTAATTAAAGCTCTAAAAGGCAAAAAGTTATACTGGCAACCATTATCTTGGAACAAGATCACACAGGGCAGCATATTTCAAAGAAACTTAGTCAAATTAGTCCCGAATTTAATTTAACAAATAAAATCGACATGGGTACCTGCGACAATGCTTTTAATATGCAAGCAGCCATGCGTTGTGGAAACTTTGCGTATATTGGATGAGTAGGTCATACGCTACAGCTAGTTATTTACGATTCAAAGACGCTGCTGTAATGGATATAATATAAAAAAATATCGAAAAATTGTAGGACGTTTGAAAAGAAGTGAACAAGCTTCCCGATATTTAAAAAAGTTTCAAGAAACATGCGACTTACCCAAACACATTTAGATTCTTGATGTCGAAACCCGCTGGAACAGCACTTATTTAATGTTGGAGCCGGCCGGTGTGGCCGTGCTGTTCTAGGCGCTTCAGTCTGTAACCGCGTGACCGCTACGGTCGCAGGTTCGAATCCTGCCTCGGGCATGGATGTGTATGATGTCCTTAGGTTAATTAGGTTTAAGTAGTTCTAAGTTCTAGGGGACTGATGACCACAGATGTTAAGTCCCATAGTGCTCACAAGGGAACCTCCCCATCGCACCCCCCTCAGATTCAGTTATAAGTTGGCACAGTGGATAGGCCTTGAAAAACTGAACACAGATCAATCGAGAAAACAGGAAGAAGTTGTGTGGAACTTTGAAAAAATAAGCAAAATATACAAACCGAGTAGTCCATGCGCTACATAGGCAATATTAAGGTGTATGTGAGATCAGGAGTGCCGTGGTCCCGTGGTTAGCGTGGGGAGCTGCGGATAGAGAGGTCCTAACAAAACACATCGAGGACTATTTCCGAGGCATGTTCCGTCGAGAAGCGACAGACGACGCGGCAACTGCTGAAATCCTCCAGCAGACGAGGAGCGTGCTCACAGACGCAGACAGGGCGTTGCTGACAGAAAATGTCGACGTGGATGACATCAAAGAAACGAGTAGGACCAGCGCAAGAGGAAGAGCACCCGGCACCGACGGCATCCCGCTCGAGTTCTACCTCGCATATTGGGACGTGCTAGGAGAGCAATTCACGGAAATGGTGAACGAGATACTCGATGGGGCGGAAATTCCACCTGGGCTGACCGAAGGGACCATAACACACATCCCTAAGAAGAGAGCCGCCCGCCGCATTGAAGAGTTTCGTCCAATTACGCTCCTCAACGCCGACTATAAAATAATAGCGAAATGCATCGCAAACAACCTGAAATCGGCGATGAGGAAAGTCATCAGTCCGTGGCAAGCATGTGCGGTACCAGGGAAAAATATATTTGACGCCACATGCACCTACAGGGACATAATAGCACAGGCAGCCACCACCAGAAGCGCAGGTGCTATAATTTCGGTGGACTTCAACAAAGCCTTCGACAGGATCGACCACAAATATCTCGTAGAGACACTAAATAGACTCGGGTTTGGGCAAAAATTCATCGCAATCATCCATAAGATACTAAGTACTGCGAGATCGACAGTAATAATCAATAGTTGGGAAACAAAACTGATAAAACTGGACAGATCCGTGAGGCAAGGCTGTCCATTGCCTATGGCTCTATTCGCTATAGCACTGGACCCACTGCTGCGGAAACTCACAAACGACATCAGAGGCTTCTCCGTAGGAGGCAAAGCAGTAGCATGTATAGCCTACGCTGACGACCTAGGCATCTTTATTGAAGACCAGGAAGATATTGGGAGAGTAGAAACCATCATGAATACATTCCAAAAAGCGTCAGGCGCCCAAACCAACCCCAGAAAAACAGTGATACTGCCGATAGGGAATCAACGACTCAAACCAGACAGCCAATGGTATAAAATAGCAGAAAGCCATAAAGTTCTTGGAATATATATACAGTCTTGTCCACTTAGAATGGCCGCATACAACTGGAGGGACGTGCTACACACCATAAGAGGTCTCTCCAGACAGCACGCGAACCGGAAGCTAACTATCCACCAGAAAACAGAACTGATAAACACGACGATCCTGTCGAAAGCTTGGTACCTGGCGCAAATCTTAAGCATCCCGACAGAAATTGCGCGAGCACTAACGAGCGCAGTGTACTACCTGTTGTGGCGTCGAAATATATTCAAAGTGGCGCAAGCAACGTGCTCGCTGCCAACAAAAGAAGGGGGACTAGGTCTAGTTGATATAAAGACCAAATGTGCAGCCCTTCTACTGAAACGAACGCTCGCCATCCAGGACAAAAACCCTGACAGCGTCACAGCCAAGATAATTGGAAGATACAAGCCCGCATCACAAGAAGCGCCGGTCGACACGAGACACATTCCCTGCAGAATGCGACACGTCAGGCTGCACTACGCCAACAAAAGTTACGTTCTGGACACCGTGGCGAACCCCAGCCACAGAACAGCCAAGAGAATATACTGGGCCCTCAGGGGGAAGCCGGCAAAAAACAAAATTGAACAAAACTCCCGCAATACAATTGGAAACAAATATGGGGGAACGTCTCAGAAAACATGCTACCTAAACATGCGAAGGAGACATGGTACAAAATAATTAACAGAACGGTACCAACCAACCAAAGGCTGGCGGAGATAAAACTCGTCGCAAGTGACAAGTGTGACGTATGTGGCATGACTGACACCCTCGAACACCGATTTACGTGCGGGAATGCCATCAACATCTGGGAAGCGTGCCAGCAGATGGTGGCCCACATCAACAGAACGGCGCCGGGAAGCATCACAGTGGAAGCAATCACCGCCCCAGACTGCAACCCATTTCCACGACCCAAGCGACTGGCGACTCTCTGGATCCTCGCCATGACTGCACACGCCATCGTGCTGGCCTTCCTGATGGACCTCTGGGAGGAGAACAAGACGGCCCAGCAGCACAGGCGATACCACGAGAATTTCAAAAACTTCCTGCAGATTCCACTGCAGACAGCGATCGCCAGAGTCCTCGCCAGCCTGTGACCCTCAGCACCGCCACCAGCCACCTCACCACACTCACCACAAGAATAACGTGTGCAGTGATAGTGAACAAGTGCAACACAAAAGATAAAGAGCTTTCTCTTCTCGCATCAAATAGTGAAGTATAGTAGTATAAAGTGTTTCTTCCTAGTGGAATCAGTGACACAAAGTGCTCCTTAGTGGAAAGTGCCAACTACTCATTATTATTAGATATTTTGATTTCCTTTACTTTGTGCCTATAAAATTCTATTGATTACTCACACTATCCTTTCTGCTTCTCTTATGTAATATGACAAAATTTTCTCTCTTCTTCAATTAGGTATATCCTGTAGTATATGTAAAAAAAAACAAAAAAAGTTTCTTCCACTTCTGCTCCACCTATCATGGTGACGTTCCTTCATACTGTCCCACTAAACAGTGTAACTAGAGGAAGAGATCAAACCAGGATACACAATGTGCCTGTGTCATCACAAGTGCATCACATACAGAAACATAAACTCAAATCAATGCAACGATGCCAAATATAAACTGTTATGCCTGTCCTGCAATGTCTACCCCCCTCAAACAAAAAAAAAAGACGGCAAATGGCCATGTAAAAGGGTTTAAGGAACAAACAATAAGAGAAAAACGAAAACATATAAAATGACAATAATATTAACCATCACTAGGATAATAGATTAATAGAATAAAATGTCTTTTTTTTAAATGTATCGTTGTTAAAATATTTACATAAATATATATGGTTACAAAAAAAAAAAAAAGGTTCAAACCTTCCGTCGAGTGAAAATTTTAGTTTCTTTATTTTCGCAAAGTTATGATCTGTCCGTCCATTCATTGACGTCTCTGTTCACTGTGATAAGTTTTGTATCTGTGTTTTGCGACCGCACCGCGAAACCGTGCGATTAGTCGACGAATGGACGTGCCTCTCCAATGGGAACTTAAAACATTTGATTGCAAGGTCATAGGTCAACCCATTCCTCCACAGGAAAACACGTCTAATATATTCTATATGACACTGGTGACGACATGTGCGTCACATGACAGGAATATGTTGTCGACTCACCTAACTTGTACACTTGGTGAATGGGTAAAAAGATTCTTCTACCTTGTCCGATTTAGATTTTCTTGTGGATGTGATAATCACTCCCAAAAAAGTGATGAAAACATAAGAGTTTGCCACATAAACTGCAACAAATGAATGCAACAGTTTCATAGTCACTCGGTTTTCCCTGTGCTCTGTCAAAACATATGTTTTTAATGTTTTCATACAACGTCCCCATACTACGGTGCAGTTACCGCGCATCGGACGGACGGACGGACGGATGGACGGACAGATAATAATTGTCTGAAAATAAAAAATTAAACTTTTCAGTCGAGGGAAGACTTGAACCAAGGACCTCTGATTCCGCAGCTCCTCACGCTAATCACGGGACCACGGCAATCCTGAACGTAAACAATCCTTGTTGTTGCCTATGTTGCGCATGGACTACTCGGTTTGTATATTTTGCTTATTTTTTTCATGGTTCCACACAACTTCTTCCTGTTTTCTCGATTGATCTGTGTTCAGTTTTTCAAGGCCTATCCACTGTGCCAACTTATAACTAAATCTGAGGGGGGTGCGATGGGGAGGTTCCCTTGTCAGAGCCATTTGAACCATTTTTTTTAATGTTGGAAAGACTCGTTGAACAAAAAACTGCTATAATTTATACCTCACAGAAAGCGGTGAGATAATACTGCCAACTGCAGAACAATAGATGCAAGTAAACTAATGTATAACGGTACTCAAGTTCTCTCATCAAGCAACACTTCATATTTCAAGTGACTCTTCGTCAGTATCTTTAACAATACTGTTGATCGTCAAGCTTAATTGAAAATCGACCACAAAAGATGAAGATCCTGCAAAATGCAAAATTGCTCAAAACCCAGTTGTGCGAGCCCGTTAACAGGAGATTTTCTTACTCAAGAAATGCACCGCATTTATTGATTTCAACTCTAATACGAGTAGATCCGCGTTACTTCTGAGGAATGCTAACATTTATGAATATTGGACTTCTAGTCCATATACTTATCTACGCTCAACTACACTTAAACGTTTATCTACCCCTCCTACTAGTGTTCCTAGTGAACAATTGTTCAGCGCAACGATAGAGATATATGTGGACAGGTGATCTAACTTGATTGACGAAAATGTGGACAAATTATTATTTTTAGGTTACAACATAAGACTGTTTAATTTTGATTATCAGTTCTTTTTCATTGATGGATATCAAAACGCTAATGGAAATTTAAGATTCATTTGGCTATTATTACGTGTTTTTCCAACTGTAATTGTTCAAGTATTTTTCAAGTAAATAAATATTAAAATTGAGTTTATTTCAAAGTGTTATTATTTCTTACAGGATGCAAGATAATTTTAATCATCTCGTTACATTTTTTATATCATATTTTTAACCCTTTCGTGAGCCGTGGGAAACATGCTTCCCACTACAATGAACTAGCTCCTAGTCCCATGGGATTTACAGTTCCCACCTCTGTATGGTGCTACTACCTAGTGAACAGTATAGGGTACTACTTCCAGTCGGAAGTTCCCGCCGTTTTTGCTGTACCTTCGCGCAGAGACATTGTATAGCTGAGTGTTGCTCTATCGAGGAGCCTTTCAGTGCTGTTTGCGTGACATTTTGTGACTTTTTCCTCAAAGCTATAGTATAAGTTAAATACTTTTGATTTACCCAAATTTATGAAGGAAAACGTAAAATTGGAACGAGGGGAATTCCAGTTTGAAACAAAAGGAGCCATTTCTGCAGTAAAATGGGTGGATAACCGTCCAGTTACTTTCCTGCCCTCAGTTCATGACCCATGAGAAACAGCCACAGTGAAAAGGAAAAACAAGTATGGTACTAGTACAGCGATTTCTTGTCCTGAAGTTGTGGCAGAATACAACGAAATAATGGGTGGTGTCGGTAAGTTTGATCAATTACGAGAAAGGTATGCTATTGGCAGACGTTCTGTAAAATGGTGGCACAGAATATTTTATTTCCTGGTGGAGTTGCTGCAGTGAACAGTTTTATTCTGTAGAAAATAAGTAAAAGAGAAAGTGGACAGCATGATCAGCTCACATACAGGATCCATCTAGCCAGACAATTGGTCGCTGGCTTCTCGTGCCAAAAAAGACGTGGACAAAAACCTGTCTTTCTGGCCAAAAGGGGTAAAGTACCTGAAGATTTTCGTCATGTCAACCCAGTTTAGGAGAAACCTACTGGACGAGCCGTCATTGTAGTACCAAAGCTGCGGAAAAGAGCACTCGCTGTGTTTGTACACATTGTCAAATACCACTTTGCATAGACCCATGTTTCAGAAAATTTCATGGCAAGTAATTGTGAACAATCATTGTAACAAGAGAAGTAAATTTATCAAATAAATATGACATATATTGAAAAAGTTGTTTTTGTCATTTAACTCCAAGGAAGGGCAGTGGGAAGAATACTTCCCACCTTATTGTGTGACCTCACTTTCACAGTTGGAGCAAATCTGATATTCTGTATGATAAATATACCTATCTGTTAACAACTATCTGCTGTCCATTCATTAAAAAAAACTGCTCAATAATTTTTCCCACGAAAGGGTTAAAAAGTCATTATTTTATTCGCATTTTGCCAAACCTGAACGGAATTTCGTGGAGCTGTTAAACTCTCTGGTTCGGCCGAAGTTTAGGGCGATAGCCAATTATTCAGCTTCGACATCGGCTATAAATCGACCTTCGATCGGACACTATCTCTCCGCTGTTGTCAGTTTTCGTGACCGGTGCCGCTGCTTTTGTCAATCAAGTAGCTCCTCAGTTGGCCGGAGTGCATCTCGCTTGCCAACAGCACTCAGCAGACCCGGACGGTGATCCATACAAGCGCCAGCCTTGCCCGACAGCGCTTAACTTCGGTGATCTGACGGGAACCTGTATTACCACTGCGACGAGGCCGTTGGCCCCATTATTTTCAGTTCAAATACTTCCATTCCACATGCAGTCGGAAAATGACGAAGGCGACAATAGCGAACAGCGCTATTATGCATCGTCCATCTTCTCTCAAATCACTGGTTTGTTATATCTTGTTATAGCAGTTATGTGAAAACCAGAGTGTACGCAGCGAAATTACGCACACTAATTGACATAAAAAATGATTCCACTCGAGAGGTTGCTGCTGTGTGGACACAGAAGTGAGGGAGAGCAATGAACAACCATGCGCAGGGAACTTTAACTTGTGAGCTGATGTTGCATACATACTTTTTCCAGAATGCAGAAACATGATTTTGAATATATCGTGAAATCCCCTGGTCCGAGAACTAGTAAGGCAAATATCAATATGAAAAACTGTACACCAGTAACAATGAAATTGACGATTACCCTTCGGTTTTTAGATACTGGTTTGCAACACTTCTGTAGAATATGCGTTTCCTCTGGCCACACATGGACTTGTGGGCAGAGAAAAATTGTTCACTCCAACATCGTAATGATTTTCATTGTTTCCAAGAGCCATAAAATAGGGAAGATTAAAACAAAACAGAAGACTTAAAGTCAAGAAGCTGTTATTAAATTAGTTGTGGATACAAGAGTCATACTTAAACTCTAGTAGTATAGCCATGTAATGAGAATAGCGGCCTCTAGCAAAGAAAATGCATACGTAAATAGAAAAAGTAGTGGAAAACAAGAAAACGTTGCCTCTAAATACAGCTGAAAGATCCTGAGGAAAGAGGCCCGAAATAGAAAGAAGTCTAAGAACTACATATGTACAGTATGAACAAAAAATGACGAGCACGTATTGCTTATCTCTACTGACTGCAGTTGGGAAATGTCTGTGATGATCCTGAGACGTACAAAGGAGTCCATAGTGTGAATCGTAGAGAACAATACTAGGGACCAAAGCAATTAACTTATACTAAGTACTATTTTTCATAATTTCTCTAAAATGTCGGATTCGCGCAGACAAAAGACTACTTGACGCAATAGAGTAGGAGGAGATTAACGTTTAGCGTCCCGTCGACAACGAGGTCAGTAGAGACGGAGCACAAGCTCAGATTAGCGACGATAGGGGAAGGAAATCGGACGTGCCCTTTCGAAGGAACCATTCCGGCATTTGCCTGAAGCGATTTAGGGAAATCACGGGAAACCTGAATCAGAATGGCTGGACGTGGGTTTGAACTGTCGTCCTCCTGAATGCTAGTCCAGTGTGCTAACCACTGCGCCACCTCGCTCGGTTTGGTGTAATAGAACGAACTAAGAAAGTAACGAAGATGAGTACCAACGTCCCATTGAGAGAGACAGTTGAAGGAACTAGGCACCCTCTAACTCGCGAAGAGCCTTTAATGTACTGATATCTAAGACAAGGACGTACAAAGGGAAAAAAACAAAAGACTGGTTTGAATAATACAATACGGTCGTCATACATTTTCGAATATCAGTTATACAGGGTGAGTCACTAACTATTGTCACCTGTAATAACTCCGAAAGTATGGCAGTAGCAGAAAATGTTGTGGGACAAATGTTGCATGCGACAACGGGTGCCATAATATAGCGTTCGTTTTTTGTTGCTAGGTGGGGTCGCGACAGAGATATGAAGGTCAACTTCGTTTTTTAAAATGGGATGCTATAGTTCGGTACTTATTTTCTGATAGCGGCTATGAAGACGAATCCAGTGATGTGCAATAAGGTCTTTGAAGGTCAACGAAGGTTACAAAGGTGGCATGAACGTCCATTTACAGAAGGCGTACGAAGTGATGACCATTGGTATTAATGCACTGCTGTAATCTTATTATTATTGATTGAGTGGTATTTCTTATCACTTCGTCACCTATCGAAGCACACTTACCGAAGGACGTGCTCTGACAATTCTCTCTCATATATCGTGCAAATAGTAAATATTCGCCGAATACGGCGTATCCATCTAACGTACCATTGATATGCAAACACCATTCGACGGTTTCGCAATACCACACTAATAGGAACGGTAAGTTTACTATCGTCGAATCAAGCGAATGTGAATGATGTATTCCTTCGAAGAAAAAGTTGATATGCTTCTCATTTACGGAGGATGCCAACGAAATTCATTGAGAGCTAGAGACTTATACGCTGAAATATATCCTCGACGTACTCACCCTACACGTCCTATATTTACGAGAGTTATTCCAAAAGTAAGGTCCGGTTATAAAAAAAAATCAAAACTAAAATGTTTTTTCAAAACAAATGTATTATTTACATTCCTTACATCTTTATCTATTTTTCTACATAACTTCCATACTTATTTAAACATTTGTCACATCGTTCAACAAGCTTTTGAATGCCCATGTTATAGAAATCGGCCGCCTGTGACGATAACCAGTCCTTAACTGTTTCTTTCACTTCATCATCTGTGTCGAAGCGCTTGCCGCCGAGAAACTCCTTTAAGTAACGGAACAGGTGGAAATCACTTGGCGCCAGGTCCGGACTGTAAGGAGGATGGTCCATCTGTTCCCATCCAAATTTCTTGATCAGAGCTTGCGTTTCATTTGCAGTGTGGGGTCTGGCATTGTCATGCAACAACAAGATTCCAGACGACAAAAGACCACGTCGCTTATTCTGGATTGCACGTCGAAGTTTAGTCAGGGTAGCGCAGTAGGCGGCTTTATTAATCGTTGTTCCTCTCTCCATAAAGTCGACTAACAATACTCCACGTCTATCCCAGAACACAGTCGCCATAACCTTACGTGTTGAGATTGTCTGCTTTGCCTTGACCTTGACTGGCGATGACGTGTGACGCCATTGCATTGACTGACGTTTAGACTCTGGAGTGATGTGAGAAACCCATGTCTCATCCCCTGTGACAACATTGTCTAAAAGACTGTCACCTTCCTTATGATGTCGCTCCAAAAAATCAAGAGCAAAAGCCATTCTTTTCATTCGTTGGGGCTCAGTAAGCAGCCTGGGAACCCAACGGGCACACAATTTGTGAAACTTCAAATGTTCAGACACAATTCTGTACAAAGTTGTTCTACTCACATTCGGAAAATGCATGTCTACGTCTGTAATAGTGAATCGGCGATCTTCACGAATTTTTTTGTCAACCGCATTGACCAAATCACTGATGGTCGGCCACACCGTGGTTCATCGTGCACATTATCCCGTCCTTCATTAAATGCTCGCACCCACTTGCGCACTTTACTGTCGCTCATTATGTTAGGACCGTACACTTCAGTAATCTGCCGATGGATTTCCGCCGCTGAATTGTTTCTTGCAGACAAAAACCGTATCACTGCCCTTACTTCACAATCGGCGGGCTGATCAATTGTCTTAAACATTGTAAAGTGACACTGTGAACTACACTCAGCAACAGTAACAAAGCGAATGGCGGCGTTTGACGCGCAAGGCTTGCCGGGAGTCGGCGCGCATGCGTGTTTTGTCATTGGCGCCAAATTTCAATAGTTACGGCGAATCGGACCTTACTTTTGGAATAACCCTCGTAAATATGTCTGTGATAAATTGAGAACAACTGGATCTTTAACACATTCGAAAGATATCCGGCAAAGGAAAGTTTCTAAAGAAACGGAAATGGGTACTCTTTCCACTGTGGTTCGAGATCCTTGTGCTAGTTCGCGTCAAATCGCAACGGAATCTGGCATGAGCCAGAGTAGTGTTGTTTGTGTTGTGCATCGCCATAAATATCGTTCTTACTACATCAGTCTCCACCAAGAATTAACTGGTACGGATTGCATGCGTAACATTGAATTCTGCCGATGGGCTCAATTTCAGATCCAGAGTGATGTCACATATATTAATTTGCTTTTACTTACTGACGAGGCTACGTTTACGAACCATGAAAATGTGAATTTGCATAACATGCATGACTGGGCACCTGAAAATCAATGTCGGCTGCGGCAAGTTGCACACTAAAAACCGTGGTCCGTGAATGTATGGTGTGGGATTCTGGAGGACAGAATTATAGGCCCCTATTTCATCGAAAGAAATCTTAATGGTAGGAAGTACACCACATTCCTGCAAGAAACATTAGGTCTGTTATTGGAAGAAATACCTTTAAGAACAAGAAACAGAATGTGGTATCAACACGAAGGTGTCTTGCACATTTTTTGCTGATGGCTAGAAATGAGCAACAGAGGTAATTCCCAAATCGTAGGATGGGACGCGGAGGAGATGTGTTGTGGACGGCTCGTTTGCCAGACTTGACGTCTCTGGATTTTTTCTTATGGGTATTCGTAAAAGTCATTGTTCATAAGGACGTTCCAACTACACCTGAAGATATGCGAGAGAGAATTGTCACAGCATGTGCTTCGATAAGTGCCGATGTGATAAGGAATACCACTCAGTCCACGATAAGAAGATTGCAGCACTGCATTGATACCAATGGTCATCACTTGGAACACCTTCTGTTTGCAGAATGAGATTTTCACTCTGCAGCGGAGTGTGCGCCGATATGAAACTTCCTGCTAGGAAGTTTCACCTTCTGTTTGGTTTGGGTTGTTTGGGGGAGGAGACCAGACAGCGAGGTCATCGGTCTCATCGGATTAGGGAAGGACGGGGAAGGAAGTCAGCCGTGCCCTTTGAAAGAAACGATCCTGGCATTTTCCTGGAGCAATTTATGGAAATCACGGGAAACCTAAATCTGGATGGCCAGACGCGGGATTGAACCGTCGTCCTCCCGAATGCGAGTCCAGTGTGCTAGCCACTGCGCCGCCTCGCTCGAACACCTTCTGTAAATGGACGTATATACCACCTTTGTAACCTTCGTTGATCTTCAAAGACAGTGCTGTTACACATTATTGGATTCGTCTCGATAGCTACTATGAGAAAATAAAATATAGCATCCCATTTAAAAAAACGAAGTTGACCTTCATATCTCTGAAGCGACCCCACCTCGCAACAAAAAAACCAACATCATATTTTGGCCCCCGTTGTCCCATGCAATTTTTTTCCCACAAAATTTTCAGTTCCTCTCAAACTTTCGGAGTCATTCTTGGTGGCAACAGTTAGTGACTCACCCTGTATACCTTAATTCTGTGACTTTTTTGTAAATTGAAATTAGTAATTCAGTTGTAGAATAAACCGCTATGGCGACTCTCCGCATAGTTTTATTGTCTAACTGTGTAAGTTAGTTGTAAATTCTGTATGAGTGCATTTGTTTCGCTGCTCGTAATAGTACCACTGCACTTTTCATTCTAAATAAACATCGTTGAACGGCCTCCACCGGAACATAGAATAGTTCTCTCTTCATTTTCACTATCAATAAACACTGAAATCAGATTAACTATCGAAGTACAAGACTACCTCAAACATACAGTTACTAGACCTAGTAAAAAATGAAAAACGCAAATTAATTACACACCCAATCTCTGATTGAGGAGTAAGCAGCTTCAGTCCACGATTTTAGTTCACATATATTCTTAATAATTGTTCTCTGTACTTTATCATCGTCCACAGAAGTAGACCAGAGACTGCATTTGGCTCTGTGACGGAACACTGGGCGTCTGCGATTAAAATCTTTGGCTTTTAACATTGCAGACGTTCATCCAGGCAATGTCAGCGTATTTGGGCGTATCTATGTTCAACCAAAACGGCAGAGTTTAGTCCTCTGGCTTCAATGTAGAGTTCTTAAAGCGTTAATGATAAGAACTGTTCAATAAACGTCATTTGGGACATATACAGTATTGATTAACCTCGTCTAAGATTGTTTAAGCAAACAAAAAAGGGTCAAAAAATTAAGGTACGGCGGTTGGACAGTTTATCCAGAGTGTATAAAAGTGAGTTTCATTTCGTAATTTAAACAAAAATTTTAGTTTCAGTGTTACTGTTAGTATAAGTGAGCTATAAAATTATCATTCACGAAAAGAAAAAGGCCCGTAATGCACTGCCTAAGGGTTGTCACATCTGACACCTCTGCCACATCTGAGGTGGTAAAAGTCATTGGATAGCGATATGCACATATACTGATGGCCGTAGAATCGCTTACACGAAGTATAAAGGGATAGTAGTGCATTGGCGGAGCTGGCAGATGATTCGTGTGGAAAGATTTCCGGCGTGATTATGAATGTACGACGGGAATTCTCAGACTTTGAACGCAGAATGGGTTGGAGGTAGACGCATGGGACATTCCATCGCGGAAATCATTACGAAATTCAATATTCCGAGGCACGCAGCGCCAAGAGTGTGCCAAGAATAGCACATTACAGGCAGTGCCTCTCCTGGGTTCATAACCATGTCTGTTGGATACCAGGGGACTGGAAAATCATGTCTTAGTCGGATGAGTCCCGATTTCAGCTGGTAAGAGCTGATAGTTATTCGAGTGTGGCGCAGATCCCACGAAGCCATTGACCCAAGTTGTGAACAAGGTATTGTGGAATCTTGTGGTCGCTTCATTATGGTGTGGACTGTGTTTACATGGCGTGGACTGTGTCCTCTGGTCCAACTGAACCGATCATTGACTGGAAATGGTTATGTACGGCTATTTAGAAACCATCTGCAGCCAGTTCGGACTACATATTCCCAACCAATGATGTCATGTCATAGGGCCACAGTTGTTCACGATTGGTTTGAGAACATTCCAAACGATCGAGAGAAAGATTTGGTCATCCACATCGCCCAACTTGAATCCCGTCAAACATTTATGAGATACACTCCTGGAAATGGAAAAAAGAACACATTGACACCGGTGTGTCAGACCCACCATACTTGCTCCGGACACTGCGAGAGGGCTGTACAAGCAATAATCACACGCACGGCACAGCGGACGCACCAGGAACCGCGGTGTTGGCCGTCGAATGGCGCTAGCTGCGCAGCATTTGTGCACCGCCGCCGTCAGTGTCAGCCAGTTTGCCGTGGCATACGGAGCTCCATCGCAGTCTTTAACACTGGTAGCATGCCGCGACAGCGTGGACGTGAACCGTATGTGCAGTTGACGGACTTCGAGCGAGGGCGTATAGTGGGCATGCGGGAGGCCGGGTGGACGTACCGCCGAATTGCTCAACACGTGGGGCGTGAGGTCTCCACAGTACATCGATGTTGTCGCCAGTGGTCGGCGGAAGGTGCACGTGCCCGTCGACCTGGGACCGGACCGCAGCGACGCACGAATGCACGCCATGACCGTAGGATCCTACGCAGTGCCGTAGGGGACCGCACCGCCACTTCCCAGCAAATTAGGGACACTGTTGCTCCTGGGGTATCGGCGAGGACCATTCGCAACCGTCTCCATGAAGCTGGGCTACAGTCCCGCACACCGTTAGGCCGTCTTCCGCTCACGCCCCAACATCGTGCAGCCCGCCTCCAGTGGTGTCGCGACAGGCGTGAATGGAGGGACGAATGGAGACGTGTCGTCTTCAGCGATGAGAGTCGCTTCTGCCTTGGTGCCAATGATGGTCGTATGCGTGTTTGGCGCCGTGCAGGTGAGCGCCACAATCAGGACTGCATACGACCGAGGCACACAGGGCCAACACCCGGCATCATGGTGTGAGGAGCGATCTCCTACACTGGCCGTACACCACTGGTGATCGTCGAGGGGACACTGAATAGTGCACGGTACATCCAAACCGTCATCGAACCCATCGTTCTGCCATTCCTAGACCGGCAAGGGAACTTGCTGTTTCAACAGGACAATGCACGTCCGCATGTATCCCGTGCCACCCAACGTGCTCTAGAAGGTGTAAGTCAACTACCCTGGCCAGCAAGATCTCCGGATCTGTCCCCCATTGAGCATATTTGGGACTGGATGAAGCGTCGTCTAACGCGGTCTGCACGTCCAGCACGAACGCTGGTCCAACTGAGGCGCCAGGTGGAAATGGCATGGCAAGCCGTTCCTCAGGACTACATCCAGCATCTCTACGATCGTCTCCATGGGAGAATAGCAGCCTGCATTGCTGCGAAAGGTGGATATACACTGTACTAGTGCCGACATTGTGCATGCTCTGTTGCCTGTGTCTATGTGCCTGTGGTTCTGTCAGTGCGATCATGTGATGTATCTGACCCCAGGAATGTGTCAATAAAGTTTCCCCTTCCTGGGACAATGAATTCACGGTGTTCTTATTTCAATTTCCAGGAGTGTATAATCGAGATGTCAGTTCGACCCGCCAGGGTAGCCGAGTGCGCTAATGCGCTGCTTCATGGACTCGGGTAGGCGCGCCGACCCCGGATCGAATCCGCCCGGCGGATTAACGACGAGGGCCGGTGTGCCAGCCAGCCTGGATGAGGTTTTTAGGCTGTTTTCCACATCCCGCTAAGTGAATACCGCGCTGGTCCCCACGTTCCGCCTCAGTTACACGCGTTGCAGTCATTTGCAACACGTTCGCACTATTTCACGATTTACACTAGATACAGACAGCTGGGGTACACTGATTCCATCCCTGGGGGTACGGGATGGAGGCAGGAAGGGCATCTGGCCACCCCTAAAACTAACCTTGCCAAATCCATTCTAACCACACCGACACTGCGATCACTGCGGGCCTATGGCGTAAGCAAAAGAAAGAAAGAGTCGAGATGTCAGTTCGTGCACAAGATCCTGCACTGGCAACACTTTTGCGATTATGGACGGCTACAGAGGCAGCATACCAACAACTTGTTGAGTACGCGCCACGTTGCTGCATTATGCCGGGCAAAAGAAGATCGGACACCATGTTAGGAGGTATCCGATGACTTTTGTCACCTCACTGAATAACCCATTCGAATCTCATACAAACACGTTTTTCTACGTCAACTTGCAACGTTTCTGCCTTCACCTACCTTGTTGCTTATCAGAAATGTGTTATTTTCACTGCTACAGTTAGGCAGAGTTGACACACGAAGCTATCTGTGGCTTAACACGGGGAGTGCACCGAGATGGTACCACATGATTAAGCAGCAGGTATTAGTAATGTGTAGTTGAGCTCATTTGTATACATACAAAGGGAACATGTTTGTTACTTTTGCTATAAAACGTTGTTATGCCAGCAGTCGTCAGTGAGACCATATGATAAAACTTGCTCGAAGTATAACTGACATTTTACATGTTTAACTAACCGTATTTTATGACCTATAAAAAAAACTCCACCCTGAACATACCTTGAAGGCCCAAGGTTACTGACTAGCCGCCGTGTCAAGACGCACTTCTTTCTTCAAAAAGTTACCTCCAAAATTGAGGTGTGTCTTATACTCGAAGTTAATATAAAAATCCCCCGTGTATAATTTATAATTCCCGCCAGTCTTAAAAATAGCCATGTATTCGATGGCGCGAGAAACCTATCTCTGTCTGGCAACACTGGATTCAACTGGTAGCAGGAGTGCCTCCATGCGACAAACATGAGTTGCGGGGATTCAAAAGCTTGCTAGCATTCTCTCGCTCCCGCCCCTACATCACAAATCCAGAACACAGTATAGCCGTCATGCGCCATTGCAGTCTACGGACCCTGCGCACTTGAATTGATAGTGATATTTGTGTTAGTAGATACACTGAAACGGCAAAGAAATCGGTATAGGCATACTTATTCAAATACAGAGATATGTAAGCAGGTAGAATACGGCGCTGCGCTCGCCGCCGCCTATATAAGACAACAAGTGTCTGGCGCAGTTATCGGATCGATTACTGCTCCTACAATGGATGTTTATCAACACTGAAGTGAGTTTGAACGCGGTGTTAAGGTCGGTGCACGAGCGACGGAACACAGCATCTCCGACACCTCCGAAGTAGCGATGAAGTGGGGATTTTCCCGTAGACCATTTCACGAATGTACCGTGAATATCATGAATCAGGTAAAACACAAAATCCTACAACAACAGGACCAAGGACGACTGAAGAGAGTCGTTCAACATGCCTGAAGTGCAACAGTTCCGCTAGTTGTTGCAGGTTTCAATGCTGGGCCATCAACAAGTGTCAGCGTGCGAACCATTCAACGTTTCGGTCGCAAACATCGATATGGGCTTTCGGAGTCTAAGAGCCTCTCCTGTACCCTTGATGACTGCACGACACAAAGCTTTTCGCCACGCCAGGGTCCGTCAAAACCGACATTGGTCTGTTGATGAAACATGTGGCCTGGTCGGACGACTCTCGTTTCAGATTGTATCGAGTGGATGGACGTGTACGGGTATGGAGACAACCTCATGAATCCATGGGCCCTGCATGTCCGCAAGGGATTGTTCAAGCTGTTGGAGGCTCTGTAATGGTGTGAGTTGTGTGCAGTTGGAGTGATGTGGGACCCCTGCCACGTCTAGATACGACTCTGACAGGTGACATCCTGTCTGATCGTCTGCATCCATTCATGTCCATTGTGCATTCCGGCGAACTTGGGCAATTCCAGCAGGAAAATGCGACACCCCAGACGTCCCGAATTGCTACAGAGTGGCTCCAGGAACACTCTACTGAGTTTAAACGCTTCCGCTGGCCATCAAACTCCGCAGACATGAACATTATTGAGATATCTGGGATGCCTCCCCATGCGCTGTACAAAAAAGATCTCCACCCCCTCGTATATCTTATGGATTTATGGACAACCTTGCAAAATTCATGGTGTCAATTTCCTCGAGCCTTACTTGAGACGTTAGTTGAGTCCATGCCACGTCGTGTTGCGGCACTTCTGCGTGCTCGCGGGGGATCTACACGATATTGGGCTGGTAGACCAGTTTCTTTGGCTCTTCAGTGTAGGTTCGTAATGGAAAAAAAATAAAATGAAAATAAATTATGCGGGCTATAAATGAAGAGTACAACGATGATGGCAAAAAGCAAGAAGAAAAAGAAGGACGTTCAGATGACGATTTGCAGGCATTGTAAAGGTCATTTCGGGTTTATAAACTAAGAATTTTTTTTAGTTTGTCTTTGCAGTACAATAATATAAATGACAAAAATGTTATTTTTTCAAAAAAATGTTTAGTAATTAAGGTGCGTCTTATAGTCCGTAGAGTCTTACAGTCCTTAAAATACAGTATTTACTCATTGTTTTTCAGCTGGAACCACTCAAGAATTATACAAACAGAAAGATTTCAGTGGCAACACAAGAGCTTATTTATTTATAAAATGCTATTCTTAATATCATTTTTACATTGTTTTGCCACGCATCCACTAGAAGTACGACATTAAAGCTTTCTCTGTCCTCCATTTGGAACACGCACCAGTTCTGATCATATATTATCCATTTGAACCAACACATATTACGATGAGACGCTTTATTAGCTTTCTAGAATAATATTTTATGCAATCTGACGCAGGTGTCATCTAGCTGTGAACGTAACTGAAAATAGAACTCTCAAAATTCTGTAACTTCTGTGAAATATTGGGATTGAATACCGTATAAAATTGTTAATGAAAGCTATGTCCGTTTCTAAGTAATACTTAAACTATTTTGATTCCATTGTTCACTAATTAGCGTGAAATAGCAGTTTAAATGGCCTTTAATTAACTTGGTGCCACATAAGTTTATCTCTTGTGAATAGCACAGCAATGAAATTTTATCACTTCAGTTCAACAAACTACCATTGAAACCTTGTTCTGTCAGTTCAAATCCAATCTGAATACCATTTCTTTATGTGAATGTGTTTTCATATGTTCAGCGAAGATGCGCTACAACAGAGGTGAAATGCGCTAATCATAGCACATTAGCAAAAGCGTTCACTTTCAGTTCATAGTGCTGGGTTGTAACTGTCAGTAGCAGATAGCTCGTACCTGTGCGATTGTGGCGTATTGAGTGGAGGGTGAACGTGTTGTGAATTAGTTGTATTTAAAAAATGAAATTACGTAACGAAATGATGTGCTGGAGAAATCGAAGATGGTGATGCAGATTCCATCCAACCCAACAATTTGCGTGGATAAAAATCATTAAAGATGAAAACTGGGGTTCAGGAAGATGTGAGAAAAACACAGGACACGTTGCTGAAACTAAATACAGTATATTGTGAGAATCAGTCATTAAGAGTCCCTGACGTTTTAAGTCACAATAACTGTCCAAACTCTCCTCTCTCAACTACAAAATCGTTAAGATGGCCACCAACAATAGTATATATGACGATTGCGTTCCATATATCTGTAAAAACTCAGACCATAGTATCCCTAATTCATTACAGTTATCTTCGTCTTAATATTAAAGCTACAGTGAAAAAGATTTGCCGGCCGGAGTGGCCGTGCGGTTATAGGCGCTACAGTTTGGAACCGCGAGACTGCTACGGTCGCAGGTTCGAATCCTGCCTCGGGCATGGATGTGTGTGATGTCCTTAGGTTAGCTAGGTTTAATTAGTTCTAAGTTCTAGGCGAGTCTGGCGTGAGGTCAGTCGTTTGACGGCGCGTTTCGGTACGGGCCCGCCCGTTGCCGGCGCGCCGTATGGCACGGAAGCTCGCACTGGGGCGTATCGCTTTCCAGTCGGGTGTGCCGCGGCAGTCCTCACAGGGGAAGTGAAGTGTCTCTCATAGCCTCTCCTTCCCAAGTGGCTCTTTCCGCCTTCCCGTGGTGCCAGATGTTAAGCTTGGCATTCCGCCTTGCGACAAAAAGGGAGAGCTGCGACCCAACCCGATGCGAAAGCGAAGGGTGCGTGGCACAGGGGGAGCTGTGTCAAGGGACCGAACACCAGTCCCTTTCTGTTCGCAGGGCACAGACCAGCAGGTGCTCTGCATGCCGGCGACCTCGTTTGTCGGCGTGGGATCACGGCGCGAGTCGGCAAGGGTGCTTCGCCGCGCCCCTGGGTAACCGGGGCGTGTTCTGCCAAACCCAGGAGGTGGTGACATCGCCTGGGCTAGGTTAGATGGGCCCAGACCGCCGAACGACTGGGGGACCGACCCACCACCTGAGTAGGAGTGGGTCCTTGGCCTTCAGGTGGAAGCTCGGGCAAGTAGGCGGCGAAGGGCGAGGGGTGCATCCGCCTCTCCGGAGTGCGGGGTGCAGTTGCCGAGGAGCGTCGTGTGAAATCGTCGATGACGAGGCCATCGATGGGGACCAGTGCGCTGGCGACGGCGCGCTGAACCCGGCAGCTCTGGAGTGCCCTTGACCTAGGGGCGAGGTCGGTGGGCGAGCTGCAGATGTCCCCGCCCCCCCCCCCCCCCCCATGCCAGAGGAGCCGGTCCGGGGCAAGAGACGGGCTCCCACCCCTTTTTTATCACTCGTTAATCATGGAGACACCAGAAACGAGTGATTCTAGTGCGCCATCGCGAGCTTCTGTGATGCCTGTACCTGCTCCACAGGACGAGTCAGGGCAGGCAAACGAAGAAAACGTTCTGCAGAGACATATAAGAATCACTTTGCTCCTTGAGCAAAATATCAAAAATGGGAAAATTAGCCAGGCGGCATTGACAACAATAAAAAATGAGCTGGCGGCATGGGCCATAGCCAACGCCAAGCTCGAAGGCCGCGTTGAAGAATTAGAGAAAGAAAATGAAAGATTGCGTAAACAACCGGCTAAGACCTGGGCGGGAGTGGTCGCACAAGCGCCACCAAAGTTACAAACAACCAGAGACACAATCGCAAAAGTATCCAAAAGAACAGACACAACGGTGTTCCTAAGGACCCTACCCGGTCAGGACACCAGTGTGAAAAAGATACAGGAACTGCTCACCACCACAATCAACCCTATAAAAGACAAAATCAAAATAAACAAGATCAAACCAAGTAAGAATTCCGTAATTGTAGAAGTGGCCTCTGAAGAGGATAAAACTAAATTACTAAATAATGCCAAACTAAACTCGGTGGTCAAATGCGAGCCACCGAGGAAAAGAAACCCGTTGGTCATCCTATATGATGTACCAACTACTATGACTAATGAGGAGATACACGAAACCATTAAAGCACAGAATTTCGAAGAGATGACAGAAGACGAATTCAAAGAAAACTTTAAACTGAAATTTAAAACAGGACCTCGGGACCGTGACGTGGTTCACCACGTCGCCGAGGTCTCCTCTCAGATGTGGAAAAGAATTACTACAATGGGCAAACTTTATATTGGCTTTCACGCCGTAAACGCACGCGACTATCTTGTGGTACCGCGTTGCCACAACTGCGGAGATCTCGACCACGTTCTGAGGCACTGTACCAGGGGGTCGGTCTGCTCGAAATGTGGTGAGGATGGACACGTCCGCAAAGATTGTAGGGCTGCAACAGTCTGCATCCCATGCAAAAGAAGGGGCAAAAAACCTTGCGGCGCCACTGGGCGGAACTGCCCCACCTACAGACTCCTGGAGCAACGGTTGATTTCAAGGATAGACTATGGCTGATCAAGTAAAAGCGAACAGGATGCCCAAAAGAAAATCCCCGAGCAAAAGGAGGAGGAATGCCATGAGGGCAAGAGCCTTTAAGATATTTTTGAGGTCGCTCGCTGACGCCTCAGTCATCACAAAAGACGTGAGTACCCAAACGGAATCCACCACAACCGATAGAGGAACTCAGACTGATCCTCTCAAAGTCAAGTCTCCCTCCTCCCAAAGCCGGGGGATAACGCCGACCAAAGACAACGGCAATGGCATCCTGCAATCGAGACGGCGGCAATCCCAACAGAAGAAAGTAGGAACATCAACCAACCACTCCAAGAAAATAAAATAACTAGCTCTTGTGAACTAAACATGAAAGATCCTGTTGTGAGATTGCCGCCCATTGACCCAGTCAGAGTCTACCCAAATCTGGAATTTACTATGCAGTTAGCAAGATTAGAGCAGCCGACTACCCTGACCACTGCCTTAAGAGGGAGGTGGGAGGTGCAATACAATTACAAAAGAGCCGACTGGGAGAAGCTAGCTAGGGAGTGCGACATTCCTGCACTACCAGAAGGTGACGGACACTTGGTCTATGACATAGACAACAGAGCTGAGGAACTGATGACGACAATAACTCGAGCGGTAAAGGCTGCTGTACCTACTAGGAGGAAGGCCATAGCGGCCTCTCCGTCACCATGGTCAGCTGAACTGGAGGAGATGCGCCAGTCTGTCAGAAGGCTCAGGAGGCACTACCAGCGCAGTGTCGTCTGGCTAGAGAGACAAAGACGGCTGCAACTATACCGGGAAGCGAAAGAAAATTTCCAAAGACGCCTACGTGAGGTCAGATCCGAAAGTTGGGAACACTTTGTTCTAAATCAACTCACTTTAGACCCTTGGGGAGTTCCCTACAAGCTTGTCCGGGAAAAAATCCGCTCTCCGATGGAGCTCTCAACCGTCAGGCGTGGGGATGGGATGACGGAGTCTTGGCAGGAAACTGCTGAGGTCCTTCTCCAGTCCCTGCTGCCTGATGACACAGCGGATGGAGAAACTGACGAACAACAGCAGCTGCGGGAGAACTATAACAGCAACGAATATGGAAACAACACGGCAGTCTACCCCTTCTCTGAAGAGGAGGTAGCTGCCCATATAAAATCCCTGAAGATAGGGAAAGCTCCCGGGCCAGATGGCATTGTGGCGGAGGTGGTGCAGTTTCTGGCTCCCCAGATAGTCGCCCCTCTAACTCATCTCTATAATGAATGTCTCAGGCAACAAAAGTTCCCTCGAATCTGGAAGAGGGCAAATGTAGTGATAATTAAGAAAGGAGCTGACAAGGACCCAGCAGAAACAAAGTCCTACCGCCCAATCTGCCTGCTTGATCTGCTTGGGAAGGTTCTGGAGAGACTGCTGGCTGACAGACTGGCTGCGCACCGAGTGCTGTGCGGGATGAGCAGCAGACAATTCGGCTTCAGGCCTGGGCGATCAGCATCTGATGCAATCGCCCTGGCGGCTGAGGTCTGTGGCTCTACCCCGTACAAGTACGTTGTTGGCATCATGGTGGACATAAGTGGCGCCTTTGACAAGCTGTGGTGGCCTTCGCTCTTCTCCTGTTTACGGGAGAAGGAGTGTCCAGGGCTGCTATATGGGTGTCTGAGGAGCTATTGTGAGGATCGGGAGGTCTGGCTATCATCCCCTAGCACAAGGGTAACAAAAATAATCACCAAGGGATGTCCCCAGGGCTCCGTACTAGGTCCCCTGTTTTGGGACATCCACATGGAACCTCTATTAGACACACTACAACAAAGTGATGACGTGCTAGAGGTGATAGCCTACGCCGATGACCTCCTCCTACTGGTTGGCGGCCGAAGCCGAGAAGACATAGAACCTAAAATAGAACGTGCAATAGGAACACTACAACTTTGGTGCCGGAAAACTAAGATGACAATATCACCAACAAAGTCAACTTATCTCCTTCTAAAGGGACAGCTAGTCAGGAATCCAACAGTTAGGATAGAGGGCTCACCAGTTCTCAGACGACGTGAGACTCGATACTTGGGCATCATCATTGATGAGAGGTGGTCATTTGGCAGACACATCGAAACCGTAACACAAAGAGCCTTACAAGTACTCAATAACCTCATCTCCATTGGACACAAACGTTTCCACCTCCCACCACATCTTATGAAACTATATCATAACAGCATACTCACCTCCATAGTGGGTTACGGTTCTGGAGTCTGGGCACATAGGCTCACGAGGGTGGTGCCCGCCATGACAGTGAGAAGAATACAAAGAAACATGATTATGAGATCAACGGGGGCTTACAGGACCACACCGGGAGGGGCCCTATTAGTCATAATGGGACTATGCCCCTTAGATATCAAAATTCGAGAGCAGGCTGCTTGGTACTGGGCAAAAAAGGGGAACGTGGATAAAATAGAAGAAATTTTAGGGAGTAGGACTGAAAATAAAGTTGAGATCAGGTTAAGAGGGGATCAGCTGTGGCAACATTTATGGGAAAACGAAGAGACAGGGCGAAGAACCTTCAACTTCTTACCAGACGTCAGGGAAAGATTGGAAATGAAGTATTTCGAACCAACTAGGGGACTGATTCACCTTCTCACTGGCCATGGACCCTACTCGACATACTTATGTCGATTTGGAAGAAAGGTGACACCCGCGTGTGACTGTGGTGTTCCAGAGGGTACTCCTGACCATGTAGTCTACGAGTGCCCCCTTTTCAATGATGTGGCCTCTGTGTTACGCGACCAACTACCTCACAATGACACATTCAGACTGTTGAGACAACGCGACACTTTTCAGACCATCAACGAACTGGCAAACGCGGTATCACAGAAAGTCTTAAGGGACTATCTGCGAGAACCGAACTAGCACCTTACTAAGACACCTTAAATAGCGATGAAGTCCAGCACCCTGTTCCCAAACCGCCTGAGCGCGGAAAGGCCGACTTTTTCAGTTGAGAATCCGCTGCGCTCGGGATTGGGGGAGTGGGGTGCACTTATAAACTGAATTAGACAACGCACCCAAACTTGACCCTAGGATAAGTTTAGTTGTAGAACCTAGTTTATAGACTTTAATTATAGGAACCTGCAGCGACTAACTCCATGGCCTGCCCAGTGTCAGGGGCACGCTCATTGGGGTTAGCTCAATGAGCAAGGCCTTATAGTAGGCTTATATTTCCAGCTGACACATTTGTAACGCTGCAGGCTATAGTGACTAGTCCATAGTAGTAGTTAGTAGGATACCACTTAGTACTTAGAACATATAACTATGCCCATTGTAGTTTTCATATAGTGCACAACTAACTAGTTACTAATTTGTATGTAGATAGCTGCAATAAGATGAATAAATGTATATGTATTACGGCCCACTAATCACATAAGGTAGTGGGCTACATTGTATGATTAATATGTATTTGGAAATAAAGAATTTAAAAAAAAATAAAAATAAAAATAAAAAAAAAAGTTCTAGGCGACTGATGACCTCAGAAGTTATTTCGCATAGTGCTCAGAGCCATTTGCACCATTTGAAAAAGATTTCTCCATTTTCGAGAGAGCGCAACGCTCTGTTGCATACTATTATGTGAAGTTATATGTTCTCAAGTATTTAACAAAATTCATAGTTTCTTTACACGCAGAATAAAATATGAAATAAAAATGTTGGGAAAGAAAGATCACAAGAAAGGCGACAGCGTAACATTTGCTTTGCTATTTGAGCACACTGTGTGAAACTGTAGCTGTTTTAGGGTAATTTTATTTTATTATTTTTATTTTGTGTCATTTCTGTACCTCTATTTCACTCCAGAACTGAATATGGCCCACGAAGGCTGAATAATAATAGATTACCCAAAATTTTGATAGTACCAAAGGTTTTCAAATAAATAAAATTCAAAGTTAACCAGCGAAATTGATGAATTTTTGATTTTTGAAAATCAACAAATTAGACACCTTGCGAAAACGTGGAGATTTAAAAATTAAACATATACATATTCTTATCAATACCACCATGACGATCTACTTGGTCAACAATTACAAACTGTTTTACGGTTCCAGCCGGATAAATCATTGATTTTACAAAATCAGGTTAGCAAAGTACAGCCAACTAAATGCGAATGTGGACAAAACATGCAGAGAAGAGAGAGTATAAGAGCAGAAGTTAGCTTTTAAGAAATGCGTGACCCATTTCAAGCTCAATATCTTCTGTTATTAGGATGGATTTCCTAGCAGTGAGTAGCAACTGCCTCAAACATAGGACGTTTATCTAGGAGAGAAACTAAAATACTTGAATGTATAATTAAACTACAGTAACTATAACTCAATCTGTTACGATATCAAACACCAAACCATTATTTATCATGTTTTGTGGAGATCTTAATCACATATTGGGTAATTAATCATTAAACCTTTCATCCCATTCGGAACTGATTCCATCATCAGCATCAGTATGATGTGAGATCTCTACACGCATGAATACCCACGTATATTGATAATGGTATGAAAGTAAACAGCCTGCGAATATCATCTTGAGAAAATTTTGATACTATGCCTGAAATACGTTCACGAAGGTCGCTGGATGGGAGCTGGTATCGGTACGCATGCGACAGCAAGCGCTGCCTATCGTGTCCCTAAACACCCCGCATAAAAACGATTCTGCGGCTCATGCCTCGGGTTCTGTTGGTGATAAAAAGATAGGGTCAAGCCCATGGGCTAGGAACCATTTATATATCGAAGAGAGCGTTCGTCTTAGTGTCACTAACCTACTCTACAAGGTCAAATTATGAATGTTACATATATCCTCCTACTTAGGCAAATGGAGCAATTAGTTTGGTTCTTTTTGTATCTGATGTCTACGATACCCCTTAAGAGGCTAATGGAGGCACCAATAATTCGTGGACGGTTCCTTAGAAAATCCCAGAAAAAGTTTATGTTCACCATCTTTTCGTACCAAAGCCAACTGCAAGATCGTTAGGCACAGCAAACGGCCCCATCTCGAGAACCTTGAAAATTTTCTAGATATCTTCACCCGTTTCCCAGACACAGAGGTACGCACGTAATATCCGGTGTGAGGCGAAAACGTAGTTTATAAAATGACATAGCACGGAGAAATATTCTGTAAAGTGTTTCCGTTATCATTAGATGGGTTCTGGGAACCCACGTTGTAGTTGTGAAGCACATGCAACATTTTTGTGCATGTAAAATCCGGTCTTAAGTGTAAAATTAGTTTTGCGTTACTTTAATTTCACGTAAGTAAAGAATGAAAATTTTACTGGACCATAAAGTTCTTTCCATTTGAGTGGTATGCCCTGTTGTGCCACAGAAAAGAAAGGAACCAGCGGAAAAAAGCTTCTATCGGCGCACAAAAATGCGAATATTCTGCTGTTTAAGAGACTGACTGAAAAATAGGTTACCAGCTGACTCATTCTATCTTCCTCAGTATCTTTTTAAATTTTTCCAAAACTTTTGGCATGCGAAAATATTCGTGCTTTTTTATGCTGAGAGAGAAGGAAACAGCGTCAGTGGGAAAGAGACCGAAGAGTAATAAATGCTGGAAGACAGTAGACAGCGATTGTGGTACTGAAAGAGCGAAGGGGACATTGGCAGTGTGAGAGGAAGAGAGGGACACAGTGGGTGTGGGACATAGTTGATAGGGCAGAACAGTGTTAGGAAAATAGTGAAAGATATAGTGCCAGTGGGAGAGGAATAAAGAGACCGAAAATTGTAAGTGGGTGAGAGACAGTGATGATGAGAGATGGAGTCTATGGTAATGACAGCGAGGAAGAGAGAGATAGCGACAGTGAGAAGAGACAGCAGCAATGGGAAGTAATGAATGAGCAGTAAGAAAGAGAAAGTGGCAGACAGTGATAATGAGACGAGCCAATAGTAGTAGTAGGATAGAAGGAAGGAGACTATGGCTGTGAGACAGGAAACAGTGACAAAGAAACACAAAAGGGTAACGACAACGAGATGGGCTAAATGAGTGAGTGAGAATGGACAAGTGGGTGTGAATAGGTATGAGCGACTTACAGCGACTGAACAATGGGTGTTGAGTGAGATACATTTAGAACAGCTTGTGGGAGATGAGTTGCATGTTAAAAAGAGCGCGAGTGTGTTAGCAAGTCAAAATTTTTGGGGATATTTTTGAAGGTGCTGAGGAAGGTACAGTGAGGCGACTGGTCCCCCACTTTTTAGTCAGAGTATTTTAAAAAGGAGCGTATTCGCCTTTTTTGTGCTCTGATAGGAGCATTTTTTTTTTTTACTGGTGAAACTATGTTTTCTTATGACTGCCAGACATAAGACATATCAGAGGATTAGGGACGCCATTCAGTGATCTGTAATTTACTCAGGATCTGCTATTTGAACCTTGTCATGAAGGGTACTTACAATAGGACTTACGAGTCCTGCCATATCACGGCGATTATTCAGCCTTCCTTCAACAATCAGCAAATCATTCCCGTTATAACCTCTAGTAACTCTCGCTGTGGCCTTTAGTCAGTTCGGCTACCGGCACGTTGGCGTCGATTTGGCGATACAGAAGTGAGACTCATGGTCGAACAACAAAGAATGCCAGTCAATAACACAGTTGATTTTGGTTCTACGCCACGCAAGTCTCTGTTGTCTATGGTATGGTGTCAGCGGTAAACAACCCAAGACAGCTCGAGTTCTGACCCCAGTCTTTAGTAAACCCATCACGAAGGTTCGTTGTGACACTGTGCCTGTAACAGCGCACCTGATGACTTCCATCTGTTTGTCAGAGCCAATCAAACAATCCGACAACCTTCCTGTAGTGCAATCCTTCCGAAAGGGACTGCGCCCACTCATTTTCCCACATTGTTGTCCAAGAGTACATCTTGTCATCACCTGAAAAGCCGAAATTTCAGATGATCAAAATGCCAGATCATACATTTGTCAGGAGAATGTCGGTGTCACACACAACTTATTTGTATCCAGAAACTGAGACGGTATTCTGATACAATAGAATTATGCTGCTCACCTCATCACTGCAAAAAATAATGAGACAGATTAGAAAATAAGCAATTATTAAGAATGTTCCAGGTATCACACCAGGAAACTGACTGGTTCATATGCCATTAATACTGAAGTATTGCCTTTTACGTGTGACGATACAAGCACAGACATATAGTAGTAAAGTTTTAATTAGTAAAACTGTAGACAAAAGAACCATTTTTCCTTTCTTTTAAATTTTTACAAGAGAACAACAAAGCTAAATTCGAGAAAAAGATCTCTCATTAGAGACTTGTTTCTTACACAACTCCGTTCTTGGCATTAGATGTTTCAAAATTTGCTGTAAAACTCCCTGCGCCGTTGAGGAAAATGGCAAGATCGTCAGTAGGCCTTGTTACTGATAAACATGGCTGGTCGTTGCATTGTGCCGAAATTGCCGCCTATACCTTCACGTAACTAGCTCTGTTGTTAGCAGACACAACCCAGCCACAAGAAGAGAAGAAATAGAATTTTTTTCAAAAAACAGTCTTAAGAATAATGGTTTATCATGTGAAGGAACCCAGCGGTAACATTCTCGCTAGACAGAAGTTCAGGTTCTGAGGAATTGCAATTCAGCCAACTTACTGCTTCTACTTGCGTAGACTCTTATCGATATAGTTTTTAAATACCTATCCGTTATGTGTTATTATTAAGTTAAAGTCAATAGCAGTGACTTTTAATAGACAGTTGCTCCTATATTGATGTCAACACGCTAACTGAAAAATGCTATTGCTTATCGTACTCTGTCCAGTAACACTAAACATTAAATGCCACAAATTGATCGAAATGTCTAAACACGTATGTAAGAAGTAGCGCCCTAGAACTGTTCCTAATAACTCCTTCATGTCCTCAGACTTGGTTGCGAATTAATTCTTAATATCCACAAGTGACAAATTTATTATCTCAATACAAGTGACTCTATCTTTCTGTCTGATATTAGATGCACTTTCAAACACCTACTGACTCCACACGATAGTCAAAATGATACTGTCCCCTTGTCACAAATACACAAGAATCTACCATTGCTAACGAGCGAGGAGGCGCAGTGGTTAGCACACTGGACTCGCATTCGGGAGGACGACGGCTCAATCCCCTCTCCGGCCATCCTGATTTAGGTTTTCCGTGATTTCCCTAAATCGCTTCAGGCAAATGACGGGATGGTTCCTTTGAAAGGGCACGGCCGATTTCCTTCCCCATCCTTCTCTCACCCGAGCTTGTGCTCCGTCTCTAATGACCTCGTTGTCGACGGGACGTTAAACATTAATCTCCTCCTCCTCCTCTACCATTGCTCTTCTGTAACAATTGAGGAACAACACACCAAACAGACACAAGAACGTAAAGTTCTTAGTTTACTTAAGGTTTTCCTCCTTGGCCTCGGCTCGCTCGTTCTGTGCCGAAGCCGACGATGTAGTTGCAGCCGAAGCCGATGATGTACTGGGTGATCAAAAAGTCAGTATAAATTTGAAAACTGAAAAAATCACGGAATAATGTAGATAGAGAGGTACAAATTGACACACATGTTGAAATGACATGGGGTTTTATTAGAAATAAAAAAATGCAAAACTTCAATAAATGTCCGACAGATGGCGCTTCATCTGATCAGAATAGCAATAATTGGCATAACAAAGTAAGACAAAGCAAAGATGACGTTCTTTAAAGGAAATGATCAATATGTCCACCATCATTCCTCAACAATAGCTGTAGTCGAGGAATAACGTTGTGAACAGCACTGTAAAGCATGTCCGGAGATATGGTGAGGCATTGGCGACGGATGTTGTCTTTCAGCATCCCTAGAAATCTCGGTCGATCACGATACACTTGCGACTTCAGGTAACTCCAAAGTCAATAATCGCACGGACTGAGGTCTGGGGACCTGGGAGGCCAAACATGGCGAAAGTGGCGGCTGAGCACACGATCATCACCAAACGACGCGCGCAAGTGATCTTTCACGCGTCTAGCAATATGGGGTGGTTCTAATAAAACCCCATGTCATTCCAAGCATGTGTGTCAATTTTTATATCTCTATCTACATTATTCCGTGGTTTATTAAGTTTTCAAATTTATACTGACTTTTTGATCACCCGGTAGTTGTATTCTGGCATCTCGCCTCTCGGAGTTCTGTTTCTCTTGTGCGTGACTTGGATTAAGGACATGCAGCACCTGGAAAAATATATCATTACCTTTACCTACAGGTTAGACGGTTAAACCTAACACTAAATAAATCTAATGATACAATTCGGAATCAAAAATCTCTGTCTGTCTGTTAACACGTTACAGTCAACTTCACTACTTCGATCAGAATCACTAATGTTGGCTCAATGCACCCCTCTCAGGAAAGGTATATAATTAATACATAATTAATACACAAGGCTCGCCACTCTCTCTCTCTCTCTCTCTGTCTGTCTCTCTGTCTGCCTCTCTCTCTCTCACTGCACTGTCCCGAAATTGCCGCCTATAACTTCACGTAACGAGCTCTATTGTTAGCGGACATTCTTTTTATTTCTTTTCAGAAGTTGCGTAGGAAGAAAAGAAACTGTTGGGCGAAGAAAATTTTTAAGAAGACTGTGAGCTGGGACTGAGAAACGTGACTGGAAGATTTACAAATGTGAAAACTGCAAATGATAACCTCAATGTAGTTGCAAAAGCATCAATATTTTAATGAAACTGGGATTATCTCAAAACGAATAAAGTCGTCTTCTTGTCGTGGAGGTACTACAGCTGTCACCGCATCTCGCGTCTCAGTAGTGAAACGCCTCGATCTAGCCGATCTTACTCATCCTCTTCTATTACTCTTCTCTTCTTCCTCTCTAGGTTACCATTATCCATTCTTTTCGTAATCTTCCTCCTCCTTTTCTTCGCGCCTTCTTCTTCCAGGAAAGGGCACCCTTTGACCATCTATCCTTTCCATTCCTTTGTTATGCCCTAACGATCCAAACAGTCTTTCTTCTATTCTACCTGTAATACAACAATGGATCTGTGTCCTTTCCCGTATTGCCTCAGTTCTTACCCAGTCGCTGATATGGATTACGTGGCAGTAGTTGGCAGCACAATCCACCCAATATGAAAAACGTTATGTTTTTGGGGGTGTCCGGATACGTTTGATCACAGAGTGCATCTGACCTATATGACAATATACGCTTTTTCGACAAGGACTCGTTTTTCATAGTAGTCTGATGTCTTTTTACATATAAATAAGGTCTTGTACTTGAAAATGTGGACCTTACAACAATAAAATAAAAATTATTGCAGTCAAATGGTGGCAGTATCATTACACTTTAAAAACAGCTATGTCAAAATACTTTCTGAAGATCTCAGAAGACTAGATGACCGCTTCGATTCCTTTCCAATCTCTTCTCCGTGATCTGTCGTAGGATAGAGATATTATTTACACAAGGCCTGCCTCTTCGAAAGCCACTTTGGTCTTCAATTTCTGTTATAAGCTTCTCTATTCTTCAGTTTAAAACCATCCCTTACAGCCCGCTAACTAAACTTGTGACACTTGCGCCATGATAGTTGCTACATGCTTTCTTGCTTCCTTTGCTACGTATGAAGCGTAAACACACTAAGTTCACTCAACTGCAATTTCCTCTCAAAACTACATACGTTTATTAAGGGGCTCCGGAACGCCCTATACTTGCAATGTTAAAATAACGCTTATAAATTACATCTTTCCTCACAAAGTATTTGAGGTAGAAAGTTGAACTTTTTACGGATTATTTATTGGAATATGGGCTACAACTTAACACAGGGATTTTACAAAATTTTAGTTCAGTTATTAAAGATGATTTTTTTTTCAATTGTAACGAAAATTCACAACATTTTTTTGCAATTTTTTATTTATATATTCAAAAATATACAGTTTTTTGAAAAAAGGCTGTGTTAAATTATGCAGAAGGTACTGTGTAACATTTACTGAAAGTTTGAAACAAATATGTTTGGAAGATCCTTAGAAAACATGTAATTAGTGTGAGAAAATAAAAGTTTTGGGAATCGAGCGACAAAGATTGGATTAACTTTTTAGTGCATTCCAGGTCCATAGGATGGATTATCTTCATCCTCTGCAAACTCCTCCTCCAGCTTCCTCTTGTTCCTCCTCCTGTTTACTCTTGCTTGTATTTCTAGACTCTTTACAGCCCTGTCTGCAGCCCGAAGGCGTTCCTTGTCTAAAGCAAGCATCGCTCGTTGTTGTGTTCGTAGATTTTGCTACCATTTTCTTCAGTTGCAGTTACTGCAACACTGTTCCAAAAGGTGGTCATGTATGAACACTTATCACATTTCAGCTGTATTTCACTAGCAAGTCCTACGTGCTTTATTATGGAGAGTTCCAGACCAACTTCACTACAATGAATACATCTTACACAGTTTGAAAAAATTCCTTTGAGAACCGACATATCAAATATTTCATTCACATCCGATTCGCCCATAAAACATTCATAGTTTTCAGTCATTGAACCAAGCTTCTTCTGTGAAGTATTTTCTTTCCCACTTTGACTGCTATGGGCAGGTGTACTTGAGAGGTTAGGTTCACTCACTTGGTTATCGTCTTTATTGTTTACAGTAATAACACATACCTTTGACTTTCCAACATTTCTCCTTTTCTTAAAAGCCTTCAGAGGATTTCTAATAACTTTACTTTTACTCATTATTATACTTCAACAAAACAGAGACTCAAGAAACAGAATTAATTACGAATATTTTCGAGATAACGACAGAGTAAATAAACATGAAACAATCGACAATCACACCAGCGATATATATTGAACCATCACAGGTTAGCCACAACACATACTTTATCTCACATCACTAAAATGTACCTGATGAACACGGACGTTAATAATAACACCATTTGACAGCAGTTTAACAGCGCCACAGTGGGTCACGCCCATGTAGAACACATTTCAAAAAAAATTTAAAAATAGTTGTAGTCTTCGGAATTGAATAAATTATATATCTATTAAAAGGTAATAGTCTGCAGATTCAGAAAACGCAAAAAAGTAAAAATTGAACTTTTCATGATTTTGAGCCTTTCCGGAGCCCCTTAAATAACGTGCTTAGATATTTATACAGAGTACTTGGGCCATGCCGCAATAACCCTATTGGTACATTTATTTTTATTAGTGTACCCGTCTTTTGTGCTCGTGGTTATTTTCTCCATCTCTTCACCACCATGGTTCTCTTCCATCTCCCATTCTATTTTCTTGTACTACATCTTCCCTCTGATATGAGGCCTTTTAATCGCTTCTACCACTCTTCCATACTGATAATCAGCAAGATTTCTATTTCTTCTGCCTCTTTCCTCGGCCTTGCAACCATTTCCAATGCCGTCGCCATTTTTGTGCCCCCCATAGATCCATCGGCTTCTTCGCACTTATCCTTCGAGATTTCATTTTTCCTTGTACAGATGTGCTCTTTTACTTAGCTCTTCATTCTAACGTAGAAGGCACTGTCCTGTTTGTCCCTTGTTCACAATCAGTTTATAAATACCATCTTTCTTAGGTTTACCTTTTCTTCGGTGCATTGAGTCCACCATTGTGGGCCCTCTTTCCTGCTTCTTTCTTCTGCTCCATTGTTCCAAATGCTGTTACATGTACGAACCGTTTAATTCCTTGGTACACATGCTCTGCCGTTCATTCTTCTAGGCGTCTTTGATTGTTCAAAAATGGTTCAATTGGCTCTGAGCACTATGGGACTTAACATCTGAGGTCATCAGTCCCCTAGAACTTAGAACTACTTAAATCTAACTAACCTAAGGACATCACACACATCCATGCCCGAGGCAGGATTAGAACCTGCGACCGTAGCAGTCGCGCGGTTCCGGACTGCGCGCCTAGAATCTTTGTTTGTTGGCTAACCGTTATTTATAAAGAAATTGTACAGATTCTTGTTACAGTCAGTGTGTTAATGTAGATTTTCCTGGCTAGACTATAGATGCAAAGGTTCCAATGGCTCTGAGCACTATGGGACTCAACTGCTGAGGTCATTAGTCCCCTAGAACTTAGAACTAGTTAAACCTAACTAACCTAAGGACATCACAAACATCCATGCTCGAGGCAGGATTCGAACCTGCGACCGTAGCGGTCTTGCGGTTCCAGACTGCAGCGCCTTTAATCGCACGGCCACTTCGGCCGGCATAGATGCAAAGGTCTCAGGTTTTGAACCAGATTGCACTTTTAAAATATCGCGACGTTTAGAAGAGTGTTATGCCCTACTCCTTCGGAGTGTCGCGGTATTTTAACTCTGCCGCCCGGATGGAAGCCCGAGATCTTTTCATCAACATTATCTATTACTGACCTAAGTTCTGTGGAAGGACTTTCCCACGTATACATGTGGATCTGCTTGTGAGGAAAGAAATCATTTAGAATCTTCAAGGACAATTTCTCACATGTATCAGCTAACCTTTCTCCATTGTCATTTACTCCTACATCATCATATTTTCCCTCTACTCCACTATCGATGGGCAACCCTACCATTCCATTAAACTCTCCCATTAACATTTTTTCTTTGCGGGCTCTTATGCTCTTTAGCCTCCTTCCTGATTTATCTCAAACCTCATCTTCGACTTTAATGTCAGCGTCATTTGTAGGTGCATAAGATCCGACAATGATAATTTTGTGGCCATATTTTGAGATTTCTACAGTCATAATCCTCTCATTAATTTCCTCCAAGCATTTGCATGCTCCTTATGCACAACTATTGAAATCCTTCTGTTGACCCTTTCCTTCCTTGTAACGCCACAGTGAAAATGAATGTAATGTGATATGTTTTCATTTCCCTTCCCTCTGACCTTCGTTCCGCTGAGAACACACTTATCTTAAACCTCTCTAGTTCCTGAACGCTTACCTTTTCTTTGTGTCCAAATCCTCTACATTCCACCTTGTATGAAATAATTTCGTAAATACTCATAGTAAATAAAACACTCATTTTCATTTGTTTTCAATTTCCACTGATTTGTGTTAATTTATTGTGTTTTCCATTAATAGTTTTTAATGATTTCGTGATTTATTGTATTAACTTTTAATATTTTGCAATATAACTACACAGATCAATAGTTACTGATGTGAGATTTTTCATGTGGAAAACAGCTGCTTCATATGCATCTAATATGTATCAAATGTGGACTTTAGGCGAAAAAAATTATTTTTGTAATTTTATGAATTTACTATTTGCTATTTTTTCTTACAAACTGGCTGTGTATTGTAATACCGAATTATTTACAAGTTTCAAAAAACGTGAGTACGAAAAATCGGTGAAACTTGGGAGTTTTACGAATAGTAAATGAAATGATCGAAATGCATTACTGATCGGGAGACCACGTCTCAGGTTGCCCAACCACCTTGTACAAGTCTTTATATTTGATGCCACTTTGGCGTCAATGAAGCTGAGATGAAATGATTAGGACAACACTAACAAACATCCAGTTCCCGAGCGAAGAAAATCTTTGATATAGCCAAGAATCGGACCTGGGAACTTGCAATCTAGAGATATCAAAGCCAACTACTAGAGCATCACTAGCTGCAGATTTATTCTCTTACTGAGGTATAATCATCATCATCAGTGTTTTGCCAAAAGGCAGGTTTTCACATAGTAGTTCTCCAGGCTGTGCGGTCTTCCGCCATCCTCTTCAGGTCTGCATAATTTCCTCTTCCCTTTATGTCATCTATCATCTTGTATCTCCTTCTTCCTCTCAGTCTTCTCCCACAAACCAATCCTTCCAAAGCATCTACTAGCAAGCACTCCCTTCTCAATGAATGTCCCAACCAGTTCTTTTTCCTTTCTCTTACAACCTTCAGCAGACATCTTCTCTCACCAACCCTTTCCAGTACTCTTTCCTTACTCACTCTTTCCACCCAGCTTATTCTCTCCATTCTCCTCCACATCCACATCTCAAATGCTTCTAACCTTTTTTCATCCTCTCGTCTCAGCGTCCATGTTTCTTCCCCATATAGTGCCACTCTCCAGACAAAACATTTGCCAAGCCTTTCCCTTCGTCCTTTATTGCCACATAAGAGTCTCCTCTTTCTGTAGAATGCCTCCTTCGCTATGGCAGTTCGAGTTTTCACCTCCTGGTGACATCTCAAGTCTTCAGTTATTGTGCTTCCAAGATATTTAAATTCACTTACTTGGCTAATGGTAGATTGTCCTGTTTTAATATTGGACAGTCTGCGTCTTGTACTGATGACCATACTCTTTGTTTTTGCTGTGTTTATTTGCATCCCATATTCCACACAAGCTTCATTCAGATCTTTCAGCATGTTATTCACTGTCCGCCCACTTTCTGCCACTAATACCATGTCATCAGCAAATCTTATACATTCTATTCTCTTTCCACCAATACATATTCGTCTTTTCCCATCTAAGCTTTTCGCAATAATCTCTGTAAGGTATACGTTAAACAACAGTGGGGAAAGGCAACAACCTTGTCTAACATCTCGTCCAATACTGCTTCCTTCTGACATTTCACTTCCAATCTTTTTCCTTACTTTCTGGTGTAAATATAGATTCTGTATCAGTCGTCTGTCTTTCCAATCTACTTCTTCCCTCTTCCAATTACCCATCAGTACAAGCTGATGGACTGAGGGATAAATGAGTAAAAAATGAAAAAGAACATAGATGAATAGAAAATGGTTTATTTACATGTAAGAATGGACATATGATCAATGGAAACTTTCATAAATTATTCGGCGCAAATTTGGTGAAGTGCAGTTTAGCCAAATATGGCTTTAGTGTATCCCAGACTGCCATAGCCGTATCCACCGTAGGCGAGAGCTGGCGCAGCAATAGCTGCCCTGGCTATGGGGGCTGCAGCAATGGCGGGTGCAGCAATGGCTGCCGCAGCGATGGGAGCGGCCGCGGCGTAGCCGTAGCCAAGTCCGGCGCCGTAGGCCAGAGCGGGGGCGGCGGCGATAGCGGGGGCGGCGGCGATGGCGGGGGCAGTGGCGATGACGGGGGCGGCGAGCGCCACGGGGGCGGGAGCGGCGGCCACGGCAAGGTGGGCGCCGGCTTCCTTGTGCACGACGGCGTTGAAACCGTTGACGGGGTCAGCCGTGTAGTCGACGGTGCGGATGGAACCGTCGGGTTCGGCCAGGCTGTAGCTGCCCTGGACCACGTCGCCGCTGCGGGTCTCGTGCTGGGCCTTGGAGTCTCCAGTGATGGCGTCGTTTACGCTGTAGCTGAAGCTGTACTCGGGGTGTGGGTCGTACTCTGCGGCGACCGCGGCCGGAGCGGCGGCAATAGCTGGCGCATAGGCCCTGGCGATGGGAGCAGCAACAATAGGGGCGGCAGCGATGGCGGGGGCGTACGCCCTGGCTATGGGGGCAGCAGCAATGGGGGCGGCAGCTATGGCGGGGGCGTACGCCCTGGCGATGGGGGCTGCTGGAGCGAGTACTGTCGGAGCGCCCAGGTATCCAGCGTTGGCCAACGACAGTGTCGCCACGAAAATGATAACCTGTCAACAGAAAAAGTCTGAAAACTAAATACCAACGAAAAGAACTGTGGATGTAACGTAAAAACGTTTGTAAGCAGGACGTCAAAATATTTAAAGATGGAGCATTAGCTCACATGGGAAAGGATCTGGCAGTGTTTTTGTTCAAACAATCATTAGGTTGAAACTTCCTGACAGATTAAAACTGTGTGCCAGACCGAGACTCGAACTCGGGACCTTTGCCTTTCGCGGGCAAGTTCTTTACCAACTGAGCTACCCAACCACGAGTTACGCCCCCTCCTCACAGCTTTACTTCTGCCAGTACCTCGTCTCGTACCTTCCAAACTTAACAGAAGCTCTCCTCGCAGGAGAAGTAAAGCTGTGAGGAGGGGGCGTAAGCCGTGCTTGGCTAACTCAGTTGGTAGAGCGCTTGCCCGCGAAAAGCAAAGGTCCCGAGTTCGAGTCTCGGTCGGGTACACAGTTTTAAACTGCCAGGAAGTTTCATATCAGCGCACACTCCGCTGCAGAGTGAAAATCTTATTTTGGAATCATTGGGTTAATTAGTAGCAGCTACGGAAAATAGGCAACGTCGGGACTATTAAGGTCGCCTGAAATGCGAATCCAATATCTCAGACCGGGTGCTCAGCCTCTGCACCATATGACTGTGACAATCATTTACGAACTACACTCACAGAAACAAATTTTACGGATTATGTTTTTAAGAAACTGGAAGATGTCTTATGCCACTGATATATAGACAGCCTGACAAGCTGAAACTGTGTGTCAAATCATAACTGGCAACTATAGCCTTGCGTCTCGTCCACAGTATTTTACAATCTGAGCTATCAAAATAACGGCTCATGAGCTGTTTTAACAGCTTCAGTTCTGCCACAGTCTCTTTAATATGCTTCATAACTAAAGTTCTAAAAGTGGATTGTAGTTCGTACTTAGTAACAAAGCAGGCGTTCAGCGCCGCTATTTATATCCTGCTGGCATTAGTTATGTGGGCATTAGGCCATGGTGAAAGACCTGATTTTGTGCCTGAAGTTTCGTCTCCTGCTGCAGCAGACATCATCAGAGGCTATGAAGAAAAACTTACTTAGTTAATTTATACCCTAAAAGCAACTGTCTTCATCTTTATAGATTCTGAGATGTGTCCCTCAGAAGACGACGAAACATTGGGTATATAGACTGTAGCAACAATACATGGCGAAACCTTCTGGAAACATTCGTCACATGTAGAGAAACAAAATATATTATACGGTCAAACTTCCAGACACGAATTATTTCGATGCTAGAGTTCAGTCTCTGCACCTGGTAAGGTAACAGAAGATTCTCATGTAGCACTGTCCAAACAGTTACGTGTTCAACATTACTTTTTGCAACTACCTGTCGTACGCTGACACCGCGGGTGTCGTCAACTGTATAAAGAAGTTCCTCCTCCAGTTGAAGTGTCCTCATCCTTCTAGGCCTCCTCCAGTCGAGAGAAGTAGACTTAAACGTCCCGATACAAGCGTTGCGCACTAGGCCGTTACCACCTGCTAATCCGTATAGTAAATGGGCGCCTGCCAACTCCGCATTTAAGTACACTTCCATTGCTCTGTAATGGAAACTAAGTCCTTGATGAACACTAAACAGTTGATGCTACGTGCTCGATCCTAGCAGAACAATCAATTTAATCGCGTGTTACCACAAGCAATAACGGCGTTAACATTACCTTCATTCCATTGGACAATGAACTCTGGGGCTGAACGTATGAATTACAACTTAGTGTATATTCTAACCAAACGTAATCAAGAGGACATTTTGAACGTGGCATAAGACACCGATTTTGTTTCTGTCTGTTTCTCGTGATAATTGTGATTATGAAGAGAAGTAGTAAATGAACACTGACATGGAAATAAAGCTATTCCAGGGCCAAGACCATATAAAGCATTTTAGTCCTCTCTGTGTGAAGAATGTTTCCTGAAAGTTTGGGCATACCTTTCCGTTACATTCTGTAGAAAGATGCTGTAGATCAGGGTTTCTCAACCACCGTGTCGCGCCGTAATGGTGTGTTACGAACACGTGTCAGGTATGTCGGGAGATTTTTGTGTTCCTGCTTAAGAGCAACAAGTTTCTTTTGTTACTGGCGTTATTTTTATGTTCATATATCCCTACTGAAACGTCTTACGCAATAAATTTGCAAAATTTTTATCTCACAGTCGTTCTGTAGTAAAAAGCTATGTATTTTATGTGTTCGCTTTTTGCATTTTGCATCTAGGAAAAAAATCTTATGGAGGGGTGCAGCGGAAGTTTGAAACGTACTTTAGTGTACCCGAAAGGAAAGATGGTTGAGAAACGCGGGTCTAAAATACGGCTTAATGACCACAAAACCAAAGTAGCCAAGGACGTACCTGATAGGAGCTTTGCTCCCAAAGGGCAAAAGCCTGAGTTCGGGTCCCACCAATGTGACCCATAATTTCAGTCTGATAGGATTTTCACAACAAAATACACTCTGCTGCAGAGTAGGAGATTCATTCTACTAAATTCTTGATACATATGGAATCACATGAGGAACGAGTTACGGTAGCTACGAATAGGCCTATTTGAGCTCTTACTTACGTGGTCAAGGCTAACGGCCTTGGTGCTGAGGTAACACTGGTTCTCATCAGATCACAGAAGTTCAGCGCTGTCGGTCTTGGCTAGCACTTAGATGGGTGACCTCCTGGACCTGTCGAGCTCTGTTGGCAAGCTGGGTGCTCTCAGGCCATGTGAGGTCCGTTGAGGGGCTCCGTCGGTCACGCAAACTGACAACTCCCGGGAGAGTGGTGTGCTGACCATATGCCCCTCCGTATCCGCATCCAGTGATGCCTATCGGTCGAGGATGACAGAGCGGTCGGTCGGTACTGTTGGACCTTCCGAGGCCTGTTCGGACTGAGTTAGTTACTTGGTCAATTCAGATTTGGATAAAGTGATTCTATCGCCAAGAGTCAGAGAGCAGTTGGGTCAATACTAGCGGGACCCTACTGAAAACTTGAAAGTCGAGATAACAGAATTTTTGTAAAGAATATGTCCTAATATGAGTATCGTGTTAGGCAATTATTCTATACATCTTTCTTTCTTTTGTCTGCATTTTCTTACCTCTGGTCATCCCCTGTGACTGTATTTCGCCAATCACAAACACTTTTCATTACGTCTATACTTCAGCCAAATTATAGGCATCTGAAAGTGTAACAAACAGGTTTTGTTATAAAAGTTTTTCGATTTTTCTTCCAAATCATTGATGTCAGGAAACTTTAAACGCCGAGAAATCAAAGCAGTATTTACCTATTCATTTGGAGAGGATGCGACCTGTAATTGTAATCGGTTGGGCCAGTTGTAAAACAGGGTATAGGCCTATTCTATATAGCAACAACTGCCTACACTAACAAGGTAATGTCGTTCCTGGACTCATACAAGAATAATGATCTGGGAACTCTCGTTCACAATATCCTATCTTAAAAACGAACACTTGTAACAGTTAAATTCTCCAGTAGACAAATACATTCGCAAGTTCTCACCTTTGAAGCCATGTCGTCAGTGGGTGGTTGGTCGCCGTATGCTCCGGACGGCCGAGCTCCCAGCTTATATAGCGACGTCTGGCCGGCATGCCAACAATCCCGTTAGACGGGAAGTGCTCGAGAAGCTCCACGAGCCGTACGCAAACCTGACCACTGGCTTTACGCGTATGCTAATCAGCATTCCGCCCGCCGAATGTTTATGTCACGCACTCACTGCTGCCTGTTGTAACAGGGGCCTGGCCTGCTAGTGGGCGCAAGGGAATCCTTGCGTAATCGCAACTGCTAGAATAACTTATGTTAGTCAAGCCGTCGGGAATACGGCAATGTCGAGGTCGATAAACACGCTGTAATTCATGTCCACTTTCACCGCAGCCATTCCTTCTAGTGAATTTTTATATACATACAATCGCCATATATGAAGTACGCCACCGTGCAGCATGGGGTTAATCGTAAATGATGTGGTAATTATCTCCGCAACACTGTTGTCAAAGCACGTATAAAGATTAAGCTACATGTGAAACACCATCTCATCTGCAGTTAAGAGACTTTGCCCTGCCGTGACCGAATCGCGTCATTTAAGGTTACAATGCGAGTTTCGACTGAAGATTGTGATTATAAATGTTGCAATAATGGAAATGGAAAACAAAATTGAAGCTGTAATAAACAAATTAGAACCTTAGGATTAATCATCTTCTGAATTTTGCAGTTCTTTATTTCTGTCTCTCCAGTAGAACCATAGGTACTACCTGTATCTACAGAAACAGCAATGTTGACACCAGCAAATGTTAGCAGAGGAACTGCATAGCATTTGCTTATACGTCGTAGTTTTACGATTCTTTTAAAGGCTTGATCAGCTTCCCGTTTTCTATAGACGTGAGTGAAGTGCAAGAATGCCTTCCCTAGAAATGAGGAGAAGGGTTGAATTTTCTACGGATTGAGGTGTAAGACGAATGCAATAGTCGTGCAAATTTTTGAAGCACTCTACTTCACGCTATACTTTAGTGCAGAAAGCTTTAAAACTAATGACTACAACTTTCACTATCAACCTGAACTAAAACAGTAAAGCTAGTAAATATGAATAATAAATACAGAGACTGAAAAAATGACGTCCATGATGGAGTAGGCTACTAAAACTGCCAAGAATTCTACTCGGCATTAATGAGTTCATTACTGATTCAAAGTGAACCGTCATTTTAAGGTAATTTCTTGTTTTTAATATTGTGAGCCATCTCCCATCACAGATCTTTGTTACATTATTTGCCTGTTATAAATCACTGTAACTGAAGGTTGATGGGCATCATCGTTATGGATTTTATTCGTTAACGACAGCCTAATATGAAATACAATCTTACTGTAAAATCTCACCCTCGCGTTCGCTATCCCTATAACAAGCAATATTATGATTTATAGTTTAAGAACTTGCTATATTTGCGCACTAGAAAATATATATACCGAATATTATCAAAAATTAATTTTTGAAATTGAACTAGAATGTGAATGTTTTGTATTCTAGATACTCTCAAGCTTGCAAATACTTCTTGTAAGACATCTTGCACATAATCCAATAGGTTACTGTCAGAGATATCAGTAATCGTCAGGGTTTAACGTGGTGTAGAGATCATTAGAGGCGCATCACTAACTAAGCCTGACATAGCTAAATTTGACAACTAACAAACTGACTACTTAGGATTTTTGAAAGATAAATTTGTTTTTAGTGGTTTCATATTCAAACAAATACAAAAAAACGGAGAATGTATCAATGGATCAACAATGAATTTGAACGGGTATCATGATATGCCTGCACCGAAAAAAAAAGTTGTTACCACACCTGCCCAGTAAGCAGGAGATCCTGGGTTCGAATCGAATCCCGGTCCGGTACACGTTTTCACTCGTAGCCGCCAATTGTGCGTAAAGTCAAAACGCAGCTGATAGCTGTGATCTCTCTCCTTTCCTTTCCTTTCTTCCCCTCTCCACCTTCAATCTGCATATACATACACGTTAGGCGTTTTAGGTACCGGTAACACAATTTCAGTATATTACCAACTGGAACCAAGAAATGACACTCGAGATTATATTTCTATAGTGTTTAATAAAAATAGTGGAGTATGAACTGGTTTTGTTTGTTGTGGTATGATTTTCCTTTGAACAACAAGAGGTTTTTTTCTGTAGCAAACAAAAGTTTACTTCTTCATCACCAGTTACAGAGATGTGAAGCGAAGCTATCTACGAATGTTTCCAAGGAAGATTGGTTTGTTGTTCGAATGGGTTGTAGTATGTCGCAGAAATATATTTCCACCTGAATTTAAATAAACACAGGGAGTCTACAACTTGAATTGGGAAATTATCTCTTTTGCATGCACGTTTCTAAAGACGTGCCATGCTTTGAAGAAAAGTGCAAGTGTAGAAAGAGTGATATTCATCTTAAATATTACTAACTATTACAAGAACGATCGAGCAGGGTACTGTGTCATTTTTGTCGATCTACAGCAACAGGGCTTGACATAAATTCTGGCTCCTGTAAGCCGCAGTGTCAAACCAAGAAACTTTGGTTACGCCCTTGGAATGCGGTCTGATTCTCTGTTGTTACACTAATAACCAGACACCATACAATGTTTCTCAATCACATTCAGATGACTGGTGGAACTAGAAGACAGTTGGAGGAAGAACCGTTCAGCACCTGAACATTGCAGGTTGCTTCTTTGGAATATGGTGCAGGAATAACGTGAGTTCGCTATCCGCTACTCCTCCGAAGGTCTGAAATTATCAATACCCGACGCCTTGAAAATACCAAAGGGGCACCACATTGTTAGACTTGTTATTAGTGCAATAAGGCAGCTTAAAACACATTCTGAAGTCGTACTCTTGGCTAACTAATATGTGGATATTGCTGCAGGCTATTTTAAAACATTACATGTAAGAATATGCGTCTGTTTCTTCAAAGGGCCAAATCAACCAAAGACGCCATCAGTGGGGAATCGTTATGCGGTACGCATTTTATAGCATCGTAAGAGATGAGAAACAGTTGTGGCGTGTGTGTGTGTGTGTGTGTGTGTGTGTGTGTGTGTGTGTGTGTGTGTTTGTGGGTGGGTGGGTGAGTGGGCGGGTTTGAGGAAAAGTAGAGGTAGCGTTTTTAATATAGAATGTTTCACAAAGATTCATTGCACTCCACAACACTACATATTTACATATTCTACCCAAATAAAGATGGGCTCAGACCATAATTTATTGGTTGTGAACTATAGACTAAAACTGAAAATAAAAAGTAAATTTACTTTACTTATGACAGCGAACCGAGTGTCCTGTACGGACAAGTTACTCTGTAGCTACAATATATGATCTGAAGATGGGCAGCTAGCCCGAAACCGGCAATTGAAAATAAAGAATAGCGATCGAAGACTGAAACGCCATATTTTATTTAATGAACGATCACGGAATTCCCATTGAGACAATCATGTCTAGTTTTGATAAAACTGAAAAAATTTCAAATAGACATAAAATTAAGGAAATGCTTAGTAGGTAATTTGAAACAACCAGAGCTTTTTTTAAAGTTGCAGAGGCAGCTCTGCACAACGATTGTCTGAAACAGGAGAATGGAATACAACAGATGACGAATGGGTAGCTTAGAGAGAGGAAATGGTGAAGACAGCAGGTAAAAAGACAAAGCCTAGAAGAAAATCTTGGCTGTCACAGAAGATACTGAATTTAATTGATGAAAGGAGAAAATATAAAGATGCAGGAAATAAAGCACGCAAAATAATGCAAACGTCTTAAACATTAGACTGATAGTAAGTGCAAAACAGCTAAGCAGGATAGGCTAGGGTAGAAATTCAAGGCTATTGAAGCCTGTACAACTAGGGAAAAGATAGACAGCTCCTAGAGGAAAATTAAAGAGGCTTTTTGAGGATAGAGGAGGAAAGAGAAGGAGCCATGTCAGTGTCAAGAGCTCAGACGGAATACCAGTCCTAAGCAAAATAGAGAAAGCTGGTAGGTAGAAGGAGTACATAGAGACCGGAATGGACAGTATCTTGAAAGGCGAATAGAAGCTGAACATTAACAAAATCAAACAACGCTAACGTAATGTAGTCGAATTCTATCACGGATTGCTGAGGGAATTAGATTAGAGAATGAGACACTGAAGATAGTAGATGAGATATGCTATTCTGACAGTAAAATAACTTATGATGGCCGCGGCAGAGAGGATGTAAAATGTAGAGTAGCAAAGGGAAAAAAGAATGTTTCTGAAGAAGAGAAATTTGTCAACATAAAATATATGTTAAAGCATTAAGAATTCGTTTCTGAACGCATTTGTCCCGAGTGTAGCCTTTCACAGAAGTGAAGTGTGAACTATAAGCAGTTTAGACAAGAACAGAAAGCAAGCTTTTAAATTAAGGTGCTACAGAAGACTGTGGAAGATTTGACAGGTAGATCTGGTGCTGAATATAAATTGGGAGAAAAGAAATGTGTGGCGTAACTTGACTGAAAGATGGATTCGTTGAGAGGACACATTCTGAGGCTTGCGCAGGATAAAGAAGGGTGAGGAGATCACACCACCACCAACACCACCAGCAACAACAATAACAACAACGATCCCAACTGGAGGTGAATTTTAAATTACAAATCGAAAATATACCTTGGAGCCAGCTCTATATCGTCGGCTCATGTCGCTGCCGCTAGGAGTCTTCCTAGTGCAGCTAATGTGCTCGCTCGTTCATTACCTTGTGTGCGTCGAGTCGAGCACCCAAAGGCTTTTTGCCTTCTCCGTTTAAACAGGTCCAATTCAGTTGCAGCCACGAGACGTGATTTCCATCGAGAATACGGCATTGTAACTCCTCCGGCTCAAAGTATTCTACTATGATACCAGAAGATTCAAGGCACTCTTTCTTTATGTAAGGGGAAATTCGCAGGTCGTGTCCGTGTTCTCGTTCAGTGCGTAGAACGCATTCAACAGAGTTTACTCGTGGTGACGACCGCAAGTTAGTCATTCCTACGTGTCTGAATGGCGTTTTTTGCGACATTTGTGTTTCAAACAGAAAAACTGATTGACATACACCTCAATGATGGGATCATCCCATGTTGAGTGCCAAAATGCGGTGAATTGAACGAAGATGTAAATTAAACACTCTAATTCATGGCTTAAAACATGGAACTTTTATGTTTATTATCGTACAGTAAATACGAATATAAGCCTTACAGCCGTTGTGAATGGACATAGACACGACTCAGTAGTCTGCAAGTAGAAGGGGAGAATCGACCATCTCACCACTCGCAGACAGATTTTGCGCGAGGGCGTGTGCGGCAGACACGAAATCGACGCGATGAATCCAACATCTCATTTCACCTTGGGGACAAGTTGATACCCGGCAGCTTTCATTATCTGTATTTTAGATTTGTGATGAAGTGGGACTTTGCACAAGTCAAATAATTGTGAAATTTCATTGTAGATGATCATCAGCTGTTTATTTTTATGCTCGGTGCTACCGGTTTAGATCGGTAGACGATTATTAAGCCGAACCAAAACGTAACCAGCTTGTCACTACAACATTTGAAGTGAACAACTTTGATGTAGGTAGAAAAACATAGCTTCTGTTACAATAAATAATCGCCATAAGATACAGATATGTGGGAGATGTACACAAGACGATCATACTTTTCATTTGAGTTTGAAATGTGCTGGAGGCTACTGTCCACGGTAATTATCTTCCAAAAGCGGTGTTATCGGAATGTTTGGAGGTAAATCCCAGTCAAGGAAAATGCAGAGTGTACTCGAATACTCAAGACCCAAGCAATGGACCACAACGATTCGTTCATTTAACATGGAGTGAAAATGAGTACATCACAAAGTGCCGATAAATGATGGAACGGAAGAAGAGACTGTAGGCTACATGTTGACATACCTCACTGTCTCTTCACTGTCTCTGACTGCCTCAATGTCCTTTTGACCTCTCGGTGTTACAATAGCTCAGTCTCACACTGAATCTTTCTTGGTTGCTAACATATCTTACAGAGTGGTCGAATTTCCAGTCGTATGTTCGTTGTCATTGGCCGGCTGTATTCGCAATTCCATCGAATGATTGACCACTGCTTCATGACCACGTTTCGTACAGGATGAAAACTTTTGATCTTGCGGCGTTCGACGTGGGGTCAGGAACTCCCGTCATGTCCTCACGTGTACTATCCTATGAAAGCTCCCAAGCGCTGGCAACGATCTGCCCAACGGATTGATTCTAATGTTTAGCTGTATTTCTCAGTTGTCGCAAAAGCAGTCACACAAAAACAAACCAGCTCGTTTCGAATGTTCAAGTGTTCAAGAAAATGGTTCAAATGGCTCTGAGCACTATGAGACTTAACATCTGAGGTCACCAGTCCCTAGAACTACGTAAACCTAACTAACCTAAGGACATCACACACATCCATGCCCGAGGCAAGATTCGAACCTGCGACCGTAGCGATCGCGCGGTTCCCGACTGAAGCGCCTAGAACCGCTCGGCCACAGTGGCCGGCCCTGTTCAAGTATCTCCAGATGTCTGTGACTTATCAGCATCTCTCTTGGTGGCAGTCGGACTTAACGCAAGCAACTCCTTCTCAAATGGGGCAGATTCTTCAGTAGCTGTGGCTGTGTGTCCTTTACTTCGTTCAAGTGCCTCTGACTTTCTTGCTGTCCGTCAGATTTTACGCAGAGTAGCCCTTCCCAAACGAGCCACACACTTCAACGGCCGTCCCTGTCTTGTTGTCTCAGAAAGTCTCAGGACTTAATTGTTAGAAATCTTTTATAATGATGATGAAGAACAGCGTATAGAATTTTGTGAATTCATTTTGGTCGTGGTGATAAGTGTTCAAATTAGTGTTCAGTGATGGGGCTGCATTCCATTTAAGTAGAAAAGAGACTCCTCACAACTTAACAGCCTTATACTATAGTAGAGAACCAGTATGGCTCTTCGAGACATCGTGTGTTTTATGCCGTTCCTGAGAATCGATTTACGATTCGTTTTCTTTTACAGGAATCACATACTTGGAAGTGTTGAAGAGCTGACTTTTTCCGCAGCTGCGATAACGTGCTGAAAATTTCATTCCTCAACAGTACAGAGCATCTCCACACGGATATCTGCACGCAAGAGCATTTCTTAAGAAGGAGCTGCCCCAACGATTGTCGGCCATAACCAACGTATGGATCGCGCAATGAACCATTGGCTCAGACAGGAGCGTATGCAGTAGAGCCGGACTCACTTTGTGACACTATAATACACGTGAGCGCCCTAAGATTTTCCTTTCAATTTTTTATACCGTAAATACGCGGTTCACTCATATTAGTGACACCACGGCTAATTTTAAGCGTAAATGTAATTTAATCACTCACAGAGGGTAGGTGGCAGCACTAACAGTGGAGGATATATAAAACTTGTCGAGAAGACGCAGAAAAAAATGCAGCTGTTGTCGTAATTCAGAGACTGAGAGATTTATCTGACACTAAAAAGGGAGTGACCATTCGCTTTCTGGGCAAGTGTGGAACCATTTTCGAAACGACTAAGTTTGTAAACCTCGTGACGCCGTCCTTAAAATATACCTTGCATGGCAAAATGGCGCTATCCAAAACTGGCGGCAAGGCAACTGTGGCGTACCACGGGCTGTAGAGGAAAGGGGTGAAAGACTGCTGCGGAGGTACGTACATGCGGATAGACGTGCAACTGTTGAGCAACTGACAACCCAGATGAACCAATGGGCTACCAACATAACATTGTGTCCTCGACGATCGATCGGGGGACATTGCTGCCTATGGGCCTCCGAGCAGTCACCTCGAAATGGCTCTAAGCACTGCGGGTCTTAACATCTGAGGTCATCAGTCCCCTAGACTTATAACTACTTAAACCTAACTAACCTACGGACATCACACACATCCATACCCGAGGCAGGATTCGAACCTGCGACCGTAGCAGCAGCGCGGTTCCGGACTGAAGCGCCTAGAACCGCTCGACCACACCGACCGGCGCAGACATGTCGTTCGCGTAGCCATGCTGACTGCTGTTCATCAGCGACGGAGGCTGGAATTTGCATGCCAGTACCCCAACGGGATATAAACTGTGTAGCGATAAATCAGATAAATCTCGTGTTGCTCTCAATCGGGCAGACGGCCGTTGGTGTATACAGTACTGTGGGTTGATTCTGGGGAGGGAACCAAACAGCGAGGTCATCGGATTAGGGAAGGATGGGAAAGGAAGTCGTCCGTGTCCTTTCAAAGGAACCATCCCGGAATTTGCCTGAAGCAATTTAGGGAAACCACGGAAAACCTAAATCAGGATGGCCGGACGCGGGATTGAACCGTCGTCGCCCCGAATGCGAGTCCACTGTGCTAACCACTGCGCCACTTCGCTCGGTGTACAGCTCTGTAAACAGATCTGATGATGGTCATTAAGACCGAAACCAGTAATCTGTTAAATAGAAAAGATTGTGACCATAGACGTAAATTAAAGGAAACTCTGTAAACATAGTCTGAGGGGGAAGCGTTGTGGTTTGGGGAATGTTATCATGACATTCCCCGGGGTGGTCTCGTCATTATGGAAGGTACAATGATCAGCCCAAGTATGCATCTATCCTTGGGGACCATTTCTACCCGTACATGCGGATTGTTTTTTCCCCGGCATTATTCCATCTACCAGCAGAACGATCTAATGTGCACACGGGTCACAGTGTATATGCGTGCTTCGAAGATGAATTTATTGCACTTTCCTACCCACAGCACTCCCCGCATTTAAACCCAGTTGAGGATCTGTGGGACAACCTCAGCTGTTCGCGACATGAAACCTCGACAGAGGATTGAAGGGGGATCACTGCTATCAGTTGCAGTGGTACATTATGCGGAATCAGCGACGACGAATGAAAAAGTTTACCGGATTCGGATTCGAACTTGGAATCTCCTGCTTACTAGGCAGGTGCGGTAACCACTGCATCATCCGGCACACAGTGTTATCGCAGTTGCACGGACTATCTCGGTACGCGTCACGGCCGATCGACTTTATGTCAGGCTGATGTGAGAGCAGCCTCTGTGAATTCTGGTTGGCGCCATCTTTGAACCTGTAACGATGTGACGACGAATGTGCACCACTTAATCTGAGAACACTGGGCTTCGACAATACAGTTCATTTCTACCAGGATTGGTTTCTCTTTATTAGTAGTTGTGCTCTAATTCCCCTAGTGCAGTTGGGATAAAATATTAATTAGGCAGACTTCACATGTTGGAGCGCAGCTTATAGACAGCTGCCAGCCTTTGTGGCCGAGCGGTTCTAGGCGCTGCAGTCTGGCACCGCGTGACCGCTACGGTCGCAGGTTCGAATCCTGCCTCGGGTATGGATGTGTGTGATGTCCTTAGGTTAGTTACGTTTCAGTACTTCTAAATACTAGGGGACTGATGACCTCAGATGTTAAGTATCATAGTGCTCAGAGCCTTTTTCAACCATTTATAGACAGTTGCACGACAGATGAGTTTCACGGCTTGGTGCGGGAGGCAGATCGGTACCAGCATAGCCCCGTAAACTGCTGTCTACTGTAACAGTATGTTATGTCCAACTAGACATTGTCAAGTGGGGTTTGCCATTCAATACTTACTTGCGTTTCTTGTGTTAGCACCAACACAACTGTTAAATTCACAGAAAACATTAATCTGACCGCGAGAGGATATCGGCAATGTTTCACCGCGTAAACTACTCTGGCCCAGAAATGAGCTACGGCAACATTAATTTGGTTGAAAATTTACTGCTCAATACTGTCGTGGTATACTGTCCGCAATATGTAATTTGTATTGCCCCCGTAAACATACCTTAAGGTCGTTTTATCTCACAGTATGTGATTTTTTTGCGCGGGGAATGTGGGAGACTCCATCCACGTGCCTTCTTACAACTTTTTGTGATGCCGCGTAGCAAAAGCAGCAAGTGGAGTAACTGCAGGTATCGAAAATTTTTGAAATGTAATTGAGAACTTTGATTCTAAACAGCATTGTATGAAGTACTCCAATGTTTTCTGTGCTTGCGTTATACGTTTATAAAATCTCATCGTCGTTTTGAAATTAAAAGCTTTGCATTTCGGTGCTTAAGTTAAAATCCATCCCAAGCTTCTAACTTCTGTAATAAAAACATAGTCTTGTGAATCCGCAGAAATCTGTGTAACACCGTGGGTTACTGTCTATCTTAAGCAGTACTAACATTCGTACCAACTTCGATATTTAAAAAGCTCTAGGCAAGTAATTTTATTTTGGCTACATCACACTCAAGGCTCTATATTCCATGAATAAGACGGACAGTCATGAGTCCATGTATCCTTCGATCATTCTTCGACTGCTCTGTTCTCAGATAATGTTCCCGTAATTGGTAGATGATGATGCTCCAGTATTCAGGATTGAATCCCTGGTCGTTTTATTTCACAGTATGTGATTTTTTTGCGCGGGGAATGTGGAAGTCTCCATCCACGTGCCTTCTTACAACTTTTTGTGACGCCGTTGGACCGCGACAATGTTCAGTTAGTACACCAGCGACACACTTCGCACATCTCTGGTTCAGTCACAGAACATGTAAACGTTGACAATTCAACTTGTGCTAACTCCTGTAAGGCAAGTTTCGCCCCATTCATGTGCCTTTTGGTCTGCATCAGTTACTATTTTTGCACTGTGACACATGGGAAAAAATCAATGTTCTGACGATATCCCAATGTTCTGTCAGGAACTCATTTCCTTATCCCAACCATCATCCAGCCATTCTCATCCTGGAATTGCAACTGTAACATTCAAGTGCTGTTGTAACTGTAACACTCAAGTACTTGCATGTAATATTGGTAATATTGGTGCCCGTTAGGCATAACGTTTTACGTGATTAGCGCATTGCACATTCATTGATCTTCACTCTTTTTTATCCACAGCATTGCGAGGATGTATTTGTTCTTCATTTCAATGAAGGAGGAGGTATACTATCAAGTATAAAATATTCTAGTATTTGTTCCACTTGTGTTGAGTAGCTGAGTACCCGTCTCACGTGGAAGGAAACAGAACAGTGCTGCCGTCACTGAGAGTACATACTTCGCCGTGCAGAGAGACTCTGGACTCTGCGCTAGACTCAGGTCATACGGGCAGGTTCATGTTGTTAGGGCTACGGTGATTCGTGCCATTGTGGTGAGAGAGAGAGAGAGAGAGAGAGAGAGAGAGAGAGAGAGAGAGAGAGTTCACAGCAACGACGTACTGTAAATGCTGTCATCTCCAAGTGTTGTCTCGGATTTGCACAAATATCCGTTGCTGGATTATGGTGTCAGAACCGCAAATTTTCTGCTTGCGGGAACAACGAACGGGAGATTATTGGTACTCTTCCACGACGGAGGTGAAGGCCGTTCATTACACCTCACTTGTATCATACTCTCTCAGGGACAGTGTTCTGCAGCCCGTCCTCACTGTTGACAATCATTTCATACTGCTGTTTTGCGGTGAAATAATTCACAGCGCGTTTACGCATGTGGCCACTATTGCAGAAGATGACAGCGAACTGTACAACAGCTAGTCCTCCATCTGCGCCAGTTTGGTCTTATCCGAGCACACGTAGGATTTCAAAGGAGAGAATTCGACCTCCAAAACAATCAGCTACTGTTATGTGCAAAGTGAGTATATAATGCTGATGTTCAGACTGAAATCCGGCGTTTATAGAAGCCCATTCGATACGTAAACCGCTTATGTGGTGGATAAGTGAGTTTCCAATTATATACGTTTCTAATGTTGATTAAGGATATTCTGCGAGCTCATTGTGTTCAGTACACAATTACACTATTCCTGGATACTAACTTCAGGAGATATACAAGAACTTTGTGCTGTGGGCTTTTTATTCTATTTCAAGAAGTGTTTTCATTGCCGGACGACGTTAGATTTAGATTATGGAGCATTAGCCACACTTCAGCGTCTTAAACACCCGCGTGCAGTCTACATACATGTATTAAGTAACACGTAGCAAATGTTAAAATGTGTGTGAATTCCTAAGGGATCAAACTGCTGAGGTCATCGGTCCCTAGACTTACACACTACTTAAGCTAAATTATACTAAATTATGCTAAGAACAACACACACACCCATGCGCGAGGGAGGGCTCGAACTTCCGGCGGGAGGGGCCGCGCAATTCGTGACATGGCGCCTCAAACCGCGCGGCCACTCCGCGCGGCTAACACGTAGCACATTTATAATTTGCAGGCAGTTTGTAATGTGATCAAACAACTGTCCTAGGAAAGTATGAAAACGATGTAGTGTTAAAATAATAAAAAATAAATGTAAAATGGAAGGAGATAAAACGAGAGTTACCTAAACACGGCATTCATGCAATTTACGACGGAAGATCTCTTTCGTTTCATGATTGAGTGGGTAAACAATTTGACATCTGAAAGGATACATGATTGAAAGTTTTAGTACAGGGACTACACTGTTCAAATAGTGAGAACGGGATAGCGTTGAAATTAGCGGGGTCTATAGTCAATCAGGAAAAGATCAAAGACGCCTACAAACAATCATTAATTGCTTTCTGACGCAACACGAAGGAGATTAATGTCATTAGCAGATTCAAATATTGTCGATCATACCTCGCACTGTAGTAGCAAATTCATGGGCATACTCAGTAATTCTGAATCAGTCATTAATATTATCAGTCTCTTGATGTAACATGTGGTATTACTTTCGGAAGATTCACAAAATATGGAATAACATAAACAATAACTTTATTTGTAAAGTATTTCAGACTTACAGAAACATGAGCAATAACATATGAGCATATTCAAGATGCAAATGAGTGACTATTGATGAAGATGGTGCTTAACCAAGAATAGCTTTCGTGTATCCCAGACCGCCGTATCCGTAGCCTCCATAGGAGAGGGCGGGAGCAGCGATGGCAGCCCTGGCGATGGGAGCGGCGTAGGCTGCCCTAGCGATGGGGGCGGCGGCAATAGCGGGGGCAGCGTATGCCGCCCTCGCGTAACCGTAGCCGAGGCCGGCACCGTACGCCAGCGCTGGCGCGGCGGCGATGGCAGGGGCGGCAGCGATCGCTGGGGCAGCGGCGACGGCCACGGGAGCGTGGGCGACGGCCACGGGAGCGGGGGCGGCGGCAACAGCGGGGTGGGCACCAGCCTCCTTGTGCACGACGGCGTTGAAGCCGTTCACGGGGTCGGCGGTGTAGTCGACGGTGCGGATGGAGCCGTCGGGCTCGGCGAGACTGTAGCTGCCCTGGACGACGTCTCCGCTGCGGCTCTCGTGCTGGGTCTTCGAGTCACCAGTCAGGGCATCGTTGACACTGTAGGCGAAGCTGTACTCTGGGTGCGGGTCGTACTCGGCAGCCACTGCGGCGGGGGCGGCGACGGCCACAGGGGCGGCGCGGATGGCGGGGGCGGCAGCGATGGCTGGGGCGTAGGCCCTGGCGATGGGGGCAGCAGCGATGGCTGGGGCGTATGCTCTGGCGATGGGAGCGGCAGCAATTGCGGGGGCGTACGCCCTGGCAATGGGGGCGGCGGCGATGGCGGGGGCGTAAGCCCTAGCAATGGGTGCGGCTGGCGCGAGGACTGCAGGTGCGCCCAGGTAGCCGGCGTGGGCCAGCGACAGTACTGCCGCTAAGATGAGTGCCTGCGGACAAAGGTTATCGAATGTTATTTGCCGCAATCAGTTTGTTTTGTCTATGAAACTGCTGTAATTAGCCATAAAACACCGCCTCCCTACACTAACGTCTTAACTCTTCAGTATGATACTTTATTTCTTGTGAAATGCGTTATAGCCACACCATCTGCATGTCCCCAGAAAACGGAGAACTTAAGAACCAAGTACTAAGATAGGGCTACTATTTGCGCCGGTGACACTACAGTACAACCGTTCTATGTGAGAGAGTAGGCAGTCAATAAGACTTTTCCTGATTTTGCTCAAATCAACCGTGAAAGCTATTTCTGATTTGTAATACGTTCTTAACCATAATAGTAAGTTGGAGGCATAAGTGTCTGCAAGGGGGAGGTGGTCGCAACAGCGGGCGCTTACCCCCTCTTGGAATCTGGATTCAAGTTTTCTATTCATTACAGAGTTCCTTCGACTTTCTGGCAATTATTGTCTGCTACTCCAATAAACTCCAGATTTAATACTGCAAACCACGAAAAAAAAAGAAGTGCTGCAGCCTTAGCAGTAGCTATGCCATATGATTCTTATTAACGTTGGAAAACCTGCTAGGCAACGTAGATGACGCTGAAACAGGTACATGGGCTTGCAAATCATGGGAAATACCTCAAAAGGGGATGACAAATTTTGAACATGTGACGCCTGCAGATGAAGTGATTCGCCGCACGGGCAACGGTTGAGCCTGTCGGTCTGTCACACCTGTTCATCCCAACCCAAGTCGAGTGTTCACGTCGGTGTGACTCAGGCCCCGCAATCACAACATTAGGGCGAGGGGCTCAGGGCGGGTCTTACATCTGGCTATTTTTTTCATTACGTTAGATAATTCTATATTTACATTGAGGAATGATTTGTTGTTTTGTTTACCAATCTTGCGGTCTCCGTTGATTTATTGCGAAGTACAGTTCAACAACAATATACCGTATTGCATCACAATAAATGAGTATAAGCTTTCTAACTGCGTTGTTACTAGCACATGAAGTACGTTTCTCTTACTAAATAATGTACGTCAGCAAATAAAAAAGGGAGAAAAGGAAAGGATACAAAATGAACAAATTTTACCTGATTACATTTTGCAACTTCTACGTTTACAATAGATCACATTTACAAAAGGTATTCGAAACTCGAGTCGTTTGGTCGAATGCAGATATTGCATCGCTCAGTCATCGCTTCACGCCCAAGCCCAGGCGCTGCGGTAAGGTACGTCATCTGGTGACGTCACATTTCCAACGGTTCTCATCCATTTTTGGGGTATTTCCCGACATTTGCGACATCGTGTGTCTCATATTAAATTACTAGTCTCAGCGTCATTTACGTCACTTCGGTGTTTTTAAACGCCAATAACAATTATATTGTATATCTTGGGTTTTCTAAGTTGTCACTCCACTCACAGAAAATTATGCTGATCCCTTGGGCGCGGTGTAATTTTGCCACTGATATGGAGTCAACCTCGATAGGAACCTCTGTAGGTTAGTATCAAACTAATATGTTTTTCTTTAAACAATTCTACAATTTCATTATTGACGTAAATGTAAAATGACTCATTCCACATCATTGTGATCTACCGTGCAAAATGATCCACGTAACATGTAAGTAACTAACTAAATGTATTCAATTCTTTTCTGTCGCTCCCTCGTTGAGGCCTTACACAAATCACTCGAAAAAAGAAATATGATTTTATGCGCTGGAAGAGATGGAGAATAGCGTGAATTTTAAGCTAAAAATGCAGTCTCCAGGACTGGAACCTTCTCAAATTTTGTGGGTACAACACAGTGCCACATGTAGCCACAGTAATGAGACAAACTGAAGGCATGATGATTACCTTATTGCAGTTCTAGGCAAGTAAAAGTTAATTCTGCCGGCCAGTCTGAGTATGGTTTTGGGAGATTTTCCATATTCATCTAATCGTGTATCTGCCCTGGACTACACTTCACCTAACAAACCCAAAAAATAGAGCTTTTAAAACACGTTTTATTCGACTTTTAAAAAACCAGTAATCATGAAATCAATGTAGTAAATCCATTGTCGTGATCAGATGCAAAGTTTTATAAGCAAACGAAGTTGGGTAAACCTTTTTTAAAATTTATTTCCTGTTTCTCCACTTCAGGTTCTGTTTTTTCATTTTTGGTTTCAGTCTAACGTTGAAGGAGTATGAATAATATTTTTGTATATGTTTTCTAGCTTTATTTCAGAACTCATTGGATACACAAGATATCACGTCACATTAGACGCGTTGTTCTTAAATGTGAAGCGCGCAGGAGAAAGGAAACAGAAAAGAGCGAAATTTAGCGAACTAAACGAAAATGTATACAGAATTTCAGATCGTTGAATCAAACAGGCGGCATCCATATTCATATTAATAAATGAAAGGATGTACATCGTGTGCACTGCTGAAATATTCTCAGCGCACAGGTACCAAAGCAGTCTACACTAAAAATACTAAGTACGTAACTATCAGTCTTTTGACACAATTTTGCGTATTTCTTGTCAAATTTACTTCTTGGGGAACAACACGTTTACAAATTCATCAAATCAGTTGCATCAAACGTGGCCAGTTTTGAAACTTTCTCGCTCTTTGAAAAATTTCACCGAATGCTCATGGTTGAAAAAGAAGGTTATTCAATTACAACATCATGTAAATCACGCTGTTCTCAAATCTGAAGAAAGAGGAAATATGAAAAAGTGAGGTTTAGCGAAGAAAACGAGTATAGAAACATAGCGTAATAACTATTGTTACGGGAAACGGTACAAGGGACTACGTTTCACGGTAGAAGAGACTTATGGGCTAATAGGAAAGGCTTTTCGTGCAGTGGTCTTTTACTTTTGACGACAGAGGGTTCAAAATGTAAACCGTAGGCTACTAAATGGTCGTTTACATTTGACGACAGAGAGTTTAAAATTTAAACCGTAGGCTACTAAATGATAAGAAGCAAAGATTAGTAATAAGAAGGGGACTGAAAGTAAACGGTAAGTTGACGGTAAAATAGAAAGAAGTGTGTGAGGAAAAAGAAAGAAAGAGGAGCAGTTTGAAGGTGAAGAGTACTAGAGACAGGACAAAAGGAAGATATGTAACCTATTAGTTCAGTTGCAACAGAAAATCCATAATAAAGAAGAAAGACGAAGTTTCGTAATAATGTTGGGTGGAAGACCACTAGTGGTTGTTGAGCCGCTTAATGACTTGTCTTCCTCCATGCAAGTAGCCCCTATCCTCGTTGTGTATGAGAGTCGTGACTTACTTGTACATTTCGACTGTATATTGTTCTGGTATATGTGTAGGTGTTGTGTGGTTTCAAATTTTTGTTTGTATTATCATAAGATAAGGTGGTGGCACACAACCTACTCCTTTAGAATAGCAAAAAAAAAGTGGCCGAGAGGATTAATATCTGACTGACGAATCTTAATCAACAGTGCCACATGCCTCACTTCATGAGGTTTCTGAATGGTGTGGTAGTAATAGCTTTGTGGAAATGTAGGCCGGAGGCAACACTCGTCGAAATTTTCAGTCATCCACGAAGGAAACGTGGTTTACATAATCGCTCTAGAGACACTGTGGACAAGTTTCGAATATAACCCAGGACATTGACCCAAACTCTTGCGATCAAGAACTTTATGCCACCACCTCTCCACCCTTTTTCGGCTAAATATTGGTGGTGAAAATTTCTTCTTTCACCATTAATCGAATACGCTACCTCCGAGTTGGGTGCCACAACAATGGCGGGTGTTAACAGCCTGCGCTACAGGGACAGGTTGAAGGATCTCAAGTAATAATGTAAACCACGTTTCCTTCGGAGATCACTCACAATTTCGGCAAGGGCCCCAGCCTGTACTTTCACAGAACTGCTACCACCATGCCAGTCAGAAACCATTGCAAATTCAAGTAATCAACGACTGTTTATGAATCTATGTCAGTCATATTTCTGACGTAAAACTGTGTATCAGAAGTTTAACACTTTAATATTAGAGAGATGAAATGTATATGGCTCTTCAAATCTCTTTAGCGTTACACAACGTGGACAAAATAACACTATCCCGGAAAGTATTTCACGCAGCTTATGATAGTCAACCCCACTTACACCATCCTTACCCAGGACAGATGGTGTAAGTTGGATTGACTGTCTTAGCTGCGTGAAATACTTTGCTCGCCAGCGAGTGCTGTTTTGCCCACGCTGTAGTTACTGACCGACGAATACTGTAGGCCACTTTCGCCCAAGTATCCAGTCACAGATCAAAGTGACATGTATGAAACTCGGATATATAATGTTACATGGAGATATGAAATGACCGGGCCTAATAGTCTGTTACAGTGTGGTCTCGAAGTCTACTCTCTGTAGTTATACACATATTTGAAAAATCGAATTTGCATAAGAACGCGTAGCAAAAATCTGTGGAGTAACATTTTCAGTCTGGGGAAGGATGTGCTCTAAAACGTATCTTCCTGGAAAATTAATACCACGATACGGACTCGAATACAAATCTTCAGCCTATTTAGGAAATGCTAAGTATTTCAATAGATAATCGATATATCCAGAACTCGAATTGGTCACCATGTCCTAGGCTGGAAGCTACACTCGTCGAAATTTTGAGTCATCCACGAAGGATCGTGGTTTACATAATCGCTCTAGAGACACTGTGAACAAGTTTCGAACATAACCCGGGACATTGACCCAAACGCTTGCGATCAAGAACTTTATGCCACCAACTCTCCACCCTTTTTCGGCTAAATTGGTCACGATATATATACTAGTTATTACGATATACTAGTTATTCCAACGTAGATTACGGACTATGTAGTATCCCGGAGTAATCTTAGAAATGTTCTCCAAATTTCTGGGTTTTTCTTTTCATGGCAGACACTTCCACGCTCACATCACTCGAAGCTATTGCCGAGTCAATGCTTGGTTCTCAAATAGAGGTGTTTTATGCAGAAGCTATATTTAGAAGCATCTTAATTTCGTCAGGACACCTCCAACGAGAAAACAGATTGTTAAAAATATGTAAAGGTTTAGGGTGGAAAATCTAAACTGGATTATCTGATAGAGGTAGGTAAACTAAATTCACTCAATTTCCCCGAAACGCACGAAATATTGGAGTTTCGTATGGAGCAGCAAGTTTTCGTGTTACCGGATTCAGTTACATCTACATCCAGATTTACATTTACATTTACATCTACAACTACATCTATATACATACTCACAAGTAACCGTACGGTGTGTGGCGCATGGTACCCTGTAACACTACTAGCCATTTCCTTTCCTGTTCACTCGCGAATAGAGCGAGGGGAAATGTTTGCGTATGTGCGTCTGTACGAGTCCTAATATCTCATATCTTATCTTGGTGGTCCTTAGGTGAAATTTATTTTGCCGGCAGTAAGATCGTTCTGCAGTCAGCTTCAAGGGCCGTTTCTCAAAATTTTCTCAGTAGTGTTCCTCGAAAAGAACGTTGCCTTCCCTCCAGACATTCCGACTTGAGTTCTCGCAGCTTCTCTGCAACAATTGCATGTTATGTAATTATACCGGTAATAAATCTAGCAGCCCTCCTCTGAATTGCTTCGATATCCTCCTTGAATCCGACCTGGTGCATATTCCAAACACTCTAGCAGTACTCAAGAATAGATCGCACCAGCGTTCTATATGTGGTCTCCTTTACAGATGAACAATACATTTTTCAAAATTCTCCTAATAAACCGAGGGCGACTACTCGTTTACCCTACCGCAGCCTTCACGTGGTCCTTCCAATCAGCTGAACAGGTCTTTGGTTCTCCCATTTATAGTCGACTACTTACAGAATTCACGCATAAAATGTACTTCTTGTGTGTTACAGCAACGAATGAGCCTAACGACAACCTCGTACCTTTCCGCAATATTCGATTAACTAATCTCCTTTATGTCAATGCTTATGGTGATAGAAAACTGGGCTGTTTAGTAAGTGAAAGAAGATCGTTGCTTCTTAGCAAAAGTTTTGCGGGTCCTCTACTGGCGGAAGACAACTCACCTTGCAAGCCATGATGTCTAGTGGTCAGCAGTGGGTGAAGTGCGACTCCGGCAGGGGCGGCTGCACTTTATATAGGCCTGGGCTGGCAGTCCGCAGCCGTCGCGGCTGTAATCCCGTTTGACGAGAACGGCTCTCGGAGCAGAGCCGGCCGCTCGCACGTGCAACCTGGCCGCCGACTTCACTTTCCAGCTGATCTGCATTCCACATGTATAAACATTTTCGGCCTGTCCGTACGGCCACCCCAGGCGGGAACCCAGCGCAGAGGTCACACATGCATGAATTTTATAGCGTGGTTGCTGCCAGAAGCCATCGTCTCAATCATGTTGATACACGGAAGAGCCAAAGAAACGGGTATAGGCATGCGTATTCAAATACAGAGATATGTAAACATATAAGACAAAAAGTGTCTGGCGCAGTAGTTAGATCGGTTACTACTGTTGCAATGGCAGGTTATCAAGATTTAAGTGAGTTTGGACGTGGTGTTACAATCTGCGCACGAGCGATGGGAAACAGCATCTCCGAGGTAGCAATGAAGTGGAGCTTTTTCCGTACGACCATTTTACGAGTGTACTGTGAATGTCAGCAAAACGGCAAGACATCAAATCTCCGACATCGCTGCGGCCGGAAAAAGATCCTGCAAGAACTGGACCAACGACGGTCGAAGAGAATCGTTCAACATGACAGAAGTGCAATCTTCCCGCAAATTGCTGCATACTTCAATTTGGGCCTTCAGAAAGTGTCAGCGTGCGAACCATTCAACGAGACATCATCGAAATGGGCTTTCGGAGCCGAAGGTGCACTCGTGTACCCTTGATGACTGAGGGCTTAACGCCTCGCCTGGGCCCGTCAACACCGACATTGAATTACTAATAAACATGTTACCTGGTCGGACGAGTCTCGTTTCAGATTGTATCAAGCGGATGGACGTCTACCGGTATGGAGACAACCTCATGAATCCATGGACCCTGTATGTTAGCAGGGGACTGTTCAAGCTCGAGGAGGCTCTGGAATGGTGTGGAGCGTGTGCAGTTGGAGTGATATGGGACCCCTGATACCTCTAGATATGACTCTGACAGGTGACACTTAAGCAAGCATCCTGTCTGATCAACTGCATCCATTCATATCTATTGTGCATTCCGACGGATTTGGGCAATTCCAGCAGGACTATGCTACACCCACACGTCCAGAATTCCTATAGAGTGGCTCCAGGAACATTCTTCTGAGTTTAAACACTTCCGCTGGCTGCCAAACTCCCCAGACATGAACATTATTGAGCATATATGGGATGCCTTGCAACGTGCTGTTCAGAAGAGATCTCCACCCCGTCGTAGTCTTGCGGATTTATGAACATCCCTGCAGGATCATTGTGTCAGTTCCCTCCATCACTACTTCAAACATTAGTCAAGTCCATGTCACATCGTGTTGCGGCACTTCTGCGTGCTCGCTGGATCTCTACACGATATTAGGCAGGTGTGCCAGTTTCTTTGGCTCTTCAGTGTTCGTTAACAGCTGTATACACTAAACAATCACAACAGAGGACAAAGAAACTGTTGCATCCTTGGAGTCCCCAATTCTCGATGTACGTATACAGGATGTGTGGCTGACGCTACGATCACTCAGCAGATTGGTAACACATGTTGAGGTTATGTCTCTTGTTTTTATATAAAAGGCGAGACCTCATCTGCAGATTCTCAAATCAACTGCCTTAGCTTTATTTGTACTTGTGTTATTTTGTTTTGTAGTGTTGATGGTAGCAAGTCCACGACTTGATTTGTCAGAGATTATTGCAATGGTTGAAAAACAAAAAACTTTGCATAATGTTTTGTTTATCATAATTTAGTGCAAAGAAAACATACTGATCCGTTCCAACATGACGTCATCAGTGTTGTCATCATATTATTTATCAGATTCGAATAATCAGAAACTGTTGTTCTCGCCGGTCTGCTACAGACTGGCCTGTTTCAATGAAATTTCTGCAGAAATGTCTATATCTTCTCACATCCAGCTGAAACGGCTTGTTGCAGCATTTTTATGACGTCTATCTTAGATTTGTGTCAGAACTACTACGAAGTGTCTTATGAATAAAAGATCGTTTTTTACAATATCCAACGATATTGAAGACCAAATTTTAGCATGATTCAATCGATCGAAATGGATGCAAGGGCTCTTACGGTATACCATCTCAGTCTGCACGCAGATAATACTTATTATACATATTTTTATTGAATCGATTTGATATGGGACAGAAGGGTTGCAACATACAAAAACGAAAATCACTGTCAAAATCAAGCAGAATATGATTCATTGTGATACTATAATTGCTTCAGAATGCTTTTCAAAGAATGTGTCGAAAAATAAGTTAATTAATGCTTTCATATCGGGGTTAGTTCATGATGGTTATATCCGACGATAACTGTTATGTCACTGCGAATAAGATGTCGTTTTTTCTAATAAATGTTGGGGATGATTTCTAAAAACGAAACCAAATACGAAAACTTAACCGCATGAAGGAAGCTATAACATAAATATTAGTAAAAAGATCAGTCTCAAAATGGACGGATAATTTCAATCAAGTTTATGTAATTAGCGAAACTATCGGTCATGTTACATCAAACAAACTTCGATTACGCTAAAATTTAAGTAAAGGTTGAAACACGTATGTATTCAGTAGCAGCGATGGCGAGGCATGACAGAATCTTTGACCAGAGAGTTGTTTATCGTTGCTAGTCTGCGCTTGACCGCGCGAGAGTTCAGTTGTTGTACGTAGCGAGTTGCGAGTAGGCTGTTGCGAGTTGTACTCAGTCGGAGTTGTGTGTGAGGAGTCGGCGGGCGTCGACATGGGTCTCTGGTCAATGTTCGGGACGAGGTATATTGTTAAATAAGGTAATGAAGCAGCATTGCGCTCAGCCAATAACATCTGTTAATTGTAATTAATTTGTTCAAGAAATGCCCCAATAATAATTTTGTTTTCAAAGCAATCGTTTTAAGAAAATAATCATTCCAATTGAAACAATATTTCCTATGCTTTTCCTCCCAGAATCAATTTATCAGATTAATTATTGCACAGGGCCTAAGGTCAGCGCAGCTGCCCTTATAAAATTTATTAGGTTGATCTTAACGTTAATTTTGTGGGGACTTAACAATTTTGCACATTTTTATTATCATTGACATTTAGTACTGTGGGAAGCTAACATTTGGCTCTATTTGCATTTTCATTCAATTCATATCATTTAAAAATAATTACAGGGAGGTTACACTTAGCACAATGACTATTCACATTTAAATATTTTCTTTTATTTTTGTGGGGAGGTTACACTTGGCGACATCCGGACTAGGATCGTAATTCTTTGAGAATCTTCTGAAAAGTAGTCAGATATCTGCTCTTATTAACTAAAATATAATTAGCATTTGGCGCAACGCTTTTACTAATTTTATGACTTTCTTTCATCAGATCATCGGCAATTCGTTGCTCTGTTGTATCTGTGTTTGTTGCTTTTTGCATTGTGCTTATTTCACTTGTGAATAATTGTGACTATTGTAAAAATGCCGCGAAAGACTGTGAATAGTGCATCGCGAAGTATACTGAATGAAATTACTGATTTAAACAACTTCACCGATAGTACTTGTGACACGCAGTGTAATGATGACAATCCTGCGTTCACTGACAATCAGTGCGTTCCAACCACCAATAATAATGTAGATTTTAATGATGAACAAGCGAACTTAATTGTGTCCTCTGTTAATTTGACGACAATTGATGATGCGGAGCGCTCTATTGTAATGAGCGCTGCCCAGCTTAACACACCCGGTTTGGAAAATTCAAGTAACGTACAGACAAATTTTTCTAATGAAAATGGACGGTGTACTGAAAGTAGGACGGATTTATTTAACTCCGAAATAGTGACTGATAGTGTACATCCGACTGGCAATCCTTTTTGTAAATTACAGAATGACCAAATGGTCACACAAAACGCGACAAATGCAGGTACGCAATCAAGCAGCACAGAAAATAGAGTAGGTAATTTAGGCTTGGAACAAATTATGGCACTATTGCTACAACAGAGTGAGGATAACAAACAAGTTAAGGAAAGTTTGAAACAACTTAATAAAATTAATGAAAAACTAGACAACAATGATGAAAATTTCAAACAACTTAGAGAACAGAACAAACAAGATAACAAAAATCTCAAACAACACTTTAATGAAAAATTAGACAACAATTCCAGACAGCTTAGCGAGCAGATAACAGCTGTTGCTGCGCAGTGTCATGATACTAAGGAACAATTACGCGTGGAAAATGAGGCTTGTGCTAGGAAAAGTAACGAAGAAATTAGGTCTGTTGCTCAAGAATTAAGGGACATGCAAACAGCTGCAACAGAATCACTCAGAGACGAAATTAGTACAGTCGGTAAACAATGCTCTGAAAAAGCTACACAATTACGCGACGAGTTTAAATTAATGACAGCAGAACTTTCGCGCACAATGGATGCAAAGATAGACGTGAAATTCGACCAACAGAACACTCAGATTGACGAACGTTTTAATCTTCACCTACAAAACAGTGATACGCGTTTCCGTAAATTTATACAGGTCAGAATAAAGTAAAACGTCAAGTCATGGAAACAATCACTGCACAGAGACAAGAAGATAAACGTAAAATGTTTGCGAAGGCAAAAACATACGTAGACAACAATATTGCTACAGTATCGGACAAAATTAATACCATCGAACAGTTGAACAGCGAATTACGTGATGAAATTTCTGATCTTAAATCAAAAACAGATACACACACAGCAGATATTCAGACAGTGACAGACAGACTCGAACAATTAAAACTAACACGGGATTCCGATGACATCAAAGCTGACGTTAAAAAATTGAACGAGACCACACGTAAATTACAAAAACAGATTAATGCCTCTGACAGTAAAAACGATCATCAGGCAAAAATACTAACTGAAAAATATGATGAATTGGCCAGTCGTATTGACGTTATTGGAAGTAATAATGACAACAAATCAGACGATACTGCACCGGTTTCATTTAATCAAACACCTGAATTTCAAAATCTACAACAGACGATCAATGAGATCGATTCATCTAATAACACCTTACGTAGAAAATTGTAATGTTTACAGCAAGAGGTAACAGAGATAAAAAATGTCTCAGCGTTTAACACATCACAGCAGACGCCACTTTGTGAACATTTGTCAGACTCACGCGGTGCGTATAATTTGGGTAATTTACAGAGACTACGCGAATTAAAATCCGAAAAGCTACGCAATTTAAAACCTGAAAAGCTACGCAACTTGAAATCCGAAATGACACAGACAAACAGATTCTCACACAAACCTGAACGTGTTCTCAAATTCAGTGACGAGAACGTAGATTTTAAGCAATTTTTATCTGTAAGAAAATCTAAGGAACTTAATAATGACAGAGCACAGGTACACACTTTGAACTGGATACGACGATTTATTTTTATACTTTCACCGCCATTACCTGTAATACAGAAACTACAATTAGCATGGATACGGCAATTTGTTTGTGAATTTTTACTACCATTGCCTGTAACGCAAAAGCTGAAATTTATTTGTAGCGCGTAATAGACCTCAGGGGATTCATTACGCTTTAATGAATATGTGCCGTAGCGTGCATAGGGCCCCGACCTGTAGTAGTGCTGTTTCATCTTTAGTTTTCTGCACTGCTGCCTTCTCTTCTACTATTCTTTATATCTATCAAAACAGCTCTTCAACTATTGCTCTATCTAGAATTAAGGAAAGTGAGTAAAGAAAACCTGATACGACAAATTTTACCGAAAGTGACAATTTTCATTAGGCACTCCAGAACTACCAGCGTAATTTTGATATCAGAGAAAAATTTAATCATCAGTATGTGCAAAATTTTCAGCAGTCGCAGACACATTTTGGTAACAATAGACGTTTTTCTCCGCAATAGCAACAAAACCAACCGCTTAGCATACCTAACCAACAATGTAGTCTACAAGGTCAACCAAGTTTTAATGTTTCGCCGCGTGCACGTATAGTCCCAGCTACAACAAATAGCAACGCACGGCAGCAAAGAAATGAATACGTACAGAAAACACAGTACTTCAATTCCTATCGCACTGCACCGTATAGGAATGACTATCACGACAGACGTAAAAATAATGAGCACAATTTTCAGCGTACATCTAATAACAGTCGGTCTTACTAACAGCAAAATTATCCACAAGAACATATTCTCGTGAATGAACCCGACAATAGGTATCATCCAGAACGTAATACGTCCGGAAGAAATAATAGAACAGTTCAAATAGTCGAAATGCCACAACATCCTCCAGAAAATAACAACAAGCCAGATAGAATCTGACTAGATACTGTACAGGTCGCATCTTCCAGTAACACAAGCACTACTTTTGACACGCAGAATGTTGTTCGCGAAAATGTTATTACTTTCGACGACATCCGAGACACTCTTTTACAGGAAAGACCAGTTTTTCAGAAAACCATTTCACATCCTGTCATCGAAATTAAAATTGGTTCATCGAAATTTTCAGCAGTAATCGATTCCGGATCACCTATGTCAGTAATAAATGAAGAAACTTTTAACGAGTGTAACAAAGAGAGTACCTATCCTACATTACCATTAGGCGAAACGAAAGTAAAAGGAGCAGTATCGAGTAAAGGAGTAGACGTTAAATTACAGACACATTTATCATTTTGTATTGCAGGTCATACTTTTCACTCAAATTTTTGGATTGTTCCTTTATTGACAACAGACGTTATTTTAGGTACTAATTTTCTGGTACAACACGACGCAGTTATCGATTTTCAGAATTCCTATTTAATGTTGAAGGATGAAAATATACAATTAGCTATAGAATTTCAGCACTCACTTTCTGCGGAAGAACAAACAATTAATCGCACAGAGGTCATTTCCGCAACACGTGGCATAGACTGTAATTCCACATTGTTCTCGGATACGTACGTACATAACTATAACACTCCAGACGAAGCTGACTACGACGTAATGCAGATGATTTCTGATAAAGTTAAACGAAGCAGTGCAAATACAGACGACGAACGCACGCAACTACACAAAATTCTTTTACAGCAAGCTCCAGTTTTTGACAACATTCCTGGTACTATGTCCGGTTTTATGTAATAATTTCAAGTCAAACAGCACGACACATTTAAAGCAAAGCATTATCCCATTCCATATATCCACAAAGAACAAGTTAAAAAAGAGTTGCAAGATATGCTCGACCAAGGAATTATAGAACCGGCAGTTAGTCCGTACATAAACCCGCTACGTATTGTTAAGAAAAAAGATGGCTCACTTCGCCTCGTGCTTGATTCACGTCACATCAATGACATAACTATTAATGAAACAGATCGACCACAGACACTAGAGGAACTTCTACAGAAATTTCATGGTACGGCTATTTATTCCACACTAGATTTGAAATCGGGATTTTTGCAAATTCAGCTTCATCCGAACTGCAGAAAGTACACAGCGTTTCTATGTTTTGGTGACTGTTATCAATTTTGTAAATTACCGCTCGGTTTAACTATTTCTTCAGCAGCTTTTATTCGCGGTTTGAACACAATACTTCCGACAGAACTTAAAGACAGAATCACAACGTACGTAGATGACATTCTTATTGCAGAAGCTAACTGGTCTGAACACAATGCGATTTTAGAACGACTGTTACAAACTTTTCGTGCACAAGGACTCACAGTTAACCTCAGTAAATCGCATTTTTGCAAAACTTCTATAAAATTTCTTGGACATGTAATTTCAGCAGAAGGCATTGCGGCTGATCCGGAAAAAATTCAAGCTTTACGTGACATTACTGTTCCTACGACGAAGAAACAACTACGCAGTTTTTTAGGTTTAATTAACTTTTTTCGTAAATTTATTCATCACTCTGCTTTAGACACACCTAGATTATGCCAATTGACAGTTAAAAACACTATTTGGACTTGGGATAAGCAAGCACATTTTGAATTTATGAACCTGAAACATGCTTTGTTGAATGCACCACTTCTATCGCAACCAGATCTTACCAGAAATTTTTCCATTGCCACCGATAGTTCTAACACCGCTTTAGGCGTACATGTTTTCCAGGAAATTGAAGAAGATGGTTCTACAATAATTAAAAACATCGCATTTGCAAGCCGCATTCTGTCACCTGCTGAACGAAATTATTCTGTTACAGAACTAGAAACGTTATGTGTTGTTTGGGCTTTTACGAGATTTAGGCACTTTCTTTATGGAAGACATACCACCATCTACACAGACCACAGAGCGATACAATTCTTACTTTCAGCTAAATTCGCTCACGACAGATTAAGCAGATGGAAACTTTACTTGCAGGAATTTAATTTTACAATAGTTCACATTCCCGGCACACAAAATGTTGTAGCAGACGCACTATCTCGTTCTCTCAGCAACAATCAGCAAGAAATCGCAACCAACTTCTGTAAAGCAAATTTCAGCGTTATGTACATTTAACAAGTTGCATTTGAAAATTTTATTTCGTCGTCATTACAGGACATAGCACAAGAGCAGAATAAAGACAACGTGTGGAAAGAAATTAAACACCTTTGGCAAGATAAGAATAATGTTCGATTAGAAACCATTACACTGTACGCAATGACATTCTGTTTCGCCGCTCTCATCCCGACAGCAACAATTGGTTATTATGCATTCCTGACGAGCTTGTTAACAAATTAATCTGGTACACTCATTTAAGTTATGCACATTACGGAGCCAGAAAATGTTTTCTTATACTGAGACAGAACTGTTATTTTACCAACATGGAGAAACGTATACGACGAGTTTTAGCGTCATGTAAAATTTGCCAGAAAGCTAAGTCAGACACAACTTGACATATTCCTCCATTATATCCCATTCTACCTGTTAAATTGAGACATATGGCCGCTGTAGACATTTTTGGTCCAATTCCGAGAACTAATAGAGGTTTCTGCTACATCTTTGTCGCTGTTGAACTCACTTCAAAATTTGTTACTATCACTCCGTTACGCAAAGCTACTGCTAAAACCGTTTCGAAAGCATTTGTAATGCATTTTCTATTTCATGTAGGGCATGTGTTGAAAGTAATTTCTGACAATGGATCACAATTTCGTTCTGCTATATGGACACGTATGTTACGAGCTAGAAACATTTCTCCGATCTATATATCCAAGTACCATGCTTCTTCGAACCCTTGTGAACGATTAATGAAAGAAATTGGTAAACTGTGTAGGATATACTGCCACAAAAGACATATTGATTGGGACACACACATATTCTCATTCCAAGATGTAATTAATTCCATACCAAATGAATCCACTATGCTCTCTCCCTCTGTTATACTGAAAAATGTTGAACCACCTAACAAAATTACAGAATTAGTAAACTTTCCTACATCTCGTCGACTACGACACCATGAAATAATCGACATTGCGCTGAACAACATCAAACGTGCCGCAGAGCGCCGGAGAAGACAGCAAAAACAAGTTTGTATACGCCGTGACTTTCACATTGGACAGAAGATATTAGTACGTACACACTATTTATCCAGCAGAATAAAAGGTAAGTGCAGTAAATTTGAACTTCTATTCGCAGGTCCATATCGGATTCGCAGCATTCCTCACCCCAATGTTGTACACGTCGAAACTCTGAGAACCAGAAAAAGTAAAGGCAACCACCATGTCTCCAATATTAAACCCCTTATTGAATGAAGACACTTGTAACCTCCCCCACGGTAATTTTTGAAAGGAAAAAAGACAATATTATTTAATACAAATGGGAGCCGAGTGTAACCTCCCCACAAAAATTTGAAAGAAAGAAACACGACAATATTTAATTAGGGATGCTAATGGACATTGCTGTAAGCGTAACCTGCCCACAATGAAATGTACTGACAATGGCAACAAAAATGTGAAATACGCAATCTGACTCGAATGTAAATCCTTCAAAAAAAATTAAAGTCCATTCAGTGATAAGGAAATTCAATTAAACCGAAGCATCGGTCTTTGGCCCTGTGTAAAACAATCAGAGTTAAAGTCTTACCTCAGAATAAATGGATGTCACATTTCTGCTCTTATCTTTCTGCACGGCTTGGAGGAACTGCATTGCAAATGATAATATTCCTTTTTTCTGTGATTTTACTGAAAATTTTCTTTAAAAGAAATGGAGTGAAATGGGAAGTGCAACGAAATCTTTAGTTCAATAAAAATTAAATTTTTGAAAAAAAATGCTTTTGAAATAAAAATTATTATTGGGGCACTTGTTAGAGAATAATTACAACAAATAAATTTTTACATTATCTAATGATTATATTAATTAACAGTATACCTTATTCAGCATCTTGACCAGTATTGCCGACCGCCTACATCACCCGCACTGGACTGCTATCACTGACCGACCGCTCTGCATGACGACTATTAGCGTACTGCACTGCACGACTACTGACAGAGTACTGCTCTCAACTAGACAGAGCTACAGACTCGCAACGGCTCACTGACAGACTCGCAACGACCGACTGACAGACTGAGAACCGCTCGCAACACTCGCGCGGTCAAGCGCAAACTCTCTGGTCACAGATGCTACAATGCCTCGCCATCGCTGCTATGTTACATACGTGTTTCATAACCCTCCACTGGGGGGGCAAAAATTTGGCAGCGATGGTGAGTCATTTGGACTTGCCAATCGCGGCAAATTTTTTTCTAATTAATAAACTTCTACAATTTACAGAATATTTAGATGTAGTACATGAATTAAATGTTGTGCACACACACTAAGTACAAAATATATAAGACAAAGACAAAATGTGAGTACAAAACATAGTAACAAATCAGAAAAATGTATGTACAAATTATTTGACAGATAACAAAGAGCACAGGCACTGAAAAAATTCTTTAGCATATTCAGAACAAATAAACAGACTGGCAAAAAATATTATGTTGACAAGTGACATGAGTGCACATGCACTGCAGTTGAGAACATATCAGTAATTGATGAAATGTATGTACAATTAGTAACAAATGGCATAAGTGCATTCGCATTAAAGTATTGAATATTCAGAATAGTAGAAAACATATTGAAAAATGAGATAAGTGTACAGGCACTGAAGTTCAGTAGAAAACATATTAACACCTATCATAAGTGCACATGCACTGTAGTTCAGAACATATCATTAAAATAAAAAAAAATGTATATGCAATATAAAAGACAAGAGTGTACATACGTATACTGTATACTGTACTTCAGAACAAATCGAAAAATGTCTTTAGCATTTTCGCAATAAATAAACATAATGACAAAAAATCATGTCCAAAGTGCACACGCACTGGAGAAATGTCTTTAGCATTTTCACAACAAATAAACATAATGGCAAAAAATCATGTCGACCAGTGCCACAAGTGTACTCGCACTGGAATTCAACAAATCGAAAAATGTATAACCTATGAACATAAATGATGTTACCAAAATTTCTTTTTTTTTTTTTTTTTTTTTTTTATGTGACAAGAATCAGGATAGGAAAGGGAAGGATTGCATCATGGTTGTAGCACTTTAGATTGCACTCAGCTGCTCTGAAAGTCCATATCTTTCCACAGAAGTGCAACACCAAGTGACACAACTTGAAGTTCTTGTCCCATCAGAATTTATCAGCGTACCCAAGACACTGAATTGTCGTAGTAATATTCCATGTTTTCATTTTGGCAGTACATTAGGTACACCAAACAGTGCGACCATAATAACGTCTTCATCGCTCACGGTGGTGGACAGCATGTCGTGTCAACACCACGCTCTTACAAGGCGCACCAACGTAGAATTAGTGCAAAACCAAATATAGTGCTCCATGATCACTAGGATAAACAGGACAAATGGACATTGCAATAATTCAGGGTAGTCAGCTTATGAGGTGAAGGACATCAAGTCACATAATATTGACAATTAGAGACTTAATTAGTTTGTGGCATTCATAGCCCAGTTATTGAACATTTCTGTACCAAGTATGTAGTATTACAGAAAAATGTTCATTAATTGTTTTACATGGAATCAGTAGCCTTCTTTTCCTGGTTACAAATAATCGCATTCTTTTCAGTTACAGAGTGTAATTAAGAATCATTAACCTTCTCCTAATTACAGTTAATTAATCATTTGTCATTCCAATAATAATCATTAGCCTTTTCCTAATTACAGTTAATTAATCATTTGTCGTTAATTAATCATTTGTCTAATTACAGTTAATTAATCATTTGTCGTTAATTAATCATTTGTCATTCCAATAGTAAGAATTATTTGTCTTCTCCTAATTACAAAGCATTATTAAACAGTACCATAGTTAATTAATTATGTGTCATTCCAATCTATTAAGAATCACTAGCTGGCATCATGGGTAATCGTATTACAATAAACAGTGGCGGTCCTTGGCCAGTTACAAAGTATATTTAGTATGAGAGAATAATGTTCATCAGAAGTCTTAGTTGAAAAGGAGAGTCAATTATTGGCCTAGCATTAACATAATACATTGAGTGATACAAATTATTGGCACTCATTGGCCATTAACCAAAACATGAAAACTCAACATGAAAAAAAAAGGCTAATTAATGGCATAATTAATAACAATTCTTCAAGTGACATTAATTATTGGCACTCAGTGGCCAGCAAGTATTGAATAGAATCATCATTCAGTATTATTCAGATTATTACGAAGTCATTATTAAAAATCAGTTAATTACAGTCATAGCATTAATAATCACAGGCATTATAAGTAGTTTCATTACAATAAACAGTGGCAGTTATTAACTAGTGACAAAGCATTATTTTAAATATATACTTTTTTTTTGTCTCATTAAGAAGTCATTACTCAAGTGACATACTATTCAGAGCTAATCAGTATTATTCAGAATTTTGTCAAACTGGTATCACTATTTGGGACTGGTAATACATTTTTTTTGTTAGCAATGCATTGCGTTGGGATCGATAATTGATTGCTGAGGCATAACACTATTTGTTTTTGACCTATTGCTGCAAATGAGGATAGGTAACGTCATTCGTCATGAGTCAGCTGTAGCAAGGTTATGTAACAAGGCAGTATATGTGATCACATTTATAAATGATAAACACAAATGGGTACAAAATAAAAATGCAAGTACTAGAACAGGTATAATAAGTAACAGGTTTAGTAAGTATCATGAAAAACTTCTCCTGAAAAAATATACAAAATGGATTATTGACCTGAAAGAAGAAACGCACACTATGCTGAAAAGTAGTGAACTTCGAATTAACAGGTAGTGAAATGTGTATAAGAATGTGTTCCATAGCTGTCCTTTCCAAAACTTTCTGTCACCCTACTATGCAATGTAACACCTGCTGTCAAAACAAACTGCAACAAATACTTAAATAACTACGTAGCATAAATACATAACTTCAACATTATCCTCATCTGTAAAGAAAAAACTTCATTATCAATACCATCATAACTTCACTATTATCATCACCTGTAAAGAAAAACTTCATTATTCATAACAGCATATTCTTCATCATTATTCGTCAGCATTCATTATCATCTGCAAAAAATCGCTTCATTACTCATTACATAACTATTCCTTATCTCTAGCATATTTCAGCACTAAAACTAAGATGTGTAGTTCTCTCTGACAGCCTGCATCAATCACCTTGTATTCTGAAAGAAAAAATTAGTTAAGACTGCTATTCTGTGATGAGTATTGTATATTCTTGTTAATGCCTGCCAATCCTGATCCATTTACTCTTCCTCATAAAGTTATTGCATCTTCTTTTGTTTATTCCCTAGGTGAAATTCCCATTTCTGTTGAATTTATTTCTTACATGCATCATTTCTTTCTGAAATTCATGAACAAAGATTAATGTCTTGCATTTAAATCATATACCCACTAAATAATGACTGGTTTATGGTGACACAATTAAGCATACAGCATAACATGACAGAAAACGTAATATGTCAAAGACATTGACAGTGTTCAAAGCTAAAGATGTACAGAGAATATCACAATGCAGCAGCAAAAAATGTAAAACAGTCACGATGTTGAGATGTCATAAGGCAAAAAAAATGTCAAAGTCGACTGGTGTGTGTTATATCTTAACTATTGCACAGTGCATACAAACAAAACTGAAATACAATCGTACATAAAAAGACAAAATGTGACGTTCGTTGTGTTCAGCTTGTATGTAGTGTAGTTAATCGAGGCGAGAATTAAAGACTTTAATAAAAAAAAATGTAATGAAATTAACATGTCATTAGCTAACATTGCATAATTAGTCATAAAATACGTAAGTGTGTCTGAAAAAATATGCACGGTCTGATGTGTAACGACAAGAAAAGCGACCTGCTAACCTTACCTTGCCGGGCACTTGCCAAGAAAAAATACGATAATCATCAGTAATTAGTCAAGTGAAATAATTGCATTAGTAAATGGCATCATCAGTGTGTTGAATCATACAGTGGTTTCACTCAATAAACCGTTTAATGTTTGAGATATGGTGATTGCCTTTCGATTTTCTGGTTCTCAAAGTTTCGACGTGTACAACATTGGGGTGAGGGATGCTGCGAATCCGATATGGACCTGTGTATAGAAGTTCAAATTTACTGCACTTACCTTTTAATTTGCTGGATAAATAGTGTGTACGTATTAGTATCTTCTGTCCAACGTGAAAGACGCGGTGTGTACAAACCTGTTTTTGCTGTCTTCTCCGGCGCTCTGCGGCACGTTTGATGTTGTTCAGCGTAATGTCAATTATTTCGTGGTGTCGTAATCGACGAGATGCAGGAAATGTTATCAATTCTTTAATTTTGTTAGGTGGTTCAGCATTTTTCAGTATAACAGGCGGAGATAGCATAGTGGATTCATTTGGAATGGAATTAATTACATCTTGGAATGAGAATATGTGTGTGTCCCAATCAATATGTCTTTTGTGGCAGTATATTCGGCACAGCTTACCAATTTCTTTCATTAATCTTTCACAAGGGTTCGAAGAAGCGTGGTACTTGGATATATAGAACGGAGAAATGTTTCTGGCTCGTAACATGCGTGTCCATACGCTACTACGAAATTGTGATCCATTGTCAGAAATTACTTTCATCACATGCCCTACATGAAATAAAAAATGTTTTACAAATGCTTTCGAAACAGTTTTAGCAGTAGCTTTGCGTAATGGAGTGAACGTAACAAATTTTGAAGTGAGCTCAACAGCGACAAAAATGTAGCAAAAACCTCTGTTAGTTCTCGGAATCGGACCAAAAGTATCTACTGCGGCCATATGTCTTAATTTAACAGGTATAATGGGATATAATGGAGGAATATGTGAAGTGGTGTCTGATTTAGCTTTCTGGCAAATTTTACAAGACGCTAAAACTCGTCGTATACGTTTCTCCATGTTGGTAAAATAACAGTTCTGTCTCAGTATAAGAAAACATTTTCTTGCTCCGTAATGTGCGTAACTTAAATGAGTGTACCAAATTAGTTTGTTAACCAGTTCGTCAGGAATGCATAATAACCAATTGTTGCTGTCAGGATGAGAGCGGCGAAACAGAATGTCATTGCGTACAGTGTAGTGGTTTCTAATCGTAACATTATTCCTATCTTGCCAAAGGTGTTTAATTTCTTTCCACACGTTGTCTTTATTTTGTTCTTGTGCTATGTCCTGTAATGACGATGAAATAAAATTTTCAAATGCAACTTGCTGAATGTACATGACACTGAAATTTGTTTTGCAGAAGTTGGTTGCTACGTCATGCTGATTGTTGCCGAGAGAACGCGATAGTGCATCTGCTATAACATTTTGTGTGCCGGGAATGTGAACTATTGTAAAATTAAATTCTTGTAAATATAGTTTCCATCTACTTAACCTGTCGTGAGTAAATTTAGCCGAAAGTAAAAATTGTATAGCTCTATGGTCTGTGTAAACGGTGGTATGTCTGCCATAAAGAAAGTGCCGAAATCTCGTAAAAGCCCATACAACACATAATGTTTCCAATTCTGTAACAGAATAATTTCGTTCAGCGGGTGACAAAATGCGACTTGCAAATGCAATGTTTTTAATTACTGTAGAACCATCTTCTTCGATTTCCTGGAAAATATGTACGCCTAAAGCGGTGTTAGAACTGTCGGTGGCAATGGAAAAATTTCTAGTAAGGTCTGGGTGCGATAAAAGTGGAGCATTCAACAAAGCATGTTTCAAATAACATTCTCGTGAACAAAATTCTGCGTGTCAAAAGTAATGTTTGCGTTACTGTAATATGCAATCTGTGCTGTATCTGGTTAAAATTTATCGTACGTGTTATTATTTACGGGAGAATGTTGTGGCATATCCACTATACGAACTGTTCTATTATTTCTTACTGACGTATTACGCTATCGATGACACCTATTGTCTGTTCCATTCATGATTATTTGTTGTTGCTGATGTTGTTGCGGCTCATAAAATCGACTGTTATTAAATGTACGCTGAAAATTGTGCTCATCATTTTTACGTCTGTCATGATAGTAATTTCTATACGGCGCATTGCGATACGAGTTGAAATAGTGTGTTGTCTGTACGTGGTTATTTCTTTGCTGCCATGCGTCACTATTTGTTGGGGCTGGGACTATACGTGCACGCGGCGAAACATTAAAGTTTGGTTGACCTTGCAGACTGCATTGTTGGTTAGGTACGCTAAGCGGCTGACTTTCATGCTATTGTGGTGGAAAGGTCTATTGTTACCAAAAATGCGTTTGCGACTACTCAAAATTTTATACATACTGATGATTACGATTTTATCTGTAATGAAAATTACGATGGTAGTTGTCATTATGGGAGTGCCTACTGAAAATTGTCACATTCGGTAAAAATTTGTCTTATCGGGTTTTCATTACATATTCTTAATACTAGGTAGAGCAATAGTTAAAGAGCAGTTTGGATAGATATAAAGGATAGTAGAAGAAAAGGCAGCAGTGCAGAAAACTAAAGATGAAACAGCACTACTACAGCTCGGGGCCCTATGCTCGCTACGGCACATATTCATTAAAGGGTAATGAATCCCCTGAGGTCTATTACGCACTGCAAATAATTTTTGGCTTTTGCGTTGCAGGCAATAGCGGTAAAATTTCAAAGGCAAATTGTTGTATCCGTGCTAATTCAAGTTTCCTCATTACAGGCAATGCTGTTGTAAATACAAAAATAAATTGTCGCATCTGCTTCAAAGCTAGTTTCTGCATTACACGCAACAGCGGTGAAAGCATAAAAACAAATTGTGGTATACAGCTCAAATCGTGTATCTGTGTTCTGTCATTATTAAATTCCTTACATTTTCTTACAAATGCAAATTGCTCGAAATCTACGTTCTCGTCATTGAATTTGAAAACACGTTCAGGTTTGTGTGTGAATCTGTTCGTCTGTGTCATTTCGGATTTCAAGTTGCGTAGCTTTTCAGACTTTAAGTCGCGTGGCTTTCCGGATTTTAAGTCGCGTAGTTGCTGTAAATTGCTCAAATTATACGCACTGCGTAAGTCTGACAAATGCTCGCAACGTGGCGGGTTCTGTGACGTATTGGTGACTGAAATAATTGTTAATTCTGTTACTTTACTACTTTCGTCAATTTGGTTGTTCTGACGTTCACTTTTATTATTGACTTCCGCATTCAGAGTGTGTGAAACTTCCAGTGACTCGAAATTAAACTCGTCGTGTATCTGTACTGCATTTTTAGGGCATTGTTCATTGACTGCATTAATTTCGTGTATCTGTGTTTCGTTTGCTGAACATTGTTCGGTGACTGCAATAATCCCGTCTTTATGTGATTCTGTTGTGTTTACACGTGTGCTACTTACTTCTTGTGCAACAGTGCCAACTTCTTTATTACTGTTTTTAGCACAAGCCTCAGTATCCTCACGTAATTGTTCTTTAATGTCCTGGCATTGCACGGTAATAGCTGTATTCTGTTCACTAACTTGTCTGCTCCATTCGTTAAGGTTGTCTTGTTTTTCGTTCGTCAGTTTGAAACTTTCATTAATTGTTTCGCTAAGTTGTTTGTAATGTTCTTCAAGTTTTTCATTAAGTTGTTTAAACATTTGTTGCAAAAATGCTATAATTTGAGCTTCAGTAGCATTACCTGCTCTATTCTCTGTACTGTTTGACGGTGTATCTACAATTGTCGCGTTTTGTGTGACCATTTGGTCATTCTGTAATTTACAAAAACGTTGATCAGTCGGATGTACATTGTCAGACACTGTTCTGGAATTAAATAAATCCGTCCTACTTTGAGTATCCTGTTCATTTTCATTAAAAATATTTGTCTGTACGTTACTTGAATTTTCCAAATCGGGTATGTTAAGCTGGGCAGCGCTCATTACAATAGAGCGTTCCGCGTCATCAATTGTCGTCAAATTAACAGACGAGACAATTGAGTTCGTTTGTTCATCGTTAAGATAAAAGTCATCATTAGTGGTTGTAATGCACTGATTGTTGGTGAACGCAGGATTGACATCATTACACTGCGTGTCACAATTACTATCGGTCACGCTGTTTAAGTCGGTAATTTCATGCAAAATACCTCGCGATACACTATTCACAGTCTTTCGCGGCATTTTTACAATAGTCACAAATATTCACAAAACAATAAGCACAAATGCAAAAAGGCGACAAACAAATACAACAGAGCAACGAATTGCCGTTGACCTGTAGAAAGAAAGTCACAAGTTAATAAAAGCGTTGCGCCAAATCCTAATTATATCTAAGCAAATAAGAGCAGATATCTGACTGTTGTTCAAAAGATTCTCAACGAAATACGATCCTGGACTGGGTGTCGCCAAGTGTAACCTCCCACAATAATTTTAAAAGAAAAAAAAATGACAATACTTAATAGAAATGGGAGCCAAGTGTAACCTCCCCACAAAAATTTGAAAGAAAGAAATACGACAATATTTAATTAGGGATGCTAATGGACATTGCTGTAAGCGTAACCTGCCCACAATGAAATGTACTGACAATGGCAACAAAAATGTGAAATACGCAATCTGACTCGAATGTAAATCCTTCAAAAAAAATTAAAGTCCATTCAGTGATAAGGAAATTAAATTAAACCGAAACATCGGTCTTTGGCCCTGTGTAAAACAATCAGAGTTAAAGTCTTACCTCAGAATAAATGGATGTCATATTTCTGCTCTTATCTTTCTGCACGGCTTGGAGGAACTGCATTGCAAATGATAATATTCCTTTTTTCTGTGATTTTACTGAAAATTTTCTTTAAAAGAAATGGAGTGAAATGGGAAGTGCAACGAAATCTTTAGTTCAATAAAAATTAAATTTTTGAAAAAAAAATGCTTTTGAAATAAAAATTATTATTGGGGCACTTGTTAGAGAATAATTACAACAAATAAATTTTTACATTATCTAATGATTATATTAATTAACAGTATACCTTATTCAGCATCTTGACCAGTATTGCCGACCGCCTACATCACCCGCACTGGACTGCTATCACTGACCGACCGCTCTGCATGACGACTATTAGCGTACTGCACTGCACGACTACTGACAGAGTACTGCTCTCAACTAGACAGAGCTACAGACTCGCAACGGCTCACTGACAGACTCGCAACGACCGACTGACAGACTGAGAACCGCTCGCAACACTCGCGCGGTCAAGCGCAAACTCTCTGGTCACAGATGCTACAATGCCTCGCCATCGCTGCTATGTTACATACGTGTTTCACACTTTATGATTTAACATGTTATGATGCCATTTACTAATTTTTATGATCACTTATGCAATTATATTCACATGACTACTTATTGATGATTATCGTATTTTTTCTTGACAAGTGCCCGGCAAGGTAAGGTTAGCAGGTCGCTCTTCTTGTCGTTACATATCAGACTGTGCACATTTTTTCCAGAGAAACTTACGTATCTTATGAATAATTATGCAATTTTATCTAGTGACATATTAATTTTATTAAATTCTCTCTCCATTAAAGTCTTTAATTCTCGCCTCTACTAACTACACAACATACGAGGTGAACTCAAAGAAGGTCACATTTCATGTCATCATTTTTTTTATGTATGTGGGATTGTTTTCATATTTTGTTTATATGCACTGTGAAATAATTGAGATATAACACACACCAGTTAACTTTGAAATTTTTGCCCTATGATATCTCAACATCGTGACTGTTTTACATTTTGCTGCTGCATTGTGATATTCTGTGTACATTTTTGCATTTGAACACTGTCTATTTTTTTTTTCATATTACGTTTTCTGTCATGGTATGCTGTATGCTTAATTATGTTATCATAAACCAGTCATTATTTAGTGAGTATATGATGTAAATGCAAGACATTAATCTTTGTTCATCAATTTCAGAAAGAAATGATGAGTAAAAGAAATAAATTAAACAGAAATGGGAATTTCACCTTCGGAATGAACGAAAGAAGATGCAAACCTCGTGATGAAGAGTAAATGGATCAGGATTAACAAGCACCAACAAGAATATACTATACACATTGTAGAACAACAGTCTTAACTAATTTTTTCTTTCAGAATACGAGGCGATTGATGCAGGCTGTCAGACAGAACTACACATCTTAGTTTTAGTGATGGAATATGCTAGAGATATGGAATAGTTATGTAATGAGTAATGAAATAATTTTTTTTGCAGATGATAATGAATGCTGATGAATAATGATGAAGAATATGTTACTATGGATAATGGAGTTTTTCTTTACAGGTGATGATAATAATGGAGTTATGATAATGAAGTGATGGATAATGAAGTTTTTTCTTTGCAGATGAGGATATTGTTGAAGTTATGTATTTATGCTATGTAGTTATTTAAGTATTTGTTGCAGTTTGCTTTGACAGCAGGTGTTATATTGCATAGTATAATGACGGAAGATTTTGGAAAGGACAGCTATGGAACACATTTTTATACACATTTCACTACCTGTTAATTCGAAGTTCACTACTTTTCAGAATAAAATGCATTTCTTCTTTTAGCTTAATAATCCATTTTTGTATATTTTTGCAGGAGAAATTATTTATGAAATTAATGTGCTATAAGCGAAGTTCACTACTTTTCAGAATAAAATGCATTTCTTCTTTTAGCTTAATAATCCATTTTTGTATATTTTTGCAGGAGAAATTATTTATGAAATTAATGTGCTATAAGCAGTTGTTCATTAAATCTATGTCATTTATGAATGTGATTACATATACTGTACTTGTTTCATAATCTTGCAACAGCGGACTCATGACGAATGACGTTACACATTTTCATTTACAGCAACAACCCAGAAGCAAATTTTTTTTCCTGCTTTCCCCTATAATTACCCATAGCAATGCATTGCTAACAAAAAAATGTATTACCAGTCCCAAATAATGATACCAGTTTAAGAGAGTTCTGAGTAATGCTGATCAGCTATGAATAATATGTCACTTGAATTATGAATGCTGCTGATTACGGTATTGAAATGACCAATGATTAATAACGCTTTGTGACTAGGAAATGAATGCTACTAATTATGCTTTGTAACAAGGAAATGAATGCTAATGATTATGCTTTGTAACTGGGAAAGGAATGCTACTGATTACTGTATTGAGATGATTACTGTATTTAAATGACCAATGATTAATTAATTATGCTTTGTAACAAGGAAATGAATGCTACTGATTATGCTTTGTAACAGGGAAATGAATGCTACTGATTACGGTATTGAAATGACCAATGATTAATAATGCTTTGTAACTAGGAAATGAATGCTACTGATTGTGCTTTGTAACTAGGAAATGAATGCTACTAATTATGCTTTGTAACTAGGAAATGAATGCTACTAATTATGCTTTGTAACGAGGAAATGAATGCTACTGATTATGCTTTGTAACTGGGAAATGAACGCTACTGATTACGGTATTGAAATGACCAATGACAATGTTGTCTGTAAATCAACTAATGAACATTTTTCTGTAATACTACATACATGGTACAGAAATGTTCAATAACTGGGCTATGAATGCCGCAAACTACTAATGTAATTCCCAATGAAGACTAGTATGTGACTTAATGTCCTTCACTTTCTGACCTAACTACCCTGAATTACTGTAATATCCATTTGTCCTGTATATCCTCTTGATCATGGAGCACTATATTTGGTTTTTGCACTAATTCTACGTTGGTGTGCCTTGTAAGAGCGTGGTGTTGACACGACATGCTGTCCACCACCGTGAGTGATGGAGACGTTATTATGGTCCCACTGTTTGGTGTACCTGATGTACTGCCAAAATGATAATGTGGAATATTACTACGACATTTCAGTGTCTTGGGTACGCTGATAAATACTTCTGGGAAAAGAACTTCAGATTGTCTGACTTGGTGTTGTACTTCTGTGGAAAGATATGGACTTTCAGTGCAGCTGCGTGCAACCTAAAGTGCTACAACCATGATGCAATCCTTCCCATTCCTATCCTAATTCTTGTAACATAGTGAAAATCATTTTTTGCTAACATCATTTGTATTCATGGCCTATACATTTTTTTTTTCGAACTACAGTGCGTGTGCACTTTTGTCATTTTTCTAACATGATTTCTACTTATTGTATATACATTTTATGATTTGCTGATATATTCTGAATTTCAGTGCATGTGCACTTTTGTCATTTTATAACATGATCACTACTCATTGTATGTACATTTTGATTTGCTGATATGTTATGAACTGCAGTGCGTGTACACTTATGTCACTTGCCAACATGATTTTTTGCCATTATGTTTATTTGTTGTGAAAATGCTAAAGAGTTTTTCAGTGCGTGTGCACTTTTGTCATTTATCAATATGATTTGTATATACATTTTTCTGATTTGCTAATATGTTCTGTACTCATTGTATATATTTTTTTTGTCATTGTCTGAAATGTTTTGTACTCAGATGTTCTACATCTGAATATTCTGTGATTGTAAAAGTTAATTAGTTAAGAAAAAATTTGTTGCTCATGGCAAGTCCAAATGACTCACCATCGCTGCCAAATTTTTGCCCCCCCCAGTGGAGGGTTATGAAACACGTATGTATTCAGTAGCAGCGATGGCGAGGCATGACAGAATCTCTGACCAGAGAGTTGTTTATCGTTGCTAGTCTGCGCTTGACTGCGCGAGAGTTCAGTTGTTGTACGTAGCGAGTTGCGAGTAGGCTGTTGCGAGTTGTACTCAGTCGGAGTTGTGTGTGAGGAGTCGGCGGGCATCGACATGGGTCTCTGGTCAATGTTCGGGACGAGGTATATTGTTAAATAAGGTAATGAAGCAGCATTGCGCTCAGCCAATAACATCTGTTAATTGTAATTAATTTGTTCAAGAAATGCCCCAATAATAATTTTGTTTTCAAAGCAATCGTTTTAAGAAAATTATCATTCCAATTGAAACAATATTTCCTATGCTTTTCCTCCCATAATCAATTTATCAGATTAATTATTGTACAGGGCCTAAGGTCAGCGCAGCTGCCCTTATAAAATTTATTAGGTTGATCTTAACGTTAATTTTGTGGGGACTTAACAATTTTGCACATTTTTATTATCATTGACTTTTAGTACTGTGGGAAGCTCTATTTGCTCTATCTGCATTTTCATTCAATTCATATCATTTAAAAATAATTACGGGGAGGTTACAATTAGCACGATGTCTGTTCTCATTTAAAATATTTTCATAAATTTTTGTGGGGAGGTTACAAGGTAAATAAATTGATTAGAATGAATTCAAGTGCTCACTGACTGTCTGTGAGACACGACGAGAGCAAATAATACAACAGAATTACATCACAAATGGAACCGATAATTTTATAAACATTTAAGGAATAATTTCCGAGGAAACTAAAATACTTTGTTCAAAATCCGTATCATTCATACATATATATTTACTTAATGCCTTCAGTGTAGAGCATTTGCCCGTGTTTAATGAAGCTGTTCTGCAAGATTATAATCTGCCAAGCATAAGCCGTTCATCGGACGTGTAACTGAGTATGCAGTAGAAACAGCTTATCCTTATACTGTCTCCGCTGCCTGAATTGAAATGTCTTCCTCGATGCTACCGGTTTTGAAATGTCGAGTCCAAATTCTGTCAGTACTTTACGGACACAAGAGGAAACAATGCAGTTAGCTAGATACAGTCGGAATGAACATCTTAATCGTGACAGAAGTGGTATTTTGATAATACGTTTTAAGTACACTTACATTTGTAAAATTTTTTTGAAATTTGTGGTAAGGTTGTATGGGACCAGACTGCTGAGGTCATCGGTCCCTAGGCTTACACACTGATTAGTGTAACTTACACTAACTTACGGTAAGGACAACACACGCATCAATGCCCGCGCGGCCCATACCTTCGTATTCGATGAGCTATATGATCCTATCGGAGTCGCTTCTCTACATACATTATGTGTGAATAAAAAACATTAATGACAGGGTGTGAGACTGTGTTTCTTGGAAACTAGTCGATTATCACTCTCGTTGACCAGATTTCACAGAAAACGTAAATCGGACGCAGCGTTTTTCTACTTACTGGAGAATATCTCAGAAATGACCGAAAAACATAATTGTCACACACTTAAAAACGTTACTTGATCACCATGATTTCTTGACGAATTCCCTAACTAATTTCAGCAAACTATAAAGTACAAGACATCCTGAAACTGTTCTTTGTATGTGTCAGGCACCTGAAACGATGGAAAAAAAATTCCCTTCCCCCCCCCCCCCCCCCCCCAGCCTTCCTTCCCCTTACATAGAAATGTGTACCACATTATGTCATTTTTCCTAGTTATGTAAGGTCACTTAAGCGCGTATGCTGTATATATGTCTTTAATACGATAACTTTCAATACCAGGACAGCGACGAAGCCTGCAGCGTGTATTATAGTAGCTAAAACTTCGTCGAAAATTATTTAGACTCTTCGCATTCCAAATGAGGCCCTAGAACAAGTAGCCTCCTCCAGTCCGGGAAAGGATGAAAGGAAGAAGGGACGATTCTCTCATTTCAAAACGAGAAGAAGTATCTAAAACCCCATGGGAAGTAGCACAGTAGAAAAGAACTGGATTCTTTATTCGGAGCGAGCACGCTTCAAATATCAGTCTGTAGATGCAGAACTCAGTTATCTTGTTTTTTCGTTATTCGCTACATGTGGTTGCCAGACTCGTGGTTTCAACGATGCCATGAATAATTTCTTTCGCCGTTCGTGCTCCGCTGAGGTAGCGTCCGTTTCTAATGACTTGGTAAACTCCATCCATTTTTCTTTTTAAGTATCAGCGGACATGACCCCACTTTTCTTCGTTTGCAATCAGTTTCTTTATCGGTCTTCTTTTTGTCGATACAGGTTTCCTATAACACACAGGAACAAAAACGATCATAACCCAAATGCATATCGATTTATGTCTATATATAAGTATACGAAACTTCATACCGTTGGAGCTGTTGACTTGGAGTGTCATGGGGGTACTTGCCCGCCTCCATAGCTAAGGTGAATATCGCTCGCCGGCACAGTGTGATCCGACTAGATGGTAAGTGTTTCTGAGCTGAACCCCAAACCTCTCCGTAGTGTCACGTGGAGTGAAGGCAGGCGAATCCTCAGATAGCGCTCCGTCATTCAGATGGAGGCATTAAGCTAGTCCAGCCCGTGCCGGTACAAGGTGTCTAAAATTTTGTCATTACTGTCGATCTGGCAATGAAACGCCATATATCTCGGGTTAAACACACACATTTTATTCGGCATTATCTCTTTGTAGGTCAATTTTCTTTGCCGACATTTTCCAGTTTTTAGAGTCTACGTAAGAATGAAGATTCTTGGAGATCTGAAAGCTAGATATCTATACTTGGCTTTTAACGCCACACAAATGTTTCACTGACACAAATTTTCTATGTAGGAACCGGCAGTCAGAGGGTAACAGACCTGTCAAATAGTAAGAATTTTCATTCAATTTATCCTTCATATCCACCAATTTTCTCGTTCGCAAAGCACTTTTGCTCCCTCGTGTGTTATATAAATCAGTTTACCCCTTTTCCTTTTTGTTCTCCGTAAACGCGGAACATAACCCTATTTAAAATAGATTTCTCCAGTTTTTGGTGCAGTCTCGCCCACTTATGGCCACTGCTTTGCTGAATGTTTCCTTTCTGGTGTGAAATGGCAGGTCCATGACTCATCCACAGTAACAAAATAGCGCACAGTATCAGTTGGATTCTTTCTGAAATGGGCTGAATGTTACTGAGAAATTTCTTTGTCTATTTTTGTTTTGTTGGCACTCAATAAATGAGCCACCCAAATTTCTTTAAATTTAACGAAACAATCCTTCATGTGATATGTATTATATTCTTTCTGTTGATAATCCTATTGTGTCACATATTTCACACGCTTAAACTCCAAACCATCAAACACAACGTTGTGTTCGCAATCACTGTTTTTAAATGGGATTGTAGTTTCGGAACGTCCTCCGCTAAAATGCGTCCACGTCTGCTTTCTATCGCCGGTTTATTTGTCAGGGGAAATAGAGCTGGCAGTTGATGAATTTTCATCAACATTAGATACATTTTCATGCTCACTAAACTGTATAAACGAAGAATTTTATGACGACACAGTGGTATCCAGCTGAAAAGAAGCTATAACAAATTTTTTCTACTTTTTTAAGAAAGAAACTATCAGAAATATTCACTGCTGTACAAAAAAGTGGAACACCCACGTTGAGAGAATATGTGATGCTGTTTCACTTACTACGAAGTCGATTCGAATTTTAAAAGAACTTGGCAGTATGAGACCATTTATCAGTATGACAACGCAAACCTTCTGACCTGGATACGAGCACTTATTCGTTTGGGAAGGATGTCACAAAGCCAATTGTATCCACTCCAGAAGCAAGCTGGCCCACAACTGTTGTAAATTGTCCACGATATTTTTGATACTAGCACTGGGACGAACTCGGCGTTGTCGGGGACAGGTCTGGATGTCTCGCTGTCCACGAGACTTCTTCATGACACAGACAGTTCACAAAGACACGTCCCACGTGTGGACGGGCATTGTCCTGTTGATAAATGGCACCGCGATACCGACACCATAATAGTTAATACATGAGGTTCGGGATGTTAGTGACGTGCCGTTGTGCCGTCAGAATTCCCTCAATCCCTGTCAGTCGTGGCCTGAAGTCATATCCGATGACTCCCCACAACAGGACACGCGGATTAACACCGCTGTGCCTCTTCATAACTTTAGAAGAATGGGACCTTTCCCAAGTCGCCGTCATACTTGAGACGACAATCATCCGGGATGGTACAGGACCGCGACTCATCCCTGAACAAAATTTGATGTCGTTCAGCAGCAGTCCAAGCTTTCTGATCAAGACATCAGTCCAAAACAGCCGTTTGTGGTACGCCAGCCTACTCATGGGACGCTGACTGCCTAATACGTATGATGCGGGGCGACGCGGATTGCTGCATGGAGTACATTACTTGTTCTCGGATGGTAGCCGCAGATGTGAAGGGGTTCCGATGTGTGATGTGGTTGGTATACAATAGGGCGATCCTCCCTTGTGGGAGGGCCTGTCATGGTTGACAGGAGCCTTGACAACGAGTATACCTGCCCTTTTGTTCCCATTCAGCCCAGCATCGAATCATGGTCACATTCAAAAGCGACCAGCAGACTCACAATGAAGACCCTTTCAAATTCTTTTAAGTGCTCATAACTCTGTCTCATACGAGTACGCAGTATGTCCGCGTCCTTCAGCGATCACGCTGCACCTGACGCTGTTCGCGCCTTTTATATACCCTACTAGGCCTGGAAATAACACTAAGCACGAAAAACCCTGAAGCACTCTGGTGGCCGTTCTGCCTGCGCAGAGAGTTCCAAATAAGAATATTTACATATCCATCGATGGTATGTATGTGCAGAAATTACACTGAAATACCCATTTCCGTCAGGCAGTGTACTAACCCACTAATCAGTGTGACACTTGGCTCACTTTATTGGGCAATATGTGCCAACACAAAGTCCATTGTTATCAATGTTGTCTCTATGTATTACCTCGTAAATCTGTAAGCAAACCAATGTTTCTAGGCCCCTAAATAAAATATGCGATGAAGTTTATTTTTTGGAGAAGTTATGGACTATATCACTGCTGTTATGAAACTATTTCAAAAGGAGAATCTTGTTTGAAGTAGTTAATAATTTCGTAGGAGCTTGTTCCTAAATCGTTCCGTAATTGGGCTGGCAACCTTGTTACGCCGCGATATAATCCCGAACGGACAGCATATTAATTTTTTCGCCTCTTATTTTTACATTAACTATACAGGGTGAGTCACCTAACGTTACCGCTGGATATATTTCGTAAACCACATCAAATACTGACGAACCGATTCCACAGACCGAACGTGAGGAGAGGGGCTAGTGTAATTGTTTAATACAAACCATACAAAAATGCACGGAAGTATGTTTTTTTAAGACAAAGCTAGTTTTTTTAAATGGAACCACGTTAGTTTTGTTAGCACATCTGAACATATAAACAAATACGTAATCAGTGCCGTTTGTTGCATTGTAAAATGTTAATTACATCCGGAGATATTGTAACCTAAAGTTGACGCTTGAGTACCACTCCTCCGCTGTTCGATCGTGTGTATCGGACAGCACCGAATTACATATGGAATTAAAAGCTGTTCATGTTTTCACAGAGTCCAACATAACATAAGTCTATGAAGAAAACGGAGGACGGGCAAATACAAACATGGATCTAAGCAACAATGGTAGATTGGTAGTGACAGTGAATACGACGGTTAGGAGTTAACTTCCCGTCGACGCGAGACCACCGGAAATGTAGCCACAGTCCGGAGGGACAGGAATGGGGAAATATTGACCGTGGCTGAGTAGAATACATTCACTATTACAGCACTTTTGGCAATGAAGGCGAGAGGAAAGGTGCGGAAACACCGCATATCGATTGCTGAACGCTATATTCCGACACAACGTTTGCATTTATGGGTAAATATCTCATCTATACAAGTGATTCTCCTATCTCCAAAGGTCTCTTTAATTTTCCTGTAGGCAGTATCTATCTGACCCCTAGTGAGATAAGCCTCTACATCCTTACATTTGTCCTCTAGTCATCACTGCTTAGCCATTTTGCACTTCCTGTCGATCTCATTTTTGAGACGTTTGTATTCCTTTTTGCCTGCTTCATTTACTGCATTTTTATATTTTCTCCTTTCATCAATTAAATTCAATATTTCTTCTGCTACCCAAGGGTTTCTACTAGCCCTCGTCTTTTTACCTACTTGATCCTCTGCTGCCTTCACTACTTCATCCCTCAAAGCTACCCATTCTTCTTCTACTGTATTTCTTTCCCCCATTCCTGTCAATTGTTCCCTTATGCTCTCCCTGAAACTCTGTAGAACCTCTGGTTCTTTCAGTTTGTCCAGATCCCATCTCCTTAAATTCCCACCTTTTTGCAGTTTCTTCAGTTTTAATCTACAGGTCATAACCAATAGATTGTGGTCAGAGTACACATCTGCCCCTGGAAATGTCTTACAATTTAAAACCTGGTTCCTAAATCTCTGTCTTACCATTATATAATCTATCTGATACCTTTTAGTCTCTCCAGAGTTCTTCCATGTATACAACCTTCTTTCATGACCCTTAAATCAAGTGTTAGCTATGATTAAGTTGTGCTCTGTGCAAAATTCTACCAGGCGGCTTCCTCTTTCATTTCTTAGCCCCAATCCATATCCACCTACTATGTTTCCTTCTCTCCCTTTTCCTACTCTCGAATTCTAGTCACCCATGACTATTAAATTTTCGTCTCCCTTCACTACCTGAATAATTTCTTTTATCTCATCATACATTTCTTCAATTTCTTCGTCATCTGCAGAGCTAGTTGGCATATAACCTTGTACTACTATAGTAGGTGTGGGCTTCGTATCTATATTGGCCACAATAACGCGTTCACTATGCTGTTTGTAGTAGCTTACCCGCATTCCTATTTTCCTATTCATCATTAAACCTACTCCTCCATTATCTCTATTTGATTTTGTGTTTATAACCCTGTAGTCACCTGACCAGAAGTCTTGTTCCTCCTGCCACCGAACTTCACTAATTCCCACTATATCTAACTTTAACCTATCCATTTCCCTTTTTAAATTTTCTAACCTACCTGCCCGATTAAGGGATCTGACATTCCACGCTCCGATCCGTAGAACGCCAGCTTTCTTTCTCCTGATAACGACATCTTCTTGAGTAGTCCCCGCCCGGAGATCCGAATGGGGGACTATTTTACCTCCGGAATATTTTACCCAAGAGGACGCCATCATCATTTAATCATACAGTAAAGCTGCATGCCCTCGGGAAAAATTACGGCCGTAGTTTCCCCTTGCTTTCAGCCGTTCACAGTACCAGCACAGCAAGGCCGTTTTGGTTATTGTTACAAGGCCAGATCAGTCAATCATCCAGACTGTTGCCCTTGCAACTACTGAAAAGGCTGCTGCCCCTCTTCAGGAACCACACGTTTGTCTGGCCTCTCAACAGATACGAACATCAAGTTATGAACATTAAGAGCTCATATGGAAACCCAGTTCTAAGCAAAGAAGGGAAAGCAGAAAGATGGAAGGAATATATAGAGGGTTTATACAAGAGCGATGTACTTGAGGACAATATTATGGAAATGGAAGAGGATGTAGATGAAGGTGAAATGGGAGATACGATACTGCGTGAAGAGTTTGACAGAGCACTGAAAGACCTGAGTCGAAACAAGTCCCCCGGAGTAGACAACAGTCCATTGGAACTGCTGACGGCCTTGGGAGAGCCAGTACTGACAAAAGTCTACCATCTGGTGGGCAAGATGTATGAAACAGGCGAAATACCCTCAGACTTCAAGAAGAATATAATAATTCCAATCCCAAAGAAAGCAGGTGTTGACAGATGTGAAAATTACCGAACAATCAGTTTAATAAGCCACAGCTGCAAAATACTAACACGAATTCTTTATAGACTGTAAGTAGGCTGTTTATGTTTTCTTTATGTAAGTAGACTGTTTAGGTTCTTATATTGGTAACGCCGCCGCCACGTAGCGCTCTCTGTATGAAAATCACTGGCTGTGCTGTGTGCAGTCTGTGGCTAGTTTGCATTGTTGTCTGCCATTGTAGTGTTGGGCAGCGGCAGCTGGATGTGAACAGCGCGTAGCGTTGTGCAGTTGGAGATGAGCCGCCAGCAGTGGTGGATGTGGGGAGAGAGATGGCGGAGTTTTGAAATTTGTCATGAACTGCTATATTTATATATGATGATATCAAGGTAAATACATTGTTTGTTCTCTATTAATATCTTTCATTTGCTAACTATCCCTATTAGTAGTTAGTGCCTTCAGTAGTTTGAATCTTTTATTTAGCTGGCAGTAGTGGCGCTCGCTGTATTGCAGTAGCTTGAGCAGCGAAGATTTTGTGAGGTAAGTGATTTGTGAAAGGTATAGTTTAATGTTAGTCAGGGCCATTCTTTTGTAGGGAATTTTGAAAGTCAGATTGCGTTGCGCTAACAAAATATTGTGTGTCAGTTTAAGGTCAGTCAAGTATAATTGTTCAAAAAGGGGACGTATCAAGACGAATGGAAAAACTAGTAGAAGCCGACCTCGGGGAAGATCAGTTTGGTTTCCGTAGAAATACTGGAACACGTGACGCATTACTGACCGTACGACTTATCTTAGAAGAAAGATTAAGGAAAGGCAAACCTACGTTTCTAGCATTTGTAGACTTAGAGAAAGCTTTTGACAATGTTGGCTGGAATACTCTCTTTCAAATTCTAAAAGTGGCAGGGGTAAAATACAGGGAGCAAAAGGCTATTTACAATTTGTACAGAAACCAGATGGCAGTTATAAGAGTCGAGGGACATGAAAGGGAAGCAGTGGTTGGGAAGGGAGTAAGACAGGATTGTAGCCTCTCCCCGATGTTATTCAATCTGTATAGTGAGCAAGCAGTAAAGGAAACAAAAGAAAAATTCGGATTAGGTATTAAAATCCATGGAGAAGAAATAAAAACTTTGAGGTTCGCCGATGACATTGTAATTCTGTCAGAGATCAGAGACAGCAAAGGACTTGGAAGAGAAGTTGAATGGAATGCACAGTGTCTTGAAAGGAGTATATAAGATGAACATCAACAAAAGCAAAACGAACATAATGGAATGTAGTCGAATTAAGTCGGGTGATGCTGAGGGAATCAGATTAGGAAATGAGACACTTAAAGTAGTAAAGGAGTTTTGCTATTTGGGGAGCAAAATAACTGATGATGGTCGAAGTAGAGAGGATATAAAATGTAGACTGGCAATGGCAAGGAAAGCGTTTCTGAAGAAGAGAAATTTGTTAACATCGAGTATAGATTTAAGTGTCAGGAAGTCTTTTCTGAATGTATTTGTATTTAGTGTAGCCATGTATGGAAGTGAAACATGGACGATAAATAGTTTAGACAAGAAGAGAATAGAAGCTTTCGAAATGTGATGCTACAGAAGAATGCTGAAGATTAGATGGGTAGATCACATAACTAATGAGGAAGTATTGAATAGGATTGGGGAGAAGAGAAGTTTGTGGCACAACTTGACCAGAAGAAGGGATCGGTTGGTAGGACATGTTCTGAGGAATCAAGGGATCACCAATTTAGTATTGGAGGGCAGCGTGGAGGGTAAAAATTGTAGAGGGAGACCAAGAGATGAATACACTAAGCAGATTCAGAAGGATGTAGGTTGCAGTAGGTACTGGGAGATGAAGAAGCTTGCACAGGATAGAGTAGCATGGAGAGCTGCATCAAACCAGTCTCAGGACTGAAGACCACAACAACAACATCTCGTCTATTGCGTTTTTCTAGATTCAGGTCAAACAAGCCCGTTTTAGCTTCTTTGAAAGTAATCATTAGGTTGTCCGTTTAAAAAGAACGAGAAAAGGGAACTACTAAGCAACTAACAAACTAAATTGCAAACACGAAAACTTCCATACACAGCTCCAGGCACCTCAACACGTTACATAGTAGCTCATCACAATACAAATGTATAATGTATTCAGATATTCGAAAGTCTTCTTAACTTTTATGTAACATTTGTAGAGTGCTCCACAAAACTGATTAAAATGTGAATCTCATACTTTTTAGCAACCACTATAAAAGTATTACACACTTAACGGGAGTAACACAGTTTCGAGTATTTATGTTTCGTCCCGTATTATCACCTAGTTCCAATTTCCTCTGGTAGGCAGATACGAGAGTTATTTGATTTCCTCATTGTAAAGAAAACGTCAAACTAAAATTTTACGTGTGTAAAACAAGTTGGATCTATTTCTTTTCCTAACGAGTATCTAAAATAGTTGTGCGATTCCACTCTGAAATTGCAGCTACTTGGTTGGTGGTATATGTAGAAACTAGAATATTCCTTACTCCAGTCAAACTCAAAAATTTTGTTTGGTAGACCTGCAATTCTTTTTCCTTTTCTCAATTAATCCACGATCGCTTATGAAGGTTTGCACAGCTTACGAAATAATGAGTTTTCCTTCTCGTCTAGCTGTCAAACACCTCTAACCTTAATTGCTTCGGTCACGAGAAGGCCTCAGGTTATTAATGTTATGAATCGAGCTAACACGTCGAGCAGTCGACGTGGACTAACCGGTTGGACTCGGCTAATAATTCGTAAGTATCTACGCGAGAGCAGTTACAACCAGTATGTTGTAACCTCTTTCTTCAGAGGATATGAGTGTGTCCATGTCACGAGAAGGACTACATGTCTAGGACAACTAGCCACGAAAATAATGCCCAGTGAAACAGCATTTGATGGAGCACAATACTAAAAAAAAATGCAGTAACTATCTACGTATATGTATTCAGAATCTGCTTACCGTAGTCATCTCTTGGTTACCCCATATGACTTTTACCCCTCACATTCCATTCAGTACTAAACTGGTGCCGGCCGCTGTGGCCGCACGGTTCTAGGCGCTTCAGTAAGGAACTGCGCGACTGCTACCGTCGCAGGTTCGAATCCTGACTCGGGCATGGATGTGTGTTATGTCCTTAGGTTAGTTAGGTTTAAGTAGTTTTAAGTCTAGGGGACTGATGACCTCAGATGTTAAGTCCCATAGTGCTTGGAGCCATTTGAATTTTTGTACTAAACTGGTGATTCTCCATTCAGTAAACTTTACCAACAGCCGTATGCTTTAGGTTATTTTATTTTATTTCGGTATCAACCAGTTTCGGCAGTTCATTTTGCCATCTTCAGGCCCCATACGCTTTTTTCGAATCAACGAGCTTATCGTATAGCGCCATAAAACTGGATTCTGTGAATCCACTGAGAGCTCAGTTGGTGTTTCCCTTTCGTATGAATCATCTGCACAACGATTGGGATTCATGGTATCCAGTTTTATGGCGCTATACGATAAGCTCGTTGATTATAATAAAGCATATGCGGCCTGAAGGTGGCAAAATGAATTGCCGAAAGTGGCTGCGTTCGAAATAAAATAAAATGACCTAAAGTATACGGCTGTTGGTAAAGTTTATTGAATGGAGAAGTACGTACCAGCTGACATCCCCTGGCCATAATAGCCCGACAGAGAGTAAACTGGTGATGTTTCAGAATGTTCTATCAGCCGATCCCATCTTGAAGTGACGTTGAACTACAAATTTCTCTTCTCCCCAATTCTATTCAGCACCTCCTCATTAGTTACGTGATCTACCCATCTAATCTTCAGCATTATTCAGTTCAAAAGCTTCTATTCTCTTCTTGTCTAAATTGTTTATCGTCCATGTTTCACTTCCATACAAGGCTACACTCCATATAAACACTTTCAGAAAAAGACTTCCTAACACTTAAATCTTTATTCGAAGTTAACAAATTTGTAATCATCAGAAACGCTTTTCTTGCCATTGCGAATCTACTTTTTATATCCTCCCTATTTCAGCCATAGACAGTTATTTTGTTGCCCAAATAGCAAAACTTATGTACTGATCAGAGTATCGTATTGATGTTCTATGTCCAACCTATCAACAGTTACACTATAAAAGGTTTCAATAATTACAGTTTCGACAGATGAAGTTTGACACTGTAAACTGAAACATGCGGCCTATTTACAGCATACTCTTTTTTTTTTCACAGATATCTTCTTCGTATTTGATACATAACTTACAGCTAACTGGTTTCGATTCTACGGAGGCATTGTCAGAACTAAAAATGTATAAAAGACAAAAGGTAAAACTACTAATAAAAACGAGAAGTTACAAATATTAAAATAAAACAAAAGATAAAGAGAAAAGAAAAATGCACAAAACAAACTGTAATCAGTCATTGTGATCTGCCGTGCCTGCTCGTGAGTTAACTGTAATTTACCCATCCAATGCGACCGAGGTACTTATGAATAAAAGAGTGTCGAGATAGCCCGTGCAACAGTGTTAATTGCAAGACGATGGAGTAACACAGTCTGTGGATCATCTCTCACAGAACATTTTAGGTGCGTCACAAACCTTACTTGCGAAGCTGACATCGCGTATGAAGCTAGATAAAAACATTCCTTCCTCATACACAAACGTGTAAGTGTAATTAGTAACATGCAGTTTGAATCATTTACACTTAACAATCGCACACATTGGGTGTGATGTTAATTACAAGCGTGACACCTAGCCTATGGCATAAGAAATAGATAAAAAAGGCTTTTATTCCTCCGTCTGATTTTGTTCTTTCCATTAGAAGGTGTTTTAATTACATGTTATTTACGCCAGGTTTGGTAATAACATTTAGTTTTATAATGCACATCTAAGAGCATTTAATTGTTAAAGAATTTTCTCCACTGAGTGACATTTAGCTTCCTGTAACGAGAATAAGTACTAATAAAAACTTCAACAACTTTATTTTCTAGAAGTTGCGGCAGTACTTGCCGAAGAAAGTAAAAAAAAAAACAAAAGTAAGACATAAATAAATCTAAAACTTACGAAAACTCAAATGTTTCCCTTCTGCTCAGAAAAGTGTTCTCATTCAATAGTGTTACAAAGACGTAACATGAATTGTCAACTTCTTGTTTTGTCTCACTGTCATGACAGAAGGAAGTAAACAATAATTACAACGTTACAGTGAACAGCGATTTATTTACATAGAAGAGATTGTAACACAGGAAGTGTATGATAATAGAAACATTCACGAAAACGGAATGAATAGTTTGTACAAAGGGGTTTAACCAAGAATAGCCTTGCCGTATCCCAATCCACCATATCCGTATCCTCCATACGCCAGTGCGGGCCCAGCAATGGCAGCCCTAGCAATGGGGGCAGCGTAGGCGACTCTGGCGACGGGGGCAGCGGCGATGGCGGGGGCGGCGTAGGCTGCCCTAGCAATGGGGGCGGCGGCAATGGCGGGGGCAGCGTAGGCTGCTCTAGCATAGCCGTAGCCGAGGCCGGCACCGTACGCCAGCGCTGGCGCGGCGGCGATGGCGGGGGCGGCAGCGATCGCCGGGGCCGCGGCGATGGCGGGGGCGGCGACGGCCACACGGGCGGGGGCGGCGGCAACGGCGGGGTGGGCTCCGGCCTCCTTGTGCACGACGGCGTTGAAGCCGTTGACGGGGTCGGCGGTGTAGTCGACGGTGCGGATGGAGCCGTCGGGCTCGGCCAGGCTGTAGCTGCCCTGGACGACGTCTCCGCTGCGGCTCTCGTGCTGGCTCTTGGAGTCGCCCGTCAGCGCGTCCTGGACGTTGTAGGCGAAGCTGTACTCTGGGTGAGGGTCGTACTCGGCAGCGACGGCGGCGGGGGCGGCGGCGGCCACGGCCACGGGTGCGGCGCGGATGGCGGGGGCGGCTGCGATCGCTGGAGCGTAAGCTCTGGCGATGGGGGCGGCAGCGATAGCTGGGGCATATGCCCTTGCGATGGGGGCGGCGGCGATAGCGGGGGCGTAGGCCCTAGCGATGGGGGCGGCGGGGGCGAGGACTGCAGGGGCACCCAGGTAACCGGCGTGGGCCAGCGACAGGGCTGCCACGAAAATTATCACCTGCTGATAAACAGAGATCACAACATTTAGGCGGCAAAAGAAAATTACGGGTGTTGGGTACTGAGGCTATTACATTAAACATCGCTATCAGCAAGTAGTATTTCAAAAATGTTCCTATGTGTGTGAAATCTTATGTGACTTGACTGCTAAGGTCATTAGTCCCTAAGCTTACACACTACTTAACCTAAATTATCCTAAGGACAAACACACATAGCCATGCCCGAGGGAGGACTCGAACCTCCGCCGGGACCAGCCGCCCAGTCCATGACTGCAGCGCCTCAGACCGCTCGGCTAATTCCGCACGGCAAGTAGGATTTCAATTTCTCACTGTGGCCGTGGCTTGTCTGGACAAAACTTACTAAAATAAAATATGATCGTATTTAATCGGAAGATTTCAGTAAGCTTAGCTGAGGAATTTTGCTGAAAAGTAAACTAGAGTGTGCCAGAATAACTCATTTGGTAAAAAAGTTCGGTAATGTTGTTGCCCTCGAAATTCTGGGTTCCAGGTTCGAGCCCCAACCTGGTATTCAGTCTTAATCTTTCAGGAAATTTTAAAACAGCAAACATTCTTGTGTACAGCGATGCACAGTGGAAGATTCATTCTGAACAAGACATCAGATCAGCAAATTATTGCAGCAAATGGACATGTCTAACTCCTGTCTAGGTAGTGCTGCATAGCTTAGAAATCTTATACACAGGGGCTAGTGCAAAGTATTAGACGCATTATGTCGCGATTTTAAAAAGGTAAAAGCTGTGTGTGTGTGTGTGTGTTTTGTCAGGAATGCAACACATTAAATACCTACTCTGAAACCGATACATAGTGTGTCCCTCCTAAGAGCCGCCAGGCTCACTTTCTCTAACAATTAGGCAATTTCTTTTTAACAACGTGTAGCTGGACTCATCCCAAACAAATTTCTGCTCATTACGTCTTTCATGCGACGCACAGCGTTGGCTTGTTTCCCATTACAAACAATATGATTTTTAAGTGAAATTTTACGTGCCCATTTGACAGAGCGGTACCAAATTTGTGCAATATTCCTTTGATTGATGTGTAAAACGAAGAATAACCAGTATCCAAGCAGTGACAGCAGTGTTATAGCTCGCACTGACAGCTACTGCTGTGCAGAAGCGCTACTCTCTCACTGCTGGAGTAGTGATTATTCTTCCTGTTTTGCTGTTCTGTTAGTATGTACACATCAACAAAACGAATAACGCACTAGACCATGGGCACCCAAGATTTCGCCTCGCAGGCCTTGCCTGGGACCTAGTGCAAAAGCGCTCAGTCTCACAGCACATTTCCCCCACCTCCACGCCACACTGACTGAGTACGAGGAGGGGGAGAGGGGAGAAGCTGCGAATGAGCCGCATTTAAATGCCAACGCAGTCACACTGCACATGACTTGGTTTTATACTTCACATTTCTCAACAAAACCAAACAAATTTTCAGTATTATTTAATTATCTTTGGCGCGCTGAAGACATAATATAATTGTTGTATGGTGTCAACTGCCGGCATACGGACAGACGCAGACAGTATCACAATTTCGTACTCAGGTTGCTACGTAATCGTGACTTATTAGTTTCATAATCGAATAAAGATCTTTCACATAAATACGCACAACGAAATATTTTAGCACTTTTGCTAACTCATTATGGAGACTTCGAAATTCTATCCGAGGAAAGCAATGTATATGTCTTGGACAGTTTTAACATATAAAGACTTGACATTACAATGGGAATTACTTTTTAGGTCGATCAGTTACACGTGCACAAAGGCGCTTTCAACTGAGACAGCAAACGAAGATGAAAACATCTCGAATGCATGTGTAAGATTTACAGTTTGCAGAAAACTATCCTTGTAATTCTTTAACGGCCACAATAAATTCCTGAAACTCTTCGTTTTCTTTAATGGTAACGAGCTTAGGGAACTGGACTGTTTTGTCAGACTGTGTCCCTTCTACAATGCCATTTTCTTTTTAAATGCGTCCCCAACAAATCAGAAAGAAGTTACGTTGCAATGTCTCACTGCGCGCAGTGTGCAGTCAAGTCTACTTAAAATGCGAAGTCTGCACTCCATTCGCGATGTTCTAATTTTAGATCCTGCACTCTTTTTTTCATTAATTCAGCAATGGCGAGTTTTAAATCGAAAAATCGTTTCAGTCCTGCCCCTTGACTTAACCTACGTACTTTGCAGTAACACATGAAGTCTGCATACTCTTCGTTCAGTTGCACTGAAATGTATTGCAGCTAACAATAGAATAATATGTGCGACTTCAGAGATTTTACTATTCGTACCACCAATTTCTTCGCGTGATCTAGGCCTTCAAATTTAGCACAAAGTGCTTTTTGACGTACAGAACAATGAATCCCACCTGTCTGCATCTACATCTACATCTACATACATACTCCGTAAACCACCATACGGTGTGTGGCGGAGGGTACCTCGTACCACAACTAGCATCTTCTCTCCCTGTTCCACTCCCAAACAGAACGAGGGAAAAATGACTGCCTATATGCCTCTGTACGAGCCCTAATCTCTCTTATATTGTCTTTGTAATCTTTCCGCGAAATGTAAGTTGGGGGCAGTAAAATTGTACTGCAGTCAGCCTCAAATGCTGGTTCTCTAAATTTCCTCAGTACCGATTCACGAAAAGAACGCCTCCCTTCCTATAGAGACTCTCACCCGAGTTCCTGAAGCATTTCCGTAACACTCGGGTGATGATCAAACCTACCAGTAACAAGTCTAGCAGCCCGCCTCTGAATTGCTTCTATGTCCTCCCTCAATCCGACCTGATAGGGATCCCAAACGCTCGAGCAGTACTCAAGAATAGGTCGTATTAGTGTTTTATAAGCAGTCTCCTTTACAGATGAACCACATCTTCCCAAAATTCTACCAATGAACCGAAGGCGACTATCCGCCTTTCCCACAACTGCCATTACATGCTTGTCCCACTTCATATCGCTCTGCAATGTTACTCCCAAATATTTAATCGACGTGACTGTGTCAAGCACTTCACTACTAATGGAGTATTCAAACATTACAGGATTCTTTTCCCTATTCATTTGCATTAATTTACATTTGTCTATATTTAGAGTTGGCTGCCCTTCTTTACACCAACCACATATCCTGTCCAAGTCATCTTGTATCCTCCTACAGTCACTCAACGACGACACCTTCCCGTACACCACAGCATCATCAGCAAACAGCCGCACATTGCTATCCACCCTATCCAAAAGATCATTTATGTAGATAGAAAACAACAGCGGATCTACCACACTTCCCTGGGGCACTCCAGATGATACCCTCACTTCCGATGAACACTCACCATCGAGGACAACGTACTGAGTTCTGTTACTTACGAAGTCTTCGAGCCACTCACATACTTGCGAACCAATCCCATATGCTCGTACCTTAGTTAGGAGTCTGCAGTGGGGCACCGAGTCAAACGCTTTTCGGAAGTCAAGGAATATGGCGTCCATCTGATACCCTTCATCTATGGTTCGCAAGATATCATGTGAAAAAAGGGCGAGTAGCGTTTCGCAGGTGCGATGCTTTCTAAAGCCGTGCTGATGCATGGACAGCAACTTCTCTGTCTCAAGGAAATCCATTATATTCGAACTGAGAATATATTCGAGAATCCTGCAACAAACCGATGTTAAGGATATTGGTCTGTAATTCTGAGGATCCGTCCTTCTACCCTTCTTATATGCAGGCGTCACCTGCGCTTTTTTCCAGTCGCTCCGGACTTTACGTTGGGCAAGAGATTCGCGATAAACGCAAGCTAAGTAAGAGGCCAATGCAGTCGATCGTGCATACAGCCACTGGACCTGTGAACGGCCTTCATGTGCAGTCCTAAAGCGTCGACTGCACACCAGCCACCGCAGCGCCGCGAAACGGTATCAAGAAGGCGCTGACCAGCACCAATGGAGAGAGCGGTCAGCGCCACACCTCCAGGAAGGCAGAGTTCAGCGCCCCCTGTCAACGCTGACGTAACCAGCCTCCCATCGCTGGTCGGACCCAGTTCGGTCCAGACTTCGAGAGCATCAGTACCGAGTAATAGCAAGCTGATACTTAGTCTGCGTTCTGCGACTAATAATGGTATGTCAACGAAATTTGCATGTAGGAGGCACAGGAAGCAAGTTAAATTACGTTTATTTTCCTTTTAAAAATAAACTGTCCTATTAATTTTCAAATGTTATGAGTTTGGATTCCTGTCACCGGCCATGGCAATTTCTGTCTTTCCTTGCTTACGTCTGTGCTGACTACCACAGTAGCCGACACAACACTTCAACCAAGAACGCAGATTAAACAGCGCTAATAGCATCATTCTGCTGAATTGGAGAGGGTTGTGCCGACCGAAAAATGCCGCACAGCAGTGCTAAATGCAATGTTGCGCTGTTCCGGGTACTTCCGAGAAGGAGCGAGCAAAGCCGAGTGACATTAAGGGCTTTGGCCCACCCGTGGCTCACAAACGCCCCATGCGTGAAGTTTGGCACCCGTAGCCGGCACTAAAACAGACTAATGTGGGGCCACTCCATGGAATGGGCACGTAAAATTTCACTTTAATAATCAATTTCTCTGCAATGAGAAACAAACTGACGCTTTCCGTTGACGTTGGGTGTCGTATGAAAGACGTTAGAGGCAGGATTTGTTGGGCTAACTCTGGCTACACGTTGCAAAAACTAAATTGCAAACATTTGGCAAAACACCAAAAAATGTGTTGGGAGGGGCACCCACACACGTTTTGCAAAGGCAAATGTAACAGACCAGCGTCTTTGCTGAGTCAAGATAATTGGTGCAGAAGACTAGCTCAAAGTATAGGGATCTAACCAGTAGTCACAGTTCTAACTGAACCATCAAGATAACTGCCTAAAGTAATTTAACACGCTGAAATAGACCCAAAGGATGGAGAACAGAAGACTGGCGGGGGCTGGACACCTAATTAGGATGGAAGAGGAAAGACTACTGTGAGTAACATTCTCAGGACCCGTGGAGAGCAGAAGGGGCCGAGGACGCCCCCGGACAAGACGGGTTGATGATGTCCTCAGGTATACTGAGGCGATGGGCCTGAGAAAAGGAGAATGGGTTGCGAAAGTTGGAATACAAACGACTGGCGGAGCCTAACGTGAAATTTTGAAGAAGAAGAACTAGAGGGACTCCTAACTCATGATGCCTTGTCGTGGATTTATGGCTTTCTCCCGCCAAGTGTAGGCCCATTGTGGTAACCAATGCACTACTTCCTTCGTATTTGTTCTCCGCCCCCTGTAGCTGAGTGGACGGCGGCATGGTAGCTCAGCGTCTTCGGTCAGAGGGTTAGCTGCCCTCTGTAATAAAAAAAACTGAGTTAATCGATCAACAACGAACTTAAACGGGTGTCTTACGACGTCCATCCAAACCAGATGCAACGAACGAAAGCGAAAAAATTGAGATTAAAAAATAAAATGTGGTCAGCGCGAGAGAATGTGAATCCTCAGGGCTCGGGTCGATTCCCGGCTGAGTCGGAGATTTTCTCCGCTCAGGGACTGGGTGTTGCGTTGTCCTAATCATCATCATTTCATCCCCATCGACATGCAAGTCGCCGAAGTGGCGTCAAATCGAAAGACTTGCACCCGGCGAACGGTCTACCCGACGAGAGACCCTAGTCACACGGCATTTATTTATTTATTTTGTATTTGTTGCAGCCATTTCCTGATGCTCTTTTGCAACAATAGACCATGTAAAATGTACTAACCTAACACTCTAAAAGCAGATCTTCTTAATATACGAAATGTACGGACGGCAATCGAATTGTTGATTTAATTATTCTGTCCAAAAACTGAAGCCGATCCTCCTTTAAAACTACTTTCTTTGTATAAATAAACTTACGCCACATAGTCAGGCAAATGGATGACGTATTCACAGATACAAATCTTTGCAGATTTGCAACAGATGAAAAAGACCGATACAATGCCCAAATGGGCGATGTGTAGAGGATATTAGCAAACTTGCAGGAACAGCATGGGTAGCAATGGTCGAAAACGTAATGCTGTGGAAGCATAGTTTAGGCCTACCACAACAGTGATTCCCAAATGGCTAATGATGATGACTATGATGATGAAATCATGTCATTCGCAGACGGCCTCGGCGTTGTAAAAAATGGCTCTGAGCACTATGGGACTTAACATCTGAGGTCATCAGTCCCCTACAACTTAGAACAACTTAAACCTAACTAACCCAAGGACATCACAGACATCCATGTCCGAGGCAGGATTCGAACCTGCGACCGTAGCAGTCTCGGCGTTGTAACAACATCGAGTGTAGAAGTGTACTGCCAGTGTGGAGCCTCACCTTACAAGCCATGTCGTCCGCTGGTCAGTGCTGGCGTCCGTCTACGGTGACGGTCGGCGGCCGCCGCTTATATACTGGTCCACGGCGCTCGCTGGCAATCCCGTTTGACAGGAACGACTCGAGAAGTGCCACCCGCAACCTCAGCGCCGCGCCGGTCCTCCGATCAGCGTGACAGCGGTCTGGCATTCCGCATTCCACATGTCGGATACGCGCGTGCGGTGTCATCTGCTGCGCTGCACAGACCTCTTTTTCTTATTTATTTTGGCAGTTGATGATCATACAACCACCCATAGTTTAAACACATCAGTAATACCAGCCAGTTTTAATTTTGACCTATGTACAAATCTCAGTGCAGTTGTAGAAAACGGAATATAAATTTTATAGAACTGGTATGCACAGGATGCACCATTAATAGTGACCGGGCCAAATATCTCACGAAATAAGCATCAAACGGAAAAATTACAAAGAACGAAACTCGTCTAGCTTGAAGGGGGAAACCAGATGGCGCTATGATTGGCTCGCTAGATGGCGCTGCTATAGGTCAAATGGATATCGACTGCGTTTTTTTTAATAGGAACCCCCATTTTTTATTACATATTCGTGTAGTACGTGAAGAAATATGAATGTTTTTGTTGGACTACTTTTTTCGCTTTGCGATATATGGCGCTGTAATAGTCACAAACGTATAAGTACGTGGTGTCACGTAACATTCCGCCAGTGCGGACGGTATTTGCTTCGTGATACATTACCCGTTTTAAAATGGACCGTTTATCAATTGCGGAAAATGTCGATATCGTGTTGATGTATGGCTATTGTGATCAAAATGCCCATCGGGCGTGTGCTATGTATGCTCCACGGTATCCTGGACGACATCATCAAAGTGTCCGGACCGTTCGCCGGATAGTTACGTTATTTAAGGAAACAGAAAGTGTTCAGCCACATGTGAAACGTCAACCACGACCTGCAACAAATGATGATGCCCAAGTAGGTGTTTTAGCTGCTGTCGCGGCTAATCCGCACTTCAGTAGCAGACAAATTGCACGAGAATCGGGAATCTCAAAAACGTCGGTGTTGAGAATGCTACATCAACATCGATTGCTCCCATACCATATTTCTATATACCAGGAATTGCGTGGCGACGACTTTGAACGTCGTGTACAGTTCTGCAACTGGGCACAAGAGAAATTACGGGACGATGACAGATTTTTTGCACTCGTTCTATTTATCGACGAAGCGTCATTCACCAACAGCGGTAACGTAACCCGGCATAATATGCACTATTGGGCAACGGAAATCCACGATGGCTGCGACAAGTGGAACATCAGCGACCTTGGCGGGTTAATGTATGGTGCGGCATTATGGAAGGAAGGATAATTGGCCCCCATTTTATCGATGGCAATCTAAATGGTGCAATGTGTGCTGATTTCCCATACCATGGTCCACACGTTCACCGGAACTGACGTCCCCGGATTTCTATGTGGAAAGTTGAAGTATATTTGCTATCGTGATCCACCGACAACGCCTGACAACATGCGTAAGCGCATTTTCAATGCATGTGCGAACATTACGGAAGGCGAACTACTCGCTGTTGAGAGGAATGTCGTTACACGTATTTCCAAATGCATTGAGGTTGACGGACATCATTTTGAGCGTTTATTACATTAATGTGGTATTTACATGTAATCACGCTGTAACAGCATGCGTTCTCAGAAATGATAAGTTCACAAAGGTATATGTATCACATTGGAGCAACCGAAATAAAAGTTCGAACGTACCTACGTTCTGTATTTTAATTTGAAAAACCTCCCTGTTACCAACTGTTCGTCTAAAATTGTGAGCCATATGTTTGGGACTATTAAAGCGCCATCTATCACAAAGCGAAAAATGTGGTCCAACTAAAACATTCATATTTCTTTACGTACTACACGAATGTGTAATAAAAAATGGGGGTTCCTATTTTAAAAAACGCAGCTGATATCCGTTTGACCTATGGCAGCGCCATCTAGCGGGCGAACCATAGCGCCATCTGGTTTCCCCCTTCAAGCTAGACGAGTTTCGTTCTTTGTAGTTCTTTCATTTGACGCTTATTTCGTGACATATTTGCCCCGGTCACGATCAATGGACCAACCTGTAGACACGAAGCTTATTTATGTGGAAAATGTAATTTAAAGTCTCTCACAACAAAAGGCGTATTATTTTAACAAAATAACTGTGTACAAATACACTTCACTTTATGTGTCCGACTGGTCTGCCGATGTGCTGGGTAAATGGGGCCGTCCTCCAGGCAATGCAATTCTTCTTTTCAGCTCTCCCTAGGAGTATCCGCTGTAGCCTATGGTCTCGTGCTGCGAGTCTCCTCCTCCTCTAGTTTTCGACGGGAGTGGTTATGTTGAAGGCCATAACTCCTTGAGAGCTGTGTTTATTAATTCATACACCCTAACGTCTGTTGTTCCAAAAAGAGTGGTAACCAGAGGGAGCCTTCGTACCCAGTAGCACTCAGTTGATTTAGCGTCCCACCTATCCCGCTTATCTTTATTATATGGTTCATCTCTACTTCTTCTCCACGAGTACAAAAAGGCCTGTCGGTCAGTCCGAGGAGGTACGAAAGTTTTTTTAAAACGACCGGGACTAATTTCATTCGTGCTATGGTTGTATAAAACCCTCTTCACACTATGTGCTTCGTGTACTAACACGTTGACGGGATCACAGGGCGTATTGCTCTATAATGTTTCCCTTTGTCGCTGGTTCAGCTTCTCCATCCCCCACCCCATCTCTTTCGCATCGTCCTTTTAAGTCGTTGAATGAAGTCCATCTGTGGTAACGATGGATGTCATGGCGTTCCTGAAGCTCCGCTTTGTTAAGTCTTTTGGTCGGCCTGTTCGTTGCCGCCGATGCCGCTGTAGTGATTATTTCAAAAATGTTTCAAATGGCTCTGAGCACTATGGGATTTAACATCTGAGGTCATCAGTCCCCCAGAACTTAGAACTACTTTAACCTAACTAACCTAAGGACATCACATACATCCATGCGCGAGGCAGGATTCGCACCTGCGACCGAAGCAGTCGCGCGGTTACGGACTGAAGCGCCTAGAACCGCTCGGTCACAGCGGCCGGCTGTAGTGATTGACACAAATTATTTCTTTTTGCTGTCTTATAGCCTATTGACTTGAGTCATAATTTCATATTCGCCTGGTTGGTGTATTGCTGTGTAAAATCGTCTTCCAAGATGATGACTGTTGCTCGGGAGTCGGTTAAGATAATAATTTTGCCGTCAGTGCAGTTTCCTGCGTACTTAACTGCTTTTAAAATGGCTACTAGCTCTCCGTCACAATAGACATTTCGTCAGGAAATTTATAACGTTCACATGCTCATGTTATCTGGTTCACGAATGCACATATGATGACATCAGCATTTTTGGAATAATCTGTATATAGTATTTTAACATCGGTTAGTTAGTTAGTTACGTGTTCCATCGATCAACAGCACGGAAAAACCGTTATGATGTGGAACGTCTTAAATGCACAAGAAATGCGCACAGGAAACAAGTTGTTTATTTTTACATTATACTGTTATACCTAAATATTTCTATTATCTATCCCATTCCCTTAAATGGCACAAAATGCGTATATTGTATCTCCACATTTATTTACTCATATTCAATAATTCATCAATGGTATAGAAGAGTTGTCAAGGAAGTATGATTTCAATTTGTTTACTGCTGTCTGTCAGACATTTTATTTCATCTGGTAATTTATCAAAAAGTTTCGTAGCAGCATATTTTACCCCTTTCTGTGTCAAAGATGGGTTAAGTAAAGGATAGTGTAGGTCTTTCTTTTTTCTAGTATTGTAAGCATGAATGTCGCTGTTGATTTTAAACTGGTCCATGTTGTCGAGAAAAAATTTCATTACTGAGTAAATGTACTGTGAAGCAGTGGTAAGAATTCTTAACCCTTTAAACAGATGCCTACAAGACGTGCGACTACGAACCCCACACATTATTCTAACTGCTTTCTTTTGAGCAGTAAATACCTTTTGTCTAAGTGTTGAGTTGCCCCAGAATATTATTACGTATGACATCAGAGAGTGGAAGTATGCAAAGTATGTTAGCTTACTAATTTCTACATCCTCAAAATTGCCAATTATTCTGATTGCAAAAGTTGCTGAACCTAGTCGCTTTAGGAGATTCAAAATATGACTTTTCCAATTAAGATTATTATCTATATGTACACCCAAGAACTTAATATGCTCTATCCTGGCTACTGACTTCTTTTGATGTGTTATGTTTATTTATTTATTGATTTATTTAACCTGGCAAGATTAGGGCTATCAGTCCCTCTCTTACATCTAACCAGGCATTCTACTTATTTTACATTCATATGTTTTAGTAGGCATGTTAAACTACATCTAGTACAAAAAGTGAAATAAACAGTTAGAAAGGTACAGCTGGAAAAATACATACATACAGAGTTTATATTCGTAGATCATAAGTACTGTTATAATTAGACATTATTGAAGAGACAGATTTTAGATAGGAGTGCTGGCAGCAGGGAGTATGAGGGAGACTCATGGTGAAGGGACGAGAAGAATAGACATGATGAAACATACTCAAGGAAATATAAAGGAAAAGAAGATTGCGTGGCTAATAGATATAGATGAAGAGGAAGGCATCTCAGGAGCAAGATAGGAGACGCTAGCTTTGCTGTTTGACAGATGAGAGGATTGGCCTTGTACATTAATTTTGTGGAGAACTTTATGAGAATGATAGTGGGAAATGCTTCAACTTCTTCTTAAAAGCAGCAGGAGACTGAATTTTGCGCAAGGTAAGGGGCTGTTTGTTCCAGAGGCGGACAGCGGCAACTGAGAAGGAGTTTGCAAAAGTTTTTATTTTGTGAGTGGGCACAGTTAGGATACCAAATAAGAGTGACCTCGTGTTTCGATTATGATGGCATGACAGGTTTTTAATCTCTGAAGCAAGGTACTGGGGTGCTTGCGCGACGAGGAGTCGGTGAAGTAGACATAGAGTGTGGTAGTCACGCAATTTGTCCGGCCGCAGCCACCCTAGCTCGGAGTATGAAGCACTAACATGATCATATCGGCGAATGTTGCAGGTGTAACGCACACAGGCATTAATGGTTAGTTCTAGCCGTCTTTTGTTTTCACTACTCATGCCTTGTTGAATCACATCAAAATAGTGGAGGTTCGGCAGAACAAGTGCTTGCACGAGCTGGCGTTTCAAGTCCTGTGAAATACGTTCCGAAACTTTTTGAGAGCATAGAGACAAGCAGACGTCTTTCGGCACACTGCGACTGTATTCTCCGCCCAGTTGAGATGCTGATCCAGAGTTGCACCCAAGTTCTTCACTGTTTTCTGATATGGTATTGGAGTATCGTCGAGCAGAATAGGAGGTAGCCGTTCGCGGAAATCTGAACTTATTAATTTCTGATGGGCTATTAAGATTACTTGCGTCTTCTTTGCATTTAGTTTAAGCCCCAGTTTTTTCGCCCATGTCACTACTGAAGACAGATCATCATTCATCTGAGCGATTGCAGTGTTTACATCTTCAGGTCTGACACTTAGGTAGATCTGGAGGTCGTCAGCATAGAAATGATATTTACAGGAGGACAGAACCGACGAAATATCGTTGACATATAAAGAAAACAAAAGTGGTCCTAAATGGTTCAAATGGCTCTGAGCACTATGGGAGTTAATTTCTGAGGTTATCAGTCCCCTAGAACTTAGAACTACTTAAACCTAACTAACCTAAGGATATCACACACGTCCATGCACGAGGCAGGATTCGAACCTGCGACCGTAGCGATCGCGCGGTTCCAGACTGTAGCGCCTAGAACCGCTCGGCCACTCCGGCCGGCTAAAGTGGTCCTAAGACTGATCCTTGTGTCACTCCCGAGGAAACGTGTTTCCAGGAAGATTTTTCATTTACGCAGACAACACATTGCTGTCTGTCTTTTAAGTAGCTTTCAAACCATCTCATTGCACCATCAGAGAAATTAAGCTGTTGCATTTTTCTGAGCAATATGTCAAAGTTAACAGTGTCAAAAGCTTTGCTGAAGTCCAGTAGCGTCAATATTGTTGCCTTTCGACTGTCGATGGCATATTTCAGGTCATCAGTTACTTTAATTAGAGCAGTGTTTGTGCTGTGATGTTTACGGAAGCCGGATTGGAATTTGTCATATAGGCTGAATTCATGCAAGTGTTCAGTGATTTGGTCATGAAAAATATATTCAAGTGCTTTGGAAACAGCAGGCAGTATGCTAATTGGTCGGTAATCACTAGGCAGTTGCGGGTTTTCGATCTTAGGGATGGGTCGAATTATACTTCTTTTCCATGCAGTGGGGTGTGTTCCGTTCACGAGGGAAAAATTAAATATGTCAGTTAAGACAGGTACTAAGATATCGGCAACATTATTAATCATGGTTATACCGATACCGTCGTTGCCTACTGCATCAGAAGAGATTCTCATTATTGCTTTTCTTGCCGTATTTGTTGTTACATGTTTTAGATGGAAGGTATCGTTGTTAGTTATCCTGTTTGGGGATTCTTGTGGACGGTGATTATCAGCCGTGCGGGTATTCAGAGGTGCAGAGAAGAATTCATTTAATTCGTTAGCTGACACATGAAAAGTAGTTTCCGATTTTGCCTTTCCGACCCTCAAGCTACGGAGATTCTTCCATAGAGTCGTGGGCGTCAGATCGCTGCATACAAGGGAGCGAGCGTGCCTGATTTTAGCATTGCGAATGCATTGTTTCACTCTGTTCCGTAGCTTTCTATATTCTTCGAAACGCTCGGGTTTCGGATCTGCCTTGAAACGCCTGTGGGCAGCATCCCTATTAGTCATCATTTGACGTAATTCAGCTGTCAGCCATGGAGCAGGAGATTTTCTTACACGGATTGTGCGCACAGGTGCATGTTTGTCATAGAGGGCAGTGAGTTTATCACCAAGTTCATTAATTTTGCCGTCGATTGTAGGTTCTCTGATTATTTGATGCCATGAGATTTCTGAGCAATCGGCTGTTAGAGTGTCAAGGTCAATACGTTTCATGTTCCTACAAGTTATGTAACGCGATTTGATCCTTGGGGGCTGCACAGAGTAGGCCAGGAATATTACATCATGTGCTGAGAGGCCAGGGGGCGATGTTTGACCATCACCTCTTACTTTGTCAGTCTGTTTCGTTGCGATTACGTCTATAAGAGTATGACTGTGCGCCGTATGGTGTGTAGGTTGTAATGGAAGAATGTTCATGCTATTGCAACTAAACAGTCTTCTTACGTTTATTGCGGAGGGAGTGTCTCTCAGCAGGTTTATGTTCAAGGCACCCATTACGATGACATGTTCGTATTGACACTAAAGTGAATGTAATTCCGACTGGAAGGAACTCATTGAGCTTATTTTTGGTGGCTTGTACACGACGCCAGTCAAGAATTTCCGACTTTGTGTATTTATTTCAATGAACATGAATTCAGCCTCTTTTTCTTCAGCAGGATTTGACGTACATAAGACTTTCGCTTTGAGATCTGTTCGTATATACGCGCCGACCCCGCCACCTCGCTTTTTTTATCTGTCTGCCCTGAGAAATGTGTACCCTGGGAGATGAATAGATGCAGAGGATATGTCTGATTTCAACCACGTTTCGGATAAGAGGATTACGTGGTAGTTTATTTGGTTGAAGAGGAGGCTAAGTTCTTCGTAATGTACAGGTAACGACTGTGAGCTGCTAAAAGCTCCGACGCCTTCTGCTGAGCAGCCTGGAGTAGGGTGGCAGACTGGTTTGTCCCTTTGTTAGGCACTACCTGCCGCGAGGGGCACTGGCCGGTGCTTCCGCCAAGTGACATAACACAGGGGTGTGCGAGATTTTGCGCGCCCTGCTTGTGGCTCCGCGAGTGCCGAAAGAAACTCGACTGCAAGAGATTTCCTGAGGTTGCGGGAGTATAGAAAATGGATTACTGGTATCCGGTGCAAGGAGAATATGACCAAAACAGTGACGGCTGTGTGTCACTATGTATCCTATGTCGTAAGAGGAGAAATGTAATTAGCGTATTTGAAACAGCTTAGGGTGGAAATAAGGGAAAGGGGAATGATTTAAGAGGCCGATGCTGCCAGCAGAGAGATGTAAGCTTAATAATTAATAGATTATCGTAGGAAGCTAGAATTAAATTGAAATTTGCTAAAGTGATACTGATAGTGATTTTTGTTATGAACAATTTAAACCGAAGAGATGGGTGATTAATGAACTAAAGGAGAGACTAATAATTGCAATAGAACTATTACAGAATGGGAGAGAATAAACTGAGAAAATGAAAAAAGTATTAGCAGCAACTAAAATTAAGTAATGGTTAGCCCTACAGACACAAAAAAATAGTAAAAAGTTAATACAGTTACAAAAACAATTAGTTGAAGGTACAAAAATGGGTATAATCAAAAAGTTAATACAATTACAAGACTATATCTGAGTATAGGACTGTTACAATTTGCAAATGGTGTTAAGTTTGCACATTTGGCTCGAGTAGCTTCACTTAATACTATTCGGTTCTGTCATGTTTGTGACTGTCTTCTTTCCAGCTGCTGTCTTAATGATTGCCATCCTGAGTCCACACATTCTGAAGACCGAAATGGGATATGGCACTGTTTAAAATCTTTAGCCGTTCGTGTGTCAGATCTTCCCTTATTGTAAGCCCTGTCCTTGCTAACTTCTTCTTCTGGGTAAAGATCTCTGCCCTTTTTCGGTATGAGACAAATTTAATTATTATTGGACGAGGTTTGGTAGCACCTGGTAGTTTTCGTCCCACCCGATGGCTCCTGTCACTGTCTGCCTTGGTCACTTCAACGCCTAATTTTTCACGCGCAACCTGTATAAGCAGGATGTTTGTGTCTTCTTCCTTATTTTCTGCTGCTCCAAACAGTCGTAGACTATTTCGCCTTTGGTACCGTTCTAGCTCGTTTGTTGCGGCAGATAATTTCACTTCCAACTCTCGTGCCTTTTTCTCGTATTCAGACACAGGCTTTTTTAGTGCTGTAATTTCGGCAGTATTGGCCTCAACAGTTTCACGAATTTTGGCCAATACTGCTGCCGTTACAGTATCTGATATAGTGCCTGCTATCAGATCGAGATTGTTTTTATCGCGAAGCGCAGCGTTTACCTCAGAGCGGACCAGCTCCGCTATACCGGGAGCCGCGGCCTCACCTTCCGCCAAGAGCAGACCCGCCGCACCTGCTGCTACCCCGCTGCTAGTCGCGCTGTTGTTGACTCTTCTGTTTACCATTTTCTCGAAGATATTGGCGGAGCACAGAAAGAAAATAGCACTGCTGCACAGAACACTGTTTTATGACAATGGCAACTCCTCCTTTATCCATACTAGATCTACAAGTGTGAGATGCTAAACTATGCCCATTTATACTGACATTTTCCATCCCCACAGTTACATGGTGGTCAGACAGACAAAGTATATCAATCTCATTCTTATTTTTGAGATCATCTAAACAAATTATCAGCTCATCTACTTTATTTTTTATTCCCCTGATATTTTGGTGAAGTAAGTTGATACCCCCCATAGCTTTATCCCTATTTGCTGTGCATGAAGTTCCTTTTCTTTTATTTTTCTTGGTTGTTGTCAGTCTGGAATTTGGCTTTAACCTAAAAAAACCTGTCTGCCTGGTTCCAGTAACCACAGGGATCACCCCTTGTGTGACTGTGGCCCCCCTTACAGTATCTGCTAATAGAGAAGCTAACTTATCTTTCCCCTTCCCATTAAGGTGTAGGCCATGTGTAGTGTAGCCCCACCTACCAATATTATCAACTGGAACAACACTCATGTGAGACTTTGCCAGTGTCTGGAGCATCCCGCTCAGCTCAGTGTTAACACGCCTTACAGCAGTGTTTACCCAGAGCTGATCATGGCGCTCAAAGACCTCCACAAACCCCACATTCGTGTGCTCAGTTTCTGCTCCTACTTTGTCCAGGTCACTCCTAATACAGTATCTTGGATTCATAGCCAGGCTGTTTCCTGCTCCCCCAACTATAATTACGTGATCTTCCTTCTCAAAGTCCGTGCATAGCTGACATAAGTTTTCTGTCACCTGGCTAAGGCTAGCACTTAGTTTCACAAAACTCCGCTGCAGAGTGAAAATCTCATTCTGGAAACATCCCCCAGGCTGCGGCTAAGCCATGTCTCCGCTATATCCTTTCTTTCAGGAGTGCTGGTTCTGCAAGGTTCGCAGGAGAGCTTCTGTAAAGTTTGGAAGGTAGGAGACGAGGTACTGGCAGAAGTAAAGCTGTGAGTACCGGGCGAGAGTCGTGCTACGGTAGCTCAGATGGCAGAGCACTTGCCCGCGAAAGGCAAAGGTCCCGAGGTCGAGTCTCGGTCGGACACACAGTTTTAATCTGCCAGGAAGTTTCATATCAGCGCACACTCCGCTGCAGAGTGAAAATCTCATTCTGGAAACATCCCCAAGGCTGTGGCTAAGCCATGTCTCCGCTATATCTTTTCTTTCAGGAGTGCTGGTTCTGCAAGGTTCGCAGGAGAGCTTCTGTAAAGTTTGGAAGGTAGGAGACGAGATACTGGCAGAAGTAAAGCTGAGTACCGGGCGTGAGTCGTGCTTCGGTAGCTCAGATGGTAGAGCACTTGCCCGCGAAAGGCAAAGGTCCCGAGTTCGAGTCTCGGTCGGGCACACAGTTTTAATCAGCCAGGAAGTTTCATAGTTCTAAGTTCTAGGTGACTAATGATCTCAGAAGTTGAGACCCATAGTGCTCAGAGCCAGAGCCTCATCACATCGATACGGATGCGGGGTGCTTTAAACTGTATTTTGTCCAGTTTAAATAGGGTGAACTTGTTTGCAGATCTATAACAGATGTATGCATGGACAAGGTAGGTACGAATAAGTGCTCTGTAAATGCTTAATCACGTTGGGGTCAGCCATTCCAGCCAATACCCGTAAATGATTGTCGAATATTTATTGATCTTCGGCATTTTTGTGCCGCTCTTCCAACGTGTGGGCTCTATGCCCGTCTGTGCTCTATCTGCAAACCTAAATATTTGACAGTTTTCTTGACTGGAAGTGTATATGGGCATACTTTTATTTGATTCAAGCCTGTACATTTGTGTCTAGTGAATACACAGACAGAGATCTTACTAGGAGATATATCAAGTGAGTTTTTTAGCAGCCAAGACTGGAAATTCTCCATCACTTGTCTTAATGTCTCATTGCACTGATTTAATGTCTCACCGGTTGCGTAAAAGCAGAAATCATCAGCAGATTTCAAGGTCTGTGTTGTCCCCCACCACATCATGTATATCCGTATTGTATACATTGAAAAGCCATGGGGACAAAATAGAACCTTGCGGCAAACCAGAACTTGCGACCCGATTGTTCATTTCTAATAATGATTTGTCGGTGCGTTCATATATGTTGTAGATTTTGAGCAAATCTTTCTGGCTCACCGTAGTTAATCAGCTTACATGCTGATATCGGTATTGAGACAGTCTCGTAGGCATTTGTCAAATTTGTGAAAATTGCCAATAAGTGTTTATTTTCACTTAAGGATTTGCGAATGTCGGTTGTTAAAAGCATTAGAACTTAGTCTGTGCGCACTCCTCGTTTAACCCCAAATGGTACGGCAATAGAACGCCGGTGTTTTCCGCTCACAACTTCGATCTGTACTTTATCATCCTTTTTATGTTTTGTGTGTACACGTCAATAACTTCATTGGTTTATACGATTCAACATTATCCCAATCCTTGTCTCGTTTCTTAACTGTCGCTATTCTTTCTAGTTTCATGGAAGGGATAACGACACATTGATCCCATACTCTGTTAGAGATATTAATTGGGTGTTGTTTTCCCTATCGTGGGAGATGCCGTATCATTTCACAGCCAATATGGTCAGGGCCCATCGCTGTACACCTCGCATATAGTAGTGCTTTGCCCATCTCTGTTAGGCTGTCCGATTGCAAAAGCTTCGGCTTTGAATGCTCACACCTTTGTTGAGGTCTGGGATCCACCGTAGGGAGAACCAGTTGCTGCAGTATTGCCTCTAACATGTTCTCCGATGGAGGAGCCTCCCGTGGCGCGGTCCTCCCTTTGTTTGCGAAGTGTTTAATTTTCTCCCAAATCTTTGCGAGTGGTATTTGTTTAGTGAAAATCGAACAAAGTCCTCCGAACTTCTTCTTAGCTTTTGTTTGAAAATAGGTTTGGCTTTCGCTATCGCACGTTTAAAAGGAAAATATATTTCTGCTGTTGAGAGTCTCTTGTGTCGCCTTACTGCCTCTGTTCGCATTGCCTTTGCGTCCTAGCAATTCGCACCCCACAATAGTCTTGCAGGTCGTCTTGGAATGCAACACGTTCGATCTTCCAGTATGGGCTTACTAGCAGCATTGGTGATGGACTCTGTAAAAGTTGTATAGCTTGCTACAGCCCTGTGTGTTTCCGCAAGTACTTCTGCGTTGTATTTCTTACGTAGCTTTCCGTGAATCACACATATGCATTTTACAACGATTTTCGCTAAACCATTTCTGGCCGTGGAAGTTTATTAGCAGCGGTCGGTCTTCCTATACTACTGGGCCTTGCACCACTTCACGATAGGAACCAATTCGACTCATGCAATAGTTAGGTCAACCGCTGACTTTCCTTGACTGCGTATACTGTTGCGAGTCGCCGAGCCATCATTCAAAATTACTAAATTTTCTTCATCAATTATTTCCAGAATTATATTCCCCTCTCTATCAGCCAGTGTGTATTGAGATTTCCCAAAATGACTTTAGAGCCTTCCACTTGCTGTAAACTGGGCGCTCTGTATACTGAAAGAACTGACGTGGTTTTACTTGCAATGGTTACTTCACTAGCACATGCCTCGATTCCCCTGATTGTGTTGTTTATTTCGAACTGTTTGTAATGTACATCTTCACGGATCAACATTGCTGTGTGTCCGTAACTGTCCTCTCTGTCAGCTCGTACAACTTGGTAGCCTGGAAGCTGAAGTTTTCATCTGGGGCTAGGCATGTTTCGCTAATGGCACACAACTTAGTATCATTACTTTGCGGTAGGTTTAGTAGAACCTTTACATTGCTTCTTATAGACCTAGCGTTCCACGGCAATACTTCCATTGCGAATTTAGCTATTTTCAGCTGTTCCAGTACACACTTGAAGGGTTTTCTCTCCCACAAATATCTTCCGGATGGTTACTGGTTCATTACAGTCACCTGTTTTTATTCGCACCACAATTCGTGTTAGAAGTTCTACTACTAATTCTGTAAAGGTATTAGTTCTTTCGTAACCATTGCTTATTGTTTGCTGGGAACAGTACGGGTTTCATTCCAACTGCGTTCCCTGTTAAACACCTGGGGTTGTGGAGGTGTTCGCGTAACATATCACAATTCATTGAGTTGTGACGTAGCAGAGGTTTTTTGTTCTTACATATACACTGCCGGTACGTGGAACCTGCACAGTGGAATGAGACATTTCCCGTGTCCGTGTACGAGTCAGTAGTCTTACTGCGGTCCCACACACTGAATCGTTCACTGTGCTGCTTGTACTGGAGTTTAGGAGAATGAACAAAATAAGCTACTAAAACAGTTGTACAACATGAAACATGTGATGGCAATATATATACTTTCCTGTAGCAGAGGAGGAAATTCTTTTAGGGCTATATTCGGGACTACATACGATATGTTGTTCAGTGTGGATGGAAAGTTTTGCTGACGTGTAACAGTTTCAGAGTAAAATCTGTTTTTTAATATACCGTAAATGTACATATATTGAGGTGGTCTCAGACCAACAAAAGTTACATGTTTCACGTTGCAGAACTGTTTTAGTAGGTTATTTTAGCTATTCTTCTAAACTCCAGTACTTCCACTGACGATTTTATTTCTTGCGTTAACTCGTCTGTGTCAAGATTTACATCCGCTCTTCGTATCACTCCCTGTTGTAGGTGGTTTGGTACATATGCGGTTTTTAGTGAAGACTAGCCATTGTCTGAGACTTTACTATTCTGTTGACTGTTCCTACTTCCATTGTTTAACCTATGTCTTCTTGCTACTCTAATATTCCAAACCTGGCCTCTGACTTTCGGTATGTTCGTGAAACAATTCCGGAGCTTTCCTACGGTGCCGGTTTTCCCTCCGATAAATACCATGTAAGGTCACTTAAAACCGGATTTTTCTGCCTTCACTCAGAGTAAGTTTCTGCATAATCGTTCTCTGTCCCACACCACTGCCTACAGCCATGTCTGACTGATTCACATGTGCCATGTGTTGCATTTCGTGATCTACCACATTGTCACCCAATGCCATTCGTTTATCAGCTCCATATTTTCTTTGCAGCCCTGCTGCACGTTTTCCAAGTTGTACAGTCTAAATCCATGTGTGAACTCACTTGCGGATCTGTTAGGTTTCTGCACTACCGTCTTGGCTACCGCTGATAACGTCACCATATGGTCTGCGGGGACCGGACGGCTTGGTTGACTGCCACCTCATTCTCCGTAGGGCCCACCGAACGTCACTTAAGAATCACTGTTTTACACCGTTTACCTGTTTTACGGGATAACAGATCCAGGTACTTACATGGTGTTCATCGGAGAAAAACCGGCAACGTAGGAAAGCTCTATCCCTCAATTATTTAACTGTGTATTATGTTAGTCAAGATTCACTTCCCGAGATACTGCAAGCGGAAGTAAGAAACTTGCTTCCGGAGAGCGTTCGCGCACGATGTTTACTCAACCACAGCTTCGGCAAGACTGGACAAATCTCTTCTGACTGGAACTCTGCAGCTCCTACATTTAGCATGTTATTTCTGGTTTGCGAACCTTTGTTAGAAGCAAAGACAGAAACTGCTCAATTATTTTTGCTGTTGACGAATAACAAATTAACTAAATGAATTTTATTTATTTCTCTGCAAAATCAAGCCAATAAACACTTCGTGTGCTGGTGCCAGCTGGCGCGAGCTGCATTTGGAACAATTACAAAGTCAAGTTTCTACCTCCCTAAACTCGTTTTCTGGGGAAAAATTTTTAAGCGGAGATACGCCAAATGTAAAAAAAAAAAAAAAAAAATTATCAAAAGGTTGATGGTAGTTCCATGAGCAATGCCCTTGTTGGAAGAGTCTTCAGTCACATGATTTTTTTGGTCTGACATCAGAGGCAAATTGAGTGCCAATATGGTAAAAGCAGAATTATGTATTCATTGTAATTTGAAGTTCACAACATGAAACGACTCATACCAAAAAAGTAAAGGCAACAAAGATTTGTTGAAAGTTGTAACTGGCGATGATTATCATAATTTTTAATGTTTACTGACTATTGTGTTCACTCTCGCCCTCAGATCAGCAAATCCTTTCGCAAGGCAACGTTCGGTAATTTTGTCCATTAATCTGGTAAAACTACTACAGATATCACTTTTGTAGCGTTGGTCATAGGGGTTCACATTGTCCAATGTAGTTTTATTAGTACGAGGTATGATATTTTACTGCGTGGCAGTGTTCTTAAAAGTGGATAACAGTCTTTTACTTCTTATAAGTGTGGTGAGATCACTAACACGTCCTTATGTGATAGGACTCGACTAGGAAATAGCAGTTTCTAATTACCAGACTGTACATCAAGGTCCGTTAATACTATGTAAATATTAAGCTAATTCATCCCAACGGTGTTATTCGAAAAAGAGTGGGCAACTTGGCGGCAGAAAATGTTACCCAACAAAGGTTCCCATACGATAGATTTTAGCGGGAGGCCTAGACCTGGGGCTATGGAGTATTTTTAACATATTCGAAGACGAATGTTGACTTTTAGGTAGTCATAAAAACATCTTCCACTCCATTAGGCCGTCTGGTACAGCAACCATATGTATAATATTTGAATTAAAAACTGTCTTGGTTGCAATTCTATTCCTCGCCTGTGTACCCGCTTGACTTTCCTGCCGCGAAGTTACGGCGGCATCTCTGTGTACTATGTTTAAATGTGTACACTTCTTTGTGAATGTGATCCTACCATTGCACCATTATGTCCTCCTGGTATGAATATATGAAGGTCTCCCTGCATTCATGCGATTCGACGTGAGCTTCAATCTCGCACAGAGCCGTTTTATGGTTTTTGATATATTGTAAAAGGAAAATTTTAAGATAATCTGAAGATGCCCAACGAAGGCGAAACACGTTGTTGACAAAAGAATTAGCTGCAACTAAGACTGCTTTTAATTCAAATAGCCATAAAAATGTTGCAGTTCCGACTCTGTTAAAAAGCTATTTTACACCGACTTGAAAGAAAAACAGCCGACTACGTTAATTTTTTTCCTTTACTCGAGAGAGAGAGGGGGGAGGGGGAAGGCGACGACCTCCTTTGCTCCCAGGTATGGGCGCCCTTGTGTCAGACCGCTAAAACAACAGTAGGGCCGGCAGGTGTGGCCGAGCGGCTCTAGGTGCTTCAGTCTGGAACCACACGACCGGTACGGTCGCAGGTTCGAATCCTGCCTCGGGTATGGATGTGTGTGATGTCCTTAGGTTAGTTAGGTTTAAGTAGTTCTAAGTTCTAGGGAACTGATGACCTCAGATGTTGAGTCCCATTGTGCTCAGAGTCATTTGAACAACAATAGGCTGGACAATTGCTTACATTACGGTCGCAGGTTCGAATCCTGCCTCGGGTATGGATGTGTGTGATGTCCTTAGGTTAGTTAGGTTTAAGTAGTTCTAAGTTCTAGGGAACTGATGACCTCAGATGTTGAGTCCCATTGTGCTCAGAGTCATTTGAACAACAATAGGCTGGACAATTGCTTACATTACACGAGGAAACATTCACGGCATGACAGTGGAATATTGTGTGTTTTTGCTAAAAGCTGTACTTATTATACTTTGTTCCGTCGCAGTCAGTGCTCTTTGTCAACGTCTTCTGTTAGTAGATTCCAGTACTGGCTGAAAAATCAGAAGCATGCAAAGGACCCCTCTAAAGCTACCATAACCTTACCATTGCTTTCGACACATTTTCCTGCCACATATTTCTCTAGATGTGATAATCGGTGGAAGTCAATTTGTCATTAATCTGCTGAATATGAAGAATATGTCTACAATTCATATTTAAAAAACCCTCAGTGTCGCAACGCCGAGGCATTTTCTGGGCAGGGGCATTGTTCTGATAAAAATTGATTTTCTTTTCTCACATATTTCTTTATTCACCTGGCTAAGAGTACTTGAGAGTTATTAAGCGATTAGTGATTTACTTGTTGGAAGGTAACAAATAAGAAGAAAACACCTTCGGGTCAGATGTAACCTACTTAACTTTTGCTTGGTGAAGGTCACGGGATTCCTGCTCACTACGTTGGTTTCTGATTAGTTTCTGGCGTGGAGTCGCAGGTACAGGACTATTAAACAGTAACATATCAGCGAGAACTGCTTTAAGGCTATAGCAAGAACCGCAGTCGCGGGCGAGCCCGAGCTTGACGTTCACCCCCGTCTGGTTTCGTGCTAAAAGAAAAAAGTTCTTCAAATTGAGAATGTTAATAGGCTGCATTAACACTACTCCCGCTGTCGAGAGCACCTTCAGTATTCGTCCTATCAGAATCGATCAAAATTTTCCGTTCAAAGACCTTGCAGTCCGGAATCGGTAAGCCAATCAAGCAAACTCGCCGTGAGCTTTGAGGCAGTGATCCCTCCGACGCATCAGTTTGGAGACACCCGTTTGGTAAGACATGTCCTGCCCCAGGAAGAAGTCAGTAACTGCTTGCTGTACATTCTCGACCGATAGGAATCGTCGAACCCTTCAAGGCCTTTTTTAAGGGACAGAAGGCATGATAATTGAGTGGGGAGAGGTCAGAACTATAGGGCGGGTCTTCTGCGCTGCGACATTTGCGATATGGAGACGTCTGTTATCATGAACCAGCAGCATCCCTTGGCGCACCATTCCACAACGACTGTTTTCGACGGACATGCTGCCCCATACATATCCTCCATTCTGCGACAGATGTCTACCGGTGTTTGTCATTCGGCATCCAAGAAAACAATAACAGCACTTTGGTCGTGTTGGATGCATTTGATAATAATGTCGTCACAGTTCATGTTCCAGCCTTTACCACACACAAGTCGGCCGGCCAGAGTGGCAGAGCGGTTCTAGGCACTTCAGTCTGGAACCGCGCGACCGCTACAGTCGCAGGTTCGAATCCTGTCTCGGGCATAGATGTGTGTGATGTCCTTAGGTTAGTTAGGTTTAAGTAGTTCTAAGTTCTAGGGGACTGATGACCTCAGATGTTAAGTCCCATAGTGCTCAGAGCCATTTGTACCAGTTTTTGAACACACAAGTCGGAAAGACGCGAATACCATACTAATACCGTGCCTACATATCGGTGCTTAAATACCCACATCGGAAACGCGCTACGTTGCATACGTGGTGCAGCAACGCCCTCAAACGAAACTTTTTGATCGCTGCTTACGCTATTCTTTAAACCGGACAGCTGTAATGAATACGGCGCGTTTCTAGGCGCTTCAGTCTGGAACCGCGCGACCGCTACGGTCGCTAGTTCGACTGCTGCCTCGGGCATGGATGTGTGTGATGTCCTTAGGTTAGTTAGGTTTAAGTAGTTCTAAGTTCTAGGGGACTGATGACCTCCAATGTTAAGTCCTATAGTGCTCAGAGCCATTTGAATTTTTGAATACCGCGACAGTTGTTCCCCACGTAAACCGACGACAATATAAGAGGGCTGTTCAATAAAGAATGATCATAATTCTTTATTGTCATAATTTCTCACGCTTAAGTTTAGTCTTATGACATTCTGTTAGCTTAATGTGCAACAAACACGCCGTAGTAGTTTCATTGTTGGGACCCCTGGTTCCTGCCTGTGAGAGGCAGGCAAGGTCAGACATGTTCCGTATCGCATACCGCTGCAATGGAGGTAACACGCGAGGAACAATAATGCGGTTTTGAAATTCTGCTTTCGACTCAATAAAGTCTTCACCTGATGCCTATACAATGTTACAGGAAGCCTATGGAGAGTCTATTCTTCGCTACAGCACAGCTCGAAGGTGGTGTAAAATGTTTAAAGAGGGGAGACAATCAATCTGAATGGGAGGTGTATCCGGTGCTCCAGTTACTGCTCTTACGGAAGAAAAAATGCACACTGCTGCTGTCATTGTGAAAGAGGATCGGTGAATTACCTTAAGTTCACTTTCTGAAATACTGAACATTTAATTGAGTGCCACCCACACGTTGGTGACAGAATAATTACATATGACAAATGTTTGTGCACGATGGGTTCCAAGGCTGTTGATTCCCGAGCAAAAGGACATTAGCGTGTAGGTCTACATGCAATTAAAGTTGATGTTAGTGTAAGATGCAGAGTTTCTTTCAAATGTAATCACTGATGATGAAACGTGGCTACAACATTTTGATCCTAAGAGCAAACAACAAAGCTCAGTGTGGAAATCTCCATCACCTAGCCCCAAAAAAGCAAAAGTGGTTGCTTCTGCTGGGAAAGTTATAGTCACCTCACTCTTTGATATTCATGAAATGGTTTATCAACATGGTGTACCAGCACACACATCAGTAACTGTAAAATACTACAGGGACGTCATGAAAACATTGCAAGTCCATTTCAGGCGCAAAAGACCACATTTCCATGAAGTAGGCTGGATGCTGTACCACGATAATGCGCGGCCGCATATTGCGAATGTTGTTGCTGAATATCTTCCAAAAATGAACGTGAAGTGCATCCCTCACACTTCCTGTAGTCCGGATTTAGTCCCACGTGACTTTTTTTATATTTCCTAACATGAAGAAACGCCTTCGTGGGAGGCATTATCAATCATCAGAAGCAGTGGTGAAAGCTGCGGAGGCGATTTTGAAGGACCTCTCAAATAATGGTTTCCAGCATGCTTTTGAAGACTGATAGAAACGCTGGGACAAGTGCATCGCATTCATTAGAGACTACTTTGAGAAGAACCATCAAAATTATGAGGATAAGGTATGTCGTTATAAAAAAATGATTATCATCCATTATTGAACAGCCCTCGTACATTTCCATTTCTCTCCCAGGCGGGCTCCGACCTGTCCGGATATAACAGAAACGAATGATGTCACCGACCTGTGCGGAAAGTCTTTGTGCCTACAACGCTAAACAAAGTGTGGCGCGTAGGCCGAAATCATCAGGTACGCCGGGATTGACAGCCCTCAACCCTTGCATGCGAGACTAAAGGACTCTCATGTTTTCGTTATTTTGATTCAGCAACCCAGGCAGGCGTGAAGTGCGAACGCAGTCCGCGTGTCTGTGTCTGGTGCTATAGGAGTCTGTGATTCGTTTTATGCAAGTTTTCGTTGGGTGAAAAAGAAAATAAAAACAAAAGCGTGGATGTGACATCCTGAAAGATCAGTTGTGTTCATGAAATAAATTTTTAAACCGAACTGGCAGTGTTTGTTTCTTCGGATGTACAATGTGATATGAAAGAATATAGTGTTACTATAGCTTCATCTTTCCATGCTACTGAAGAATCGTATGTTTCGTGCAAGCAAGGATTAGTGGCTGCTGAAACTGTTCCTACCAACAGAAACAGTGTATGACAGCGTTATTGGGGAAGGAACTATAGCAACACAAAAAAAATCGTCTAAGGAAAGTAACGCCCTTCGAGTTGACGATGATCTTAGCGATCCGAGAACAGGCTGGTATTATAAACGGTAGTTTTAGGATATGAGCAATTATGGAAGACCCACGAGATATTATTGAAAAAATCTAAAATTTGCTGTGGATAGCGAGACAAGAAATTGGTTTACAGTTTTTCATTGCTTTCATCATATTTTAAATGACGACAAAGTTAACGTATCTTGAACAGGTACATTCTCTAATAAAAGATGCCTTATAGTGACTTTGTTGCAAGTTGCTTCATTCAAGTGCTGGCTCTCTCACAAGAAATGATTTAAGAGAATGACAAAGCTCGTCAAAAGTTCTCTCTAACCATGAACTGTCTCGCAACCGTGTTAATGAACTGTGCAAGTGGAAAGAGCTTTCGCAGAGAGCTGAGAATTCAAAATTAATATATCAGGCAACCCCAGATCAAACTGATCAGTTTTGTTAATGTCATTTTCCATAATGTATTTCCATGCCGAAAGAAATCTTCCATTAAGATGTGACAGTGAAATGTTTGGAAATACAGGTAATGAAAACTTCTTAGGGAAAGTAGAATTAATGCCAAATTTTGATCTCATAGTGAATCTTAATATTAATTGTGTGGTTAAACCTGGATGATTGGTTACTTACTTAAATAAGGATATGCAAAATAAAATCATTACCATAACTTCTGATGAAATCGTATCTACCACGAGGCATACCATTGTTGTTGTTGTGGTCTTCAGTCCTGAGACTGGTTTGATGCAGCTCTCCATGCTACTCTATCCTGTGCAAGCTTTTTCATCTCCCAGTACCTACTGCAACCTACATCCTTCTGAATCTGCTTAGTGTATTCGTCTCTTGGTCTCCCTCTACGATTTTTACCCTCCACGCTGTCCTCCAATACTAAATTGGTGATCCCTTGATGCCTCAGAACATGTCCTACCAACCGATCCCTTCTTCTGGTCAAGTTGTGCCACAAACTTCTCTTCTCCCCAATCCTATTCAATACTTCCTCATTAGTTATGTGATCTACCCATCTAATCTTCAGCATTCTTCTGTAGCATACCATACTCACAAATAAATATTATTCAATAATACTAGACTGTACAATAGATGTAAGTCACAAGGGATCATGAAGTGTGGTTTTAAGATGGTAGATGTGTTTTCAAAATTAGATGCAATCGAGGAATTTTTACTTTTTTTGTTTTTTTATTTTTAAGCGAGTGACACTACCGGAAAAGGCCTCTCAGAATTTTTGCTTCAGGTAGCACTATCCTTGGCATACCAATTGCAGATATCCGGAGACAATCTTTTGACAACGGGAGCAACATGAGAGGCAAGAAGAGTGACACTCAAGTTTGTTTCATCGAAAAAATCCAAGGGCTCATTATACCCCTTGCTGTGATCTTAGCTTGAACTTGGCTGTTAGTGATGCAGTTAAGTAGCCTGTAACTGTGTTACATTTGTTTGGTGAAGTTCAAAGATTCTTCAGATTATTTTCTGCCTCTGTAAAGCGCTGACAACCACTCAAGAATCACATAAACATGAGTCTGAAGCCGCTGTGAGATACAACTTGGGATGCTAGGATTGAAAGTGTTTGAGCTGTGAGATACGAGCATTAGCAGAGCAAAGAAGAAAAAAAAGAAAGCACTCTCAAAAATGATCCAACGTGTTTCAGTGAAATATGTAGTCTCTTTAAAGAAATCACAGAATTTAAGTTTTCTTTGTGTACTGTGATGTGACGCAGTGTTCCATGTCGTGTCAACAAAGTCAATAAAGCATCAAAAAGATATGCAGTTAGACACGACAGTAAAATTAATAAAATCAGCACTTAGCGTTATTGAAGGATACAGAGCCAACTGTTTTGAAAAGGCTGAGGAAGAAGAAGAGGAATTTGTTTCAGCTTTAGGAAATGTAGCTGAGTTAAAAAATCAGACCTGCTACTGTTAAAAGGCAGCTTCATTACGAAAGTAAAAGCTCTTGTGACGTGTTCAGTGTTATTTATGACATTAAGAATTTGACAACAAAGAAATACGATCTCAAGAGAGGATGCAGAAATCTTACATGTGTAAGAGAGGCTAAAATGAAGTCAGAAGACATAAATTCACAGGATCTTGTACAGGAATTGGAAATGTTGTCCCCTATGCTTCCACAAACTGCCAACATATGCTTTGAAATACTTCAGCACATCTTAGAAAACAACTTGCAAGACATTTTCCCCAATTTTAACACGTGCGTTAAGAATATTTTTGTGCATGTATGTGTCTGTAGACTCTGCAGAATGTAGCTTTTCCAAGTTAAAGACAATTAAAAACTAATAGAGATCTTCAATGATTAGCAAGAAGCGGCTAACATGTCTAGTCGTAATAGCAGTGAAAAGAGTCAATACGCGTTCGCTCGACACGGAGATGTTGGTGAAGGTCTCCGCTGCTCGAGAAGCACAAAAATTAAGGTTTAGATGAATAAGTGTTTATACAATTTAGTAGAGTTATCCTCGTCTTACTTATCGTTGGACAGAATTTATTAAATTATGAACCTTATTTTGCATAGTTATAGCGTGGAATGTAAAAGGTTTTACTACCTGGTCAGTCGACGTTCGCTCAGAACAATTGTGGAATTACACTATGTGATCAAAAGTATCCGGACACCCCCAAAATCTTATGTTTCTCTTATTAGGTGCATCGTGCTGCCACCTACTGCCAGGTACTCCATATCAGCGACTTCAGTAGTCATTAGACATCGTGAGAGAGCAGAATGGAGCGCTCCGCGGAAGTCATGGACTTCGAACGTGGTCAGGTGATTGGGTGTCACTTGTGTCATACGTCTGTACGCGAGATTTCCACGCTCCTAAACATCCCTAGGTCAACTGTTTCTAACACAATACTGAGGTGGAAACGTGAAGGGACACGTACAGCACAAAAGCGTACAGGCTGACCTTGTCTGTTGACTGAAAGAGACTGCCGACAGTTGAAGAGGGTCGTAATTTATAATAGACAGGCAACTAACCAGACCATCACACAGGAATTCCAAACTGCATCAAAATCCACTGCAAGTACGATGAGAGTTAGGCTGGAGGTGAGAAAACTTGGATTTCATGGTCGAGCGAATGCTCATAAGCCACACACGACGCCGGTAAATGCCAAACGAAGCCTCACTTGGTGTAAGGAGGGTAAAGATCGGACGATTGAACAGTGGCAAAATGTTATGTGGAGTGACGAATCACAGTACACAATGTGGTGATCCGATGCCAGGATGTGTGTATGGCGAATGCCCGGTGAACGTTATCTGCCA